>NC_053493.1:341797574-343172574 GCF_905171775.1 Rana temporaria | reverse complement strand
ATGGGCTGCCTAAAAGTGCATAGAAGGATTCAAATATAGAGCTATGCAGTTGTTTTACACACTGTTTTTTAATATTGTTATGTACTCTTAACAGCTGGGAGACAGAGAGTAAGGTCAGGGAATTGACAGGGCAACAGCTGTCAGACATCATGTGACCTACGACTCCCTGGCTCTGAAAAGTAATAATATGTAAATCTAAAATTAGGATAAAAATATAAGTCTTTCATAAGTAAGCATACATGCTTATAAAACTTTAAGAATGAATATTCAGATTTTCACATAAGTTTGACTGCTACTGATTCTTTTTAAATACGAGTACTTAGTATAGTGTCCTTTTATCCAAGTTCTATGCCCACAGCAACTTTTGCTTTAATTTGGGATTAGGTAATCAAAACCTGAAACTGTTAAAAAGTCTGAGCACATACTGGATTTGGCCCTACTGATCACCCACATTATTATGGGGAGATGTACTAGCAGAGTTTTAATGTTTACCTAAAATAATACACAAACCTGCATCACCTTCTATAACTCATGCTGCATAAGCCAGGCTGTTTTCTTTCTTGTGAAACACTTTAGGACTTCTTTTTGCTGCTACAACTCATCATCGATTGTTTCATTTGTAGGTTGAATGGATCGGTTTAAGTGAGAAGGCTCAAGAGTTATTTAAACACGCATTTGATAGTTTCTAAAAACAGTCAAGCCAGCTAAATTGTTTGTCCCTTAGAATCCAGAAGTGTGAAGAACAGCATGCCTCTGTCTTTTAGATTACCCCTTCAAGTGTGAATCTTGGTTTGCAAAACTTTTTCATTAACCCCTTTCCTGACCGGTAAGCATACAACACTCTACAGGCCTTTTCCACCAGTGAAGAGGTTGAAACTTTTTGTTCTTTTCCTTTCCTTGCTAAAGTTGCTGCTGTCAAAAATCTGAGACCATGCTGGACTACAAACAAACCAAGCTTATCAAGCAGGACTGTGGTACTCACAGCCTAATGAACAATGCACAAAAACAAAAGCAACAGCAAGACATCTATTATCTGATCTTCCGTGAAACACAAAAACTGCCTTTTCTGGTGCAGAGGAAGTGCCAATAAGCCTGCAGGTGTGAACCGGTTAAAAGAAAAGGCTTTGGTTAAATAGATTCTTTGACTGTCAGGGATTAGAGTCATGCTACCAGTAGTAACACACATCTTTTTCTTTAACTTACAAAATTTTCTCACGAGTTTGCAAGAGTTCACCCCATAAGGAGCTTTCTGAGGCCATTGAAAAGTCTTAAGTTTTAATTAAGTTGAAGTTGTCAGAAGAAAGCTTTTTTGGCACAGAGTCAGGGTCATTAATTACTGCTATCTTTGTTTCTTTCTGAAGAAAGAACTCCACTGACTTGTTGGGTTACTAATACAGCTTGCATTTTCTTTCCTGCAGGTCCCTATCAATGGATTCTAATTCACAAACTCACCAATGGCTTTCATCTTTTTCAGCCCCATGCCTAATGAAATCAATTTTCAGGATTCTTAAAACTTAGCAAGATAGATGGGTGACTAGGTTACACATTTTTTTTGTAAAGTTTAAATAATCAGGAAGCCTTTAGTATCTTCTGTTATGATTCATACTCTGTACTAGTTATAGTCATTTCCAAACTAAGCAACAATAAAGAACAAGTTTTAGGATACGTTTACACATTGTTAGTTGGGCAATATGTGGGTAGACATTACTGGATGATAAACATATGTTCTGTATCAGCCGACTGTTGGAGCCCACTTTGGGTGTCACTAATGATGAAGAAGGCTGTTTTTGTTTTATCTTTTTTATATATGGAGATCAATGATGAATGAGATCTCCAGATATAAATGGAGATGGGTAGTGAATTTTGCAAGTCAAGCTTAAATAAAACGTCCCTTTACCCACAAAACCAAAACACCAACAAATAAGTCTCTATATTCAGATAATGACAAAGGGTAGAAGATGATTAGTTGCTATGGGTTACAGAACTTTGAACACAGTTATTATGAGAATGTCAGTTTTAGCATGTTATGTGAGCTTGTAGCTCAAATGTTTACTCTGGATAGATGTTGTAAGCTAAAGTCTGAGCGTCTGCCTAGTATAGTGTTAATTCTTATTTTATTGTTTTTAATAAAAACATTTGCAAAATAACATTTGTTCTTGTCTTGACTTGGGAATAGTGATTTATGTTGCGCACTTTACCATTAGGAGTCTCTCAGCAAGTGGCTTCATACACGTTTCAAATGTACTTGGCATAGCATAAATTATTTTGACACGCACTGGTGTTTCATATCCACAGAGTCAAATGATTCAAATAGAAAGTTCTTAAAAGTTGAAAATAGAAGCAAAACTCACTTCTCAGTTGCAAGAAATGCTTCAATGGATTTGGGGAAGGGATATTGCAGTGCATGGCTTTGTGAACACTGGGGGTTGATTTACTAAAGAGAGTGCAAAAGCTGATTGGCTACCAGGCACAGATGCACCAGATTTTGCACTTTCAAGTTTTAGCAAATTAGCCCCTGTATTATGACTATATGTAATTGCTATGTAATTCAAAGTACTTCAAAGAGTACATAGATAGTACTACAGAAAGTATCACAGAACCATTTGTATCAGTCCTTGTCAATACAGGTTACGATCTAAGACCCCTACTACAGCAACATCTACACTCCAGAGCCTGTTTTTGGTCCTAGAAGCAGCTCAGAACAATTAGAGTGATGACATATGATTAATAGTGGGCTGCTATGATCCTACTCTTTGTACCTTGCCCTATATGTGTCTGTGAAAAATGGTTAAAGGTCTACTGCAAACTGAAAACTAAGCAATTTCTGAACTCCAACACCAACACCCAATTGTTATAAATATATATCTCTACAAAGTACAAAAACAAATGCCACAAGTATTTTTCTTGAGAAATTCAGCCCACTAGCTGTATAGAAAAACAATGGCTGTCTCTTCTATATTAAATATCCAGTTTAGTACATCCATTTGTAGGATAAAACTAGAAAACCTTCTCTTTGCGGATATATAACACACAAAATGTCCGCTTCTTTTTTCCTTACATGACAGACAACCAGTAAAGTAGAAAATTCCTAAATTCAAGCTTTACAAACATGGACCCAGTCATCTGGAAACAAACTGGCCAGTTTTTTTTATGATCTTAATTCCATATGAGTACAGGAGTGATTGAGGGATACAGTATGGGTGAGTTCTGTGAAATTCCAGGTGGCTACAGGCTGATCTTCTAGGATAATGGTGTTGCATGCATCTTTAATAGTAAATTGCGCTGGATTACTGTTTGGCATTTAACCAACCAACTGGACTAGGGACAGACCATTTTATTTAACAAATCGTCTGTAGTTCCTCTCTATCTTGCCAGCAAGTAGAACTCACTGGTTTCCCAAGTGCTTGAGAATATATGACAATGACAGAGTTTGTGTTTATTCAGTTAAGTCACGCAGGTGACTATAAAAGGATGTAGCAATACATAACAAAAATAGATTACATCTATAAGATGATGAGTAATTACTTCAGCAATCCTGGGAAGGCAAATTGTAATTTGTAGATTAGTTTAATGATTTGCTTACATTGATGTGGATTTGTAGGCCTTGCAGCACGCATATTTGGAGGCTTTTATTCTAAATATAAATTAAATTAATTAACGCATAGCTATTGTCTTCACATTGAATATATGGACAATCTCAGTGCTACATTTTGTGGTGGGAATTAATGTAAAAAATGTCTGACAGGACTTTGGCACAATTACAAGTGTTGCATATCTCTCTTCTCAAACAAGTTTAAACTCCCCCCTCTGGCAACAAAAATACTTAGAAGCACAGTTTAGATATGAATATTTACCATGTATACTGACAACCCCCTTATTTTTGTTTGTAGGCTGTTGTAAACTATTTAGATGCTAGGTAAACTGAAAAAATAGGTTGCTGGATTAGAATCTGCCTGATAACAAAACTCCATTTAGATGCAGCAAAGATGCCTCCTACTCTTCCTGTATAAAATATACCTTGATAAATTAACAATCAAGGACCCAGGTTCATTTGTTATACAGATTTATTGACAAGCTCTAACCGAACTCTTAAGCTGGCCATAGAGGGACACTTTTGGGTTGATTTACTAAAACTGGAGAGTAAAAAATCCAACGCAGCTGTGTATGGTAGCTAATCAGCTTCCAGGTTTTTGGCACAACTTAATTGAACAACTTGACATTAGAAGGTGATTGGCTAACATGCACAGCTGCACCAGATTTTGCACTCTCCAGTTTTAGTAAATCAACCCTAGCCAATTCCTCCAACCACACATTCAAGTTGAATGTGGGAACCCTTACTGCAGCGCTATTGAATTTTGACAGCAGGGACTCCCCCACCATCAGAATACACTGATCAGCACTCAATGGCCATAGACGGATTGAGATTCGGTCACTGCTGAATTGGCTATATTTCAACCTATCTATGGGCAGCTTTAGTCGGAAAAATTTTAAGGCCCATTCACATTAGGAACTGCATGTGAATCACACAGAAAGGTGTGTGGTTCCTGTGCCATTCACATGCAGTTCTGTGCGGCGCGATATCAGCCCCATTCATTTTGAATGGTCTGAAACCACACCGCACCACACCAAAAATAGAGCATGCACTACTTTTTTAAATGCACTGCAACCACATTGCATGTTTTTTTTGTACGATATGATCCAGTGTAGGCAAAGGCACTGCATTTGTGGTGTTAACTTCGAACTGACCCCCGTAGCAGATTGCAAGGGCATTGCGATCGGTTTATATTATATTGTCTACATATAATGCTGTGTGGTTCCTGCGCCATTCACATGCAGTTCTGTGCAACGCAATATCAGACCCATTCGTTTTTAATGGGCTGAAATCGCACCACACTACACCAAAAGTAGTGCATGCACTATTTTTTTAAACGCACTGCAACCGCATTGCATGGTACGTTTGGGTGTTGGTAACTTTGAAATGACCGCCACAGCAGATTGCAAGGGAATTGCAATCAGTTTTATATGTATTGTCTACATATAAACTTTACTAAAGTCGCATATATGAACAATAAATGCTGATGTGCTATTATAGATTGCTGCATGTGCACGTAGCCACTTACCCTCCTGAGAAAGCCTGCTAGCTCTTTTCAACACTGGGATGTGTACATGTGAAGTAAACAATCACACATTTTATGCTTGAGGATTTTGAAATATTAATGATAACATAGAACTGGGATTTTTGCTGATTCCTATTTAACTGATAAGCACCTTTTTCCAATATTTTTTCTCCGGAAAAGGACCTCCATTGATGGTGTGAATTAACTCGTAAGAGAGCGTCAAGAAATGATTGTGAAAGTGCAGTAATCAATAGCAACCAGACAGAATTTATATTAGTTAGCTTAGTTACACAATGACTGCTGATTGGATGCTTTTGCTTACACTTTTTCATTATGTTGCTTCATCTTCTTAAAAAAGCCTCAAAGGTGACCTCTCACAAGTGACAAAAAAAATGAATTAACAGTTATGTCTATCACATGAACATTTGTGGATTTTAATTATGTTAAAAATTTAAGGTAAACTTAAATGTGTAATGTGTAAATTATTGTGGAGGCTGGGAGCATGTGACAGCCCAGCTGTTGTGGCTTCAGGTTCCACAATAACTGCATAGTTACAGTCTCCGACCTCATAAAAAAAGAGGCCTGGGAGAGTTGATGAGAAAAGTTTGAGACAATCTGATATAACATATTTATACAGCCATTTTTGTTTATCCATACCACCACAAAACATTTCAGCCTCATTTCACATTTTAACTTAGCAGGAGTCTAAGAAACTACCAAGTTTCAGTATCCAGTAGGGCACGTTCTTCAAAGCATTAGGTTTGCTGCAATCTTCATATATTGTATAACAGTGAGCAGACCTACTGAGGAAACAATCCAGCATCCTAATGAGGTCCTGTCATCTGCCCAAGGTTCAGTCAGTCATTCTGATGGCTCAGGAATACTAATCTTAGAACTAAAAAAAGACGATTGCACCTTAAATGTTTGCACAAGGTGTAAAATGCTTAAGCAACATTGATTGCTTGCATTGCTAAATTCAATATTACCTCATTAACCAAAATGTTTCCCAAAAATGTTATGTACTTTTTAAACATAACATTGAAGTAAGCAAACAGCTACCGTAAATACACATATACTGCAATGGTTTTATCCGCCAAAGGATTTGTGCATCCCTCTACCAAACAGCGCCGTCAGATCCTCAACCTCTACTGAAACAGTGCATGATGGTTAGGAACACACACAAAAAAGGTGCAAAGCCCTCATAGAACTCATAACAGTTACTTCCCCCGGAGAGTAAAATAAACAGTTTTTATACACCAAAACAAGCAAATTCATGTTCAAGAATTATAATTAACAATTATTAGAGGCCATAAATGACAACTAGTAACTCCTGGTTGAATACATCGGACGAACTTAAATGGTTTTATGTAACCTACACATAAGGAAAAACATCCAGTGTTGAAAAAGCTCACAGGGAGCAGCACATTAAACACAGACTTTCGGCGAGAAATTCCCAAAGAGACTATCCATGTCAAGTAGTTATGCTTCCTTTAGCCTCTTGCTATGAAAGGGACATGTGGCACAATGTATCATACCTAACAGAGTCTCAACAGTAACATGGTATTGAAGTCAGACCGTGTTCAATATATATTTGAATGCTCCTACAACATCATGAGAGCTGAACATTTTTCCCTGGTTCAAGTTTGATCAAACTGTTGATAATGGAATTATTCTATATGCTTTTCAACTACACACACAGGAGGCAGCCATGATGTAGGTTGTCATAATATTTATGTGAATGTAACCTATCATTCAGTAAGGACCTGTAATTCATAACTATTTTGACACACCTCATGAATATTAGGCATTGTTTAGTAGAGTCCCTGTTTTATAACTTCCTCTTTTGGTTGTTGCACCAGACCTCATTTTGGTACACTACACAATTACATTTTAGAGTAGCTGTATTCATGTATTTTACTTGCAACTCGTAAGAAAAAAAAATCTAAATCTACATTACAAAATATATTTTAAAGTAGCCGGATGGCTTGATTAACATCCTGGTGCAATTCTATATTTATGCAGACTGAGACATTTATCATCGTTTTAAATTAATTATTTTGATTTGCGCTCTCCATGTCCCCCCAAGTGTCTTGCCTTCTTCCATTCTAAATATTTATTGGAGGATAATGTATATCATTACAACCAATCATAGTTCAGTATTCCCACAGCTACCTTTTAAATCCTCTCTGAGTTTTAAATTACTTTCCATTGGACCTCCAGTGATCTACCAGTTAACTAATTGGCACGGACGTGGGGTCTGCTGTGTATCTTTAGGAAAAACCTGTGTAGTGAAATACTTTATAACGCATGTTCTGTGGACTTTATAGCTATACAGAGGTTTTCATCTTAGTTCTTGGATTACCAACTTTATGAAAAAGAAAAGACTAATTTATTTTTTTAAGTATTTTAAACACACACTAACATTATTTGGATTTAGGCCAGATTAAAAAAAAATTCCATCAGAACACATGTTACCAGTAACCACTACTGAGTTTAAAGTAAAAAAAAAATGTAATACTAAACTTTTTGGCACTAAAACTCTTGGCATTGTGTCAGAGATTCATAGCAGAGAAGTATAACTTTCCTCAAACATACATGCAGTCCTATTCATTAATGATTTATTTTACAATTAATAAATAGCTTTCTTATGTTCAGAAAACTGCTGCCAAACTGTAGCAGAGCTGTAGTAGATATATATTAGATCATGAAAAGGATTAATTGTTTGCAGTCTGTGATACCTGTTAGGCGATAAAAATCAATGCCCATTTTCCCTTATGTTCTAGAATTCTGAAAAGGATGAAAACTCCCCACAGAAATACACACAAATACAATGATTTATAGGATATAAATGACAAAGCACATATTCCATTTAAGCGGACCATTAGTCACCCATACTAATGAATAAATATTTGGGCCTCAAAAAATATATCTATCAAATGCAAGTAAATTAAAAAAAAACTTAATTTTACTAAAGCCAAAATTAGGTAAAAATACATATAAAAGGTGACCTGTCATGAGAAGAGTAGGCCAACTGCTGTTGACTTCTTATAGGCTGGCATTACCATCCTAACCTTTGTGTCAACATAGAAAGTCACTAACCAGGAACAAACATACTATCATAGAACTTCCAAGCTGTTTAGGGGCAATAGTGCAAAGAGGAGGGTGACAGCCCCAGGGAGTCCACCCTTAGCTCGCTTTGGCAGCTCACATATTTTTTTCTAATTAACCTAAAAACAAGGTTTGAAGCAGGATGGCATTAACTATAATGCAATAGTGAGCCAGTGCCAAATGTTACATTAGGATACAATGTCACAATCTGTGTTTACTTATTTCATTTAATGTTTTACTGTCATCTTCATATAGAGTTAATCAAATATCAGAACTAAAATTATGATAAGGCTGCTAAGAAGAGTCACACAACTCTCTTGTCTCTCATTCTATTTCTGATTAAATGGTCCAGTTTTAGAAGTGTACTGTATATGAACCAAGCAGCACATTGGCTTCAACAGTGCATTATTTATTTAATAAAGTCCAAGCACAAAAAAAGGACACAAATGCAGCTCTGTATCCATTACGTTTTTCTAATGTCACTAGTGTAAGCACCTGAGTTTGACTTGGTACCAGCCTATTTTAGGCCCTGTACAGCAGAGCTTAAAAAGCAGCACAAGCAGCCAATCAGGTATTTCATTTTTTTTTTGTTAAGTCTATAGTGGTGCAAAACTTACAATGAAAAAAACCGTAAGTAAACAAAAGAACATGCATGGAAAACACACACTAAAAAGTGCACCTAAGGGTGTGCTTTAATCCACCCTCCAAATGAGCAGGACCCTGACCCCCAGGGTGCAAGGCTTCTGATGGGGACATAGGTTTACATGGTCTGCCTAGCCTGAAGGTCTAGCAGATCCTGTTCTTCAAAGACAGCCAAATCCATCATCGGATACTAGGTCAGGGTAGCTCTCCCGAAGAGAGACCACCCAAAGGGAGAAAGGAACCTGAGGGCCACACATCCTCCCCCTAGACGTCAGGGTAAGCCCGAGGACTCACGCCCTTTATCTGTGAGAAACAGACACAAAAGTGAAAGGTGAGAAGCATGGGATAAAATTATATATATTTTTTCTAAAGTGGCTGTGCAATTGTGCAGTGGCCTTGATCCTGAGCACTTCTTGCACTAACAAGAAGCATGCTTATTGGAAGACAGCACAGTGACAAAGATAAGCTCATCTATCTGTCTGTTCTCCTTGGTGAGAGGGACCTTTCACTTAACCGAAACCAGACAGGTCTGTGCTGAGTGGCAGCTAAAACAGCTCCTGTATACTTCAGCTGTGCATCTGTTTTTTAGTGAAGATGAGCTAGGACATCCTCCAAACCCATATTTACAGTACTTTTAAACAAAGGGGTGGAGACTTTAAATGACATCGGTGCCCTTATATGGGCATGTGCCCCTATTTAGTTAATTTTTCCTATTTTCGTTTACAGCCGGGCAGAGAATGACTTGGCATGATTTTGACAGTGGTTAGCTGAGAGGCTAAGCTGGGTGTCAGTTTCAGGGACCTGGCGGATCCAGACTTTATTGTCGCGATGATACGTTGCCTGGACTGACATCCGTGACGTCAGCAGACATCGGACTTCAGCCTGGTCCACAGGAAAAGTACAGTCAAACAAGCTTTGGCTGGACTTCTCCTTTGAAGTAAAATTATAGCCTACAAATGAGAGAAGGGAGCCCCAACAACAGATGGGCCATAGGAGCCTATGAGTGATGTAATCACTTCAGGCTTAACTAGCTTCTGTTCTGGGTTCTCTCATTTTACCTGCAGCTGCCACTGGCTTACACATGGGATCACATGACCAGACCAGAGCAGGCTAAAACTAGTATACTCATCTTTTTTTTACACAGGTTAGTCAGCATAGGTGTTTTGGGGGAGGGGGGGGCGCTTTTAGGTGGCATGGGCATTTTTAAGTCTAGCTGGGTTTAAGTTGGAGTTATATTTTAAAACACAGGTCTGGTAGCCATTACTATAAAGTCTGCCACTCAAGCAAATGTTGGTGCTCATTACATATATTGTAGTCATTCTTTTATTATCTTAAACCTTGTTACTTCACTTAAACCTAGCATATACTTTACTGGAAATATCACACAGAACAGGGAATGGATCCCATTAAACATCTCAATTAACAGCTGAATATTATAAGAACATATGCAGCAGGAAGCCCGAAAGCTAAAATATGTTCTTGCTTTATGTATTTCATACACACATACAGTGATTTCTTTACAATCTGTGCTCTACAAAAGATTAATTATACATCATTATGTATGTAGAAATGCAGGGTGAATCAAATTTACAATCTAAACATTTCTTCTTCTGTCTAAAGACATTATTTTTAATTTGAGTTTTGATTGAAACAGCTGGAGGGAACTCTATTTTCTGTACCTGCAAGACCAGTTAGATAAATGAGTTAAGACTACAATTATTCTGTAAAAATGTTTTGAAACCAACCTTTTTAATTAAGTGTAAAATATATCAAGCAGATGTATGTTATGTTTCTCTGTTCTGCTGAAACCCCTAATGCATCTAGAAAAATTAATTATAGATTTATTTGGTAATATGAGGAAATGCAGCTTCAAGCAAGAAAAATAAAAATCTTTTCTTTCAAATTTGCTATTTAACTCTACTTTTAATAAGCTTCATATGCTACACCATTGTCAGTTTAACTTCTCCGCTAAAAGCCAGCAAAGGCTTAAGACAGGTAACACACGTTTATTACTGGTAAAGAGAGGACTTTTATTTAATTTTTATAATGGGATTACTGGTTTCATTGAGTCTCCCCCTTCAAGGATTGTGGGTAAAGCAGCTCCTTGCGTCACTATTTTCGTGCTATAGAGTCACAATTTCTCAGGTTGGTTAGACTCTTAGTTCCCAGTAGAGAAGCCATTGAAGTGAAAAGTTGTAAAATGAAGAGAGCTACTTAGAAGGTTATTTTACTGGATAGGAGTAACTTGCATATTGTCTATACAGGTTGAAGTTAACGGATGTCTGTATTTCCATTCAAGCATGCAAGAGAGCAGCACATCGATGGGCCGAGGTCACTGGCTGGTAAAAACATTATTGTTCATTACTTGTTATCTATATGACTAAGCTTGTTAAGGTGAAACATAACAGTGTTGGGTGGACCAGAGATGGCACCATGCTTGTGTATGTACTCAGAATAAAGTTGTACAATCCAGTGACATCATTGGTGTGTGGCTCTCTTGTAATTTTGGATTGGGATACACAAAATGAGAATGGAGGACAGTGCCTGGATTGAGGAATTTATACCAGTTAGGCGGTGATACTTTTTTGCTTTCCTGAAAATATCTATATTTGTTCTCAAAGTTTATCAACAATCACTCTTTAGTTGTAGAGGGCTTACTTGGAAAGATATTTAGAGCCACATGAACCAGGCCTGCTTCAAGCTCCATTTAAAGCAGGCAAAACTGAGTTTCCTGACACAACATACTTGGGTCATTGGGTTTAATACACCAGTTGTGTACTTACATGCTTGAGCATCAAGGCTGATGTAAGTTACTTGGAGGAAGGTTAACAAAGGAAACTGTATGCATTTCTGTGCATCGCAGTTCAGCTACAGTGCATAGAAATGAATGAAACTTCACACTGTGACATTTCAATAAAGTTTAAAAAAAGTGAACAGTGTGCTAAAGGTAAAAGGTGCCGCTGGCAAGAACGCCAGCCAAAACCCACACTATCTGCACAGTAAAATACAGCATTTTACTGTGCAGACAGTACGAACCAATCCTCAAGGTATTTTTTTTACATAGATTTGCTAAAAGGGTATAAGCTTTGGATATGTTGCTTTGTATCTTAAGTAAGCCTGTGAAGGTACATGTATTGTAACCCCAACGTAAGGCGTACATGAGTAGCCTGTAAAATAATATTTTTCCTGAAAAGGATCCTAATGAAATGCATGTTCTTAATCTAAAATAAAATTACAAAGATCATACAAAGAAAATCCACTTGCAACTATCCCAAGAATATTCTGCCTGAGGCTTGAAGGATACATTATATTATTAGAGGGTTTGAAAATACTGTTTAAGCCTGAGATAGCTGACCATAGATAAATCAGTTGCTTAACCTCTGATTACTGAATCTGATACAAACCATGCTGACATTTAATTTATCAGAATCTGCTAACAAACAGTGAGCAAAAATTCAAGTAAAAAAAAACACAGAAATGAACGGAAACAAAATTTGAACTGATACTTTTGAACAATGAGAAACAGTATAGAACTTGTTAACTGTGTTGGTGTAAATATAATAATATAAACTATCTGTTCCAAGCTGATGGCATGATGGAAAACATTTTAACCAGGAGAATCTAATTAAACATTTTTCCCTGTTACATGCTGAGCATAATCATATGTATATATAGCAATGACATATGTATAGATGTCTAATAATGATATCAAGTTCTATTTAAAACAGATTTAGAAAAATAATATTTTAATCTTGATTGGGTAAACATTTTTCCTTGTAAGATGAAAATGATAAAGATTTTAATGGTATAACACTTTAATATTGGAAATAAATAAGGCAAGAATAAGCTCCCACCTTCTTAAAACTAACTGATAGAGATTAAAAAATGTAAACATAAAATGGACGTCTTGTCCATTTGCATATTAGATTTCCCTCTTAAAGTTGATTCTAAAGATTAAGGGTCAGTTTTAAATCCTCACTATCCTAATCCCTAACATTATGAAGACAACCATGAGTGCATGTCTGTTGTACTAAATTACCTAGAAAGAAAACAAATTCCGGATGAAAAGGGAAGCATATTTATATTATAGTGATTTAAAATCTGTCGCCTAAACACATTTTACCCCCTCTATCCATTGACCTAAATTGCACACTAAAAGCTTGCATGTCTGCAAATGGGCAGCTAACAATTTGAGACAATCCAGAGATTCTTCGTCTATGCAGAAACAATGCCAACACATTTTCTGGCTACAGTAAACACTGTCTAGTTCATAGTTTGCAGAACTGAGTTAAGGCCCATAAAATAGATCTTCTCCTTTGTGAAAACAGCTAATTGTTCAGTGACTAATCTTTCAGGCTTGTGAGAAAAAAGCCGCTTCCTAACGGTTCACAAAATAAACAGAAATTCGACTTTCTGTACTGACAGCTTATCATTTTATTTTCATTTCTATTTTTAATAAAATTTCACCCCTTTCTTATGGAAATCATTTGTTGTCTTCTACATGTTCTGTGGTAATGCAAGCGCTGTAGCAGTCTAGGACCTGGAGAAGAAAGAGGCCAAGGTCAGGAATCTCCTTCCCTCACCTGTCAGAAACCATCTCTGAGGTCTGGGCAACACTATGAGCACCACAACTGACCACAGGGGAACCTATTACAATTGGGCTCAGTTATAGTTATTGTACAGTGAGAGATTCAGATGTGCCACTTATTTAGCATTACTCTGAATCTAATTCTTCAGCTTGAAAATCAGGGGTCACAGGCCAACCAAAGTTCCTACTCCATCAACAACTTAGACCCCAGCTACATTACTAGCCTAGTCTCAAAATAACAATCTAATTGTTCTCTGTTCCTCCCAAGACCTCCTGCTCTCTAGCTCCCTTGTTACCTCCTCCCATTCCCTGCCTCCAGGACTGTACCAGAGCCTCTCCCATCCTATGGAACTCCCTACCCCAATCTGTCTGATTATCTTCTACTCTGCTTGCTTTTAGACAATCCTTGAAAACTCTCCTCTTCATAGAAGCCTTTCCTGCCCACATTTAGCAACTGTACTTTAATATTCACCATCAGCCCATCCCCCACAGTTATTACCTTTTGTATCACTTGACCCGCCGTCTTAGATTGTAACCCTCTAACGAGCAGGGCCCTCTGATTCTTCCTGTATTGAATTGTATTGCAACTGTTCTGTCTGCCCTCATGTTATAAAGTGCTGAGCAGACTGTTGGCACTATATAAATCCTGTATATTAATAATAATAATCAACTGCCTGACCTCCCACACTGTCACCCAACTTCATAGTGTACATGGTAATATGAGATAACAGAATCCTGTGATTAAAGTTCTCTTAAAGGGCAACTCCAGTCAAAAGGCTCATGCAAAAAGGCGTACAGTTTTCTGCATACATTCATCCTCAAAATGTATACAGATCTGAATGCAACAGTATCATATGCTACGAAACCATGCACACTTCTCTGATTTGACCTGCAGCGTCTAGCTGCATAAACCAAAACTGTAAAAAATAAAACAAAAATATGTTCATGGTTTTGCATTTGGATTACATTTTACATTTTACACCTGTCTGTAACTTCCTGGTACTTGGCAGGGCAGCAGCTGTTTGACTCTCAAAGCATATGTCTAGCACAGTTTTGGCGCATATGGGGAGGGTTAGAATACCTGTTATGTTTTTATTGCTATCCGTGGCTCTTGGAAAGTTATTGTTCCAGTGACAACAGTATCACCAGGCAGAAAATGAGGGAATATCTCTAACAGAAATAAAAATGATTTTGTTAAAAAAAAAAAGTAAGGGAAGGTTGGAACCCCTGGCTTTGTATTGCTATCTGCGTCTTTGTTGTACATTTTTTGCAGTTGTCATGCAGAAGGGAGGCAAGGGGAATCTCCCGAGCAGAGCTCTGGTAGCTGTAAAATTCTAATCTACCCATAACAAACACAAAAAAAGGTTTTAGCTGGACTCACTCTTCAAAATAAAAAAGGTAAAAAAAAGCTTAGTAAGATGGGAAATTTAAATCATCCATACTTAAGTCTGCACAATGGTAATAAATAAAGGTTATGCATTGAAGTTCAGTTGTGATTGTTTCTATGTAAGATAGTTCTTTAGACTGGTGTTAAACCCTGTACACACGGGCTGAATGTCAGGAGACATTGTCCCATTAATAATAAGAATCATGTGTATTGCAGCTGGTCCGAAAGAAGCTGGCCGTTTGTCTGGCTTTTTTTAGGACGTGCATGCTTAAAAACCAGCGGCTGACCAGCTCCCGAACAGTGCTCTTAGCCAATGGCTGAGAGCACTGACCAGAGTGTTCTGGCGGGGGGCTATTCCACTATCAGAACACAAACAGCTCAGTGCGGGAGATCCATGTACTAATGTTGGACTGTTAGTACAGCTGAGTTATGATTTTTTTTTTCGTTCAACGTTTAAACGGAAAAAAACAAATGGTGTGCACTAGGCTCCTAGGGCCCCTGACAGTTACCTGGCTATATCCATAAAGCTCTCCCCATCACTATAACATTGAACAAATAGCTTGCTGGGGTTAGGTGTGGGAGAAGGTTAATAGAGTGGGGATAGGAGTTGAGAATGTTATGTCTGAAGTAGTGGGTCATATCTTGCACCAGGGCCCAATTGTGTCAAGTTATGTCACCGCAAACAACAATGCCCATACATAGGAATGAACGACTACACAAAAACAAGAGGATACAAGTAGGTAGGGAAGGGCCTTGTGCATATGAACACACAGTGCACTTTTTTTTTAAATCCTTCTACACTTTTGCCCAATAAGGATCAGTCATTAGTGATTGTTTACTTGTCACTATAGCGACCAGCTTAGTATTTTAATTTAGGACACTATACTAGAAAACCTGCTGAAATCTCAGCTTCAAAAAATGTGCATGACCTAATGGTTTAATATTTAATAACGCTATTAAATAATCATTCACACTTTGCCATTAAGAATTTAAAAATTACAGACTGAGTAAAGAAAAATGTCACTCATTTAAAATCTGTTTTCACTCATTATTAAGTGTATTTACGTAGCCACAAGTTAACAAGTGAAGACATGTTAAGGTTCAGAAGGTGTTCAAAATGTATTTTAGACTTTAATCATTGTTTAGGGATATTTTTCTGTAAGGTTAAATTGAAAGGGAGTTTATTAAAGACGAAGAGCAAATCCCCTAGCAATAAGTCTTTAGCATAGTGGGCTATATTGTGATAAGTAGTGATAAGTAAAACTGGAAGGGCATAGCTAGGGTGCAGACTGGGTATAGGATGTATATTGTCATACCCCCCATATGTGGGGTCACTGTAAATGTTTGGCAGATTGCCTTGACTCATGAACTTTATATTTTTTGACATAATAGTATGATGACGGAAATTAAAAAGATACTATATTCATTGTTGCCCTGTATTTTGTCCACTGCTGTGCTCTGATGGCACCACTGCGAACATGATATATATAACGGTTGTGTGACTTTATTCACAACCGCAAAAAAAGTACAACCAACCAAGGGCAAAAGTGAACCACACAAAGGGGTGAATTTATTAAAGGAGTAGAGCATGTTAACTTTGCAAAGAGAATTTTCATCTAGCTTCGTAAATGTGATGAAAATTCACTTTGAAAAAAAAACATTCAATCATGTGTAAGGAACATGAAAAAAAGAATACCCAGCATTTTTTGCTTGCAGGCGATTGGATGATGAAAGTAAGCATGATTCATCCTATTCACTAAGCTAAGGAAAAACTCCCTTTCAAGGTGAACATGCTTCTCTCTTTTAGTTAATAAATGTGAATGGGTCTATACTGAATTTACCATCCCTCTCCCATGTCCATTCTTCTAAGTTGCCGATTCAATTTTCAGCAATGAGTCGGAAATTTTTACTTATGTATTTGAAAATTCTATAAATATTGCAAGTGTTATCACATTGAATCAATTTAGTTAGTCTTAAAAGCAAGAACCTTCTCTAAATGAGACATTGGATTTTAATTTGTGTCCAAATAACGTGTTGTTTAGTTTACCCTGATGAGAGTGTTTATGCCTTCGACCGTGTGCCAGGTATATATCACAGCATGTGCTCATTTTCCTGGAATGTGAAAGTTTAAATGTGGAGCTGTGGTTCACTTCACAGCTTCTAATTTTGGCTGTGTCACAATTAACATAGAGACTCCAAAGATTCCTTTTAGATAACTAGCAATTAGACAATTAACTTAGTAAAAGGATAGGCACAGGTGCTGGGACAGATGGATTTCAGAAACATTAATTAACATGGCAGATACTAAAATCACTGCTAAAAAAGAGTTGTTGTTTCAACCAGAAGAGTTATGCTAACCTAAAAGCTTTCTTATATCTCAAAATACATTCTCATTAGTTCCAAACATGGATACCGCATGGCGTGAAAACCAAACTGCAATAATCACTTGACACTGTTTTTAATACAATAATGTCTTCCACATTAAAGTGAAACTTCTATCCGTTTTAACATGTAATAGTAAAAGTCCCTCCTAGTGGTGCCTGCTATTACCTTCAAGCAGGGCTTGCTGCTGGGTCTATTGATGCTGGCTCCTGGGAGATTTATTCTTGCTGGAAGGGAATCTACTTTTGCAGGGGGGTCTATTGTTGCCAAAGAGGTCTATTGTTGCTGGTGCGGGACCTACTGTTGCTGGGGGTGGGTCTTATATTTCTGGAGGGGTCAGTTGTTGCTGAGAGAGATCTACTGTTAAGGGAGGGATCTACTGTTGCTGGCTGATGGAGAGTCTATTGATGCTGGCTGTAGGGAATTCTGTTGCTGCTGCCAGGAGTCTATTGTTGCGGGTGGTCCATTGTTGTTAGGCAGGGGAGGGGGACTGTATTGTTACTGGCTGCAGGACATCTATTTTACTATCAATGCAAATGAATGTGTGAGCCAGACTAAGGTATAAAATGAATCCTCATCGCGGCACCATCCCATTTAAGTACAATTCACAACATAACCCCTGTAAGAGGGAAGGCCATATCTATTTTACTACTTTTCTTGTTATTACCAAATTTCATACAAACAATACCTTGCCTTTTTTAATCACCACCTCTGAAACAAATTACATTTTCTTTCTAAAGCATGACTCATCTACCTTTAGGGCTAAGCTTGCCTTATTCCTGCCTAATGAAAGTACCCCAGTGGCCAATAATGGTACATTTTCTGGACAGAGAAAGGTTAGTGGGTGGAACTTAGTCTTGACATCAAGAGAGTCAGGTCCCTATTAAAAAAAAATAGTTTGGATCATAATCTAATAAAACAATGGGTAAGGGGTTGGTGGTCACTGTGTGTGTGTGTGTGTGTGTGTCATACATCCCAGGAAGTTGCTCTGCATTGTTTTCCACAAAACAATAAATAACGGCAAATCATCAAGGCTAACACAGGCAGAAAAGCATAATGTGCATGTAAGCACTATTAACACATTAATTATTTAGTTTGTCCAATGTAAGCATCTATATTGTACCTTTTCTTCAATAAGAAAATATGATGTGCTGTAACCCAGTTGCATTGCGTAGTGTTGCATTATCTGAGTGCAAAGTAGCCTGCTTATAAACAGCAAATGGATGGCACACCAACCTGCCAGGAAAGGATACATAATAGTAAGTTCAATCAATATACTAACTGGCATTGACTATTATCTAAGCGGCCGAGACTGTAACTATTTGTGGGTGCTTCATGTGTACAATTGATTTGAAACTTGCTTTAAATAAAAGAAAACTGTATTGTCAAAGCAGTTTTCTCACAATCAACTCCAGAATTGTCATCATACTACTGTAAATCACTTTAGCCATTTAGGTTTTTAGCATAAGAAGGTGCAAAAAGCTGAGCGCTCTAAGCCATGGCAGACTGACCTAGCAAAATGCTGCAGATTGTTTCATTTGAAACAATAGCATTTTACAGTGAGGACGAAAAGCACCGCTACTGTACATTTACTTTTATAGATAAATAATATTATACTATCTTTATTAAAGTACAAACACTATTGCAGCAATAAACACATCACCATGTAAAGTCTGTATCTAGTTCAAAATTACAAATAGTCATAGGGAACATTTAATTACTGTGTGAAAATTATTAATCCACTTTCATTAACTGATCAATGTTTTAGTTAAAAATATAAACTCAAAACAATGAAATTAATTGTAGATATTTTATAATATAGAATTTATATGCAGCGAAGAATTATTAATTAAACCTACATCACATTACGATTATAAATAAATTATAACTAGACATCAAAGTCACCAAGATTGACTATAAATTATAATTTTTTTTTTGTGGAAATTATTAACTGACTGATACTACACACTATGTTAACAAAAAATAAAATCAGCTATACTAAATCGGTCTAAAACCCCAAAAAAATATTTAAGCTGGGTACACCATGTGTACAGCTGTCCTTCCGACAGAAGCCATCCTAAGGACCGGTGTTTGTCGAAGGGAAAAACAAGCATCCAATCAGAGTGTTCTGGTGGGGGTGTCAGAACACAAAAGCACAGTGGGAGAGATCGCTGCACAAACATCAGCCATACACTGAGCAAATTTATTTTCTGCAACCAGAAAAAATTTGCTAGATTCCCTCATCAACACAGACAGTGTTGATGTGGGAATCCCTCCTGCCGGGCAATAGTTTTCTCTCCTGGGGCTAAGCCACCTCCTGCCAGGAGAAGACAGTGGTTATTGCTAGCGGCTATAGCAGCCGCTAGCGATAATCATGAAAGAATCTGGCAGGCTGGTTGAACCTGATCGATCAACAGTTTGAGTCCTGCTGAACCTGCCGATATTCAAACCATGTATGGCCAGCCTTAGTTAGTACAGCTTTTTTGTTCGGCCTGCTGGGGTGAATTTTGGATAATTCCTGCTGAATGGGCATTATCCATTGCATTTAATTTGCATCATCCATGGCACTGTCTGTACTACCTGGCTTGACAAACTTCAAACTAAAGCTTAGCAAGGTGGGTCTTTTTACTTTTAGTAGTTTTTATGTGCCCCGTTCCAAAAGGCCATATAGATGCTTAACTCACTAGTTATCCATTTGTCCTGTATAATGGAGATGCATTAGAAATGCATTAGAAATGCATTCCCATTGAATAGCTTTAAAGGTAGGCAGAATTGAGAATTTTGGCAGAGATATTTTACTAGAGTCTTAGGCTGAGTTCACACTATTGCGAATTGGATGCTGGTTCCCAATCCATAAAACAGTTTCATTTCCCGACGTAGTGGAAATGTAACACTCCCATTGGTCGTGCTCTCAACCAAACTGTCAAACCATCCAATGGCTGGTCTCATAACTGATCACATGTGCAGCATCATGGCAGTTGTAGAATAAACAGGCAAATATGGCAGCTTCTTTGGCTGAAAACAATAGGGAGGGGGGGGGGGTATTTACACCTTAAAGTATAACTAAAAGGCAAAAAAAATGTTGTTTAGTTTTGGAGGGCAGATGGATTAGAACGTCTGTCAGGTTGTATTGCTGTCTGTGCCCCCCGTTAAGCAGATTCACCCTCTCTATTTGTCCTGTTTACCAATATCATTGAACGTGAAAGTAAAATAATATCCCTCATTTTGGGTTGTCCCCAGAAAAGTAATAGAGGTGGAATCTTGCGGACACTAGTTCTGGTGACCTGGGGGTCCCCAAGGAATTCCCTTAATTTTACAGGGATTTCCTCTCACTTCCTGTTTGGCTTTTGGACAGAAAGTGAAGGAAAATATCCGCAATGGGACACAGATGGCAAAAAATTCAAACTGACAAGGGTTATATATAACCCTCCTTTGCTCTATCCAAAATGAAAAAAAAAAAAAAAAAAAGTTGTGCTTATAGTTCTACTTTAAAGCCACCAGAATGTGATACAACTTGCCAGTAAGTCCAAACCTATATTGGCTATGGGTACAACCACTGCCTTGGGGTAGAAGAATATATTACCTGGAAGAAATGTTATTACAAGCTACTGGTTTAAAGATTTCAGTGTGACCAGTAGTTTATCCCAGAGGACCCTGTCAGTGCTTCATAAAAAAATCAATTACTATTTTTATTGTGTTTTCTTTTACCTAGATACATTGTAAAGTGATACATTTAACATTCTACTGAGAGCAGTCTGAATATTGCTGTAAGGATTAAGTTAATTTCTGGTGCATATATTCGTGTTCTCAGTCATTAGGAAGTAGGATATTAAAACTTCTAGTGGTAGCTCACAAGTGATTTTAAGACCCAAAGATGTTTTTGCTCTAAGTCGCTTTGGGTGACATCACTTTGTTATAGCCCCATGTTTATCCAGCTCATTTTCAGAGGAACGCTTTTGCACCAGAATAGATTTTGTTAGTCTGCATACCAGGCCCTACTCTGCATACCATTGCTTACTTTGAGGATTACTTTCATTTTACTTCCATTGTACCCAGAGAAAATCTGTAAATGCAGGGTTTGAAACAACAAGAAAAGCTTTAAACTTTTTTTTTTTTAAAGATATGTTTGCATGCAATTCAAGTTATGCAAGTATGTGGCATATGCTTTAAGCAGTTGGAACTTTTTTAATGGTCTTTTATGTTACATACTGACTGAATTAAAGGAGGTTAAAAGTTCATTAGTTGGGTGGAAATCTACAGAACTTTCTTTATATTTTATTTGGGTCCTATAAATAAAATCTTCTAATGAATAACATCTTAAAGAAACAAAGCAAACAATAAAAAAGTAAAAAGAAAAACACACAATACAGCCTACTCTGGTCATCGAAGGGCTCTACGTTCACCAGGTGCACCTCCCCTATCGGGGGTTGATTTTCTACAGCAGTCACACGATCAGAAAATCATATGAAAAATACCGCTTTTGAAGTGATCGTACAATAATCTGATTGTTAGTACACGACTTGCGTGAGCAAGTCGCTCACTTATTTTTGTCCATTATTATACTTAAGGCCCTTACACACGATCAGAAAATCATATGAAAAATACAGATTTTGAAGTGATCGTACAATAATCTGATTGTTAGTACATGGCTTTCGTGAGCCGATCATAACCATTCATCCGATATTTCTGAAGGGACAAACGCAAAAAAAAAATATTGTATGATACCAGATCATATGATCTGATTTATGATTGATTTATGATTTTTAATCAGGACAGTTTTTGTTCTAAAATACAATAGATCACTTTCAAATTTTTATTCGGTTGTACGTAATTTTTGTAACCTCTTCATTTTCAATATGAGATTAGCATGAAAAAAACAACAACAAAAAACAAACAAACAGATGATCAGTCATCCAATAATCTCATTATTTGTACTTTAGGAAGTTTTTTTTATGTACCACATAGGTTCCCTGGTGTAAGAGAAAAAAAAACTTGAATAAACCTTAAAGTTAGTGGTTTGTTGGGAATATATTCTTCTACTTTTACTCTTATGCCGTGTACACACGATCGTAAATTCCGACAACAAAACCGTGGATTTTCACACAAACGTTGGAAATTCCGAACGTCAAGAATACGGTGATGTGCAACACTATGACTAGCCGAGAAAAATTAAGTTCAACGATTCCGAGCATCCGTCGAATTGATTCTGAGCATGCATAGGATTTTTGTGGGACGGAATTGCATACAGACGATCGGAATTTCCACAGCAAATGTCCGATGGAGCCTACACACGGACAGAATTTTTGACAAAAAGCTCACATCGAACATTTGTTGCCGGAATTTCCGATTGTGTGTACGCGGCATTATACTTAAGGGACTTCTGGTCATCCCCTTGTGCACTGAGAGTGCATCATTGGCCAAAATGATTAAAATTCACAGCCCTACCAGTATATACATTTCCCGCTGTGCCTTATGGTATTTGACAGCTGGCCCCACTGGCTGTCAAAATACAGATTGCTGATTGCTGCAGCTGGTTTTTGGATAGCAATTTTCTGCTCGGCTCCTTTGATTTTTCAATTGAGGAATGCGCACATTTTGCCTGGTTTCTCAGTTTATGGCCTGTTTTGTTGTTAACCCCTTTATGCCCCAGTAATCCATATGTGTGGCTGCAAAATGCTGGGTTTTAATGCCCACATGCCGCACATATGCATCGCTGGGTGGGCAATGATCCTTTCTGCCCCCTCCCTGGACACTAGGATCTTTTAAAGGGCATGCCAAGGTGGACGGGAAAGGGTAAATTTAGTGAGGCAGGGTTATAACCATGTTTTTATTGCTGTATCTATCACTCGTCAGATAGGCTTGACCTCACTCTCTGTTGTCTCAACAAGACAGGGATTGAGAAGAAGCTCTGTAACAGTGACTAACACAGTTGCTGTTTACTTCCTTTATTTGCTAAAGGCCCCTTTCACACAGGTGTCTCTGCTAGGCGAAATCCGCTTGCTCAGTGGGGAATATCTCTGCTGATCCCCACTGAGCAGGCGGATGACAGGTCTGTGTCCACTCCCCTATGAAGAGTGGACATGGACACAGTCCTTCTCTCCTCTATGGGACAATCAGATGGAAATGGACGTCTTAATCAGTTTCTATCCGATGCCATCCAATCCGCCAGACAGATGGGGAATAGGACCACCATCCATCTGTTTTTGGCTGACAGAATCGGATGGCGGCAGGTATCCGTTGACATCCACCCCTCCATAGAAGAGACTGGAGGGTCCGATCAGGTCCACGTGAAAAACCTGCTCGGATCGCCCATGTGAATGGGGTCTAAGTCAGAGGAGGTTTCCCTAAACATATACAGACAGCAATTAAAACCTGACAAGAGAAACCTAACAGAGGTTCTAACATCCCCATCCTCAGTTTTCTCATAAAATGTGTTTTTGTTGCTGTTTGATTGATCACTGGAGGGTTTCTCCTCACATCTACGTGTCGAGTTCTTATGAAGCCCCATGTGACAGAACAATTATAAAGTAACATACTTACCAAAGTGTGGTTTATAAAATGATTGCTTCCTGGAACTTCAAACTGTCTTTGTGAGTTTAAATATAACAGGAAGACGTGCCCCTTGAACCTGCCACTCACACCCCTAAGGGTACACTACCCGCAGGCTAAAAAGTGTCTTTCCTAAGCTTCACATTGAGCTTGTAACAAAATATATAATAATGGCTAAGAGAAAGGTAATTAGATAATAGATCCAGGTGTTCACTATAACCGGTCAGCACAGGCCAGATTCTCCAACAACAATAAACAATAGCTCAGAGCACAGTTCACTATGTAGATAATATCAAGCTCTAGTTATCAACACAGCCAACCTTCCCAGTGGCTACATCTCTATGCTACATTTGTTTTAACCATGAAACAGTAATACTAATCAGGATTAAATTGTAAACTTCCATAGCAACATGTTGTTTTGTTATTTTTTTTTTGGAAAGCTGGGTTTTAAAATTATATACCGCTATACAAAGTGTAATACCAGTAAGTGTCTAAAATGATGGTTAAATCAGTCTCATTACATCAAACGTAAAAAGCTGACAGTTCAATAAATCTGTTCTCAACTATAGTTAATTAGATGCATGCATTATTATGTTCAAAAGCGTATAGAGAAAATGATGGAAAGTAGATCTGGTGTAAGCACTCCAGTGAATATAGGTATAACATTCAAAACGTGTCCAGATAGCTATCTGCCACCATCAAGTGAAGTGCAAACTCAGCAGACAATGGCTGCCATGACAGCAGCATGTGCGTTTTTCAGCATTATAATATTAAAAAAGCAATTAGCACAATGGAACAAAAAATAACATGCAATCTGAACAATAATAGATCTTCACAAAAGTCTGTAATTATATATGTTAAAAAAAGAAGTGCAGCGCAATAAAAACAAATTGTCAAAGTCCAAATGACAGATCGGATGAACCACAAATCCCAAAAAAGGTGAACAGGAAGTTTCCACGTGTTTGGAAAATAATTCAGGAGCACAAATCTGAAGTGTCAATCCCTCCACCTCCAAATGATTGCTTCGCTCACCTCATAAAGTGGACCCCTGAACTAACAGGCAGTCCCAAATCCAGATGCCTCACAAGGGTAAGTTACAGCAGATAACTGATGGTTCCGATCCTCCAATATGATATCCCAGGTTGGAATACCAGGACCATATAAATAAAAAGAGATCTAAGTGTTCTCTGTATGAACATTCAAAAGTTTATTAAAACTAAATTCCTACTCACTTGAGAGCAATTGAAACAGGCATGCAACACAGGACAGCGGATGATGTCAAACAAACTTAGCTCCTCCCCCCAAATGCGTTACGTTCATAAGAAGTTCCTCTGCGGGGTGGAAATCCCTCTGGAAGCATGGCAGCATTGTGTCTCCACTGGTACCTTTAGGCTGGGTTCACACTAGTGCGAAATGAATGCGGGCAATTTGCATGACAGAAGAGTTGGCCTGGCTCTCAATGGAGCCGGTTCTTACATCTCCAAAGTTACTGTGAAGCGAATTGCAGAGGTCCTGTGCATCTTTGGCTCCATTTCAGTTCAGAATTCAGGCAACAATTCAGGACTGATTGGTCCCTGAAACGGAGAACAGGGACACAACAGACCCCTGCTGTGAGCCGCATGCAAATTAAGTGTGAACCCAGCCAGAAGCGGAATCCCACTAAGGTTAAATACAGCTCACCAAGCGCCCTGATGGATAGTGTAGTATGTTTTAATGATCCAATTGTAAAAACAGCATAACACACAATAAAAAAACTCACATACTGTAGATAGCTGCTGGTGACCCAAAATCGTTCAGCGGCAAGATGTCAGCACCAAATATGCCGCAGGATATTGATGGTGGCGGATGGCTATCTGGATATGTTTGGAATGTTATACCTAAGTTCACTGGAGATCTACTTTCCATCATTTTCTCTACACGCTTTTGAACATACACAGGGGTGCTGATAAGTATTGAGCCTTACCCAGAAAACATTGAGCTGCAAAGCTGTAAATTGCAGGGTATACAGGCCAACTTGTCGCTATTTAATGGTGCATACACCCCTGTGTATGTTCAAAAGCGTGTAGAGAAAATGATGGAAAGTAGATTTTAACTTATATTTGATTTTAACTTATATTTCTTTTTCAGGTCCAAAGTGAACATGGCAGGACCTTCAGAAAAATGCAATGTGGAAGAGCATAGGATCATGAATGAATGAATGACTTGTATAGCGCAACGCATGCAAACTGAATCGCCTCTGGGCCCTTTTTCCAGCCAGTATCTGCTTGGCTGGTGCGGTCATTTTTACCCCGTAGGATCATGACACGCTAGGGACGCACAGTCATACACACATATATACATATATACTGGGCCAATTTTTTGGGCGAGATCCAATTTACCTACCAGCATGTCTTTGGACATCATAATCATGTTCCTGTTTCTCCAAGGGAAAGGTGCGAAGCAGATTCATGATGAAATGTCACAAACTTTGGGTGACAGTGGCCCTATATGTGCAACAGTTAAACGTTGGGTTGTCAATTTTAAAACTGGCCATTTCGGTGTTGAAAGTGAGAAACCCAGTGGAAGGCCTGTTCCTGTCTCTGTGCCGGCAAATGTGAAAGCCATCCATGACATGATCATGGAGGATCACCAATTATCAGCCAAAAGTATTGCTACATATCTGGGAATATCACGTGAGAGTTGGTGCCATTATCAACAACGACTTGGAAATGAGAAAGCTTGCAGCAAAGTGGAGCCCAAAACTTTTGACAACCGAACAAAAGAGGACAACGCCTTGTCACATACGGTAGGTGAAACAATGACAAAACTGACCTCCTTAGGCTTTCAAGTGATGCCCCATCCACCCTATTCACCCGACCTGGCTCCTTCTGACTATCATCTGTTCCCCAATCTCAAAAAATACCTAAAGGAACAACGATTTGGGAGTGTTCGGGAGGCAACTAACGCGGCAAATGAGTAGTTACACCAGCAGTCGGAAGAATTTTATTTGCAGGGTCTTAAGGACAGATAATGCAAGTGCATTGACTTCCTGGGGGAATATGTAGAATAGTGTGGCAGTTACAGCTTCCTAGCTATTTTATTCTGGGTAAGGCTCAATACTTATCAGCACCCCCTCGTAATAATGCACACATTGAATTGGACATTGCTGGAACAGATTTATTGAACTTTCAGCTTTTTCATTTCATTTAATAAGACTGTAATTTAACCGTCATTATAAACACTTGCTGGCACTACACTTATATATATATATATGTTTATTCAAAGTTTGCTATACTACCTTTGTGTTAGCTGCCTCTTAGTTTATCTAAGCACAGCACAGATTTTGTCACTTATTTGGGTTTTAAAACTAGCAGCAGGCCTCAGACGTTAATCAAGATAAAAATGGCCTTCCCGAGCCGCACCTTTTCCAAATAAAGCTATTTTTAAAGCTGCTTGGTATTTGGACAACATTACATGGTTTGCATAAATTTTTCATGCCCCGTGCAGAAGTTTGAAATGTGCATAAAAGGGTTTAATTGTGGTTTCAAGCAGGGATTCTGGTTTATATCATGCTTCCTTAAGTATCAGATAGACCAAATGTCCCCTTCTGACCATGAAAACACAAATTAAATAAGTGCAAAGTGAATTACAGCACAGACGTTTTCTTCATAATGCTCGCAGAGTGACAAAACCACAGACAAAGCAAAGCAGACATGTAAAATCTACTTGCTCATGTCCCAAGCGTTAGACTGTCTTCCCCAGGAGCTTAGGAGACAGGGAAAGAATTGAATTGTTTACTCCATGAAGAAGGAATGTAAAAACTGCCCTCGTGCTGTTCACTGCAAAGGGGAGAGGGAGGATAGACAAATATTCTGTAGAGGAAGAGATGAAGGAGGGGGGTGGGGGTCACTTCTGTTCGGCGAGCATGAGAGTGACTGACACAGAAAGAGTATGTTGTATCTGTTGTTTGTAGTAAAGCTTTATTTAAATGTAGATGGTGCTGAGGAAACAAACGTGCCAACAAATGTCTGGAATGAAAGTGTCAGGGACTACATAAGGAAGCCATGCTATATGAACACGCAGGGTCATAATCAGTGGCTCCTGTGACATTTTTATACAGGCCTGTCCTTCCTTTTGTTTGGAAATGTATGAAGAGCAAAATGTACTTGTTGCCTACAGCAACCAGGTTCTTCCTTTCATTACCAATAATAACTACATTCATATAAACGTTTGCCATAAGCAGCAAACATAGTTCTCCCTTCAGGCCAGCAAGAGGTAAAAGGTATGCAGGGAAGATATAGTAAAAATAAATAAAAAATCCTTGATAATTCTGAGTATTTTTTCGGCAGTGAAGCACAGAAACACAATTTAAGGTCATTTAAACATCATTCCAACAACTCTGAGCAAACAGAAGAGTGGTGAGAGAAATAAACCATGTGGTCCATCAAGATTGTTCCTTTTTTTTTTTTTTCTTTTAACCTTTTATTTAGATATATTTGTGTCCCAAGCATGTTTACATTTACTTAGTGTTGGCTGACTCACTACCCTGGAAGTCTGTTCCAAGTATCAAAGACTCTTGATTAAAAAATACTTTTTAAAATTAATTTTGAACGTTCCCCCTTTTATTTTGAGATCATTTAAATCAAGTCTCCGCTTTATCATCTTATCTCCAGACTGTACATAGTAGAGCTCCAGCCCCCCAGGGCTTTACAGCTGGGGCTTCACAGCTGGTTCCCTACTGCGCATGTGCGAAGCGCGCTGCACTTTGTAAATGGCCCAGCGAGGGGGGGAAAGAGGAGGGGGGGCTGTCCATGGTACCTGTCAAAAATGCTCAAAAGGTGCCACATAAGGCAGCGGGGGGGGGGGGTGCAAATAAGCAATAAAGATCTGTATATGGGGATCAGGACCTCTTTCCTCTTTCTGTTGATCCCTCTATATATAGATCAGGACTTCATTCCTCCTGCTGATGATCCCTCTATATAAAGATCTACATATGGGATCAGGACCTCTTTCCTCCTGCTGGTGATCCCTCTATATAAAGATCTATATATGGAATCAGGACCTCATTCCTCCTGCTGGTAATCCCTCTCTATAACCAGTTTGCTTCATGCAATACTCATTTCAGTAAAATATGCCAGCACTGTGTTATTTATGTGGGTGAATCCACCTTACTCAAACTGGACAATTTTATAAGCTAAGTATTTTAAAATGAAATGGCATTTTAACAAAAAAACATTTTTAAGCATCCTTACTGAACTAGTTCATGATTTAAATATGTTTAATATGGGAGGAGCAGTCTGCTGACAACTAAATTGTACTCCAGCCCATGTGGTCTATCGTTTAGGTCTATATGGTTAAATATTGGCCTTTGCACAGCTTGCAGACAGGCCTTTTATGAAATGAACTACGATTCTAAAAACACAGGCCACAATTCACCCAGAATCTTTTTATACATTGGTAGCAGTGGTAGCATCGGGCCTACCTATTAAAATGTCTGCTTCTAGTTTGTGTACTTTGTAAAAGCTTAAAAATAAATGTAATAAAACTGTACAAGTGAATAAGGTGGACCATTATGGTCACATTTATATATATATATATATATATATATATATATATATATATATATATATATATATATATATATATATATATATATTTGTTGACTTTAGAACAGAATGTCTCTCTTAAATCTCATGAAACAGACATTGATCAGCACATAGGATGGGAAGGAGATTGTTGACATCACACAGTGCACGATAGCCCATATTAGAAAGATGGTGGTATTATTTTCTCAGCCATGCTGAGATGAATCACTATATGCAGTATACAGGTGGTCTGTACAACAGAAACACAGTACATTTTTTTATGAATGTTGCTTAATTAATGCATCTGAGTGTTAGGAAAAAATAATAATATACTTTTAAAATGCCAATTTTTCATGTATGGGTAGGCTGATATTCTTCTTCAGAAAATGTGGCAGCCATATTTCAAAAGCAGGTTATTCTGTAAACATTCACACTGTAAAAATAAGCCATTCGGTTTCTGAATGTTACACAGTTTAGTAAATCAGAGGAGAGTCTGAGGTGTATAAATGTGGTAGAATTATTTTTCTATTCATACACAGGATTTCATACAAGCCAAACGGAGAAGCACTGAAAAAGCTTCCCCTTGACCACTCTGATGTATTACAATTTTACAGAAATTAAAAACATCCATTAAAAGGAATGGGCTCTCTGAAATAATATATTTATACTAAATTACCTTTCACATTTACCTTTAATGGATCCTATTTTCAAGAGTTTTGCCATTGGCAAAGATTTGAAAGGGGCCTTTAGAAAGGAAAGAGCTGAATATGATTTTTATCATTCTAGCCAGCCTTTTGTTGGAAAGATTTTTAAATTAACATAAATTTTAACCCTATGGGGCCTTGTGCATTACATATGCTCTCTGTAACCTAAGTAATTAGTCTTCCTTGATGATCATCTGCATCAGTTGTTTTTAATAGAATTTTTTTAGAGTAACAGCTTTACCAGATAGCACTAACACAAAAAGGATTTTATAAAGTAATGCAAAGCTCAGTTGTGTGCCCACTGGCAAAAAAAAATAAAAATCTGAATTTCTTTTAATGAAAATTGTGTAAAGTGAATTGATGTTCTGAAATGCAAAACAACGAACCTCTGTTCAGCTGACAGTAGCATGCTGCTATCATACCAGCTAAGATAATTTCTTGTTGGTTGTTGTGTTTTTCATTTTCATAGCGCCAACCTTTTTAAACCACCCTGACCAAAATAAGTATATATTGAACATAATAAATTAGTAATAAACTGATTTAGAAATTATACATAAAAACACCAATGTAATAAAACCTATTTACAAAAATTGATATTAATCTTTTTTTTTTTTTAAGCAGCAAGAAAATTATTAGGCCGTAGGAAAATTGAATTTTTATTAGCAGATAGTATACTAATACTGGATATCCCAGTGCCAATTTAACCCAGCATACACATCACAATAGTGCCAGAACTCAGTTTTGCCTTGCTTCCATAACAATGTAATGAAATATTCATTAGAAATCCTGAATAAAATATATAAAACAATAAATCACAATAATCTAGTCTTCTGTTCCGATAAAATTTCCCTTATTCAATCCATTTGCACTGTGGACAAATAAAAACAAAAACGCTGAATCTGCTTTTTGCAAGAAATATATATATTTTATATATATATATATATATATATATATATATATATATATATATATATATATATATATATATATATATACACACACACTCTCTTGTATTCATGTTTGTTTGGTTTTGGAAATGCAAAAAAGGGGCCAGACTAGATTTATATAGATATATTTCAAATATTTTACCAAAACCATAAAAAGTTCTGATAAATCAACCCCATCCACCACCAATGCAGGACTCAATCGAACCAACTGCAGCCAAATCGCGGGAACTGCACAGTCAAAAAGACCATGCGATTTCCCTGCGGCCGTGTTTTAAAAAAGGTGCATCCATCTTTTTTCTGTGGTTCACGCAGCCCATTCAAATGAATGGGCTGCCGTGCCCAAGCAAACACAGCCAGCAGTAGTGTGAACCTTGTTGCAGAATTCTGTGAAAATCAGTAGCCAATCAACACAAGCAGGAAATGCCATTTCGATTTTTTTATACAATGAAAGTGGAGTTACTCTTTAATAGTATGTAATCAAGTTGTTGATATTTAGATGTCGGCACTGAACAGCCGTAGTGGCCAGTAGAGTACATGTACGGTGTAATATATATATATATATCTCAATATGAAGGACCATGGGTACTGATTTTTCTATCTTGATTTTAAGAATCTGAATATCTGAATGTAGCGTGAGGCCTCGTACAAACGACCGAGTTCGGTCGGCAAAAAACAGCAAGAAACTTGCTGGGAGATATTTTTTTGCCGAGGAAACCGGTCGTGTGTACATTTTCATCAAGGAAACTGTCGAGAAACTCGACGAGCCAAAAAGAGAGCAAGTTCTCTATTTCCTTAACGGAAATGGAGATGTTTTTCGCCCGTCGAGTTCCTCGGGCGTGTGTAAGAGGCTTCAGTTTACTGAACCGTATACAGATGCGTGCATGGGTCTATAAAAACCAATACAACTAAAACGTGTTGCGGGAGCATGCAGTAAAATGCTTGACCACAATGTATATGTGTGAATGATGAAAACATATCGCACTGCAGTATCAACTACCTCATTTTGCTTCAATTCATTCTACCCATGTCCTGCATTTTTCTCTGGTGGGCCGTGCGTGAGTACTCATTCACAGCACATATGCATGCTTGTGTATGGTGCGAACAAGCGCTGCATGTGTTGTTAAAACCCTTTGCAGTTTTTGCTTTTATTTACCTCTTTGTAATATTATGCACAGCAACGCATTCATGGGTATTGTAATTCATTTTTGTGAACTGTGAAGCCAAAAATGCCTAAGTTTTTCTCCAGTGCAACTGCACACCAACGTAATGCTTTGGTGTAAACTGGGCAAATAGACAGCAATAGTATTTGTTATATTCGTGTATTGAGACCATTGATCAACACAGTTTAATGTATTAGGTGTGAATGAGCCCTCAAACTACAGGGAAGAGCACAAGTGTGAACAAGTCTTCAAAACTTTTCTCTCCAGCTTATGCAGTCTTTCTACAAACACAGAACTGTTGATGCGGAAAACCTTATTGTACAGGTGAATAATGGTGTGTGTGTGTGTGTGTGAATACTGTAATTTGGTCCATCTACATCTTGAAGTATGCACGCAAGCTGAGACTTGTAGTTCTTTAGCAGGACCCCAAAACCAGCTACAACTAAGTTTGATTGTACATGAACAAGGCCCAGAATCCAAATCAGGAAAAAATGCCCAAACAGAATGCAGGTCCACCAAGCAGAAGTCCTATAAGTTCTGTTTCACAGTATTAGGGATTACAGATGGAAGGTGGATCTTTCTGAGCCTTAAGGGAGGTGTGCTGTCTCTCATTTGAAATTGCAGCCAGAGCAGAAATAGGAGGTTAAATGGGTGCCTTGCTCTGTAATCAAATATCACAAGCTCTACTTATCTATTCAATAAACAACGAACATGAAAAAATCAATTAGGAAGCAAATGGCTGCACTGGAAATATTTCTTCTCAGACAGAAAATGTCTTCTGTGACACAACAGTTGTAATACTGGCAAACAATAAAATCCATAGAAAAACACAATATTCATTATTAGTTATGTAGACATAGATTCACCCAAGCTCTACCGCACAATTGTAAAGTAATGAGCTGAAAATCAGTGCTCAGGCTTGTTGTGTCCCATGAACATCAAAATAGCAAGAAATGCCAGAAACACGATTGCTTCTTCTTACAAATCTTTATTGGACACTAACAGCAGTTCTACATTTATAAAGCTAACGCGTTTTGGCCAAAGCCTTCCTCATATAATGCTATGAAGAAGGCTCTGGCCGAAATGCGTTAGTTATAGATGTAGCACTTCTGTGCCCAAAAAAGATTTGTAAGAAGAAGCAATCGTGTTGCCGGGATTTCTTGCTGTTCATTATTAGTTGGCAGCTGGATTAAAAGTATAAGCAGTACAACTTACTACTATTTTTTTAGTAACTTGGCATTTATATCTTATCTGACAAGCACCCAATAGGGAATAATCATGGGCACAGAGAGCCATCCACCATGATAAAGGAGCACATCTCTGCGCCCAGGAACGACGAGTGTTTGTATACAGCCGCAACTTACCAACCAGCCTGTTAACCAACCATTCAGTTAGCAGGCTGGTAGGTAGGTTGAGCTGGAAATTTCTTTGGTTTTGTTTTTGCATGTGTTGTCCTTCCATGTTCCCTTTGCTGCAAAGGCCAGTTATAGGTGAGGGCCATTTGTTTGTACTGTTTGCATACAGCCACCCATAGAAATCAATGACACATCCTAGTGTTTGCTTATATACAGGGACAGATGATCGACCCTGGATTCAAACTGTCTGTGTCCAGGGGGCACAACTGTGCCTTTACATAAGTGAACAGTCACATGTGCGGTTACCAGCATACAGCCGCAACCCATCATTGTTTTGTACAGGTCGCTGTAAGCAAACATCTGTCACTCTCAGAGGTAGAAATATGCTTATTTTTCTCTGCACCTATGTGAATGAGCCCTTACACTACAGTGTCCCTGGAAGGTCCATATGGTCCTCACATAGCCTTTTATTTATGAAGAGCAATCAATATTCAGCAAAACATGACAACCAGTCAGAAACTGCCTATTACTGCAGGACCATTGTCCCAAAGCGTGGCTGCAGAGTTCGGGAAATGTCTCACTGCCTGTGATTAGCGCAGCGCAGTACCGACTTCCTGGAAAGCTCTGCACGTGGGCTGTGCAAACACCTTGTAAATGTTCATGCTTTTTCACCTTAATGCATCCTATGCATTGAGGTGAAAAAACATCTGACGATTGCCGCCCCCCCCCCCCCGTTTTACTTACCTGAGCCCTGTAAAGTCCCACGCCACAAACGCGCTCGATCTTTGCCAGGGCTTCTCGGCTCTTCAATGGATGGATCAACAGCAGCGCAGCCATTGGCTTGTGCTTCTGTCAATCAAATCCAATGATGCAGACTCCAGGGGGCGGGACCGAGTCATACACTCGGGAGCGCGCCCGCAATCTAACCCTCTCAGGAGAGAGCTTCCCATAGGGGGTTAGCTATTGCGGGGAGGAGCCGAGAGAGCCGACGTGGGACCCCAGAAAGAGGATGTTCAAAACTAACTGCACAGTGGAGGTAAGTATGACATGTTTGTAATTTTTAAAACAAAATACCTGAACCTTTAATATCACTTTAAACAGAGGAATATATGTGGGGTCTGATAGGCAATAATAACCTACATCATTTAGGAAAACATTTTAAGAGCTATAAAGTAATATCATTCTGCCTAATTAATAAATGTATAAAAATAATGACAATAATTAAAAAGTCCACATAAAGTATGTCCTGCCAACATATTGTGGACTATGCAAAACAGCCTACCTAGCCTAATCCGATGAAAGATAATGAGTAAAGTTAAAGTTAAGAAAGGGTTAACACTTGAAAAGGATAAGCTAGACTGTAACAATAAATGTAATCCAATTACTAGAAGGAAAAAAAAAATGCACCAACTGCAAAAAAATATGTATTAATAATACCAGTTCAAACTGAATTCCCATAATTGAATTGCGCTTAAATATAAAGCTAAATATATATTAGCTAGCTCATAATAGAACGTCTTAAATTATATATCAGCTGTGATTCACCATCCTTTTGTCATGCATCATTCTTTTGTTCAGTTGGTTAAAATCCCAAGAGGGCACAAAAAAAAGGCAGCATCTCCTGTTGGTCTTTGTTCCCAGCAGGGAGAAGGCCCCTTTTGGTGGTCCTAAGGTTAACGCCCTACTCCTCTTTTCATACCTGTCATTTTAAATTGTCTTCACAGACCATGCACACAGACTAACAGCCTGACCTGGTCAGCAAGCCTGACCCGGGGGCAGGAAGAAGATCACATCTGGTTATTAATATTGGGTATTATGACATGAAATCTTCCAGGCATTCGAGAAGTAGGTCTAGTAATTATGTACAGTAGTCTGCCTCGTATTGTAATCAATGGGGGATGCAAGTGAGGAGGCTGCTTTTTATTTTTTCTGCCAGTCTGAATTTCATATTTCACCTGCAGACAGACATAGCAGAAAAAAAAAAACAGGGCAAGCATCCAGCAATACACAGTAATCATACGAGACTCAAAAATATGATCTGATGTCTGCTAGCTCAAGAGACATAATATTCTGGTGGGTTTAATGTACAACATGAAAAACTAATGCACTGAAGCCTTTGCTCATAAGTTGGGTGAATTAAATCTCCCATGATGCCCATCTCTTCAAAGTTAGGTGGGATGTGGAAGACGGATGTTAAAGTTGCAAATATAGTTACAGTCAGAATATTTTGTTGCTCTTGCTTTACAGAGAACTTTATTGATAGAACAGATAACGAAACCAGTGGTGTTTGTTCTCAGTGGAATCATTGGCTGAGAGACATGAGCAACTACGTCCACCCATAACTGAAAAATCTGTTTATGTTACCATTCCATTTAAAAGGTACAGTAAACAATAGAATACAACTTTGGGATAGATACAAGGAACACAGTTTAATGCCTGGTATACACAAACACAGTCATTTACTAAACCCCGGAGAGTGCAAAATCTAGTGCAACTCTGCATAGAAACCAATCAGCTTCCAGGTTTTATTGCCAAACCTTAATTGAACAAACTGAAATTAAAAGCTGATTGGCTACCATGCACCGCTGCACCAGAAGCATGACTCCCACAGGTAGAGGCATGATGGGACTTGTAGTTTCGCAACATCTGGAGGGCCGTCAGTTTGAGACCCCTGATTTAAGGCCGCCATTGGTTTTAGTAGTGCATTTGCGCTACCAGAAATCACTCAATTGCGCCAAGCCTTATGCCACATACACACGATCGGAAATTCCGACAAGAAAACCATGGATTTTTTTTTCCGACTGAATTTTGGCCCAAACTTGTGTTGCATACACACGGTCATACTAAATTCTGAATGTCAAGAACGCAGTGACGTACAACACTATGACGAGCCGATAAAAACTAAGTTCAGTGCTTCCGAGCATTCGTAGGATTTTTCCCTGGTCGGAATTGCATACAGACTTTTCCCGTCGGAAAATTGAAAAAAATGAAAAAATTGAGAACCAGATCTCAAATGTTTATTGGCGGAAATTCCAACATAAAAATTCAATTTTCCGACCAAAAGCTCACATCTGACTTTTCTTGTCGGAATTTTCGATCGTGTGTACGTGGCATGAGGGTACTACTATAGTATGGGAAGTCGAATGCTCAATCCAACCCGACCCCAATCACTGCAATTTTATATAACGGCTTATAGTCTCAGATAGTGGAAGAGCTCAAAACGTACACGTCCTGGGCCTGTCTCCAACAGGTTGGATGGCCAATAGAAGATATCATCTGTTTTATTTACTTTTCCAAACATGTATACATTACCCACATCACCAAGCATATGGTAATTTACCATATTTTATGTAAAGGGACTTTTGTATCTGTGCACAAAGCCAAGGATAATAGTGTTATAGGAAAAAACATTTTTACAGCCATTAATGAATTCATTTTTATGGCAAATACTGTTAAGAAAAAATCTCACTGCGCACAGAAATTGCTCTCCAGGTTTTTTGCCCCGGCCTGACACCCGAAGTATGCAGCCTATCCTAAGGGATCCTTCTTCCTTGAGCTAAGCACAAGCCTGTACATCAGTTCCATCAAGCAGAAGTGCAATGTACTGATGATAATACTCTGTACAGGAAACCCAAACCCTAGACACCTCCAGGCCCTTTTCAGCTCCATACACAGCTATCAGTCCCTAAAGCTTACACTTTTTCCAAGCCAAGAAATGTATACTCGATACCTCGTATCACTCCACAAGGTAGATGTTAAATCAGTATTTCCAGTATTCTTCCCAAAGCAAGAATGCAGCTTTTTTCCCAAATCATTCGATGTGGTGGCTGCATTTGTTTTCTTTTTTAGGCTTTATTCCCTACGTTTTCACCTGGTGATCTGGCCAGTGACACACCTCCTGTATTAGAGTGCCCTGAACCTCCTCCTCTCGGTTCTCCCACCGGCGTGTGGCCCCATTAAATATTGCTTTCTATGTGGGCACTTGTGCAGGCACACTCCCAAGCCTTGCTGTCTACATCTATATACACAGACAGTGGGACTCGACCCCACTTCCTTATCACTGGCTTTGATTGACAACAAAGCCTACAAGACCAGGAACAGAGGGAAGAGATCTGCAGTCGGGCACAGTGCAAGATAAAATGAGGGCTCAGGTGAGTAAAAAGGGGGGTAGAGGGGGTGAATAGGATTACTGATACCTAAACATTTTTTTAACTTAATTCAAGAAATTCATAAAGGTAAAAAAAAATGGACTTTAGAACCCCTTTAAATCTTGCATTGGTTCCTAGAAATTTGAGTGGCTCTAAAGGCAGAAGGTTTTTTGTTTGTATCTTATTGCATTCAATGCATTAGGATAAAAAACTTTCTGTGTACAGCAGCCCCCCTAAAACGTACCTGAGCTCCATCTCGATCCAGCAACGTTGCACGAGAGACTCGGCTGTCTGGGGCTCTCCCTCCTCACTGGCTGAGACAGTGTCAGGCACCATTGGCTGCCGCTGCTGTAAATAAAAATCAGTGAGCCAATGAGGAGAGTGAGGGGGCGTTGCCCAGCCGTGGCTCTGTGTCTGAATGGACACGCAGAGCAGCAGCTCGGTTTTGGTGCCCCCATAGAAAGCAGGAGTGCCGACGAGGGACCCAAGAAGAGGAAGATCTGGGCTGCTCTGTGCAAATCCAACTGCGCAGAGCAGGTAAGTATAACATGTTTGTTATTTTTAAGGAAAAAAAACCAAGACTTTAATATCACTTTAAGCATAGCTGACAACTATTTTATCATCCAAAGTATCAGTGTTTTACGATGTCTGTAATTGCTGCTCCTCCCCAGCTTCTCAGTCAGTTGGCACCCACAGGCGCATCCATTGCATCTGTTTATAAACAACTGTTGCACCCACGATTTACTTAAGGAAGCCACAATTGAACCAGCTTGTTGAATTCACGTTCGGTTGTCTACAGCCTTTTGTTTGTTTGAAAACTAATTTTCATGCGAAGTAAAACCAGATGTAGGAGAGCTTTCTTTTATTTTAATCTTCTCCATCATACTTACTGCTTTCAAACAGAGCACCCACTAGTCATTTTTAAGAGGGGATAGAAACATTATGATGTGCTAATGACACTGATTGCAACTTAAGTGTATGCATCTGTAGGGAGACTACAACAAAGTTTACTAGAGCAAAACTAATAATAATTAGTGCAGACGGTGAACAGCTAGGTAGCTGAATGTGCATCTGTGGCTCCAGGTATAAGTGTTTTTATGCTGTGACCATCTGATGTACATTAAAGAAAAATGCAGACCCAGTCATTAAATTGCATGAAATATCAGAAACAAAAACTGCAGATCATGTGAAAATAATTATGGTTATGTTATTTTTTTGTACTTGTTTATTTATATATATATATATATATATATATATACACATATATATATATGCATATATTTAATTATGTTGGTTTAAAATTACGAGGGTTCTTCAAAAAGGTTCCACACTTGTTTTTTGTCTGAAACTTTTTGAAGACACGCTCGTTTATAGATTCTTTAGGGTTGATTTACTAACGGCAAACAGACTAGTCACTTTCCAAGGAAAGTTGCACTTTGCAATATAACTTTTCCTATAGTCAAGCAAATGAGGTGAAGCTTTGCTGACATTCATCGTCCAATCATGTGCAAACAAAAATGCTGTTTTCTTTTTTTTTTTCTTGCACATGATTGGGTATTTTTTGCAAAGTGAAACTTCACCACATTCACAGGAAAATTTCCAAAATCCGGTGCAGCCCTGCATAGAAACCGGGTATTTTGTCAAAGCTTAATTGATCCCACGTCCGCACAACTGTCATTTAAAGTAATGTAGTGCTGTATCACAAAAAATGGCCTGGTTATGAAGGGGTAAAACCTTCCAGGGGCTGAAGTGGTTTATTTAGGTATCTGCAACCAGAAAAAAAAGTTTCCAAGATATGGGGGTGTATACTGTAGCTATACTGCTATACTGTACATGTTTAGTGCTGGGTTGAAATAGTACGTCCTAGATACATCTAGGTTTCAGGCACTTACAAAGTAATTACAGAAGTCGGCAGACCTAATCTTAAGAGGGTGAACAAAGTTTATAAATTAGTGCTACAAGTGCTACAAATGCAAAATAGAGCACAGCGGGGATCAGCTATTTTGACTGCATTCAGTCTCAGCTTCTACTTTTGACCTATTTATCAACAATCAGTTTTGCAGTTAATGTGCTGTATACATAGTCAGGTCCTGATTAGCATACAAGACGGTAAAGAAGTATAGAATGTTCTTATGGATTACTAGGTGGGAGCAGCAGTGATCAGGACAGGAGCTGCAAACTTCTCATTTATGGGCTAATACCAACAGCAGAGAACTGTTGAATTAGGAGAATGTCACCTCATGCTCCTTGCTAACTTGTGATATTAAAGGTATATTTTTTTCTAAAATGAAAAAAAGATGTTATAATTACCTGCTCTGTACAACAATATTGTACAGAGCAGTCACTTATCTCTTCTTTGGCAGTCCCTGGCCAGACTGTCTACTCCTCCTTCCTCTGAGTGCTTTCTTAGCAAGCTGCGCATACTCTCGAGCCAGGCTGCATGCATCCACAGACACACACAGCACTGGTAAGCCACGCCCCTGCACCTTCCTCACAGCAGTTTGACCTATGGCTATCCACTGCCTATGGCTTCTGCTGCTCTCAGTGGTGCTAGAGCCAGGATACCGCTGGAGGAGTGAGAGGAGTCAGGTGAGTGTTTAGGGAGGGTTTTTTTTTTTTACCCTAAATAAACACCATCACTACTCCTTTTTACCAGAACCAATATATTAATTTATCCCTGCTAAATTAAATAAAACTGGGAAGAGTAAATTTTGCCACACTGATAAATGTGTCCCACCGGCTGTTTTCCTAAGGCCTCTTTCACACCAATGTTTTTTCCTGCCTTTTTAACTTACAAGAAAAATGTTTCCCTTCAAATCTTATAGGCTTTTTTCACACCACTGCACTGTGTGTGCGGTGAGTTTTGAAAAGTCCTGCATGCTGCAACTTTGGTGCAGTTTGGAAAACCGCACTAAAAACACCGTTTCTCACTGAATTTAATAAAGATTACAGCAAAATTGCAGTAAACCGCACAGTGATTTGCATTTTCGTGAGTTTTTGAGTCACGTCTGTTTTTCAGTTAGCTATTCAGGAAAGAGAGAGATGGGGCCAAACCTCAGCTCAGTTTCTGAATGGACACACGGAGCTGCAGCTCAGCTCGGGTGCACCCACTCGACAGGAGGGAAGGGCCAGGAGCAGCGAATAGGGACCAAAGAAGAGGAGGATCTGGGCTGATCTGTGCAAATCCATTGCACTGCACGGGGCAGGTAAGTATAACATGTTTGTTATTATTTTTTTTATTTTTTTATGAGACTTTAAAATCACTTTAACCATGGGGCACAGGAGGCAGTGTAAGTGATGGAGCTGTTAATGAGAGTGCCCCAGATTTCAGAGCAGAGAATCAGACTCACTGGGAAAGATTTACTAAGACTGGAGCACACAGAATGTGGTGCAGCTGTGCAAAGTGACTAATCACCTTCTACGTTTTATTGGTAAAGCTTAATTGAACAAGCTGAATTTAGAAGCTGAATGGTTACTATGCACAGGGGTTTATTTACTAAAGGCAAATCCACTTTGCACTACAAGTGCACTGCAAGTGCAGTCACTGTAGATTTGAGGGGGGATATGCAAGGAAAAAAAATATTTGTATTTGCTTGTACATGATTGGATGATAAAATCAGCAGAGCTTCCCCTGATTTCAGATCTTCCCCTCAGATTATGAAGATTTCAGATCTTCCCCCTACAGTGACTTGTAGTGCAGAGTGGATTTGCCTTTAGTGAATAAACACCATAGCTTCACTAGATTCTGTGTGCAACAGTTTTAATAAATCTCCCCCTCCAAATTGACAGGTGAAGGAGCCTGATCTACAATCTAAGCAGCAGGTATAAATGATTTCTTTATCTACAGGTTGTGCCTTAAAGTGGTCGTAACCCCTTTACAACCACTTTATGCTAAAGGTAAGCCTATATTAAGGCTTACCTGTAGTTACCCAGGCTATCTCCTAAACCTGCACGGTTTAGGTGATATCCCCTGTCCCCTGCATGTGCCAATGTCGTCGGCACATGCGCACTAAAGCAAACTGAAGCAATGGCACGTATGTGCCGTTGCTTCAATCTGTGTGTCATTACCGGCGGCTACCAAGCGCATGTGCGGGAGTGACGTATTCGCGGCTCCGGCCAATCATAGCGCCAGAGCCACGATGCCGGAAAGTAACCCCTGGGAGAGATGTTGCCTGCCGGAGGGGGGACGAGGACCGCTGTGGGGGCTTCGATCTAAGGTAAGTAATTCATAATGAGCTTGTATGCTATGCATACAAACTCATTATGCCTTTGTCTTGCAGGTTTTTTTTTTATTTTTACAAGGGTTTACAATCACTTTATAGTATTAAATTAAGAAAATAGATCCAATGGGCATAAAATGTCAGCAACATTTCTGTCCAGAAAGCAGCAGAAAGTGTATCTATATTGTGCAGGGTATTTTCACCATTATTAAAATATGACCTTTTATAAAGAGGCCCAAACGTTAAAATGGAGATGCACCTGCAGTTGCTTTCACATCTCTCCGTTTTTGCTCTGACGTAAAACAAATCTTACCTTCTTCATTTTATACATGATTGCCTATAAACATGCAAAGCTAGAACAATGCTATTAAACATAACACGTGATTACAAAAGCAAAAACTCTTGACTTGAGGGCATGGCTCCCTTTTGAACAAAAGCCAACCTTTGAGTTCTTTTATTTTTAAGTGCCCCTATAAAGAGGAAGGCCAGTAATAGCTATCAGCCTCAGACAGGGATTGATGATATGCAAACTCCCAGCAGTGAAGCAAGGATGATTTCCATGTCATCAGCATCCTGTGATGGCTGAACATGCTGTGCATCATTCTACAGCATGCATCTTATCTGTGCAATTGGGCTTATGTCTGTGCACATAATTGACAGCTTTGCTTTTTATGGACGCTTGTAACACCCAGATTTGGCTAACAACCTGCAATTTGCAGCCATGCGCTATTATAAAGCGGGCGTTTTATGGAGTTGCTGCTTAATCATGAAAACAAATAATTGGGAAGCAATGCATATGGAGTGCCAGGACCCCAGTGTGTTTCACAGAGATTCTGGTATTAGCATGCACGTAAATAAATGTGGCAAGACCCCATTATGCAGTAGGTCAGGGCTGACAGGTGGCTAACTCTGCATGTAAAAAATCCAAATTAATCGAACGACAGCTCCTCATTAAACTTTACTTTGTAATATTTATTTTACAGTTTTTATCTAATATTATATATTTTTGTATTATGTATCTGTATACAGAATGAGTAGTTTCCAACACTAAAAATCCCCAAGTTTGGATTATCACTTATTTCACTTGTGTTCCTACCAAGAAAAACAAATCTAGAAATAAATAATCACACAAAGAAATACCCCACGCCATATGTCACCCAAGAACTCGAGGTCGTTGGAATCTTTTATTTAACTGCCAGTCAGATGAGCTGCTGGAACATGTTTTCTCGGCTCAGGTGTTTACTAAGAAAACATTTTTTTAAGACAGGGGTCTAGGTAGGTATGCAGAAAGACCACCATGGGCAAGAGATATTACAGTAGATGGTTACTAATATATTCTGGCTATATACTATATGCTTTTTGTAAGCGATATAGGTGTTGTCTATGCAAAGCAGCTAATTAATAATTTATGGATGAGCTTTGGGTTTGGGATGAACATGAATTTGACCCAAAACTAGCTTCTTTGAAGATTGCTGAGCAGCCAAAAAAACTGTCCATATTTGGCCACTTTGGATGCCCAAACCTCTGGCTTTGTGACTTTACAGCAGTAGCAGCCCTGCTGCAAAATGACCGATCCCTGGTCGGCTGGTGTTTGTGAACTAACAAGATGGAGATGCTGTGAGACATCTTTGTCCAAAAAATACTGTATTTATTGGTGTATAACACTCACTTTTTTACCCTGAAAATAGAGGGTAAACTGTGCCTGCGTGTTATATGCAGGGGGCTGTGGAAAGTTTTTTCCCTGAAATTTCCCTCTTAAAGTTAGAGTGCGTATTATATGCCTGTGCATGTTATACGCTGATAAATACGGTAAATAAGCAAACAATGTCCCAATGTGGATCCTTGTCCATCACCATGATTTGCTGCTCGATGATGTTTGCCCGCTGTTCTACTGCAGCAAAATGACAGATCCCCAGCCAAATGCTCTATGTTAACAAACCGGCCAGGATCCTGGGTGCAGTCATTGACTAGAGATGGTTAAAACCATATTTAGTCATTGACATCATTCGGAGACCTTAGCTGGTTTACTTGTAAACAAAACCCGGTGGGCCAATAAATGACAGGTCCTTGAAAGCTATTCGTAAACAACATATTTCACTTTTAAAGGACTACATCGTACTGTTCCCTAACTTTCCATGAAGCTTTAAAGGGGTTGTAAAGGTAAAAGTTTTTTCACCCTAATGCATTCTATGAATTAAGGTGAAAAAACATCTGTGGATTAGCGGCCCCCCATTTACTTACCTGAGCCCTCGAAAGTCCCGTGCCATGAACGCACAGGCTTCTCGGCTCATTCATTGGTTGATTGAAAGCAGCACAGCCATTGGCTCGTGCTGCTGTCAATCACATCCAATGACATGGCGCACCGGGGGGCGGGACCGAGTGATTCAGTGAGCAGCTATAGCCGTCAGCTATATCACTGGAGCGTGCCCGAAAGAACTCACCACCACTCGCATGAAGGTGGTGAATTTTTGCGGGAAAGGGAGCCGAGACAGTCACCGAGGGACCCCAGAAGACCAGGTTCAGGGCCACTCTGTGCAAAACGAGCTGCACAGTGGAGGTAAGTATGACTTGTTTGTTATTTAAAAAAAATATTTAGTGTTCCTTTAAGACATCCCTCAAACAAGTTATTTGAAGGATTTGTACATTTTCAAAGTTGCCCTTTAGGCCACATTAAATACCCTCTCACCGCTTAACTGTATTTTTCAATTTTAACAATGCTTGGTTCACTCATTCCTAATAATAATTGACAGGCAAACAAAATCAAAATTGGTGGCGCCCTATGAAGAAAATATCCTGTTATCATTTGAGCATATAATTAAACTGGTTGTAAAGGCAGAACGTTTTCTATCTAATTGTATTCTACCCATTAAGATAAAAAACCTTTTGTGTGTAGCAGCCTCCCCCTCAGCTCCCCTAATACCTACCTGAGGTTCATCTCTAACCAGCAACGTGCACGAGTGTCTCGGTCATCCGGGATTCTCTCTCCTGATTGGCTGAGACACAGCAGTGGTGTTATTAGCTCCTGCTGTTGTCAAAGTCAGTTAGCCAATGAGGAGAGCGAGAAGACAGGGTCGAACCACAGCTCTGTGTCTGAATGGACACCCAAAGTTGCAGCTCGGCTCAGATGCCCCCATAGCAAGCTGCTTGCTATGAGTGGACTTGACAGGAGGTAGGGGCCAGGAGCACAGAAGAGGGACCTGAGAAGAGGAGGATCTGGGCTGCTCTGTGCAAAACCATATCACAGAGCAGGTAAGTATAACATGCTTATCTATAACAAGTGGAACTGGTCATTAATGGGCAGGTCTTTTCTAAGAACAATGGAAAGTCAGATATTTGCCTATCCTAACTAACATTTTCTCACTCAGCATGGTTGAGATCCTATGCTCAACTCAGCTGATGAACAGAAAGGTTCCTTCCCATAGTAAATGACACAATTGGTGCTAGGTCAGGCTGAGGTTTTCAAAAATGTCGTAAAACCTTTAATATAGGTCATTAGTGCTTTCAGGGTTGGTCAGCACATGTTATAGTGTGCTGTGATGGCTTAAATCCATTGAACTGCTTACTTTTATTAGGCCTTGCATGGCCAGCATATAGCCGATCAGTTAAGATTTTTATAAATAATTACAGTAAGACAGACCTTACAGTCTGCATTGCAACTAGAGAAAAAAAGCAAGTCCCCTTACCTTGTTATGCCCAACCAGTTAAGCCATTTGGTTAAAATAACTAAACATAATTTGTTAGAAACCCCTAACCAAGGCGTATTTATCTTTGAAGACATGCTTTAAATGTCTGCAACCTTTTTATATGATTGGCTACTAGGATTCCTTTTATTATGCTTATTTTCCTACCAGGTCATGTGTGTCAGAAATACAGAAAATAACATTTTTGTTTATCTATCTGCCTAGGTTTTTTTTTTATTCCATCTAAACAAATTATTTGAATGCCATTAGGCAAAACATGCTGTGGTTGCTTAGCTGTAGAGACCTATTCCAATTTCCATCCTCACAATGATTTTTATGCAAATGAGGCCTGCACATTCTCCTGACCTCTTTTACCATCATAATGGGACAATGACAGGTCAATAATTGCAACCATACATATCTGGAATATATATTTTTTTTATTTTAAATGATAATGTTGGCAGAGCCTCAAAGGAATAAGCTACAAGTCTGCATTAATTCCAAACTAATCAGCCTATCATCACATAGAGAACAGAATAATGCACAAACCAGAGACCTGATCCATTAAACTTACTTTTTAATAAAAAAATTTCACTTCATGGGTTTGTGAGTGTGTGTGTGTATATATATATATATATATATATATATATATATATATAACATTTACTGTATGAAACACACTGTATATATAAATGTATAGTATATAGATATATATATAATAGTACCATCATCCAGAGTAGTATAGAGAAAAGGGGGGCATGGTGGGGATGTACGGGCTGGGGCTGACCATAAACATGTACCCACCAATTGGATTGTAATGGACTCGGTACTGATACATAACAACGTACTTTATATAAAAAATATTGTTTAATACATATAAAATAACCCCCCCCCCCCCAAAAAAAAATATATATATATATATATTAAAGGCCAGACTTCTATTTTTGCACCCCCTAGGTTGTCAGGTGATCACTGTCAAATGACACTATTATTCCTATAATTAAATTTACAGTTTGTGCAGCGCTTTACAACATAGTGGCAGACAGTACAGATACAATACAATTCAATACAGGAATTAAAGGGCCCTGCTCGTTAGTGGTGGTAACGCACAACCTAATAGGACATAGATCTATACTAGCTAGTCATTAAGGGGTTACAGCATATGACAATGCACTTAGCCTCTTCACAGCCTGAACTGGCCAAGGAAAGGTTGAATTTTTATCAGGCTTTGCATGGCAAGCATAAAGCCGATCAGTTAGAATTTTTTTTAATAAATAATTACAATTATGTATGACCTTTAGCAAATGCTATTGTATGCATTGCAACTAGAAAAACACAGTAAGTCCCCTTCCCCTGTGATGCCCAACCAGTTAAGCTGGCTACAATAACTAAATGTAATTTGTTAGTAACCCCTAACTAAGGCATTTTTGAAAACATGCTTTAAATGTCTGTAACCTTTTTCTATGATTTGCTTAACGGGTTCCTTTTATTATGCTTATTTCCCTACAAAAGATGCTTCTGCAATGTAAAATACTTTAATATACACATAACTGTAAAATTTGCCGATTCCTTGTATGAAGCAGTCTATATTGTAAACTGTTTGGTCCCCCAAGATTTATACACACTATACCCTAAATTTCACTTGAAAGTAAGTTTACAACGGGTTTGACATACAGGTTTACTACATCATTGTGTTCTGTGTGAATTTAGGGTTAAAAACATCTCTAGCTAATGCCATGCAGACATGGTAGACAGAGCATGCTGTTGTCAATTACTTTGGATAAGGTATCAGAAGTCTAATTGACAGGACTCATTGCACGCAGATTGCCAAATAAGTGTATAAAAATCTACAATGATGGTATAATGATAATATAAACCAAAATGGAATTAGATAAACTGTACCCTGTAAAAAAAAATTATTTTATACACACATATATATATATATATATATATATATATATACACACACACACACACGCAATACTACAGTTGCTCTGGTATCAAATTGGTATAGTTAATGGAAGTAACATCACACACATCTGAAGAACAGATGCTGCATGGAATTTAAATTTCTTGCATCAAATACAAGCTAGCAAGCTGACCATGAAAATTGCTGGCCTTAAGTGACCCAAGATTACGCCATCAATCAATTCCTCTCAAACCTCTCCTGCTTGTATTGCACTGTTTGCTCTATTGCTTAATGTGTGTGATAATATTTCTTCTGTGTGAACATCCCTAACTAATTGGTGGCTGAGAACAATAATGATACAGCATATGTAATATATATTTCATGATGATTTTTATTTTTTTTCCTTAATTGACTTAAGCTTTCATTTGCCGAATGCAACCTGGTATTTCCATTCTGTAGGGTTTAAGGTATATGTAGAATGAGGAAAGGAGGATGGACTATGTACCTTCACAGTACTTTGTCTTAAATGAGTTTAAGTGCTACTCAGAATGGAAATGGAAGCCAATCTGGAGATAAGACTTTTTACCTCCGTGCCTTATACTTGTTGGGCTATGAATCACGATTAACGTCATTATGTCATTTTGTTGGCTTTAGTAACATGATAGTCATGGCCACAACGATAGCATCAAAACGCTGAAATTCACTGCAGTCCCCTGAGCCTCACCGAGAATGATATAGGCACAATTCTACGAGGTAGTACAGGCCTTTTGTAAGCCTCTGTCCTCAGCCACTGCTAGGATCAGTTAATTAGACCCATCATTCATTAAAGGGTGAGACAAAAGATGCCTGAAATTCTATAGCCAGCAATGACATGATATAATGTCTGGTAGGTATAACGAACATAGAAACTCATAACATGGAATTTACACCACTGTTATATGCAGCGTGTATTTAGCATTACTTGTCATGATTTTTCTTTTTATTTAAAGAAGACATGATTTTTCTTCCTTTATTGGTTGCCCATAACCACCTTTCACAGAAAGAACGGACTGCAATAGGGAAAAATATGAAAAAAAAACATACTGAACATATTGGGCAGGCTAAGGGGTTGATTTACTTAAACTGGGGAGTGCAAAATCTGGTGCAGTTGTGCATTGTAGCCAACCAGCTTCTAACTTCAGCTTCTTTAATGAAGCTTTGACAATAAACCTGGAAGCTGATTGGTTTCTATGCAGAGCTGCACCAGATTTTTTACTCTCCAGTTTTACAAAATCAACCCCTGAATGTAATCAACAGGCTGGGGTTGATTTACTAAAAGTGTAGAGTGCAAAATCTGGTGCAGTTCTGCATAGAAGCTTACAGTTTTTTTTTAGCCAAACCTTAAAGTTAGTAAAGTCAGAAGGTTTTTTATCATTCTATGCATTAAGATAAAAAGCCTTCTGTGTGCAGCAGACCCCCTAATACTTACCTGAGGTCTCTCTCTGTCCAGCAATGTCCACCAGTGTCTCAGCCCTCCGAGATTCTCCCTCCTGCTTGGCTGAGACATTGGCTGCCGCTGCTGTAAATCAAAGTCAGCTAGCCAATCAGGAGAGACAGGAATATGGCAGGGTTAGGGGCTCTGTGTCTGAATGGACACACGGAGCTGTGACTCAGCACAGGTGTCCCCATAGCAGTTGAAAAATAACATACTTACTGGCCAGAACAACAGGTGAAAATATAGAAAAAAATAATAATAATAATAATAATGCAGCCACTACAACTAAAAGTATAATTATAACATACTGTTTCACAGACAACATTGCACAGTCATATCCAGCAAAACGTTTTTCTACTCGAATATCCAATGATCTCTTTTGGCTCCTCCCTCTACTGTTGTTTTTTTTCTATTTGTTACTGTGTTTGCTCATATTTGTCTTGTCCTAAAGCTATGCAGAATAGTTTTTAATAACATAGTACTTTCTGTGCGTTTCAAAGGCTGGATAGTGAATCCTACCTTGAAAAATGTATCCAATTAAGACCACTGCAGAAATGTAATTTTGCAGCTCAAAAATGTATAAACCATATTCTGCATTCCAGGAAAAATACTGTCGAGCTAGACATTAACCCTTCTTAGCCAGAGGTTGAGAAGGCTCAATAAAACATTTTTGTTTTAGAATTTAATACTGCTTTAAATTCCTAGGAAACAGAGCAAACACAGTTTTTCTTGGTGTTTGCAGTATGGCATAGCACTCCATTTGCAGGGTGGAGTTTTGCAGAGAACTTTTCAAGGTTACTGCCCAAAAGCAGCCAAAACATGTGTTTTGGGTTTAGTTAGCGGGAAGGCTCATAACCGTTGTCTGGATTTTATTGCTGTCTAGATCTCCCTTTGGGGAGATTTCTTCTTGCTTCCTATATTGGTAACGAAAGAGGAACTGAGAAGATCTGCTCCCAGACAGCATTACAAACCTGACTGCAGTTCTATCCCTTCACCACTCTCCTTATGCTTTTAAAAACCTTTTACAACAGATAAAGGTGACAGTAGAAAAAGAAAAAAAATATATAATATTTGCTGATGATCGCTTAGGCCAGATCATAGTTGTGCATAACACAATGAAGTCGGAAGCACTTTTGCAGGCAGGAACAAGACTGAGCTCACGTTCCAGGGCAAAGCAAGTTTATGGCAATGTCATCACTGCTTTTATTAAGGAGTTTTATTAGCTTAGAGAACAGGATGTTTAAATATATTTCATAAACCAATTTCCCTTTAGTTGCTACACAGTAAAGTGGCCTAGCACATATGTCTTACATCATACGTGAAAAAAAACATGTATCAAGGTGGAGGTAGTCCAATAGGCTAGCGGTATTCCATCCATGGAACATCTAGTCAATAAACGGAACAATTTGCAAAGCACATTCCTAAGTAGACGTCTAAGGCTGACTGTAGACTGAGTAGAAAAAAAATTAAATGCCTGTATGGTATTTGTTTGCTCTTTCAATCATCATTGCTAACAGACATCGGGTATTCAGGTATTTAAGTCCATATGGAAAGGCCATCATCTCTGGGCTTCTGGGTTCCATGCCAGAAAAACTTATCCACATGCTTTCTACCCCTGAACATAAAAGCAAAAGGTGTTGTTCTGCTCTAATACAGAAATAATTTTTACTAGCATACGTCTAATGTTAAAACTGCCCCGATACTGCCAAAGGCATTAAAACGCCATCTGTGAAACAGATTTTTTTATTAAAAAGATCATTTTAATGTTAAGCATCTGGGCAGATGATGCTTTTCAGTTGACCTTTCACCTACCACCTACTTTAACCCATTACGGTTCTTGCGCTTAACTGTTCTGTCTGTTTCAGATTATCTGCTTAGATTAAGCTGGCAACACTAGCGTGAAACTGCTCCATGAAAATAAATGTGGAAAAGACAATGAATCTTCAAGCTTCTCGGTATGTAATGAGTCTGTACAAACCCTTATGAGTGTATTAAAAAAAAAAAAAACACACTACAGTGGCAACTTGATCACCTACATGAACGGAATATGAATCTGTTTTCTGTATTTGCAGAAAGCTTACAACATAATGGAGTCTGGCCCACGAATTGAGCCTCCTCAACCTCTGGCTAAGAAGGGTTAATGTCTAGCTCGACATGAGTATTTTTCCTGGAATGCAGAATATGGTTAATACATTTTTGAGCTGCAAAATTAAATTTCTGCAGTGGTCTTAATTGGATACATTTTTCAAGGTAGGATTCACTATCCAGCCTTTGAAACGCACAGAAAGTACTATGTTATTAAAAAAATATTCTGCATAGCTTTAGGACAAGACAAATATGAGCAAACACAGTAAAATAAACAAAAAAAAAAAAACAGTAGAGGGAGGAGCCAAAAAGGATTATTGGATATTCGAGTAGAAAAACTTTTTGCAGGATATGACTATGCAATGTTGTCTGTGAAACAGTATGTTATATTTATACTTTAGAGTGAGAAGTCTATTGTAACACAGGGGGTTATTCACTAAAACTGCATGGTGCAAAATCTGGTGCAGCTCTGGATAGAAACCAATTTGATTCCAGGTATATTGCTAAAGCTTAATTGAACGTGCTGAAGTTAGAAGCTAATTGGCTACCATGTACAGCTGCACCAGATTCTAAATGCACCAGTCTTAGTAAATCTCCCCCACAGTTTCCAAAGCGGTACTAAGGTCCCCCTGCAATTTAATGCACCCATGATCAGCAGATTGCAGGTGCAATCTCAGGCTCCTGCAGACTGTCAGTGTAGCTGTCTGCCTGTACCTCATATGGGTAGGCAGTTACTCAATGGCAGGAAAGATCAATGAACTACTAAGATCGCTTATCAGCATTCTGGTAGTTCATTGAGAACTACAAGCCCACAGTTGCAATGGCTAATAGTAGTTCCCTTGAGATACCAGTATCATTCTGAATACTGGGCTTCTTGGACATTCGGACAGTCCCATTCCTAGAAACTTTTCCTTCCTTTTTTTATTTTAACATTACAACCCAGACCTATGAGCCAGGGTCACCATGTAACAGAGATTTATATGCAATTGGAGGTACCATTATCCCTTATTGATAACACTCTGCTGGGTATAAAAACCCTTGTGGTGCTGCCAAAACCTTGCGTGTGCAACCGTGATCACTATAGATCTCCAGGTGCTTTCTTTATTTTTTGCCAACTTGGGTACATCAGCTGTGGGGTGTAGACTGGCCGGCCCTCTTTTGGTTCTGGTGCCCGCCCAGAGAGAACACTGAATGTGTGCTTTATCATCCAGGTGAGTGAAACCTGTTTTTTTTCTCTTTTTTGTGTCCTGAGTAAGTGGATCAGCGAAACACGTTGATGCACAGGGGCTCACTCACTCAATATCGTGTAACAATCTTACTATAAACTATTTTCTGGCTCCTATGGGCCATTTACTGTATCTGTATGCATATGTTGTTGTTTTTTTGTTTGTTTTTTACTAAAACGTGTTCTCTGTGTCTTTTATACTTTGTTTACAAATAAAATGGTGGATTTTATGAAAGCATTGCGTTCTTAGTTGCCTCTAAAGTCTGGCCAAATGTTCTTCCTTTTGTATCGGCTGAGGGTAGTTGTAGTCCTCCCATTCCCAAAACCCTGTGAATGAATAGCATGGACAGGTGGGCGGAAACCCTGCATGGTTGCACAATACTAAGCTACACCGACAACCATGGAAGTGTACATAGATAATTGTTTGGCTTGTTGCAATTTTTAGTGAAACCCTAAGCTTGGCTAGAATTGGAAAGGTGCACCAAGCTTTACTTTTAAGTCTGGGTTAACACTGCACGCCAGAGCGGCTCACAGCAGGGGTCCGGTGCGTCCCCGTTCACCATTTCAGGTCCAATTTCAGCCCAAACTTTGGGCTGAATTCAGACCTGAAATGGACCAAAAGACGCACAGGACCCTCGTACAAATTTGCACTGGAGCCGTTTCGGGGATGTGTGAACCGGCTCTATAGAGAGCCGGTCAAAATATGACATGCGAATTGGATGCAGGAAAACATCGAATTCGCACTAGTGTGAACCCAGGCTTAATGTCTAAGGGAACAAGTCCTAAAAATTTACATGTACACTTCTTTAAAATGGCAAGACAGAATTACTACTGACGCAATAAGAGAACCCCACGAACAAAACACTGAGAATTCAGCCTTTTAAAACTGTATTTTATAATGGATTCACACCCAAACTAGATGGACTCTAATATAATAAACAGATTCTAATACTTAGAGAAAAATAGTAGCCGTAAAAAAATATGTTTTAATCATATCAATTGAAAATAAATAAAATAAGAACATAGCAGTATAAAAAAAATCGCACATTTACGCACGTAAGAACACAAGCAGGTCAGCTGCTTACTGTAACCAATCAGGGTTTGTCTCATAAATTATGAAAAGACTCTAACTGGTCACTAAAGGCTTCACTTTTAGGCTTCATGTACACTGTTGCTGGTAAACGGACATTTAGGAGCAGTTGGGCATCATTTTAAGCTGCCCCTGAACTTTCCTCTATGTTATCTTATCAGTAAATGTGCACAGGGTAGTTTATAGTCATTTGGAGGCAGTTGAGTTTAGAATTTATTTTTTGGAAAGCAAAAAAAATGCATTCAGGACGGATGTTTGAAGGTATCTAAAACAGCAAATGCCTGTAACATCTTATAAGCGCGCGTAAACATGGTAACTCGCGTTTAGACACGTTTTCTTTACAGGCGTTTACAATTTTTGACTAAGAAACGATTCTGAATGCAAACGCGGCTAAACACAGCATGTAAACGCGCCAAAACTGAAGTTTTTAAACATCGGTTACACTCTGTCAACTTAAATCCTTTAGGAGAGAGGTTGTAAAACGTCCCGTGTACATTAAGCCTTACTCCACTCGTCTCCGTTTTCTTTCCTAATCAGGCTCACTCTTCTACGTGCGACACGGTCTACTAACAGCAAACAGTTAAAAAGCAACTCAACTTGAGCATAATGAACTATTAGTTATTTGGCAGTGTAATCAAAGGTGACATTTAGGTAAAGGGTATAAGTTAAAATAACTTAAATATTTTTTTAGCTCCCCCTACACATCTTCTCAGATTACAGGCCAGCAAGCAGAGGAAGCTATGCTAGCTTGTTAAAGAGCAGTGTAACCCATTGTTTGCCGGAGAATGTCACAAAAATCAAAACAAAAAAAAAACGTAATAGAAAATAGCAAAAAGTATGCTGCCTAACGTTTGTGGATTTCATTCTTTCTTTAAGGATTTTTAATTCAAATGGCAAAAAAAACTTTTAGCTTTAACTAGTTTTGCAATAACTTGTCAATAAAGAAATACAAAATCTACAATTTCTCACTTGCTTTAAAAAGTACACAATCTTTGATTTGCAATTGAGGGCTTGTGCGGATGGGTACAGAGGGGCACACGCCACCAAGAAACAGCATAGTTTTTAGGGGAGGTGGAGGAGGGGGCATAGATGTTTTTGTACAGCCACAGAGAGCAGTCTGTACAAATCAATGATAGGCTGTCAGACGTTGTGGCTGTAAGGATGCAACCACATGATCACATGCATACAGGGGCAGATGAGCGGTCATGGATATGAACTGTCTGCGTCCAGCACTGCTCATCCATCCCTATGCATGTAATCACTCAGATGTGCAGGTATATTCATACAGCCACAGTGTCTGTCAGCCTTGATTTGTACAAACTGCTGGTTGTAGGCAAATACTTGTGACACCCAAATACTCTCTTTTTCGATGGTGTACACACCTCTGCACCCATGTGCATGAAGTCTTTGTGAACAAGCATTCATCAAACAGGTGAAAAACATAACAAAGCAGAGCAGTCGGGATTTGCCAATCCACTCCTGGGACATACACACTCCTAACAGACAGCAGAGCCAGGTTGGTGACCTGACATTTCCTTACTACAGTTAGGCAATACAGCCAGGTCACCTCCCTGCTGACAGACAGTAATTGGACATTGAAGGCACAGCAGCAGAACTGGTATAAATCAGGGCAGCATGGTAGCTAAGTGGTTAGAACTTATGCCTAGCTGCACTTGAGTTGTTGGTTTGAATCCCAACCATGGCACTACCTGCCTGGAGTTTGCTGGTTCCCCCTGTGCCTGTGTGGGTTTCCTCCCACACTCCAGAGATATACTGGTAGGTTAACTGGCTCTTGTCCAAACTGGCCCTAGTATATATATGAATGTAAGTTAGGGACCCTAGATTGTAAGGTCAGGGAGTGATGTGAATGTATAATATATATATATATATATATATATATATATATATATATATATATATGCTATACAAGTACCTGTAATAATAACCACTCTGTTCACTCTGCCCTCTCCTCCTGTCAGAATGTCCCCTGCCAGCCTTTCAATAAACATTTAATTTTTTTTTTCATATATGTTTCCTAGATATAGCTCTCCTAAGCGAGGATAAGGATTGCAGCCCCAGAGAATGCAATTAAAGTGTTACTAAACCCAGGACCCTGCATTCACTACATCTGGTCTTCTACAGTACACAGAACATGGAAATGCAATGATTTTAGTAAATAGAAACTGCTAAATACCCTTTCTCATCAGCAGTGTATAGCAGTTTTGTGACTTCTATCAGTGTCTGCTTAAAGCTTGTAGGTGATGTTTTCATACTGCACTAGCTGTACTATCAGAATGCAGGACCCCTCACTCTCTGTCTGGACAGTGCTGATTATCCCTGTGCTGATCACATGCACTCTCCCAAGAAACTCTCTAACAATACACACCAAACTGAGCATGTGCAGCCTGACTCCAAAGGCTCTGTCTTATCCGGACATGTTCTGGAGTCACTGACTCCAGAACTCCTGCATATACAGGCTGATTTTACTGTTGTGGGTTTAGTAACACTTTAAACAACAATGGCTCCTTTTAAACATAAGCTGTGATACAGGTTGCAGATTTAGCAAAGCTGTGCTCAGTTTTCTGTTTCTGTGGGTCTTGCTGCGCCATACTTCATCTCAGTGTTATTTTCACGTATGCAAGTGAAAATTTGTAGCAGACAAGGCTATAATTATTGATCCTCATCTAATGCACTCGCCTTTGTGTTAGCACATCTCTAAATTGTTCTTTAATTGAACACTTGAATCCCAACCATCTATGTGATACCAGTGTGGCTTGATTTCCGCACTATGCGAAAATATATTAACTGATGTAACCGGAAAGACAGTCCTGTTGAGCCATAGCTAACTCTATTGTTGACAGCATTTTTTTTCCTCTCTTGTGGATCATTTTCTACACGAGGTGATGTCTGTGCTGGGTTCAGACATGCATGATGAATACTATTGATTATTGATTGTACATGGGAGGTGAACTTGCTGGTAAACAGGGCAACATTAGGCAGCCGTCAGCAGCCGGACTGACAGCAAATCATTTTACCAGTGGAGAGTTACTTAGCAGAGATGGGTGGGCTTATTGTACCTTAGGCAACCTCTGACAAGCATACTTACAGCCTTCATATATCACATATCCTCTAGCATTTCAGTGGTTTTTAGTGCAGCCCATATCATCATGAACTTAGTCTTCACTTGGAGTACAAGTCCAAACAAAATTGCTTAGTTGAGAAACAGGGAACAAGAAAATCTTTTTTTCCACCTGTATCCAAAACTATATATGTTTTTTTGCTGGAGTTACACTTTAATAAAGACAAAGAGAAATATGTGATATATGGCTAACTGCACATAATTACTTAATTACACATAATAAATAAAAAAAAGGCATAAAAAGGTAACTATTATAATTGTTCTGCAGTGTGCCTTGAAATTGTATTTTACGATTAAAGATACATCTAGTACAGTCAGTTGGTGATCTGCTCATTCTAGTCTGCCAATGAGAACATAACCAATCTATCCTTGACACCCTTCATTAGGGCACACACCAAAATCAAAAGTTGACATAGCTTAGTTTGAAAGAAACCCGGACATAAGCATTTTCTACAATAGTCCATAAATCGGTAATAACTGTTTTTGCTAAAAGCAGAAGATGATTACTATGCAAAATGTATTGTAAATCGCATCTCTGGAATAGCTCCTATTGTTTTTACATTGTTTTTCTTTTAATTATCATACAATTATCGTTAACTAGGATAGTGTCAAGCATAGTGGAATTAGAATTCTAAGCAGTTACTGGCTGAAATTTCTGGTCTCAACACATCCACACTAAGCTAACATGGGACTCTATCAATATTTATGTTGCTAAATAAGAGACTATGAACAACCACACAAAAAATTCTAATAAAAACAGAAAGTATACAAAAAAACAAATCCACATAACAATGGTAATAAAATATCTCACATTCAGTAACAATGACTGTAAACCAACTCTGTACAGACACCCAAACAAAAGCATCAGTATTCATTGACTGTCTGTACTGCTCTAAACAGATAAAAGTTGAAATCTTATTGGCTGAAATGGGCTACTAATCGTTGCTGCTCATGGCACTGCTTCATCACATAAGAGTATGTTAATTTGGGGGTATTTTTAACCTATACATGCTCTTACCTTGTATAGCCGCAAGGCCGCCTCATGCCTGTGATTGGTGGTGTGTAGGCGTAATTTATCCACGCTGTTGGTGTAGTAATCACAAGCATTGCACTTCAGATGCACCGGGTTGCCAATTGCGATGCACTTGAGTCTCCATTCATTGGGTTTGCCCCCTTCTTTGATATGAGCCACCAGTTGGTACTTCTGCATATGTTTATCAGTTTTGCAGTGGAGCTGGAAGTTGGCTTTCAGCTGCGTGTTGTAGTTACAAAGCTTGCATTGGTAGATGTCTCCAATTACAGCCCTCCATTCCTCTTCAGGCAAAGACCGTTCATTGCTCACATGCACATTCAAGGCCTCCAGACTGTCAGAGGTGAATCTGTTGCAAACAGCACACTGGTAAAGCTTCAACGATGGGTCACTGATATAAGGTGACAGCTCTCCTGCAGTAAGGAGGGACAGGTCATCACCCATTAGCTGACCACTGGCAAGCCGGATTTCAGGCGGCAGCTCATTATTTACTACGGAGAAAAGGGGGAAAATTGAAAAAAAAAGGAACTTGAAGACCAGAAAGCAAAGCACACACAATGGAATCCGTAAAATAAAGCCTCAACCAGGAATTTGCCTTCTCTGGAGCTTAAACTATAAAAAGCTGTAATAGGATTGAATCAGGATCAATTACAATCATCCCTTTCAACTTCTAAATTCCCTCATCAGATAGCTTTAATTACTCCTACTGGGCATGATGTCATTCAGGAATTTGAATTTTCAAAGCCAGCAAAGGTGATCAATAAAATAACAAAACAGCAATGCACTATAAGGTCCCCTAATACATTTACACAATGCTAATTGTAGCTTCCTTAGGTAATCTACCTTTATAAACACTCTACTGCATAAATAAAAAAATAATTCTGTACAGTAATCACAATGACAGCACAAGTTACATAGCAATTATTTCCTAAAACATTAATCATACCAGTAAAATTACACAGATGATGGTAACTAGATTAGGCACTAAAACTAAAACAGCCAGAACTGGTCAGTCCACCCAAAACTTCAAGGTTTAAAATCTGCTGTTTGAGTTCCCATTCTGCTGCAGCCACTGCAAGGGGGTATCACTTTTACCACTGCAAGAGAGACTTCAGGATGAGTGAGCAGAGCTGTGTACTATGGATGGGAGTCTGGTCCCCAGGAGCAATCACAGGATAAATAAATAACTGATATGTAAATCAGATGTAAATTCAGAATCTACCTACAACTGAAAAATCAGTACTATGTGGATTAACCCTTTTGAATTATAGATCAATAGTAACAGTCTAACTATTGCTAGCTGTATCAACAAGAACTTTAAGTACTAGGCATCCTAAGTACTGCAATTATTAAGCTGTATGTATGCATTAAGAACATTCAGCTTTCCAATTTTTCTCATCATTTACAGTATTGTCTGCATATGTTAGGATTGCCACCTGGCCAGTATTTAACCAGCTTGGTATGTAAAATTAGACTTTTTTTTTACCAAAAAAAAGGTGGCAACCCTAGTACATGTGAACAGCCATAACTTCAGTACTCTACAGCTTGGCAGACATGAATATTGTATGTATTAATTTTAGGGCATGAGAGTTGTCCTCACCCAATGCATACTATTGGTAAAGCAGACTTTAAAAAAACACTAATCAAACCTAATAAAAAAAAGGAAGTCTACAGCACCGGCTGCATCTTAAAGACCATTTCCCGATGCCAGTAATTCTCTATCTCAAATACTAGTCTAACCACATTATATACATCAATAAACATGACGTTTATTAAAGGATATCAGCTAAACAGTACACCTTTGATTAACTTTCATATATACACCATAAAGCAGTGGGGCAGTTAAGAAAATGTATCAATTTTATCATGTTTGAGAGTTTCTCAACCACATGTACTTCCAGGAAGTATATGCTGCCCAATTACATCCCTTAAAATAGTTTGACATTTTAGGGAAAAAAACCTTTATATCAAAAGAAAGCTAATCAACTTTTTAAAAGTCGTAGGAATTGCTTGAGAATATAAATACAACTTAGGGGAATGTTGAATAAATTGGGTTGTGTGGCAAATACCGTATTTATTGGCACATAACATGCACAGGCGTATAATACGCACTCTAAATTTAAGAGGGAAGTTTCAGGAAAAAAACTTTCAACAGCCCCCTGCGTATAACACGCAGGCACAGTTTACCCTCTATTTTCAGGGTAAAAAAGTGAGTGTCATATGCCAATAAATACAGTACTTGCTGTTATAAAGTGGAATAAAAGACAATGAAGCTGAGAAACGTTGTGTGGTACAATGCAGAAGGTATTATAAACAGAAACATATCTGCCTGGAACTAAAGAGTTTGGGTAGAAAAAGTCGAACTTTTAGAACTGGAGTTAGAGGCTACAGTCGTATCACATGTTTACAATTCAATAGAGTATAGGTATGATTATCAACAATGTTCAAATCCATGCTTGCTAACATGTTTTCTTCTAACCTACCTTTACAATTATTTTGCAGCTTAAACAAAAATAGCAGTTAAATCTCTAAGAATAATGTCACTGCTAAGGCATAATATATACACTGGTGTATGCCTCAGTAGTGCTGACTACCATGATTTAAAAAAAAATAACTGAATATTGTTTCTGCTCACAATCCTGAATATTACACTGCAGGTACAAAGGACATGTCTACACTTCAAATCTATCAGATAACACTACGTATTATATATTAAAAGGAAATGCCTAAAGTGCAGCAGCGGAGAAGAAATACTGACCAAGTCCTGGAGCCAGTGCTGCAGCTGTGGCAGGGTCAAGCTGGAATGGGTTTATCATCATCTGAGGGTCAGCTGGGTTTTCCAGTTTCATCCCAGTCATCCCTATATTTTGGGCTAGGTAGTACTGATAAAGCTCTGCCTCTGCTGGTGCAAGGCCCAAGTGCAGATTGTGCTGGATCTGTTTCATGTTTTGTTGCAAAAGCATCATGTTGTGCATGTGCTTTTCACTGGTCATGTGAATACGAAGATTTCTTGCCACATTGGTTTCATAATCACACACCTCACAACGCCAGGTGGGTTTTTGTTTTGGTTTAGAAGGAGATGGTGTCCCACAGCCACTGAGGCTTGTGTTGGGTGCTGGGGATGTGTGGCCATAGACCTGCTCACCATTCCCATTCTGTAGGTTCTGGACATTATTTAGGTGCTTGTCTGACTGCATATGAATACTGAGGTTGCCTTTGGTAGTTGTAGAGTAGTTACAAACCTCGCAACGGAAGGGTTTATAGCCACAAGTGTAACTTTCACCCCTGGCAAGCCGAGGGTGAGGCTGTCCAGTCTTACAATAAGCACAAGTGCCAGTTGACTCTGGGTGTTTCTCCTTCATATGGGCCTCTAGAGTCTGCTGATACTTATAGTGCCAGTTGCATTTGGGGCATTTTAAAGTTTTACAAGAGTTTCTAGAATGCATCATTGTCATGTGGCCACCAAGCGACCTCGAGGACCCCAGAACTGTGTCACACTTGGGACACTCTATACCATTTCCTGGTGAGCCCTCGTCTGTGCCAAGAGTGCCAGGTACAAAGCTGTGCTGGTGAGGAGTAATAGAATTGTCTTCTTCTCCTCTAACGGTTTCATTTGGTGAAAGTGAAGTTGCACAGTCCTTACTGGCGCTTGGATCCTCAAAGTCCTTGCCACCAATGTTAAAGCTACTGGTAACATTGCTATTAGTTAAAAGTACAGCAGTTTGCTTTTTCCTTTCATCGGAAACCGTCACCGAGGAGGAAGAGGTACCCTTTTCAATAAATTTTAGCACACTGGATGATAAAGGAGAAATGCTTTGGTTTAAGAGCGGGAAATCTTTGCTACCAATACTATCTGCTAGGTCACCTAAAACCTCTTCTTCATCAAGTTCATTAGGATATGAATCTTCTTCATCTACCCCTTCAACAGGTTCACTTTTAATGGGTAACTCCCCATTAGGATGTGAGCGACTGTTCTCTCTTTGCCTTTCACAGTTGTTGTCTTGGTCTTTACTCTCCACCTGTTTTTTGGAGTCAGACGATAAGTGGCTGTGGGACACAGAGGTAACTGGGGTGTTTGGTTTTGGACTAGACACGCCCCCTAGGTTTGCTTCAGCCTTTGGCATTTGGTTGACCCCATGGAACTGCTCTGTTGTGCTGGCGGTACTTGCACTACCTTTCAAAAAAGCAAATCCCGCCTGCAAAGAGTCACCATTTTCAACATGAAAAGCACTCCATAACCCATGGAAAGTTGAATCGGGGCCTATAAGGTTGGTAGTAGAAAAGTGGGGGGAAACAGAATTGGGTTTTTTTGGTTCCAGAAAGCTTATAAGAGGTTCTTTGTCCTTGCCAATCCCCTGTATTATGGCAGACACATATTTGTTGTTGAGAAGGTTTTGCTCCTCATCATTAAGGGTCATCCGATGATCATGCACAGCATGGGTTACAAATGACCTAATATAACCAAATGACAACTTGCACAAGAAACACATTAAAACAGGTTTCCTTTTCCCATCACTAACGCAACCGTCAAATTTAGACAAGTCCACATTGTTTGGAACATCTTTGGACACACAGGAGTTTTTGGCTGAGCCATCACTGGTAAGATAGTCTCTGTCTCTCTTATGTCGGAGATCATAGACACGGAAACTGTGCAATACAGGACCAACTCCTGCTAATGCTGAGGTATTTGGGAAAGCCTGATCGGCTGTAAATGGTTTCCCGAGGGATGAAGCGATATGAAAAGTGTTGATGAGCTGTGGGTAGAAAGACATGGACGCTGAAACAGACTGATCACTCTTCTCTCCAGCCGCCGTAAGCGAGTCCAGAAACATTGCTGTAGAAAAGAGATTACTATTTGCTCCTTGTTGTGCATTCTGCCCACTATCTTTGGAGTCCTCAATTATATAAGCTGATCCATCAGGCTGGTAAACTATGTCCCCTAGTAAGTTCTCCACATCACTGTCCTCTAGCTCGCTTACTTCGCTATCATTGTCGTCCTTCAAGACAGGAAGGCGAGCGTTGGGGCAGTGGTGTTCCATGTATTTTTGTAAACTGGGGAACGCAGTGGCGCATTCGTTGCAGGGTATCTCTTTAGCTGAGGCAACCTGAGTGGCAACTGCATTCTCTACACTGAAACCCAGTAATATTTCACTCTTGCACTCGTCCGTTCTCAGGTTGTCATCTGAAGAGCTGTTTTCCCTGTCAGGTTCCATCCCTGCAACTTTTTCTGGCACCTCATTATCAAGTTGTGTCGCTCCACATAGCTTTGATGTGCTCTGCCCATTTTCTTGCCTTGAGATAGTAGGAGAGTCACAGGTTTCCATGGCAATTGCTACATGTGGATCTCATTTCATCCCGCCTGTCAGGGACCTGGATAAAGAAATTGAGAGAAAACATTTATGTTACTGATACCAAGCATATCATCATTTATTACAAAATTAACACCACAAACAGAGGAGATATAAAACTGATCTCTGCATAAATCCATTGGTTAAATCAACAAATATTGTTGCATTTTAGTTATTAAAAGTAATAAAAAAGTGAATCTGATCAGAATTCAATGCCCTTGGCTGTTACTTCACATTGCCCAAGTTTTACACTTTGTATTATTTTAAGAAATAAGGTTAAATAACTGGTATCCTATGAAAAAAGACAACATTTCTCAACCGATGTCAAATTATGAATAACATTGATAATCAGACCCATGTTTTCATCTCACATCAGTCGATCATAAAATTGCTTTTACAAAGCTGCCCACACACAGGCATAATGCATGCTTAACATAGTTATAAAAGCTGAAGGTTATTTACCTTCATGCATTCTATGAAGGTAAAAAAAAACTTTTGTGTGCAGCTCCACCCCCCAGCCCCCCTTTTACTTACCTGAGTCCAATCTTGGTCCAGTTATGTGTATGTGAGTAGCGTGTCTTCCGGCCTTCATCCTCCTCACTGGTTCAGCCATTGCCTCCTTCTGCTGTCAATCACAGCCAGTGAGGAGAGAACAAAGGGGGAGGGTTGGTCTGAGCCACTCTCTGTGTGTCTTCTGGACACACAGAATGGAGCTTGGGAGTGCGCATACACAAGTGCCCTTAGAGCAAACAGCTTTCTATGGGGGCATTCAATGTGGAAAGGGGGAGCCAAGAGCGCCCACGGGGGACCTGAGTAGAGGAGGTTTGGGGCTGCTGTGTGCAAAACCATTGCAAAGAGCAGGTAAGTATAACATGTTCGTTATAAAAAAAGAAAGAAAATAGCTTTACCTTTAGTATCACTTTGAGATTACCCCCTCAGTTGGGGGCAAACAAACGTGTAACAGATTTGGCCATCCTTGGTGATGGCCAAATGTGACAGATGAGGGTATTTTTAACTGACTAAAGCTCAGGAGACAATGAGAAAAAAAACTTTGTCTGCTTTGCATAGTGCTAAAAGCATAAAGTGCCAGCTTGGCCACTATGAATGATGCAGTTGGCTGCTTATCACAACTGCTTTAAACTTATAAAAGACTGATTACCAGTGAAATGTTGTTAGAATATTTTTTTTTGTTCCCCACAGAGACAAAATGAGTGTTTAAAGTTTCTGTGGGACAACACAATCTACTATGCCTTGCATGTCAGGGGCATGTTGGGCCTAGCATTACTTTGCTGTCTATTTAATAACACAACACACAGATCAGGGGTGTGTAGAAACACCAAACACAGCTTAGAGTAAGCAGACTACTAAAATCAGATTTCTGATTAGATGTCATGGGTTATGAATGATAAAGCACCATGCATTCTGCCATTACAAAAAGCCAAGGTGTGCTTCCTTGTTATTATTAAGACAATAGAACAGGTCAGATTTAATTTCTCTATTCCATTTGTATATAAATGTGTCTAGCAATAAAGGTCAGTTTGCAGAACGAAATCCAGAGTCATTTTCGTACAGTGCAGTAATCAAATCTAATCGTGTCATCTATGTCAGAAAGGGGAAATTATCAGATACATCAAACGATTTGCATAGATTGAAAATGAATCAAAATTAGTTTTGGTATGTGTGATGGCTAAAATGACAGTCTAATTGCTTCTGCATCAAGCATCACAAAGCTTGGTGTGTAATTTTAATCATTGATGAGTTTACAGGTTAATTATGCTCAGGGAATGCAGGGAGATTTAAACCCTCTTTGAAATTATTTGATCACAAAGAGCATGACAGAGGAATCATTTTCTAATTAGTAAACATAGACATGTTTACCTTGGATAGAAAAGACTTTGCACAAACACTAGCAACAGAACACAAGGAACTTCCAAAAAAGTATAACAGAATAAAATGATGGCTATTACTTATAGCAACGGAACTGAATTATATTGGCTTTCTTTACCAGGCACGGTCAAAATTAGATATCCAGAGTCACAGTGGTTTAAACTGGCCATACATTGATAAAAATTTGGCCAATTCAACAGGGACCAGTCGAATTTCAAACCATATAGGATCATTCCCGTTCCTGAGAAGTCAATCTATCAATAAACTTCTCATGAAACGGCTTGTTGGAGCGCTGATTAGTGTATTAAGATGGCAGGGGAGTCTCCACCATCTGAATACAATGACAACCCAGGGAGGATTCCCCCATCCACCTTAAATGTGGACTGGGGAATCAGTACAGTTGTTTTCTGTTTAGCCAGCTGGCTGAATAATAAAAACTGAACCATTTTAAGAGATTAGCAGGACAGCAGGTTGGCTTAGCAGTTAGCACTTCTATCTTGCAGCACTGTGGTCCTGGTCGGGGCACTATCTGCATGGAGTGTGCAAGTTGTCCTCTGGCTTGTGTGGTTTCTTCCCATTTTTTTTAAAGACAGACTGGAAGGGTTAATTGGCTCCTATGCAGAACTGCCACTAGTATAACATTCTACTGAGCACCCCTAAGATGGCTACCCCAACAGAAGATGTATGGGTTTTGAGTCCCCAGGGAGAAAGGCACTATCAAAAAATAATTAAAGTGGCTTTAAACCCTTAACATTTTCTACCCTAATGCATTTCTCGCATTAAAGTAAAAAATATTTAGGAGTCAGCATCCCCCCTCACCACCCCAACATTTACTTACCCCAGCCCTTTTTTGGTTCAGCGCTGTTCACATATGCAGCTCTTCTCTCACCTCACTTCCGGGTCTTGCTGGCTTTTCTGGACCATTGACTCCCAGTGGTGTCAATCAAAATCAGTGGCAAGGGAGCAGGGGAGTGGGGCCGAGTCCCGCTGTCTGTGTCAATGAACACATTAGCGTGGCGAGGGTGCGAGCATGCACCAGTGCACCCAGTGCGAAGATGCTTCCCATGGGGGCACTGGACAGAGCGAAGGAGCCAGGAGCGCCAGCGAGGGACCTGAATAGAGGAAGTTTGCAACCGCTCTGAAAAAAATCCATTGCACAGAGCAGGTATGTATAGATATGTTTGTTTGTATTTTAATTTACCTTTACAATCACTTTAAGTGAATTATTCTGTGCAATATCAAGTAATCTATAGCAACCAATTAGGCATAGGTTTGCTGAATCAGATGAGAGAATAATACATTGGTTGCTATGAGTTACTACGCTCTCTACCTTGCAATGCCCCTTAGTGTGTAAGCCTAAATGAATCAGGTGGATTGCTATGGACAACACTTCTGTTTTTTTTCTTTTTTCTTGCCCCAGCATTCATGAATCAATAATACTTGATATAGATTAAATTAATGCAGAAAAAAAGACTTGTGCGATACTATTTTGAAGTCATGCTGAGAAAATCTCTATTTAGCATGCATTATTATTGCTGCTCTGGAAAGGTGATTAAAGGTGAATGCTATAAAAAAAAGTCAAACAAACCCCACCCCTATGGCTCATTTTCAGCTGATTTGCAGTTCATTAATGGGTTTCTAGCTAATGCCCATATCATAATACTCAACACACTCAGCACTAGCAGAAAATAAAGTCTTCTTGTCTGATAACTTGTAACATGCTGGCTATCTCAGTCAGGCTGGTGCCTCATGTGCATCTGATAACCCCGAGAAAAAAATCAGAATGGATGAAGACTATAGCCTATGACCTCTTCTATTTTCTTGCCCAGCATTACCAGAGAAGCCCATTTGGGGGAGGAGCCAGCTACATACCTCAATGCTACCATCACAATACACGTAAAGTTTACCATTCAACTAATCTAACTAGCACTGTTGCCATAACAAACATCGCTATAAATTATCCTCCCAGAATTAATCAAACACCCCCTAAACAATGACATCAGATTTTAGTCACAGTTGTATAAACACATGTGCACTTTGCTAAAAAATATATCTATAAGAAAATAAATACAATTTCTTTGAACTAATGGGAAGCGGGTTGCGGATAGGTGATGTATATTTGGGCAAGTCAGTCACCGGGAGAAAATATGACGTTTCTTATTTGGTGGTCTGATGAAAACACTAGATCTAAATAATTACAGAGGTTATTCCACAAACAAATGTTCCGTTTAATTAATACTGCTGTCGATTTGACTACTTTCTTGAGGTGTCAGTGCAGACAGCCCAGAAGGAAAACTTCATGCCTCGCAGCCTTAGCCCTCTTCACCAAGTTCTAGCAAAGTTGTGCTAGGATTGAAAAGTAAACAGTATAGCCTGCCACTGCAAACACTTAAAAGTCCTCTGGTGAATACAAAACAGGAGCATGAAAAAAGCAGCAGCGATTAAAGCAACAGGCTTTGGTTTAGCATTAAACTTAAGGTACCCACACACAGAAAGAAACGATTGTTCCCTAAGAGGCAAACATTTGCACAACTTTTACTTCAAGCAATAGACCCATATATTTGAGATGGCAGTAGACGGATTAAACTGACTATTACAGACACAGCAAAGAGCAAGATGTTAGCAAATTCCAATTTCTTCCTACTTATAAGCATCTACATCTTTTTGGATATCTCCATAAACTGGTCTAGTCTGATGTTAAACAAACTTTATTTCAACTGACAGTTCATCCCATACTTTTATATGACCTTTGTACACACTGCATGGTAAAATAGTAATCACACGATCACACTCTTGATATCTTTTGTGTCCAACTCTACAGTATAAAGTCACAATTTGTCAATTATAGTGTTAAAAAAAAAAATTACTAATGGATTTCCCTAGCAATGAGAGATATCAAGAGCAGATGCAGCACAAAGTCTACAGCAATATTACTTCATCACATTAGAAAGTTTCTGCAAACAAGTTCATTCCCTTTCCCTGGTAAGATGGAACAATCCATTACTGTTCTTACATGCATTTGTCAGGAGAGTAAGGTACAGTAGTCAGGGTTGGGAACAAACATGACCTCTGAACTTTTGTTGAATGAGAAGTTTACAAGTGTATGGACAGTTTTCAGTGCAGTTAAGTGACAGGTGAAAAGAAAAGTAAAAAACAAAACAAAAACAAAAAAACAGGTGGAATAGAAAAAAAAAAACATACCTCCGCACAAAAGAAGCAACTATTCTTCCTTTCCGAAATGACTATACCCACATTCTTTCCTTAAACTTGTGTGGATTGCATGAAACAGTTGTGCCGTTATTGACTTCAGCTTCCACACTGCAGTAAATGTTTTGCATGATTAGTGAGCTCTTTGAAAACTGAAAAAAAAAAAAACCCTACCCAGAACTCTCTCTCTCTCTCGTAATAAAAAGAAGCCACTTGCTGAATAATAGGAGACGAATTCCTCTGCATTTAAAATGCAGAATTCTGACAAGAACAAAAGGGGCAGAATGACGGTGTAGTCCTGTTTTTAATTGAGATTGGCCCAGCCTTCTTCTACGGTCCAGTGAGACAGTGTTTGTGAAATGATTAAAAAGAATGTGATCTGATCAAGAGGATAGGATAAAAGGAAAGGAATGCTAGGTTAGCCACACTGCTTAGAACCCAGGAGAGAGAGAGCAAACGAATGGGATTCTTAGCCTATTGTTTTTTGTATTCCATCTGTGATTGACCAACTTGCCTATGCTCAGTCATTGAGTCTCTGCTTTTAAGAAAGGGTTAAAAGTTGCCCACTTATGACATAATGTGCTACCAAACTACAAATCTTAGCAGGAGAGAAAAAAAGGAGAGTAAATAAATAAAAATCCTTGAATTATATCAAGTTTCTGAAAGGTCATCACTGTCTCTGCTGTGGCCTTTTCCCCATCCCAAATCCTCTATCAATATGTCATAGAGAGTTAGGCAAAGACAAAAGAGAAGCTCAGTGTGAAAACTGCACATATATCTAATCCTGACAAAGGAATGAATGGGCCTTCACAAGTATAATTATACTTGTTTATTTGTTACCACGTACAGAGGACTGATGAAAAAATCCATCAAAGTGGTATTATGCAGACACCAAGAGCTTCTTTTCTTTGGTGACTAAAGCCACATTGAAGCTTAAATTCCTTATTGTTAAATTCAGAAGGGTAAAAAAAAAAAAAAAAAAAAAGATTTTGGCTGGGCTCTCTTTGCATCACTAGCTGACAGATCTTTTGTACAGGGGGGTGTATTAGATACATTAGCTAGAAACTTTTACTGGTACCTTCTTTTGGCCAGCATCAAAAATCCTTCACTATGAAGTAGTGTACTTGCTGGAAAAAAAAGGGAGAGTAGATTTGGCTTCCCCAGGTTTTGTTGTGTCCATCAGTGTTAAATGGTCAACACCAAATACCCTTCCGGTTGCTTTGAAAAAGCAAAGGAATCACAGACTTGTCTAAAACAACTAAGCAATCCTATAAGCTATTGCATTCTTAAGGCGATACTAAGCTGAGGCTTAAGAGAAAGAGGCAGGGGAATCTGGGTATCACCAAGATACTGTAGTCATTACAAAGGTATTTTGATATTTTACATCTCATTTTTATCACCTCCACCTGTAGTAACAAATGTCATCAAAGCAGAGGAGGTTCCATGCCACCAGATTTTCCACTCGATGACTGTGACTTTCTGTTGTGCTCAGGACAGTTGCTGGGTTTTATAAGGACAGAGGAACATGGACAGAAAGGGAACAAGTACACTAGGGAATGGGCACTACATGGCATTTTGTGTGGGATTGCTGGGATAGGAAAATTTGCCCTGAATGCCACGTCAGCTTTTCTGCCCTATTAAAGGTTTGGCATTTAAAAAAAAAATGTCCTACCTGCTTTGTGCAGTGGTTTTGCACAAAGCAGCCTAATCCTCGTCTTCTCAGGTCCCTCAACTCCTCCGCCTTAACCAGTGCCCCCGATAGCAAGCTGATTGCTATGGGGGCACTGGTGTGTGCTCGCTCCCAAGCCCTGATCTATGCATCCATTAGACACATAGAGCCCCCCCACATTCTTTTCTCATTGGTTCACTGGCTGTGATTGACAGCGGCGGGAGCCAATGTCTCCCGCTATTGTTTCAGTCAATGAAGAGAGGGAGTCCCAGGAAAGCCGAGGCTCTCGTCCACATCTCTGGATCGATAGGGGGCTCAGGTGAGTATTAAGGGGGCTGTGGGGGGAGCTGCGCCCAGAGGGTTTTTTACCCTCAAGGTAAAAAACCTTTAGCCTTTACAAAAACTTTGAAGAGCAAGGACTGGCCATTGTTACTGCTGGTAACCTACATAAACAGTGAGATGTTTATGAGCAATCTCTTCCAATCACTTAAATATGCCTGTGCAATTAATTTTTATAGATACAAAATGCATTTACCCAGCTGTCACTTTCTCCCTCTATCTTTGAGCACTACAGTTAGTTTTTCAAAGTGGTTCAAATCTATATCAAAAAGTATCTTTCTGCAAAGCTGTTATAACTCTAAACCCCAGCAAGTTTATGTGGCACACCAACTGCGGAAGCCCATTGAAACTATCATTCCTAACCTTTTATGCCAAGTACAGGGAGATTGTTGCCCAGTAACTGAAAGGCACCACCCTAAAATTCAAAGACTTGTGCATAAAATCAAAGAAAACATAAACGTTTTATGGGCTCCCCAGAACAATCCAATGAAATATTAGGGAAAAATATGGAACAGATGAACTATTAAGTAGCCATTACACTTTAAAAGACCCTAAATCAAATAACGTAGGCACGTTTGGGAGGAGAGTGGGAGAGAAATAAGCTTTTCCTTACTGGACAGAAATATATCAAAGTAAAAGCAATCTGCATAGTTAATGTCTTTGTGCTCTTTCCAATTTAAAACAGAAAAGCTGTAATTTTTCTTTGCTGGCAATCTGGAAACACTCTGGAGTTAATTACAGCTGATTCGTAGTGAACCGCACAAACAAAGGCCAGTCTATGTCCAGACAATTATACTGCATTAACCAGCTTAGTGCTTCCTGCTGATGGTTCAGGGTTCTTCCATTACACCCTTCTACCTTCCCAGCACGATAGAAAATGCTTCTGCAAGGAGGAATTAATGAAGAGAACTGCAAAAGAATGTGTGACGACCTCTTCTGACACTGCAAAAAGAAAAAAAAAAACTTTCCACCCATGTCACGACTAAAGGAGAGAAGGTAATTAAGTTTGAATAGAGGGATGTAACCAAATATAGTATGCCTTTAATGGTAGGCACATAAAAAAGAGATAGCTTACAAAGGCAGACTGGAGAGTGCCATTCTACCTGATGACTACCCCTATCGCCTTCTCATCTTTTTCCTCCTCTCCCTCTAGGCCATAGTAGCTAACACACCAGATTGTTTTAATTTTCTAATCAAATCGTATGTGACTGATGACTTCTAAGTTTTCTTTTTACATTTGAATCAAAGGGGGAACATGTACCTTATGCATAAATGTGTAATGACTTCTTATTTAAATATGATGAAAAGAATAGCAAAGTCTTGAATTGCTGATGCTTTTTGCCAGCCTTCATGAGGCATTAACTCATTCATGGATGCAGGGGAGGTACAAACATTGCCATATGCTCAGGCTTGATCTGCTTAATGAGTTTGGGGGGGGGGGGGTTATCAAGATCATTGTACAGCTTTAGCCGTAAGTCTGGGTTTAAGCTGTGACTCATGTTCTTTTTTCTTCCAAGAACATTTCAGAATCAATATGCAAGAAGTGAGAGCAATTACTTGTAAGTTGCCTCAGTAAACAAACATGCATGAAGTATTTGGAACACTGTCTTATATGAGCAGAAGACAAGAGTGCGAGACATAATTATTTCCATACAATTAACAAGGGAGATCTGCACTAGTTTCCAAATCACTGCCAAGAGGTTTTCTATAAAGAATATCAATTGTTAAGTACCAAATATGTCACAATGATTGACAATATGGTTGACCTCTGCTACTTTGTGTTGCCTTTAAAACAGGGGCAAGTGTTTTTAACTGGGGTGTTCTACAAACTTAAGAGATATGAATAGCATAAGTGTTACCCACAGCTTTCATTTTTAATATCAAATGCAAAAACATGGGAATCATTTTAACTTATTACAATACTAACTGTTTAGACCTAAATTCTAGGATTTAGCTATCTGACCGCTATACTATTGATTTAAAACTATATCATAGCTCGGGCTAGACTTGATCAATGTTGTTAAGATGTGCCTATACCATGTTCACTTTCTACCAGTGTTTTTGTACCTTGTTAATTTGCCAATTCAATAAAACAAAACAAAAAAAGAAAAAAAAAACAATACTGACTGCTGTGATTCTGATCTCAAATTTTAGACACTTGTGGAAATAGACAGTGAGATCAAATTCTAGGTCTCCCGGTGATCTACAAATACCAATCTTTTCCTTCCTGTCTATGGGATCCAAATAATAGATTATATAGTGCACACCTGTGAAAACCATGAAACAGTCACATACAATGAGATAGACATTCTTCTTTTTGATATTGAACACACCAGTTCCTGTGTTCTCAATGATCTCATCAGAGCACAGCAATGATGGAAAAATCCACTAAGTGCACTGACACACAATGCAAATAATGTGTATTTCTGTAAGATAGTGACCCATTGAGCCTTCTGAATTAATCGCATCTCTTGGTCTCATCTATGCAAAGCAGGATTAGAGATAAAATGATGACTTCTTAATCCCTTTGATTTTCCTTTACTAAATAAATATTAAACTACAAATCAGAAAGGTTCTGGGAGGTATTACAATGCAAAAATGTACATTAAGAAAATACTTAATGGTTATGTAAATTGCACTCAGTTTTACAAGCTGCTCGTTGATGAGACTGGTCCCAATCCATTTCCTCTTCAACCCTCAAAAATCCCTCTCAGATTTGGAAAGTTTAAGTTCATAATCCTACTAAACAGAAAGATTAACCTTGGAATCCATTAAGTCTTTCTTGAAAGAAATTCACTGCATTAATCATGTCAGAGAATTAACAAATCATATTACCATGTTTATTTATATGTCAATACTTTCAACCTGTAAATCCACGCAATATAATCCTTCTCCTGGTAGAACTTCAGCTGAAGAAGTGTCAAGTCAAAACTACAGAATGCAGCCAGAGTTTCATTAAAAAACAATTGTTGCACCTGTTTTTATTACCTTAGAATAGGAGTGTTTATACATTACATTACATAAAACTCCCTTAATCATGAAGTTGTGGTAGAACAGTCATTCAAATAAATGAAGATCCTGGTTTCCTCAACCTTTCAGAAGCTAGCTATAGGCCTGTGCTGAGTATGGCATTTCTGGGCAGTGGTATGAAAACACCATCAAATTTTACCATCTCATAGTATATTTTTGGGTAGGATACAGGAATACTCATACAAACACAGTTGTCTCCACCATCTCTACATTAACATGCCTAGGCCTCAAAATACTTACCCAGGGCCTAATGGGCATACAAGCCCTTCAAGACCCAGACTAAAGACTGTGTGCACTCTTGCAAGCATGATATTGATACTGATAATGCCTCAACTTACATTCACATTAAATTATTATCAATTCACTTGAACGTAATTACACCATTGTGACGTGACTGCTTTTAAAAGGGGGCCTCTTTAAAATGGTTATCACAATGGCTATCTTTCTTGCAGTAGCTGTAAGCATCCGCTTTAAAAATACACAAGCAAATAGTGGCATGGGGCATGGAAAGGTAATCAATGAATCTCAGGTTTGTAAAACAAACCAGTGAAGTAGGAATCCTACAGCTGTCAGGATAAGTGGACAAGCTTTTGGAATTCAGTGGGATTACAGAGCTATTTTTATTGGTCAAGCAGTAAGAAAAACATATCCCTAAAGATTACTATGTTGTCAACATGGATATCTTTGCTCCAGGTTTGGTCTTTTATATAGCAATGATCTCCAAAAAGATTCTACATGAAACACACATGCATTTCTTGAACTGATAGTAGCTATATAGGATTTCAACTTTATTATTTCCTGAGACAACCTGAAATGAATATCTAGCGGGTGAATACATGGTTCTGATCATCCTGAATCATTTAATGTTGGGTCGATTCAAGTGTATTGATGAACCTGTACGTTTTTTTTTTTTATATAACAAATATGTCATGTTAACCTGCTCTGTGTAGTGGTTTTGCACAGAGCAGCCTTGATCCTCTTCTTCTGGGGTCCCCCGCCAGCACTCCCGGCTCCTACTTAATGCTGAGTGCCCCACAGCAAGCTGCTTGCTATGTTGCAACTCATGCATGCTCGCTCCTGAGCCCTGCTTAGCCCCTCCCTTGCTCCCTCCTCACAGGCTGTGATTGATTGCGAACCAATGGCTCCCACTGCTGTCCCTTAGCCAATGAAGAGAGAGATAGCCGAGAGAGACTCTGCTCTTGTGCACATCGCTGAATCGAGATCGGGCTTGGGTAATTACAAAGGGGGGGCTGGTAGGGAGCAACAAACTGACGTTTTTTAAGCTTAATGCAAATAATGCATTAAGGTATAACACCTTCAGGCTTTAGAACCACTTTAACCCCTTGGCACCGGCCATACGCATATATGCAGCCTCTCAGTGGGTGGGCCTTGATGCTGAGCGGCTGCATATATGTGACCCTGTGTTTAAAACCTACCATGCTGAGAGCATACTGCCTGCATGGTAGTGTCAGGGAGCCGGAGCTTTCTGATCATGTGACCGATGTGTCAGCCAATCATAGCTGTCACAGAACCTGAATGCCGACCTCCCGGCTTTTAGAACTTTTAAAGGGGTGGGAGGCGGTCAGTGGGAAGGGATTCAACTACAGATAGATACCTAGTCATAGTCCACGTTACACACAAATGACATCACGTTATGTGAAATTAGCAAGACAATTGTCCATATTGTTATAACAGAGTAGAAAAACTGTATTTAGTAAACACATTTTTTAATTATTTTTAACTTGTTTTTCTAATTTAGCTGTCAGATCATCATTATACCATAGGTGAATCTGCTTAACTTTGTACAAACTATAAAATATTTTAGGAACATAGAGACCTATGTTTCTTATCAGTGTAGTCACATGTTGGGAAACCCATCTGTTCTAGTGATGTCAGCAAAAATAAATAAAAAAAGCACTAGGGTTGCAACTCCTTATTATAATTTAATTCTTATCAGCACTTTTATGTTACTCAGCTTACTCTTTTCCTGTCCTTCCGTACACAGCGTTTATGTGCTGAGTTTTCTATATAAACAACAAGGTTTAAAAAACAAATATCTACTGTGTTTGTATGAACAAAAAAGTTGAGCATCGCAGAAAGGGCAAACACTTAGGCATTGTAGTGTCCCCGCAATGATGGCCCATTAATAATTATTAGTGTGGTTAGAGAACAGAAGGACATTCAGTCAGCAGGGGTTTTGAAGTAATCAAACGTAATTTTAAGGCTCCATTCTCTGATAGAAGAAGGTTTCGTGATGCTTATGTATATGTATATAGTTGCTACAGCTATACAAAGTAGTGTGTTCATATCCACATGGGAGGAGGGACCCCTGTTGTTTTAACAAAGCAAGTTAGGGTTTTAAGGCATCATTAAACAATTAGACGATGAAGTTGGTCCTATGAAACCATAATTTACGACTATGTTCTAACAACATCCCCAACAATAAAGTTTCTATTCTCTGGTTACTTAAAGAAAAACTTTGTCTGCAGCCTAACACCACTGTAATTATCTTCATAAAACTAATCATAGGCCAGGTATTTGGGAAACATTCCATTTCTATTAGCAACCCTCCAAGTCATGATGAAAAAAAAAACAGGCTGAATACAACTGGGAGAAAGTATATTTAAAGCCTTTCAGTACATATTTAAACAGTACATTCAACACCCCTAACTAGTGATGCTAGTCAGGCAATTAACAGATGGCGTCCAGACCTTACAACTACCAAGATTCCATATGGCTTATTAGAATTGAAAGTGTCAGCAAAGCTCCTGTTGTTATGAACTTAGCAGAATATATATAAAAAAAAGGAAGTATACCTTTAACACCAATTGGCATCTCTTCTTTTATTATTTATTCAAATTATATTCCAAAACCAACACATGAAACCTGAAACATGATCTTTAAGGCTTTGTATTACATGGACAATCTTCTGTGTAACCTACTCGGCAATGGGAGCTGGCCTGGTGTTGTAAAACAGGTCTATTTACCATTAACAGATGTACACCTGTTAGGGCTATAGATCAGTGTTGTATTGGAGACAGGTTCTCTTGTGGACTGATATATATATATATATATATATATATCCCACATTATTCTGGATTGCACACACTTCTCTTGGCCCAGCAACTTGACTTTATTTTCACTCATATTTTAGCATTTTATATTATGTTATATATACTGAGCTTAAAGTGTAAGGCTGGGCTCACATATGTACAGCCGCGGTTTTCAGCTCGGGGTCCAATGCCTTTCAGTTCACCAGTTCAGGTGCCATTCAGATCCAAAATTTTGCCTGAATTAATTTTTTATGCATTCTTTATTATTTATCATTACAGGTACTTATATAGCGCTGTTTATTTACTGATCGCTTTACATTCATTATTATACATTAACATCAGTCCCTGCCCTCAAGGAGCAGTCCTAACTCAAAATAGCACCTTCTATTGCCCTCAGCCTCCTCCAAAACCCCTTTTCTGCTGCTCTGATCTGACTTCCTGTTGAAGGGTGGCTACATTTGTTCTTCATGGTCCCACTGTATGTAGGAATATAGCCACCCCATTTTCCATGCGCCTGAGGTGGACTAGGGACTATAGAGTTTTTAGTATGCATAGAGAAATACACATGACCACAACTAAGGTACACTGCTCATTCCAAACAATCTGAACTAAGAGGGGAAAGGAGAGGTTTCGGAGCTCACAAAGGATGTTACAAGGAGGCAAAAAAACACAATAAGAAACAATTTAATAAAAAATAGATTACAGGGCAATTTAGAGAGCATTGCACCGGTAAACAACAGATCACGGGTACAATCTCAGGCTCCTGCAGATTCTCAGCACAGCTGTCTGCTCGTACCTCGTATGGGCAGGCAGTTACCTAGGAGCAGAAACATCAATGCACTATGAGAGCTCTCACCAGCACTCTTGTAGTTCATTGAGAACTACATACCGTCAGTTGCAATGGCTGACAGTACTTTTCGGCATTTATTCACAGGAAACTGTAACTGAATGACGTGGCCGAGTGGAGCCCTGCACCGCTGCACTGTTTTCAAATTCTGACAGCGGGTGCGGGGAGAAGATCCCCTGCCCACTAATAGAGGGAGGGGGAGAGACTGCAGATGTTGGCTGGGACATGTAATATGTTCAAAAGATGAACTTATCATTTAACTTTGGAGAATAAGGATATCATTTAATGTCACGTTTATATCACAACAATAATAGTTATGTTTGTTTGTTAGGATGTAGAGAATAGACTATAGTCATAGTTGGAATATCTTTATAATACTGTAATGACGTGGTTTCTGTATTAAGTTTCCACATTTTTGTCAAGCCCCTAGGACAGCGTTCAGTGAAGACCAGCATTGGGCTACCTCTGTTTTACCCTGCAGCTGAATGCAGACAAGACATTTGTATGTAAAGCCTATGCATAGAAGACCTGATGAAGCCCATTTTGAAGGGAATGACAGTAAAATGGATGCCATCAGTTCATGTTTGATTCCATCACGTCATATTCCCATCCTTGTCTTATTTTGATAATGCGTTATTAATTTACTTAGTATGCTCTGTTCTTACATTGCATAAATGAAAGGAGACAGTTTAGCTCTGCAAAGCGTCATCTTCTGTCATTATTATTATTATTATTATTTTTTTTACACCGAGACGTAATTTGTGTGTTGTGGAGAAGTGAAATAAGCAATTCGGTAATTAACTTTTGTGTTTTTAGATGTATGAACCTTAATTAGATTTCATTATAAACAAACAAATGTCAGGAACAATTATGAGCTCCTTGCCTTACCCACACATTATCCCTTTTCAAACAAACTTGATGTCACACAAATTATAATCAAGCGGCCTGCAATTCGGAGTTGAATTCTACGTGATTTGCCAGTAACCTGATTACCTTAACTTCAATATCATTACAGGAAAAGTATTTTAAGATAAATAATTACCAGAATTCCAACAGGAGACAGGCTTAATTGTATTGATTCAGGAGAACCAGGCAGAGTGGGACAGAGCTGACGGAATAATGTTATCTTAAATCTACCCTTTCTATTAAAATGATATTGCCTGGCAGGAAAAAGGTAATCTGAGATAGGTGTATGAAAAATCAGATACAGGACTCTAATAATTATTTTACCCAATTATCTCCTAAGAGAAGCAACAAAATATCACTGCAAAAGCAACCTTATGGAACTGAGTCGCCAGTCTTTATTACAGGCTGGTTCATCTGTTATAAGCAAGAACAAGTAGATCTGCCAGGACATAATGGAGGTGAATGATTAGTCGTGTAGCACTTTGAGTGAACTTCTCCTCAATGCAATAAGAGTTAATTAAAGTTTACCACCAAACATCCACCAAAGTAGGATGTTGATCGTGTTTCAGAATTAAGTGCAAGCAGACAATGCTTGGCAGCAATTAGAACCAGCTATCAAATGACCTGCAATGATAATTATACATTCAAAACAGCTAAAAGAGCTGAAAAAAACTAATCAGCCTTTTCTTTTTTTTCTCTCTCTCTCTCTACAACAACAATTCCAAGGGCAGGAAGCAGGTATCAGATTATTTCAGTTTAACACTGTAAATCAATAGAATTAAACAAGCAGGAGTTGTCTGAGTACATTATCTAGCAAAGAACAATTTACTGTACCTGATGGACGAGATCCTGAACCCATTCACTCAATGAGCACAAAAAAGGCAAAGTGGATATGTTTCAATAAAATGTTCTGCAAGCCTGCTGATTATGAGAATGCCTATTTAGACTGTGTATTTATCTGCTTCGTAATTAAAGCATTCTTTTGCAGATAGGTTAAATCATTTGCCTGCCTCAATGGAATGGTTGGGTTCTTATTTATTTATTTTTCTCCAAATCCACTATTTTTTAAAAAGGCTGGCGTTTTTATTGTGCTGCTTATTCATTAAAATACAAATAATTTACATAAGAAAGGACATTTTATATTGCTGGAAATTCTACCTCCTGGCGCCTGTGTACTAAAACCTCTGCGTTTAATATATGCAAGATAACATCAGTGAAAATTATTTTCATAAAATGGCTCACTGCTTTGCATAGTTATTGGGCTGCAGCCTAAAGCTGTTTTACAGATTTTATTTTCTACCCTTCCTTAACAAACCTGATTTTCCCAACTAATGCTGTTATGCTAGGGATTTGAGCAGAGAGTTGGCTAATCCCGCTTTGTCCTAGAGCTGTGTTTAAGCCATGGCCCACTCCCAGCTCAAAACTGTCTCCAAAAGCCCTTCTGCCCCCTTCAGCACTCATGGGCTCATTGGTCCTGACATTTTCACTCTGGCCCTGACAAACGAGCCCGTGGCTGTGATCACATTGCGCTTTATCTAAGATATATCATTAGCTCTCATCACTATCTCCTAATGTAGCTCCTTTCCTCGCTGAATCTCTTGCAAAAGTTCAGCGTTCTGTTTGATGTACGGTTCTCCAACATAAGGGATCACAGGAATAATTTGTTACAGGAAGGACAGTTTTGAACAGCCCACCAATAATTGGAGAGAAATCATATTTATTCTCTAAGGAGGCTGCAGTCTGCGATCTGTCTCTTAGGGCTGTAACACCCCACTATAGCTGAGTGATAGGAGAAGAGCATTAATAGAACAATGGTCAAAAAATATTTTCTAATAACATTAAAAAAAATAATAGGAGATGTGACTAGAAGATTGTGCCTTATTACTATTTATTTTCAGTGGCTTCTTCTGCATTGCTTTGTACAGAAGACTAAAACAATTTCATCCAGTTCTCCCTACTCATGGAAGGCCTTGCAGTCTATTATTCTGCCCATAGTCACTTGTTATGGCCAGTTAATGCAGAACCCAGTTAAAAGAAATATGTGCTGAATAAAAAGTGTGGTGGAATTGCTGACCCTCTGAAAATGCCTCCTCTAAAGGACAGTGCTGAAACAAGCATGCAACAATTTTGATATCAGAGTATTTAAGTCACTGGATCAGTATGGCAGCCTGGAAATTAACATTTGCACAGTGGCTAAGTGATTAACACTTCCACCTGGCAGCACTTTGAATTCCAACCACATTACCTGCTTGGAGTTTGCATGTTCTCCCTGTGCCTGTGTGGGTTTCCTCTCACACTCCAAAGACATGCTGGTAGGTTAATTGGCTTCTGTCTTTTTTGTCCCTAGTATGTATATGTATGAGTGTGAGTTAGGGATCTTAGATTGTAAGCTCCTTGAGGGCAGAGACTGATATGAATGTACAATATATAAATATATAGTGCTACTATACCTAAAATAAATACATTTGCAGAAGGAAAAAGCAGCAATGGCAGCCTCCACATTTCCTTCAGCATTGGTTTCCTTTGAGCTATTAGCAGATATGTTGAAAACAAGCAATAAGGGCTCAGACAAATTCACAAACTGCATATATTGATCAAAGTATGATCAAGTTATGAATGTTAAAAATGATGGTCACTATGATATTACTAATTCAAAATCCTTATTTTTTCACATGGTTTTAAAGAAATTGATGTGATTGAAACCAATTTCAGACCACAAGGGCATATAAGTTCCATATCACTGGCAGCAGAAGCTTTATTGATTCGCCCTTCCTACTTAGCTCAGAGCTTACAACCACAGTCAACTGTAGCACTTGAGACCTTGGAAATGCAGGTTATTGGCTTTGAGTTAAAGTGCTATTCACTTTTGGGCTCACCAAGAGGCTTACGATTTCTGTTCTTATTGGCATGAACCCCCCCCTGCTCTTACCAGGAGAACAACAAAGCCAAGTGCTTGTACGAGGTTTATGAATAAATCAGAGGTGAGATACTCTACAGGCTGCCCATGAAGTCCTTGTTGACAGGGAGCACTTGAACTGTCTACTGTGATCAGGAACTACTGCCAAACGTTATACTGTGTTCACCTTTAATCTTTGATCATAGTTGAGGTATAGGAGGTCAGTGAGTTGGCCCTTTACTTCTGCTGGCCTCACCTCTGTAATTTAAGGTGCTATCTGGAATATTTGGCTATCTGGAAAAAAAAACATACTAGATCTTTAAATGATAAACTCTTTAGCACATCATATTTACTGTTGCTTGTAGAAAATAATGGGAGGTACAAATGGCCTACTTTTACCATTTCGGATTGAAAGCCTTATCACATATATCGCTCTATTTCTGTGACTCCCAGCATTATACTTTATGACAGTTAAGGAAAATTATCAATTGATGATGGCATATCAGTGAGTGTGCACTAGACACTGAACTGTAATACCACATTAGGACTTTTGTCTAATATTACAGTTATGCAGCAACCTATAAGAGTCTGTTTATCAATATTTTCACCCAAATTCACACACTTTTTATATAAAATTAGAGCAAAAAAAAATTGGAATCTTGGGTGCAAGTTTTGTGAATCAAAACATTAATCAACAGACCCTTATAATATCCAAACATATTATTTTGGTCAGATATATGCTGGCAACTCGCCCAACTGACCTTTACACTAGTATTCTTTGTTAGTACATACACCCTAATTTCTCACATAACCAGTTATATTCCAATGAAACAACATTCAGATATAACATAGCTGTTAAAGTCTAGGAATACAGTTATTTTACACTAGCCAGTCCTGGATGAATAAAATAATGCAATCAACTGTCATTTACCAATGTACAACAGCAATATCTGAATGGTATGTCACCTTAATTGCAGAAGATTCTCTTGCCCTTCAGACAAAATGAACTACTCACCCCACATCCGCAAAAGCAGATTAGCATGAAGCTAAGGAAATGCAATATCTAATCCACTTAGCATGTATAATTAAGAAAAAAGATTTGTACAACACTTCCCTATTTGTCTGACATGTTGCAACAGGCCTGAAGTATATGTGCCATTTTGTACAATTCATCCAGCGCTCAGAAGGCTTTATACTGATGATATATTAATCAGCTTTGCAATGCAAGTTGTTACTGGATCTGTTGTCTATGCGTGGACACCTTTCACATACCTATCACATATGAATACATCATGGTCACACTGGCGCATTTAAGCCACTTGCATGCTGTATGCTTTGCATCTTCAGGCCCAGAAAGTAACCTAATAGTAGCATAGCCATGCACAACTATAGCCTGGGTTATACAATGTAAAAGTCTGTGTTTTACTGGTTTGGTTTGTTAACCTTAACAGTTATGCCTAACTTGTAAGCTTTGCATGTGGTTCATTAATGATGCAGAAATTCGTTCTAGTGAAAGTATTATGGGTCCTATTTTATAACGCCATTAAATACTGGTGGTACTGTACATACAGTGAAGGTACACTGAATGAAAATTCATTACATATACTGGACTGCTTTTCAGTCTATATAGCAATAGCAATTTAAGGTACTTGTAATAAATGAATAATGCTAATAGTATTTGTTGGTGTTCTGACCACACACAGGACTTTTGTTTATCTTTTATTTCTATAATGACTAGGTATATAGTAGGATCAAGTTTTTGAATGAACATTCAGTAGTGGGGTCATTTAGGTAATTAAACTAAAATGGGGTGTTACTAATTTTTATTTGAAACACTTTCACAGTACAAAGACAAGCCACTGGTTTTTGCAGATAGACAACATACATTTCTACCAAGGAAAACAATATGTTAATTATACTAACACTATAGATACATACTGCCACTTTATAACCTATAAAGCATTATAAGGTGTGATGCAAATCATTTGCAGTGAAAAAATGGACCATATATCACTAACTTGAACTGTATATATCTTTATACATCTGCTAGTTTTTAATAGGCCTTAAGGATTTCAACACTTACTGATCCTGACCTCTAACCCATAGTTTCAAATGCATACTTTTCAACTGATACTATTCTAGATCAGCAAATAAAAATCAAAGATATATTAAAAAGGCACGCAAATACAATATGTATTTAAATCCTAGTGCAATCTTTAGTACTCACATGCAGTATAGTTTTATCATATCAGTTTCCGGCTGGTCTGGCAAAGCAGTGCATAGAGTAATGATCATGGGCAAGCTGCAGTAGCACATGACATCCAGTTGGATTACAGATAACTTAAGTCAGTTTGGTGACAGTTTCCATGGGTGACACATACTGTGCTTATTGTTCCTTGCATTATGAAGCAAGCCCAACAGTCTGCAACGCAGCACAATCATACTAAAATATTGTGATCGGCCCACATCTGGATGTGTAAGGATGTAACTGTTTCAGGTCTAAAGGGCTTTAGATGCATTGAAATTCCAGCAAAGATTAACGGCCCCAATTCCAGTGCGAGTACATCATAAGAAAGCCATGTAATATTTTTGCACACTGCTGCACAGTCTAAAACAGGACTATGCTCTGGGCTTTTGCCCACTCAGTAAGAATGCAGACAGCATATAAGCTACCATTAGCCCATGTGTTATCCAATTCTCCAGCGGCTGGAGAACTGCCAGTGACAACACATGCTGCTTGCTTAACCATGTTTTAAAACAGAAATTAGTTTTTTTTTTTTTTATAAAAAGGTAGATTTTCCTTAAAGAAATCCAGCTTTTGTAAGGACATACTTCAGATCACCCAGAAATAGTGTTTTCAGCTTGTAATGAAAAGTAGCAGAGAAAAGAACAATTACATAAACGCGGCCTTCATAATTCCCAGCTGACATTTGCCCTTACACGTATGACCTAGTAGTCATCCAAGTACAGAAACAGTCACAATATCACTAGTATTTTCCTTTAAGGATTCAATGGCAGAAAAATGAAAGCTCTACTAATGCATATGTCACTGTTTAGTATCTTTGTGATGCACACACTGTTAGCTGTATAAATGAAGCCGTAAAATTTCTCATTTGCTTTTTATAATATTTTTGCAGTAGTCGAAAATACACAAAGTAAACTAAGAGCATAAAAAAAACAGACCAACTAAAGCCAAAACAAAAAGTAATACAATATAATAGTTATCTTTATCATATAAATTCCCACACCTATACAAAACCTGATATACTTGACAAGCATGTAACTTTGCTTTGCAGACCATGCCCTTTTAGCTGCCACTTTAAGCAAAAGGTTGCACGAAAATGACAGTTATGTGATAACAGGAAGTGCAATAGAAAATGCCATTCCTTACTGCTTCACTTTAATTTTAAATATATTGATAACATCCTGACCATCCAAAAATGCAAATAAAAGGTACTGTTTACAAAAAAAATGTATTACATTTTTTCAAGATACCCGTTAAAGGCCATTTTACTGACAAAGCCACTGATAGGTCACTTGAAACACTCCAACTGACAGTGACCCACAATTGCAAGAGTACCTATGGCTGGCAGGGAATACTGGGCCTTGTAGTTCTGCAGTAACTTAAGTAAGGTAGACTATCTATGCTTACAGTGGGGTCTACAGAAAATATGAAGCACAAAGACAGGATCCTTAGCACTACCCTAAAGAATAAGGCAGAAAGGAGGAACTTTTTTTTTTTTTTTTAAACACCAGACTTAGCCAAATCCCCAGTGAACTGATAGCATGTGTTAGGCAACTTCTGGGAGCACGCAGTAAACAAATCAGGTCACATCTGGCAGAATCTGCCAACACTTGTCTTTGGTGGCACTAAATTGATAATTATGGTGATCTGACACTAGGGAAGAGGCTGCTTAATGTACATACAGATAAATAATTATCCTCACTGTATTCAATTTACAGATGTGCAAAAAGGACCAGTTCCCACCTTCAAAAGTGTCTCAACACTCAGGGTATTTTAACTGCTCTAATTACTGTTGAGAGCACATAATTAGAATCACTGATCACACTGTCAACAGCTAGCCAGCTACAGCATGGCTCAAACTTACTTAGAAAAATATCAAAACGCCATCCAAATGTAAATCATGTCCCTAACACAATAAAGGAACAAAGTGAACATGATATACAATGTTTGAAAAAGCATAGTTAAAAGATTTCCAGGCATACCAAAGCCAACTACAAAACACAGCAGTACTGTACACAGCATGTTTACATCCGATAAAGGAAAAAAATAACGATATCTGCGCAAAACCTTTTAAAAAAACTGCTTTTGTGATATCAAGAATGCAATAGATTCAGATGTGCTTATAACACAGTGATACATAGATAAGGCAAGTAAAATACAGATAACTATGGTCATATAAAGAACATAATAAAATCATAGTCATATGAGTAATATAATGTAAGGGTCTAGTACTGTACACAATATAGTGTAAGGTCAGATTTGGTTCTATGAAAGATGTGATGTAAAGGCAAGCTTAGTTACGTGAAGTATACAAGGCCAGAGTTAGTTATATAAAGTGAATAATAACCTAGTTAAATGAAAAACCTAGTTATATGAATGCTTTGTTATGTGAACTGTGTGCTATAAAGTTAAACTTAATCATGTGAGATATATTGTACAATTCCAAGCACAGTCATATTAACTATATAATAGAAGGAGAAGATTGACCGTGGAAAGTACATAAAGGACAGCCTTCTCATATGAACTATATAATATAAAGTTAACACAGTTTAACTTTCATATGAAAAATATTAAGATACACATAATGATAATGTATAGGTAGTGTTTAATATATTTTACATATTGACATATACTATGCATGCAATGTTTAGCATACTGTTTAAGTAACAGTTCACTATACTGTAATATGTAATACTAAGAAAAAATAAGGCTTTGCATGAAGACCAAAGTTAATCCAGAAAGCTGTGGTCTAACAGTCCTTAGTTGTGTGACCATAAGGCTGACTTACACTACTACACATTGACCCATAGTCGATATCCGTCCACTGATTTTTATCATATGTATTACTTCACGTGACGGTGAAAGCTGAGGACATCTAGACCCTTGTTGAAATTTGAGCTTCTGCTTGTATCCCAACCACTTGGACAAATACAAGTTTAGTTAGAGCCAGGCAAAAGAATAGAGAGAAAGAGGGGCCTTGCTTTCATCTCGGTCACTCAGTCAACCATTCAGTGGCCTATTCAGTGGAGCTTTTCATTATGCAAAAAAATGCTAATCCTTTTCCGATGCTTTCACACTTGTATAAACCACCATTCCTTCAACAGAAAAGTAATTATATCAGTTTACCTTCCTGTCAAAAACAGGATTAATATTCAGATAGCACAATCTCCTATTTTTTCTTATTTCTGCAGTAGGAAGCGAAGGATTGCTGGATGAGGTATTAGAGAGAGCAAGAGTCATTTTTTTCTGGGTATGAGTGGGCTTGTCAAAGCAAAGCGATATAAGAAAGGAAAAAAAACATCTTCAGCTGCTGAGGGAAGTCTTTTCAGTCAGAGAACTGACCTGCCCTTTGCAGGGGCCCAAGTAGAATAAGCCTCACTCACGTCTATTAATCAGAGACAAATTATGAAAGAATGTGGCTCGACTGGTTGACACTATCCTGTCTTGGAAGCCCCAGTAACAGCCTTGTAACAATGTCCTCTTCATGGGTAATGAACAGCCATGACAAATGGAGCAGAGGAACTGTTTATTTGCATATGCAAATTCCCACACAAGGGGAAACGTGTACAAACAAGTGTCATTGTGAGGTGGATTAGGCAAACAACGTTTTCTACTTCTTCTTCGGACGTTCTGCAACCTAGAACATTAGTCAGCACAATTAAACCAGTCTCCATGACTACTAATGAAATTTTACCATGGTATGAGTTAAATTAGAGAGCTAGTTATGTTTCCACAATCCATCTTGAAATCCATTATTATGGCAGAACAATGCAGCAATTGTGCTCATCTGATCTCTTCCTGCTCAACAAGCCTCTAAAGTTGACAATTTGCATATGTTAATATAATTAAGCACTAATTACATGAAACTTGTACATATTCACATGCACCTTCCCCAAACGTTATACCCTTTGAACGATGGCCAAGTCCTTAACCCTCTGATGGGTCTAGAGTAGGAAGCAATGCCTTTGGGTGCAGCCCCAAGGCAGACAGAGAAAGGCTCTTCTTCTATAAACACTAGGCTCAGCCTAACCGCTCATATTTCTAACAACACACTGAAAGGAACGTATGCCCTCACACAGTATACATAGAGAGGCACATGCTGACACACTCTTACAGAAGTGTTAAGTGTAATGTGTGTATGGTATTCAAATACACTACATTTATGGAGGTTTAGACTGAAAACCTCCATGAAAATAGTTCATAGGTAAAGAAGAGGTACACCTTTTAGAATATGTGTAACACTTACACAGTATCTATCTATCTATCTATCTATCTATCTATCTATCTATCTATCTATCTATCTATCTATCTATCTATCTATCTATCTATCTATCTATATATCTATCTTAAAGGACATTCAAGAAACAGTGGCCTTCACATGATATTAATTACCTTATACAACTAATAACAGAATTTGTATTACATTGGTATTTTCCACATCACCATAAAGTGAAAAACCATGCAAACTCTGAAAAAAAAGAGCAAGCAGTAACTAATGATCTTTGCCTAAATTTATGCTGAAGCAATTAAGCAATGTTAATTACTATGACAGCAGTTAATTGAATATAATTGGATATTTTAAGCCACTGAATAAAGCCTAGTTAAGATTAATTTTATTGAGATTAATTGTAAATAAGAATAGATTAACTAAGTGTTTTGACATGCATAAAATAAGGTTCTGCATATTATCTAGAGCAGCTCAGGCACAAGAGGAGAGAAAATAAAACTGTGTTGTATTCCAATATTATACCTTAATATGAACTTCTTCATAAATCATGCATTTTAAAGCAAAATGGACAGGAATCATTAAAAAAATACAAACAGCTTGCTGAGATTAAAGCCCCTTTTGTCCTTTTTCATGGGCATTTCTTTTAGCAGACTAAATTAAGTGAGTATGTAGTACGGTTTTCGGAAGGAACATTTCACACTGAATGGAAAAAATGTTCTATCACACATGAAATTCATGCAGCTGTGCGGAACTTGGCCCAGCTGGTAAAATACTATAAAACAAAAGCAAGTGATAGGCACTAGGCCTTTGCTAGATTTTGAAGGAGACACCTCTAAGTTTCAACCTCTTTTTTGTGTCCATGTTATTTCTTCCTAAGTGGTATTTAAATAAAGCATTGAATTACTCTAAATCACAAAAAGTCAAAGAATGCTAGTAGCCCTCATACAGTGGTATAGGCCTATCACTAGAGTACAACAAGCATGCAGTGTAAACATGGCATACTACTGCTAGTATAATGCTCCAGCCTTTCACCAGTGGCAAATCGATCAGGCCATTCAAGATATGATTATCTAACCGCCTTACTTCTTTCATTCTTAGAAGAATGTCCTAAGCTTCTGCCTGCTTAAAACCTGGTGTAGGAATGCACAGCGTTTAATAAGGTATACTAGCTGGGACTGCTGGAGGAATCACAGCGAGAAAGGGTGCTCCAATTGATTTTGAAATAAATCAATAGGTGATTAACACAATATTTTTAAAGCCAGAGAATGAAGACGTATTACGTAAACAAGTGTCTTCTGTTTACAAGATCCATTCCCTCTACAGTGGACTGGGGCTATAATATAATGTTTGCCTATTATAATTCTATTGTTTTTTTCCAATCAAAATCTCAAATTAGCCTATGCAACAAGCCTATGACAAGTCATTCCGCAGTGTAAGGTTTTAAATCATCCAACCTCTTCTAATAGACTTGAGACTTATTGAGGTAGAAACCATAAAAAATGAAGAAGGGAAATTTAATCCCTGAAATATTGATTTGCACATTAATATCATATAGGCAGAGGGCAATTTGGCTTCATGGAAATGACACATTGTCGACCCTTGGTGAAGTCAGAGCCAATTTAACTGCTGAACATGTCTGATTCTCAAGAGTTATTAAGGGCTTCCCTTCTTGCCTTTATGACATTTCTTCAGCCTAGCAATGCAATCTTAAATGTATTATCTTTAAGAAATAATTGTAAAACCTCAGGGGTTTTCCTGTTAATGGAAGGGAGTCTAAACCACATCAGATTCTGAAATGCAACATTAAACCCTTGCAATCAACAAAACCACCTCAATTCTCATCCATCCAGCGCAGGATCTAATATTGTTGTTAGAGATAATCAAATTTCATTGTGTAAATTTAGGCCCATGGATTGAAGCAGTGAATTCTGCTATATTAATGTGATTTCACAACACTGTTATGCTAAAGTTGCTGGTACAGCATTTTTTTTTAAAACAGACAGCTACAAAGCCACTATTATTGTGGAGATTCAGCTATTGAACTGTCCTCACAATCAGCTAAGGTCCACTCTATTTTGAGCTAAGCCTAATTGATAACTTCAATTTGAAAGAACAATTAAGCAGTGTCACTGAAAAAGGCAACAGCAGGTACTGCCTTACAGATGGTCCACCTGACCTCCCTTTGTTTCCTGTGTCTAGATTAAAAAAAATGTTTTAATAGATTTATGACTGTATTCTATTTCCTAGTAGACATTACACTGGTTACAGTAAACAAGGAACATAATTAACTTATGTTTGGACTGGATAAAATATGCCTAGCTAATATTAAATTAAGCCATTTGAAGTGTATATGACTTCTTCCTCTACAGCCCTACATAAAAAACTATATTCTGAAATATGTTTATTGGCCAAAAAAATTCAAAAACACAGGCTTTAAGGGACACTGCTCTTAAACCACAAGCTCAAACAGCTGTTCTGTTCTTCTAGATGGCTCTGCATCCCTGCTGGGTAAAGTAATGATCACATATAAAAAAAACAATAACAAAAAAAAAATACATTATCCACTTTATATTATTATTATTGCTATTCTAATTGTCATTATTTAAGCATTATTTTTTAACTGGCTATGTCCCTGGTGTGGTGACTATGTTTCATAAATCAAACATTTTTAATAAAAAGCATATTTAAGATATTACCCCATTAATAGGGTGATTCAAGTAGGTGTTCTTCTTAAACTCTGTAAAGAAAATTATTCTTTTGAAAAGAAAAGCTGACCCAGAGCCCAATAGGTCCCTGTCAGAATCATCTGTAAACAGAAAGTAGAACAAGTGCTGATGGCATTGAGAGTGTTACATACCCAGGCTGTGTTTTTGCATTGCTCTCAATGGAAGCGATCGATGCCCATGTCACTGTCGTGTCCCAATCGCAGCCAAGTCTCTACCTCAATCTAAGCAGCAGCCCCACAGGCTGGGCTGCATATTTCACAGCCTCCGCTTGCTCAATACCTCAAATATTACATTTTCTGGGCTCTTCAGCGTTGATTGCTTACAAGGATCAAGTCACTGAAAATCCAGGAGAAGAGAAAATGTATAACCTCCTTTGCCTGCCATCTACATCAGCACTGATTAAAAGGGAGAAGGGTTAATAAAAAAAAAAAAGGAAAATGGAATGAAGGAGAGGAAATGCAACTGTCAGACAACGGGATGGTCAGACTTCCGTCACAGCAGCCTGTTTGGATAAATATTAGCCACCATCTTCAGCATGAAGTTGGCTTTGTTTTACTCTCATCAAGCCCCCCTCCCCTTTGTTACAAATTCTTTTTTTTTTCTCCTTTTTTTGGCATGAGCCTGATCATTTATTCCTTTCATTTTAAAGAAATATGGATAAATCCCTGAAAGAGCGCCGAGGGTTAATAGAGAAGGAAGCTGACTGTTCTGCTCTCCCTTGCAGCTCTTGCCTCGGCAGATGCCGATAAACCTCACGCACAACTTGCAGGTAACGCAATGAGCTTGTCTGCTACACCACCGACTTCCACTCCATGGCAAAGCAAGGATTTGGAATCAGATTAACGGAGATTGGAATCGGAGGAAGGCAAACATATGAGCAGAAAGATAGCAGCAGAAAATGACTATGCAGTTCCCAATGGTACAGATGACAACAGAAACCTGAGTGTGTAATGTTGTGTTTTCTCTATACCAAATGCACTATAGGCTAAAGAACATTTAGACCAGGAGACCTTTTTATGGCCTATTTTGTTTTCCTTTTTTTTTCTCATTTGGCTGTTCTGGGAAGCTAGTGACTTTTATGTCAGTTGCATTGTGTGCACAGAGTCAGTTTGCTGATAGCAGGGAGTGGAGAGATGAGTTATGCCTGCCCCTGATGCTGAGAGCCAGCACAGGACAAGGAAGCTCCAGGAGACAGTCTAAAAACCATCCCCCACAGCCTTTCTCTGCCGGCCACCCCCAGCAAGGTCATCTAAACCTAGCAGACCATACCATTACCATTTAACAGAAAGAAAAAAAAATGACAGAGAGAGAAAGCAGGTCTGCTTATTCCTTTGTAGAAATCCATACCAGCTTTATGAAGGGAAGACGAAAAAAAAGAGGTGAAAAATTAACATGTTTTTGATTTTAGAGAGCCTTTATTTTATTTGACGATAGTAATCTTAAGTTTTTGGTACTACCCAGATCATTATAGCATTTATTTTCCTGGAAGCAAGGCACATACTTGGAGCCCCTAATGCCTGACATAAATAGTGTTGTGCATACTGAGAAGAAGAGCCAGAGTGGAAACTCATGCTGCAGAATTTGTATTTATCTTTACAGGGAAAACGTAGCTTACAGACATCCCTGGCTAAGAGATGTGGGCACTGTTTTTTTTTTGACAGCCAGGATCCTCTCTGTTTGACCGTTTTTTTTGTTCCCCTGCCTTAAGATGCCTAATCCAAGTTGCAATGGAGAAAAACTGGAGGGGGGAGAAAAGCAAAAAATAAGAGAAAGGCGAACGGACACCCAGCAGCAATCAGTGCGGACTGCTCCCTGGTATGTCAGCTTGTAGGAAAGAAAAGAAAGGAAGGGGGAGTTAGCCGGGATCTGTGCAGATGGGGAATGTGTGTGTGTGTGTGTATGTGAGAGAAACAAAGTGAGGCTCTGAGCTAGCTAGAGAGAGAGAGAGAGAGTGAGAGAGAGAGTGAGAGTGGGAGAGAGCGAAATATCAAAGATTGTGCAAGATCAGCCTGGAAAGATAATCAATACCCGACCTAAATTTAACACAAACTGCTCAATAAAAGTTAAAGAAAAAAACTTACTTTCCATTTCCCCCTTGCAGTTTTCACTCGATCTTCTTATATAGACTGTATGTACGTCTCTCTCTTCAGCTTAATCACAACTGCTGATCCCATCCATAAAAAAAGGAGAATGTTCATCAAGAGGAGAAAAAATTATAATGAGGATAAAAAAGGATAATCATACAAAAAAAGGAATAATCCTGGAACTTTTTGCAGGAGTGCAGAGGCGAGGGTTGGAGCAGAGAGGGGGCTCTGCTTGTTGTTCTGGGTCCGCAGGGTGTGAAAGCATGTGCCATCCGCTGCCTCGCTGTTTGCTTGTGAAGGGCTTGGGAAAAGGAGGAAAGGAAATGAATGTCTTTATTCTGCTAATTATTATCGTTTTAGCCCTGTTTAAAAAAATGGCTGATTAAGTTGAGTGCGCATGTCTTTGTGTGTCTGTTCCTGATATGCACTCTGGGAATGAGAGAGAGCGAGCGAGAAAGAGAGAGAGAGAGAGGAGAGGAGAGAGAGGGGGAGGTGTAATTAGTGAGGTGATCAACAGTCTCCAGATTGCAAATGACGTGCAGCCCGGACTTAGAGCCGCTCGCTGGGGCTGCAGAAACCACAACAATAATCAGAAGCAGGATCACAGAGCAGCCCATCCACTCCTGGCTGAAGACTTAATTACTAACACACACATGTATACAAACTATAGGGCCGGCGTGAATGAGCAGAATCACTAAGATAATCACAGACCAGAAGAATGCATAAAAATATCTTCTCTTATATTTAACTTGCAAGGAATTTAAATGAAATAAGGTAGGAGCCTCTTTAGACCAATTACTTCAGAGGTCTTCACAAGCCAAGAGTTGGATTTAAAAAATAAAATAAAAAATTCAAACTATTTAAACTATGCCTTTTTATATTGTGATATGGTTATTATTTTAAGAATATTTCCACAATTTTTATACTTTAAAAAATAATATAGAAAGTAATTACAAATATCATTAAATGTTCCGACCGGCGTACCCTGCATACGATACAGAAAGAAAAAGTATAAGGGACGAGTAGATTTTTACTTTCACGCCGCGCAGATTCCAATACGCACGTTCCCCGGAGCATTTTTGCGCTGAAGGAAAAATTTGGCACGAGAAAAAACCAAACTTAAGGAATTTTCTTGTGTATTTAGGAGTTTTATTTTATGAAATAGTACTGTGGTATAAATTATTATTAAAATATTTTTTTTAAATAAAATGACATATATATGTATAGTTACATACACACACACATATATCTACATGCATATATAATTTTTTTTTATAATTCACTAATTGAAAAAGGAAAGTTAGCTTAGTGTGTATAAATGACACTGATACAGATATTCTCAAATACACCGTTGAAATGGGAGTTCCACAAAGCAAAAGTAAATACAAGTTCAGAGAAAAGGATGTTTACAATGTCAAAAGCCTAAGCAGGTGAACCATAACCTCATGCTGGAACTGACGTGCCTTTTAAGTCCAGGATTCCTGGGCTAGACGTCAAAAACTTGTCTTAGGCCTTAAGTACCAAGTCTGCCAAATACCAACGGAAAGGGTTAGCACCATCCAGCTCCCGGATGGTTTCAGAGTATTAAAAAAAAAAAAAAATCACAGACAAGAATTTTGGCGAATCTCAGATCAACAAAATGAATTCTAGAAGACAATTTGGCAAGTCCTGTAAGCGATATTATTTGAAAGCTTCTGACTTTGCAAATTAAAAACATTTGCCAAGCTAAAAGTGTGGAGAATAGACAGGTTAGGCGGAAAGATTTTTAGGGAAAAATCTGAGCACAGGAAAAGCATATTTTGTATGATGATTCTACCAGACCAAATATGTACCTTATTAGCCAAGAAGACGAAGAAGGAACTGAGCGGTGTAGCTGTAAAATCGTTCCTGGTCTTCCCATGTATATTTCTGTGAAAATCTCAAGTGGTCTCTAGATTTCTCTTTATTATCTTTACACACACCTACACGCAACAATTACACAGTAATACAAGATGGGTGTGCATATATAATGCAAACACACAAATACAAGTGGCACTCTAGGCAGGATGGTTGAAATATGTGTGTGTGTGTGTGTGTATTTATATATATATATTTATATGCACTCATACATACACTTACACGTATAATATATATATATATATATATATATATATATATATATATATATATATATATATATATATATATATATATACACACACACTTTTCTTTTTCTTTCATTGTTTTACCATCCAATATTACATGTACAAAAATGGCCATTAATACTAAATTGCTAATCTCCATATATTGCCTATTATAATTAGGTACAAATTCTTTAAAATACCAAAACAGCTATAATGACCAATCAATTTAAAGGAACAGTCACTACAAATATACAGGTAACAACTAAACTGGGAAAAAAAAACAAATAAACAGCCTTTGTAAAAAAGACAATTAACTATTTATGAATTAGTTGAAAGTGTGTGTCTGCTACTGCTGGTCAGTTTCAAGAAAATATGCATGGCGATATAAAAAGGACTGGGAAAACACAAAAGGACATATCAGTCCTGTCCTTTGTATTGTTGCAGCTTTCTTTATATCTTTTTAAGTATGGTTTGAGGGTTACTGAATTACAGCTAAATGGACAAAAGGGAAGGCAGGGAATGTGAAGAGGTGAGTTCCCATTTTCATTCTTTCCCCTGTGAATGTTTACTGCCCCTCCTAACCCTTTTATTCTCTGCCCTCTCTCCCTCTCTCTCTCTCTTCCTAAAAATAGTAGCTCTGGGGAAAAAAAAAAAAAAGATACTGCGGGAAGTTCAGTTAGAAGAAAATCAGGGATGGCCAGGGATCTAGGAAAAATCGAAGAAGGTTAAAGCGGAGAGAGAGAAGCCAGGTTGGCAGATGTGAAGGGGAAGATACGAAGAGAGCAAGAGAGAGAGGACAGAGAGGAGGCAGCAGCGACCCGGGAGAAGAGAAAGGAGGGGAGGGATGTATGGATGAATGAAAGCAAGCAAGGAAGGAAGCAAGGAGGCAGGCAGCGTTAGGCAGACCCATTCAGGTTTGTTTTATCAACCTCTATCATGTTTATTATTTACACTTTCTTCACACTTTGACTTCTAACTCATTTTCTTTTATGCTTTTAACATGTTTCTTTATTTCTTTTGCTGTGTTTTATAGATCCCCATCCACTTACTACTGAAGTATGTTGCTTTTGGTACTGTCCAAAACATACTGTCCCCTTAAACTTCTACCTTGAATACTAAGTTCATCAGACTCAAATGATTATCCTGTGAGCAACCTTTCTCTGGCAATTTTACAGCTTTGCATATTGTACTTTTGTTTTACATCTGCTGCCTAGTTTATGTGACACCTCCTTCTTACTTGAACTGCACTGATGTGCTTAAACAGCATCCCATATGTATCTCCCTTATATTTTTTTGGTCTTGCAAGAATACCCATCATTTGTTAAGATGCTTCTGTCTTGCTTAGATTTAGAATCCCTATCTGCTTAAAAAGGTCATTTATTCCACTAATCGACTCTGTGTTTTCACTCCCCTTTTATATATGCTTCTGCTCCTGTCATCTCCCTCCCCTCTGTCTTGCAATCCTGCACAAAACGCCTTAGCTTCGCCCTCTGATCTCAGCCATGTCCACGTCCCATGCTAACGTTTAACATCCAAAGTGTCCCATGTGTTGCAAATATAATGGAGTTTGAATAACACAAGCACAGTGCAGGTAGAAGTACTGTATTCTCTGCAACCTTCCTGTGATGTGGAGTGTCCTGGGCCCCTTTGGCACCTAAGGGGTTAAGCAAAGAGCATTCTTTTTTACAACTAGGATGCTACTGCTCTTTTTATAAGATCGTGTGGTCACTTTATGTTGAAAATAAAAGCCCAGCATTTTATTTGTTCTGTAAATCGATCTCATAAAAACAACTAGAGGGAAAAAAAAAAAAAAAAGAGTAATCTACTGCAAGGACATGCTAAAACCTGTAATTACATAGCTTCTCCGTTTTAATAGACGTCCCATCACTAATAACTGTCCCAATTCCCTCCCACCCCCCCAGCCCAAGGGAAAGAGAATCCACGTCTTTTGACGGTGTTCACTAAGTCTATAGAGCAGCTCAGTTTGAAACGAGGTATTACAAGATTTCAGTGTTAGAGACCCTTTGTCTGAGCTAGAGACACTTTCAGATTCCCGGCCCCCTCTTTTCTGGCTTTTTTTGTTGCCTCTGTTCCTCCCGAGGGCTATTTGACAAAGCAGTGTGTTAACTAACCTGCCTTAAAAAAGGAAAAAAACAAACTGTGTATATATATATATATATATATATATATATATACACACACACACTTTTTTTACTAGAATGAAAATATACAAGTGCAGCATTCAACAACTTCTATTGCCACATGTCACTCTCCGACCCATTGTCATTTGTCCTATGCTTCTTCAGATAATGTTGATATTTGGGGCAAACCACAATTAATTCTAATTGCCTGCAACATACGCACATCATTAACACCCACTGACATGTACATATGTAAATGTGTTGTAAATACAGTTGCCCTGGCTGTCAATTACTGCTCCCCCCTTTCAAGTCACAGCTGATTCCTACAAAACAAACAATTAAAACAAACTTATTGCCAGTGACAATCAGTCATTAGGCTTCCTATGCTGACTTTTGATTGGAACAAAATGATCTCAAGAGAAAGGAAAGCACTTGGCTAGTGAGATTTAGAGAGGTGAGTACAGGTCCCACAGAGGCATTCTTTCACTCCAGAAAAAGCAGTTCATGCAAGAAGGATGTATAACATATAACTTTAATGCTACTTTTTTTATTACATTTTTTATAACTGTTATAAAGCCTAGGGTAAAGTGTGAAACAATTCTTGAGAATAAAGTCAGGTTGTATGTAAAAGAAGCTAAAACAGGAAGGAAACGTTATCATAGTCAAATTAAAAATACAATAAAATGGATTAAATAAAAATTTGTAAAAAAAATAAATTAAAAAAAAAATTGGAGCAAATAATTACTAATAGAGGGTAAGAATAAAAAGCAAACACAGTAATAAAGAAAACAGAGATAGCGGAATTCTGAACAAAGACACAAGCACTGGGATAAAAAGGAAGAAAAAAAAGATGACACGAAAGGGAGAAGAGAAGGTAGAAAGAGCCAGAGAGCAGACAGGGTTATGGGTTCAGGAGCCCTCTGGGCTTTAAGAGGTCAAAGCTCTCTGACAGTCTCCCCCCCCCATTTCCATTCCAGGCAACCATCCAGTGTTTATAAACAAATCACATCACTGCAGGCCCCAGAAGAAAATCATCCTACTATCTCCAAAACCCCTATAACACCAACACCATAAAGAAAAAAAAGGTCTACTGACAAAACTCCAAAAGCTGCACTATTTTAAAATCCACCAAAAATCCAAAGAATAATATTAATACAACACGTTTAATAGTAGGGTTCAAGTGAAATCCAAAGAAACACTGGAAAAAAAGACGAAACAAACAGCACTAATTATGGCAATTAAATAAGAACAAATCAAACCAAAAAGTAAACAGAACAGACCTAGTTTCAATTACCTGAAACAATACAGCCTTGTCCATAGATATGGTAAACCCTGATCAAACCACTTCAGCTAATATTCCTTAGTCAGCACAAAATCATAAAACCAACTGTACTTGGAAAATAAAATGTAATTAAAAATAAACTAGAATAGGGTACCGTATTTTTAACAATAACATTCAACATTGAGTAACTAGAAAGTAACACATGTTTAAAAAAACAAAAAAAAACGGTTATTAAAAACTAAAATAAAATACAGATTCTCAAAATCAGCAGCACATCAAACTTTGAAACCATCTTAATTAAAACCATATTTAATTTGCGGGAAAAGAAACAATCCTACACTAAATGGATCAATACTTTTTACAAAGATTGTGATCCACAGAATCTATAAAGTCTTTCGTCATAAAGAAAAATCCATATCTCTGATTAAAAATTTGCACTCTTATACAAAGAATGACCAAAGCGTACCTACTGGAAAACATGTTTAAATTTCATGGAAAAGTAAAAAGATGAAAAGGAACTATACCTCAGAAGAAAATAGACCATCTTGTGTCCTTTGTCTATCAGCCTCCTGTTAAAGCATATGGAAAATGTTTTCAAAATGCCGAGATTTGGCACATTGTCATTGCAAAGAGAGGAGCGCAGTGATGCTGTTATAGAAAATGGGAAATAAATTCAGGGTTGGGTGCTGCCTCCTTCAATGCGGATTTATCTAAGTTTAATTTAATATTCTGCAATCACTGTATGATCACATATAATTCACCTGGATTTTTAAAGGCTCTTCCTAAAAACATTCACTAAAACACCACAGCATTTTGATAGATTAAACCTTTTTATTTGTATCTTTTTTTTTTTTTCATTTTAATCCTCTATTAGCACTAAAAAAAATATATATATATATATATGACAGCATGCAAAAGACATTCTATGACACAAGAACCTTATTGGAAAGACACCTGACTGTGACACCTAAATGTCACAAAACGGTTGTTTGTAAAACACCAAACCTTTAATCAAATTATTGGCATTTCAATTGATTAGATAAACTGAAATCTATAACTGACTACAAGCCATTTCAAATATTTATCTATCTCATTTTTAAACAAAACATCCCATCCCCACCCACTAAAAAAAAAAAATGATTATAAAAGGACTACTGAGAAATTCTTCAGATATTGAATTACAATAATAAAATTATTTCCACCTGGAAAGGTCTAGTAATATAATAACAACGATGATAGTAATTATAATAATGAATAATTCAACAACTCTTTCACATATATAGGAGAACAGACAGCATTTAAAAATACATTTAAAAAACTTGGATAACAGAGGAGGATTTTATTAAACACAATTTTGATGTAACTAAAATACCTTTGACCTGTATGACATATAACCTCTGAAGAATTTTAGGAAAAAAAGACAAAAAAGGGGACAATTAGAGACAAATTAACCATTTATTAGCTCTATTAAAAATATTATAATTTTTTTTTGTCTGTATTTTAAGGCTTTTTCTTGTTGTACTTATGCTTTGAAGGTTATAACGAAATCCTCACAGCAATTAGTACATTTTTTTTTTGCCATTTGATGTCACAAGGTACAATTACTATAGATGGGAAGATGTTGCAAAGTGGAGAAATGCAGCCTGCATGCTTGTGGCATTCTGACTGCGAGAAGAGGAAGTGTTGCTGTAACGGGTATTATGTTTATTTGATAAAGAAAATCAATGGAAGTGGCTGTAAAGTAGTTAGTGAGGCGTGTGTTTGGGACTCGGGTTGAATAGTGACTCCGACGGGCTGGTCGATCAGCTATAAGAGCTTTGGAAATCTAACCTAACCCTCAGACCATGCTACTTCTTACTCACTGCAACACATGCTCCAATCTTGCTCATCCCCTCCTGCTTCCCCTGTTAACCCTTTCCTGGCATGGCTTACCACTCATTTTCCCCTTAATGTCTACTTCTTTTCATTAAAACTCAGCTGCAGCCCAACTATTTAAGCACGGAAATATAAAAACTCCAACAATATATGATTTTAAGGAATGTGTTGTTTATATTCTTGTATTTTTTTTAATGTATGCTTTTCTTTCATCTCTGGTGTTTTTAATCTAGGAATCTTCTCCCCCTTCAAAGATTTTAATATTATTTATATATACATATATATATATATATATATATATATATATATATATATATATATATATATATATATACACATACATTTATACACACATCTTTATATATATAGATGTGTGTGTGTGTGTGTGTGTGTGTGTGCGAACGATGCATCCCTGAGTATGTGTGTGTATATGTATATATATATATATATATATATATATATATATATATATATATATATATATATATATATATATATATATATATATATTTAGACAGAACAATGCTTACCTCTACTTGGACACTCAGTAGCTGGAGCATGTGGCCAAAGTTGTAGGTTATAGGTTTGCACAATTTTATGTCCTTTTTTATGTCATGCAAATCTTCTCTGCTATATTCATGATTTGTCATTGTGCATTGTTTTCTTTGACTTGATGTCTGATATCTCCACCCTAATAAATATCTATTGACTGTAAAATCAGGAAAGCTATACCCTATGTCTTTTTTTTACCTTTATTATTTCAGATTTCAATAAAATCAGATACACTTTATATATTTAATTTAGTGTTCCATTTTACAGAATAATCTAATCTTTTACTGAGTGGTTTTCTAATAACCATTATAAAGAAAAACCATTTACAGTCAAATATTTAAGCTAACTTCTTTATTCAATTGTTTTTTTTTATTCAAAAGAACATTTTCATGCAAGAACTGCACCTGTGTCTCATTTTTTTTTTTTTTTTTAGCACAAGCAATAGATCAAGGCTCACTCGACCATTAATGTGCTCATCTTACAGCCTACAAAATGAAGATGTAATGTATTTGTTTTTCGTATGGACTTACTTGAATCAAATATACTGTATGCAACCGACAAAAATAACTCCCAAAATGCAAATCAATTTACGTCAATTGGCTGCTTGGTGCCAATTAAATTATTTAGGAAAAGGGTATTCTGCTGAGCAATCATTTCATTCTGCAGATCTTCCATGGTACAAACAGAAGTAATATCTGAAATTATTGTCATTCTATCCTTAAACAATAAAAAAATAGCTTATTACATATTGAGTTTTGCAATGCAGAACATATTCAAATGACATATTTCTTAACTCTTACCCCCAAGATAAAATATATGTTATAAAAAAAAGTAGTCCTCAGGTCGCACTGCATGGTCATGGGACACCTGAAATCAGTGGACAACTTACTGCCTTGCTATAGCAGAACATATCTGTTGGTAAGAAACTTGCTGCCCATATTCTAAGTGCGTAAGGACCACTGGTCAAATGCAACTTGCACAAAGCTCTACTCAGCTAGTGCTATAGAATGCAACAGAAGAAAGTCAGGGAACATTACATGTAAGTGTCTTTATGGGGTGGAAAAGTAAGAGAGCAAATATTGTCTCTTTCATTCATGCACTTTTATGAAAAATCTCATGATGCATCATACTCTACTTTCATCTAAAATAGCTTCTTTCAACATAAAAGCTTATATAAAATATCATACAGTAATAATACATATGTTTTATTTTTTCTTCACAGCATCTATGGTAGCCAAGGGCTACCTTTCTTAGTAAATGCCCAGTAATGAGTCATATATATTCCAGTGTTGTGTTGCTAATATCCACCATTAAAACCCGACGCCTGTTGTCACAGTAGGTGCACAATGCTGCCATGACCTACACTTGTCACAAGTGTAAGAACTGGTGGCAGCACCTGCTGTCTTTAGGACCGTCAGTCCTTACATCTCTCAAAAATGTTACAGACAAAATATATGCCTATGTATTTATTAATTCAGTATATAAGGATATGTTCAACCAAGTGATTGCCAAGGTTTTTTTTTTTTTTTTTGGGGGGGGGGGGATTTTATATGTATCCGTTTTAACTTTGTATTATTCATACAGCTCTGCTTTGATAACCTTGGTCCTTTCATATATTACCATTCCTCACACCAACGCTGTTCTCAAAAGAAATATTTAGAAAGGTGACCATGTAGCCTGTCCAATGAGACAGAGGGCCTGCATTACAAAACATACAGTACCTGTGAATCACAAAATAGCACAGACAAATTAGCTGTGAAACTCTTTTGTGTTTTTCTTCTTTTTAGACCAAGGACACTCACATCAGCAGCATTTGGTGCTCAAGTTCCGTGAACTATTGTGGAAGTATTGCATTGATTTTTTTTTCTCTAAATACTATCATATGTACAAAAAAACGTTCTTTTTTTAAAATAAAGGGATAGAATATCTCAGTGTTGTCAATTTGTGTATTAAGCTCTCAGATTTGTGTCAGGTGTGTGTGGTAGTAAGCTGGGCTCATTTCCTCTACTTTGAGGGATTTGGGTTTTTGGGCCTTGTTGCTCAAACATAATGAAATATTATCAGGCGATTGTAAAGTACAGGCATGATATCACATGCTCAACTGCTCTCACTTCATTGGAAATCCAATATATGGGATTTGAAATAAAACAATTTCCATTGTGTTTTACTGTTTGTGTCAAAAAAGCACATTTGTTTTTGATTTAGATCCATCATCGCTGAAGTGCAACACATTTCAGGCTCTTCCATAATAGACGAAGTAGCACAGCCTTAGGGGAAGGAGTGCGGCACTAACATAAAGACGTACAAGTGATCAGAAAACAAATCCTTTTACAATATATATATATATATATATATATATATATATATATACACACAGATAATTACTCTTTCTTGGTTATTTGGGATTTTTTAATATGGTAGTGTGAGGTGAATGATTAGGTCTAAAGATCAGTTACCCATAGCAACCAAGTTACATATAAATCCTGAAGGATGACTGCATTCTTCTGATAATCTTCTTTTATTAACTAAGTGGTATAAAAACAAGAACACAATTTTAATGCTGAATTCAGTCCTTTTTTTAAATAAAAAAATTTGTTTAGCATGAAATGTGTAAGCGATTCCAGCGTTCTTGTATATTCGCTAACAAAATAAGTATTTTAGTATCCCACATAATATTTCCATATGTATAGGCAACATGGTAATAAAAAGTCATATTTGAAAACAGTGGATGTGATGGGGCTGAAGAGCAGATTAAAGCTGGCCATACACTGACAAAAAATAAGGATTCCTCCATCCACACTATACACCAGCTGTCAAAATACCCGAACAATGGTAGCATCTGATTGGATGCAGCCATTTTTTGAGCAACAATGTTTTGCCCAACTCTTTTGATTTTTCTGATTGGATGCAGCCATTTTTTGGCCTGACAATGTTCTGCCCAACTCTTCCGATTTTTTTAATAAAAGGATATCAGACAGGGAGTTGGCAGTGGCCGTCAAGGCCACCCACTGTGTAAATTTCATGCAGAACTGGACACAATTCACATAGTGTATGGCCAGCTTTACCTGGAGCTGCGATTTATGCCACTTTACATACATTGAAACCATTTAGATGTATGCGGTCAGATTAATAATGGGATTGCTGACTGGTTGCTATAGGTTATAGCGCCAACTCTGCTTTATTTTCTTTTCAATACTTTCTGGCTCCACTTAAGTGGAAGCAATTAGTAGAGGCAGCTGTCCACTGATCGCCTTGAATCAAACCTATCCTAATTATTCTATACTTTTGTTGGCATTGGTGTTTCTAAATATACTTGCACAGATTTATTTTAATACATATCCTTGGTTGCTATAGGTATCACTCTTTGTATATAATTATTTAGCATTTTCTGACTGAATAAACCAAATTGCTTTGTATCAAGAAATGTTTTAAATGTGTGATTACTAAATTTTGGATTTACACTACACTATTGTTAATATTTATTAGAAGTTTGTGGTTCTGACTAGTCCTCGACTATAAAAGCGGTTGTAAACTGCTGCACGTTTTTTTCTCTCTATTTATTCTTACCTGCAAGGCAAAGCATTCCAGCGATGCAATGTCATCACTGGAGACGGCGTCCATCTTCACCCGGTTATCCTTCTGGTGGCACGGACTCTGGCTCTGTGACTGGCCGGAGCTGCAATGACATCACTCCTGCGCATGTGTTTGGTTAGCCGCCGGTCATGGCACAGGGCTCTGAAGAAACAGCACGAACGGCCATTCCTTCAGAGAGCATTCACGATTTTACTGGCGATATTTACACTACCTATAGGTAAGCCTTATTATAGGCTCGCCTTTAGATAAAATTTAAATATGGAAGTTTACTTCCTCTTTAACATTAATCCAAGCCCTAGTGCAGCTGTCAATATACAATTTCCAAGAATGTTGGCACACAGGTGCCCTTAAACATCAGAGAAAAAAAATACCAGGTAAGAGTCACATAAGGAGCATGTGCTTGCCATCTCACCAATCTTTTGCCACTGTGCAGCATGATTGTTACATGCCCTCATTGCCCATAGTACAGGCTCACATTAAAGTGGAGGTTCACCCGGAAATGTTAATTTTTAACATTAGATTCATGCTCATTTTGTCAAGGGGAATCGGGTAGTTTTTTTAAAAAACGAAGCAGTACTTACCGTTTTAGAGAGCGATCTTCTTCGCCGCTTCCGGGTATGGGCTGCGGGACTGGGCGTTCCTATTTGATTGACAGTCTTCCGACAGGCTTCTGACGGTCGCATCTATCGCGTCATGATTTTCCGAAAGTAGTCGAACGTCGGTGCGCAGGCGCCGTATAGAGCCGCACCGACGTTCGGCTTCTTTTGGCTACTCGTGACGCGATGTATGCGACCGTTGGAAGCCTGTCGAAACACTCTCAATCAAATAGGAACGCCCAGTCCCGAAGACCATACCCGGAAGCGGAGGAGAAGATCTATCTCTAAAACGGTAAGTACTGCTTCGTTTTTAAAAAAAAACTACCCGATTCCCCTAGACAAAATGAGCATGAATCTAATGTTAAAAAAAAAAATTTGGGTGAACTCCCGCTTTAAGTATTCTACCTTAAAATGTTATATAGTTATTAATTTATATGAGAGGGCATAAAGTCAAGTTAGTCCAAAATAGAAATATTATGAAAACTATTAAAATGAGAAACATAGAAAAGTGATGGCAGAAAAAAGACTGCATGGTCCATCAAGTCTGCCCATATTTTTCCAGGGCCAGCTTTACAAGTAGAAACAGTGGGCCCATTAAAGGGTGGTGTCAGCTTGTGGAAGTTCACCAACCCTTCCCCATTATTATATAAACATTACAGCTTGAATAGATTTAAAAAAAAATCACAGCTTTTATGGTATGAAGCATTTGAGTGTATGCAGCACTTAAAGTGATTGTAAATTATCACCTTGTAAAACAACCGTTTACATAGAAATGAAAGGCAAACCATTTGTGTACAGATACAAAAATCATTATAAATAGATTTTTGTGCCTCTTTTTTATTTATAAGTAATCACAATCCCTCGGTTCTCAGCTGCATAAGAGCTGGGGGAGGAGAAACAACAGTACACTGAGCTACCCTGTGAAAGACTGTGCAGGGGAGGTGTGTCAGGACAAGTCTGATCATTGGAGGAGAGCAGGCTGAGTTCCCAGCATAGCTAGAGAACTGATCATTTTAAATAGGAAAGCAGAGGGACTGGCAGGAACACCAGGGATTTCACATAAAGCAATACAAAGAGAACAGGGTACTTTTTTATACACGTATATGGTACAGCAGGCACATTTTAGGAATATGAAATTTTGGGTTTGCATACTCTTCAAAGCTAGTCTCCAGGTTTTCTTTCACTTTAACTAGTTTGCTTGGGCTAAAGCTGGTGCAAAGGAACTATTTCCTACTCAAGCAGGTGTACCTGCTGGGCATGCTGTATAAACTGTATGGAGCCTCAGCTTTTTGTTCCAGCTGGAAGACACACACATCCTGTTACCATTCATTCCAACAAAATTGAGTTGTGCTGAGTATAGTTCAGCTTTCTATTGTCTGAATAAATACAAAGCTTCCTCTGATTGGCTGAGGCAGAGATCATGATGGCAGACATTAAAGTGGATGTAAACCCACTCTCATCCTTTCTAAACTACTGCCATAGTGCTAATCTATAAGGATATACACGCCTCCTGCACGAATCCTTACCTGTCAAATGTCTCCCCTCTGTCTGTTATAAGAACTAAAAAGCTGCAGACTATGTGGGTGGATCTGTTGTCTGGAGCTCTGTGGGTGGAGTCGTGATGTCAGGAAACTCCCCACACTCCCCTTACACTGAACTCTGGTATGATCACTAACATCCAGTCAAAATCCAGAAAAGTAACCACATGACTTCAGAAAAGGAGTGTGGGGGGGGGGGGGTGGAATTAAAAAATAATGCCTGGCTCCAAGCTAGTGCATGAGATATGTAAATAACCTGTCTCTTACAGCAAGGGGGCGAAACAGACTAAGTTTTTTCTCTGTAAGTCCGTTTTATTTCACTAAACAATAAAAGAGGGTTGCTTAGAGCTGGATTAACTCTGTGTGGCAAGACTGGGCACAGATGATAGGAAATCTTATACTGTACATTGTGACATAAAAAAAAAGTTAAAAAAAATCGGGTTTACATCAGCTTTAAAGGATAAGTTCATTTTTGGAACATGTTACGTGTTCCAGATGTTTTTAGGGTGGAAAAGGTAACATGTTTCAGCATCTGCAGCCTAAAAGTACCGCCAGCCATTGCAACTGACGGCTTTTCTTTTTCAATGAGTTGCAAGGGCGCTTGTGAACGTCTTCATAATTCAATAGTCTTCCTGCTCTCAGGTACCTGCCTGCCTACCAAATTTATTAGATAAAACATGACTACAACGCTTTATGATTTGTTTTATTTAAAATACAGCAAATGATTGTTTGTAGTTAACCACTTCCCCACCGCTCTATAGACAAAAGACGTCTACAGAGCGGTGGAGGTTTTCCGGGACGACGTCCCTGGGACGTCCTCCCAGAATGCTTCACTCGCGCGCCCCCTGCGGCGCGCTCCCAGAAGCATCTGTGAGCGCCGGGTCTAGAAGACCCGGCGCATCACAGATCGCGGTAAATCGCCGCTGATAGCGGCGGTTTACCACGTGATCGCTCCGTCAAATGACGGAGCGATCACTTGTAAACAAACCGGCGTCATGTAATGACGCCGGTTCCTCCCTCTCCTCTCTGTACCGATCGGTACAGTGTGAGAGGAGAGGGGGGAGAGCGGCAGCAGCAGCAGCAGCTGCTGTGGGATGGATCTGTGACAAATGCAGTCACAGATCCATCCCTCCCTCCCTGTGCAATACTCTGCAATAAATACCCCCCACACTCTGCAATACCCCCCACACTCTGCAATACCCCCCACACTCTGCAATACCCCCCACACTCTGCAATACCCCCCATACTCTGCAATACCTTCTAATATGACAGAAACGAGAATTTTATTTTTTATTTTTACCGAATTTTCAGTGTTTTTTCTTTTATAGCGCAAAAAATAAAAACCGCAGAGGTGATCAAATACCACCAAAAGAACGCTCTATTTGTGGGAAAAAAAGGACAAAAATTTCAGATGGGCACAATGTTGTATGACTGAGTTATTGTCATTCAAATTGTGAGAGCACCGAAAGCTGAAAATTGGTCTGGTGAGGAAGGGGGTTTAAGTGCCCAGTGGTCAAGAGGTTAATAAAAATAAAAAAAAACACAAAATAAGCTTGCTCACTATAACTCAAGCTAAATAACAATTGAGAATTTATCCTCAGACAACTGTCCCCAAAAGCCGGACTTATTGAAAGTCGAGCCTGGCACCCGTTCTTAACGTGGACCGTTAAATGCAAGTTTCTCAAAATCGATATTAAAATATCTAATCCTATGTCAGAAAAGTTCATAGTGAATAGAATTTGATCTATACAAGCAAGCTGGCAGGCCTCCCTGCAGCTCTGTATGTGTAAATGATATACTGTCAGTTAAAGGCATACATTTTTTCTATACCTTGGTCTTCTCTCCAATTTTTCAAATGGTTGAAAGTATAAAGAATCAAGCCAATGTAAACAGGGCACTATTTCTGATAAACTATTGTTGTGCCTGGCAAAGTTTGAAAAATCTATTTTGCTATACACACACACACACACACACACACACAAATATATAATGGGATATATATGGGATAGGATATAGATAGATATAATGCATATATATATATATATATATATATATATATATATATATATATATATATATATATATATATATATATATATGTATATATATATATATATATATATATATATATATATATATATATATATATATATATATATATATATATCATCCCAACTCATTTCAATAGGGAAATTAAAAAAGGAATGTCCAAGGTATTAAATGCCTGAATCTGGGAGCGGAACACCCACAACTTTATTAGTTTTACCTGGTAATACTATTGCCATATACAGTGTTAAACTTTAAACACTGTAATACCATATACACTATATTGCCAAAAGTATTGGAACACTTGCCTATACACGCACATGAAATATAATGGTATCCCAGTCTTATTTTGTCTTATTCTGGGTTCAATGTTGAGTTGGCCCATCCTTTGCAGCTATAACAGCTTCAACTCTTCTGGAAAGGCTGTCCACAAGGTTTAGGAGTGTGTCTATGGGAAGGTTTGACCAATCTTCTAGAAGCGCATTTGTGAGGTCAGGCACTGATGTTGGACTAGAAGGCTGGCTTGCAGTCTTTGCTTTAATTCATCCCAAAGGTGTTCTATTGGGTTGAAATCAGGGCTCTGTGCAGGCCAGTCAAGTTCCTCCACCCCAAACTCGCTCATCCATGTCTTTATGGACGTTGCTTTCTGCACTGGTGAGCAGTTATGTTGGAACAGGAAGGAGCCATCCCCAAACAGTTCCAAAAAAGGTGGGAGCATGAAATTGTGCAAAATGTCTTTGTATACTGATGCCTTAAGAGTTCCCTTCACTAGAAATAAGGGGCCAAGCCCAACCCCTGAAAAAAATCCCCACACCATAGTCTCCCCTCCACCAAATTTTACATTTGGCACAAAGCAGTCAGATTGGCAACAGCCAAACCCAGACACGTCCATTGGATTGCCAGACAGAGAAGCATGATTCGTCACTCCAGAGAACACGTCTCTACTGCTCTAGAGTCCAGTGGCGGTGTACTTTACACCACTGCATCTGACACTTTGCATTGCACTTGTAATGTAAAGCTTGGATGCAGCTGCTTGGCCATGGAGCTCTCTACGCACTGTCATTGTGCTAATCAGAAGGCCACATGAAGTTTGGAGGTCTGTAGCTATTGAATCTGCAGACAGTTGGTGACTTTTGTGCATTGTACGCTTTAGCATGTGCTGACCCGGCTCTATCATTTTATGTGGCCTACCACTTTGTGGCTGAGTTGCTGTTGTTCCCAATTGCTTCCACTTTTGTATAACACCACTATGGCCTCATACACACGACCGAGGAACTCGTCGTAAATGAAACATCGTTTTCCTCGACGAGTTCCTTGTCGAGAATCTTGAAAAGCTTTCTTTGCGTACACACTGTCAAGACAAAATCTCGTTGTTCTCAAACGCGGTGACGTACGACAGCACTATAAAGGGGAAGTTCGATTCCACTGGCACAACCCTTGGGGCTGCTTTTGCTAATCTCATGTTACTGCATGTTAAGTAAAAGTTTGGTAAAAGAAGATTCGCGCTTTTCAGTCTGTTACAGCGCGACGAATGTGGTATCTCCATTACGAACGCTACTTTTACCGAAGGTGCGCTCCCGTCTCATACATTATTCTGAGCATGCACGGGTTTCTAAGCATACACACGAACGTGTTTCTCGTCGTAAACCAGCCCGACGAGAAACACGACGAGGAAATTGAGACTCCACGACAGTTTTCTCGACGAAAAACATACACACGACCGTTTTCCTCGGCAAAAAAGCTCTGCCACCAAGTTTCTTGATGGATTCTGTCGAGGAAAACGGTCGTGTGTACGAGGCCTAACAGTTGACCGTGGAACATTTAGTAGCAAGAAAATTTCACGGATGGACTTATTGCACAGGTGGCAACCTTTTACGGTACAATGAGCGCCTGAGAGCGACCTATTATTTCACAAATGTTTGTAGAAGCAGGCTGCACGTCTAGGTGCTTGATTACACCTGTGGCCATGGAGGTGATTGGAACACCTGAATCCAATGATTTGGAGGGGGTGTCCCAATACTTTTTGGAAATATAGTGCATCTCAATGCATTTATTACTGGAGATTAAAAAAAAAAACGTTATTATCAATTCAAATTAAAAATGTATCTATTCTGAAACTGATGTCCCAAAATGTCATCAGCTACCGAAGCAAGAAATAATTCAAATAATGCTATATTTGTGGTAAAATCTTCAGAACATTAATCATGATGCTAGGTCCATAAATACCAGTGACCCCTCTAAAAAGCTGACAACCCGCATAAACCCAATGAAGTCTGCATATCTTTCAGGGTTGTTTATGTCTTTGTAACATGTGATTAACTGCAGATTTTAAAGGGGTTGTAAAGCTTTGTGTTTTTTCACCTTAATGCATTAAGGTGAAAAAACACCTTGCAGTCACCGGCCTCTCCGAGCCTCCATTTTAATTACCTGAGACCCGAATATCCTTGGGCGCTTTAGTTGGCTCTTCATTGGATGATTGATATCAGTGCAGCTATTGGCTCCCACTGCTGTCAATCAAATCAATGACGAAGCGAGCCGGGGGGCGGGGCCAAGTCATACACCTGGTGGCTATGGCCTCCGAGTGTATCACACGGGAGCCCACCCGCAAGGTAACCCCCTCCTGAGAGAGCTTCCCAGAGGGGGTTAGCTCTTTCAGGGAGGAGCAACGAGAGCCGCCGTGGGACCCCAGAAGACGACGTTCGGGGCCACTCTGTGCAAAATGAACTGCACAGTGGAGGTAAGTATGACATGTTTTGTTTAAAAATAATTTAAAATAAAAAATAACCCATAGTATCACTTTAATCTATCTAATCTTTTTACTAGGCAAACAAAACTCAATTACCTTGAAATCTATCTTAATCCACCCCAAAAATCAAAACAAGTAGTAGGTAAAAAACTATTTTTCAGCAACCAGAAGAACTCAAAAATAAGTATAAATATCCAAAGATATTAAAGAGCAGAAAACATTCATCAGAATTAAAAGGACCATGAAAAATAAACTTGTCAAGCATTGTATAGGATTCTTGGAACTGAATTTGGACAAAATAACCCATTCAAGGAAGATGGAAAATTATTCAAAGCAAGAACAGGTAAAGAACATAAAAGTGAGCAGCCCACAGAAAGGCATTTGTCAAAATAATAACCATTAAAGAAAAAAATTTGAGTATTACATGCTGGAGGATGTACAGGCAACAGCCTAAAAGTGATTTTAGTATCCACCATAAGCGCTCTTCTACATAAAGATCTCAGTTTTACTAGTGCCTCTTCAAAGGAGGTATTGCCATCAGAGTAAAAGTGTGTTACTTACTCTTAAGACAACATCATTGACCTTCTATTCTCCTACCTCTACATCCCTTGTAATTTCTCAACATCTTTTTTACTCTTTCTTCTTACTACCTTATCAATTCCACACATAACTTAGCCTCAGCTCCCTTTCTGTCCAGAATGTAGTATACGGTATCTTCAGGAACATACCGCACAGTGGTTACACTATCGACTATACCAGATATTGAAGGCAAAGGCTCTACTAAAAATATACAAACTTTGAAAGAGAATTGGCTAAGCATTAAAATAATTAGACTCACCGCCCAAATACTGGATCATGGCACCATCTGACAAAAATTCTCTTGTGGTTCTGATGACAGATGCCAGACTGTTGAGGCAGAAAGCAATGCATACTTGGCATCCCTATTCACCAGTGTATCCTGTTGCAACTAAGATGCTGGGTGCGAGGGCCAGTGATCCATTGCATTCTCCTCCTTGACAATGGCACATTGCCATAGAGAAGATCCACCCACTGACCCTTTACTCCGAGGATGCCACAGAAGCAATAGAGAGGCAACATACCACGGTCTCCTCTTCTTGTTACCCCAACGCTCTACTGAAGGGCCATCCCAATGCTCTGACATCACTCGCTGCACTACAGGGTTCTGCCTCTCCTCTGCAGGCCGGGAAAAATGTATTAAACATTTTTTTCATTGCATTTTGTGCATTTCGGCCTATATGAAAAACAAACAAAAACATTTCAAATTAAAACAGTGAGCTAAATGAAACTTTATACATCCTAACACATATTACAATTATCTAGGTATGCAAATTATTTGAAGAATAATTGTCATGTTAACTGAAGCATGCTGGTGCTTTTAAATTTGGCCTGGGCATCTTGACATCAATTACCTTTGGTCATAAAATGGTTAAACCCTAACATTTTTAGATTAAAAACAGACATTTTTCCAGCATGTTTCCCACAACCTCTGCAAGTCACCTCTGAAAAGTGTGGTCTCTTATTCTAATCTGAGCTCCCAACTTAACTACTTGCCGACCAGCCGCCGTATAAAAGTTATACGGCGGCAGGTCGGTTCCCCTGCGCGAGATCACGTAGATCTACATCATCTTACGAATCAGCCAATAGGGGGCGATGCGTGTGCCCGGTGGGTGCGATCACCGCCAGGCACGCGCGATCACTCGTTATAGAGCGAGAACCGGGAGCTGTGTGTGTAAACACACAGCTCCCGGTCCTGTCAGTGGGAGAAATGACTGTTCGCTGTTCATACAATGTATGAACAGTGATCAGTCATTTCCCCTAATCAGTCCCACCCCCCCTTCAGTTAGAACACACACAGGGAACATAATTAACCCCTTCCTTGCCCCCTAGTGTTAACCCCTTCCCTGCCAGTGGCATTTTTATAGCACTGATCGCTATAAAAATGCCAATGGTCCCAAAAATGTGTCCGCCATAAGGTCGCAGTAACCATACAAATCGCTGATCGCCGCCATTACTAGTAAAAAAAAAAATAGTAATAGTAAAAATGCCTTAAAACTATGCCCTATTTTGTAGACGCTATAACTTTTGTGCAAACCAATCAATAAATGCTTATTGCGATATTTTTTTACGAAAAATATGTAGAAGAATACGTATCGGCCTAAACTGACAAAAAAAAAAACGTTTTTTTTTAATATATATTTTTGGGGATATTTATTACAGCAAAAAGTAAAAAATATTATTTTTTTTTCAAAATTGTTGCTCTATTTCTGTTTATAGCGCAAAAAATAAAAACCGCAGAGGTGATCAAATACCACCAAAAGATAGCTCTATTTGTGGGGAAAAAAAGAACACTAATTTTGTTTGGGAGCCACGTCGCACGACCGCGCAATTGTCAGTTAAAGCGACGCAGTGCCGAATCGCAAAAAGTGGCCCGGTCATTGACCAGCAATATGGTCCGGGGCTGAAGTGGTTAAGACATATACAAATTGTATTTATTTTTGTTTATTTCAGGTACAGTGGAACCTCGGATTGAGACTAACGCGATTAACGAGCGTTTCGCAATACGAGCACTGTATTTAAAAAAATCCTAACTCGGTTTGCAAGTGTTGTCTCGCGAATCGAGCAGGATTCAGGCCAAAGCGGTGTACAGTACCGCGTTTGGCCTGAGGTGGAGGGGCACCGGAGCCGAGCGGAAACCCCTGGAAAGACTCGGAAAGGCACAGAAATACTCTGTTCCAAAGTATTTCCAAGGTTTGCCGAGGTCAGCCGAGGTGTCTTCGGGCCTTTCCCGCTGTTTCCAAGGCTCTCTGGCACACCCCCACCTCTGGCCGCATGCAGTATTGCATGCCATTGAAGTCAATTCAGAACAAATTATTTTAGTTTCCATTGACTTCAATGGGGAAACTTGCTTTGATATGCGAGTACTTTGCATTACGAGAATTCTCCTGGAACGGATTATGCTCATAATCCGAGGTTCCACTGTACTTATAGTAGTAAATAAGCCGAGAGCAGCCATGCTTTGGAAGTACCCCATCTTCTTTAAAGGTATAGTACCAGACTTGCTCAAAGCATCTGAAGACCCCCAATGTGTGCCTGCAACAAATCTAAAAAATGGCAGCCACACAGATTAGTTTAGAACAAGTCATAGTACAGGTGCACATGTGTATTTCAATATACTGAATATGCAACAGAAACCTATTTTTTTTTTAACTAAACTGCTAAGCACTTGAGTCTTAAGGGCTATTTAAAAAAGGTAAAATGGTGCTGTTTTACCTGGGCAGCAGGTAAGCTAAAACTGAATGCTATCAGTAAAAAGACCAGGAGCTGAAATGATTAACCACTGGGCTTCTCTTCTTGGTACACAATACTCCATAGCTGTGCTGAAGCAGCCTTTACCTGGCTCTCCCTGCAACAGCAGATTACTATTAGAAGTGATCTGCTGCTGCGCAATAGCATGAGGGAGGTCTGATTCAAGGCTCTCCACTGACCAGATCCAGAACCCCCACCCCATGAAGAAGAAAAGTGGAGAAAAAAATATAAGTATCTGATCTGAATCTGATTTCTGTATACTGTGTAAGAATCAAATGTAAGTAAACACAATGTCAGTTGGCAATAGCAAACCTGTGAAAAAAAAATGCTATCATGCTTATTTGTGTCCTTATCAACCTGACTTAATCTTATCTGAATGTTAGCTAACATTTTATACAAAGCAATTTTTTTTTCCTACGTGTACCAAAATGTTGCATCGGAAAGAGAATACAGCTGTCCTAAAGTAAAATGATTTGAGTTTTACCATTTCATTATGTTACATAAAAATTACACTTATGTAATATCATTTTAATCAGCAGACTGACAGATTTGTTTTAGAGTACTTATCTGGGGCTGTAATTTATTATGTAAAACTTGCGCTTTGAGCAATTACAGGAACATACAGTTTTTTTTCCAAATTTTTAAAATGTCTTCCAAATTAGCACCTAGAAAATAAAGATATATAAACCCATATTTGCTAAAAAGTTAAAGCCCTATCTGTTTAAAGAAAAACAAGGTACACATAGGTGTTGATTTACTAAAACTGGAGAATGCAAAATACGGTGCAGCTTTGCATAGAAACCAATCAGCTTCCAGATTTTTTGTCAAAGCTTAAATTGATTGTAAACGATCACCTTATAAAAAAAACCCATTCAGTTTAAAACAGAAATAAAAGGCAAATATTTTTGTATAGGTATAAAAAAAAAACATTACCCTTTTCCCATGTTTATAAGTGAAATGCATTCCCTATGTTCTCAGCTGCATAAGAGCTGGGGGGAGGAGAAGCAACAGTACACCGAGCTTCCTAGTGAATAGCTGTGCAGAAGGGCATGTCAGGACAAGAGACTACAGTGAGTTTCCAGCATAGCAAGCAAATTGACCACTGTGTGCTTAGTGTGGCCAGTTTTTAATAGGAAAGCAAGCAGGGGACTAGCAAGAACACCAGGGATTTCACATTAAGAAAGCAGTACAAAGAGACCAGGATACTTTCTCATACAAGTACATGGTACAGCAGTTACATCCAAGAAAGATGTAGCCGGCAACTCCAGAATCCCATGAAAATCTTTATTTGCTACATAAAGGTCAAGATTATAGCAGGCACATATGAGGAATATGAAGTGTTATGCCGCTTACACATGGTCGGAATTTTCCGAAACCAATGTTCGATGTGAGCTTGTGGGCGGAAAATCCGACCGTGTAGGCTCCATCGGACATTTGCTGTCGGAAATTTACGACAACGAATGTTTGAGAGCTGGTTCTCAATTTTTCCGACAAAAAAAGTTCTGGTCAGAAATTCCGATCTTCTGTATGCAATTGCGACGCACAAAAATCCTTCACATGCTCGGAATCAATTTGACGCATTTTCTCAATCATTAAACTTAATTTTTTTCGGTTCGTCGTAGTGTTGTACGTGACCGCGTTCTTGGCGATCGGCATTTCCGACAACATTTGTGTGACCGTGTGTATGCAAGACAAGATTGAGCCAACATTCCGTCGGGAAAAAATCCACAAATTTGTTGTCAGAATGTCCGATCGTGTGTACGCGGCATTAGAGTAACAAATGCTTTAAGTGAACAAAATAAAAGCTAATTGGCTACCATGCACAGCTGCACCAGATTTTGCACTCCCTGGTTTCAGTATATCATCCCCAACATGTAAGGGTACACTTTAAAACGTAAAAGATGCAAGATCCAGAACGGCAACATCTCTGAAACAAAAGAAAAATGCTCTGGAACTCAAGAGTGTTAAAAGGCTTGGGGGACTCAAGTGGCTGATTTAATTAGGCTTTTTGTTCTGGCGAGGGTGCTGGTGAGTTTTTCTCATTTTTACATTGACTACATCTGTTTTTTATATCACACAATCTCTTATACATACAGCTATTAACATATTACACATTGTTATCAAACATCCATAAAACTGGTCATCATATACAGTACAGTATAGACATATAATTATATCCCAGAAGCAAGTGAGACAATTGATGAGCAAAATAACCCACAGAAAATTAAGATTAAAAAAACATTTTCTCCCACAGTTACTGTGAGAAGCTCTGCTAATATGGTATAGGTGGTTTCTTATGGTAAATAATTTTAAGGCCAGGTAAACAGAACGTTTCCGGCTTTCTTTACCAGTTAAGTTCCTCTGCCATAGTGAACCTATATGCGTAGGTGGACTTAAGATTCACTCATCTGTTACAGAAATGTTCTATCATGCATGGAATGATAATGCAAATGTTTATATAACCCATCATATTACTTGTAACTATCACTCTATAATTATATATCTAAACCTCTGCATATACTATGGCAAATCTTAGGCAGCACCTAGGCATGAGATGATAGTTGACCAAAAAGGCTACTTTATCATCACTAGGTCAAGATCTATTGTCTTTGGTGGAAGTCAGATGTCCACTAATTAACAGTTCTCTAGACAACATGGATTGCTACTTTATTTTTCTCCGAAGATAAGTCGGCACCTGCCTGCCCTAGTCTCTTCCTTCCTTCTTCTTGGCAGAGATGACCATGCAGATTAATGAACTTCTCAGTGATGCTTGGAAGATTTACTGCTTTAAGGATGGATGGATCCTGGCTTTAGAAGACATTCCAGCATTTTTTGTATTCTTTGCCTTGTTCCTGTGGCAAGAAATGGCTTCTATCACCTATTACTAGGCTTGACAAATTCTTGCAAGAGATACAGCAGGGAGCCCACTTCTAACTGGCAAAGGTACACTACCAAGGAACCCATTCTCTGCATTTATCTCCTAAAGTGGCTGCTGGAAAGTTTATGGAATTAAATGAATGGACAGATAAACCCTTCTTCTTCAAATACATTCCTACCCATTGACTTTATTTAACAGCACAGTCAAGGGTGGCACCTTGAATGGCTGAGCAGCAGAATTTCCTGTGCAATATTATCTGGCAACAGCTTTTCCAAAGCTCTTCAGGATACTATAAAGGTACAACAGTCTCCTCAGAAGATGCTCCCTCTGGGTAGACAAATTCTGTTTCTTAGGCCTCTGCCAAAGGCCAACTTTCTTTGATTTTTAAGCTCACTAGTCCTAGATTCTTAGGGCCTTTACCACAGGCCAGCTTTAGATCCCATAGCCCAAGTCAAACCCCTACACCGACAAAGTTGAGGAAAGTTGACAAATCACAGATCCAAAATGTTATCTTTATGGTATTACTGTCTTATCGTAAGGTATTTATGTGGATATAGGTGATCTGGTTTCTGAGCAGGCGCCTTCTACACATCTGAAGATGTAACAAACATTTTAATGGAAGTTCTACACCACTGCTAAAAGGTTAATATACAACGTTATTCTAATAAAGGTCGGGGGGAAATCCAAAAAGTATCCATTGCAATTCGGGAGGGCCAAAACCAGCCAAACCAGCCAATTCCAAGCACAAGACCTGTGCTTGGAATCGCACTGGAAGAAATACCATTAAAGATCCAGTTCACTTTAAGTATGTTTATTTTGTTTTCAATCTCAATTCTCAATTCAATTCCTTTATGAAGGGGGTGGGTTTGGACCCCCAAAACTTGTTGTTTACTCATTAAATTGTCCCCCTGACCTTTAACCTCCCTGGCGGTATGATTATGTCAGATTTTTGTGTCTCAAAGCGGTACATTGTTTTGCATGGAAATTTGGTGTTTTATAGTGTAGGGCTGTAATTCTTAGGAATAACTCAATTAAAGCAGAAGTAAACCCATCCATAAAATAGTTTCATTTCCGGCACTTGCCAGAAATGTAACACTACCATTGGTTGTGCTCTCAACCAAACTGTCAAACCATCCAATGGCTGGTGTCATAACTGATCACATGTGCAGCATCATGGCAAATGTAGATTAAACAGAGGCAAAAATGGCAGCTTCCTTGGTTGAAAATGATAGGGAGATTTACTTACACTTTAAATAGGTCCAAACAAGAGTCTAGTAGACATCCCAATAAAGTTTGAAACACAAAATCATAAATTATAATATAATAAATAACTTGAAATAATTATAACAAATAATAATATAATAATAATAAAATGTATTCAATAATGTAATCAAATCAAAACCATTGAAATTTGCTCAGTTGCAGAATTGTCGCTGTTGTTAGTTTCAGTGTTTGATGACAAATATGTATCCTCTTCCTCCAGCTCACATCACTGAAATAAAACCCTCAGTGATTTGTCAAAGCAGATAGTATTAGTAACTCTACATATTGTTACTTCTCACTTTAATTACTTAGATTACTCAAAAGCAACCGGCAGAATTAATCAATGAGCTTAGGAGCAACCTAGTGAACACTAGATAAAATGAGCAAAGCTCAGGCTGGCTACATTCTAGCTGCAAACAACACAACATTTGACTAGGGACAATCCAGCTCCAGGCAGGGTTCCTACACTAGTCAAGGCAGCAACATTGTTGCATTGTGAAAGAAATGAATGCATGCAACTGCAAAGGGGGGTAGAGAAGGACAGAGAATAAGCAGCTCTGTAATATAACATACAGAGCTAGAAATGCAGCCTGTGAACTCAGTTCAGCAAAGGGAAGCTTTATCATCCCAAACAGGAAGTTTGTAGCTCACTGGATTCCTGGCAGATGAACAGGTATTTTTCCATAACTTCAGCATTTTTAAAGGTATAAAATACGGGAATATGTAAATGCATGGAAAAGATGTACTGACCGTGTATTTTTGTACTTTATCCTGACATAAAGTGCATCCAGAAAGTATTCACAGCGCTTCACTTTTTCCACATTTTGTTATGTTACAGCTTTATTCCAAAATGTATTAAATTCATTATTTCCCTCAAAAATCGAAAAACAATTCCCCATAATGACAATGTCAAAGAAGTTTGTTTGAAATCTTTGCAAGTTTATTAAAAATTAAAATTGAGCTCAGGTGCATCCTGTCTCCACTGATCATCCTTGAGATGTTTCTAAAACTTGATTGGAGTCCACCTGTGGGAAATTAAGTTGATTGGACATGATTTGGAAAGGCACACACTTGTTTATATAAGGTCCCACAGTTAAGAGAAGGGTACAGAAATGTTTCTGCAGCATTAAAGGTCCCAATGAGCACAGTGGCTTTCATAATCCGTAAATGGAAGAAGTTTGGAACCACCAGGACTCTCCCTAGAGCAGGCCACTCGGCCACGCTGAGAGATCGGGGGAGAAGGGCCTTAGTCAGGGAGGTGATCAAGAACCCGATGGTCACTCTGACAGAGCTTCAGCATGTCTGTGAAGAGAGAACCTTCCAGAAGAACAAACATCTCTGCAGCATTCCACCAATCAGGCCTGTATGGTAGAATGGCCAGATGGAAGCCACTCCTCAGTAAAAGGCACATAAAAACCAGACGGAAGTTTGCCAAAAGGCACCAGAAGGACTCTCAAACCATGAGAAACAATGATGAAACAAATAATGAACTCTTTGGCCTAAATGGCAAGCATCATGTCTGGAGGAAACCAGGTACCGCTTATCACCTGGCCATTACCATCCCTACAGTAAAACATGGCGGTGGCAGCATTATGCTGCAGAGATGTTTTTCAGCAGCAGGAACTGGGAGACTAGTCAGGATCAAGGGAAAGATGAATGCAACAATGTACAGCGACATCCTTAATGAAAACCTGCTTCAGAGCACTCTGGACCTCAGACTGGAGCAAAGGTTCATCTTCCAACAGGACAACGACCCTAAACACACAGCCAAGATAAAAAAGGAGTGGCTATGGGACAACTCTGTGAATGTCCTTGAGTGGCCCAGCCAGAGTCCAGACCTGAACTTGATTGAACATCTGTGGAGAGATCTGAAAATAAGCTGTGCACCGGCGCTCCCTATCCAACCTGATGGAGCGTGAGAGGTCCTAAAAAAATGGGAGAGACTGACCAAAAGTAGGTGTGCCAAGCTTGTAGCATCCTACTCTAAAAGACTTAAAGCTGTAATTGGCGCCAAAGGTGCTTCAACAAAGTATTGAGAAAAGGCTGTGAATACTTATGTATGCGTGATTTTTTATAAATAATACATTTGCAAAGATTTCAAACAAACTTCTTTGACATTGTCATTATGGGATAGTGTTTGTAGAATTTTAGAACATTTTAGAAAATTATGCATTTAATTGTAGAAAAAGTGAAACACTGTGATTGCTTTCCAGATGCACTGTACATTTTCTGTTTCAATATTTTTATTGAAAATTTTACAATAGGGTCCACAAAGCAGGTGGAGCATATCAAAACTTTAAGAACAGGTATGAAAGAAAAATCAAATATTATACCACCTGTTATTTTCGACACAAAGGAATGCCATATAAATGAGTAATTCAACATAAAAGAAAAATGGGCTCTCATGCAGCAAACAGCAATCCCACTCAGAAAACCCTCCACCAGGAGAAAATTAGAATCCATACTTCGCCACCACCCCCAGGCTCGCCGGCATGAGCCGTGAGTATACATAATGTGCAACCACAAGTGGAAGCAACACAACTAAATGAAAAGGGAAGTGCAAATCCAAGAAAGAAATAGGGGGATAGGGGGGAGAAGGGGGAATTAGAAGGAAAAGACGACAAAGAAAGGAGAGGAGCAGAAGAGAAAGAGGGAAAGAAGAAAGAGACAAATCCAAAGGAAAAAGGACTGTCCAAACGCCCGCCTCCACTCTTCAGTCGGCTGGACGTTGGAGAAACGTAATCCAAGGATCCCAAACATTGTCAAACTTAGCAGTCTTATCGTGCAAGATACTGACCAGCTTTTCGTTGAGCATGATCCATTTATTTTTCCTAATAGCTAGATCTAACACTGGTTTCTTTCCAAGTGGTTCGCTATAGTGACGACAGGCTCGTCGAGAAGAGCCACCTTAGGGTTTTTAACTATATTTACCATTGTCACAGAATTGATCAAGGAGTGTACTCTAATCCAAAACCAGGTAACCTTGGCACAGGGCCACCAAATGTGGAACATCATACCAGGTTGACCACATCCCCGAAAACAAAGAGAGGAAACCCCCTAGGCACTGTACATTTTAATTGACTACTGGGCCTTATTTATGAAAGTTACTGAAATAAGAATTGTCTCAGGCAATATTTGTTATCATTAACATTGGCTTTTATTTTGTAGGTTTTGGGGCTTTTATGAAAATAAGAAATTCAATATCCATAGAAATGTAGCATGCAGTTCAGCCAGCTACACATAAGGAATGCCAGGATAAAAGTTAGAATCACGCAGCAGGCAGGCTAAGTGGATTTAAAGGCAAAGTTTTCTTTGACTAGAGCATACCTTTTTATTAAACAACAGAGAAATCTGCAGAAAAAGACAGATTTAAGTATCTATTTTTGGTTGGGTAATTCATTTCTGTTTAACGACATACTGCAGCACATTACACTCAAGATTGAATAGTTTTGAATTGTTGTTTTATAGTGTCACCTCCTCCTAGAACATTGTGAAAGTTGTTTTCATAGCTTATTTTAAACCCAAGCCCTAAGGCCGACCATTAACATTATTTTTGGAGCACTTTACTGTGTTTCTAAGCAATAGTGACATTTCTGCAACTTCCAACAAAAACAAATAGCTATGGTTATAGGTGGCATAAAACTACCACCAACAGCTTGTTAGAGAGGAAAAATCACGATGCCACACAATATAATCCTGTAACCTAGTTCCATACTGCTTATATGCACATATACTTTATCTCCATGACTTGGGTAAGACATGTTTTATGTATAATTGTTCCATTTACAGTCAAGAGTAGGTGAGATCTGTTGTGTAGGTACGTTCTGCCACCTTCCACCAGTGTAATCACTGTAAATCAAAATTAAACTAATCCCTGCCATGTCTTGTCAACTTGTAAAGATGATCTTCGTCTTGTTTCTCTCAAATCCTGGTAATAAGAAAATCCTCAGCAGTTATCTCTTGGATAGTGTAAAAAAAAAAAGGGTTTAAAGATTTCTTGAAGTCATTTATTAACCCACTGCTGCCAGAACGGCCGGCTACACCTCAAACTGTTCTGTAAAAATCATTTTTTATCATGTAATGGAATATATTATTAAATTAAATATAAAAACCTTATATCCAGTGATACAAACACTTGAGGCATAAGCAGAACTTGGAATCAAGACCCCTGAGCCTACTGGGGCATTAGCTTTGATTACACTTGAACCCACAAGTGGATCAAGTGGTCACTTTGCAAAGAGAAGCCATTGACAGTTGCCTACACAGTACCAATGTGCCAAGGATAACAATGCCTAAAGTGTCACGAAACCCACTTCATTAAAAAAAAAATATCAATAAATGGTGTATTACATGCTGTTTATACTCACTCAATCACTATGAGATTTGTTTTCTGTATTCTGCAAAAAAAAAAAAAAATGGTTGATCCTGCTGTTCTCTATCTCCACCTTCTGTCCATGTCCCCATTTCAGTTAGAGATGTTGCAGCTGTGGTGCACATGTTCAGTTTTCAGTGAGTTTCTATGCTGAGTATTTCCTCCCTATCCCATCTGAGCAGCCCATGTGACTATGGAGTGAGCGTATACACAGTGGGAAATGACAGCCCATCTCCACCCTCCTCTTCCATGCCTACTAACCAGCTCAACACAATGGGGGTGTGATATTACATGTAGATTGGTGGAGGCTTCTCCTCTCTGTTATTCTAAGACACAGGCTGGAGGGGCGTGACACAGCCTGTGACTGTCAGAATTTCATCCACACAGCACTAACATGTTATTTGGACAAAATGATAAAGATTTGATTTCAAATATATATTTATATGCCAATTTATTGATAGTATTAATTTATTTTTACTCTGTATTCCAAAGGCAGTTTTTTTTTTTTTTAACATGTGACCAGCACCATAGGACTAGAAGCTCCTCCTGCTTATGTTTTTCTGCAGACAGGCTGGGAAAGATCGAAGTCATGTGACAACTGTATATTGATTAGGAAAAAGGTGTGTAAATGTTTTTTTTTTTTTTTTTTTTTTATTGAGATAATTACAGTGTCATCATCTATATACAGAAATAGTTGGGACAATATAAATTAAGTGAGGACATAATTGAAAACACAACATGATGATATCATCAACAATTACCACAATCTACTTTTTTCTAAAGAACAATGGAACAAATGTACGTTATGTCCTTGCTTATATTCACTAATGGGCAGAGCTCAAGAGCTGTGGTGGTGTTGCTCCTCATTTAAATATAACCTCTGTGAAGAAAAGTTTTAATGTCTTTCTACCTGCTATGCTTACCCACAGATAGCAGTGAAATGGGATCTCACAAAGGAAGCTACTCATGTGTTTCATACAGCTGTTTTCATCAGGTAACACTTTATGCCCTCACCATGGGTATCAAATGGGGCACCCAGCATGCATAGATTACATAAATGGCTCAAACCCCTGTGCTTAGGAGAATTTTTTTATTTTTTTTTGCACTTCATTGCATAAAAATGAATAACGACTTCAACAACTGGCTGTGCTTAATGCTGCAGATTGATTCATATTTCTTCCTTTTGTCCTTCCATCAGAATACTTGAAGGCAAGGCTAACAATGACGTAGAAGTCATTCATCTTGCATGCACTTCTGCATCCAGTATATAACAGGGCGATAGAACAATAAGATCATAGTCTTCTAAGAAGCTTCCCTGGGACTCAACTCCCTGGGATGCTTACTGCATCTAGTTCCACTTAAAGAGCAATCCATGAGCTACTAAGTATTACGGTATCTAAGAAACATTACATAATAAAGTCATAAACTGCACTCACTTCACCTCAAAGTAGAGTTATGGTCAAATATGAAAAATCACATATGTGATACCAGTAAGATTGTGTTTTCTTCCAGTAGAAGCACGGAATAGGCACTTCCTTTGATAGGATGACACTGCTTATCTTTCTTCAGTGAAATCACTGTAGTGTTGTCAACTGTGCTGCATCTGCTTAGATGCTGGCACCACTGATCAGTCCAATCAGTGAACAGCTTCATCCTACAGCCCTAAAGATTGAAAGCACATTGATATATCTGAAGGAACTTAGTGAAATTATATAAAAGCCCTGCTCATTCCTTCCCACTTGCTCCAGAAATTCAGCTTCCCAGCTGCATTCAATAATAACCTGTTGGCAGGCGACGGGACACAAATATGCGGCCTCTCTGCAGGTGGGCCTTGGTGCTGAGCCGGCGCATATTTGCATGCAATATTGTAAAACCAGCTGTGCCAAGTACACAATCCCAGCACAGTTACCAATGGTAACCACCACGATTGGCTGTCATGACAGTCACATGATCAGAAAGCTCCCAATTGCAAGCATTAATCGAGAGATTTCCGATCATGTGACTGCCTTGACAGCCAATCGCAGTGGTCACATGACTATAGACTCTGTCCCGACTTCCGGCATCTGACAACCCTTAAAGTCCTGTTAGAGGCGCCGGCGCCAAAAGGTTAAAAAAAGGTAAATTACATTTCTTTGAAGACAATTTACATGCGTCAGCGGCTCTTTTACCATGTGATCGGCTGTGTAAACACGGAGATGCCGGTAATCGGCTCTCCTCGTCTCACACTGACATAGTGTGTGGTAAGGAGAGCCAATCAGCGGCATTTCCTCACAGGGGGACAGGTAGGAATGTAATCAGGGCACTGATCATCAGTGCCCTGATTACAGTCTATCAATTGTCACCAATCAGTGCCCATCTTTGCCCACAAGTGCCAGCAATCAGTGCCCACCAGTGGCACCAATCAGTGCCCACCACTGCCCACAAGTGCCACCAATCAGTGCCCAGTAAATACGCCGACCTAACTCAGAATCTGCGCCGACCTATGTTTAAGTGTATTCTCAAACAGAGATACGCTTAAACATATCTATGATACGACGGCTTGCGCCGTCCTATCTTAGACTGCAATATTGAGGCTGGCCGCTAGGTGGCGCTTCCATTGCGGTCGCCTTTAGAATATGTAAATCAGTAGATACGCCTATTAACGAACGTACGCCCGGCCGCCGCAGTACATTTACACCGTTTACGTAACGTATTACAGGCCTAAAGTTATTCTATCAAATAGATGGAATAGTAATGTTAAGTATGGCCGCCGTTCCCGCGTCGAAATTTTTACGTCGTTTGCGTAAGTCGTCCGTGAATAGGGATTTACGTCCACGTCGAAATCAATAGGCCTGTGCGGCGGACGTAGCCGCAATGCACACTGGGAAATGTAGGCGCCCGGCGCATGCGCAGTTTAGAAGAAACGTCAATCACGTTGGGTCAAAGCATATTAACATAAAACACTCCCCCTCAGACAAATTTTAATTAGGCGCCCTTACGCCCACCCGCTTTAGGCTACGCCGCCGTAACTTAGCAGGCAAGTACTTTGAGAGTCAAGTACTTGCCTCGCTAACTTACGGCGGCGTAGCCTAAACACGCTAAGCTACGCCGCCGCAAAGTTGGGCCAATCTCTCTGAATCTACCAGTATATACACACACATACAATTTAAAAATAATATTATATGTTATTACTCTACTTTGTAACATTAAATATTCTAACTGATGAGTCAGTAAAACTCTAAAGAGCTTACTGTAACCCACAGCAACTGATCAGAGACTGATGGAAGCTCAGTTGTCATAGGCTACTGCATACCATTCTTTTTACACAATGGCTTTAAATAAAACCCATAGTCTTATCCATTTAAAACGATTCACTTTTTTTTCAGTCGGATACTGTAAAAAAATGTCATCACATTCTGTTTCAGTGAGCTAACCTTACTTCTAGGGTTTGAATAACTATATGCTTTCAAACCTGCACATCTGTCCAACATCAGTGGTTAGAACTATGCCTGGTAATCCAGACATAGAACATTTATATTTTTCTTTTCTTGCCTGACTATTAAGAAGAAACTTCAGACTTACTTCCATGGGCCTGCAAACCCTTGTGATGATCAATACAGTGCAGAGAGTGACTTGCCCGGCACATCAAAGTGGAGCTATTGTAGAGAGGCACCAAGACAGAAGGATGAAGTGTTGAGGATTATAGTGCATGAAATCATTTTCCGCTACTACTACATTAAGTGGTGCATTCAACAAGCCCTGTAAAAGCAAATTGCATAGTGATCACACCAAAATTCAGCTGACTTGGATGTGCTAAGGGATGAATGGAACAATAAGACACTTCCATTTCCTACCTAACAGCAGTACTTGTGTTGGCGACATCTTACTGAAATGTAAATACGATCTAGATGTATTTCACAACTCAGAAACCAAAAACTGCACAATTGACAAAGCAATGAAGCGAGAACAGATGTGCATTGAGGCTGTACTGAATTTTACTGTTTCCTATTGCCATTGATAAAACATGTCCTTAGCCCTTTCAGACTTAATAGCAATATCTTTATTTTTACTAATTGCAATTTAAAATAAAACTTCTGTAAAATATGAACATTTGCCATCAAAAAAAAAAAAGAAAAAGCTCTGGGCCAGATTCAGGTACAAATGCGGCGGCGTAACGTATCGTCTTTACGTTACACCGCCGCAAGTTTTGAGCGCAAGTGCCTGATTCACCAAGCACTTGCGTGTAAACTTTCGGCGGCATAGCGTAAAGCTGTCCGGCGCAAGCCCGCCTAATTCAAATGGGGCGTGTACCATTTAAATTAGGCGCGTACCCGCGCCGAACGTTCTGCGCATGCTCCGTTTGGAAATTTCCCGCCGTGCTTTGCGCGAAATTACGGCGCCCCGACGTGTTTGTGAATGGCGACGTGCGTAACGTACTTACGGCAAAAAAAAAATTCAAATTCGACGCGGGAACGACGGCCATACTTTAACATGGCTGGTGTAAAGTTAAGGCATTAAAAAGCTGGCTTAACTTTGTGACGGGAAAAAACGACTTGTGACGACGTAACGCACGCGAGTACTTTCGTGGATCGCGGTAAAAGCTAATTTGCATACCCGATGCTGGAAAAAGACGCAAACTCCACCCAGCGGCGGCCGAAGTATTGCAGCCTAAGATCCGAAGGCGTACGAAGCCGTAAGCCTGTTGGATCTTAGCCAAATGCCGTTGTATCTTGTTTGTGAATCACAAATTAAGATACGACGCAGCAAATTTGAAAATACGCCGGAGTATCAGTAGATACTCCGGCGTATTTCTTCTGTGAATCTGGCCCTATGTGTGTAAAGGCTAGCTGTACAGTGATTAATATTTTTTTTTTCAGAGAACCGATTATGTTCACTGGTAGCTAGTCCTACCTGTGCTCACAGAGAAGATGGCCTCCATCAGTTGGCTGCTGGTTTTCCAGCATGGCCTTTCGTCAGGAGCCAGACGTTAGGTCGGCTTCTGTTGGACTGGCTGCTGTACACACTGGCTGAATTTCAGTTGGTTTCTGTTGAACCAGCCGATATTCAGCCTATCTGTACTAGCCTTAAAGGGGTTGTATAGGTACAAGTTTTTCCCCTAAATAGCTTCCTTTACCTTAGCGCAGTCCTCCTTCACTTACCTCATCCTTCCATTTTGCTTTTAAATGTCCTTATTTCTTCTGAGGAATGCTCACTTCCTGTTCTTCTGTCTGTAACTCCACACAGTAATGCAAGACTTTATGCCTTGTGTGGAGTGTCCTGCTCGCCCCCTCCCTTGAGGGGGCGAGCAGGAGAGTCAGGACGCCCACTAACACACAGCTCCATTCTCTATCTGCAACATAGAGAGCGTCCTGACTCTTCTGCTTGCCCCCTCAAGGGAGGGGGCGAGCACGACACTCAACACCAGGGAGAAAGACTTGCATTACTGTGTGGAGTTACAGACAGAAGAACAGGAAGTAAGGATTTCTCAGAAGAAATAAGGACATTTAAAAGCAAAATGGAAGGATGAGGTAAATGAAGGAGGACTGCACTAAGGTAAAGGAAGCTATTTAGGGCAGGGCTCGACAAATCCCGGGCGCCAGGTCGCCATGGCGACTAGAAATAGGGTCCTGGCGACTTGAATTGGAAGGGGGCAAAAAAAAAAAAAAAAAAAATTTTTTTTGAGCTGGGGCCATCTGGTGGTGAGCCGTTGGTATTACAAGTTATTACCACCAGATGTGAGCTGGCGCCATCTGGTGGTGGCCGTTGGTATTACAAGTTAAGCATTACAAGTTAAACAGCAATTCTAATGTTGTTTTTCACTATTTTCACTGCCATCTTCTTCCCTCTAATTAGAACCCCCAAACATTATATATATTTTTTATCCTAACACCCTAGAAAATAAAATGGCGATCGTTGCAATACTTTCTGTCACGCCGTATTTGCGCAGCGGTCTTACAAGCGCACTTTTTTGTGAAAAAATTACACTTTTTTTTCATTAAAAAATAAGACACCAGTAAAGTTATCCCCATTTTTTTTTATATTATGAAAGATATTATGAAAGATAATGTTACGCCGAGTAAATTCAACATGTCACGCTTCAAAATTGCGTCCGCTCGTGGAATGCCGACAAACTTTTACCCTTTAAAATCTTCATAGGCGACGTTTAAAAAAAATCTACAGGTTGCATGTTTTGAGTTACAGAGGAGGTCTAGGGCTAGAATTATTGCTCTCGCTCTACCAATCGCAGCGATACCTCACGTGTGGTTTGAACACCGTTTACATATGCGGGCGCTGCTCACGTATGTGTTCGCTTCTGCGCGCAAGCTCGTCGGGACGGGGCGCGTTTTCTGGCTCCTAACTTTTTTACCTGGCTCCTAGATTCCAAGCAAATTTGTCAACCCCTGATTTAGGGGATTTTTTTTTTACCTTTACAACCCCTTTAAGACTGTGAATATGCAGGTAGGAAGGATCAGAGGTCAACTTTAATCGTTTGAGAACACAGGCACAGTGTTTATCTTACCATGTACAACATTCAAATTAAGCACATTTCATTGTAATTTAAGCACAAACTGAGGTTTTAGAAAAACTATCAGTCCTAATCTACCATGAGTTACTATAGTCTTCAGGAATCATTACATTCAGGGTGTAAAGCCCAGTACACGCTAGAATTTTTTTTTGTTCAACCCAGCAGTGCTGGAGGAGCCTTCATACCAACTATCCATTGGCTGATATCACTGATCAGGAGCCGATGAGCCAACCTTTTTCAGTCATGCCCCTTCGACACATGGGCCGAATGTTGCATTAGTCCTAATCTGGTCCTATTCAGAGGCTCTTAGAAAACAATGGTAAAGTGTAAGTTCACTTTAAGACCCCTTTCACACTGAGGCGATTTGCAGGCGCTAAAACGCAAACAATTGCGCCTGCAAAGCACCCTGAAAGAGCGGGTCCATTCACTGTAGTGTGAAAGCCCTGCCAGCCGCATCTTTGAGGCACTGTAGGAGCGGTGAATACACCGCTCCTAAAGCGCCCCTGCCCATTGAAATCAATGCAGGAGAGCTTTGTCGACTGTCAACCATTTTTTGGGTTAAATGTGCCCGCTATCGGCCAAATAGCGCCGTGAAAATGACTGTAAAGAGCCGCTAAAAATAGCGGTGCTTTACCGCCGACGCCCCCACCACCCCAGTGTGAAAGGACTCTTACAGAAAGATCTGTGAGGTGCACTTACACAGGACCCCCTCCTCACCCCCCCTCCTGTCCCGCTGACCTGATTGATCGACGCCGGCCAATTAGAATTCTCCAAAACGTACCTCCTGATGGAGGAGTTTTTAAAGGTTAAGCCAAGGGGATTTCTAAGCCCCAATCCGGTGAGGTGGCGATAGCAGGGCTCAGAATGGGAGATCGCCACGCTGCAGGTCAGTGGGACGGGGGGTGGGGAGGGGGTCTTGTGTAAGTTCAATTTACAGACTTTTGTGTAAAGGTGAACTTACCCTTTAAAGTGGTTGTAAAGATTTTTTTTTTTTATCTTTATGCATTCTCTAGATTAAGGTAAAAAAAAAAACGTGAGTGCAGCTCCAGCCCCAAACCCAAACCCTTATACTTATCTGAGCCCGATCTTGATCCAGCCACAAGCAGTGGCTCTCTCCACCTTATACGTTCCTGAGCCCAAGCCCGATCAAGAGATGTGCACAAGAGCTGCGTCTTTCTCAGCCCTCTCCCTCCTCATATGCTAAGTGAAAGCAGCGGGAGCCATCAATAACAGCCAGTGAGGAGGGGAAGGGCCAAGCCACGCTCTGTGTGTCAATGGACATATAGAGCCAGCACAAGTATACCCATAGCAAGCTCCTTGTTATGGTGGGTACCAGGGCCGGACTGGCCTACAGGGATATCGGGAGATTTCCCGGTAGGCTGCCTGTCCTGCGGCCGGTTACAGCTGCGGGGCTGCGCTGCAGTGCTGCCTGTTCCCTCTCTCCTGTGTATCATCACGGAGCTGGCTGCCTGGGTCTGTGTTTGGCGATGGCGCTGTAACACGGTCCCGCCCCCCTAGACCAGCTCATGTGATAGTAGATAGAATCAGCGTTCTGCCTATCACACGAGCCTGTCTAGGGGAGCGGGACTGTGTTACAGTGTCACCGCCAAACACAGACCCAGGCAGGCCAGCCAGATACACAGGAGATGCCTGCCGTACAATCCACCCTATGCACCTGAATAGGAGGATCGGATTTGGCAGGGGGCTGCATACAGAGGAAATTAGCTTTCTATATACCTCCATACAGCCGCTGAATGCTTGCAGGAGGGAGAGGAGGAGAATCAAGCATTCCGCAGCTGTATGGAGAAATAAAGAAATCTAATTTCCTCTATATGCAGCAATCCTGCTTCTCCTCCTATCCAGTTCTCCTTGAAGCTCCCCCCCAGTGTTCTCCTCCCCACCACACTCTCCAGCCCCCCCCCCCCCCACAGTTCTCTCCACCCCTGTTCTTTCTGACCCCCTGCTCTCCAGCTCTCCCCATCCTTCAGCCACTATCCCCCCCCAGTGCTCTCCACCCCTGTTTTCCCCCAGTGCTCTCCACCCCTGTTCCCCCCAGTGCTCTCCACCCTTGTTCCCCGCCCCCCTGTGGTCTCCAACCCTGCTCCCCGCCCCCCCCGTGGTCTCCAACCCTGCTCCCCCAGTGCTCTCCACCCCTGTCCCCCCCCGCGTGCTCTCCACCCCTGCCCCCCCCCCCCAGTGCTCCCACCCGGTTCTTTCTGCCTCCCCCACTGCTCTCAAGCTCCACCCATCGCTCTCCAGCCCTCTAGTGCTCTCCACCCCTGTTCTTTTTGGCTCACCCTCCAGTTCTCTTAAGCTCCCCCCAGCACTCTCCGCTCCCCACCCCTGTACTTTCCACTCCCCCCTGCCTTTTGCCCCCAGCCACGTGCTCTCCAACCCTGTCAGTGCTCTCTCTGCTCCTCCTGAATTTTGTCCCCACCCATGTGCTCTCCAACCCCGCCAGTGCTCTCCGCCCCATGGTGCGCTCCAGCCCCCTGTACTTTCCACCCCTGTTTTTTCTGGCCCCCACTGGTGCTCTCAAGCTCCCCCTATTGCTCTCCACTCCCCACTGCTCTCCACTCCCCCCCTGATCTTAGTACCCCCCAGTGCTCTCCAGCCCCCGTGCTCTCCACCCCTGTTCTTTCTGCCCCCCCCAGTGCTCTTTACCCCCACACTCTTAGCCCCCTTAGTGCTCTGCAGCCCCCCCCCCCCTCAGCCTCCTGTGCTCTCCACCCCTGTTCTTTTTGGCTCCCCCCAGTGCTCTCAAGCCCTCCGTTTTAGGTCTTAATTCAATCAAAATTTCGGGGCTGAAATCGGATCTGAAATGGTGAACCAGGATGCACTGGACCCCTGCTGGTTTAGCGCTAAAAATAGCACCTAAATACCACCTGAAAAACTCCTGCCCTGCAGTCTCAGTGTGAAAGCACTAGGTGCACTAGCAGGACCGCTCCAAAAGTCCTGCTAGCCGCATCTTTGGAGCGGTGTGTTTACCGCTCCTCCACCTCCACCGCTCCTTCCCATTGAAAACAATGGGACACCGTGGCAATACCGCCGGCAATGCGCCTCTGCAGGGGCGCATTGCCAGCGGTATTAACCCTTTTTCGGCTGCTAGCGGGGGTTAAAACCATCACTAGCGGCCGGATACCGCCACAATTCCGACGGTATATCGCCGCTATACCGTCAGCGCACCTCCTGCCCAGTGTGAAAGGGGCCTTAAAGTTTGGCAGTTGCTGCACATTTAGCACCTGTAGCTGCTACTTAGCTACAATAATGTACTACATCTTATATTCTGTACCTCTCCCTATATCACTTTGCAGTGACAAAACTGCTAGGTACAATTTGGAACCCTTGGGGGACTTGAGTGCATTTTGGCTGTTCTTGCAAAGACTTTCCTAGAGTTCTGCTATTCACAGACATAATTAGAAATCTCCTTGTGAAAAGAAATGAGATGTAGAGGTTTCAGAGTCACAAAACCAATGATGACATCCATCCTTCCATCTATCCATCTATCGTTCTACCCTATCTACCTCTGTATACAGTGTCTGTCACTTGTCAAGTAACTCTGAACTAGAAGACACATTTCATTTGATCTCATAGCCAATAGACAATAATGTACCTTAATTGAGCTATATGTTTAAGTGTAATTATTGCAGGAATTAAATCCCAGAAGGCTTAGCTCATACAATTAAGCTTTCTCCATAAGCATACCTTATTTAAGTGAAAGTATGCAGCCTCAGGTAACCTCTGAATATCACCAATTATGACATTATGACCTGCGATGTCACATAGTGCTAGGGACAGATGAATATGGCAGACGAAGACAAGACTTGCTACAAAATCTGTCACAGATGTAATTATCATAAAACAATGCTTAGCTTGCAACGTCACAATTTTATTTGGAATTACATTATCATGTTCTATTAATCTATGCTAATGTGTCCTTTTATCTCGCATCTATAAATAGCAGGTGCCGTAATTTAAAGTTGTGAGTTAGTTGACAACTAAATTACATTTTCCCATTAAAAAATAAGATAGAATGTATGTCAGATGGCATATATGTGTAGATATGTAATATGCCTTTATGTTATTACAGCGCAATATGTCATTTTTGTATTGGAGCAACACCTCTCCATCAGCAGTAATGTATTGAAATCATTTAACAGAAATACTGTATCTGATTACTTAACCACTTCCCGACCGCCGCACGCCGCTAAATGGGCGCACCGGTACGTCCCTTTCCTGCGCCCGCCGCGTGCCTTGGGAGTGTGCTTGCGGGTCTTAGGAACTTGATGTTCGCCGGCGGCCCGCGATTGTGGTCAGGAGAGGCAGAACGGGGAGATGCCTATGTAAACAAGGCATTTCCCTGTTCTGCCTAGACCAGGACAGAGAGCTACTGCTCCCTGTGATCAGGAGCAGTGATCGCTGTCATGTCACTGGTAGCCCACCCCCCACAGTTAGAACACATCCCTAGGACACACTTAACCCCTTTCCTCGCCCCCTAGTGTTTAACCCCTTCCCTGTCAGTGCCATTTACACAGTAACAGTGCATTTTTATAGCTCTGATCGCTGTATAAATGACAATGGTCCCAAAAATGTGACAAAAGTGTCCGATGTGTCCACCATAATGTCGCAGTCATGATAAAAATCGCAGATCGCCACTATTACCAGTAAAAAAATATTAATTTTAATAATAAAAATGCCATAAAACTACCCCCTTTTTTGTAGACATTATGGGCCAGATTCAGGTAGACTTACGACGGTCGTATCAGTAGATACGCCGTCGTAAGTCAGAATCCCCGCCGTCGTATATTTAAGCGTATTCTCAAGCTGAGATACGCTTAAATATTGCTAAGATACCACCGGCGTAAGTCTCCTACGCCATTGTGTCTTAACTGCATATTTACGCTGGCCGCTAGGGGCGTGTACGCTGATTTACGCCTAGAATATGTAAATCAGCTAGATACGCCTATTCACGAACGTACGCCCGGCTGTCGCAGTACAGATACGCCGTTTACGTAAGGCTTTTTCTGGCGTAAAGTTACCCCTGCTATATGAGGCGCAGCCAATGTTAAGTATGGACGTCGGGCCAGCGTCGAATTTTCTGTCGATTACGTCGTTTGCATAAGTCGTTTGCTAATAGGGCTGTGCGTAATTTACGTTCACAATGAAAGCATTGACTTTTTGCGGGTTAATCTGGAGCATGCGCACTGGGATACGTTCACGGACGGCGCATGCAAAAAACGTCATTTACGTGGGGTCACGATGATTTTACATAAAACACGCCCACATCTTACACATTTGAATTAGGGGGGCTTTCGCCGGCCAATTTACACTACGCCGCCGCAACTTACGGAGCAAGTGCTTTGTTAATAATGCACTTGCCTGTCAAAGTTGCGGAGGCGTAGCGTAAATAGGATACGCTATGCCCGCACAGAGTTACGCGCTCCCTACCTGAATCTGGCCCTATAACTTTTGAGCAAACCAATCAATATACGCTTATTGTGATTTGTTTACCAAAGATATGTAGAATAATACATATCTGCCTAAACAGAAAAAAATAATTGCTTTAAAAAAAAAAAAATTGGGATATTTAATAAAGCAAAAAGTAAAAGATATTGTGGGTTTTTATTCAAAATTGACGCTCTTCTTTTGTTTATAGAACAAAAGAAGAAACCGCAGAGGTGATCAAATACCACTAAAAGAAAGCTCTATTTGTGGGAAAAAAAGGGTGTCAATTTTGTTTGGGTACAGCGTCGCACAACCGCAAAATTGTCAGTTAAATCGATGCAGTGCCGTATGGCAAAAAATGGCCTGGTCATTGAGCAGCCAAAACTTCCAGGGCTGAAGTGGTTAAAGTAGGACTATAGGCAAAACTTCTTTTTTCATTTTTGGATAGAGTAAGGGATGGTTGTAACCCCTGTCAGATTTTGTTTTGCCATCAGTGTGCCATTTTGGAGATTTCCCTTTGCTTCCTGTCCCATAGCCAAACAGGAAGTGGGAGGAAATCTCTAAAAATTTAGGGAATTTCCCCCAGGTCACCAGAACTAGTGTCCCCATTGGAATATTTCCCCTCTATTACTTTTCTAGGGACATCCCATAATTTGAGATTTTCTTTAGGGCCCTTTAACACTTTTGAATGTCCTTATTTCTTCTGAGAAATCCTCACTTCCTGTTCTTCTGTCTGTAACTACACACCATAATGCGAGGCTTTCTCCCTGGTGTGGAGAAATCCTCTTGAGGGGGAGGGGGCGAGCAGGAGTGTCAGGATGCCCACTAACACACAGCTCATTTCTCTATCTGCAAAGTAGAGAGTGGCCTGACCCTCCTGCTCGCCCCCTCCCCCCTCAAGAGGCTTTCTCCACACCAGGGAGAAAGCCTTGCATTATGGTGTGTAGTTACAGACAGAAGAACAGGAAGAGAACTCAGAAGAAATAAGGACATTTAAAAGCAAAATGGAAGGATGAGGTAAGTGAAGGAGGACTGCACTGAGGTAAAGGAAGCTATTTAGGGAAAACATTTTTACCTTTACAACCCCTTTAAACGCATGCAAATCCCCCATAAAACATAACAAATCACATAAAACACAACCACTCAGTTAGAAGAAATTCACATTATCCCCGACTTTGCAAAAATAAAATGGCCTATATATAATGGAACATCTGAGTATACAGATCAATAAATCTATTTAAAGATAAAAAAGAGCAGCACTATAAAGCATGTGAGAAGATAACAATAACCAATAGAAGAAGATACAATGGAAAACTGGGTCAAAATATACAGAAGCAAAAATGTGTAAAGTGATAGAAATAGAAAAAACAAGGAGACTGAGAGACTTAAAGTACACCTTATTATTACTGAAAAACGTGTTGCGCTATCAATATAAATTGTATAAATTCATAACAATTAATCAATCAAGTAAACATTCATATGTATTGAAAACTGTAAATAAGAATGTGTTTAAAAGGATTCAGAAATAATCCAGCAAAGTCCATCGGGAAAAGGAAGAAGAGACGTGCTCTTGTAAAAAAGTTCATTTCAATTTGTGTATCAACAAAAATCCATATTTCAGTGTGGATAGCAAAATCTTCACACCCAAAAGTACACACCCAATACTCAAGCCTCTTACCAGCTACTCTGACCCAAAGATGGGGTCTGCACTTTATTCCAGTATCCCTATGGGATGGATGGATATCAGGAGCCAAGATTCCAGCATGGGTTACCACATGGTTCGACAAAACCTGGGCGCCCGGTCGCAACTGCGACTAGAATTAGCGACCTGGCGCACGGGGAAGCTTAGGCCTGCAGAAGGCCGCAAAGCCGCAGCCTCAATTACCGGCCGACGTGGCCCGACGTGATTGCGTGGCAGGGGAGGTGGGGGCGCACGGAGACACAGGATTCCTGTGTCTCCGTGCGCCCCCACCTCCCCTGCCGCGCGATCGCGGTGTGCCACACCGGCTGGTAATTGAGGCCGCGGCTTTGCAGCCTTCTGCAGGCCTAAGCTTCCTTCTGTGATCTGGCGCCATTTTGTGGTGGCCGTAGGCATGACAAGTAAACCAGCAATTCTAATGGAGCTTCCCCAGTGTTTTCACTGCCATCTCCTTCCCTCTAATTACAGCCCCCAAACATTATATATATTTTTTATTCTAACACCCTAGAGAATAAAATGGCGGTCGTTGCAATACTTTCTGTCACACCGTATTTGCGCAACGGTCTTACAAGCGCACTTTTTTGGGGAAGAAATACACATTTTTTAATTAAAAAATAAAACAGTAAAGTTAGCCCAATTTTTTTTTCATTGTGAAAGATAATGTTACGCCGAGTAAATTGATACCCAACATGTCACACTTCAAAATTGCATCCGCTCGTGGAATGGCGACAAACTTTAACATCTCCATAGGCGACGTTGAAAAAATTCTACAGGTTGCATGTTTTGAGTTACAGAGGATGTCTAGGGCTAGAATTATTGCTCCCGCACTACCAATCGCGGCGATACCTCACATGTGTGGTTTGAATACCGTTTACATATGCGGGCGCTACTCACGTATGCGTTCGCTTCTGCGCGCAAGCTCGGCAGGACAGGCCGCGTTTTCTGGCTCTTAACTTTTTTAGCTGGCTCCTAGATACCAAGCAAATTTGTCAAACCCTGGGTTACCATACAACCAGGATGTTCAACAGTAAGCTCAGCAAAATGGAGTGAAAAAGGAGGAACTTAAAGCGGAGTTCCACCCAAAAATGGAACTTCCGCTTTTAGATCCCTTTCACACTGAGGCGCTTTGCAGGCGCTATAACACACAAAAAAAGTGCCTACAGAGCGCCCTGGAAGAGCGGCTTCATTCATTCCAGTGTGAAAGCCAGAGGGCTTATACACTGGAGCGGTACGCTGGCAGGACAGTAAAAAAAGTCCTGCTAGCCGCATTTTTGAGGCGCTGTAGGAGCCGTGAATACACCGCTCCAACAGCGCACCTGCCCATTCGCGGCGCTTTTCCGGCAGTTTTAACCAGTTCACGGCCGGTAGCAGGGGTTAAAAGCGCCCCGCTATCAGACAAATAGCGCCACGAAAACGACGGTAAAGCACCGCTAAAAATGGCGGCGCTTTACCGCCGACGCCCCCACCGCCCCAGTGTGAAAGGGCTCTAAGTGATGGTGGCCCCCCTAACATGCCACATTTGGCGTGTCATTTTTTGGGGGGGGGGGTGCCCAGTTTTTATGGGCACCCAGCTCCCTCTTCCTCCCCGGGCTCTGCGGCGCCGGAAGGAATATCACCTCTCCCCCCTCCCTCCGTGCAATCTTCTGGGTCACATCACAAGTCCCAGAAGATTGCCTGACAATTTACAGCATGCAGCGCAGCTCGTGTCACAGCTGGGCACCCGCAGTTAGAATGCCGGTGCCTCGGAGAGATGCGGGAGAGGAGCGAGGCTTCCTGCACCCGCACCGCTGGACTGTGGGACAGGTGAGTGTCTAATTATTAAAAGTCAGCAGCTACACTTTTGGTAGCTGCTGACCTTTAAATGGGTGTAACTTTGCTTTAAAGTGCAGTAATTAGAAATCCAGGCTTTTTAATGAAGGTTAAAACTATTAACAAGTAGTCAGGAGTAAAATCGCAAAAAACAATCAATCACATGCAAACACCAAAGTGGGTGTAATAAAGTCACCGATGTAGCTCCTCCCGACTAGTTTCGTTCAACAGAACATTATCAGGGGATAAATAAGTATAGGGGTGGATGCAATCTGAGTTATATTTATAAAAACAACCTACCAATTATCTCCAGGGGGCTGGAGCTCTGTGTTGTCTATCAACACAGAGCTCTGGGCTGTGATTGCACACTGCCGATCAGCAGGTCGATCATTGTCTGGGACTTTCTGATAGGCTCCCACGCGCCCTAAATCCAGAAGTAGGCAGTGACCTACGGGCACGTTGCTTTGCCTACAGTGGCTGCTTGCCCTCACTACATTGTGGGTGGGCGGTTGGCACGTGATTAAAATGACTCAGGTAAGTAAACCGGGGGGCTGGGGGACCAGTAAGTATCGGATGTTTTTTCATCTTAATGCATAGAATGCATCAAGGTGAAAAAACAGGAAGGTTTACAGCCCCTTTAAAGCACACCTGTCTTGTGGACTGCAATTGCTAAATCGCCGTTCGCACGGGTGTTTAGTTGTGAAACCAAGCGTCAGTAATCTATTGGCTGTGCAAACATGCATGAATGGCTGTGGTCGCCGACAACCTGTTATTGCCCTGTACAGGCTCGCTGGCCGCAGTTATCCATATGCAGCTGTCAATCCCAGCAGCAAGAATCAATAGATCCCTGGCCCTGGGATTCCTAGCATGGCTTAATACGGATGAGAAACTGAGCGATCTAGTAGTAAAAGCAGCACACGTAACATACCTTATACATAGTTAGACATACATTTAACCCCTTGATCTCCCTAGATGTTAACCCCTTCCCAGCAAGTGTCAGTGTATAATATTACCACTGATCACTGTATTAGTGTCACTGGTGATGTCAGTGGCAGTTAGCCAGTTTCCCCCAGTGTCAGTCAGTGTTAGATTTTCTGTCCAGCACAAAGTGCTGGAAATGTGCGCATGCGCTGGGATTGTGCCGTTCCGCGCATGCGCGGGAGTGACGCCATCGCCGCTCCGGCCAGTCACAGCGCCGGAGCGGCGATACCCGGAAGTCACTCCGGGTATCATAGCGGCGACGGAGGTTGTGTCCGAGGACTGCTGCGGGGGCTTCGATCTAAGGTAAGTAATTGATAATGAGCTAGGTCTTCCCTCTTCTTGGTCTTCCCCAGTGACGTAGCAGAGGTACGTCAGAGGGGGCAGGGTCACGTGACGGGTGGCTCTGCCTCCTCTATATAAGAAATGTCACTGCTTCAGCCGCTCATTCGCTGGGCTGTGCCCAGCGGTGAGAGGAGGTCCGGGATGCTGCTGCGCCGGATGGATGGATCTTCACATCGCCGGAGCGGAGATCACCCGACGCTGGATCTTCTCATCGCGGGAGATCACCCGCACCCGTCGCAGGATCAGGACAACGCTGGAAGCCGGGAACGAGTGGATTTTTCAGCGCTGGAGTTTTTGTTTTTTTGTTTTTAATAAAGGACTTTATTCTTTTGTGTCAGTGTGTTTTTTTTACAATACTTTTTACTTCCTTCGTGAAATGGTAGAGGTACAGTGTACCCCATTACCATTTCACACAGGGGGGGGTCAGGATCTGGGGGTCCCCTTTGTTAAAGGGGTCTTCCAGATTCTGATAAACCTCCCGCCCGCATACCCCCACAACCACCGGGCAAGGGTTGTGGGGATGAGACCCTTGTCCCCATCAACATGGGGACATCCTCCCCATGTTGAGGGCATGTGGCCTGGTGCGGTTCAGGAGAGAGGGGGGGCCGCACTCTGTCCCCCCCTCTTTTCTGCGGCCGGCCAGGTCAACGTGCTCGGATAATGGGTCTGGTTATGGATATTTAGGGGAAACCGCACGTCATTTTTGTTTTAAATTGACGGCGGGGTTCCCCTGAATATCCATACCAGACCTGAAGGGTCTGGTTATGGATATTTACCGGGAACCGCACGTCACTTTTGTTTTAAATTGACGGCGGGGTTCCCCTGAATATCCATACCAGACCTGAAGGGTCTGGTTATGGATATTTACCGGGAACCGCACGTCATTTTTGTTTTAAATTGACAGCGGGGTTCCCCTGAATATCCATGCTCAGTAAAATTAACGTCCGTTAACATAACGGACATTTACGGAGACATTTACTAACGTCCATGTGCCATAGACTTCAATGTTAAAATATAACGGACGTTAATATATCCGTTACTTGCAACGGACAAATAATTTACAAAAAATAGTGCAAGACCCGTCACATATTCCGTTATAACTAACGTCCGTATGTTATAACGGACTATTACGGATCTTTACGGAACATAAAAAAATCCCATAGACTTTAATGATATTTTATAAAGGACGTATAACTTCCGTTTTTTAACATTATCTGACGGATTTTAAAACGGATTATTAAAACGGATTTATTTTGTAGTGTGAAAAGGGCCTTACTGAGGAGGAACAGGAAGTGAGAAATTCAGACAAAGAAAACAAAGAAAAAGTGAACCAACAATGCACTAGCTTAAAGGAACCTATTTAGAAAATAAAAAACAAACCTTTACAATCCCTTTAAAGGAAAGAATACAAACAAATAACAAACATGTCTATACTTATCTGCTCTGTGCAATTGTTTTGCACAGAGCAGCCCTGATCCTCTTCTTTTTGGGTCCCCCTCCGGTGGTCCTGGCTCCTCCCCTCCTGCCGAGTGCCCCAAAAACCAAGCCTCTTGCTATGGCGACACTCGAGCAGGCTTGTTCCAGAGCCACGATATCTGTGTCAATTCACACACAAAGCATGGCTCGCCCCGGGGTTTTAATCATTGGCTCACTGGCTCTGATTGACAGCAGGAGCCAATGGTTCCTGCTGCTTTGTGAATCAATGTGGAGAGAGAGTCGCTGCTCTGATGCACATCGCTGGATCGAAGCGAGACTCAGGTGAGCATGGGGGGGGGGGGGGGACTGGAGGGGATCTGCAGGGCCTTGCCACCCGTAGTTGATTGCCTGCTTTAGTTGCACTACCAGGGACTGAAATGCTCCAGGAAAGCAATTTAATGCTGAGCTAATCAAAATGACCACAGCTGATCACAGTTGAGAGTCAAATTGCTTTGTGTGCCATTGAGAAGGTGAATACCGATTGAGTTTACAAGTCATTTTTAGGAGGGGGTACTGTTTTTTTCCAGCTCAGTAATTCAGTTTTTATTTATATTTTGTTGTGTTATATCTTTCACTTGGTTTTTTAAGTGTTTTTACAGCAGCTGTTTTTGGCTGTAGACGTTTTTTTTCTACAGTCATTAACTCTAAACCATCATGTTATCCTATGTGTCCATGCACACACATGCTGTTATCAGCAGTTTTGGGCAGTGGCGCTTTTGAGCAGTAAAACTAGTGGGTTCTGAGAGACTTTTTTCAGCAGCAAAAATGCTCAAACGCTGATAAACATCAATAAATGCTCAAACACTTCCCTAACGTTTTTGATCCATCCAAAAAAAAGAAACGCTAATTAACGCTATTGCAAAAAACATTGAAAAAAGTTGAAAAACTCACTGCAAAGCTACTGGCATTTGTATAACGTTAGTTTAACGTCCAGCGTGCATTAGGCCTTATAAGTCGCAGTAAATACAGCTGGATAAAACAAAAACCGAGTCTGTCTTCATTTCAGGCTGCAAAGCACCAACATGTGATTTTAAAGGGAGGGTGTGCTTTTTTTTCTTTTTTTTTTTACAAAGGTGAACTTATCATTTAAGAAAAGTGGATTAACGCAGGTTGGGTAGCTGTAGAAGTACATACAATTGTTAAAACAATTAATATTAACTGCTTGCCGACCAGTTATACGGCGGCAGGTTGGCTCTGCTGGGCGAGAGCTTGTAGCTATACGTCACCTCGCCCAGCAGCCAATAGGGGCACGCGCGCGCCGCGCGCCCCCGACTGCCGTACGCGTGCCTGGCGGGCACGACCGCCGCCAGGCACCCGCAATCGCTCGTTACAGAGCGGGGTCCGGGAGCTGTGTGTGTAAACACACAGCTCCCGGTCCTGTCAGGGGAGAAATGCCTGATCATCTGTTCATACAATGTATGAACAGCGATCAGTCATTTCCCCATGTCAGTCCACCCCCCCTACAGTTAGAACACACCCAGGGAACATACTTAACCCCTTCTACGCCCCCTAGTGTTAACCCCTTCCCTGCCAGTGGCATTTTTATAGTAATCCAATGCATTTTTATAGCACTGATCGCTATAAAAATGCCAATGGTCCCAAAAGTGTCCGAAGTGTCCGCCATAATGTCGCAGTACAGAAAAAAAAGCTAATCACCGCCATTACTAGTAAAAAAAAAAATATTAATAAAAATGCCATAAAACTACCCCCTATTTTGTAAACGCTATAACTTTTGCGAAAACCAATCAATAAACACCTTATTGCAAATTTTTTTTACGAAAAATATGTAGAAGAATACATATCGGCCTAAACTGAGGAAAAATAACGTTTTTTATATATTTTTGGGGGATATTTATTATAGCAAAAAGTAAAAAATATAATTTTTTTTCAAAATTTCGCTCTATTTTTGTTTATAGCGCAAAAACGAAAAAACACAGAGGTGATCAAATACCACCAAAAGAAAGCTCTATTTGTGGGAAAAAAGGACGCCAATTTTGTTTGGGAGCCATGTCGCACGACCGCGCAATTGTCAGTTAAAGCGACGCAGTGCCGAATCGCAAAAAGTGCTCTGGTCTTTGACCAGCAATATGGTCCGGGGGTTAGGTGGTTAATAAGGGATTACTTTTATGCTACTAAGCAACTAAGATTGCAAGTGTAGCTGATCCCTTTGTACAAACTAATGTGTAGCTACACGTTTATTGTATTTTAGAAACTTTGAGAAAAGACTGCCATTTTATTTACAATATTATTTAGTAATCTATTAGATTGTTAACACTAGTAATTAATTACATTGAATGCACTGGGCCTTTGGTCACTTTCCTAGAAAGACAAAATGTAACACAATCAAAGCAGAATCCGAATATCCGACACTATATAATGGACCTAGTGTGCCTTAATGAAGTCCCTCAGGGAGCATCTAAAACCAAAGAAATGTAGAAAAATAATAGCATGCCACCTAGCAGGCTACACTACATTGATATTAGGAAAAGATGACCTGTCAGACACGGGGTGATCGTCAGTATTTCATTGGTTCCTTTTTATAGCTCTTTGGATTAAAAATGAAAATGATCCGTCCAAGGACTAGAGGTCTTCTGACCGGATTTTGTGGAAGAATATATCATCCCCGATTCTCCTGTAAACTGTAGATTTCTGTTTGATATTTTTAGAAAACGGTAGAGGCCTGTGTGTGGGGATTTTACATCCTAAGAAGTAAGGGCCAGATTCAGGTACAAATACGTTACGCTGCGGCGGTGTAACGTATCCCATTTACGTTACACCGCCGCAAGTTTACAGCGTAAGTGCCTGATTCACAAAGCACTTACCTGTAAACTTGCGGCGGTGTAACGTAAATCCGCTCGGCGCAAGCCCGCCTAATTCAAATGGGGCGGGCACCATTTAAATTAGGCGCGTTCCCGCGCCGAACGTACTGCGCATGCTCCGTCCGTAAAATTACCCGACGCGCATTGCGCTAAATGACGTCGCAAGGACGTCATTGGTTTCGACGCTAACATAAATGGCGTCCAGCGCCATTCAAGGACAACTTACGCAAACGACGTGAAATTTCAAATTTCAACGCGGGAACGACGGCCATACTTAACATTGGCTAGTCCACCTAGAGGGCAGCCTTAGTTTTACGCGGCGTATCTCGACGGAAACAACGTCAATTTAGAGCGACGGGTAAAGCGTACGTTCGTGAATCACCGTAAGTAGTCATTTGCATATTCTACGCCGACCGCAATGGAATTGACACCTAGGGGCCGGCCTAGAATTGCAGCCTAAGATCCGACGGTGTAAGTCAATTACACCTGTCAGATCTTAGTGAGAACTATGCGTAACCTGATTCTATGAATCAGGCGCATAGTTACGACGGGCGGATCACAGAGATACGACGGCGTATCAGGAGATATGCCGTCGTATCTCTTTTGTGAATCTGGCCCTAAGGATGTAAGGCAATGGGTTTCTAAGAAGAAATAAGTGATAATCAGCAAGCATTTAAATAATTTGTTACACATATGATGAATAAACGCTGCAGTGCAATGGGGGGGGGGGTTGAGCGAAACTCCCCAATATACTCACCTCCACCTTCCAGCAATACGATGGTTGCATCCCTTGCTGGTGCTCTATCGATTTGTGCCCTCCGTCAAAAAGTGCCCGCCCGAATGCGCAGAACGGAACGGCACTACAACTGAGTTGCCAATCAGCTGGAGTGATGGCACCATAGCGCATGCGCACATCGTAGGAGTTTTTTTTTTTTTCGATAGACGATACCATTTTACGGGCACGATTGAAAGCTATGCAAAGAGCGGAGGGACACCGTAGATGTCACATTGTGCCTCACTGTAAACGCATGGCACAACAGCAAGGCACAATGTGACAAATTGTGCCTAAGAAATAGTTTCTGTCATCGAAAAAACGGCGCCTACGATATTTGCATGCCCTATGGGACGACACTCCAGCAGATTGGCAACTCAGCTGGAGTGCCCTTCCAATCTGTGCATGCACAGACACTTTTCGACGGTGGGCACATATAGACAGAACGCCGGACGCTGTCATCTCCTTCCCAGGTGCTGGGTTTTTGGCCTCTTGATTGTCTGGCATGGGAAGGAGGGGCATGGAGGTCAGTCATTCCGGTGTTCGGTCAAAAGAGCCAACTCGTCAAAATCTTCAATTACGTTAGTTCCGGTGACTCTCCAGCAGCAGTAATTGAAGATTTCGACGAATTTTGACAGAACACCGGCAGCGTATACACTACAGTACATGAATTAATGAGTGGACAATGGTAATCCGCCCACTACTAACCAACAACGTGGCCGCCTCCAAGACAGCGACTTTTTTTTTTTTACTCCTTAGGCCTTGTACACACGACCGAACATGTCTGCTGAAACTGGTCCGCAGACCAGTTTCAGCGGACAGATCCGACCGTGTGTACAAGGCCTAAGGAGTAAAAAAAAAAGTCGCTGTCTTGGAGGCATGCTTTAAAACTTGTCTGCTGGAAACCCGTCTGTCCAACATGTCCGCTGGTTAGTACACCTAACCAGCGGACAGAAATCTCCCGCATGCGTCGAATGCATGCGTGGAAGTATTGTACTTCCTGGTTTGGTGACGTGGCGGCGTCAACGTCACCGCCACGTCACCGCGCTGTCTGTCCGCGAGGATTTCGGTTTGATGGTGTGTACAGCCATCAGACCAAAATCTCCCAGCGGACATGTCTGATGAAAACGGTCCGCGGACCGTTTTCATCGGACATGTTTTATCGTGTGTACAGGGCCTTACTTGGTGTCAAAATAGCCAATTAGTCGTGTACCGTAGTGTATACGCTGCCAGAGTTCTGTGAAAACAGCCAACTTGCCGTGTACCGTAATGTATAAGCTGCCGGAGTTCTGTGAAAACAGCCAACTCATCATGTACCGTAATGTATACGCTGCCGGAGTTCTGTGAAAACAGCAAAGTCATCGGAAATCTGCAATTACTGCTGCTAGAGAGAAACCAGAAGTGACGTAATTGGTGATCTTGACGAGTTTGCTGTTTTGACAGAACACTGGCACATACGGAGCGTGGCAGGAATGCATGCTGTGGTGGGCCTGCAAACAGGTAGGAAAGTGTGTATTACTGCAGAAGAGACATAGCAAGAGCTGCCTGACCTCAGTTTTCTAAAAGTTAGGTTTAGTTACAGGTAAAAGGCTACGTTCACCTTTTCAAAAGTAGGTGAACTAGCTCACAGCACCCTCCCCCCTCGTCCCCACTGTGCACTTATCTACTATGACCAACTTTTACTGCAACTCACCGCTGTAACAGTTCCCACACTTGACAGTTTAATAACCTTTTATTTTTTTTTCTGAAAAGATGAACTAAGGCCCCTTTCACACTGGGGCGGGAGGTGCGGTGGCGGTAAAGTGCCGCTATTTTTAGCTGCGCTTTACCGTTGGAATTGCGGCAGTATTCGGGTCGCTAGCGGTGCGGTTTTACCCCCCCCCCCCGCTGGCGGCTGAAAAAGGGTTAATCCTGCCAGCGGTATAGCCGCGGTTTCCCATTGCTTTCAATGGGAAGGAGCGGTGGAGGAGGGGTAAACACACCGCTCCTTCACCACCCCAAAGATGTGCCTAGCAGGGCTTTAGGAGCAGTCCTGCTAGCGCACCGCTCCAGTGGGAAAGCCCTCGGGCTTTCACACTGGAGAAACAGTGCCAGGTCGGTTTGCAGGCACTATTTTTAGCGCAATAGCGCCTGCAAACCGCCCCAGTCTGAAAAGTGTCTTAGGGGGGGACTTACTAAAACTGGTGCACACAGAATCTGGTGCATCTGGGCAGTCACCAATCAGCTTCTAGGATATATTCTCAAAAGCTTAGTGCCCCTTTCACATCTGACATTTTGGGATCTGAATCAGAATCACGGTGACTCTGCCCACGACCCCAAACCACACTGCTATAGTGGCAAAACGCACAAAGCGTGTTTGGGTGCCATTCATTTTCAATGGCACCTAAATGCAGTGCGGTTTAGCGGTCATTAATCACACAGCAATCACAGCAAACCACAATACGCAAAGCTTGTCGCAACTAAAGAACCTCCTGCCACTTTTTTGGGCAACAGTTTTTTTCCTCACTCAACTTTATTTGAAGTGTTTTTTTTGCCATTGTGAATGAGGCCTTACTGATTGAAATGTCATTTTGTGACATTTCAATAAAGTAAAAAAAAAAAGGGGTCAACAGCATGATGTGCTTGCTGTACCAATGCATCACACCACCCCTTCACAACACACACCAGTGGGCAGATATTATACAGAACATTTTCCGCACCCACTAGAGTGAATGAGCCCAATACAAAATATAAAACATGCATTCAAACTGTGCAGGAAGAATACAGAATGACTGTAAATACCTCCCCCATGTGCTCTGTGTGCTATGGCCACATGTCCTCCCCATAAATCTACACTGACAGTGCAGCTTCTCCTCCTATCATCACACTGCTGTTTTCATCCCATCTCAAAGAACATGATCATTTAAATCTATTCTAATCAATGTGATGGATCAGAGAAGGATCTCTCTTACTTGCAGTAAATGGAGGACACTCACCTATTAGAGAGGACAGGGGTGTAACTGACAGGAAGTTCCCTCCAGCAACAAGTCACTAAACTTTCCCCTTCCACTTCCTGTGCAACAATGTGCCCCCTCTCTACACACAGAATTGTAGTTGCATGGTGATTACATAATGGATTAGGATTTTACTTTTTATTTTTGTCCATTTTACATACTTTACAAATTATTTGTAATAATGTATGTATAATTAACCACTTCAGCTCCGGAATGCTTACCGCCCCCCCCCCCCTTCTTTATTACCAGGCCATTTTTTTTTCTCAGAAAAATGTGTTACTTTAACCACTTCAGCCCCAAAAGAATTTACCACCTTTCTGACCAGGCCATTTTTTGCCATACTTAACTGCGTTGTTTTAACTGACAATTGCGCAGGCGGGCGACGTTGTACCCAAACAAAATGTACATCCTTTTTTTTTTCCACAAATAGAGCTTCCTTTTGGTGGTATTTGATCACCTCTGCGGTTTTTATTTTTTATTTTTTGCGTTACAAACAAAAAAAGACAGATAATTTTGAAAAAAAGTAAAAAATTTTTACATTCTTCTATAAAACATATCCAATATTTTTTATTTTTTTTTTAAATCGAATTTCTTCACCAGTTTAGGCCAATAGTATGTATAAATGTGAGTTAGGGACCTCAGGTTGTAAGCTCATTGAGGGCGCGGACTGATGTGAATGTACAATGTATATGTAAAGCACTGCGTAAATTGACGGCACTATATAAGTACCTGAAATAATAATAATATGTATTCTGCTACATATTTTTTGGTAAATTCTGACACACTGCATATCCAATCTTGGTAAAGAGCCTCTGACGTAGGCTATTTACCACATGATTAGCTGTGTCCAATCACAGCTGATCACAGTGTCAATAGGAAGAGCCATTTATCACACTGACAGACACGAGTAGAGGAGAGCCGATCGGCTGCTCTCCTGACAGGGGGAGTCTGCTCTGATAATCAGTGCATTGATTATCAGTGCAGACCCATAAAAAAAAAAAAAAAAAAGGATGCAGACCCAGGACCACCAGGTATACCAATCAGTGCCCAATGGGTATAGTACTCTGTGACCATCAGTGATGCCTGTCAGTGCCTCCTATTCAGTGCTGCCTAACAGTGCCATCTATTAGTGCTGCCTATCAGTGCCACCTATAATCGGTGCCACCCACCAGTGCTACCTGTCAGTGCCACCTATTAGTGCCCATCAGTGCCACCTATCAGTGCCCAATGCCGCCTATAAGTGCCCATATGTTCCGTCTATGAGTGCCCATCAGTGCCACCTATCAGTGCTCCATATAAGTGCCTCATCATCAGTGCCCATAAGTGGCACCTCATCGGTGCCAATCAGTACTGCCTCATCATCGCCTGTCGGTGCAGCCTCATCAGTGCCCATCGGTAAAGGAGAAAACGTACTTATTTACAAAGTTTTGTAACAGAAACAAAGAAAGGCCCCTTTCACACAGGGCGGATCAGTAATGTGTCATGCTTCCCAGGAGACGATTCCTAAAGCCGACCGAAATCTCGTGGGATTTCACTCGTCACGTGACTCCTCAAGCAGGTCACGTGACAAGGGCGGATCTAATTACGCCATTTTAATTTATGGCAAACATGTAAATTCTGCCATTATTCACCTCTTCCTGGAAGTATTTGCTTGTGGGCTTCACAGTGCCCACAAGCAAAATGGCAAATTCGACGAGCGATTTTTATAAGTTGTAATTTACGGTCAATTCAGACTGGGGATGACTCTAAACCCAAGACACGTGAGTACAAGGTTGCTAACCATAAAAACAACAAATGCACTAATCAAAAAATTATGGACCGCGGAACCTTCGCTTTAATGTATCCACATCATGTCCTAAATAGTACAAAAAAGGAGATGATAAAAAAAAAAATCATATTAAAGAGGATTTTCAGGTTGTATGGATAAATTAAAAGTCAGCCGTTACAAATACTGTAGCTGCTGACTTTTGATAAAGGGCACTTACCTTTACAAGTTTCCAGCTCCATCCTCATCTGGGCTGGTTCTTCACTGGTCTTTGGGTCCCCGGCACCAGCATGGTTACTAAGCCTGCTTTCACACTGGGGCGGCGGGTCTGTTAGCGGTAAAGCGCATCTAGTTTTAGAAGCGCTTTACTGCTATTTAAGCGTGGCGGGCGCTTTTATCCCTTAAGAAGAGGTTAAAAGCGCCCATGTTGCGGTGCTTCGAAGGGCTTTTCAGGCGCTTCGGAATCGCTGCCCATTCATTTCAAACTTTCCCAAAGATGCTGCTTGCAGGACTTTTTTTTCCCGTCCAGTAAGCACACTGCTTCAGTGTGAAAGCAATCAGGCTTTTACACTGGGGAGGCATGAGAGACAGTTTTCAGCCGCTAAAACGCCTGAAAAATGCCTCAGTGTGAAAGGGGTCTAAAGGAAGCTGGCTCCTTGCAACTTCAGAGCTGGCTCCCCACCAGTGGCAGTGTGTCCATAGTGGGCGCAGGAGCGCTGCCCCCTCTCGCTCCTGCACCGCCACTGAAAACACGCCAGCGCCGCTGCCCCCCACTATTTAGATGGCCGGCCCCCTGGCGAGCGTCAGCCATCTGAATAACGGCAGCTGATTGGCTGTGGAAGTGTCTATCAGAGCCCGTGGGCTGTAATCAGCTTCCAAATAGTTAACCAGGGGACGCACGGGGAGCTGTAAAATGAAGGCTGCAGGGGGCCAGGAAGACTTAAGAGAGGCCAAAGAGCTGGGGGAGAAGGTTGCAGGAGTACCAAGGAGCTACAGCTCCTACCTACTACCTTATCCTCATTGTCACAGTATATTACTCTCACCTAATATGCTCTCCAGGTTAAAGTGCATTCCTCCCATCCAACATGTCCTCAGGCCACAGCAAGCAGTGCACTCCTGCACTCCACAGTGCACATCTTTCCTAACCACCTTGCCCCCCCCCCCCAAATCTTATAGCGCATAGCTCCCACCAAGCTCACCACCCAGGCTCCCAGCACACACCTCTCACCCAGCTCACCAGGCTCACAGCACATACCTCCCACTCACCTCACCACCCAGGCTTACACCACATACCTCCCACCCACCTCACCACCCAGGCTTACTGCACATACCTCCCACTCACCTCACCACCCAGGCTTACTGCACATACCTCCCACTCACCTCACCACCCAGGCTTACACCACATACCTCCCACCCACCTCACCACCCAGGCTTACTGCACATACCTCCCACTCACCTCACCACCCAGGCTTACTGCACATACCTCCCACTCACCTCACCACCCAGGCTTACACCACATACCTCCCACCCACCTCACCACCCAGGCTTACTGAACATACCTCCCACTCACCTCACCACCCAGGCTTACACCACATACCTCCCACCCACCTCACCACCCAGGCTTACTGAACATACCTCCCACTCACCTCACCACCCAGGCTTACTGCACATACCTCCCACTCACCTCACCACCCAGGCTTACTGCACATACCTCCCACTCACCTCACCACCCAGGCTTACTGCACTTACCTCCCACTCACCTCACCACCCAGACTCAGCCCTGGTTCACACTGGGTACGATTTGGAACGATTTGAGATGCGATTTAACATGTCAAATCGCATCTCAAATCGGCGGCAATTGTCGGCAATGGCACTGTCCTAATCAGTGCGATGCCACATCTGCGATTTCAAAAAGTAGTTCCTGTACTACTTTTTGCGATTTTGGGCAGCCGCGAAATCGCGGTAAAATCGCGCATTTTACCGCGATTTTGAATTCGCAGCAGTGTGAACCTAGGCTCACTGCACTTACCTCCCACTCACCTCACCACCTGGACTCACAGTGCATTTCTCTCTTCTGTCTGGCCATTAACGCTTTAGATGCAGTCCATAACTTGACTGGTGGATCATGCAAATGTAACTCTTGGTCCCTTTAAAGATGGACACAACTGCTCACAACACTATTTTTAAAGGCAGCATTGTCTGAAAACTCCTTTAATTCCCTTTTAGACTAAAAGTTTCCATTGGCTGTAGTCTTGTGCTCTTTTGCCATCTTAATAACATAGTGGCTATCCATCTACTGCTATTACCACCACTCATCCCAACACCACAGAGTGTCTTGGTCAGTGTGCAGATAAATAAGCTGCACTATTTGGTGACATTTGAGTTGTGATAAACCACTCAGGTTGACTGGCAACTAATCTTCTTGCTGGTTAGTATTAAGAGTTGACTGAATCATGCCTGGCCTTTAGCTGTAGATCCCTGCCCAAACCTCAGAGTACGGATTTCAGTCCTGGGACTTGTAGTTCTGTCACACATATTTAAACTCTGTATCCATAAAACATTCAGCGACATACAATTTTCAATCAAGCAGTCCCTTGCACTACATAGTTGAAGGTAAATCTAATTTGAACAAGAAAATTGTATAATGTATGGCTAGCCTAAGAACGACAGAAATGTCCATTGCCTGTACCTGCACAGTGCATGAAAACCACAAAGACCTCCCAGTGAAAGCTCTATTTACCAAACGGAACTTGTTGACCTGAGCCTAATGCCGCGTACACACGATCGTTTTTCGGCATTAAAAAAAAACAACGTTTTTAAAAACGTCATTTAAAATGATCGTGTGTGGGCTTCACATCGTTTTTCGACTTCTGAAAAACGACAAAAAAAAAATTCGAACATGCTGCATTTTTTCACGTCATTTTTTAAAATGTCATTTTTCGTGTTGTTAAAAATGATCGTGTGTGGGCAAAAACTACGTTTTAACCCACGCATGCCCAGAAGAAAGTTATGAGACGGGAGCGCTCGTTCTGGTAAAACTACCATTCATAATGGAGTAAGCACATTCATCACGCTGTAACAGAAAAAAAACGCAAATCGTCTTTTACTAACAAGTAACCAGCTAAAAGCAGCCCAAAGGTGAATAGAACTTCCCCTTTAGAATGCCGTTGTACGTCACCGCGCTTTGTTCATCATTTTTCAAAAACGATGGTGTGTGGGGCAACATCGTTTTTAATGATGAAGTTTTTTGGACATGCTGAAAAACAACGTTTTTTTTCATGCCAAAAAACGATCGTGTGTACGCAGCATAAGGCAGTCCAATACTAGTGATAGCACAAAAGCACAATTTATTTATCGTACATCACAGGACACTATTGGGTTATGCTCCATCTATAGGTGAATCGACATTGGCAGATCAAACAGGAAGTCCTTCCCTATAAAACCCCCCCTATACAGGAAGTAGTTCAGTTTTTTTGCCAGTGTCTGTAAGGTGGTCTTTGGTTCATACATTCACAAGGTTTTTCCAGGTGCAAATCAGAGACGCAGAGGGCCAGATTCTCAGAGGAGATACAACGGCGTATCTCCAGATACGCCGTTGTATCTCTGAGTCCGGCCGGTGGTATCTATGCGCCTGATTCTTAGAATCAGTTACGCATAGATATTTATTAGATCCGACAGGCGTAAGTCTCTTACGCCGTCGGATCGTAACTGCATATTTACGCTGGCCGCTAGGGGCGTGTACGCTGATTTACGCCTAGAAATATGTAAATCAGCTAGATACGCAAATTCACGAACGTATGCCCGGCCGACGCAGTACAGTTACGCCGTTTACGTTAGGCTTTTCCCGGCGTATAGTTACCCCTGATATATGGTGGCGTAAGTGCGGCGTACCAATGTTAAGTATGGCCGTCGTTCCCGCGTCGAAATTTTAAAAAGTTACGTCGTTTGCGTAAGTCGTCCGTGAATGAGGCTGGACGTCATTTACGTTCACGTCGAAACCAATAACGTCCTTGCGGCGTACTTTGGAGCAATGCACACTGGGAAATTCCACAGACGGCACATGCACCGTTTGGGAAAAACGTCAATCACGTCGGGTCAAGCCTGATTTACATAACACACGCCCACCTCTTCCCAATTTGAATTAGGCGGGCTTACGTCGGCCTATTAACGCTACGCCGCCGCAACTTTTTTTGAGAATACGGCACTTGCCTGTAAAAGTTGCGAAGGCGTAACGTAAATAGGATACGTTACGCCCGCACAAAGTTACGCCATTCTACGTGAATCTAGCTCAGAGGATACTTACTGCCTTTGGCCGCAGTATGTTACTGGTTGCAGAATAGGTCCTTCTCGGTTGACGGTTTCTGAGATTGAACTGTAGCACCTGGCTACTTTTATAGTAGGTGCTATTGTAAATTCAGAAAGGGGTTCAGAGAGTTAATTAACTCTGACCATGTTAATTTGGCTAAATTTAAGGCCTCTGTTCCAGCCCTGGCTGTGCTGTGTGCCTATCTTCCTGTCTGGGGACTTCAGTCACCCCCAGAAGGTAGGGGGCAGCAGTAAATTCAGGGTCGTGTGGATACCTCTCCTCAGGAGCCAATCAGGCGGGTTGATCGCCTCGCTGTGCATGCTGGGAAAGGGGTATTTAAGGGGCAGACATAATTGGTGCGGGTCGTCGTCGCCCCACACCTTCCACCTGGGCAGTCGTCCCACCACCCCGTGTGTGGCCCTCCTGGCCAGGATGTGTGCGTGTGTTGCTGTGTTCCTGGCTCCGGGACCACGTTGGTCCGGAGCAATGATCTACCTTGTAGGCTCGGTAAGCATACTGAGTCTACAAACCTATAAGTGGTCCTGTGCTGTCCAACCAAAATGGAGGAAGCCGGTCGATGGGGAACCTGTCTGAGGGATACCGAGCACGAGGCTGGTGTCGCAGGAGAGGCCTATCTGCTCAGCGAAGGACACTTTGTACCTGAGAGGGTGGACAATGGTCGCCTGTCAGTTATTGCTGCAATTGAAGCTATTTGAAGGAGATCCGGGTGCTGAATCCAGTTGAGAGGGATTTTGGACTGAAGTTTTCTCCACCTTTAGAAGGGTCTGTGGCAGAGACTTTAACCTCAAGTTCCGAGTGACACTCTGGTTGCTAGACTGTTGAGAGAGGCCTATCCAGATGCACTGTACCCACTATGGCTAGAGTGGCAAAGAGATTTATGATTGGAAGCAGGACTGTTTCCACGCAAGTTAACCCTGAATCCGCCATTTTTCAATTTGTCTATCCCTTCACCTCTCTACTATTTACCGTTTTTACCCGGCTGGGTAATAAAAGCACATAAAAGAGGACATTGACTCTATTACAGCTCTCATCCAGTACCCTAGATGGCAGGGATATAGAGGTAACATGCCACCCAAATCAAACCAGCAGCTCCTTCGGGGGTAGTTCTACATATTTGCTGCATGACTTTTTTTTTCCTCAGCCCCCCCCTTCACACAAGCACCTCTGTCTTGCAGATTTAGCTTGCACTGTGGGGTTCACTCCACTGATCCCCGCTAAGCAGGTCCTGTCTGCTCCGCTCTCCTCTATGGGAAAATCGGGTGGAAATAGACCACCATCTGTCTGGATTTTGCCAAAAGGATCGGATCAGATGGTGGTGGGTGTCAGCGGACATGTTTCAGCTGACATCCGAAGCTCCATAGGGGAGACTGGAGGTTTCGATCAGCTCCACCTGAAAAACTGACAGGCAGACCTGATCGGAAAGCCTGTGTGAAAGGACCCTTAATATTTTTTTGTGGAGCAACTTTGGGATAATTGAGGGTGGATCCAGCTAACCAGCTGAACAGGGAGGGGTACCAGAGTTTCAATTTGTAGTCACAGGACTCTCAGGCTGGGTTCACACTATTGAGAATTGAATGCGGCTCTGGTGCAAATTTGTACAGGAGCCCTGGGTGTTTTTTGGTCCGTTTCAGGTCTGAATTCAGCCAAAATTTGGGCTGAAATTGGACCTGATACGGTGAACGGGGACACAGCGGACCCCTGCTGTGAGCTGCATGCGAAGACATTGTGAACCCAGCCTCAAAGATTTAGTAACATAAATTTCCTTTCTTCTGTCATTACTCTGACGACTGGAATGGTGGTAATGGCAAATAGCAGTTCTGTCCAAACTAAAACAGCATGCTACCTTTGATAATACATTTTGAGTAATATTAATAATCAATGTAATTTGTTGGGCAGAACTTGAAAGAGTATAGCGTCCATATGTGCCTTAGGGCACATCAGAAACAGATATAAGTGTTACTTCCATAGTCAAAGTATGTGGGAGCTAAACATAATTGCAATCAAATGCTTCAAAAAAACTAAAATCTGTTGAACCAGTCATTCAATGTAAACATGTTTAAACAGGCCAAAAAATGTTGTTTGATATCTTTAGGCTATCGTCTCTTGTTAGACATTTAACAGTTAAATGCAAGTTGTATATTATTTGCCTTATAAAGTAAAGCCATGTACATTTATGCTGACAACTCTCTGTTTGACCATGTAAATCCACATGTTTCGTTTATAAAACAGACACTTCAGAGTTTGGCAGTAAATTAGCATTATAATGTATTCATCTTAATATTTGGCGTCAGCTGCACACTGTGGACAATCTGGGTAGAGACTCCCTGTAAACAGGTTATCAAGCCTTGAGTTTAGACACCGACTCCTTAGACAACAGGTCATCCAATTTTGGTTCAGGCCAACCAGATACAAAAACTATATTAATGACGTCACCTGTTTTGACAGTGACCCCAATATTTTCACCCTTAGGCCTCTTACACACGACCAGTTTCCTCGGCAGAATCCATCAAGAAACTTGGTGGGAGAGCTTTTTTGCCGAGGAAACTGGTCGTGTGTACGTTTTTCATCGAGGAAACTGTCAAGGAACTCGACGAGCCAAAAAGAAAGCAAGTTCTCTTTTTCCTCTACGGGATTCTCAAATTGGCTCGTCGAGTTCCTCGTCGGGCTGGTTTCCGACGAGAAACTCGAGCGTGTGTATGCTAAGAAACCCGTGCTTGCTCAGATTAAAGTATGAGACGGGAGTAAAAGTAGCATTGGAGGAAAAGAGATTTCACCTCCAAATACGGAAAGGTTTTTTCACAGTAAGAGCTGTGAAAATGTGGAACAGACTCCCTCCAGAGGTGGTTCTGGCCAGCTCAGTAGATTGCTTTAAGAAGGGCCTGGATTCTTTCCTAAATGTACATAAAATAACTGAGTACTAAGATTTGTAGGTAAAGTTGATCCAGGGTAAATCCGATTGCCTCTCGGGGGATCAGGAGGGAATTTTTTCCCCTGCTGGAGCAAATTGGATCATGCTCTGCTGGGGTTTTTTGCCTTCCTCTGGATCAACTGTGGGTATGGAGTTGGGTGTATGGGATTGTATTGTGTTTTTTATTTTGTTTGTTTATTTTTTTGTGGTTGAACTGGATGGACTTGTGTCTTTTTTCAACCTGACTAACTATGTAACTATGTAATGGAGATAACACATTTTTGAAGTTGTAACAGACTGAAAAGTGCAGATCGTCTCTTACCATACTTTTATTTAACACGCAAACACATAAGATTAGTAAACACATAAGATTAGCAAACACATGAGATTATCAAAAGCAGCCCCAAGAGTTGTGCAAGTGGAATCGAACTTCCCCTGCCGTTGTATGTGTTGTACATCACTGCGTTTGAGAACGAGGAGATGTTGTCTGTTACGTGTGTACACAAAGCAAGCTTGTCGAGTTCCTCGACATGCCTAACAAGGAACACGACGAGGAAAATGATGTGTTTCACCCGAGGAGTTACTCGGTCGTGTGTACGAGGCCTTACAGGTCTTTACACAACTGAGTTCCTCATCAATTGCATAGTCCCACTTGATCATTTTTATTCAACACAGGATCTTTAGATGGTTACAAAATAACTTAAGGATCACAAACTGATAAGAATGTTTATCTACAGATTAAGCAGGAGAAACAAACAATACACAGAACGAACTGAAGTGTATGTTGTACTAATTAGTTACATTTCCTTCTTAGTATGTGGAGCAATCACTTCTTTAATTCTTTCCTGTTATGTCTTCCTAATGGATTGTTATCAAACACTAAATTTAGGCATTGTCACCACAAAGCTTAAATCGGTCTCAGCGCACCAACTTGAAGGTTATACCTGTGATTCTGATATGTTTCTCTGGGGACAGCTTGGCTTGAACATGGTGTTTGCTCCTAGCCTAAATCCCAGCTCATTCCCTAACATTTGAATGAGATTGGATTTCAGTTTCAACTGTCCAGCTGCCCTTACCTTCTGCTTGATTCTTGATCATGTTTTACTGCTGCTTTCCCTAACCTCTGGCCTTTGCATATATAAACTTTGCCTTATGATTTGGTACATTATTTGGAATTGTTTGTACTGTCAGCCAGACAATAGCCAGGCAATCCTAAGGGCTAAACTTTATAAGCCTTGTCACACCCATATCATGAGCAACCATGGTAAAGACCTGCCACTTCTAAAGCCTACACCATGATGAGTGCCTTCTGTCATCTGATGGAGCCCCAAGAGCATTTTCCTTACCCATATAGTCATAGCCTTGGTACTTAGTCATATGACCTTTACAGAAAGTGAGTTTTAGATCATCTTCCCACTCAGAAAAGATTGAATAACCAAATTCAAGGGCTTCAGTGGTCAATCAGAAGGGTTGTTGGAGTAACATTTGCTTCAGAAAAAGTAAGTATTTTGGTAGTTATATTACTAATATGTGCATTTACTCACACTTGTTTAACTATGTTATGTCAAGATTTAAAGTGGAACTAAGGCCCCTTTCACACTACTGCGACTTCAAAGCCGTGCGACTTTACCGCGATTCCACAGCCGTGATTTTGCTGCGATTCGTGGGCGCGATTTCAGGGTATGCCTGTGTAAGTGGCATCAAAATCAGACCAAAGAAGTGCAGGGACTACTTTGAAGTCGGCACGACTTAAAGTCGTGCCAGTATGAATGGTAGCCATTGAAAATCATGGAGAGTGACTTGTCATGCACTTTTGCAGTCCAAAATGGGGACAAGTCGTATAAGTGTGAAAGGGGGCTAAACTTAACATTTTAAAAACTGCAAGCAGTATAATAATTGTACAGCGTAGCATGCATTCCCAATACATCCTGGCTGTGCTTTAATGACTGACTCCTGTTCAAATGCGTGGGATGATTTTACACCCCACCAACCAATTAAGAGACTAAAAACCCAGCGTAGAAGTCCAGGGAGAAGCTGCCAGCGATGGATATAATTGTTGCTTTGATGGAAGTTGAAGATTAGTATTTTGAAGGGTTTAGTACCACTGTAAACTATATTGCAGTAACCTATTAAAAAAATAAGCAACACATATAATCAGATAATGCACTTGTAGGCAGAATCTCAAACAGTGTACCCAAACTTATATTATCCTGTAATAATTGGGACAGGTTACCAGTATCAATCATAAACAATTGCAAGAGTTGTATTCCCACAGTGTTATCAGTCGTATGGCTTGTATTATCAGAGGACAGATTCGACTTGAAAGGTGGTGGTAAATAATGTACCAACAATTTACTGTATGAGGAAACTTCCTACTCCTGTTCTGGACACTGAGCAGTACCCCACACTGCAGTTCTCCATATGATACCCTTCTCATTGGGAACGTTTCCCTGCGGTATTTTTTTTCCCTAACCATCGGTTACCTGTCCCTGACCTATCACTAGCTACAGGCAGGGCCGCCATCAGGGGGGTACAGGCATTACACCTGTAAGGGACCTGAATGTACCCAGGGGCGCGCCCCCCCGTAATCATGTTGCGGCTTTGACATTCTTGGCAGCCCCCCTCACCCCCCCTTCTCATCTCAACTCGCTGCAGGAGGAGGAAGAGGTGAGATGACACATTGACATTTTCGGCAGCACCCCCCCACCCCCCAGTTCTCAATTTGTGTCAGGAGGAGGAAGAGGTGAGATGACACTTTGACATTTTCGGCAGCAATTCTCCCCCATCACCCCCCCCCCCCAGTTCTCTGCTACAGGGGGCCCATGCCTAAAGCTGTGTAAGGGGCCCCAACATTTCGAATGGCTGCCCTGGCTCCAGGGGGGTCATCCTATTTAAAAGCTCCCTCAACAACAAGATGGCCACCCCAGATCTCAAGGGATTTCAGCATCCAGTCAGACAAGTGCCTTCCCTAATAAGTCTGATGGAGTCCAAAAGGGGACAATTCCTTTAACAAACTCCTATGCACCTGTAACTATGGCACAGTGCCATCTACAGGTTGGAGAGTTGCCTGCACCTACCTAAATACCTGCACAATTTAGTCTGACTCAGAACACCACAATGCATGGTAGTGCACAGGGCAGCCATCATAAATTTTTGGGCCCCTTTCACAGCTTTAGGCCCGCCCCCCCCCCCCCCCAGCCTGACCACCTACATTCCCCAGGGCTTGCCCACGGGCCATCCCACCGAATCCACACACCAGCCACCTCACCTGTATGCACTCAGCCCCCCTTAATCCTGTATCTATATGCCAGCCCCCCTCACACCTTTATATATCTTGCCTTCTTCTGGCCTGGGTGGGCCCCTCAGGCCTCGGGGCCCCTTACAGTTGTATCGGCTGTACCCCCCTGATGGCTGCACTGGTAGTGCATTACCATTCATTGCAATAAGCTACTATGCAGGTGTGTAGGAGGTAAACGTTGGGTAGCCATTCAATAAATGTTTGTTACTGCGCATTACCATGTAGTACATTAATACATCTAGTAACGCACACGTTTACCACAACTCAAAGGTGTGATGCTAGTCATACTGCTTATTTATCCACACCAGAAAAACTGCTACACCTGAGTAAAGGACCATTTTAATATCTTCCAATATAGCTGCTTAATTTATGTTCAAAGTATTGTTCTGTTATTTGCAAAAAAAAATCATAAATTATTGCATGGTGCGAATATTTAACAGTTTAATTTAACAACCTGATAAGGGCCAACCTCTAATCCAGTCAATGTAGCTGTTCCTGCAGTCCAACCAGTTTTTAATTTTTTTACTTGTATTTGTTTTCATTTCTTAAATCCGTGTAAATGTGCATTTCTCACAACAGGAACACTTTTTTCATTAAAAATGGAAAATAAAATAAAATGTGCAATGTTAACATTTACTGTTTGATATAATTAACATATAGTGCATTGTACAGTTTTATTTCTTGGAACTAAAATAATACATGATGTAATATCAAATATAAATTCAGCTTAAACTTTCTGCAAACTGAATGAATTAACCTAGAAGTATAGCTGAATGCAAAATAGAATGAGGTTAACATATACTTTTTTTATAGATCTTTAAATTTGTTTTTCATCTGCTCAAGTTTCAACAAAATAATCTTTGTGTTCAGAACAACAAAAGATTAGCAAAAAATGTAAGTATTTTCTTATATGGCAGATCTGGAAACATGTGGAAAAAACAAGTGAACTCTAATGCCTCATACACAGTCCGATAGAGGCTACACACGGTCGGACTTTCCGAGAAAAAAGCCCGCCTGACGTTTTTTCTCGGAAAGTCTGGCCGTGTGTATGAGGCATAAAAAGATTAGTCATCCCAAAACTGATATTTCAGTTGTATGCAGTTGCTAGAGCATTAAAGTGATTGTAAATATTTTTTATTTTGTAAATAATAAACGTACTTGCTCTGTGTAATGGAATTGAACAGAATGGCCCCGCACCTCCTCTTCTCGGGTTCCCTATCAGCACATCTGGCACCTCCTCTCTGGCAAGTGCCCCCATAGAAAGCTAGGCCCAGATTCTTGAAGGACTTACGACGGCGCAGCGCCATGTACGCCGTCGTAAGTCCTAATCTGAGCCGTCGTATCTATGCGACTGATTCTTAGAATCAGGTACGCATAGATATCCATTAGATCCGACATGCGTAAGTCTCTTACGCCGTCGGATCTAAACTGCAATTTATTTTTTGCCCGCTAGGTGGCGCTTCCGTCGAATTCCACGTCGAGTATGCAAATTAGCTATATACGCGAATTCCCGAACGTACGCCCGGCCGATGCAGTACGACGTTTACGTTAGGCTTTTCCCGGCGTAAAGTTGCCCCTGCTATATGAGGCGCAGCCAATGTTAAGTATGGCCGTCGTTCCCGCATCAAAATTTTAAAAAGTTACATCGTTTGCGTAAGTCGTCCGTGAATGGGGCTGGACGTCATTTACGTTCACGTCGAAACCAATGACGTCCTTGCGACGTCATTTGGAGCAATGCACACTGGGATATTTTACGGACGGCGCATGCGCAGTTCGTTCGGCGCGGGGATGAGCTTCATTTAAATGATACACGCCCCCTACCCGACAAATTTGAATTCCGCCGGGTGATTTACGCTACGCCGCCGCAACTTTATAGGCAAGTGCTTTGTGAATAAAGCACTTGCCTGAAAAACTTGCGGCGGCGTAATCTAAATCGGATACGTTACGCCGCCACAGAGATACGCCCAGTGTACAAGAATCTGGGCCCTAGTTTCTATGAGGGCACTTGTGCGGACTCGCTCTCGAACCTCTATAGACACAGACAGCAAGACTCAGCCCCCTACCTCCAGCTCCGTCGTCACTGGCTTAAATTGTCAGCAGCAGGAGCCAATGGGTCTCACTGGCTTAGCAAAGCCAGTGAGACCACGGTGTGGGGACAGAGAAGAGCTGCAGATGAGCACAGTGCTGGATCAAATGAAAAAGGGGGAGGGGGGCAGTGGGAGAGGAGAGATACTGATGCCTAAACATTTTTTAACTTAATGCAAGGAATGCACTAATGTAAAAAATGTTTAGGCTTTTTAACCACTTTAGAGTAATACTAAAGCATTGTTTTCCTTTTTCTAAAATAACAAACATGTTATACTTATCTGCACTGTGTAATGGTTTTGCACAGAGCAGCCCCCATCCTCCTCTTCTTGGGTCCCATGCCGGCTTCCCTCCCTCCTTTCAAGTGCCTCCACAGCAAGCAACTTGCTTTGGAAACACCCAAGCAGGCCTGCTCCCGAGCCGCAGCTCTGTGTGTCCATTCACATACAGAGCTTCAGCTCTGCCCCGCCCCCTCTGCCTCCTGATTGGTTTACAAGCTGTGATTGACTGCTGCTGCCAAAGGCCAATCAGGAGTGCTAGTCCCTGGAGAGGCAAGACTCTCGTGGACATCGCTGGATTGAGAGGGGGCTCAGATAAGTATTGGGGGGGGGGGGGGGCTTCTGCACACAGAAGGTTTTTATCTTCACACAGAGAATACATGAAGGTAAAAAACCTTGTGCCTTTACAACCACTTTAAGGTATATCTAAAGCCAAACCTTCCACCTTGCCATTCAGTGAAAAATGTATGTGAATATGAACAAAATACCAGGGGTATTGATCATGTGACTTGTTACAGAGTAAGCGGAAAAAAGAACCCTGGGACATATGATATGTTCCTCACAACAGCATGTGTGGAGTAAACGAGAGGTGTGTAGCAAGGTCTCCAGCCTCCTTTTATCTAATGAGAACCTCCAGAGCCAGGGATACCGGACATCCTTCTGTATGATGGTGGGTTGTAAGGCATGGTGGGTGCAAAGTAGCTAAAGTTATTGAGCACCAGACACTTCTTGAATGCAAAAGAAAGTTTATTTCTGTTAACAAACTTTTTGGGGGAGAGAGCGTTAGGGCAAGGACACCATTGGGTAGTTGCAAGATTGCGACAGCTTCCCCTCTACCAACGACTACAGCATGTTCTCCGGCCGACAGACCCCTCACTTTTGGTTGGACTGCAAGCCACAGTCCCAACCCTACGCTGCTCTCTCTTGCTTCTGGATAGGACTTCAGACAGCCTAGCAGCCAGATGTGCCTGGGATAGGACCAATCTCCAGCCTAGCAGTCAGGACATTTAAGTTATTTGTTTTGGGCCAAGCTGGTCTATTAACTTCACTGAGGCCCCGTACACACGACCAGTTTCCTCGGCAGAATTCAGCTTCCGACCGAGTTTCTGGCTGAATTCTGCCGAGAAACCCGGCCGTGTGTACAATTTCGCCGAGGAAGCCGACGAGGACCTCAGCGAGGAAATAGAGAACATGTTCTTTATTTCCTCGTTGTTCTATGGGAGAACTCGGCCCGCCGAGCTCCTCGGCGGCTTCAGGGCTGAACTGGCCGAGGAACTCGATGTGTTTGGCACGTCGAGTTCCTCGGCCGTGTGTACGGGGCCTCACAATTGCAGCAGCTGTGTGTGCTGTATAAGGTGTTTGTAGCTGTGTTCCGGCAGCTTAAAAGAGATCCCGGATCCCCTTCCTGGAACAAAATCTTGTCTGGTTGTCATTCACAGGGAGCTTTGTATTCTATGAATGAATACAAAGCTTCCTCTAATTAGTTGAGGTGGAAAGGCAGGTAGATAACATCACAATCTCTGACCCAGCCATTTAGAGGAAGCTTTGTATTCATTCATAGTGCTCAGCCCAACAGGATTTTGTCCTGAGAACGGGAAAGGAAGTCCCTGTCCTGCTGCCAGAACACAGAGTTGCACACTGTGGCCCGGATTCATGTAGAATGGCGGGCGGGCGTAACATATCCTATTTACATGCCTCCGCAACTTTTACAGGCAAGTGCCGTATTCTCAAACGAAAGTTGCGGCAACATAGCGTAAATAGGCCGGCGTAAGCCCGCCTAATTCAAATGTGGTAGATGTGGGCGTGTGTTATGTAAATTTTATGTGACCCCACGTAAATTACGCTTTTTACGAACGGCGCATGGATATGACGGCTCAACGCAGAGATACGACGGCGTATCTGGAGATACGCCGTCGTATCTCGGTTGAGAATCTGGGCCTAAGTGAACAAAGACCACCGATTATTCAGTTCTTGGATTTCACTGAGAAGAGAGACAGTGATAGTCAGTCACCAGCTCTATGCTCTGCCCCTCCAGCACTCACTTGAGAATTGGCCTATGGAGGTGGCGAGAGCTGAGGGCTCAGTCTCCCAGTGGCTCCCATAGAGGCGAAGACAGGTGCCAGTACAGGTATCTGGGTGGATCGCGACATTAAAGTTGGTATCGTTTTAGAGCCCAGACCAGCTGAATGATGTGAGCCAACAGTGCATTTTAGCACGCTGTTGGCTGAAAATGAGTCACAGTAGTGCAGAACGAAGGAGATGTAAGGCCAAGCAGGGCTGTCGTAATGAGAGGGCACACCTGGGCACTGCCCAGGGGCCCCAGCTGCATGGGGGGGGCTGTACTTTACCAAAAGCAGCTGGTCCTTGAGCCCACGCTGCCCCAAAATTGGGGGCCCCATGATAGCACTGAAAGTCGAGGCAGTCTGCCTCCTACCTACTTGATGTCTGTTTACCTGCACTGTCATCATTATAGGGGCCCCAGAGCATTACTTTGCCCAGGGCCCCAAGATTCTATTAAGACGGCCCTGAGGCCAAGAGAGCTTTGGTCCTACTTCTCCTTTAAGTTTTGGGAACATGTCAACGGTGGAAGCAATTAGCAAATATGTGTATTCTAATCATCTTATGTAAAGTACAAATAAATAAGATCCCATAGCATGAAAAATGCAGCTCAGTGGGATCATTTCTAATATCTATCTTCACTTGGATTGGGCCAACAATACACTGCTTCATTCTAGAGAGAAAACCTTCCAATATGGTGAGAGTTAAACATTTAGAGATCACCTTTTAGTACTCTGGCAAATTCTGAACAGTGAAGGGGTCAAGGTTCAAGTTTAAATTCCACTTAACGTTCAAACATTAAATTCTGGGAAAAAAAGGCATTTTATTGATCTTTGCTGAGTTATAATACAGTGCAAGGTTGTATAACTCTGCTGTAGTGGATTCTCTCCATGTGTTCATGTCTTTCTTTATCTATAAAATCCTGCAATAGAGATTCTGTAAAGAATAATGTTTCTTCCTTGTTTGGCTTGTTACCCATATGTCTCTTCCAGTTTTCATTTAATTAGAAGAGTGTTCTATAGCAGTCTTCGCGTACAAAGAAGTAATTAATGTATTTTCTCAGTAATAACTGAGAAAATACTGAGAGTTCATTCGCTTCATGCATACCAGTTAACATTTTATACATAATATTGAAGAATATTGAATCTAGAGTGCTAAAGAAAATATTGAAAATTGTGGGCCAGATTCACAAAGGTTAGCGGATCTTTAGATCCGTGTAACCTATGTGAATTAAGATCCGCCCTCGCAAGTTTGTGAGGAAAGTGTCAAATTCACAACACACTTACCTCCAAACTTGCGACGGCGGATCCTAACTCCCCCGGCGGAATTCTAATTCCGCGGCTGGGGGAGTGTACTATTTAAATCAGGCGCGCTCCCGCGCCGATTTAAATACGCATGCGCCGTCCGGGGAATTTCCCGGCGTGCATTGCTCCCACTGACGTCGCTAGGACGTCAGTGGTTTCGATGCGTACGCAAACTACGTAGTTCCGTATTCGAGAACGACTTACGGAAACTACGTAAAAAAATACAAAACGACGCGGGAACGACGGCCATACTTAACAATACTTACCCATGCTTTTAGCATGGGTAAGTATACGACGGGTACCGCGCTACGGAAACGACGTAAGAACACAGCGTCGGGTCCGCGTACGTTCGTGAATTTCGCGTATCTCGCTGATTTACATATTATTCAGTGTAAATCAGCGGGAACGCCCCCGGCGCCATTTTTAAATAAAAAAAAAGATCCGACAGTGTAACACAGTGTGACACTGTCGGATCTTAGCCCTATCTATGCGTATCTGATTCTATGAATCAGGTGCATAGATAGGACTAGTAAAAATCCGAGATACGATGGTGTATCTGAGATACACCGTCGTATCTCTTTTGTGAATCTGGCCCTGTGTGTTTATGTTGAAAGAATATGAATATCATGGTGTGATAATTTTACTAAGTTGGTGTTAAAGTGGAGTTTCCATCACAACATTTTGTTTCCATTATTGTGCTCATTAGACCTAAAAAAGAAGAAAAAAAAATGTTTTTACATACCTGGAAATGCCTGTTGCTATGCAGTCCCACAAAATCTTCCTTTGGAATCACCTAGGATTCTGACATCATCTCCCTCGGCTCCTCAGCACGCTAATGCTCCTGGGAAATGTGTGTCATCATTTCCCAGGATGCAGTGTGCTCCCCCATTATAACTCCCTATCCAAGATATCCAGGAAGTAAGTGCTTGTGGGCTTCACAATGCCCACAAGCAAAATGACAATAGTGTGGACATAGTTTTATAAACTATCTTTTTTTAATAACTATGCGGAGTGGCGGCGGATTGTAAAATAGTAAGTGACCGGATTTATATTATAAAAACGCATGATGAAAGGACATACATTTACAAAATGCTAATTGTGGTTGGAACCCCGCTTTAAATGCAGTTTATTTAGTTCAGAGCAGAGCAGAGCTAAAGGCACTAAAAACACTTTGATTAAAATGTTAGGCCACCTTAAAAGCTTTAAGTCCTGCAGCCCCAGCAATCATGTAGAACAGCCTGCTTGTTACATTTTATTAAGAGGAATGAAAAACGTGCATGCGCACCATATCATCGGTCTTGGCATTATAGAGATACCGAAAAAGGGATTTACACTGTCCCAGCGTGACATCACTTTCTTTCTGCAGCAGCTGTGTTCTCTCGCGGTATTTGTCATTGACTTGAAGGGGTATTGTACTAACCCATATTGCATATGTGAGGCATTCTGTGTGATGATGTCATCTGTGGGCAGGAAATTGTTAACCTCCTAAAGTGGATGTAAACCCTCCATACACCCAGTTAGGTGAACAGCCTCAGATGATACACAGGGATGAACCAAATCTCCCTACATAGGTTTTACATGTATATCTGTTGTCTTCACATTTATATACTGTTTAGAAAGTTAAGATCGTGTTAGGAGATTTTCTCTTCCTGGTTAACACAGGGTGTGATGTCTGGGCATACAACCAAGATAGCTAACATTGCTGATTGGAGGAAAGGCACACACCCCCTCTCATCGTAGGCAGAGACTCTCAGAGGTGTTTTGTAATAGGACCTGCTCCCTGCTAATCTATTTTAGCAACCTCCCTGGACTGAAGATTCAGGCTGTTTTTGTCTAAAGTGTCCAAGAATTTGTCAGGATTTCTCAGACTGATAACAGCGGAGCAGTTCAGGAGAGAGCTATGGGACTTAGCTCATTAAAGATAGATAACAAAACACTGCAGATATATGAGCCCAGCTCAAATTACATGAATCGGGTTTACATCCACTGTAGCAGTTTGTACAGGGGAAACAGCATCCACTGTTCCCCCTGTAGCAGTTTTACTAGTGTCACCATTGGAAGATGTACCCTCCCTTACTGTTCCAAAGAGAGCCAAAATTTGGGATATTCATTTACTTGATAAAGGTAAATATGACACATGGAGAGAGTGAATCTTTTAATAGAGGCACCGATACCAATAAAATAAACCCAAATACCCCAAATAAAAAAAAAAAGTGTTGCCTTAAAACCTCTGTCAATATTTTAATGCTATCTGTGTGCTGGGATGATTCACTATCACTATTTGTCCTGGGGACAATTGTCACTGAGACACAAAATGGTGGTAAATCCAACATTTTGAGTTGTCATTGGAACAGGAAGTCTTTCATTGGGAACAATCGTTCTAGTGGCAGTTTTGACAGAGTTCATTTATGTAGCTTTGGAGATAATTCCTTCAATTTGCTCTTGTGTTGACAGGATAGGAAGTATAGGGACAGATGCCATGGGTTTTAAATCTTCCCTACACTATAGAAGAAGAAAAAAGTTTTAGTTTTATATATTTCTAATGGTGTTCTGATGAACACATAACTGCCTTAAATGGTGTTTTTTTTATTATATATTTTTTAAATTCAACTGTGATCAAAATATCATAGATTAGGGAGAGAGAATACTATTGCTCTGTGTTCATACATAAATTAGTACGGTAAGAATAATATCACTGCCTCCTGTATACTATGGGGGAAATTCAATAATAATGCAACTTTTCTAACGTTAACGTTAACGTTAATCTCTCTTGTTAATTTATGAAGCATCTAATGCCCCGTACACACGATCGGACCTTTGTCCAACCAAATTCACATCGGAATTCCAACAGAATTCCATCAGAGGAAACTTCGATGGAATTCATCGGAATTTCCGATGGGGCATACACACCGTTGGAATTTCTGATGGAAAAAGTCAGTCAGACTTTTTCCATCGTAAATTCCGATCGTGTGTATGGGGCATAATATGCTTTTGGTTCTGCCAGTGACTAGTAAAGCAAGTTCAGATTGTTCTAAAATGTGCCACTTTTACGATGTGGCGCAATGAATGCACCAACTTCAAAATATAATACCAACAGTTTGCATCTTAACCACTTGACAACTGGGCACTTAAACACCCTTAATAACCAGACCAATTTTCAGCTTTCGGTGCTCTCACATTTTGAATGACAATAACTCAGTCATACAACACTGTAACCAAATGAAATTTTTGTCCTTTTTTTCCCACAAATAGAGCTTTCTTTTGGTGGTATTTGATCACCTCTGCGGTTTTTATTTTTTCCGCTAATAATGAAAAAAGAACGAAAATTTTGTAAAAAAATGATTTTTTTTTTCATTTCTATTATAAAATTTTGCAAAAAATGCATTTTTCTTCATAAATTTGGCCTAAAATGTATACTGCTACATATCTTTGGTAAAAAAAAAAAAAAAATTGGGTTATTATTTAGTCTGGGTGAAAGTTATAGGGTCTACAAGCTATGGTACCAATTACTGAAAATCGATCAATTTGATCACATCTGATGTACTGACAGCCTCTCTCATTTCTTGAGACCCTAACATGCCAGAAAAGTACAAATACCCCCCAAATGACCCCTTTTTGGAAAGAAGACATTCCAAGGTATTTAGAAAGAGGCATGGTGAGTTTTTAGAAGTTGTAATTTTTTCCCACAATTCTTTGCAAAGTCAAGATTTTTTTTTTTTTTTTTTATTTCACAAAATGTTCATATTCGCCGGTTATTTCTCACACACAGCATATGCATAACACTAATTACACCCCAAAACACATTCTGCTATTCCTCCCGAGTATGCCGATACCAAATGTGTGAGACTTTTACACAGCGTGGCCACATACAGAGGCCCAACATGCAGGGAGCACCTTCAGGCGTTCTGGAGCACCGAGACCAATTCTGACATTTCTCTCCTACATGGAAAAATCATCATTTATTTGCTAGAAAATTGCATAGAACCCCAAAACATTATATATGCTTTTTTAGCAAAAACCCTAGAGAATACAATGGCGGTCGTTGCAACTTTTTATCGCGCACGTTATTTTCGCAGCAATTGTTCGAATGCGTTTTTTTGGAAATAAAACGGTTTTGTGCTTTTAAAAAAAAAAAACATTAAAGTTAGCCCAATGTTTTTGCATAATATGAAAGACGAAGTTACGCCGAGTCAATAGATACCCAACATGTCACCCTTCAATATTGCACACGCTTGTGGAATGGCGCCAAACTTTGCTACTTAAAAATCTCCATAGGCGACGCTTTAAATATTTTTACTGGTTACATCTTTTTAGTTGGAGAAGAGCTCTAGGGCCAAAAGTATTGCTCTTGCTCCAACGTTCGCAGCGATACCTCACATGTGTGGTTTGAACACCGTTTTCATATGTGGGCGGGACTTACGTGTGCGGTCGCTTCTGTATACGAGCACGCAGGAACAGGGGCGCTTTAAAAAAAAAAATATATTTTTATTGTTCATTTCACTTTATTTATTTTAGTTTGATACGTTTTTCCCCAAAAATAAATGTTTTGATCACTTTTATTCCTATTACAAGGAATGTAAACATCCCTTGTAATAGGAATATAGCATGACAGGTCCTCTTTACAGTGAGATATGGGGTCAATAAGACCCCACATCTCACCTCTAGGCTGGGAAGCCTGAAAAAAAATAAAAAAAAATAAAACGATCCTGGTTTAGATCGTAGCGGTGAGTCAGAAGAGGCACCAGAGGGAGAAGGGAGGGGAGACGTCCCCTTTCGCCTCCCGTAAGAACGATCAAGAGGCGGAACAGCCAACATGATTGTTCTTACGGTGTAGGGAATCGCCGGCTGAAAAAAATGATATCTGAATGATGTCTGTAGCTGCAGGCATCATTCAGATATCCCTGCACAAAGTCAAGGACGTCATGACGGCCGGCGGGCGGGAAGTGGTTAAAACGCATTTTTTTCCCAGAGTATTTTCTGGGTACTGCAGAGTATTAGCCGGGGTATTGCAGAGTATTGGTGTTGGGGTATTGCAGAGTATTGGTGTTGGGGTATTGCAGAGTATTGGTGTTGGGGAATTGCAGAGTATTGGTGCGGGGGTATTGCCGAGTATTGGTGCGGGGGTATTGCAGAGTATTGGTGCGGGGGTATTGCAGAGTATTGGTGCGGGGGTATTGCAGAGTATTGGTGCGGGGGTATTGCAGAGTATTGGTGCGGGAGTATTGCAGGGTATTGCAGAGTATTGCTGGGGAGCAATGCAGAGTATTGCCGGGAGCAATGCAGAGTATTGCCGGGAGCAATGCAGAGTATTGCCGGGGAGTAATGCAGAGTATTGCCGGGGAGTAATGCAGAGTATTGCCGGGGAGTAATGCAGAGTATTGCCGGGGAGTAATGCAGAGTATTGCCGGGGAGTAATGCAGAGTATTGCCGGGGAGTAATGCAGAGTATTGCGCAGGGGGGTATGCAGAGTATTGCGCAGGGGGTGGTATGCAGAGTATTGCGCAGGGGGTGGTATGCAGAGTATTGCGCAGGGGGGTATGCAGAGTATTGTGCAGGGGGGTATGCAGAGTATTTCGCAGGGGGGTATGCAGAGTATTGCGCAGGGGGGTATGCAGAGTATTGCGCAGGGGGGTATGCAGAGTATTGCGAAGGGGGGTATGCAGAGTATTGCGCAGGGGAGGTATGCAGAGTATTGCGCAGGGGGGGTATGCAGAGTATTTCGCAGGGGGGGTATGCAGAGTATTTCGCAGGTGGGGGGTATGCAGAGTATTTCGTGGGGGGGGGTATGCAGAGTATTGCGCAGGGGGGTTATGCAGAGTATTGCGCAGGGGGGTATGCAGAGTATTGCGCAGGGGGGTATGCAGAGTATTGCGCAGGGGGGTATGCAGAGTATTGCCGGGGGTATGCAGAGTATTGTAGGGGGGGTATTGCAGAGTGTATTGCACAGTATTGCAGAGTATTGTAGGGGGTATGCAGAGTATTGCAGAGTATTGTAGGGGGTATGCAGAGTATTGCAGAGTATTGTAGGGGGTATGCAGAGTATTGCAGAGTATTGTAGGGGGTATGCAGAGTATTGCAGAGTATTGTAGGGGGTATGCAGAGTATTGCAGAGTATTGTAGGGGGGGGTATTGCAGGGGGTTTCAGGGATGGCTGAGCAGGGATGGATGGATCTGTGACTGCAATAGTCACAGATCCATCCACAGCGCTGCTGACACCCGCGCTCCCCCCTCTCACACTGTACCGCTCGGTACAGAGAGAGGAGGGAGGAACCGGCGTCATCAAAAGACGCCGGTTTGTTTACATGTGATCGCTCCGTCATTGGACGGAGCGATCACATGGTAAACGGCCGCTATCAGCGGCCGTTTACCGCGATTCGTGATCGGCCGGGTCCTCTGGACCCGGCGGTCACGGATGTTCCCGTGTGCGCGTCCCAGGGGACGCGCGGGAGACGGACTCTGGGAGGACGTACATTGACGCCCTCCTAGAGTTAACCACCCGCCCTGTAGACGTATATTGTCTATAGGGCGGTTACCAAGTGGTTAAGAAAGTGGAGCTAATTAGAATCAAATCTCTTTTGGTGTAAAGAGAAAGACCCTGACACAGACAGATTTTGTCAAAGTGTTTTGTGTGTGTTGTAAAAGTTGTGCACTGTGCACCAAATTCAGGTACAAGTTCTCAACAAGTACGTGAATTTGGCGTATGCTGCGCTACTTTCTGAACGCATATGAGACACTTTCACAAAATCTGTCTGCATTTGTCTTTATGAAATCCAGATTTAAGTGTAATATTTCCCACGCACACATTCTTGAAAATGGCTGCAGTAATGTTGGGTGCTGTAATATCCACCAGCTGGAAACAGACAATCAAAGTGTATAAATGTCATCAGCACACCAATGATTCCTCAGAAGGGTCCAAAGCTTTAATCACGCGGTCACACGGTACAAATACGGCAACATTTTGGAGCCACGCAGGGCCCCTTCTTTTGGCAAGTCACTTGCCTGACAAAGGGGCCCTGTGTGGCTCCTAAACGCTGCCATATATGTACCGTGTGACCGTGTGTGATAAAAGCTTTGGACCCTTCTGAGGAATCATTGGTGTGCTGGAGACATGTCTACACTTTTTTGAATTCTAGGGTATATTTTGGCTTGCTTTGGTAACCACAAAACGTGTTAACTTTTAACTGGACTCCTTGGTTCTCAGGTATGGTGGCTGACAACATGGCAATGCTGCAGTGCAGCACATTGAGCATGTCATGTGGTGTGATGCCCTAAATTATAAACATTGTGTGGGGCCTTTTCTTTTGTCCATTGAGGCACATTATGAATGGGTTGCCTAAATGAAATCCACATTAATGTTTGAGACACGGCATGTAGTAATAGACTGCAACAGTGCAGAAAACTGTAAAGGGGCTTTAAGGGCTCTTTCACACGGAGCGGACCGTTTCCGGGTCCGCTCCGCGTGTCTCCGTCGGCTCAGCGGGGATCCCCGCTCAGCTGTCGGCGGATAGGGCGGTCCCCGCACACAGTGCAGGGACCGCCCTGTCTCTGCTCCGCTGTCCCCTATGGGGAACCTGATGCAGACGGACCGTCTGTCCGTCTGCATCAGTTCCGCTCCGCCGAACGGAAGAAAAATAGGGTTTCTTCCGTTCGGAAAAGCGGATCTCGACTGACGCGGAGGCTAGCGGATGCTCCATCCGCTAACGGACGCGTTCCCATAGGGATTCATTACAAGTCCGTTAACGGACTTGTAATGAGCGGACGAACGGTCCGCTAGTGTGAAAGGACCCTAAGGCCTTGTACTCACGAGCAGACATGTCCGATGAAACCGGTCCAGGCAGACATCGGACATGCCTGCCCGGGGACTTCTGTTCGATGGCTGTACACACCATGGAACAGAAGTCCGCACGTAAACAATACGCGGGGCGTGTCCGCGGTGTCGCCGCGTCGATGACGCGGTGTCGCCGCGACAATGACGTGGCGATGTGGGCGGCCTGCCTTTAAAATGCTTCCACGCATGCGTCGAAGTCATTCGACGCATGCGAGGGATGGCGGGCGGCCGGACATGTACGGTAGGTCTGTACAGACGACCGTACATGTCGGGGGGACAGGTTTCCAGCGGACTGTTTTAAAGCAAGTCCAGGAAACAGTTGTCCGCTGGAAACCTGTCCGATCCTCCCGAAAATGGTCCGCTCGTGCCTACACACGGCCAAACATGTCTGCTGAAACTGGTTCGCGGACCAGTTTCAGCAGACATGTTTGGTCGTGAGTACGGGGCCTAAGAGTAATGTTTCCGAAGTTGTTTAAGTATACCTTTTGGTCTGTTTCACAGAGGCTTCAGCTTGTATAAGAGCACTGTGAAAGCGTTTGCAAAGCTTTCAGAAAGCTTCAAGAAGTGCTGAAGCCTGCTATCAACTTGTTTAAAGTGGCAATAATCACTCCCACTAGGATGTGCTCGGCATTTACATTGCTGAAAGCTCTGTAAATGCTTTGACAAAACTTGCTGTTCACGCTGCTCTTACACAAGCTTAAGCCCATGTGAAACAAGCCTTCAGAAGTGAAATTTGAGGGCTGCTTTCCTGATCTCCTACTAAAAAAGATAGTTGCGGGGGCTGTTATGCTGACCCTCAGACCACAATACTTTCTGAGTCACTTACCCAGAACAAGCAGACAAAGCAGGAGGTCTTACTTTCCTGCTCTCCTTACCTATGTTGTGTCAGTCACTCAGAACTTATTGAGGCCAGAGGGCAATAGAGGTTACCAGGGGCACGACTACAGGCCATGCAGCCTCATAGCAAAATTTAGACCCCCCCCCCCCCAGCAAACTCTCTCTGTTTTTAACCTGGTAGTGTGAACTGTGACAATATTGCCAGTGAAATTAACATAAAGTGTGCCTAAATCATTACAGGTAGCAGGAGAGCTGAGGGCCTAATTAGAGTACCAGAGCTGTGGATATAAGTTATTAGTGAAGGAGTCAGCAGTGGAGGAAATTAGATTTGAACCTTAAAATTGATCTAAATCCACCAATGTACCTGTTTCCCAAAATAAACATAAAGTTAGAGATGTTCAATAAACGTTATTAAAGCCCAAATTGGTAAAAGTAAAAATCATCCCTTGCGGTTCGGCTTCACCTAAACTGCAAGGGTTGAATACTTGCTTATGTCTAGGGGACAGAAAAGCACTTTTACTTGCCCAGTCCTCCACTCACCTGGCAGATGGAGCTTCCCTATGCTCCAGTCATCAGACTGCATAGGGGAGAGGAGGCTGCAGGGACCAGCCAGTGGAGGATCTAGTACGTAAACCCTAAAATGCACTGACAAACCATAAAAATGCACTGATTACTGTATAAATGTCACTGGCAAGAAAGGGGTTTACACTGGGGGCAATCAAGGGGTTAAGTGTGTGTTCCCTCACTGTGTTCTAACTGTGTGGGGATGTGACTAACTAGGAGACATGACAGTTCTCTGTTTCTACTTTATAGAAACACACAATCTGTCTCCTCTCCTTTGACTGCACATAGATTTGTGTGTTTACACACACAAATCCCCCGTGCTGGCGCTCGTAGACACACGATCGTATGTGGCCGGCGGTGACCATGCCCACTGGCCACGTGCATCGGGTTCCCCGATGTGCAGTGGGCTTCCTGCTGTGCAGTGGGCATGGGCGCGCGCCTCCAGGGGCGTTTGTGCGCCCTCTGGTTTCTCTCCTTGGCAAAGTCGTATATATACAGGATTTCACTCAGGAGAGCCATTCTGCTACAGTTTATCTGCGTGAGGCGCTCAGGAACCAGTTAATGCAGAACAGAGATGAATGTGGCCTACAGTGATACCATTCAGCACAGAGGAGGATAGAAGGGTTCAATTTAGCTTTAAATTTCCATTAACCTACTTTGCCATCAGTAGTTCACCAGCCTGTTTTTTTTTTAGCAAGAAAGTACTGGGCTGTGAGACTTTGAAGGAGGAAGTGGAGAGAGATAGAGAGAGTCTGAGCCACGTGCCCTCTCCATGCTTCTAAACCCAAACCAGAATGGACTGATAGCATTTCATATGCACAGTGCTGGATAGCTAGGTCTGTGCTAATGTATGTGTAGTGGTTATCTTCTAGTATATTGGTAGGTGAACCTGTTTATTGCAAGATAGTGTAAATGCAGCTCCTGTTGTTGTAGTTAACCCTATACCTTTTGGTCTGGGATTCTATAACTAATTTGAGCTAGTCTTAGGTTTGATAACCAGCCTAGGTTCGAACCAGGTTATTGCTTCTGATGGCCTTGTTATTATCATAGCTTAGAGGTCCAGTTGCATGTCAAATTAGGGAGAACTGAAGAACAGAGTAAATAGGTGGACCACACGTTGCAGTGCCACAGTTCCAGTGCCACACCACAATAAGCTCTGTTCCAGGCTGGTTGGGCAACAGTTGAATACATTTGTGAACACTAATTTGGTCTTCAGGTCTTTGACTCAAAGACAGACATCATCCTCAAGGGCCCCTGTAACTGAACTTTGCTTTAACATTCATCTGGAAATATCTCTATTAATAACTATACACACTCAGGCATATGTGCACAATTCTACCAGAACTCCTATTGGTGATTGTTGCTGATAATACCCTTTTGTACATTGGATGTACAGTATGTACTGATATCAATCTATTCTTTAATAAAGCTTGTATTATTTCTATTGTGGTGTGCATCCATATGCTTGTGGCTAATGTTATATGCTGTAGTTCTTCTGCTCTCAATTACTTTGTTTAGATTACTGGTTGATTTTCCAGGAGGAGTACCCCCTCTGTTTACTGCTGGAACTGTCTTAGGTGGAGGTACTACCATCTTTATTATCAAACCCACTCTTCCGCTTAGTGAAGGCTCTGGTTCTCTTATTTACCTACAGCAGTGGTTCTCAACCTGGGGGTCAAATGATGATTTGCCAGGGGTCACCAAATCCTGGGCTGTTCCTGAAGCCCGTACCACTCTCCCAGCCTTTTGCGGCCCCCCAGCAGGGCTGTCCTTAGAGTTTGTGGCCGCCCAGCTAGGCTGTTCCTGTGGCCCCCCACCAAGGAGTAAGTAAAGGAATAAAAATAGAAAATTCATGGAAGGGAGAGGAAAAGGGGTAAGGAACCAAGAGAAAGGAGAGAAAGAATAAGAGAAATAACAGGAAAGACGGCTAGAGAGAGGGATGGGGGAAAAAAAAGGAATTAGGATAGAGAGAGAGATACAAGGGAAAGAAAGGAGAACAAAGAGAAAGAGTGGTACATCCTAAAATGTACCATAAGGGGTTTTAACACTGTAATGCCGCGTACACACGATCAGTCCATCCGATGAGAACGGATCAATGGACCGTTTTCATCGGTTAACCAATGAAGCTGACTGATGGTCCGTCGCGCCTACACACCATCGGTTAAAAAACCGATCGTGTCAGAACACGGTGACGTAAAACACAACGACGTGCTGAAAAAATGAAGTTCAATGCTTCCAAGCATGCGTCGACTTGATTCTGAGAATGCGTGGATTTTTAACCGATGGTTGTGCCTACTAACGATTGGTTTTGACCTGTTGGTTAGGAATCCATCGGTTAAATTTAAAGCAAGTTTGCTTTTTTTTAACCGATGGTTAAATAACCGATGGCGTCCACACACGATCGGTTTTGACCGATGAAAACGGTCCATCAGACCATTCTCATCGGTTTAACCTATCGTGTGTACGCGGCATTAGGAAGGGACTCAGGAAATGCTAAATGTCTGTGGGTTAGGGGCACAAATTACTTGTCTTGCCACTCAAATAATTTTACTGTTAGGGGTCCCCCATAACTTGGGAAATTTTATCAAGGGGTCACGGCGCTAGAAAGTTGAGAACCACTGACCTACAGGTTTAGTGCAATATCCTTCTTGGGAAGGGTCATTTCTTATAACCCGCTCCCCCCCTCCAAAAGAGGGGTACACTGGCATTCAGATGCTGCAACGTTAAAGTGCTAAATTATATTATTTTCTCCAAATATAACATATACACATCCATTGGGCCCTGTAATCAATTTTTCATGATATTATTACTTATTGTGTTTTTCTGCCTCATTGTAATGTCCTCCTGTAATGTAGTGAGCTCCTGAACCTCTGATTTCCCCCTGTGCTTTCATTTGTTTGGAAGGAGCAGTGCAGGTTAGTTGCACTCATATGCCCTTTTCCATGCACATTACGCATCCTATAGTCCATATTGGAAATGAGCATAAGAGAGCAGCTACATACAGTGGGACCATGGAGAAAAAACAAAAAACATAGGGCCAGATTCATGTAGATTTGCGGCGGGGTATCGTATCCCGTTTACGTTACGCCGCCGCAAGTTTCCAGCGTAAGTGCTTGATTCACAAAGCATTTGCGTGTAAACTTTTGGCGGCGTAGCGTAAAGCCGTCCGGCGCAAGCCCGCCTAATTCAAATGGGGCGTGTGCCATTTAAATTAGGCGCGTTCCCGCGCCGAACGTTCTGCGCATGCTCTGTTTGGAAATTTCTTGCCGTGCTTTGTGCAAAATTACGGCCCCCCGACGTGTTTTTTGAACGGCGACGTGCGTAACGTACTTTCGGACGTCTTACGCAAAAAAACATTTTTTTAAATTTGACGCGGGAACGACGGCCATACTTTAACATGGATGGTGTAATTTTACACCATCTAAATAGCACACTTAACCTTACGACGGGAAAAACCGACGTAAGAGAATGCGACGAACGCGTGTACCTTCGTGGATCGCAGTAAACAGCTAATTTGCATACCCGACGCTGGAAAACGACGCAAACTTCACCCAGCGGCCGCCGGAGAATTACACCTACGATCCGAAGGCGTACGAAGCCGTACTCCTGTTGGATCTATGCCAAAAGCCGTCGTATCTTGGTTTGAGGATTCCAAATCAAGATACGACGCAGCAAATTTGAAAATACGCCGGCGTATCAGTAGATACGCCGGCGTATTTCTGCTGTGAATCTGGCCCATAGCCACTCTATAGGGTCAGATCACGGCAGCAAACAAAAAAATGTATTTGGGGATTTGGAGGAAGCAGCTGAGATCAATAGAAGGGTATTTTTTTTGTGTTAAAAATGCATAGTTGAAAATATTTTTTAAAACCAGAGTTTAGTGTCATTTTAATGCTGGTGCATGCAAGCGAATGTGTTATAAATAGATTCCATAAGCTTTTAAAACAATCTTTGTTTCCCTAAGTCTTCATCCTAAAATCACAATGTGCTGAATAACACAGAATAGCAATATGAATTATATATTGTGCATATTATACACTGCATAAAATTGTATTTTCTTAAACAGCGTAGAAAAGCTTGCTTCCTACATAGCAGTTAAGACAGTACAAAGAAATATATGCATTGCAAAGCTGAGCTATACAGGGAGATTCTTTGTCTTCCCTGAATTTTTTTATTGCCTGAACTGCAGAGCAATATTAATTCAGCAATATGACACAGAGATCTTAGACAGCAAAGCTGAATGCATCTCCAATTACTGAAATACACATTGCACTGCCAAAGCAAGTCTGTATGTCTGTCTAGCTTATGTCAGGTTTCGGCAACTGTTTTTGGTAGCTGTCCTACTGAGACTATCCATTGTGGCTTATTTGCTAAAGGAGTAAAATCCGTTCACTTTGCATGGTCAAATTTGCAAGATAATTTTCCTGTAGCTTAGCAAATGAGGTAAAGCACACATACCAAAATGCTTGAACTAGTGCAGTGACACTGTCACTCCTGCCTATAGCCCACCCTTCCACCTACCTTCTGTTTGGTCCTGCTGAGAGCACACACACTTTCTGGGCACCCACTTTCTGATCGGTCTCACCCCTAAGTACATGGAAAATACCAATTTGCATCTTCGATCCCCTCTGCTAATAACCTTTTTTGAATCACTGCATATGCTCAGTTACACCAATAATGGTGATGATGTGCTCTCCTAACTCAACCTGTGACACAGAATCATTGGAATAAACGAAAGAGACGCTGGGCTGTTCCTGCAAATCCAGGACAATTGGTATCAATTGGTATCAATGGGTAAAGCTGTGCTGACCTCTCTCATCCAATGATGTGCAATGTATTTTTTCATTGTGCTTGCATGTGAATTTACACCTCATTCATTAAAGCCTAGTATACATGTAGTGGGATGCCTCTTTATCCAGATTCCAGTGCAGGTCCCTTTAACTCAACTCCCCACAATCCATTAAGCTCCTGGACATGCCCAGGGGATATAAATTTCAGCTTCACTCAGCTTCCTGTGCTCAGATAGATCCTGCCTGATGGCACAGCAGTGACTGGGCAAGTGAGCTGTTCCCGGTGCTGCGTCCTCCCCCGTTAAGCCTGGTGTGCGGGCCACCAGAAGTGAGCACAAGAGCACGCAGCATCTTTCCAAGCCCCAGTCACTGGAGAGGACTCTGTTATGGTCCATTTGGGGAGGCTGTCCATGAAGTGAGTTGGCCCTATCTGCAGCCACCAGAACCTCCTGACCGAAGCAAGTAGCGCCAGTGTGAAGTCTGTGCCAACAGGAGGTGCGCTCAGCTCACAGTCTGCTGATTTAACGATTACTATCTTGGACACATGAGATTCTCTAGCTCTCTATTCTATCTGTAGATTGAACTCAGAACACACTGCTGCCAACTAGTGGACGTTAGTAGAACTGCAGTATAGTTGTTATATCCTTTTTCCTTTACAGTTCATATTAATGTTTTGTACTGTATACCCGTGTTCACATGATCTCCTGTACAATTTATGTTGAATTCCATTGTTAAGTAAAGTAAAAATTGCCTATCACCACTGGTCTGATCATTTGGCTGAAACCATTTCTCAACATACACACAAGCCGGCATTTGGACCGTGTGTACTATAGTCAGTTTGACAGAAGTTCGGCCGGCTTCTTTCGAAGGGGCATCACAAAAAAGGTTTGCCGATGGCTGAGAGCACTGACCGAAGTGTTCTAGCGAGGGGGGTGTCCCCCCTAAACAGAACACAATAGCACGGCAGGGGAGATCACTTTACTAACTGAATTGTTAGTACAGCAGCTCCAACCGTAGCTGTGAGTTTTTTTTTCTGTTCAACCCGCTGTGTTGACTGAAAAAAACTAGTAGTGTAATGCCGCGTACACACGATCGGTTCGTCTGATGAAAACGGTCTGATGGACCGTTTTCATCAGACGAACCGATCGTGTGTGGGCCCCATCGTTTTTTTATCCATCGGTGAAAAAACTAGGAACTTGTTATCTGATGGTTAAAAAAACGATAGAAAAAAACGATCGCCTGTGGGCACATCCATCGGTTAAAAATCCATGCATGCTCAGAATCAAGTCGACGCATGCTCAGAAGCATTGAACTTCATTTTTCTCAGCACGTCGTTGTGTTTTACGTCACTGCGTTCTGACATGATCGTTTTTTTAACTGATGGTGTGTAGGCACGACTGATGAAAGTCAGCTTCATCGGATAACTGATGAGAAAATCCATCAGACTGTTTTCATCGGATGAAACGATCGTGTGTACAGGGCATAAGAGGTTTTAGGAAAGAGAAAACACCCTTGTAAAGTGATAATTCCCTTTGCAAAGTGAACAGACTTTACTGCTTTAATAAATCAGCCACATTGGGGGGAATGTATCAAAAGTGGAGCAGCCAGAACCTCTAGCAATTGTGCATGGCAACCAATTTAGCTTATATATTCAGCTTGTTCAGTTAAGCTTTGAAAACGAAAGATAGAAGCTGATTGTTTGCCATGCACAGCTGCTCCAGATTCTGGCTAGACCAGTTTTGATATACCCTCTAACTATGTTTGCTTGGCATGATACAGGTGCTGAAATAGCCTGCCTGTGGTGTCTGTTTTTGTTTTTTTCTATCAGCAAGTATAAACTTAATGCCACCTATGTTCCTGGAGAAAATCAAAAGAAGAACCCCTATGCAGCTAGACTAACCACTACCGTGCTGCCTTTGCCAGGATGCGTAAAAACTAGTAATAATAAAAAGCAAAATGCTTCAGATTTGCTACAGGTATTAATATGGACCTTGCATTTTTATTTTAGAACCTCCAAAATTGCTACAACACTATGCTAAATACATAAAGCCTGTGGGGGGGGGGGGGGGGGGCGGTTCAAAGTGGATGTAAACCCAAATATTATTATTTTTTGCTGTCACAATGTAGAGTATAATATTTCCTATTATCTATGCCCAGTCTTGCCACAAAGAGTTAATCCAGCTCTGAGCAATCCTCTTTTCTTTTTAGATAAACGGACAAACAGGAGAAACATTTTGTCCGTTCTTCCCCCTTGCTGTGAATGACATGTTATTTACATATCTCATGCACTAGCCTGAGATGGGCATTATTTTTTAATTCCCACCCCCACTCCTTTTCTGAAGTCATGTGGTTACTTTTCTGGATTTTGACTGGATGTTAGTGGTCATAATTTAGTGTAAGGAATACACAGGAAAAAAAGCATGTTGACAAGGGGAGTGTAGAGGTGGGTGGGGAGTCTACTGACATCGCTACTCCACCCCCCGAGCTCCAGACCACCCTCAGAATCTGCAGTTTTCCAGGTCTCATAACAGACAGAGGGGAGACATTTCACAGGTAAGGATACATGCAGGAGGCATGTATATCCTTATAGATCAGCACTATGGCAGTAGTTTAGAAAGGATAAGAATTGGCTTACATCCACTTTCAAAAGTTTGGTAGCGTTTGGTATCCACATCTGTCATTCCCCTCATAATTGAAGAATCAGCGCATTCACAGTTTTTGGCTTCACTTTTGGATTTCTTTGCTTTTTTTATTTTATTTGTGGTGACACATAATAGTTTGATATATTTGCATTGCACATACATTTTAATTTATCGTTGCACTATTGTTTTGTGATGTTTATTGTGCTATGTATTATGGTATTGTGCTATCTGCTATGTTTTTTAGTACCCAATAGTTTTAGTAGCTTTAGTAGTTTTAGTACCTGGAAAAAGTAAGTAGTTGTGATGATATGTACAGTTTAACTAACACATGCCAACATTTCAAAACTGTGTTCAGTCTTTAAGGGTTGTTTTACCTTCAGGCATAGCAAGGTTTAAAGGGCTGCACCCTGCTGAATGGTATTTTTAAAACTTTTTAGTTGCATTTGTACATGTTTTTATTTTTCTATTTTTACAAACTGAACAAAGTTGTCATAGATAGCTGTCTACCACTACTATCTATGATAGCTTCCTATCTGTCAATCATTGCTAAGAAAGCAACTAGTGTGTCTTGGCCCACTTCATTTAATGCACAGGAATCCCTGGCCTGGTAAACAAAGGCAGAGTTATGCCGCGTACAAACGATCGGTTCATCTGATAAAAGTGGTCCGATGGACCATTTTCATCGGACGAACCGATCGTGTGTGGGCCCCATCGTTTTTTTTTCCCATCGGTGAAAAAACTTAGAACCGGTTTTAAAATTATTTGATGGTTAAAAAACCGATAGAAAAAAACTATCGTCTGTGGGCAAGTCCATCGGTTAAAAATCCACGCATGCTCAGAATCAAGTCGACGCATGCTCGGAAGCATTGAACTTAATTTTTCTCAGCACGTCGTAGTTTTTTTACATCACCGCGTTCTGACATGAACGGATTTTAAACGGATGGTGTGTGGTGTGTGGTGATGTTGAAAGTCAGCTTCATCGGATATCTGATGAAAAAATCCATCGGTCCGTTTTCATCGGATGAACCGATCGTGTGTGATCGCATTATATTGTGACATCACTGTGCAAATCTGGCAACATCCAAAAAGCTGTGCACTCACAAATCAATGCCATTGTCTCTTGTATCTTAGTACAAATGCAAATTGGGTATAGTATGGTGCATTTGAGCAATGGTGTTGCAGGGCTGTATAGTAGGGATTCCTAGAAAAACACAAAACCTCCTGCGCTCTGGTGTTTCGCCAAACTGGGTACAGCAGTGTAGTCTAACGGCAAAAATCAGAAGTCTTGCAGCCCTCCACAGAACAAAGGGTGTTCATATGGCTAAAACGAAACAGAAAAGAAAAGCAGGGCGCACCGACCTTGTGCATTACCACTTAAAATGTTTTAATTAAAACAGAATAAAAAGCAATGGTCCTACTCACAAGACAATCGTAAATATGCGCTTTTCAGACAACTGGACTGGGCCTCGCGACACCTGCCAGTGGAACTTCAGACATCTGAACGGCTGACGCGTTTCTGGGGCGTACCCCCTTCTTCAAAGCCTGGATGGTCCGTGATCCGCTTAGTAGGGATTCCTGTCAGGCAGGGAGAGATGGTGGGAGAGAAGACCGCACAATACATGGTAAGACCTCCCCCGAAAATAAGCCCTAATGTGTTTTTTGTTGCCAAAACTAATATAAGACACAGGCTTATTTTCGGGGAAGCATGGTAAGTCGCACCCACCTGGACATGCTACACACTTGAGGTAAATTGTGACCCTGGTGCTGCATACTCCAAAAAACCCTAAACTTCAGCTTTATAAAAATATTGAACATGTTTTGACATTTAACACATGTTAAAGTTTATGTGAGAGTTTAGTGATAACATTTACATCTGCTTCAGGCTCTTTCGCATGACTGTTCCGATCAGGTCTGCCTGTCAGTTTTTCAGGCGAACCTGATTGGACGGTCCATTCATCCCTATGGAATGGTAGGTGTAAACTGACATGTCCGTTTGCACCCACCTACCTCCGATTAGAACCGGTCCACAAAAAACAAATTGAAGGGGATCTGTTCTGCTCCATGTAGGCAAATTGGATTGCATAGCAATAGCAGAGTCCTTTTACACCCGACCGCCCATGAAGCTGAGCGGGCTCTGTACGTGTCCACTCTGCATGAACTGAGCAGACACAGACCTGTCATCCTCCCACTCTGCACTGATCAGCAGAGGATCTGTGAGTGCATATGATGCTGATCAGTTCACCCCATGTAAAAAGGGCCCTAAAGTGATATTAAAGTCAAGGTTTTTTGTTTGTTTTTTAACAAACATGTTATACTTACCTGCTCTGTGCAGAGGTTTTGCACAGAGCAGCCCCAATCCTCCTCTTCTCCAGTCCCCCTCCTCCTCTTTTCCAGTTTTCCGGTCTCCACCCTCCTGCTAAGTGCACCCACAGCAAACAGCTTGATGTGGGGGCACCTGAGCAGGCTCGCTTCCGAGTCGCTGCTCTGCGTGTTTATTCAGACACAGAGCTATGGCTCAGCCCCACCTTCACTCTCTTCTCATTGGCTCACTGGCTGTGATTAATAGCAGTGGGAGGCTTTGTCTAAGCCAATAAGCTGGAAGAGTCCCCGAAAAGCTGAGACTTTCTAGCACATCACTCAGGTAAATATTCGGGAGGGCTGCACATGGAATGCATGAAGGTAAAAAACTTGAGCCTTTAGAACCACTTTAAGGAAAGACTATTGCACTGCAAAGTTTAATCAAACTCCAGTTTTTCCCAATGGACCTAAATACTAAGTGCACCCAGGGGCGGACTGACAACTCATGGGGCCCCCGGGCAAAAGGAGATTATGGGCCCCTGGGAAATAGAAGATTATGGGGCCCGAAGGCAATAGAAGATTATGGGGCCCGAAGGCAATAGAAGATTATGGGGTCCCCAGGCAATAGGAGATTATGGGGCCCCCAGGCAATAGATTATTGGGCCACACAGTACTGTATACACACACACAATATACACACACAGTATACACGCACAGTATATATAAACACAGTACACACACACACAGTATACATACACAGACTGAGAAGGTACTGGAGAGGCGGGGCAGCTATAATCTTGGGATTTTTAGAAAAAAAGGATGTCGGTAAGGAACATTTCAGGGACAGATGTAAAAAAAACACAGGTTTTTACATACTGTCCCTGGTTGTACTGAGGCTAGCAACCCTGATGGGGCCCCCTAGTGGCATGGGGCCCTCGGGCAGTGCCCGTGTGCGCGAATGGTCAGTCCGCCCCCTAGTGCACCATAACTCCAATACTAATTGAACTCTACATTAATAAAAAATATATATTTTTAGAAAATAATAAATGATTATAATAAAAATCTGAATTATTTGCCCAGCATAGAAGCGTTCAACTGTAGTGCTAGTCTCAGACATCCAGACCATATACTGTGTTCTCTGTGTGCCAGCCAGTCACATTGAAGTTAAACAGGTACTTCATTGTTCTGAAACACCCTGATGTTGGCCAATAGACACTTAAGCCCCGTACACACGATCAGTCTATCCGATGAGAACGGACCGATGGACCGTTTTTACCGGTTAACCGATGAAGCTGACTGATGGTCCATCACGCCTACACACCATCGGTTAAAAAAACGATCGTGTCAGAACATGGTGATGTAAAACACAACGACGCGCTGAAAAAAAATGAATTTCAATGCTTCTAAGCATGCGTCGACTTGACATCTGCAGTATGCTGGTCTTTTATTTATTTTTTTGGTACTTATCGTTTTAGCAGTAATTCTTCTATTGCTCTGAGCGGGGATTACTTCCTGGTATAGGCGTTCCCTTCAAGACAAGCTAGTTGATTGACAGCCTTCGATAGCGTGTCACGGCTTCCGAAAATACACGAGCGACGCTCGGCAATTTACGGCGCCTGCGCAGTCAGCTCTACACGGCAGGCGCAGGCGCCGTAAACAGCCAAGTGTCACCTCGGCTGTTTCCGGAGGCCGTGACGCGCTATCGAAGGCCGTCAATCAACTTGCTTGCCTTCGGGAACGCCCATTCCCCGAAGGATTTCCCGCTCGGAGCCATAGAAAAAATACTGCTAAAACAATAAGTACCAAAAAAAAAAAAAAAAGACCAGCATACTGCAGATGTCAGCAGTATGCTGGATCTAACTGCATAAAGTTGATTTTTGGGTGAACTCGCGCTTTAAGTTGTGATTTATTTTAGTTTGTGTATTTAGTGCAGGGAAACAGACATTATCCTAAAGGCTGACACAATTCCAAATAAGGAATAATACTGGTTTATACTTTTTAAGTACAATCAGCAGGTAGTACTGGAAATGATAGGTAAGGTTTATGTTTTATGTTTCTACAATTTCTTTTTTTTTTTTTTCTTTTTTTTTTTTCACTTCAGACTCAACCTCATAGAGTGTGCATTATATGCTCATGTTCTGCGTACCAGCCCATTGCATCTCTATATTGGTTTTGCATCATGAGTGTCGTTTCTTTTTGTGTGGAAATTTGCTTTTTATTCCCCCTTTTTTTTTTTTTTTTTTTTTTTCAATATGAGTATATATTATAGTTATTTATTAAATATCACTCCTCATGTTTATGAGGCACAAAATAATTATAATTTCCATTATCCCCCCCTGGTCCTTCCCCCCCCCCCATCCCCCCTATCTCACCTTAAACAATCTCTTATATCTCTAGTTCTCTCTAATTTTCTCCTAATGTATCTTTTAAGTATCTACCCTTAATTTTTCTGCGTGACTCCACGATTTCTTGAAAGTCCTCCATTTATCCCATTTCGTGGTTTGTAAAATGTTGTTACCCTCTATAGCCTCTTTTAGTTCTTCCATTTTGTAAGTTTCTTCAACCGCATCTATCCACTCCCAAATTAAGGGGCACTCCACCTCTTGCCACTTCCTTGGAATAAGTCTCTTAGCGGCGTTGAATAGATGCGGCACGAGCGTTTTCCTATAGCTTTTTATACCTTCCTCCCCCCCATGGAATAGGATGACCCATGGGTCCATTTTGATCTTTTTCCCCGTGATCTCTTCCACACAGGCCAAAATTTTTTCCCAATACCTCTTAACCTTGGGGCATCCCCACCAGAGGTGTGCCATATTTCCTGGTGATCTACATCCCCTCCAGCACTCTCCTGTCTGTTCTTCTTTAAATTTTTTTAGCTTATCCGGAGTCATGTACCATCCGGATATGCATTTAAAACACATCTCCGCAGTACGACTATCTACCGCCGAAGAGTGTGTCAGAGCCAACATTTTATCTATTGTGCCCCTATCCCGCTGTGTTCCTAGTTCCCTTTCCCATTTTTCAATGTATGGAGGTACGTTCCGCTCATCCATCTTCAATAAAATCCTGTATAACTTTGAGGTAATTCCTTTAGATCTTTCCGTGGAACATATTTTTTCTAATTCTACTAACTGATCTCCCGCTCTCAGCGGACCAGGGAGATCCTGGATAAAATGTTTAAGCTGCTGGTACCTCCATTCATTAATTTCCATTAAATTATTTTAACTCCTGTAGTGTTATTATGTGGCCATCCTTCATTATATCCCTTAATTGTGCCGTGTCCTGTTTGATCCAATTACCCCCTACTTGTGTTTTACCTGGTGCAAAATAATCGTTATCTTTTAGTGCTATTAAGGGTGAATTATATTCCTTCTGGGTTTTTTTATAAACATTGTCCCATATTTTAAGTGCATTTTTTGTTATTTCATGTGCGTTTTTATCTAGTGTCCTAAATTGGGGAGGGTTCCAAATTATCTTGTCCAGCCTCGCCTGTGCTAACTCAATTTCTAGACTTACCCACCTTTTTTCTTTGTTGGCTCTGGCCCACTCCACCACCCTTGTTATTACCACTGCATCATAATATCCTTTAATATCCGGAACCGCTAAACCCCCCTTTTTTTTTGGTTGTTTTAGGGTCTGGAGTGATATCCTATGTTTCTTATTTCTCCATATATAATTCATAATTAATTTTTTTAGTGCCGAGAATAGTGTTCTCGGGAGGGCTATGGGAATCATCTGAAATTTATATAAGATTTTAGGTAAAATAACCATTTTGCAATAATTAATTCGTCCTATCCATGATATTGCTCTATTTTCCACTCTTTTTGTTTCTGTCTTAATTTCATTTAATAGGGGGATAAAGTTTATCTTATACATTTTTTTAGAAGAATTTGCTAGCAATATCCCTAGGTATTTAAGTTCTTTGACCCAGGCGAAATGGTACTTCCCTTTCAAAAATTCCTCTTCCAATTTACTTATATTTATACTCATAATCTCCGTTTTGGTGAGGTTTATTTTAAAATTCGAAATTTCCCCGTACTCTCTGCATAGGTTTAATAGGTTTGGGATTGATGTTTTGGGTTTATCCAAATAGAAGAGGACGTTGTCTGCAAAGGCAGAAAGTTTGTATTCCTCCTCCCCTATTTTAGCCCCTTTTATTTCTTGGCAGTTACGGATCCTGGCCAGAAGAGGTTCCAATGAAAGCACAAACAGGAGTGGCGACAGAGGGCACCCCTGCCTTGTACCGTTTTTCATTGAGAAGGTTTGAGATAGACTGCCATTTATCTTTATTTTGGCTGTGGGAGACAAATAAAGGGCTGCAATCCAGTCTATCATTCTCTGTCCAAACCCCATGTCCTTCAGGGTAAGCAACATAAATCCCCAGTCTACTCTGTCGAACGCTTTTTCTGCGTCGATCGACAGAAGCAGACCTGGGGACCCTACTGCCTTCATTCTCTGGAGTATCAAGAGTGTTTTTACTCCATTGTCTCTACCCTCTCTACCTTGAACAAAACCCGTTTGGTCCGGATGAACCAATTTTGTCATTTCCTGTCTAACTCTTCCGGCCAGTACCTTTGCGTATAATTTTATATCTGTGTTTAGGAGAGATATCGGCCGGTACCCCGGACAGCTTCCCGTGTCTTTACCTTCCTTTGGAATAACCGTGATGGTTGCCTCTGATGCTTCTTTACTTAATTTATACTCTCTTCCAAGGCCATTAAAATACTGGCATAGTTTTGGGAGGAGGATCTCCTTGTATTTTTTGTAATACATCACAGTGAAGCCGTCTGGACCCGGGCTTTTACCGGCCTCTGAACTTATTAATGCTAGTTTAATTTCATTTTCTGTGATAGGCCTGTCCATCACTTCTGCCTCCATTTGACCAATTTTCGATATTCCTGCTTCTTTTAAGAATGTTGTGATCTTATTTTCTTTTTCCCCTTTTTGCCAGTTCTTTTGTTCTACCGAGTATAATTTTTCATAGTATAATCTGAATGTTTCTGCAATAGCTTTTGTTGTATGTGAAACCTCGCCTTTTTCGTTTTTAATTTTGTCTATATAATTCCTTGATTTCTTTTTTTGTACCATCCGAGCTAGATGTTTGCTTGTTTTATTCCCCCACCTGTATCTTTCCCTTGCTATTAAGTTAAATTCCCTTTTTGTATCCTGATCTAAGAGTTCTTTTAGTTCATTTCGCTTGTTTACTAGGTTTAGATATAGGTCTTGTTGCTTTCCCATTTTCTTGTGTTTTTGTTCAAGATTAAAAATCTCCCCTATGAGTTTTTCTTTTTTACTACTCTCTTCTTTCTTCCTCCTTACTCCTTTAGAGATCAAGATCCCTCTTATCACCACCTTATGGGCGTCCCATAGTGTTGCCTTAGAAATTCCATCTATCTCATTTGTTTTAAAATACTCTTCTAATTCTTTTTTAACCCTCAGAAAACTTTTCTCTTTGATTATTAGCTCCTCATTGAGTCTCCAGTTTTGATAGGGCTTTTGAATCCCTGAGATATTTATAGATATGCTAATGGGGGCGTGATCCGAGATCGTCATGGTTTCTATTCTTGTCTTGACCACCGTTTCCAGCATTCTATGATCTACCAGTATGTGGTCTATCCGCGAGTAGCTCCCGTGGACCGGGGAATAAAACGTGTAATCTCGTTGGCTTGGGTTAAAGATCCTCCATGTATCCACTAATTGGTTTCTATATAAACTTTCTTTAACCTTTCTTAGTTGTATGTCTTGGGTTTCTGTTGTCTGGTGAGTCTTATCTACTTTCGGGTCCATGCAAAAGTTTAGGTCACCTCCCAATATTAACTTTCCCCTCCTGAAATCTTTTAATTTCCCTAGTATTTCCAGCAGGTATTTCATCGGAGAGGTATTTGGGGCATATATATTTACAAGAGTGTATTCCTCCTCCTCCAGTTTTCCCCTTAAAAAGAGGAATCTCCCTTCCGGGTCTGTCATTCTATCTATTGGGACAAACCTAGTCCCCTTCGCTATTCCGATTGCTATCCCTCTAGCTCTTTTGGAAATAGTATCTCCGTAGTACCATCTGGGAAAGTCGGGGGAGTATATCCTTGTGTTTGACCCCAGTGTAAGATGGGTTTCTTGTAAAAAGGCAATGTCTGTCCTGTACCTTTTCAGCTCCTTTAATATCTTATGTCTCTTAGTTGGGCTGTTGAGGCCTTTTACATTATAGGACAGACATTTAATCACTGGCATCCTTGTTTACCTTTCTTCGGGCTACGATCTCTTTTGATTGTTTTGGTGAGATAGGGTTTCTTCCCTCCCTCCTTCCCGTCCCTCCCCCCCCTTCCTTCCCGTCCCTCCCCCCCCTTCCTTCCCGTCCCTCCCCCCTCCCTCCGACCATCCCATCCCTCCCCCTTCCCTCCCTCCTCCCTCCTACCCCCCCTATCTGGCCTATTAAAGGCCTCTGAACCATCTTCCCTGTCATGGTTCAGGTCACTCCGGGTGGGGTCTGAGACCACCTCCCCCCTCCCGGTTCTCCACCCCGGAGGGGGGGGGGGGAGGGGACAAGACCCAAGCCAGAGGTCTGAGGAGAGATCCATCCAGAGGCAATAGAAGGAGAAACAAAGCAAAAGAAAAGGAAGAGATAATAAAAAAAAAAAAAAATTGCAACTGGAGAAAGCTAAGGAAAATAGGGATAGGGGGAGGTTTCCATTCTCCTCCCCTCTCCCTCCCACCTCCGTCTCCTCTCCTATCCCCAGCCTGGTAGCTCAGGGACCTGAATATCCAATTTCCTACAAAATTCATTTAGGTCCTCGGGGAATCTTAGTGTCGCAGATCTCCCCTCTTTTGTTCCAATTAGGCAAGCAGGAAATCCCCAATTATACTTAATATTCAGGTCTATCATCTGTTTTAAGAGCGGTTTTAACAGCCATCTCCTGGTCAGGGTTTCTGGGGCCACGTCGGTGAATATCTGCAGTTCCGTCCCTTCAAACACTATCGGGGGTTGTCCCCTCAGCTTTTTCCAAATTGCTTCTTTATCTTCATAAAATCGGAACCTTATTATGACATCTCTTGTTCGCTCGGAGGTCAATCTTTTCGGATTTCCTACTCGGTGGACCCTTTCGATCCTAATTGGATTGTCTATTGTTCTTTCCAGTAGTGGATTAAATATCGTCTGTGTTATTATCCTGAGGTCCTCGCCCCTTTTTTCTGGTATAGACCTTATCCTTAAGTTTTGTCTCCGACTTCTGTTTTCCTGATCCTCCAATTTGTAGAGAATATGCCTCTGTTGAAGTTGAATCTGATCCATCTGGGCTTTTAGTGTATTTGATTCCTGTTCTTGTTTCTCTATTTGTTCCTCTGCTGTTTCTATTCTGGAGAGCATGTGGCCAAAATCGGTCCGTAAGTTCTGTATTTCACTTTTTATCACGTTTTCCAATCTTAACAGCATCTCTGCCATTTCTCCTTTAGAGGGGGACTGGGTGTCTGTGCTTCGTTCATCCATCCTGCTGCTTTCCAGTACACTACCTGTGGGCCCCTCCTCTCTTAGTTCTATAGATGTTTCTCTGGAGATATCACTCTGGGGTTTCTTGTTTTCGGCCTTTTTAACTTTATTCACTTGTTGTTGCTTTATTGCACCCTGGCCTCCAGGAACACGCGGGCTTTCCCCTCTGGTTACGAAAGGCCTTATTGAGCTTGTTGCTGTTATGTTACTTGGAGTAGTTGGGGGCCCCCCTTTTGTTGATCTACTCGTCATTCTGCTCATGTTAGTCTCCTTCTTTCTAATTCTCTTCCCCAGCTTGACCTCTTATTCCCAACTAGTTAATACAGAAACCGATATAAAGGGATAGACCGATATGAAGGGCTAGGCTAGATTGAGCCAGAGATTTACTTTGTAGGGATTTGCTATTTTATTTTTATTTTATTTTTATTTTCTCTCCCTCTACCCCCCTTTTGGCTCTTACCCTACTAATATTATCTCAGTATTCAGCGGTTCTGGCAGTTTGAACAGCGCTTATCGATGTATATACCAAATATATACCAAGTATTTATGTGCGCGGAGGGCTAGGTAAGAGAGAGGGATAGAGAGGGTCACCTTCTAACTCTTTATTTATGGGGTTTATGGTATGAAACAGAATTTGAGTTTCAGATTTCTTCCAAGTTCTTTCTCCTTTATATCCCCCACCTCTTCTCTTTTTAATTCAAGGAAGGCATACAGACAGTCTGTTCTTCGGATCGTCTGATTATCTAGGTATTTAAAGCCCGGTGTTAGAAATGCTCTCGGGGTGTACGTGAGCAGTGACCCCTTTTCGGTGTAAAAGGGTATCGAGGGATTCCCTAAATATATGGTCCCATCAATAGAGAAAGACAAGTGAAATATTGCTTCCAGTGTCCACGATTTTAATTTGTACAGATCATATCCTACATTTATGGGTCCACTTGATTCATATCCACGTTTTATATGTATTTTCCTTATTTTAGCCAAGGGTCCCTTTTATTTAATATTACTTTCTCACGTAATATATCCAGGGGGTTTATTTATCCTCAGTCTTCCTTTGTTTTAAGGGATATCGTTGTTCCCCCTTTGTTTCCCCCCCCCTTTTTTTTTCTCTCCTCTCTCCCCGGTTATATACTTATCCACGTTCTTTTTTTTTTTTCCCTTAAAATATTGCCTAGTCAATTACAACAAATAGTGTTTGTATATGCAAGGGATATGAATATACGGAATTCCCTTATTTACCCTACAGTTATAGGGCTTTGAGGAGGGGGACAGGGTGACTTCAGGGATCTTTCCCTTTTCCTGCTGTTTAATGACCAGGGAAACAAGTGGACACCCAGAAAGAAATAGAGGACAGACCCAGGGGTACCTAAGGATTCCCTGAGGGGCATATAATTCCCCCGCAATCAAAAAAAAAAAAAAAAAGAAAATTAGGAGATACAAATGAGCAGGCCCATCCTTCAAGCAAAACGTGCAGGTAGAGTTTTGAATACAAAATGTATATGCCAGTTTTACCTATTCTGGGTATTTCAAATGCGATATAGGTAGTCCCACCCAGTCCAATAGTATAAAAAGGTGCTGTAGCAATCAGTTATCTATAGTAATACATCTTATCCACCCTTTTATACAGGTTCACTTAGTATAGATAGTTGGTTGTCTCAAGGTTCCCATTAGCCTCACTTAATGATCTTCCATTCTCATATGTTCAATTGTTCTGTGTCATTTCATACATTGCAGCTCTAATTTAACTTCTCCGTGCAAAATACATCTCTCTTCATCATAAATCTACCATACATTGCTGTTTTTTTGACCATCTGATTCTTCTTCAAGAAATTACATCCTAGTATCGAATGTACCTCTGGTCTGGATCAGCTGAGGAGAGAAGTGTGGGTGGTATCCATCTGGGCTCCGCGTCCACGCTGGCTCAACATACTCACATCAGTGTGGGCTAGGAGCTGGAGCCGGTGTAGTCGGCGGGTACTGTCCTCCCGCTACTTACCCCGCGTCCTGTGTCCGTTTTTCCGGTGCTGCGGCGCGGCGCGATACTTCACCGCCCGCAGCCCTTAGCACCACGGGAAACGAGCGGGTCCGATGGTCCAATGGAGAGCCGATGGACAGCACTTGCTGCATACGGGAGCTGTCGTCTCTCCCCCTCACTCAGCGCGTTCCGTCCTTCCTCCTAGCAGTCCACTCCCCCACCCGTAGACGCATCGCGTCCTCACGTCCTCACATGGACGCGCAACATGACTGATGGGGTGTCACGTAGATCTGATGTTTCTACAATTTCTTAACAACTTCCACTTCCACTTGCACTAAATGTCTTTTATCCAGCATTGACACATTTTGATAAGTGCACTAAGAATTCTTCCAAACATCACATATTCATTATCAAAAACATTATTATTTTCAATATTAATCTATTGGTTCTATGATGGTCGTGCAAACTGGGAAAACTTGTGTAATTCAAACCTTTCCTGGAAGATCCAAGGTGAAGCTCCTGGGGGCATTTTTACGAACTTGCTCGTACAAACCACATAAAAAGATGTTAGGTGCCACGCTCATCACTTCAAATAAAATCCAAGTTTATTGAAGATACCGTAACATCACAAACAGCTGAAAATAAATACAAGAGGTTTTACATAGGCGCTCTTTTTTCTTCAAGGCAGGTCTTGAAACTTCACTTCTGACATAGTGCAGATCATGCACTTGATCTAGAAGGTAACTCCAGGCAATGAGTAAAATCTATCTGAAAACTTAAAATGCTTTCTAGGAAATAGTACAACTGCTTTAAAGTTACAAACTGTGCAGTATGAACCTCACACAATCCACTGTATTAAAATCCAGAAGGCTTGTCATAGTTAATTGGACAGGGATCCAGACTCTTGTCCCGTTTCCATACTGCAGAACGTTTCCTATGAAGCTACAGATGGTGACGCTCAGAACCAGGGAACACTTGTCTTACATCTCCACAAGTTTGTGGAGCAGCCACAATAATTCAGTGAGGGGAGTGAACACAGTGCAAGATCCATGTGAGGATAAATATTAGATCTACTGCATCTGTTGGCAAATTTAAGTGAAGCATTTAAATGTCTGACTGGAGCATGAAAATTGTCCATGTTTCAAGCAAATTTTGACATTCTGTCTGGAAGACATACAGAGCTTATCCTGTAATTGCTGCAGCTTAAAAACACTTGAGGCGAAAAATCCTCCTATGTCTGTGAAGGTTTTCATTTATCCAGGTCATTGTATATCTAGTAGTAGTCACATTCAACTGGACTTGTTCTGTTATGTTGAAGGCATTTTATATATTGTCCAAGCTACAAAGTATCTTCAACATTAAAGAACAAGTCCAACTGAATGTGACTAACTAGAATCTCCCTGTGATACCCGTGAAGCCTTTCATTTGGTTATATGACGCAAAGTAAAACTTGATGGAGCATTCACAGTGGTATAGGCTCAAGGGTTGCAGCAAAGGCATGGAAGAGGCAGTGAACTTGTACTGCAACCTACCTATTCTACATCCCTGACTTTTGAAGCTACCTTAACCACTAAAGACCCGGACCTTTATGGCCAGTTTTTGCGATTCGGCACTGCGTCGCTTTAACTGACAATTGCGCGGTCGTGCGACATGGCTCCCAAACAAAATTGGCATCCGTTTTTTCCCACAAATAGAGCTTTCTTTTGGTGGTATTTGCGGTTTGTAGTTTTCGGTGGTATCTGCGGTTTGTAGTTTTTGCGCTTTAAACAAAAATAGAGCGACAATTTTGAAAAAAAAATATATTTTTACTTTTTGCTATAATGAATATCCCCCAAAAATATATAAAGAAACTATTTTTTCCCTCAGTTTAGGCCGATACGTATTCTTCTACATATTTTTCGTACAATAAAATCGCAATAAACATTTGCGCAAAAGTTATAACGTTTACAAAATAGGGGGTAGTTTTATGGCATTATTATTAATATTTTTACTAGTAATGGCGGCGATCAGCGATTTTTTTCGGTACTGCGACATTATGGCGGACACTTCGGACACTTTTGACACATTTTTGGGACCATTGGCATTTTTATAGCGTTCAGGGCTATACAAATGCATTGTATTACTATAAAAATGCCACTGGCAGGGAAGGGGTTAACACTAGGGGCGGGGAAGGGGTTAAGTATGTTCCCTGGGTGTGTTCTAACTGTAGGGGGGGTGGACTGACATGGAGAAATGACTGATCGCTGTTCATACATTGTATGAACAGACGGTCAGGCATTTCTCCCCCTGACAGGACCGGGAGCTGTGTCTTTACACACACAACTCCCGGTCCTTGCTCTGTAACGAGCGATCGCAGGTGCCCGGCGGTGATCGCACTCGTCGGGCACGCGCGTCGGGATCAGGGACGAGCAGGGGGCGCTTTGCGAGGTGACGTAGAGCTACGTGCTCTCGTGCAGGGGAGCCGACCCACCGCCGTATAACTGCGGCAGCTGGTCGGCAAGTAGTTAATATTTAAACACATTTATATATATATTTTTTAAATTTGTGCACATATTCCATTTTGTCACATGGTGATGTTTATGGACATTAGCATTTTTTTTGAATACCTGTGAAACGGATATTTAATCTTACATTGTTTACAGCGCTGCTTATATTTTATTACACTAATTTTAGGGTTTTAGAATATGTTTTTCACAGGTACGTTGCTTTGCCTGCCTATGCCATGCTGCCAACGTATATGTATGAGGCAGTCGGTAAGTGGTCAAACAGGTAATAAAAAAAAACGTTATATATTTAACAAACCAGAGGGAAGAAAATAAGAGAAGTTAGTATATATATATATACACATTTTAACACACTACCCACATATACTTACTATTTCTATCAGCACAGGTTCTCTTTTCTTTCCAAGCTGTCATTCATGAACCATGGAGACAATCGAGCTGTCAAGTTCCTGAATAACAGCTGAGAAAGGGGTGGAATTTTATCAGGATGCTCTAATCCCGGTGTGGAGGTGTTCTCTACCCATGACCAAGCAGACAGATGCATCTAGGCACCATCATGTCCCAATTCTATGATGTCCTATAAGGCTGTATGGATAGGGTAAGGATCTCTGTACAGCTCAATAGAAATGGGCAAAATACGGCAAACATTCATATATATGCAGCCAGCCATAAGGTCTGAGAACTATGTTTATTCTTCCAGATTTCCACTGGTGAGATTTGTCACATCTACATATAAAAGTCTCCCTTTACTACCCTAGCAGACAAGCAAACCTCTTTTAAAGGCAAAATAGTTATTATCTTTTTTATTTATTTTTTTGTTTTTTAATATCATAGCAATATGTTGGAAGAATAAAATTAATATTCTCTTTTTTAATATCCCTTTCAATATCCCTCTGTTTTGCTTTCCTTTTCGTTTTTAATATCCCTCACTGGAATGTTTAGAAAACTAATATATACAGCCTCCAATGCAGACTGTTGACATGTACACTGTGCTGTTCAGCTGATATTATGGGATTTTAGTGCAATTCTAGTATCTGGGGAAAGCAATGAACATAACAAACATGTGTTTCACTGTTTAATACTCTACTACTAATCTCCTTAAAACAGTAATTCCACAGTGATTATCTAAGGAAAATTAGGTAGATCTAAATGCTTTAGAATCCATTAAACCCAGCGCTGTTTTACGTTAACCCATCTAATGCCAGGAACTTCTGTATTATTGGATACGTTAATTTATAGATACTAAACATACCATCATCAGCAGCTGGTGATCAATAAATACAAATGTGATTATATAGTGTGATTAACATATTGGTCATTTAATTTTGGGTATAACCAAAAAAAATTATACATGCACATCTATCGGTCTATGCGATATAGATACAACTGTCCTGAAATTAGTGATTCAACTTTGTTATATAAATTAGTAATGCAAATTGGATTTTTACTCCCATTTGCCTGACCCTTGGCCCTTTCTAAATGAGCACATGTGCTCTTTGCGAGGTTACTTAGCATCTAGATACTGATTAAACATTATTAAAAATCTAGCAAAGTGCCACATACAAGACATATACATTTATATATATATATATATATATATATATATATATATATATATATATATATATATATATATATATATAATATATATATATATATATATATATATATATATAATATATATATATATATATATATAAATATTTAAATAGATAGATATACAATCAGCATGTGCAATATACATACAATAGATTAAGTTATATATTGTCCCGTGTAGAATAAAAAAATATATATAAATGTTTAGTGTCAGCTAATCTAGAAATGATTTAAAAAATACATTATATATATATAAAATAGAAACATATATATATATATATATATATATATATATATATATATATATATATATATATATATATAAATAAAAAATAGAAATATATATATATATATATATATATATATATATATATATATATACACACATAGCATTAAAAAGTACATGTTTTACTGTTGTTTCAGATATATTCTGTAGTTCACACCATTAGCAGACTCGGTGGTGGTAATAGACCTGATAATACATAAAATATATTGAAAAATATGGGAGCAAGAGCCTAAAACACTTTTATCATGCATACGTTTATGCATGAAATAGTGTTTAGTTACACATTTGTTACAATAAATATGTAAAAAAAAAAGCAAGCATAATAGTTTACAGACGAAAAATCTCTCCATTAGTGTACAGTAAAGAGCGTCATCCTATTTCTACCTTCCATCTTAGTCAGTAAAACAAACATAAAGCTACCTACTCTTCTAAATTCTGTCAAAGATGTTTATGCGTCATCAAACGGCAGATGACAATAAAGAATAATTAATCACATCATGCAAGTACAAAGGTCTACAAATAAAGCTTTCACTTGCTGGCTAGTTTCCCCGCTGTGAATGGCAAGGGCCAGTGACAACTTGAACCCTTCGTATGGAGTATTCAGTCCAAATTCATCCCAGCTGAACAGCAGATCTCTAAGTAGAGTGGCAGATGTTAAGGCAGGAGTATATACGGGGGAGGGGAAGTAGTCCCCCCTACCAACCCCTTTTCAGACATGACAGTGCATAAACTATTTAGGATGTCCATGAAGGATTCATACATAAAATACATGCTGCTGGCTGCTACTGAAATTAGTACAAAAGTGGTAGTGCTGTGTTTCAGAGGCATCTTGAAGCCTAACCATAGTTTCAGCCAAGTGCATGTTGAAGTATTTTGCAAGTGAAAAAAAAAAAAATGTGTATTTAATCTTAGAGTATTATGAGCAGCTTATTAGAATTCCAATCTTTTCCTTTAGGCAGTTACAGCAGGACCCTGTGACTTGTATGACCCCTTTTTGCAGTAGCGCCTCTAGTGTAATTCCAGAGAGGTCATGCAAACACACTGAAATCCTCAAAAACCATACATGCCCATTTTGCAGCTCTGTCAGTGGGAAGTGTCATGGAGAAGGCACCGGCACTGTGAAGAACAGATGGAGTAGAAGAACTCATGATGATTCAACACCAAAAGCAACAGCCACTTACTTGTGCAGATAGCGAGGAATGCTAGCTCTTTGGAGATTTGTCACATTCCTCGTACATTTCCTGCATGACCATGACCTCTGCCTGCAATGGACAGAGTAACTTGGTGGACAGCTTTCCTTGCAAATGAATTACAGGTAATGGTTTTAAGGAAGAATTGAAACATTTTGTGAAAACCTAGAAAGATAAGGTTGTAAGAAGAATTTATTGAGACTAGCGACAGGCGTATGGGCTACTATCTAGAGGTAAATACCTGTAAAAGCCTTTAAACACTTTATGGCCAAATGTTGGGCTGGTCAAACAGACAACTCTTGGTAGTCAAAACTTCTGCTTCGTGCCCCCACACTTTTCTACTGGGCAATCGCAATGATGGACTGTCCTCCTGGCCAATAGCAATGCACAGTAGGCAAGCTCTGGTACTATCAGGTGCAAAAACATTGCCTTTCGGTAAGGCCTTACATAAATGTGGGCTTTTGGAGGCTGCTGCATGTATGTGTGGACACCTCTAGGTGCCTACACTTTACTCTTGCAACAGTTTTTTCCCCTGACAGAATCTCTTTAGGTAACCGGGGAATATTGTATTGTAATGGCATTATTAGACCTTATAGACTGTTACTTTGAATAGTAGTTTAAATGTATTTCTTAACATACTTGGGTATTACAGCAAGACAGAAAGACTTTGTGACAATATTCAAAATACTAACGACTGTTATATATTTTGTTACAGGTTTACATTTACCTTGCCTATATATTGACTGTGCTGCTACCTTTCAGAACCCTAGGGGATGCTATGTTGTATTTGTGAAGCACACCAACACTTGCAATTATCTGTTTCAGGCTCCTAGAGGGTGATAATGAGTGTCTCCAGCAGCAAAGAGTAACACTAAAGCCTCGTACACACGACCGAGTTTCTCAGCAAAAACCAGCAGGAAACTTGCTGGGAGATATTTTTTCGTCGAGGAAACTGTTGAGAAACTCGACGAGCCAAAAAGAGAGCAAGTTCTCTATTTCCTTGACGGGAATGGAGAAACTTGCCTTGTCGAGTTCCTCAACAGCCTAACAAGGAACTCGACGAGGAAAACGATGTGTTCCGCCCGTCAAGTTCCTCGGTCGTGTGTACGAGGCTTGATAGATTTTTCTCCCTAAAGCCCCATACACACTAGCAGTTTTCCTGCGGGTTTTCTCTTCAGGTTTACCAAAACCATCTAATATGAGGTCAAACCTTAAGAGTTTCAATTTGTATGCAATCAGGCAGGCCCTTGCACTACATGGTTTTGGTAAACCTGAAGAGAATACCTGGAGGAAAGCTGATAGTGTGTATGGGGCTTTAGAGTAAGTCCAATGCTGTCCTCTGCTGCAAAGTTGTGGGAAGGATCAAAGTGCTGTGCTCATATTATTGTCATTATTGGGCATGTATCCTGATAAGTTCCCAGGCAATACCATTCTAATGCTGCGTACACACGATCGGAAATTCCGACAACAAATGTTCGATGTGAGCTTTTTGTCGGAAATTCCGACCGTGTGTAGGCTCCATCGGACATTTGCTGTTGGAATTTCCAACTAGAAAAATTTGAGAGCTGGTTCTCAATTTTTCCGACAGCAAAAGTTCTTGTCGGAAATTCCGATCGTCTGTGTGCAATTCCGACGCACAAAAATCCTACGCATGCTCGGAATCATTAAACTTAATTTTTCTCGGCTTGTCGTAGTGTTGTACGTCACCGCGTTCTTGACGTTCTGAATTTCCGATATTATTTGTGTGACCGCGTGTATACAAGACAAGTTTGAGCCAAAATTCCTTCTGAAATAAATCCACGGTTTTGTTGTCGGAATTTCTGAACGTGTGTGCGTAAGGGTTTTCTTACCCTCTTTTATCTTTTCTGGCAATAAAGTCTTGCCTTCTGTGGTACAGGGAACACAACTGGAATATTATAGAATACACTACTACAGGTTGCCAAAGATTTGTCCTGGACTGCTTTTCTGCTAGTTTTAGAACCCCACTTTCAGCCAAAGCACTTGTGGCTTATCAGCCAAGTGCCAAAGCCCAATGAGATGTCCCGCAACCTCAGAAAATGCCACAGCCTGGGCACAATGACAATCCTGTCCAGGACTCTCTACTTCTGAGACCCAAATAGATGGGACTAGAGGCCTGAGACCATTTGTCATTTAATGTATAGGAACTAATTTTAGCATGACTAGCTAAAAAAATTTTGAAGCACCAGAAGATACAATCTGATCTGTATTTTGGTATTTTTTACACAGGTTGTGAAACTTCCCACAGTTCAAAGCAATAAAATAACTATTGCTTTATGATAGTGTACATTTTTGTTTACATTAACAGGGTCATGATGGTGAACATTTAGAAATCATTCCAAGTTTTCACCTAGCCATTCAAGTTTTTTTGTCTAACTTAAAGGGGTTGTAAAGGTACAATTTTTTTTCCTAAATAGCTTCCTTTACCTTAGTGCAGTCCTCCTTCACTTACCTCATCCTTCGATTTTGCTTTGAAATGTCCTTTTTCTTCTAAGGCCCCGTACACACGGCCGAGGAACTCGACGTGCCAAACACATCAAGTTCCTCGGCCAGTTCAGCCCTGAAGCCGCCGAGGAGCTCGGCGGGCCGAGAGCTCCCATAGAACAACGAGAAAATAGAGAACATGTTCTCTATTTTCTCGACGAGTTCCTTGGCGGCTCCATCGGGCCGAAAGTGTACACACGACAGAGTTTCTCGGCAGAATCCGGCTCTGACCGAGTTTCTCGCCGAATTCTGCCGAGAAACTCTGTCGTGTGTACGGGGCCTTAGGCCGTGTACACATGGTCAGTCCATCCGATGAAGCTGACTGATGGTCTGATGTGCCTACACACCATAGGTTAAATAACCGATCGGGTCAGAACGCGGTGACATAAAACACAACGACGTGCTGAAAAAAATTAAGTTCAATGCTTCCAAGCATGAGTCGACTTGATTCTGAGCATGTGTGGATTTTTAACCGATGCTTTTGCATACTAACCGTCGGTTTTGACCTATCGGTTAGGCATCCATCGGTTCAATTTTAATGCAAGTTCTACATTTTTTGACCGAAGGATAACTGACCGATGGGGCCCACACACGGTCGGTTTGGTCCGATGAAAAGGTCCTTTAGTCCGTTTTCATCGGTTTTGACCGACCATGTGTACGCGGCCTGAGAAATCTTCACTTCCTGTTCTTCTGTCTGTAACTACACACAGTAATGCGAGGCTTTCTCCCTGGTGTGGAGTGTTGTGCTCGCCCCCTCCCTTGGACTACAGGAGAGTCAGGACGCTCTCTACGTTGCAGGTAGAGAAAGGAGCTGTGTGTTAGTGGGCGTCCTGACGTTCCTGTAGTCCAGGGGAGGGGGCGAGCACGACACTCCACACCAGGGAGAAAGCCTCGCATGTGTGGAGTTACAGACAGAAGAACAGGAAGTGAGGATTTCTCAGAAGAAATAAGGAAATTTAACAGCAAAATCAAAAGATGAGGTAAGTGAAGGAGGACTGAACTAAGGTATAGGAAGCTATTTAGGAAAAAAAAAATTGTACCTTTACAACCCCTTTAAATAAATTAGAACATCTACAATAATCTTTGAGCTCACACACATAATGTTATCATTCAGATATTTCAAAAGCACAAGCATATGAAAATCATCACTTTTTGCATTTATGTGCATGTGTGTCTTTTTTGTCAGGACTGAGTGAGAAATGATATCTCATTGTATATGATCTTTTACTGTGCATAAAGTAAAATAAAAACTTTGACATGGTTTTAACTAGATTCCGAAAAAAATATTTCCATACATCTAGCCATTCTTTAAAAACCATCTTTGGTCATTTCAAATGTCATTTCATCCATATTTCATGTTTTGGTAGATGTTGGTAGGTCAAATCAAGCATTGGCATCGTATATATTTCTGGAATTCTAGCTGTAAGGTCTCTACTTCTGAGTTCACATGAGTACCCAGCTCTGCTGCCTACCTGCTGAGTCCAATTTTAGTGGTTCTTACTGCCCCTGTTTGATTTTTCTTTTTTAAATTACAAAAAATGCAGTAGATAGAATGAGATTTCTCCCTTCTACTGCGTGAGTAAAGTTATATGAAGACAGGTGGAAAGGTCTCTACATCAGTGTAATTAAAGAATGCATGCTCTTTTAATACAATATGGCTCCCTAAGTATGTGTAGGCAAATCAAGCAAGTTGGCAATGTAACTTTTCCCTGCTACTGAAGTCCTCTGAGAGCTCTACTGAAAACCTAAGTGACCCTGACAGTTCAAATATCTTGTCTAATGGATAAAAAAGATGTCTATGGCTGTCTTCAAACACAGGAGTATATTAAGGATATTCTTTTTTGTACTTATCCTTAAATTTAATTTGTACTAAAAGAAATATGTCGGCTGTCATCGCTGACTTTTCTTCTTGAAAACTTTTGTTGTATGGCTGCTTCTGTCTTCAGTACTTTTTAGTCTATGCCCTGGAACACAAATGCAGCCAGTGAAAATGTCATGTAAATGATTCAAAACGAGTTTCAGTTCTTCAATCAACATGACAGCCAGGCAATCTGCAGTTTCTAAAGAAGAGGTCAGCTTTGGCAGCCCATGTATTTGACCTTTAACCACTTAAAGCGGGAGTTCACCCGAATTTTTTTTTTTAACCTTAGATTAATGCTCATTTTGTCAAGGGGAATCGGGTAGTTTTTTTAAAATCTAAGCAGTACTTACCGTTTTAGAGAGCGATCTTCTCCGCCGCTTCCGGGTATGGTCTTCGGGACTGAGCGTTCCTATTTGATTGACAGTCTTCCGACAGGCTTCCGACGGTCGCATACATCGCGTCACGAGTAGCCGAAAGAAGCCGAATGTCGGTGCGACTCTATACGGCGCCTGCGCACCGACCTTCGGCTACTTTTGGAAAATCGTGACGCGATGTATGCGACCGTCGGAAGCCTGTCGGAAGACTGTCAATTAAATAGGAACGCCCAGTCACGCAGCCCATACACGGAAGCGGCGGAGAAGATCGCTCTCTAAAACGGTAAATACTGCTTAGATTTAAAAAAAAACTACCCGATTCCCCTTGTCAAAATGAGCATCAATCTAAGGTTAAAAATTAACTTTTCGGGTGAACCTCCACTTTAAGGACAGAGCCTCTTTCTGAGATTTGATATTAAAGCGGTTCTCCACCCTAAAGTGGAGTCCCGCTGATCGGAACCCTCCCCCCCCTCCGGTGTCACATTTGACACCTTTCAGGGGGAGGGGGGTGCAGATACATGTCTAAAGACAGGTATTTGCACCCACTTCCGGCCCGGCATTCACGGGCAAAAGACGGGCATTCCGTCACATCCCATCTGTCCCCCGTTGTGTGCTGGGAACACTCGGCTCCCAGCACACAGCGGGAGCCAATCGGCGGGCGCGGCGCGACTCGCGCATGCGCCGTAGGGAACCGGGCAGTGAAGCCGCAGCGCTTCATTTCCTGGTTCCCTCAGCGTGGATGGCGGGGGGAGCAGCAGAGAGACGAGCGATCGGTCGTCCTCTGCTGCGATCGGCGCTGGACTCCAGGACAGGTAAGTGTCCTAATATTAAAAGTCAGCAGCTGCAGTATTTGTAGCTGCTGGCTTTTAATATTATTTTCCCGTGGCACATCCGCTTTAAGTTAAAAACATATTTTTTTGCTAGAAAATTACCCCCAAACATTATAATTTTTTTTTTAAACGGCGGTCGTTGCAATACTTTATGTAACACCATATTTGCACAACGGTCTTACAAGCGCACTTTTTGGGGAAAAAATACACTTTTTTGAATAAAAAAATAAGACAACCGCAAAGTTAGCCCATTTTTCTATGTGAAAGATAATATTGTGTTGAGTAAATTGATACCTAATATGTTACGCTTCAAAATTGCGCCCGGCTCATGGAATGGCGACAAACTTTTGCCCTTAAAAATCTCCATTGGTGATGTTTACCCGCTTAAGGACCGCCTCCTGCACACATACGTCAGCAGAATGGCACGGCTGGGCACAAGCACGTACAGGTACGCCCTCTTTAAGTGCCCAGCCGTGAGTCGCGGGCGCGCGACCCGATCCGAAGCTCCGTGACCGCGGGACCAGCGGACCCGATCGCCGCTGGAGTCCCGCGGTCGGTCCCCAGAGCTGAAGAACGGGGAGAGCTGTGTGTAAACACAGCTTCCCCGTTCTTCACTGTGGCACCGTCATCGATCGTGTGTTCCCTTTTATAGGGAAACACAATCGATGACATCACACCTACAGCCACGCCCCCTACAGTTAGAAACACAAATGAGGTCACACATAACCCATTCAGCGCCCCTTTGTGGTTAACTCCCAAACTGAAATTATAATTTTCACAGTAAACAATGCATTTTTAATGCATTTTTTGCTGTGAAAATGACAATGGTCCCAAAAATGTGTCAAAATTGTCCTAAGTGTCCGCCATAATGTCGCAGTCACGAAAAAAATCGCTGATCGCCGCCATTAGTAGTAAAACATTTTTTTTTAATAAATATGCAATAAAACTATCCCCTATTTTGTAAACGCGCAAACCAATCGATAAGCGCCTATTGCGATTTTTTTTTACCAAAAATAGGTAGAAGAATACGTATCGGCCTAAACTGAGGAAAACATTTTTTTTATATATATATTTTTAGGGGATATTTATTATAGCAAAAGGTAAAAAATATTGAATTTTTTTCAAAATTGTCGCTCTATTTTTGTTTATAGGGCAAAAAATAAAAACCGCAGAGGTGATCAAATACCACCAAAAGAAAGCTCTATTTGTGGGAAAAAAAGGACGCCAATTTTGTTTGGGAGCTACGTCGCACGACCGCGCAATTGTCAGTTAAAGCGACGCAGTGCCGAATCGCAAAAACTGGCCAGGTCCTTTAGCTGCCTAAATGTCCGGGTCTTAAGTGGTTAAAAAGTTCTACAGGTTGCATGTTTTGAGTTACAAAAGAGGTATAGTATAGGGCTAGAATTATTTCTTTCGCTCTACTGATCATGGCGATACCTCACATGTGTGGTTTGAACACCGTTTTCATATGTGGGCGTTGCTTACGTATGCGTTCGCTTCTGCACACGAGCTCGGTGGGACGGGGTGCATTTAAATTATTTTTCTTTTTGTATTATTTATTTTATCTTGTATTTTTTTACACCGTTCTTTTTAAAATGGTGTCACTTTTATTCCTATTACAAGGAACATCCCTTGTAATAGAAAGAAAGCATGAAGACAGTACCTCTCAAATATGAGATATGAGAAAATACCTCAGATCTCAAATTTACACAAAAATGCAATAAAAAAAAATATAATTTGAAAAAAATAAAATATGGTCCTTTAACCACTTAAGCCCCAGACCATTTTGATGGCCAAAGACCAGGCCACTTTTTGCGATTCGCCACTGCGTCACTTTAACTGACCATTGCGCAGTCGTGCGACGTGGCTTCCAAACAAAATTGATGTCCTTTTTTTCCCACAAATAGAGCTTTCTTTTGGTGGTATTTGATTACCTCTACGGTTTTTATTTTTTGCTCTATAAACAAAAAGAGAGCGACAATTTTGAAAAAAAAATCAATTTTTTTTACTTTTTGCTATAATAAATATCCCCAAAAAATATATCATTTTTTTCCCCTCAGTTTAGGCCGATATGTATTCTTCTACATATTTTTGGTAAAAAAAAATCGCAATAAGCGTATATTGATTGGTTTGCGCAAAAGTTATAGCGTCTACAAAATATGGGATAGAATTATGGCATTTTTATTATTATTATTTTTTTTAGTAGTGCAATTTTTATTGTGACTGCAACTTTATGGCAGACGCATACGGTACTTTTGAAACATTTTTGGGACCATTGTAATTTTTACAGCAATCAGTGCTATAAAAATGCACTGATTACTGTGAAAATGACACTGCCAGTGAAGGGGTTAACCACTAGGTGGCGCTAAAGGGTTAAGTGTGCCCTAGGGGGTGCTTCTAACTGTAAGGGGGTGGGCTGTTTTCAATTACAGGAAGCTGTGGTCACTGTCCTGTCACTAGGAAGACTGGGCAAATGTTTGTTTACATAAGAATTTCCCCCTTCTTCCTCACTGTGACACAATCGTGGGTATGCCCGCGGACATCGAATCCGCGGTCGGAGTCACGGAGCTTGCGGCGGGCGCGCACGTGCATGTACACAATGCCGGTTCTTAAAGGGGACGTATATATACGTCCTTTTGCCTGCCCGTGCCATTCTGTCGACGTATATCTGCGTGCGGCGGTCGGCAAGCAGTTAAGAGCTACGGGCAGAAGAGACATCTTTTACGCCACTTCCGCACTGTGATGGTATGGAGATGGGTGGGGGCCATCTTCCCCTCACTTGTCTCCATACCCAGCCAGCAGAAGGACACGATCGCATAACAAAGATATCTTTCTTCAAACAGCTGACGTATATCTGTGTGCGGCGGTCCGGAAGTGGTTAAGCTTGCCAGAAACTATTCAAAATCAAAATATTAATTTTTGGGTAGAATGACAAGGTAATCAACAACAGAACAATATATTTAAAGGGGAGCTTTCATCCTTGTACTTAAAGCCAGATGAAGCAAAATTTCAAACAAGCTCAATAACTCTGTTGAGGTGGCCCACACAAAGTTTCTCTCAATGGGCAACCAACACTAGCTGAAATTATAGAAACTAAAAAAGTAGCACCCGACCAAAATTAAATGAAAGAGTAGAAGATCATTTTACTTGTTGATAAAGAAGTCATATTAAAACAGTAAATGCATTTCAAGGGCAACACCACTCCCTGTTTACTAGGGCTATAAGAATAAACATAAAAAATATTCATAATGATGACAAATTATGACTAAATAAATATATTATCCACAAAATCTGGAACATCATATAATAACAACAAAATTGTCACATAACTTTATGATTAACGTGTGTAAAAAAGACGTATATACTTACCTATTTTCAGCTTTCTCTGGTCCGGTCACATGAATTGGCTCTTCTGTGTCAGCCAGTGGCATCTACAAGGCAGAGGAGAGGAGGGAGCGCTGACAATGGCTGGGGCATGGGAGCATATGGGTGACATCACCACTCCAGGCTTTACCAGTCATTGTTGAGTGCTGTCTTCTCTCCTCTGTACCTGCTGCTGGCTGACACCAGGTATCACGTGACCAGACCAGAGTGGCCAGACAATAGATAAGTACAATGTGTATAGAAATATAGAAAAGTGACAGCAGAAAAAAGACTGAGTAGTCCATCGAGCCTGCCTGTTTTTGTTTGTTTTGTTTGTTTTTTTGTTAACTTTTTTGTCTAAGTATAGATTTATGTTGTCACAGGCATGTTTGGAGCCGATTACTGTTGACTGTCTCATTACCTCTGCTAGAAGTTTATTCCAAGCATCAACTACCCTTTCAGTTTCTAGAATTAGTCTTGAATTTTCCTCCAGTTAGTTTGAGGTCCTGTCCCGTGTACTTGATTTTGGTTTAATATTTTAAAAAACTGCCCTCCTGAACCTTATTCGCCCCCTTGATGTTCTTAAAGGTTTCAATCATGTCTCCTCTTTCCCTTCTTTCCTCCAGACTGTACATATTAAGTTCCTGACATCTCTCTTGATAGGTTTTATCCCCCAGACCAGGGGTCTCCAAACATCTAAAGAAAGGGCCAGTTTACTGTCCTCCAGACTTGGGGGAGGGGGCAGACTGTGCCCAGTAGGAGTAAACAATGCCCAATCTTTGGTATTAGGAGGAGAAATAGTTGGTGTCAGTGGAAGGAATGGAGCCCCGTCGTTGTTACAGCAGAAGGAATAGTGCCCCATTATTGGTGACAGTGGAAGGAATAGTGCCCCATCATTGATGACTGTAGAAGGAATAGTGCCCCATTATTCTTGTCAGTGGCAGGAATTATGCCCCATTATTCGTGTCGTGCCTAAAGGGCCAGATAAAGGCAAGCAGAGGTCTGCATCCGGCCCCAGGGCCCCAGTTTGGAGACCACTACCCCAGACTTTTCACCATTTTTGGTACCCGTTTTTAGACTCGTTCTAACTTATCAATATGATTTTGAATATGAATACTGGTACACAGTATTCTAAATGAGGTTTCACTAAAGATCTATATAGGGAAATCAGGACCTCCTTCCTCCTGCTGTTAATCCCTAGTGATGCATCCTAGAATTCTATTTGCTTTTCCCATTGCCTGGTAACAACGTTTGCTCATTTTGCAATCATCTGAATTAAGTACCCCCAAAGCTTTTTCCTCCAGTAGTGCTGGTTAATACTGTACCCCCAATGTTGTACTCCCTCAATGGATTATTTTTCCTTCGGTGCATTTTTTACATGTAGAAACATTGAACTGCAGTCTCCACGGCTTTGACCAATCTTCCAGCAATGCCAAATCATGTTCCATGTTTCACATTTCCCTTTTCTATAATACCTGTAATATACATAACAAAATATTGAGTTCTTATTATCAAACTGTAAACAAAATCTAATTTTCATACGACACTGCCCGATGTTTTCCATGCTAAGGTAATAGAGTATGTCGAAATGTCATTAATTGCTTATTCCCAATTGCTGGGTCTTTCCCAGTTAAATAGATTCATTGTAGATTCTAGATTCCCTCTATGACCTTACCTGAGTTTTTTTTAACTTTAACTGTAAGATGCACCTGGGGGGGGGGGGGGGCTGATACATTGAGTTTAATAGGAAGACAGTTAATAACCTTTTTTATCCCCATGCACTATCAATCATGGCTGTCACCAGTCTGCTGAATCAAAGCAAAAGTGTTCTTCACAGATGACTGATTAGAAACGCAAAATCACAAGATCCATCTTCATGGTCACTTTTATTACAGTCATTTTTAAACTGACAGCAACCTGCTTAGTTTCAGCATACTAGGCTTCACAAATAGTGTCACTCGGTGCGGCTAAGCATGAGAAGGTACTGGGTGGATTGTACTTAAAAATAATTAGGCCCAAATCCTTTTGTCAACTGTGGATGGAACATTTTCTTGATCCCCGTCTGTGCATATAACTACTTTTTTTTATACATATATATACAAGGCTACTGTTTAAACCAGTCATTTTGTTATCATCCTTAAGTCCTTGCACCATTTTTGGAACTATTTGAAATCCTTTCAAAGTTGATGGTCTGCTGATATCTGTTTTGTTCAAAAGTAAACTGGTAGAACTAAGCTTAACCTTGTGATTTTACATAAACAATATAAAATATACAATTTTCCCTCTATTTCTCAAGTTCAATTTATAGGGATACTTTATTCCTCTTTCCTGCATTCTGTATGTGTCAAACGTATTTAAAGAGAGTAGCTGTGGGCAGCACTGTAATCATACCAATTATATTATATGATGTGGTGACTACATTTGCTTATTCTGAAAAAGAAACCAAATTATGGCCCAGTCCTGTAAGCCAATGTAAAAAAAAAAAAAAAAAAGGTTTAACTCCTTCACAGCTAAATTGTCGGAAAAAGCTTTCTGGATGAAAGGTAATTTAGCAGGTCTTGCAAGGAAGGGGTTACATTTCGATTGGTAAGTAATCAAAGTGAAAAGATCTCCAATCTGCAATCAAGGAGGACCAAAGGATAGCAAGGACATTAAAACCCAACTTCAGCAAAGTAGTTATGATAAGAATGAAATAAGGAATTTTGATGGTTGAAACACACTGTATATGTTGGAATGGCAAGCAGCTTCATGCACAGATTTAAATGTACGTACATATATATTCCATGTGTATGTGTACATATATTTGTAACTATCTACATAGTTACCTGCCACACCTAATTATTTTGCATTTTATTAAACTAAAGACATTTACAAAGTTCAAGGTCAATGTTTTTATTTAAAACAATTGCAGAATAAATGTATACATTGTTTAACATGCAGTGAGCCTCTCTATTATACCCAAAGTAAATGCAGATGTTTAATCTGTACAATGTTATTTTTATATAAAAAAAAAAGAAGGTGCAGTACCATATGAATTTTTAGACAATGTTGCAATGGCAAGTGCCTTGTTTTTAATCAATAACCTACAGAAACATCTATTCTTTAAACTGCAATGTTTGTCCTTTTATTTTACCGACATTGATTATTCTCTGTGGCACAGTTTACAACATGTATATAAAAATTGGTCAAATTAATCTTTTGAATGCTAGCAAGCTAAGGATACTTCTGACATAAAAAAATAAATGATTCAAAATAAACTTATAAGAAAAATAAATCTAAAAAAAGGTATAAAATCACATATATATGACTTTATTAAAACAAAGCGAAGCAGGGTCACATAACATTTTCTAACATAGGCCTTAGAGATTCAAATAATTAGCTGGATAGGTAAGATGCATGCGCCTGTGAAAAATTGGTGCCCTAATGCTGAGTGACATTTGTCAAAAGAAACCACAGTCTTGGTTACATGTCCAAGATTATGTGTCGAGCGTCACAGAAGCAAACCCAGTATTAAAGCCGAGGATTGGCAATAACATATTTTTATCAATTCCTTATCAGCAGTTAGAATTAAACAGTTATTTAGGTTATATTTACTTTTTTTTCCATTGGCAGTAAAATGGCAAAAAAAAAAAACATAGATGCAAAAAATGTACAAAAAAAAAAAAACACCATGTTTAACATCTGCATTTTTTTTATTAAATGTGTTATTAAAAGCATTATACAAGCATTAAACAAGTTTATGATTGGTATCATATTAAAATCATTTTGGCCATCCAATTAGGTGATCTTCTTTCCTAAATCGCTGTCACAATACAATGTAACAATATATGCTTATGTTTACTATTGTGAATTATAATCTACTACTGTAAAAATACGAAAAATACATTTAGCAAATGTAACAAACCATTTTATGGCTTCAGTATTTCAGTGTCTTTCTGTTTACAGATGTGACATTGTCTAATGATGTCACAATGAAATAATATAAATGTCTGGCCATTATTGTAGAAAAAAAGTGATCAATTCATGCAGGTGGATACTAACATCTATAGGAGGGCAAGATGCAGAAAAAAAAAGGAAAGAAAAAGAAATGTATTATGGTTAGCTGATGCAGCTTTTACTTACATTGATAAGCAAACACATTTTAGGTCCAAAGTATAATGCCCTCCACCCTACTCCACAGCAAACAAACAGCATCAGACAATACAAACACTAGGAATTCCCACACCACACCTGTCTTTGTGTAGCTTGAATGTGCAGTTATTTCTGTCCTCGGCTGCTTATGTTTTTTTTTTTTTCCCTTCACTCTCCTCTGGATTCTTGAATTGTTCCCTGTAGAATCTTACTGGGAAAAAATACTGCTCTATAAGCGTCAGGAGGAGATAAATGTGAGGGAAGATGTATATCGAGGGCTAGCCTGGTCATCTTTCAGTGCCTTTTTTCTACCAGGGGTTCAAAAACCTTGGCTCCCCCTCACTCATCTCTAAAAAGAATATGCAGTAACTCCAGACAGAGGAAATGCAGCATTATTTAAACAACAATAAAAAAAGAAAGCAATTTGGAATGTTTTTTTCTCCTTGGACTGTATTAATAATATATAATTAGTATAATTAATTAGCCTGAAGAAGTATTTAAATCATGAGTAAACACAGTTCTAATTAACTGATCATTCTTAAAAAAAAAAAGAAAAATCGTTAGTTAAAACATCAATAACAGTAAATCACCTCTGGCTTTTTAAGGGATTTGCTTGTGATGCCCTGAAAGTTAGTTCCCGGGGCATCATGTATGCTTTCATTAAAAATCAGATTTTGTCATTAATTATAATTAGGTCTATACAGCACTTAAGAAACGTTAATTTGGCCGGAAAAGCAGCCAGGAAGGGATGTTTGCTGCTTACAAAATGTAAAATTGGAAAGTTCCTACATAAGTTTAAAGGGGAAACTGTTGATAGAAATATGGGACTGTGATTGCTGCCATGTGATTGCTGCCATGTGATTGCTGCCATGTGATTGTTGTGATGTGTTTGTTATCATGTGATTGCTGTCATGTGATTGCTGTCATGTGATTGCTGTCATGTGATTGCCGTCATGCGATTGCTGTCATGCGATTGCTGCCATGTGATTGCTGTCATGTGATTGCTGTCATGTGATTGCTGTCATGTGATTGTTGTCATGTGATTGCTGTCATGTGATTGTTGTCATGTGATTGTTATCATGTGATTGTTGTCATGTGATTGCTGTCATGTGATTGTTGTCATGTGATTGCTGTCATGTGATTGTTGTCATGTGATTGTTATCATGTGATTGTTGTCATGTGATTGCTGTCATGTGATTGTTATCATGTGATTGTTGTCATGTGATTGCTGTCATGTGATTGTTATCATGTGATTGTTGTCATGTGATTGCTGTCATGCGATTGCTGTCATGCGATTGCTGCCATGTGATTGCTGTCATGTGATTGTTATCATGTGATTGCTGTCATGTGATTGTTGTCATGTGATTGTTGTCATGTGATTGCTGTCATGTGATTGCTGTCATGTGATTGCTGTCATGTGATTGCTGTCATGTGATTGCTGTCATGTGATTGTTGTCATGTGATTGTTGTCATGTGATTGCTGTGCTGCTTTTCCAAAAAAGTATAGTTACCTCCGTGTCATGCTGACACTCTGGCCTTAATAGTCACTGACCTGGAACATATAAGCAGATCGGGAGTGTGGATTTTACTCTGACTTCACAGGTTCCATGCTGGTTTATGTTAGTAACTTAAAAGTACTGAGTCCAGGGACAGCCAGGAAACAAGTATTTTTAGAAAGAGGCCAGCAATGGCAGAATTATTTCTCTTAAATTCTTTATTAAACATGTTTTTGTTTATCACTGTTAACTTTGACATGAAAAACTCAATACAATTGGATATTGTTTCCAGATATTCATATGGTCACTACACTTTATTATAGTAATGTAGGAGGTCAGGATGTTTTTACACATAATGGTTACACATAGGCATATTACAGAGGGTCTTGACCAATGAGTAGACTAATGTTCATTTACTGTTATCAGTTGCATGCCTGACATTTAGTATATCATATATATAAGCCATTATGGTAAGAAGGCATAGCTTATATATAGGCCATTATGGTAAGAAGGCATAGCTTATATATAGGCCATTATGGTAAGAAGGCATAGCTTATATATAGGCCATTATGGTAAGAAGGCATAGCTTAGATATAGGCCATTATGGTAAGACAGCATAGCTTGTATAAAGGTCATTATGGTAAGAAAGCAAAGCTTATATAAAGGCCATTATGGTAAGACAGTATAGCTTATAGGTAGGGCATTATGGTATGAGAGTATAGCTTATATGCAGGCCATTGTGTTAAGAAAGCATAGCTTACATGTGGGCCATTATGTCATAAGAATATGCATCCTAAATGCAGCAGAACATTTGTTCATAAAGACTTGGTTTACACCTATGCAGTTTGCTTTTGATCCATTTCTGCAGTGCTTTTTGCAGTGCATTTCGTTTTTGCACTTGCATTTATGACACATTTTTCGAGTGTTTCTTTTGATGCGTTTTGAATTTGTTATGCTTTTTTTTTGGACAATTTGTTGTTGGGTGGATTAAAATACTCGAAATGCTAATTACGGCAAAAATCACAGCAAAATCATGGCAAAAATGCACTGCATGCTTTTCTGCAGCTTCTCTATTGAAGTCTAAAAAAGGCCCTGACCCTTTCCAGAAATGCGGCAGCTGAAAAAAGCATAGATGTGAATGTGTCCCATAGGAAACCCTGTTAAGTGGACTGTAGTGCATTTCTGAAAAAAGCAATAAAAAACACATAAGTGTGAACTGAGCTTTATGCCACGATCATTTTTCGGCATGAAAAAAACGTTGTTTTTAAAAAATGTAATTTAAAATGATCGTGTGTGGGCTTCACATCATTTTTCGGGTTCTGAAAAACGAAAAAATGTTTTTCTTGAAAATGCAGCATTTTTTAACGACGTTTTAAACAATGTCGTTTTTAGGGTTGTAAAAAATGATCGTGTGTGGGCTAAAATGACATTAAAAACCCGCGCATGCTCAGAAGCAAGTTATGAGACGGGAATGGTAAAACTACCATTCGTAATGGAGTAAGCACATTCATCACGCTGTAACAGACAGAAAAGCGCAAATCGTATTTTACTAACAGGAATTCAGATAAAGCTGCCTAAAGGGTGGCGTCATCCGCATGGAACTCCCACTTTATAGTGCCGTCGTACGTATTGTACGACACCGCGCTTTGCTAGAGCATTTTTTTAAAACGCCCGTGGGTGGGCAACGTCGTTTTAATGATGTGATTGGAAAAACGTTGTTTTTTCTACATGCCGAAAAACTTCGTTTTTTTTTAGATGCCGAAAAATGATCGTGTGTACGCGGCATAAGACTAACCTACAATTCGTTGACTTTTCTTGATTAGTGCACCAATTGGATAGCATTCTTTGACCCACACATTTTTCTAGTACTCATTGTATGACCAGAAAACCCAACAATCTCTTTGAAGCTACCCTCATGGTGGGATAGAATACATTTATATGAAATGTAAGTGTTCAAACTGTACTATATATTTTGAAGGTACACTCCTAGAAGCTTTGCTCCCTTTCAGCAGTTGCTTGGCATACATCAAACTCTATTCCACTGCAGAAAGAAAAAAATATATAGGCTCAGTCCTGCTGCTGTGTTAGCTAGAGTGTGATACGATGCTCAATGGCCTACAACTACAGGTAATTGTGTGGACCCAGGGGGTGGCAACATGGAACTGATTTCATTCAAGGATTGTACTACATCTGTACTATCTATCTATCTATCTATCTATCTATCTATCTATCTATTGTTTTGTTAAAGCATAAGAAAAAAACTTGGTGCCCTTATATTTCCTACAAACATATTTTACTGTCCTATTCTGTCCTTGTGGTGTTTTATCTTCATTAAAAGTGGATTACATTTTTGTTTATTTAACCTTAAAGGATGAATCAAGTAAGAAGCAGTAGATATGTGAAGGAAACCGGGAAGTGAAGAAAAAAAGGAATGCTGCTTTTTTCCATAATGTGTCCATACCGCTTGTACATTAAAAGAACCAGTAATCATGGTTGGGCCCTCTGATATGATGGGCCTCAAAACAGCCAACCCTTTTCCACTCCAATGTAATTATAGTCTATCTATCTCTATCTATCTGTCTATCTATCTATCTACCTCTCTATCCATCTATCTATCTATCTATATTTCTACTAATTTATCTATCTATTTATTGCTAAGTAAACACCATTATGGAAAACATATCTACATAAATCTACAAAAAGGAAAACATGCATCAAGAGCAGAACACGTCTTCCTGAAATGTTCGCTTTTTCTTTATGTAGTCTTTAAAATACACATAAAGCTTAACTAACCTGAATTTAACAACACCGTCAGGGTTAATAGGATCTGGACCCAGTAACTGGCCTTCCCTCACAGAGAAGAATTATCTTCAGTGAACCAGAATCACCTTATCTATTGTGACTGTACATCACGATGTGATATTGTGTAATTACACTGCTTGCATTTTACGTCAATCTTCCCTGCTTTATGCTGAATATGCACATGGCTTTGAAGAAAAGCAAGTATAATGGGGTGCCTGTAATAAAGCCACTCACTTTAGCAGCCAAATAGCCTCGAAATGTGAATTTATTTTAGGAGTGTTTTTATCCCTTTTTTACTAGTCAAAAAAGTCTACAAAATAGTTTATGCTACCCTGCCATTGCAGTCAGGAATCTTAACATATACAGCAGGGGAGCTGGGATTCAGGGCTAGTGTAATAGCGGAACCTGCTATTTCATGAGTGTTCATTCCTTTTGTTGGCTTCTGAAAAGTCTCTCGATGGTATTGTTCTACATGTTGTGCTATCTGCGGCATTCTCCTTAAAAAGCATATAACCTCTAATTGATATTGGCATTTGTTCTATATGCATTAGTTTTCAGACTAAATCACCATGTTACAGAGGTGCTTTTTTTTCGTCTTTTTTCCTGCTTTACCGACCACAGTCCATAATCATGCATCACATCACTGGCATACATTTCATCTTGCAATGTTTAGTGCACTACCACAATGGTTCGTAGGATCTGAGTTAATTTTACACACTTAAACCAGCATTTTTTTCAGCAAAATAAAATCCATTTGTCTCCAGCTCTACAGCCAGAAACATAGTAATTATGTTTCATATTTATGATTTCTTTTCCTCTCTCTCTTTCTCCCACTCTCTCTCTCCCTCTCTGTCTGTATGCTGTGGACTACAAATGCTTTGTAAACAGTTCTCCTGGGATTTCTGTAATAATTTTGAGAATTTAAGTAATAAAAAAAATCTCCATTTGCCATCTTTTTCTGGTTTCTGAAAGCAAATCCGAGGTTTTATCATTTGTTTATGTGTGACCTTTATTGGCGAGTAAAAAAAAAATCATTGCAAAGTGTTCTTGAATGCATTTTCTTCAGTAGAATGTAGTATAAGGTTTTCTTTTTTTTTTAAGCCCTACTTAAACCATATCTTACTCTAATTCAGCTTGGCAAGAGAAACACCCAAGTTCAATCTATGGACCTCCATTCAACATAATTTAGCTAGAACTTTTCTAAGAAAAAAGGTTTTCTGGTTTTCATTTTCACTTCATGTTCCCAAATAAAAGATCCTTTGTTGTCTACCATTTGATTGGACTTAATGAAAAACACTCCATTTTGACTTAACAGTATTTCCCTTTGAATTTATTATATTTAAGGACACTGTCAAAACCGTGCATTTAATCTCAAGTTTTTTTTTTTATACTTAAACCAATATTACTATCATATGGTCTATTGAGGTGCTGTAAAAGAGTATTGGAGAGATGTCAAAAATAAAAAGAAAAGTGAAAGTCTAGCCTCATTTTAATATGAAACAAAATACCTGGCCTAATGTGCAGATTGGGCACGGTATTTGACTTTAAATACTAACATGTGATGGGGTGCCAACAGCTGAATTGTGCTGTATTGATTAAATGAGGTTCACTGATTTGTATTGAAGCTAATATGTTCTTTAAACAATTCCGTGTAAATTGGGCGTGTAAAGTCATTGGAAACTATTGCTCGGGACGGCTTTGCAGACTAGCAACCTGCTGGAGTCTGGAGGATAATCAATACAGAGAAATAGAGATGAGCGGGAAGCTAGGAAACTGCAGAGCTGTTAGTGCTGATAAAAGTAGATGATGTCAATATTTGGGAATAACACAGCACTGACAAAAGGGAAGTGAGTATGTTAAAAAAGTGTTCAAACAGGACCGAATTAATGCAAAAGTGGCAGATGTAGCCCCAGGCTGCAAAAGGCCTTATGTATTCTAGGTATTGTTACATTTCAAAAGAATCATATCTGCATAGACTGCTGTTCTTAAAATGCAATTCTGAAGGTGCTAGAATGATTACCGGTATATACTAGTGTGTACTACATTTTGTAGGGGGAAGGGGCAATTCTATGACAGACGGATTTTTTTAATTGTATGCATAATCCAACAGAAGCTCAAATAATTCTGCATTCATGAACAATATATGTAAACTCTTGGTTCTGTAATAAGGATTTGCCTTAAGGAAGTGATTTGTAGCTAAAGGGGTGAAAAAAACAAGTTCACATTGCAAAGGTCATGTTCACTTACCTTAAAGCTTCCTCCACCACCCACTTTCAGACTCTCACCCTCTTCCAAGCATACCCCCCCCCCATTTTATGTGAGTGCACACCTTTATTTTCATGGGCTTTACTCTGGTAAAAATACATCACAAGTCCTCTTCCACTAGTGGTCGTCAGGTCCTGACAGCTGCAAAATAGTGGTGCCACAAGTGACCTGCTGCTGCTCTTTACAGCATTATCGTGTGATTCCTGGCCTGATGATGTGCTCCCAGGGGACAGGTCCTTGATACCCTGCACTCACAGAAAGTGGATTGAATGACACTGGTCATCACTGGGTAAAAGTACTGTACAATTGGAATACTGGTGAGGGGGACGCACTGGACACCTTCGCTGCCATTGTGCTACATGCTGGGTGTCCAGTGCGCCCTGTGCCTTTAAGGAGGGGTGGGCTCCCTCCTGGCCCATCTGCCCTTTACCTATCCATTATAATGTATGTGCTTTCACTGTGGAGCCTCCCAAAATTTAGAGTTAGGACTGCAGATAATATTGGGGTGCCTTGAAGAGGCGCTGCAGCTTACGCATACATTTGCAAATGTGTGCAAACCAAACCCCTGTTTTTAATGCAAACTGTTAGACAGGATAATTTGGTTGGTTGTAGACTGGTAAGTAGAGATGGAAATTTTCTTTGGTTTTGTTTGACTTGTGTTGCCCTTTAACGTGCTTCTTGCTGCAAAGGCCAGTTATAGGTGGGGGCAGTGGCCATTTGTTTGTACTGCATGAATGAAGTCTATGGAGGGCACTACAAAGAAGGTAAGTATTGCAACGAGAATTGCATTTTTTTAATTGCCATTTAATTAATACTGGAGTTAGGCTTTAACCTCTTGACGACCGCGCCATAGCCGAAAGACAGCTACAGCGCGGTCGAGTTATTCTGGGAGGACGTCTATGGACGACCTCCCATGCTGGCGCTTCTCGCGCGCCCCCTGGTGCACGCTCGCGAAATTGTCCATGCTCGCCGGGTTCACGGAACCCGGCGCAACACGGATCACGGTAAAGGGCCAATGATAGTGGCCCTTTACCACGTGATCGCTCCATCAAATGACGGAGCGATCACTTCTAAACAAACCAGTGATGACGCCGCTTTCCTCTCTCCCCTCTGTGTACCGATCGGTACATTGCGAGAGGAGAGGGGAGAGAGCAGGTGGCAGCAGCGCTGCTCTGTGACAATTGAAGTCACAGAGACAGCCATCCCTGCCAATACCCTACCCATACTCTGCCATCCCTGCCAATACCCTGCCCATACTTTGCAATACAATACCCTGCCCATACTCTACAATACTCTGCAATACCCTGAAATACTCTGCCATACTCTACAATACCCCGCAATACTCCAAAATACCCCGCAGTACTCCGCAATACCCCGCAATACTCCGCAATACTCTGCAATACCCTGCAATATCCTGCAATACTCCGCAATACTCCCCAATACCCTGCAATACTTCGCAATACCCTGCAATACTCCACAATACCCTGCGATACTCCTCAATACCCTGCGATACTCCGCAATACCCTGCGATACTCTGCAATACCCTGCGATACTCTGCAATACCCTGCGATACGCCGCAATACCCTGCTATACTTTGAAATACCCTGCGATACTCCGCAATACTCCGCAATACCCAGGGATGCTCCGCAATACCCTGCAATACTCTGCAATACTCCATGATACCCTGTAATACTCTGCGATACCCTGCAATACCCTGCAATACCCTGCAAAACTCTGCAGAACTCTGCAATACTCCACGATACTCGGCAATACTCCGCAATACCCTGCAATATCCTGCAATACTTTGAAATACTCCACAATACCATGCAATACTCTGCAATACCCTGCAATACTCTGAAATACCCTGAAATACTCTGCAATATTCTTCAATACTCCACAATACTCCGCAATACCCTTCAATACTCTGAAATACCCTGCAATTCTCCGCCACACCCTGCCATACTCCGCCATACCCAGCCATACCCAAAGCCATAACTTTGTGTTAAAAAAAATGTGCTTTAACCACTTCCTGCCCGCTGGCCATCATATGACGTCCTTGACTTTGTGCGGGGATATCTGAATGATGGGTGCAGCTACAGGCATCATTCAGATATCGGCTTTTTCAGACAGCGATTTCCTACACCATAAGAATGATCATAGCGGCTGTTCTGCCGCTTGATCATTCTTACGGGAGGCGAGAGGGCATAACCCCCCCTTCCGCTGCCCTCCGGTGTTTCTACCAACTGACCCCTACGATCTAAGCCAGGATCGTTTTTTTTATTTCAGGCTTCCTAGCCTAGAGGTGAGATGTAGGGTTTTATTGACCCCATATCTCACTGTAAAGAGGACCTGTCATGCCATATTCCTATTACAAGGGATGTTTACATTCTTTGTAATAGGAATAAAAGTGATCAAAAAAATATTTTTGGGGAAAAAAGTGTCAAACTAAAATAAATAAAGTAAAATAAACAGTTATTTTTTAAAATTTTTTAAAGTGCCCCTGTCCCCATGTGCTCGCATACGTAAGTCTCGCCCACATATGAAAACGGTGTTCAAACCACACATGTGAGGTATCGCTGCAAACGTTAGAGTGAGAGAAATAATTTTGGCCCTAGACCTCCTCTGTAACTAAAAACATGTAACCAGTATAACAAATTAAATCGTCGCCTATGGCGATTTTTAAGTAGCGAAGTTTGGCGCCATTCCACGAGCGTGTGCAATTTTGAAGGGTGACATGTTGGGTATCTATTTACTTGGCATAACTTCATCTTTCACATTATGCAATAACATTGGGCTAACTTTATGTTTTTTTTTTAAAGCACAAAACAGTTTTTTTCCCCAAAAAATGCGTCAGAAAAATAACTGCGCAAATACCGTGTGAGATAAAAAGTTGCAACAACCTCCATTGTATTCTCTAGAGTCTTTGCTAAAAAACATATATAATGTCTGGGGTTCTATGCAATTTTCAAGCAAATAAATTATGTTTTTTACATGTAGGAGAGAAATGTCAAAATTGGCCTGGGTGCTCCAGAACGCCTGAAGGTGCTCCCTCCATGTTGGGTCTCTCTATGTGGCCACGCTGTGTAAAAGTCTCACACATGTGGTATCGCCATACTCGGGAGGAATAGCAGAATGTGTTTTGGGGTGTAATTTGTGGTATGCATATGCTGTGTGTGAGAAATAACCTGCTAATATGACAATTTAGTGAAAAAAAAATAGTGATTGATTTTGCAAAGAATTGTGGGAAAAAATGACAACTTCAAAAAACTCACCATGCCGCTTTCTAAATACCTTGGAATGTCTTCTTTCCAAAAAGGGGTCATTTGGGGGGCATTTTAGGGTCTCAAGAAATGAGATAGGCCGTCAGTACTTCAGGTGTGATCAATTTTCAGATATTGACACCATAGCTTGTGGACTCTATAACTTTCACAAAGACCAAATAATATACACCAATTTGTACTTATTTTTACCAAAGATATGTAGCAGTATTAATTTTGGCCAACATTTATGAAGAAAAATTACTAATTTGCTAAATTTTATAACAGAAGCAAAGAAAAATTATTTTTTTTTACAGAATTTTCAGTCTTTTTTCTTTTATAGCGCCAAAAATAAAAAACCCAACGGTGAATAAATACCACCAAAAGAAAGCTCTATTTGTGTGAAAAAAGGACACAAAATTCATGTGGGTACAATGTTGTTTGACTGAGTAATTGTCATTCAAAATGTGAGAGCACCGAAAGCTGAAAATTGGTCTGGTTAGGAAGGGGGTTTAAGTGCCCAGTGGTCAAGTGGTTAAAAAATGAAGCTGAGTAGTGCTCATTTCAACCATCCAATCACATGCAAGCAAAACTCCTTTATTTAATTTCCTTTACGTATTAATGGATATATTGGATATTAAAAGTGCACACTATGCTAATGCCCGGTACACACGATCCAATTATCGGACGAATGATCATCCGTTTTTTTTTGCTAATCTCACGTGGAATCTAATGAGTTTACTAAAGTCACGAAAATTCTCGTACGGCAGAATAAAAAATCGGAAGTGGTGTCATGTGTTGTAATGCATTTGTATTTCATTTTCGAACGACAGCTGTACTGATTAAACGAAAATCGTACGATCTGGCATGGTACGAAAAAAAATTCCGTGCAAGTCCGATAGAATAAAATCGAATGAACTGTCCTGATCGGCTCTCGGAAGCTCTGTACTAACGATCCGATTATCGTACGATCGTTTCGAAAGCGGCATTTTTCGTACGATTTTCGGATTGTGTGTACGGAGCTTAAGTGAACATGCACTTTCCTAGGTGAACAGCATCCTTTAGTAAATCAACCTTACAATGGTTTGCACTAGTTCAGTAACCTGTGTTTGCTAAGCAAGAAGAGGAACAGCTGTCAACTATGTACACAAGTTCACTTGACTAACATAAAAATGCCCCCCCTTCACCGACCCAAGGCCGCAACAATATGAGGTGTGACAGGTTAATAAAAGTTGTAAGAAAAACATTTCTATGTTGGCCATAGCAACCAATCACATTCACCTTCACAAACTGAAAGAATATGATTGGAAGATATAGGAAACAGAGATGCTTTTCTTACCTTCATTATTATAGACTAGAAATCAACCTGAGTAGCATATATTGGCTCTTTTTTTAAGGAAGGGTTGCTTGATTTGCAAGTCAGCATGTGCTACTGAATGTTAATTTTTAAAATGACACGTATTTCAGTATGATAATCTTATTTCTTGAAAAAAAGCTTCGATAAAAAAATGTTGCTGTGTTTTAGTAATTTAATATAGCAACCCGTTTCTCTTGTGCTGTCAGACAATGCAGTTTTGTTCTTCAGTGCTGATCTTTCAGTTGATGTATTATGACATAGTCTGTCAACATGAACAGATATGTGAAAAGGTGACTGAGGCACACAACCTGAATAGGCCTCATCTTAAATTCGAAGCATGCGCCTAAAAAAAAAAAAAAAAAAGCAAGTATGTACATATTTACCAAATCCCTATTTTTACAATTATTATGATTTTTCATTCAATCAAAAGAAAAGAATGCAAATTCACAAGGTTGACAAGCTGGCTCTGTAGGGCACTTACACATAAACATGCCAGATTAACGTAAACAAGCTTTTCAGGTTCACATACTGTGGGATAATATACATAAATACATCTATGCTGTTCATTGGAGATGAGTTACCTATTTAAAAAAAAAAAAAAAAACATTTTTCTCCCTGCAAAATGCAAATTGTTGTGATCTGGATTAAATCTCAATCTTTGGCAATTTCCATTATTCTCTGTAAGTAGAAGTGAGTGAACTTTTTAAAATCTACCTAACCCTTAGATTTACTCAAATCTAATCCCAGTTAATTATGTTTACCCTTTTACATCAAGTATCCATTTTTTTTTACTCTATTTTATGGAGATTCAATCAATTAGCTCACTACAGCAATTTTGTTCTCTAGTACAATACTAATGCCGCGTACACACGATCGGTCAAACCGATGAGAACGGTCTCATGGACCGTATTCATCGGACCAAACCGATCGTGTGTAGGCCCCATCAGTTATTTTTCCATAGGTTCAAAAAAAGCAATCTTGTTTTAAATTTAACCGATGGATACTTAACCGATAGAAAAAAAACGATCGTTAGTAGGCACGACCATCAGTTAAAAATCCACGCATGCTCAGAATCAAGTTGACGCATGCTTGGAAGCATTGAACTTAGTTTTTTTCAGCACGTCGTTGTGTTTTACAGTAGGTGCACGCGATATTGTGTCAATTTCGCTCCCTTTCTCGGCGAGATTAACCACCTACGAGCCCCATCGCGGGAGCCAGCGCTGAGCTGGCTTGCCGCGATGGAGACAGAGCCGTCATAGAAGCGACGGGAGATCAGACTTGGATTCCCGCCAATTCTACACGTGTGCGACGTTTGTTATGAATCCTGAGGGGGAAGTCCCCGCCGGATTTTAAATAAAAATCCGGCATGGGTTCCCCCCTCATGTTGATGAGGACAGGGCCCCTTCCCGACAACCCTGGCCGTTGGTTGTCGGGGTATGCGGGCGGGAGGCTTATCGGAATCTGGGAGCCCCCTTTAATAAGGGGGCCCCCAGATACCGGCCCCCCACCCTAAGTGAATGGATATGGGGTACATCGTACCCCTAACCATTCACCTGTAGGAAAAATGTCAAAGTTAATAAACACACCACACAAGGGTTTTTAAAATAATTTATTTTTCTGCTCCGGAGGCTCCCCCTGTCTTCTTTATTAGCTCTTTTACCAGGGGGAGCTTCTTCTTTGACGTCTTCGGGTGGGTGGGGGCCACCGTCTGGTTCTCTTCCACCGCCGGGGGGGGTCGCTTTTAAAAAAGCCCCCACCCCCCGGCGGGTTTCCTCCGGCGTCTTCGGCGGGGGGGCTTCTTCTTTCGCTATCCCGACGGGTCTTCTCCGCTATCCGGGGGGTCTTCTCAACTCTCCGGGGGTCTCCTTCTATGTTCGCCGCTCTCCGCTGTTGACTCGGCGCACCCCGGTTCTTCCTCTCGCTGTCCGGTGCCTTCTTCTTCCGTGCTGTACGTCTTCTTCTCCTTCCGTGCTGTGAGTTCTTCTTCCGTGCTGTGACGTCATGTTCTTCACTTCTCTTCTTCTCCCGATGTTGACACGTCGCCTTTCCTCGCTGCAATGACGGGTGCGCGGCTTGCATCGGATTTATATAGACCTCACAATCCCATCATGCTCTGGTACCTACCCATGTGATACCTACCCACGTGGGGTTGAGGAATTGCCATTTACCCATCCCTCCTTTCCAATACATTTTTACATTGCGGTAGCCTGAGTGACTATTTTATTCTTGGTTTTTGTAGTATTAAAGAACCAGCTTGATAGAGACAGTACACTTGATGAATAAAGGTAAAGGGTCCAAAAACATTGCTATTTGATATCTAGTTATTATTGTACTTGTGAGATCTAGTTTGGGTTAATAGGTACAACAGGACTTACCCAACCACAGCTAGGGCAACAGTTGGTGGAGTTTAGACTTGAATAAATCAACTGTCTCACCTGCTAGCTTTTAACTAGACATGAGCATGATGAAAAACATGTTTTGTTTTGTTTCGTTTTGATTCGTTAATCTAGTTATTTTGTTTAGTTAAATTCGGTTGATTCGATCAATTCTTTTTCAGGATTTTGTATTCGGAATTTACAAATTTTTCGATTAGAAACGATCAAATCGATAAATTTTCGAATAACTCGAAACGAAAATGTTGTATTGTTTTCTGTTCAAATGCAACAAAGTGAACAAACAAAATAAAAATCTTCATCAAATGATTACAATGACTCTTTAAATCACCTTTGACTTAACAAAAAAAGCATTATTTTGAAATGGTACTCTAATAACACACACAGTGTTTGATTTCAGCAATATGTGTAGTGAGAATTCAACTGGCGCTCAATGTAAAGATTGATTCAAATTTCAGGACGAATTTCTGAAACTCCTACAAATTTTGTTATGTTATTTGGAGCATTCGGTAAAATTAATTTATGTTGTAGTTCGAGTATTCGGATATATTCGAATCTCCGAACAACGAAAAATGTGTCGCAATACTAACTCGGAATGAAACAAACCACACTTTTAACTGCTTAAGGACCACTGCATGTTGATATACGCCAACAGAATGACACGGCTGGGCACAGGGGCATACAGGTAAGTCCCCTTTAAGATCCCAGCCATGGGTCGCGCGCCGCCAGGGGCGCACTTGCGACCTGGCCCTGAGCTCTGTGACCACGCCCCCGCGAGACCCAATCACCGCCGGTGTCCCACGATCGGGTCACAGAGTTGAAGAACGGAGAGAGGTAAGTGTAAACAAAGTGACAATGGTCCCAAAATAGTGTCAAAAGTGTCCGATGTGTCCGCCATAATGTCGCAGTCACGATAAAAATCGCTGATCGCCGCCATTACTAGTAAAAAAAAATAATAATAATAAAAATGCCATAAAACTATCCATTATTTTGTAGACGCTATAACTTTTGCTCAAACCAATCAATAATGGCCTATTGCGATTTTTTTTTTACCAAAAATATGTAGAAATATGTAGAAGAATACGTATCGGCCTAAACTGAGGGAAAACATGTGCTTTTTTTATATATTTTTGGGGGATATTTATTATAGCAAAAAGTAAAAAATATTGTTTTTTTTTCAAAATTGTCACTCTATTTTTGTTTATAGCGCAAAAAATAAAAACCGCAGAGGTGATCAAATCAAAAGAAAGCTCTATTTGTGGGGAAAAAAAGAACGCCAATTTTGTTTGGGAGCCGTGTCGCACGACCGCGCAATTGTCAGTTAAAGCAACACAGTGCCGAATTGAAAAAAGGGGCCTGGTCCTTTAGCAACAAAATGGTCCGGGGCGTAAGAGGTTAACTTAGTTTGGTGGGATACAGAATGTTCCTAGGAAAATGTATCATGGTGGCTAGAAGTCCTCCTAGCTGACAATGTTTTATGTTTCACCTATATTTAGAGTTCTTTTTCCCATCGGATTCTGTCAATATTTTAAACACTTCACAACTGAAATACGTATATACAGTATACATTGCAGTATTGACGTAGTTTACCAGGGTTATGGCTGAAGCTATCACCCATAACCTCTTTATTTATTTATTTTCAACAATGCTCTTTTTTCATAAAAGCATTTCACACAGCTGACACACAGGCCACTGGAAGCAGTGGGAGGTGTCGTTCTCCCCTCCTGCCACTTGCCGGTGTTTCTCAGGCTTACCGGCGCGCCTGGAAAACGAACCCACGGCTCATGCAGCTGGTCACAAAGGTGAGGAGAGACCAGATACTCTCTGAGAACCTCTATGATCTAGAAGTACCAGAGTGACGTCATGACATCACTTCTGGTCCAGGGCGAAGGTAAACCTTTTTTTTTTTTTTAAAGCAAAAGATCAGTGCTTTTTTTTCTTCTTTCAAAGGTAGAGGAGAGATTTGGGGTCTTATAGACCCCAGATCTCTCCATAAATAAGACATGTCATCCCTTATGTCCATTACAAGGGATGTTTACATTCCTTGTAATAGAAATAAAAGTGGTACAAAAATAAAAATAAATGGACAGTGTAAAAAAATAAAACAATTCAAATATTATTTTTTCTTTAAATACCCCCATCCCTTTGTGTTCACGGGCAGAAATTAACACATACATAAGTCGAGCACGCATATGTAAAAGGTGTATTTTTCCCCCCAAAAAATTATTGCATTTTAAATACCGCACCACAAGAGTCCATACCTCAGTGCTGAAGAGATAGTCTGGCAGTTGCCAGATGCAAAACATTTTTATAAATGCACATGTTTTAATTACTCAGCATGGATGCATTTATATAAATTTATATACTACTGTACCTCTAAAGACAATTTTAATTTTTTAATATATCTTGTATTATGTTGGACCACTCTTTGCAAGCAATAGAGCAATTCCCATTCATTACATTCTCCCAACCAAATAGAATCTCTCCCCCTTACAATAATGTGCTGTAATATTTGGAAGTGCAAGACATATAATTTTAGTGGTGCAATAAAAAAAACAAAGGTTTATTAAATCTGCATTGCTTGATTGTATAGTAAGTAAGGGGTTACAAAATGTGTATTGTAGCTTTCATTCTTCTACTGCACCACTGAAGTTGTATGTGTCTGACTCTGATGTTTACATACAGATAATGTGACAATGCAGCCCACAGGTGAATGCTGGATAACCCTGAGGCATAAGGCCGCGTACACATGATCGGTTAAACTGATGAGAACGGTCTGATGGACGGTTTTCATCGGTCCAAACCGATCGTGTGTAGGCCCCGTCGGTTAGTTATCCATCGGTTAAAAAAAAGCCAACTTGTTTTAAATTTAACAGATGGATTCCTAACCGATAGAAAAAAAAACGATCGTTAGTAGGCACGACCATCGGTTAAAAATCCACGCATGCTCAGACTAAATTAGGGGACAGGAGTGCTCGTTCTGGTAAAACTAGCGTTCGTTATGGAGATAGCACATTCATCACGCTGTAACAGACAGAAAAGCGCAAAACGTATTTTACTAACACAAAATCAGCTAAAGCAAGATATGGAAGATATGGATTTTAGTCCCTGCTCAGGAACAAAAAGTCCACCTCCCAGGTCAGAATGGAGTTCTGCTTTATTTACATAATTCTCAGTCTCTGCCTGATGATCGGTGGGTGTTGACGGACATCAAGTGCCTGGCTCCCGCAGATTGGTTTCTGACGTGAATAATAGCAGCAGAAGCTGCCCGGCTGCAGCGCACGCGCCCCCTGCATGTGGAAGTACAGGATCACTTACAGTATATGTAGTAGTTACGTTCAACTGAACTTGTTCTGTATTGTTTTCTCAGTTTTTATGAGTGTCAGGAACATATCCCCACATATATGGTCACATGGGTAACTCATTCACCTTAAAGGGGTTGTAAAGCGTTGTGTTTGTTCACCTTAACGCATCCTATGCATTAAGATGAAAAAACACCTTGCACTGTCCGCCCCCTTGAGCCCCCGTTTTACTTACCTGACCCCCTGAACTTCCGTGGGCGCGATCCCGTGTCTTTCTCCCCACGGCTTCTCGGCTCTTCATTGGATAGATTGATAGCAGCGAAACTATTGCCTTCTGCTGCTGTCAATTAAATCCAATGACGCGGCCGCCGGGGGGCGGGGCCGAGTCATACACTCAGCGGCTATGTACGTCGAGTAGGGTGACCACGTGTCCCGGATTGCCCGTGACAGTCACACATTTTGCAGGTCTGTCCCGGGCACCTTCATTCCAGGACAATACAGTGTCCCGGAATGAAACTGACACAGCCAGCCCCCCGGCCAATCTGATGCCCCCAAAAAAGGCCTCCACATCACCGCTTTACTCATTGACAGTACTTGTCCTGGCCGAGAATGCCAGGAGGAGCACAATCCCTGCCCCCTGCTTGTGATTGGAGAAATCATAAATCCCGCCTCTTGTGTCCAATCACTGTGCTGTGATTCGTTACAGCACAAGCTGATTTTTGGGAAGGAGGGGTGTCCCTAAATGGTAGTTTGGAAATGTGGTCACCCTAACGCCGAGTGTATGACACGGGAGAGTGCCCGCAAGGTAACCCCCTCGGAAGAGATCTTCCCAGAGGGGGTTATCCATTGCAGGGAGGAGCGAGTCAGCCGCCGTGGGACCCCAGAAGAGGACGATCAGGGCCACCCTGTGCAAAACGAACTGTACAGTGGAGGTAAGTATGACATGTTTGTTATTTTTTTAAACGTGAACCTTTAATATCACTTTAATCCAATCACCGTGGTGTCATATAATACATCAAAACTGGTGCTGATTTTCTAAGAACATGATGGTGGTGTGAAAATATGTTTAACTACTCTGTTCTGTTTACCCTGTTAGGTTGATTTCAACTAACTACTGCTAGCTATAATCTATAAAAGAGGACCATCACAGACAAAGAACTGTGGCATTGCCCATAGTAACCAATCTGATTTGCCTTTTTTTTTTCAAAACATGGCAATGCAGGCAAATATTCTTTCAGACACTTTTATATATCATAGCTCATTACCCCAGTGCCAGATTTCAGGAGCAAAGGGTCCCGAAGAAAATGGTAATAAGCTTGGAGGGGAATGCTCTGTGTTGATTTATGGAGTGGTTTAAAGCAGTGGCTAAATTGTAAATAAAAAATCCTTGAAACCCCCTTAAGGGTAAAACATTTTCCTTACTGATTACGTAAAATTATCATTATTGTTCCTACATGACAGCTGTGTCATGAATAAAATGAGATTATAAAGACAGCTAGCAAGGTTTTCAGTCATTTTTTGAAACCTCTCTAGTTCTTGGATATGAAGACATATATGTTCTAGCCACATATCTGATTGCATTTTTCCTGCAATATATGCTCATGCTGTTAAAGCAAATTAAACAGCCTTATATCACTAAGACTGGGAAAAGCTGCATTTTACACAAGACATATTCCATTTGAACAAATATTTACATTTTTGAACTGCCACCACCTTTATGTACGATTATAGAAAATTCTCTTCATTTCAAGGCTCTTTTTTTTTTCATTCTTTTTTAAAAATAAAATGAGCATTTTTGGTTAGGGACAGAATAAAAAATATTGAAAGATACTTCAAATAATTTCCTAATCTTGAGCCACTTTCAGCATTTGTCACACATAGAGACCAAGAAATTGCCTCCATCTCATTCCAGCTCTGTGTTGAATTAAAAAACCTCTGCTGCAAAGAAGTGCATGGTGTTGGGAAAGAATAAATTGACTTCTTTCTTTAGCGATGCACATACATTTCCATACATTTCACATCCTAAGGGAACCTGCAAATGCATTCAATAAACAGAAAACTATAAACTACAGCTTGCAATGAAAAAAAGGAATATCAAGTGGCACAATAGTTCTCATTTACTGCAGGTGAAGAGTTAACCGTATTAATATTTTTTTCTGTGCAAGCAAGACAGAACCTGCAAAACTAATACAGATCTGTATTTGAACCAGAAGTTTAATGCATCTTGAAAGTGTAAAATAAGTATTTGTGAATAATTATAGGCATCATTTAAATTCCATAGACTATGTCGCTGTGATGACATCACTGGGTCCAAAATTGTATGATGCAATTTCATGCACACATGGATAATCATTATTTATCAAAAAGCCAGAGGCAAGATTATCTGAGACAGCATTGGTTGCCCCAAAGCAGCAAATCAGACTCAAACAATTATTTCATAGCTATTAATTTACTTTTCAGGCTTGAATCTGATTTATTGGTACAAAAAAGACTGGATGGAACTGCTTGGGACTGTGTTTGAACATTTTTTTACATAATAGGTAAGGCTGAAAAAAAAACCACCATCCAGTTCACCCTGTGTGGGTGTGCGTATGTATTATATCTCTACCACTTCCCATATCCCTGGATTTTATGCTCATCAATATGCACATATAAATATATATATTTTTTTACATTACCGACATTTCTCGCAGACACCACTGATTGTGGAAGGGAATTCCACATCCTTACTGTTCTAGCTGTAAACTACCTGCTACGCAGTTAAAGGTTAAATATTCAAATTCATTGAGTGGCCACTAGTGTTGCTCACGAATTTTCGCATTGCGAATATTCGACTCGAATATAGCATATTCGAGAAATCGCGCTATATTTCGAATTTCGCGGTGAATATTCGCAATTCCGAATATTCGCATTTTTTCAATTTGATTTTTAAAACAGATCACATCCTATCGACGTCTAAAAGCATTGCTGGTATGATTAGAGACCCTGGGCCGAGTAGCTAAGCTGAGGCGATCCTTTTATGTTGCCAAATTGAAAAAAAAAAAATTGCGATTTTTCGCTATTGCGAATGCGAAAATGATTGCGAATTTTCGATAACTGTGGTAGGAGAACTCTGATTGTCTCTGATGCAAAAGGGGGGGGCTTTGTGTATGTGTATGTTATGAATATTTGTATGTTTGATATTATTATTTTTTGTAAGAAGGAAAAAATTGCGCATACCTTAAAAAAGGGGAGAATACAGCAGCAACTCAAAAATGTTATACAACATAAATTAATACAAGACAGAAAATGGAGTCGCTCTACAAGAATAAAAAATATGTCTAGTGACAAGACATGTGGGCAAATTATAAAATAAGCAAGCGCAAATAACTTGTGAAATACACAGTGAAACAAATATATAAAGAAATATAGTCCCAATAATAGAAAAATAATCTTTCATAAAAATGTCTTTGATATGTGAAGTGAAAAAAAGTCCAAAGCATGCAGCATGAACATGTTCAATCTTCAAGGTGTTTGATTGACAAACGGCTGTGACAGATGGATAGAGTAAAGAATCACCACCAATGCAAAACACTTTTTATTTTGTATTGTAAAATATCACGAATATTCTGAGCCAATCAGAGTGCTCCTTCCGCATTTGCCGAATATTCGCAATTATTTTGTATTGTAAAACATCAAGAATATTCTGAGCCAATCAGAGTGCTCCTTCTGCATTTGCCGAATATTCGCAATTATTTTGTATTGTAAAATATCAAGAATATTCTGAGCCTATCAGAGTGCTCCTTCCGCATTTGCCGAATATTCGCAATTATTTTGTATTGTAAAATATCACGAATATTCTGAGCCAATCAGAGTGCTCCTTCCGCATTTGCCGAATATTCGCAATTATTTTGTATTGTAAAATATCACGAATATTCTGAGCCAATCAGAGTGCTCCTACAGCATTTGTCGAAATTGCGCAATAAATATCGCATTCGCATGTTGCGATATTTCCATAAAATATCACGAATATTCTGAGCCAATCAGAGTGCTCCTACCGCAGTTATCAAAAAATCGCAATTATTTTCGCATTCGCAATAGCGAAAAATCGCAATCATTTAATTTCGATAAAATATCACGAATATTCAAATTTAGCGAATATATCTCGAATATTCGAATATATATTCGAGATATATCGCGAAATCGAATATGGCATATTCTGCTCAACACTAGTGGCCACGTGTCTAGTGGTTGTAAAGGCTGAACGTTTTTTACCTTCATGTATTTTATGCAATAAGGCAAAAAACCTTCAGTGTGTAGCTCCCCCCTCAGCCCCCTAATACTTACCTAAGCCTGATCTGGATCCAGCGATGTGCCCCAGAGCGGAGGCTTGAGAGTCTCCTGGGTCTTTCTCTCCTGATTGCCTGAGATGCAGCAGCAGGGGCCATTGTCTCCCTGCTGCTGTCAAACGCAGCTAATGAGGTGGGAGAAAGGGGGCTGGGCTGAGCCACGACCTCTGTGTCTTATGGATGCAGAGAGCCGGTTCAGAAGTGAGCATGCATGAGTGCCCCCACAGCAAGCAGCTTTCTATGGGGTCACTTGGTAAGGGGGAGGGGCCCAGAGTGCTAGAGGGGGACCCAAGAAGAGGAGGATCGCGGCTGCTCTGTGCAAAACCACTGCACAGAGCAGGTAAATATAACATGTTTGTTACTTTTTTTAACATCCCTGGCTGTATGATTATGTCTGGAATTTTGTACCAAAAGCGGTACAATTTTTTGCATTGAAATTTGGTTATTTGTATTATAGGCCTGCAATTCTTAGTAATTACTTACCTAAACCTGACCAAACAAGACTCTAGTAGACATCCCAGATGTGATAAATTTGAAACACAAACTCATGAATTATAATCTAATAAATAATATAATTTTATTTCATGTAATGAAAAATAATGAAATTTGTCAAACAAAGAAATTCAATAAACATCCTGAGTGTGAAACATTTTGAAGCATGGAACTGGACAAAGTCCGACGTCGCAATCAGGACAATGGAACCTTGTTTCTTTTTGGACTTTCTTTCCATTGCCATCTCTCTTTGAACAGCAAACCACGCACATCCTGGTAGGTGCTGCCTTTCTTGCGGTTGGCGGTATATAGTCCATAAAATGACGACCTGTCAGGCGTTCTGGGTTGACAACGTCAGCAGCACGTCGTCCGGGTCTGTCCGCAACTACTGATGGCGTCTAATGGTTGACAAAAATCTGCTCAGCCACCTTCCAGATAAAGTCAGAATGAACAAGAGGTATGTCACTCTTTGCTCTATAAAGGATATAAGAATTCCAAAGGCATTGTTCCAGGAGATGCCTGAAAATCTTCTTGTAATATTTATTTTGCTGTTTCTGCATCTCCGGGTAAAATGTCATTGCCTGATCGGCTCTGTCGACACCTCCCATTGTGTTGTTATAGTCGATCACGACTTGCGGCTTCAGCACATCTTTCCCATGTTTTGTATGGACCATGACAGTGGAGGTATTGTGCATGGTGCTCATGAGAAACACGTCCTTCTTGTCCCGCCATCGCATTGCCATCATCTTACCCTTTTGAAAGGCAACCATTTCTCCGGTTTTTAGTTTTTTCTTGCCAAACATAGATGGCATGTCACGTCGGTTTGGCCTAACGGTACCATACGCATCAGTTTTGTTTTGGAGCAAAACCTCATACGTGTAGAAATTGTCTGTTGTCACACAATATCCTTGGTTCAGCAATGGCTCCAGCAGTGTAAGGACAGATGATGTGGCCATCCCATAGCGGCTGTACCTGGGGTTGAACTTCGTGCCTTTACCGGTGTAAATGACCGAATTCCAGATATATCCGGTGGATGACTCACAGAGCATGTAGAATTTGATGCCAAACCACGCTCATTTGGATGCAAAAAACTGTATGCAGCTTAGGCGTCCCTTGTAGGCCATCAGACTTTCATCCACACTGACGTCCCTTTCTGGCACGTAGGCCTGCTGGAAATTGGTCACAATCATTTGGCATACCTCCTAGATTTTATTTAGTTTGGGCGCAGGATGCATGGCCTCATCAAACTCTTCATTTAATGATGAGCGAAAAATGGTATTCGGACATCACAGTGCCAAAAAACGGAGTGGCCAGTAAACTATTTGTGGTCCAGTACCATTTCGTCATAGAGGCGGGACGCGTTTCGGAACAGCTCATTGGTTCCTACTTCACGCGTTTCGGAATGAGCTGTTCCGAAACGCGTCCCGCCTCTATGACACACTTCCTGCCCTCTTCCTGTTTTTTTTTTTTTTTTAAAGTGTATTTTGTGCGTGTACTCGAGAGAGGAGCCGGACTGCAGGAGTTGGGAGTAGGCAGGCCTCCCCCAGAGGCAATCTGCCACCTTTCTCCATGCCCCAGGTGGCAATGGTGGGTGTGTGAGGGGGACCTCCCACACAGCCCGCCCTACCTGCTCCGCTTTGAAGCCCAACGGGGCAGAGGGACTCCCTATAAGGGAGTGAGAGGATTAGCCAGCTCAACCAGCCCTGTTAGTCCTTCGCCTCTCTTTTAGAGACAGCGTGGTCAAAGTGCGTGTGTGTTAACCCAATTTCGAGTGCGTGTGTAGGTGTGGTGGTTTTTGTGGGAGGGGGGTGGGCGTACTAAGCGCAGGCTTACCTCGCATAGCACACCCACCGGGAGTCGGGCTGAGACCACCAAACTCGATTCACATGTAGCCGAGACCGGGATCCGAACCCCTAGCTGCAGAGGTGAATGGCTTGTCAGCGCAGTGCCAATCGCGTTGAGCCACCGCAGCTCCCTCCCTCTTCCTGTTTGTGCTCCATGCTGGTTTTTGTCTCGCATCCTCTGACATCATCCCCAGGCTCCATCACCATTGTGTTTCCTAAACACTCACAGCACAAATTGGCTGTTATCTTGTGGACTTCCCTGGAAGCTTTATCATCAGACTGGGACTGCCCTGCCATTGGAACATCTTCTGGACACACTTACCTGCTACATGCCTGCTTCATCCACCATCTTGCAAGTGTTTTTAACCCCTTTAGGGGATATTAAAAGTTTTATATTTCTGCACTTAGAGGCGCCTTGTTTGTTTTTCTGTTCCCATTAGAGATTGCTTGTCTCCCTGAGTGCTGCCTAAAGTGTGTGAAGATCTGCTACCCTCTCCAACACAGATTTTATCTGTCAGGATTCAAATTCTTGGAGCGCCCTGGATATACACATTTTTAAGGAGCACATTGAAAACTCAGGGCTTAGATGCCTGATGCAGAATCAGATGAACACAGCTAAAAATGTGTTCAAGATTCTACAAGACCTTACCAATTATCTGGAATCAGGGCCTGAAAAGCTATCAGTTAAGATGTTCGGAAAAAGGTCATTCTGGACATTTTCCACAGATAACCTGCTAATGTATGACTTGCTGCTGACTTTTAAACCAACACATTCTCCACAAATGACCGCTGTAGCATGGCTGTATTGATGTGTGTATAAATCTCTCTTGTAATCAGCTCTACTGTTTCCTATACGATATCTATGTTTATATAAAGTCCCCTATAGTGTCAGATCTGGCCATAACTTTGGATTACCAAATCTTTTAGAAATCTTGGCACCCACAGCAGTGTGTAATTTGTCTAATTACCGCGTACACATGAACGAATTTTCCTTTGGAAAAAAATCGGATGTTTTTTTCGGACGGAATTCCGCTCAAGCTTTGCTTGCATACACACGGTCAAACAAAAGTTCTCGGAACTTTCGGGCATTAAGAACGTGGTGATGTACAACACTACGACGAGGCAACAAAAAAAAAAGTTCGATGCTTCCGATCACGCGCTGAATTGTTTCCGAGCATGCATGTTTTTTCCCCCGTCGGAATATATATATATATATTATAGCCAAAACGTTTGTTTTTGACATAACAGTGGATACTTTTTCCTCAATTTTTGCCCTAGACACACAATGGGAAGTTTGAGGAAGTCTCTCTAAACGGAAAGGGAAATCCCCTCTTAAACAATTGTCATTAGAGGCACATGTGTCCATTGGAAACCTTTCCTCATTTTCTTTTTTAGTGACAGCAGTAAAATTGAAGATTTCCCATCTCTATCTGTCCCTGTGACAATGGTCAGCTGCAAAAATAGAGAGGGCCATTCTTCCCAGCAAGGACACAGACAGCATTATGAACCTCACAATTGTTGTAGAGATATTGTATAGTACCCATTTACTCACCAGGCTCAGATGCAATAGAAGGTCCCCTTTACTCTGTTTCCTACAAATGAAATAGTGAGCATGCCCAAGGAGTATGCATCCCTCAGACTCCCTCCTTCCCTCAGAAGAGGTTTCACCTGATAAGGTAGAGGTAACTGGGCAAGTGATCATCACGCTATGCTCTTATGTATTTTATTGTCCCCTCTTGGGAAATGCTTTTCTATTATGAGTAGTGTTGCTCACGAATATTCGCATTGCGAATATTCGTTACGAATATGGCATATTCGAATATTCGCGAATAACTCGAATTTCGCGGCCAAAATTCGCTATTCCGAATATTCGTATTTTTTCTAATTTATTTTTTAAACAGATCACATCCTAGTGATCTCCATCGACGTCTAAAAGCATTTCTGGTATGATTAGAGACCCTGGGCCGAGTAGCTAAGCTGAGGCGATCCTTTTATGTTGCAGAATATTCGCAATCGCGAATATTCGTATTACGAATATTCGCGAATACTTTCTCCGCCCTTCTTTTGCATCAGAGCCAATCAGAGTTCTCCTACCACAGTTGTCATAGGAGAGAGTGGAGTGTTTCTGTGCGTTTTTCCAGTGTATCACATCTTCAAAGAATTTTCCATCTTTTGTCCCGTGTCATCATTTGCATTTCACCTCTTTAATGAGAATAATAACTGTTTAACATAAAGACATTTAAGAGATGTCAACGTAAACGGTTTACTTGGCTTTTTTTTTAACTCAACAGAATCAGGGGCCCCAGTGGGCGGTTGATCTTTACCTAACTCAATACAGGTCAGTCTAAAGGAGAGATCTGTATTTTCCAAATCTATGGTTATTCAATATTTATTAAACTAATCAATATACAAATTGGTCAAAGTAAACCCTCAAATCTATATAATAATGTATTTATTTTATTAATACCTTGTTGTTAGTTGCAGGGTCCATTACGTAAAACGACAATTTTTCCAAAGGGCAGGTGAAATTGAATGTTTCAAAATTTCGCAATCAATTTCGCATTCGCATTAGCGAAATTTCGCAATCAATTTCGCATTCGCATTAGCGAAATTTCGCAAAAATTTATTTTTGATAAAGTATCACGAATATTCGATTTTAGCGAATATTTCACGAATATTCGTCTATATATTCGTGATATATCGCAAAGTCGAATATGGCGTATTCCGCTCAACACTAATTATGAGACACATTTGTACTGCTCTAATATTATAGAAATTATGAAGGTTAAACAGTCTGATGAATACTCCAGGTTTCAGTCATCCCTCCAATTATATCAGCCCAGTGCATAAATGAGGCTGGCCATACATTATACACTTTTCTTGTACATACTGTATTTCCTTTAGATTTACCAAAACCATATAACATGAGGTCAAGGGGGAGGAGCTAATGAACCACTGTAGAAACCCCAAGACATCTTCCAACATCTCAAATGCAATTAAGAAAGATATTGCCCCAGAGTGGACTTTATAGGCAGGTTATGGGAGTGTGGAAAAGTTTATTTGTCACATAATATAAAAGTATTACCCAAGAGAGGACAATAAAATATATACAGTGGATATAAGACGTCTACACACCCCTGTTAAAATGTCAGGTTTCTGTGATGTAAAAAAATTAGACATAGATAAATAATTTCAGAACTTTTTCCACCTTTAATGTGACCTATAAGCTGTACAACTCAGTTGCACAACAAACTGAAATCTTTTGGGTGGAGGGAAGTAAAAAATAAAAATAAAAAAAATAATATGGTTGCATAAGTGTGCACACCCTTAAACTAATACTTTGTTGAAGCACCTTTTGATTTTATTACAACACTTTTTAACCTCCCTGGCGGTATGATTATTTCAGTAAAAAGATGCTGAAAGCGGTACCATTATTTGCAAGGAAATTTGGTGATTTGTACTGTAGGCCTGTAATTCTTAGGAATAACTCACTTAAATCTGACCAAACCAGAGTCTAATAGGCATCCCGGGTATGACATTTTTTTAAAAACAAAATTATAAATTATAATATAATAAATAATTATAAATAATTATAACAAATAATAATAATATAATTCTAATAAAAATTATTCAATAATGTAATCAACTCAAAATCACTGAAATTTGCTCAGTTGCAGAATTGTTGCTGTCATAATTTTTTTTTTTTATGACGAATTTCCCCACAAATCGATATCGCACAATTCTGCAAGTGATTATAATTTATTATCGCTGTTTTCTAGCTGATCTAAAACCATTTTTGACATAAAGGGACACTTTTGGTTGCTATGGACAATATACAGTTTGCAGGGAGAAAGAACCGTTTTTATTATATAAAAGAACATGTAGGGCACTGGGCAGACCACTAGGGACAAGGGGGGTGTGTATTTTTTACATACAGTACTGTAATCTATAAGATTACAGTATACTGTATGTATAGTGTTTGTTTACCTTTTTGAATTTGGCACCGTTCTCCGCCCCCGTGCATCGTAACGTCGCAGGGAACGGAGATCGGCGGCACAGGAGGACACTGTGTGAATCGAGCGAGGACCCGCTCGCTCACACAGCGCGGTGGCATCGCTGGATCCAGGAACAAGTTATGCCAGCGCACGCTGCAGGCTCTGCATAGCTACCCCGAGCGTGACTCAGGGTTACCGATTTTAGTACAAAAAATCCACCCCGAGTCACGCTCGGGAATACCGCCAGAAGGGTTAAGGTATGAGTGTATCAGCATGACACATCTTGACTTGGCAATATTTGCTCATTCTTCTTTGCTAAAACACTCCAAATCTGTCCGATTGCGAGGGCATCTCCTGTGCACAGCCCTCTTCAGATCACTCCACAGATTTTCAATGGGATTCGGGTCTGGGCTCTGGCTGGGCCATTCCAAAACTTTAATTTTCTTCTGATGAAGCCATTCCTTTATTGATTTGGATGTATGCTTTGGGTCATTGTCATGCTGAAAGATGAAGTTCCTCTTCATGTTTAGCTTTCTAGCAGAAGCCTGAAGGTTTTGTGCCAATATTGACTGGTGTTTTTGGAACTGTTCATAATTTTCCCCACCTTGACTAAAGCCCCTTTTCCAACTAAAGAAAAACAGCCTCAAAGCATGATGCCACCACCACCACCACCATGCTTCACTGTGAGTATGGTGTTCTTTGGTGATGTGCAGCGTTGTTTTTGCACCAAACATATCTTAGTGGCCCCTAGTGGCCACTTCGAGAGCTGACGTAGAGCTACGGGCTCTCGCGCAGGAGAGCCGACCTGCCCCCCGTAGAACTGCGGCGGCTGGTCGGCATGTAGTTATCTAACACAAAAACTAAAACTGGGCTTAACCACTTAAGCCCTGGACCATTATACAGCTAAAGGACCAGGCCCCTTTTTGCGATTTGTCACTGCGTCGCTTTAATGACAATTGTGCAGTCGTGCAACGTGGCTCCCACGGCTGGGCTTCTTAAACGTCCATATGCCCAGCTGTGCCATTCTGCCGACGTATTTAGTCATGTGGCGGTCCTTAAGTGGTTAAACACATGTGACATGGTAATAACATGCAGCAATCCTAACCTAGTTTATCATGTAAGAGGACATAAGTTTGCTGGAGGTGGAATGCTATGCTGTTATAATTTAGTTGCCCTGTTATGTAGTCTCATAAGTGAGATCTATGATAAAAACAAATGTTATGATTGAAAATGCAGTACCTTATGTCCATAACCGTACTTTACATTTAATTTTCTTAATTTTCTTTCCCATCAAACTATAAGACAAACTTTTAAAACATAAAAACACAAAATAAGTATGTCGTTTTTACAGTGCATTAGTGGTTAGTACATCTGCTTCTGATATCACATTAGTTACAATACTCAAATCTTCCAGCACAGTAGTGTAAAAGCTGATTGCCTAATGTACTTTTGCGGACCCTATATTGAACTTGTGGTTGTGTGGTTATTACTCCACTTCTGGTGAAATCACTCTTCATACTGCCAAGACCTTGGTATTAATTATGTCCACAGACTTTCATTTAAGGGCAGCGGCACCCAGTGTTTTGTATACTAAAGCTTGTATGGGATTCCCAGACAATAAGAACTTTGATATTTCAGGTGCAGTACCCATGTGATGCAAATAGGTGGAATGGAGCAAAGCATACTGTGCAAACTATTTCACAGGAGACGCAGGGGGCACAGAGAGATATTGCTTTCATACTGTATGGTGTATAGCTCACTAAACTGGTAATACTAACTCTGTTGGTGTTGTGTTCTCATTAGTGACTACAATGAGCAAGATGACTGAAATTCAATATTGAGGTCTATAGCGTACTGTTTCCATACATGCCCCCTACCAGGTCACAGAAGGATAAGAGTCTGACCTCTTCTAATTGCCTTGACTCTTCAGACAGTCAGGTTGTTTTGCCTCACAGTCTCCAAGTTGGTATCAGGCCCTTGATTGTTAAAGAGTCAAACCTTAATGTGATTATTCAATATAACAGAACATAGCTTAGTATTTGAAATGTGAGTGATGAGGAAAAAAAAAAAGAGTACAGCCCTGTACACACGATCGGATATCTGATTGAATTTTTGTCGGATATCCGATAACGCTGACTTTCATCGGTCTTGCCTACATACCATCAGTCAGAAATCTGATCGTGCCAAAACTACGACGAGCCGAAAAAAATGAAGTTCAATGCTTCCAAGCATGCATGGACTTGATTATGAGCATGCGTGGATTTTTGACCGATGGAGTTCCATACAGACGATCGGATTTCTCTATTGGTTCTTTATCTATAGGAAAAATTTAAAACATGTTCTATTTTTTTACACCAATGGAAATAAAACCGATGGGGCCCACACACGATCAGTTTGTCCGATGAAAACAGTGCATCGGTCTGTTTTCAGCAGACAAACCGATCGTGTGTATGCGGCTTTAAACTTACTGCTCTGGCTTCACATAGTTTTTCAAACTCTACATGTGCTTACATCAGGAAACAGCATGGATGATCTCAACAGTATAATGCAGCTCCTTGCTTGTGCAATTAGCCACCTAGACCAGGCTGGGTAGCTGATGTTCTATCATTCAGCCACAGTTTGTAGAGAGTCCGGAACCTAGCTGTGCTTATGTATGTATGACGTGAAGTCCTAGACTAGAGTTTGCTGATGTTCCTTCAACATCCAACCACGTCTTAAAAAGAGACCGGAACCAGGCTGTAGTGCTGATGCTCCATCATCCAGCTACAGCTGGTAGAGGGCCCTGCACCAGGCTATGTTGCTGCTTCTACTTCATCATCTAGTCCAGTGTTTCTCAACCTTCTTTCAGTCAAGGCACCCTTTAAAGTTAAAGCAGAGGTTCACCCTGAGCCCCCATTCACATTGTAACGCCGCGTACGCGGCGTATTTTGCCGCGATTAGGTTACTTTTTTTTTTTTCACAAAGAATTGCCATTGATGTCTATGGCCGAACGCCAATGCAGCCTGAAAAAAAGGGTCCGGGACTTGTTTTCAGGCGGCAGGCGTATGGCGTTTATGAGATGTGAACCATCTCATAGACATCAATGGCAATTCTCCCCTCCAGTGGCACGAGCGTCGGGTGTCGGGCGTTTTGTCGCCAAGGTGTGAATGGAGCCTAAAAAACAACTATGTACCATCCCATCCAGCATACTAGCGTCAGCTACAGTATGCCTTTTTTTTTGCGCTGTACTTACAGTTTAATCCTTTAGTTTAGTTTCAGACTCCCGCGGGGAGTAGGAGTTCCTATGAAGAGGGGAACATGATTGACGTCCAGCTATGGCGCGTCACGCATTCCGAAAATAGCTGGAGTAGGACTCGGCTCTTCACGGCGCTATACGGTGCCTGCGCACAGACTAGGAGCTGACTGCGCAGGCGCCGTATATATCCGAGTCCTATTTCGGTTATTTTCGGAAAGCGTTACGCGCCATAGCCGCACGTCAATCATGTTCCCCTCTTCATAGGAATGCCTACTCCCCGCGGGAGTCTGAAACTAAACTAAAGGATTAAACTGTAAGTACAGCGCAAAAAAAATAAAAAATAAAAGGCATACTGTAGCTGACGCTAGTATGCTGGAATGGATGGTAGAAAAATAAAACATTTTTTTAGGGTGAACCCCCGCTTTAAGGACAATCTCAAGGCACCCAATAAAAGTATGGACAATCTTGAGGCACCCCCGTTTATGTATAGTTTTACATAATGCAGCAAAACCCACAAATGTAGGACACCCAGTGTTAGAGGTGATTTATTCTTCCAAAGCAATTACACGTTTGCACACTGGTACTGATTAGATTCTCTTCCATCTCAGTTTCTCTCCTATAGTCAGATAATAAACCCCAGTGCTGAAGGAGAGGGGCCGGGGAGGGTCACACAAGAATGCTGTGTAGGTGACGGACATACTCCTTACCAACTGATGACGTCATTGGTTGTTATGATGCCAGTGGCTAGAAATTCGTAATAATGCACAAGGAAAACTTGTGGCTTTGTGCAACTAAAAGGCAGGCTTGATCCATCCACTGGTTTGTATACAATTTTTGGGCAATTTTTCTGCATTTTTTTCATGGCACCCCTGAAGAGACCTCAAGGCACACTGGTTGAAAATCTTATAGAGAGCCCAAGGTTTGGCTTGATGCTTCTTTTATCATCCAGACACACCTTGTAGAGAGACCTGGACTAGGCTGTGGTGGTGATGCTCAATAATCCAGCCACAACATGTAGAGCAGGGGTGTCCAAACTTTTTTCAAAGAGGGCCAGATTTGATGAATTGAACATGCGTGAGGGCCGACCATTTTGTCTGACATTCTTTGAACCATAAAAATTTGATCTAAGTGTGTTCGTCCGTGCACCAATACACTGTCCAACAAAAATTCTCTTACCTTTGTGGCTGTGTGTGAGCAAAGAGATGAGCTTGGGCGTATTATTTGGATATACTGTATTTATTGGCGTATAACACACACCTTCACTTTAAGAGCGAAGTTTCAGGATTTTTTTTTTATTTTAAATAGAAAACTGTGAAGCAAAATAAGGATCAGTGCCCATCTGCAGCCTCACAGGTGCCCATCTGCAGACCCTCCATTGCCAGGAATGCCGCACCATTGCTAGGAATGCACTTACCATTGCCAGGAATGCACTCACCATTGCTAGGAATGCAGCCCCATTGCCAGGAATGCAGTACCATTGCCAGGAGTGCACTCACCATTGCCAGGAATGCAGCACCATTGCCAGGAATGCACTCACCATTGCCAGGAATGCAGCACCATTGCCAGGAATGCACCCACAAGCGCCAAAGTTTACCTACAGGAGAATCTCCTGTTTACATGGCAGCCTCTTTAATAGAAAGTCCCTCCTCCTTTGATGGACAGAACAGATGTCCAATTGCAGTGTCGAAGACGGGACTTCCTATTACAGAGGCCGCCTGTAAAAAGGAAATTGTCTTGTGTGTGCACGGCGCTCCTCCCGCCTCCTCACTGTCCTCCAAGGCATATACATCCTTGTGGCCCCAGCACTGGGAGATCGTCGGGGGCCAAAAAATATATATATGTCCAAACAACCAGGCAGGCCGCTCAAAACCAAAACGCAGGCCACGATTGGACTTTGGACATGCCTGCTGTACAGTATCCTGGACCATGCCATATGGTTGATGCGCAATCGTTTTTGGTACGGTAATCAACATCAAATTGGTGGACTATTGGCCCCTCTTTATAGGGGATATCTATATGATAATCATCCATGCATAGTTTATTTCTCGATGCTTAATAAACTTGTAGAGGATCCTGGACCAGGCTGTGTTGCTGATGCTCCTTCATTGCCTAGTCATAACTTGTAGAGAGTCCTAGACTAGGCTGTGTTGCTGATGCTCCTTTATCATTCAACCACACCTTTTAGAGGGTCCTGGACCAGGCTGTGCTGCTGCTGCTCCATCATCCAGTTACAGCTTGTAGAAAGTCTTTAACCAGGCTGTAATTATCAGCTGCAGTATAGACTGCAAAGAGGGTTAGGACCTTGCTGTGCTATCTAAAAAAATGGACCGACTAAAAATTGACTAAATAAAATTACAAATCCTTTAGCATGCAAAACTATGAGTTTGGTTGTTTGCCTAGAGTTTTGGCTGTAAAGTGCACCTAGCAGCAGATAAGTATTTACATGTTAAAGTGGAGTTCCACCCATTTTTTTATGTTTGTCTGTGCTGCATGCCCTAATCTCACAGTGTTCAGAATGGACAATTTTTATTTATTTTGTTGCTTGTAAACACCTTTATTTTGTACTCTTTCATTACTTCCTCCTCCTTATTAGCCTAGGCTATTAAGTCACAAGGCTATTGGCAAGGGTTTCTGGGATAGGCATCATGTATCCCAGTAGTCCTTGCAAATAGCCTATTTGCATAGAGAAGGGGCGGCAACTTCCTCTGACACTCCCGTTGCTATGGAAACCTGACTGAAACCTATTACATCGCTTGTGCAGCACTGAGCATGTGCGAGATCTGCAAGGCTGAAATCCAGGAAGTCATACAGTCTGGCTTCATGATGCCCACACTTAAGATGGCCACAGTCTATTTCTAGATTATAAACTAACTAAATGCTCTAACAACCTAACAAAACGGACCTTAGTTTACAGACTAACTTTACTAGACTACATTAAGCTTGTGTATTACAGGGGTATTTATATTTAAAAAGTGAAATTGTGGGTGGAACTCCTCTTTAAGTGCATGACTCCTGAGTATATGTAAGTGCAATACTTTAAGGTATTTATTACTTCTCATTCTCTTAACAGCACCCCTCTGATAACATTTCCATCTTACCCTCCATCCATAAGGCATACACCATCTTTGTTCAGGCATCATCAAAGGTCAGCATCTATTTTCCGGACTGAATGCTGAAATGCTGTAAGTATGGTAAAAAATGTACCCTCAACCACAAATGTGACTAGTCTACAAAGTTTATACATGCTGGAGAATCTCACTTATGATATTCATGATTCTTAGAAGCAGAGAAGGTTCTTTTCCATTAAATGGATGTCTCCGTCTCATAAATACTAATAAATATTAATATTTGGCTAAATGGTGTTAGTTTCATGCAACCTCATGCAGATACGTAAGACAGTGCGTGCAGAAGGAACAATAGAACTGTTACATGTCACAAAAACATAGTAATATATTCTTTAGTTATGTGCTGTATCCTGTATTCAGACAAAAAATTGTCATGATTTGTGTGTGTTAAAGGTTCAAATTAGGTTTGTCAGAGTACCTGACTACTTATTGATAGGTGTAACGAAAGCTCACCAACAACTGTGCAAAAACTCAAAAGCAACATCTCAACAAACATGCTGACAACAAAATGTCATAACAGAAACAGTAGCTACAGAGACAACAATGCAGAGACAATATAGTTCTCAACCAGTAATAGTCAGACATAAACACAATGGCCCAGATTCTCGTACGAGTTACGCCGGCGTATCTCCAGATACGCCGTCGTAACTCTGAGTTTGAGGCGTCGTATCTATGCGCCTGATTCTTAGAATCAGTTACGCATAGATTTGTATTAGATCCGACCGGCGTAAGTCTCTTACGCCATCGTATCTAAGTTGCATATTTACGCTGGCCGCTAGGTGGCGCTTCCGTCGATTTACGCATCGAATATGGTAATGAGCTAGATACGCTGATTCTCAAAACATACGTGCGGCCGACGCATTTTTTTACGTAGTTTGCGTAAGGCATTTGTCGGCATATAGTTACCCCTGCTCTATGAGGCGTAGATGCAGCGTACCAATGTTAGGTATGGACGTCGGAACAGCGTCAAATTTTTTACATTTTACGTTGTTTGCGTAAGTCGTCCGTGAATGGGGTTGAACGTAAGTTACGTTCACGTCGACTAAGCATTGAGCGGGTGCAATTTAATTTGAAAATTCAACGTGAAACTGAGCATGCGCGCACATGCGCCGTTCGAAAAAAGCGTGAATTACGTGGGGTCAAGATTAATTTCAATAAAACACACCCACCACTTCCACATTTGAATTAGGTGGGCTTACGCCGGCCCAGTTACACTACTAGTTCTTTGAGAATACGGGACATGCCGCTCTAAGTTGCGGCGTAGTGTATTTCAGATGCGCTACGCCCGCCTAAAGATAGGCGATTCTACGAGAATCTGGGCCAATAAGGATAGGAATAAGCAAGGATAAAATAAACAGTCACAATATAGAAGAAATTAGTGTAACTGCCCAATCTCTAAAGGGGAACATAAAGCAGGACTCCTCAATACCTTAAAAGAGGGGACAACAAGACAATGGGGAAGGAAAAAAGGGAAAAGGAAACAGGGGGCGGGAGGGAGGGGGTGGAGGAAGAAGGGCGGAGGGAGGGAGGAGGTGGAAAACAGGGCAAGGTACAAATTAAAACAGTGTAGGAGTTTGCATAATAAAAACTAGGAAAGGTCAGTGGGTTGTCCACACCGCGTCAAGGCTACAGACGGGTCAACACCTCATGAGTCTATCCATGCAGACAAAATGTCATAATATTTTTTGGGACAATTGCGGTTAAGATAGGTAAGCTTAGATAGGGGCAAACCCGTATTGCAGACTGAGCAGACTTCCAGCAGAGGATTATCTCCCTTTGAGCATAGAAGGAAGCATAACAAATAAACAATTTCACTTATCTACCCATAAAGGGGTCTTCAAAAACATTCAAAAGCAGGGTCCTTGAATCCAATTCGAGAATCATCCCACACACAGTAGTAATGTCTGCTACAACCTCCATCCACAACAATTGGAGAAAAGGGCATGACCAAACCATATGGAGAAAGGATGAGAAATCGTATTTAAAACCAGGTTAAATGTATCTATTTAATTTGATTGCATTCATATTTATTGAGAACAAAAGCTTAGGAAGACTGTTAGTGGACTGACTGAAAGGTAATCTACTAAAGCACCATGTTTCTTACACAATTGCCATTTTTTTCTGACATACAATACTTGTTTCATTTTTTTTATCTTTTGTTGTTTTACAGTGCTGCTGATCTCCTGCTCCTCTTTTGCAGTCACTTCCTGTCTACATGTAGAGATGATGCCATGTAATTTATCAGTGAAGGTTTCCTAGTGGTTACAACCTTGGATCATGTCTTCTCAATGTGTGTCGAAACTGACACTTGTAGGCCTCGCACGCATGACCGTGAATCTCGTCGTAAATGACCTCGACGAGGTTATTGTCAGGCTTGTTGAGAATCTTGTCAAGCTTTCTTTGCATACACACTGTCAAGACAAAATGTTGTCATTCTAAAACGCGGTGACGTACAACACGTATGACAGCACTATAAAGGGGAAGTTCGATTCCACTGGCTACTTTTGCTAATCTCATGTTACTGTGTGTTAAGTAAAAGTTTGGTAGGAGACGATTTGCGCTTTTTAGTCTGTTACAGCGTGACAAATGTGCTATCTCCATTACGAACGCTACTTTTACCGAAGGTGCACTACCGTCTCATACATTATTTTGAGCATGCGCGGGTTTCTAAGCATACACACGAACGTGTTTCTCATCGTAAACCAACCCGACGAGAAACACGACGAGGAAATTGAGACTCCCGACTCTTTTTTTCTCGTCGAGGTCCACGACAGTTTTCTCGACAAAAAACATACACACGACCAGCATTTTTCTTGATGGATTTTTCCGAGGAAAACGGTCAAGGCCGTACTCTTTACCTGTGTGTGTGTGTTGACAACACAGGAGTTTACTTGGGAGATTGGAATAGAACTTTTTCATCCTATAACAGGAAATGAACACAAAGCTTCATGGCAGGATTACCAGCTGCTATTTTAATGAAAGCTAAAGATTTAAAAATGTAAAGTCAGTTGGGCTCTTTAAATCTGCCAACAGTGTGCTTTATCCCTTGACTGCACAGACTGTATGATTTTGTTTCTCTCCTCTTCATCCCCACTGTGATGGACATACAAAAGAGAGAGAGAATTAAAGGAGAACGTGATTGGCTGCCATTGCAGCCGGAAGACTGAAATAAGACCACAACTGGCAACCTGTGGTAGGGAGGAATCTGTTTGGCTTAGTCTTGCTGACCTTCCAGTGAGTAATGGGTGTCTGGGAAGTTTGAGTTTGACCAGGGCCCTTAATGACAGTGGAGTGCCCACAGGTGCTCACAGGGATTATGGCTGCCAGAAGCTTGAGAACAAGGGTTCGGGGTGGCTGCTGTGAGCCCTGTACCATGCAGGAAAGCAGAAGCCCTATTCAGCAGCCAGAGAGTGATGTGCACTAGGTTTGGAGAGACTTTTGCTGTACTGTGCTAGGAGGGGAACTTGGGACACATAGATGTTAACATATATGTGTGCTGTTTTGCCAGGAGAGGTATGTTGCACCTAGTCTCTGTGTTGTGCTGCTGCAAGGGAGATACCATGTGCTGCTGAGAGACAAAGCTGCAATTGTTACAGTGCCCAGTTGTTCATGTGCCCAGAATGTTAAAGGGGTTGTAAAGGAAAACGTTTTTTCACCTTAATGCATTCTATACTTACTTACTTGACCCCTTGAAAGTCCCGCGCCGTGAACGCACAGGCTTCTCGGCTCATTCATTGGTTGATTGAAAGCAGCGCAGCCATTGTGCTGCCGGGGGCGGGCCGAGTGATACAGTGAGCGGCTATAGCCGCCGGCTGTATCACTGGAGCACGCCCGCAAGAACTAACCACTCTGTGCAAAACAAGCTGCACAGTGGAGGTAAGTATAACATGTTTGTTATTTAATTTTTTTTTTTATCTTTAGTGTTTCTTTAAGTTATTCCTGGTGTTCCAGTGTCCTGAGAGGGCCTCCATGCAATGCATGCTTGAAGGGTAGGCCCAAGCCCTGGCAGGCTACTTTCACCTGTCTCTACCCTGCATTTTTGTTTTATTCTAAGTAGGAGAGTGAATTTGGGACGTGTCAGTGACCAGGAGGACCACAGTTCTACTGAAAGGTCTACTGGCCACCAAAGCATGTTACTGTTGCAGCTATCACTGCCCACAAGATGTTTTGCCAAGAGGGAACTGTGCTTTGTTCGTTCATTAGGTGAATGAGGAAAACTTCCCTGCTGCGTTTTTGGATTCTGACAGCGGGGCACTCCTCTGTTGTCAATATACACGGATTGACGCTGCAGCCATTGACTGCAGCCACTGATCAAGCAGCTTTTTTCAACAGGTCCATTCAACAGAAGTCAATTGATAAATTGACTTCTGTGGGGGCAGTGGCCACACATGGATTGAAATTCGACCGATCCCTGCTTCACTACAGTCACTCCTTGTAGTTCTATAGCACACTGCGCTCCCAGTCTCTCACTAGACCCACCAAATCCCTTGAACTCTTCCAATCTTCACAGTGATATCTTCCACAAGCGTTACCACCTCTTTTCTGCTGGGTCCCTAGCTTGGCACTCTAGATACCTCTCAAGCTTCACCCCCGCTAGCCTGCTCAGTCCCTGGCTTGACATACAAAGCTGCTCTGCAAGCATCACCTCCGCTGGATGGGTCCCTGGCTTGATACCCATTGAAGTTTCCTGATTCTTTCAGGCCACCCATTGGTATGAATGCTGCTCCAGTACTTGCTTCAGTTACTCACTGTGGTCCCTGGTAATAAGGTCGGATAGTCCCTTACTGGCGACAGCTTCCCCTCTACCTCCGATCACTTCTGGTTGGACTGCAAGCCGCAATTCCAACACTGCGCTTCTCTCTTGCTTCTGGATAGGCCCTCAGACAGCCTAGCAGCCAGATGTGCCCGGGATAGGCCTAATCTCTGACCTAGCAGCCCAGGCAATACAACACACATCCACCCAGACAGCCATCCAGGTGGCACAGAACATAGATCACCTGATTCCACCCAAATATATAGGCTCTCCCAGCAGGCCAGGGAATTCAAGAAAACCCCTGCCCATTGGCTGATATACCCCATATACCCATAACCTGACCTTGCATTGCCCTTCTCATATCTAGTACCACCAAGTACCTGGTACTTTAAAAAAGACAGTATTACAAGATGTGGTGAGAGCATACAGCAACACAGGAATCATCATTTTAACCCCATTATCGTGGGCCATCTTACATTTGCACTCATTTCATTCCCTATCCTTGCAAAGTATACAGATATAATCATCTCTCTTTGTCACCTTCTTTACTGTCTCCCCTACACAATGTAAGATATACAGTACATTAACATAATCCATCATATTTTCAAAATTAATTCTCAATTGAGCTGATTGCAACCAACATCTTAATCTGTGCCAAAACATAAGTGACATATGCAGAGAAAGATGTGTTTTCAGTGTGTAATTTAAGCTACTTGACAGAGAAAAGCAATGTGGGAGATTTATGAAGCTTTAAGGTAAAGCGGGCCAGCTAAGATTATGGTATACTTGTTTAGAAGAAGTGTGAGCTGAAGATCCCTGATTTACAGTGACATACATCTAGATGAAAATATACTTTGCAAATTGCCTAGAGGAGCCATCCTTTATTAAGTGTTTGATGGGTATAGAAACGTACATATCTATTCCGGCAGATCAGGAATACTGATGTTGAATTTACAAATATGATCTTCACATTTATTTGATTTGCTTACATTTTAGCATCTGATTTTGTCATTCAAAATGCACATTTTGCAAGGCGCTTTAGAATGACAGCCAGAGAGGTGCGAGATAAAAATGTAAATGTAGATATCTTTAGCGTGGCATCATTAAAATCCGACACGTTCTCCTGGAAAGATTTGTCTTGGCAAATATCGCTTTTCCTTATAAAGAAATACTCTGAAACACTTCTGACAGAAATGAGGGGATTCAAGGCTCATTCTTGTAAAATATATGGTTTTATCCCAGTGGTACAATGCACTGCTCTATCAAAGATGTTTATCGCACTTTATGGGCAAAAAAATGTGTAGCATTAAGTATGGAGGCTAAGTCAGAGAGCATCTTATGGTCTTGCTGCACTAACTAAATCAAACAAAATGCCACACTGTTTGGAATGAAGCTTTGCTCAATAATGTGATTGTTGTCCAAGGACACAGCAACTGTTTAACATGGTTAGGTAACGGACATTCAGCAACGGGGTGAATAGGCCACATCCTTATTGCTGGGGGTACATGAAAAATGTATGATACGTAGGAAAAAGTACACACCAGCTGTATGCATTTTTCATAAGCGGAAAGATTAAAATAACTGTCGCTACTTTCTCAAAGGCAAAAAAATACCTTGCAAATTGCCATATTATTCGGACAGTATCAGGCAGCATTAGAGAACCCATTTGATAAAATGTACAGTATACAAACCAATCGGGTTTCACCTTTTATAGGTTAAAGAGGTCGAAATAAATGAAATCTTATTTCGTATTCTGATTTGCTGCTTTGTTATTTTTTCTTACTCATGTCTCTTATTAAATAAAGGGTTTCCGCATTGGAAGAAAAAAAAAACTGAAAAAAAAAAATCACCAAATGCAAAAAATTACTCTTAAAGAAAAACAGAGAGAATAGGAGTTTCTACTTTAAAATGAGAATGAATTCTCAAATTAAAACCGCTTGGGGTTGATTTACTAAAGGCAAGTAGACTGTGTACTTTTGCAAATGCAGTTTCTCCAGAGCTTAGTAATTGAGGTTAAGCTTCACCTAACAAAGTATACGCTATTACATGCAAGGGAAATAATAAAATAAAAAAACGGCATTTTTGTATGCATATGATTGGGTGATGGCAGGGCCATCTTAATAGCATCTTGGGCCCCTGGGAAAAGTAATGCTCTGGGGCCTCTACAATGATGACAGTGCAGGTAAACACACATCAAGTAGGTAGGAGGCAGACTGCCTCCCCTGTGTATCTATCACTCTCAGTGCTATCATGGGGCCCCCAATTCCGGGGAAGGATGGGCTCAAGGACCAGCTGCTTTGGACAAAGTGCAGGGGCCCCCCATGCAGCTGGGGCCCCTGGGCAGTGCCCAGGTGTGCCCTCTCATTAAGACAGCCCTGGGTGATGGAAGTCAGCAGAACTCTCCCTCATTTGCTAAGTTCTGGCACAACTGCACTTACAAAAGTGCACAGTCTATTTGCCATTAGTAAATCAACCCCCTTGTGTTTCATCCCCTTTGGAAGCTTTTTTTTATATCTAATATCGTATGTTAGATCCTATTCCTACTACTGTTTAGAGCAGAGAACATAGAAATTCACATATTTTTCATAGTTTTCAAAAATCTTTTGTTTAACTTTAACTCTTTAACTCCACAAAAAAGCGACACCTACCCCTTCTATACCTTAGTTCCAAAAAAAAGTTCTTGCATACCCTCTTTAGCACAGCACAGTGGGTTTTCGCTCTAAACGGACTCAAAATTCTAAACAGTTTGTTCTTTTTGCTCAGATTTTAACTAGAATAGACTCCCTAAGGCTCATGGAAAGAGCCTTTTACACTCTCCATGACGCAATTAGACATTTCCATGATAAATACTTGTTCCACTTTCAGCCATATATCATGATCATTTTGCCACCTTTTGTTTCCCTTTCTGTACCTACAGTAAATAAGCCTTTACATCACAAATTGTATATTTGCAATGTAAGGGCCAGATTCACGTAGCTCAGCGGATCTATAGATCCGCTCGATCTACGTGAATTAAGATCCGCTCCCGCAAGTTTAGGAGGCAAGTGGCTAATTCACAAACCACTTACCTCCAAACTTGCGACGGCGGATCCTAAATCCCCCAGCGGAATTCAAATTCCGCGGCTAGGGGAGTGTCATATTTAAATCAGGCGCGTTCCCGCGCCGATTTAAATGCGCATGCGTCGTCCGGGGAATTTCCCGGCGTGCATTGCTCCCACTGACGTCACTAGGACATCAGTGGTTGCGACGTGAGCGGGACTTGCGGCGCGCGTGTTCGTGAATCGGCGTACGCAAACGACGTAGGAAAATTCAAATTCGACGCGGGAACGCCAGCTATACTTAACATTGGCTGCGCCTGATAAAAGAAGGGGTAAGTATAAGACGGAAAACCGCTACGGAAACGACGTAAGAACACTGCGACGGGTCCGCGTGCGTTCGTGAATTTGCGTATATCTCGCTGATTTACATATTATTTATGGAAAATCAGCGGGAACGCCCCCGGCGCCATTTTTAAATTGAAAAAAAGATCCGACAGTGTAACACATTGTAACACTGTCGGATCTAGCCCTATCTATGCGTATCTGATTCTATGAATCAGGCGCATAGATAGGACCAGTTTACGTCAGAGATACGATGGTGTATCTGTAGATACACCGTCGTATCTCTTTGTGAATCTGGCCCTAAAAGTCTCAGGGAAAGAAGGGAAATTGGAGACATGTAGGTAGATTCAGTAAGATTTAGGCCGACTTATCAGTAGATAAGTCGACATTACTCAGAATCTACGCCGACTTATGTTTAAGCGTATGCTCACACAGAGATACGCTTAAACATATCTAAGATAAGACGGCTTGCGCCGTCCTATCTTAGGTTGCAATTTTTCGGATGGCCGCTAGGTGGCGCTTCTATTGCGGTCAGCGTAGAATATGTAAATGAGGTGATACGCCGATTCACGAACGTACGCCCGGCCGCCGCAGTCGATTTACGCTGTTTCCATAAGGCATTAGCAGGCCTAAAGTTATTCCACCTATTAGGTGGAATAACAATGTTAAAGTATGGCCGCCGTTCCCGCCGCGAGATTCACATTTTTTACGTCGTTTGCGTAAGTCGTCCGCGAATCGGGATTTACGTCGTTTACGTCCACGTCGAAATCAATAGGCCCGTACGGCGTACTTAGCCACAATGCACACTGGGAAATGTAGGCGCCCGGCGCATGCGCAGTACTAAAAAAACATCAAAAACTTGAGGTCAAGCCTCATTACCATTAAACACGCCCCCCTCCAACACATTTGACTTAGCCGCCCTTACGCCCACCGCATTTACGCTACGCCGCCCTAAGTAAGGAGGCAAGTACTTTGAGAATACAGTACTTGCCTCTCTTACTTAAGGCGGCGTAGCGTAAACACGCTAGGCTACGCCGCCTTACATTTGCGCGCCCGTACCTGAATCTACCTAATGATGATTAAAACATTTAAATACATTAAAGGTTGTGAATAAGGTTCAGGTGGGAAGTATTTTTAATATGAATAGTTGATTCCTGGAAAACACTTCCAACAGAGGTGGTAGGAATGTTAAAAGTAAGGCTCCTTTCACACTGGGGAGCGGGCAGCATCGGCGGGAATACTTCATACGTCATGTTTGCGGAGGTATTCGGGCGCTAGCGGGGCACTATTAACCCCTGCTTAGCGTCTGAAAAGGGGTTAAAACCACCCGCAAAGTGCCACCACAGTGGCGCTTTGCTGGCAGTATGGCTGCGGTGCCCATTCATTTCAATGGGCAGGAGCGGTGGAGGAGCGGTATACACACCGCTCCTTTACCGCTCCAAAGATGCTGCTTGCAGGACATTTTTTAATGTCCTGCCAGCGCACCACTTCAGGCTTTCACGCTGGAGTCAAGGGAGTGGCTCTTTCAGGGCGCTTTGCAGGTGTTATTTTTAGCATTATAGCACCTGGAAACCGCCTCAGTGTGAAAGGGGTTTAAGAAAATTTTAAGAAGATATAAAAGTATTCCAAATCCTGCAGTGCATCCTGTGCAAATAGCACCTTTCCACATGTGTTAAAAATGTTTATCTTAATTTGATTTATTAATATTTTATTATTAAACATAATTTATTTATGCCAATTCTGGCTGAAGCACAATCCCCATGAACCCAAAAATATAATCGTCCAATGGGGAAGTTACAGCAAGCACTGAGCCCTGCCCCCTCTCCATTCTGCTGTGCTATGTCTCCTCATCTTTCACAAGGACTGTTCACACTAGGGCACTTTGGCACATAGTGAAAATCTCCTGCATGCGGCATTGTCCATTCGCACACAAGTGTTCACTTTTCCGTTTATGAAAATGCTCTTACTTGGAATGCTCATCCCTATGATATCATTGACCAAATATCAGCAATAAGACCCCTCTCCCGGCAGGAACTAGCACCTTTCTTTTGTGTTGGACAGTCATTGGGAGCAGATCATGTCAGTAGCTGGAGGATTTCTTTTTTCAGTGGGTTTAATTCAAAATAGATGAGATGGATCTGCATTGCAAGGTGATGATATTGATTTACAAACCTAGACATTTTTTTTATTCTTTAATCACTTAAGGACTGAGCCTGTTTTTTAGACTCAGCGTTTACAAGTTAAAAACAACTTTTTTTGCTAGAAAATTACTTAGAACCCCCAAACATAATACATTTTTTTCAAGCACCCTAGAGAATAAAATGGCAGTCATTGCAATACTTTTTGTCACACCAAATTTGCACAGCGGTCTTACAAGCGCAATTTCTTTGGAAAAAATTCACTTTTTTAAATAAAAAAATAGCACAACAGTAAAGTTAGCCCAATTTTTTTTTTATATTGTGAAAGATAATGTTACGCCGAGTAAATTGATACCCAACATGTCACGCTTCAAAATTGTCCCCGCTCGTGGAATGCCGTCAAACTTTTACCCTTAACAATCCATAGGCAACGTTGGGACGGGGCACTTTAATTTTTTTTTTCTTATTTATTTTACTTTATTTTATAAATTTTAAAACTGTTTTAAAAAACAAAAAAGGATCACTTTCATTCCTATTACAAGGAGTGTAAACATCCCTTGTGATATAAAAAAGCATGACAGGCCCTCTTAAATATGAGATCTGGGGTCACAAAGACCTCAGATGTCATATTTGGACTTTGAAAAAAATGACAACAAAAATGTTTCCCTTTAAGATGTACATATGGGCGGAAGTGACATTTTGATGTCGCTTCCGCCGTGCAGTGATATGGAGACGGGTGGGGGCCATTTTCCCCTCACTCGTCTCCATACACAGCAACTGAAAAGACGGATCATCTCCGCCATTGCCGATGGCTCTGGTAAGCGGCGGAGGGCACCGGAGAGCGGTGGGCCCTCTCCCGCGCCAATAAAAGCGATCTTGCGGCGTGTCCGCCAAAGAGACCACTTTTATGTTGTAGTGGATGGCTGAAGAAGAGGATACCGGGGTTATGGTAGCTAGCTGTTACCATAACAAAGGTATTCCTCTTCAAACAGAGGACGTAAAACTGAGGCGGGTGGTCCGGAAGTGGTTATTAAAGAATTTGTCAAAAAGTGTGGTGTCTTATATACCCTATACTCATTCATGTGGGGGCCCACTTTTTTTTAAAGAGGGCCTTTTGGATTCTGATAAACTGGGAATGCCTGGGCATTTGTTCACAAACAAAACAACGTACTGTAGCTGTATTTTACTGGCAACTTACACAGCATTCTTTTATTTAGCAAATGTCAATTTTGCTGTAGTAGGTTGTAAATATTGTATAGTCAAGTTAAGGACATCCCCCCAGGCATGTTATTTAAATAAATTTTGCATATTGAATGTTGCACTTTAAGCATTATTAAAAACGCAGATCCTCACCGAATGGAATTTTTTATGAATTTTTTTGCTGTGGCACATGTTCCTCAGGGTCGTTCCCAGCCCCCTCCCTATGCCATTTTTTATCTTTAGCCTATTAACCTTGGGTGTTCGGCTTGTCATGACTGCTATCTAGTGGAGACATAAACATTAGCAATTTTTTTTTTTTCTAGAGTTTAGCTTCAGCTACATCTGTTTGCCCATTTGACGAACAACCCAAAGCATCAGGGCGATCAACCGTTATTTCGTCCCACCAAATGACCACAGTATACTGCGCTCCCGCACAGTGCCCTGATTAGCTGAAGCAATTAAATCTTTGCCCAATCAGGGCACATAGCACTGTCAGAGCCATGATTGGACACTGTGATAATGTCTCTATCTAATCATAGCTCATTGCTCTTAGTCCCTCCCACATTAAAAAAAATATTCTTCCCATTGTGGCCATTTGCAGTATGATATTGGCGTGGAGAGAGATAGAACAGGCCTCTGTTCCATGCGAGTTAGTGTGCTATAGTGTGCTATAGTGATTCTATTGTCAATGTAGAATATCAGTTTAGTGTCAATCTAGCGATACTGCAGCGTAGGTGTAGTTTGACCATTCATTTTTACTTTAGTGTCAGTTTATTTTGTCAGGGCAGGTTTCCTGCAGTATAATACAGTGCGTTACTCCACATTTAATGCAGTATATTTCAGTGTGTTACTACACGCTTATTGAAGTATATTTCAGTGCATTACTGGACGTTTAACACAGTATATTTCAGTGCAATAGTGCACGTTTAACCAAGTATATTTCAGTACATTACTGCACTTTTACCACTGTATATTTCAGTGCAATACTGCATGTTTAACACTGTATATTTCAGTGCGTTACTGCACGCTTAATGCAGTATATTTCAGTGCGTTACTGCACGTTTAACGCTGTATATTTCAGTGTGCTACTTCACATTTAACAAAGTATATTTTAGTGCATTACTATATGTTTAGTACTATATATTTCAGTGCATTAGTGCACGATTAACAAAGTATATTTTAGTGCATTGCTGCATGTTTAACGCAGTATATTTCAGTGCGTTACTGCACGTTTAACGCAGTATCGGTTAGTACACTACTGCACATTTTACTGTGCATTTAGCACAGTACATTTCAGTGCGTTACTGCACGTTAAACTCTGTATATTTCAGTGCGTTACTGCACGTTTAACACTGTATATTTCAGTGCGTTACTGCATGTTTAACACAGTATATTTCAGTAAGTTACTGCAAGCTTAATGCAGTATTTTTCAGTATATTTTAGTGTGTATGTGCACATTTAACATTCAGTATGTTAGAGTAGGTTTACCACAGTATATTGCAGTACGTCAGTGCAGTTTTCCTGCAGTATATTGCAGTGTCATTGGAGTGTGTCTGTGTAGGGAGTACTCAAGTTAAAGTGCACCAAACACCACTTTCCATTCATTAAAGTGTATCCATGTACACATTTCCCCATAATATCTGGGAGGCCAACAAGAAGAGACAGGCGTTCCCATGGCACTGAGAGGGCCAGCAGCGTATGTATCCACAGGCAGAGGTGAATGTCCACAGGCAGGGCATAATTTCCTCTGTTTAGTGATATTGCCCATGTTATCCAGCCACAGCATGCAGAGGAGGTGGTGGACTGGCTTTCTAAACTATCCTCATCCTCCTCATCCTCCGTCACCCAAGCAGAGACTAGTGCGCAGTCCACTGCAGCTGCCAGAGTGGCTTTTTCTGCCTCCTTGTCCGCAGCTACTCCAGTCATAGCCCCATCATCAGGCATGGAGGAGTCAGCTGAGTTATTTGAACACAGCATCAGCCACTTTCTCCTTGATGATGCACAGCCATCAGTTGATTCCGATTTTAGTTCTGAGGTTGGGGAAGGTAGGAACATGAGCCTACAGATAGGGGAGAACACTCGTAAACAACAAATTGGCAGTCATGTTCCCCCAGCCACAGCTTATTGCCAATAAGTCTCCAGTGATAATGAGGATACAGAGGATGATGATGATGAGGTCACTGATGCCTCATGGGTGCGGGATAGAGCAGAGGAGGAAAGTGAGGGTGATGCACAACCCCAAAGAAGCAGCCATCATGGAAGAGTAGAGAGCAGTCACCCTATTCCACCAGATTGTGGAGCTGTAATCTCCAGGCCCACTTCCCACAGCTCAGCTATCTGGGCCTTTATTAGCACATATGCAGCCAACCGCACTGTTGCAATTTGCAAAATTTGCCGTAAGCATATCAAGCGTGGCAAAAACACCAGCCATTTAAGTACCATGCTTGACAAGGCATTTAACCTCCCACCAATCAGCTACTTGGCAAGAGCACCTGAAAGCCATACAAAAGGGACCCAATTCTGCTCCTCCTAGCGCCTGACGTTTCTGCTCTATCCCGCTACACCTCATGACCTCTCAGCAGCCTCCACTGACAGGGCTGATGGTATAGAGCAGGGTATCCCAGGTCCTTGCAGCCTATCTGCCAGTAACACACCACCATCTGTAAACTATAGCAGGCACATGTCTACCCTCCTCCTTCTCTGCCATGCCCTCCTCTTCTGAATTGTCACATGGCAGAATAAGGGCCCCCCCTAGGCACGATATTTAAAGGAATATTACATTTTTTATTTTTTATTGTGTGATTTTAAGCATTATTAAAATCACTGCTCTTGAAAAAGCAGTTTTAAAAACGTTTTTTTTTGCATTGATACCCCCTGGGGCAGTACCCGGGTCCACATATACTTTATATGGCAATAACTTGCATATAAGCCTTTAAAATGAGCACTTTATATTTTTCATGTTCGTGTCCCATAGACTTTAATAGGGTTTGCATGTTCGCACAATTTTTTTGTCTGTTCGCATGTTCTGGTGCGAACCGAACTAGGGGATGTTCGGCCAATCCCTATTAAGGACACTACAATAGATAAATGGTCAAGGAACCACTAATTTGCACTTAAAGGAACTATAGCAAGGTCAATCTGAATTATAACTGATTCACTAGAGTCTCTAAAACAGCATTAACTACCTTAAAAGACAAAAAGGGTCCTTCTGTGCACGCTATGCATAGAACACCAAAGGCTGGTGGATGTATGCATTTCTAGTGTATGGGAAATACTTGATGGTGGCTGAAAGCATCTGGCACCTGAAATTCAATTTTGGCCTTTGGTGGGGCCCTTCTTTAGGCAGTGCATATAAACTGTCCTTTTAAAATGGTGGGGAAAAATGGTAGGTGGGCTGCTGAGTGTGAGCAGTCTCTATTATGTTAACAGTTTGTAGTGGGCGTAAGATTTGTAGTTCAGCTCACCACTTCTAACAGGTGACTAATCTTGATCCATTGGCTTGGTGATCAGCAATCAGATCCCAGTGGCTCACTCTCTTGGCCCAGATAATTACACAGGGTGAAATCTGTCAGGTTCGATCGCAGAGATGCAGCGTCTCCCCCTCTCAAGCTTAGTCTCTGACTGAGGGGCTCTGGCAGACTCAGATGCAGGTCTGTCCTCTCCCTCTGATATGGGTAAACAGGCAAAGCAACAGGTCCTCTTAGCTCCCCTTTGAAAGCTCTGGTCCCTCAGATGTGGGCACAGACCTTGACAGTAGGTCTGTATCCTTTGCTCTTCCTTATAGACTGCCTATTTTTCACTCAGTTTGCTTGGGAAAATGACCATGCTCTTTAAATATAAATGCAGGGATTTATGCGAATTGAAGCATATCAGCCACTATAGAAATGCATGGTGCTGCATTCCCTTAAAGACGTTGCATCCCAGAAATCAATGCGGCAAAGCAAGTCCTCTCTTTCACACTCCAGTTGGCTAAAACTCTCCTTCTCTCTGATTGGCCCGAACTCTCCCAGAAGGGAAGGAGGAAACAGTATTGGGGATTTCACACTGTTCCAACAGCAGAGCCAGGAGCGAGAAGAAAGAGCAAATATAAAGTAAAGAACAAACTGCTCCGCAGTCAAAAATCCATCCATCTATCTATACAGCGGCCCAGTGGGAGGGGAAGTGGGGGACTGGGATAATAGAAGCACTCCGCCCTCCCTTCCTCACGTGGCCAGCCAGCAGCTAAGTGGCATGGGAGAAGGGGCTGAGCGGGAACAGAAGATCACAAAGCCACTTTCACCAAGCTAAACAAGTAACACATTTTTCAGTTCATATAAAAAAAATCCAAATCTTTTCTTCCCTCTGCTCTGTCTTTGGGAGAACCAGATTTGGTCAGCCCATAGTAGAGGCCTTGTGTTTACTCTGACGGGGGGGGGGGGGTGTAAAAGAATACAGAGGTGGCAGACATGGTATTTCAGCATCTTTATTATTTTTTATGTTGATTAATCAGATGACTATTTCAGTACTGTAAACTGGAATCTATGACGTGACTGTACAGGTGGACCAGGGGCTTTCTTCAGTCACCATTTACTGCTGTATTGCCTACACAAGTCTAACATTAAAGGAGGCCCTGACATCCTTAGTTGTTGGCCCTCATTTGACAAAATGGACGTGCCCCTTGGCTTGCCTACGCGTTTGCTAGTTTCACCCTATTTATGTTAATGAAAACTGAGCTTGAAACAGATATCATATTTGGATGGCATAGATATTGCTTGTAGATGTGAATCACGTATAAGGATATGATTAGAAACATGCTAGGTATAGTTTATAATCGGAGTTAGGCAAGCCAAATGCCTGCTTTCAGTCATATTTAAAAACATATATATTCCAAGAAATCTGATTTCTTTGCAGTAAAGGTTAACCTCTATGGACCGAACACCACTTACAGAAACATCAGGTGAAAGTAAACCTAGCTGTAAGTAGGATACATGTTTCATGTAATTGCTGAGTGACTGATAAGTATTAGGTGAAATGCTGGGATGTAAAACAACCCTGGGAGATGCATACTATTGAAATAAATGGCTAGTACTGTGAGTTGGTTTGCTGTATCAATAGCATGAAGCAAAAACCACTGTATGCCCTACACAGCAAGGGATAAATGTATGTATGGCTGGACATCAGCTATAACGTTTAATGCACCTCATTGTATCCTTGCATCTAGCTCATTATATGTAGAGATTTATGCCCTTTTTAGAAATATAAATTAGTATGATCAATATGTTAAAAAATCGATATTACTAAACATTTCACATTTGTTCAGAAATGGGAAAGATGTTGGTATATAAAAGAGTAGTAGCTTGGTTCCTTCTGAGAACACCATTGGTTGAGCACTGCAGCATAAATACTATTAACTTGGTCCATTGATGTCTCATTGGGCCAGATTCACAGCAGAAATACGCCGGCGAATCTACTGATACGCCGGCGTATTTTCTAATTTGCTGCGTCGTATCTTGATTTGGAGTCCTCAAACCAAGATACGACGGCTTTTGGCATAGATCCGACAGACGTATGGCTTCGTACGCCTTCGGATCGTAGGTGTAATTCTCCGGCGGCCGCTGGGTGGAGTTTGCGTCGTTTTCCAGCGTCGGGTATGCAAGTTAGCTGTTTACGGCAATCCACGAAGGTACACGCGTTCGTCGCATTCTCTTACGCGGTCGCTAGTCGGCTTTTCCCGTCGCAAACTTAGGCCTGCTATTTCATGGCTTAGATTTAGAACAGCCATGTTAAAGTATGGCCGTCGTTCCCGCGTCAAATTTAAATTTTTTTTTTTTTTGCGTAAGACGTCCGGAAATACGAAAGTACGTTACGCACGTCGCCGTTCAAAAAACACGTCGGGGCGCCGTAATTTCGCGCAAAGCACGGCAGGAAATTTCCAAACGGAGCATGCGCAGAACGTTCGGCGCGGGAACGCGCCTAATTTAAATGGTACACGCCCCATTTGAATTAGGCGGGCTTGCGCCGGACGGCTTTACGTTACACCACCGTAAGTTTCCCCGCAAGTGCTTGGTGAATCAGGCACTTACGCTGAAAACTTGTGGCGGTGTAACGTAAAGACAATACATTACGCCGCCGCAGATCTCTGTGAATCTGGCCCATAGTGCTTCTGGTAGGTTGCACAGTATAGAATCATATGGAAAGAGACTGCACCCTGATCAGCAGTACATGTCAATATTGGGGAGCAGTGAAGATGCAAAATATTTAGATCACAGTACTTCATGACTGTGGAACAGTTTTTCTTGAGCACCTTTAGCAGTATTCTAACGTACTTCACTTGTTGCCTGCAGCTAATGTTTAAAATATATAAACTTACAAAGAAACGTATACAGTATAATTCTGCATATGTCACTTTTGCTACTATTGAATGTATCTTTGAACTTTACAACCTTGTCATCTGGAAATGTAGATATTGCTAGAATATCTGGCATTGAGGGAATGTCCACTGAAGTAGAAAGCACTTCAACAACCCTTCAGCACACTCCTCAGAGCCATTGATTGGCTGTATTATGTCTGTAAGTGACCCTTCAGAAACCTGGAAAGATGGCTGCATTTGCAGCTCAGTAGTTCTTTCCTGCCATCAATACAATGAAGGAATGCCAAGGGTCATGTATAAGAACCAGTGACTCTGATGTATCAGATTGGACTTACTGTGGTCAGAACCAAAGACCAGGCAAAGTTTGCTAAAAACGTCTCTCTTTTAATCCTTTTTTAATATTATTTAAAAATTGTTAGGCTAGATCTCTGAATGTGTAAAAGGAAAGAAGGGGAAAGAAAAATTTGTGGTCAGTGAAAAAAATGGGTGAGAAATTAGGTGAAACAATAAAATAGTGAGGGTCTTACTGCTGCTAAACACTACAAACTTTGATATCAAGTGCAAAATAGAATATGTAAAACAAGTGTAGCGCTGGATAGTGGATTAAACCTTAATTACAAATCAATAAAATGTTCTAAAGATGATTACACGTGAACAATTAGTCCATGAATCAATTCATCCGATAGATCCACAGGTGAAAATCCAAGGTGGGAAAGCTTCAGTAAGTTCAAAGTAAAGTTGTGAACATCCAATGTGCAAAAAATGATTCCACTAAGTGCAGCCAGCCCGTCACCTGGAGATAAATTAAAGGCTTACCAGAAAGCCAGTGACCACCCTTCACAGGGGGGTCAAAACAGGCTTATAGATGGATGAATCCTGCGGAATCGTTCCTCGGTCTTTCCACATCGATCAGCCCCGATCCACAGCTAGCAGGTCCTTCCAAGGGTATCCTTCCAGGGTTATCACAGGTGTGTGAGAAACACACACTCAAAAGTGGGATGGAAATTTAGCCGCAATGGAAAGAAAAAAAATCCCATAGTGCAGGCGTTTTGAAAAGGGGGGGGGGGAGAGATTTATTGAACAAATAAAGTTTAAAATACAAACACTCTCCGTCAATGAGAGGTAAAATGACCCTTGCAAGGAAAAAAGCAACAGCTCTCTGAATGCTCTAATCAGAAAATTACAAATCTTTGCTTCTGTTATGCCGTGTACACACGATCGGATTTCTGATGGAATAAAATCAGATGGAATTTTTCTGCACTGGTAGGCTGCATTTGGTGGGCACTGCACTGATGAGGCTGATGAGGCTGCATTTGGTGGGCACTGCACTGATGAGGCTGCATTGTGTGGGCATTGCGCTGATACCGCTGCATTTGGTGGGCACTGCACTGGTAGGCTGCTTTTTATGGGGAACTGCACTGGTAGGCTGCATTTGGTGGTCACTGCACTGATAAAGCTGCATTTGGTGGGAGCTGCACTGATGAGGTTGCATTTTGGTGGGCGCTGCACTGATGAGGCTGCATTTTGGTGGGTGCTGCACTTATGAGGCTGCATTTGGTGGGCACTGCACTGGTAGGCTGCATTTGGTAGGCACTGAACTGATGAGGCTGTATTTTGTGGGCACTGAACTGGCAGGCTGCATTTGGTGGGAACTGCATTGATGAGGCTGCATTTGGTGGGCACTGCACGGACAAGACTGCATTTGGCAAGCCCTGCACTGGTAGGCTGCATTTGGTGGGCACAGATAAAGCAGCATTTGGTGGGCACTGATGAGGTTGCATTTGGTGGGCATCGATGAGACTGCATTTAGTGGGCACTGATGACACTGCACTTGATGGACACTGCACCGGTAGGCTACATTTGTTGGACACTGCATTGATGAGGCTGCATTTGGTGGGCACTGATAAGCTGCATTTGGTGGGCACTGATAAGCTGCATTTGGTGGGCACTGATAAGCTGCATCAGGTGGGAACTGATGAGGCTGCATGTGGTAGGCACTGATGAGGCTGCATGTGGTGGGCACTGGGGAGGATGCATTGATCTCTTGCACCTGAGAGGAGGTCAGTGACAGTCTAGGGGGGGGGGCAGTGATGTAAGGGGGGAGTGATTACAATAAAATAAGGGGGCACTGATATAAATGTTTCCCCCTTATATCAGTAACCCCCCCCCCCTTACCTTAGTGTATACTTTCTGTGTAAAGTGGTCTCTGGTCATCAGCATCCCCCCAAATTTCTCGAGTTCCTGGGTCCCCCTTGATGATCGCCCTACTTATACCACTTTTAACCAGAATTTGCTCATATATATATATATATGAAGCCCTATGTGCTTTGATATCTGTCTTATCTATATATAATACACTCTTCAAATGTGCTTTATTATGCATCGTTTTCTCTTTCATGAACAAGAAAATAATGTCATTATTCTGTTGGGCTGGTATAATGGTGCTATAGGGCTGGTTTTTATCCCCAGTCAGGCCCTGCTAAGGGACTTCCTGTAAGGAGTTTAATTGAAAAACTTTTAGATGGGTTAGGAGTACATTTTTTGTGGGTAAGACCCCAGTTTCCATTGAGCGTTGAAGCATGGATCAACTTTCTGTTCACATCAAATACTCAAATATAATGCACAAGGTGGTGTTGGATGAGGAGTTCGCTGATTTACAAGTTGAAGATCACTATGGACTTTTGATGCACAATAATTTTGGGAGACGAAAGTACTGTACTGTTTTTTTTTGCTTGATTTTATCACTATTGCTATCTATTTAGTATTGGAGTTATAGTATTCTGCGGGCACATATAATTTTTATTTTTGAACCAATGAGTACAGTACTGGAGGTATTTTATGTTATTGTCAGTGCATAGTTGTAACAGAATAAGGAAAGGCATGGTTGGCACTCAGGATGACATCCAAAAAATGCTGACCATACCTTTGTTATTCTGGTACGTTGGGGGTGTCAGCAGCCTTGATGTCTGAGCACCGAGCAGAGCTGTTATGTGGGAAGACTGTAGCGCCTATACACCTGTTTTTCCTTAGTGCATAGTTGTATACCTGCCAGTGAATGAGGCAAGTGAACAGTAAAGTACTGTATACAATGTTTATTTTATATTCTTGCTGGTATAGAGTGTCTATACCTGGCAGTAGATGAGGCAATGGACAGTAGAGTTGGTAAAGGGGCGGTAAGGAATTTTGACAATTATGGCCCTAAAATTACTCTGTTATATATAAACACTGTATATATGCCCATGATAACAAAATTATAGAACACAAGCTATACAACCAGCACATTACTTTTCTGTCTATAAAAAGGTCTAGGTTTTGTTTTGTATAATATAAGGGGCACTTTGAATACTTTGTACATTAGCCAAAGAAACAGGAACAAAAAAAAAAAAGAAAGAATGAAAGCTGATGATTGCTATAGTATAAAATAAGCAAGAGCTAGGTCAATTGCTGCAAAGTGTATACAAAAATAATGTTTGTTAATGTTCTGGCTTGAAGGTCACTAGGTTTCAACATTGCATTTTACTTGTCATTCTGTTTCTTACATTTTTATTTTTTTATCATGATTGTTTCTATATTATTGTATGTTGTTTTTATATGCATTTAAAGAAAGCATATGAAGGGTCAATTATGATGGCTGAGGTTATAATAGAATGTATGCCTCAGTTTGTGCCAGTGTGGCTATTGTACAGAAAAGACAATTGACAACATACACAGCATAAATGTGCAGGAAAGGAAAACAATCTGTCATTTACTGATTCCATCAAGTGCACTAAGACCAATTTATCATAGAAGGTGGGTAAAGAAATTAAAACTTAGACAAAAATGTAGCACCAGCCATTTTGTTTCAGTTTTAAATACAGTGGAGAAGGGTTACCTCTGTTAGCATTTATCTTTGTTTGTTTTTTATGCTGTCCCTGTTCCCATTGCAGATTATCCCAACTTCCTATTTGGTGATAATGCTGTCAGGAAGAGAAGGGAAATTTCCCCAACAAGTGTTTAGACATCAACAAAAAACCGGCAAAGGATTTTACACTTTTCAATTCTAATGCCGCATACAGACGGTCATTTTTTGTGATGAAAAAAAAATGACGTTTGAAGTGATGAAAAAAAACGACATTTTTGAAACTTCATTTTCAAAAACGATGTAGCATACACACCATCGTTTTGAAAAATGATGAACAAAGTGACGGCACTCTAAAGGGGAAGTTCTATTCGCCTTGAGGCTGCTTTTAGCTGGTTACTTGTTAGTAAAAGATGATTCGTGCTTTTTTGTCTGTTACAGCGTGATGAATGTGCTTACTCCATTATGAATGGTAGTTTTACCTCCCGTCTCAAAACTTGCTTCTGGGCATGTGCGGGTTTAAAAACGTTTTGCCCACACACTATCATTTTCATTGACACAAAAAATGACATTTTGAAAAACGACACTAAAAATTCGAGCATGTTCGAATTTTTTTTTGTCATTTTTCAGAAGACATAAAATGACATTTTGCCCACACACGATCATTTTAAATGACATTTTTAAAAATGTCATTTTATTTCATCACAAAAAATGACCGTCTGTACGCGGCATAACTATGATGCCGCATACACACCATCACTTTATGTGATGAAAAAAAACGACACTTTCTGTGAAGTAAAAAATGACGTTTTTGAAACTTCAATTTTCAAAGACGAAGTTGCCTACACACCATCGTTTTCTCACAATGATCTTGCAAAGTGAGGTTACGTTCTACCACGTTTTACCATTGAAGCTTGCTTCATAAGTAGCTTCTGGGCATGCGTGGATGAAAAAACGTCTTAGAAAACGACGTTTTTTGCTACACACGGTAAATTTCTGTGAAGTAAAAAGTGCACTTTTGAAAAACGACACATAAAATTGAAGCATGCTTCAATTTTTTTTGGTCGTTTTTTACAAGACATAAAACGACGTTTTCCCCCACACACAGTCAATTAAAGTGACGTTTTTAAAAACGTCATTTTTTTTCATCACATAAAGTGATGGTGTGTATGCAGCATAAGTCTTCATTTCCATGGACGTTTTTACAGCCACTTTCTTTAGCCTTTTTTACAGCTTAAAAACGCAGCTCAAAAATGCAGCGGTAGCGTTTTTGAGCGTTTTTGAGTGGTTTTTAATGTCTGGCGTTTTTACAGCTCTACTCTGGAGCTTCAGAACGCACTGGTCCTGTTTTTTTTGCAGCTTAAAAACGGCGCAGCCATCTACAGCTCAAAAACGTCATGGTGGGCATGAGGCCATAGACTAACATGGAGAGCTGTTTTTAAGCTGCAAAAAACGCTCAGAAAAGTGGCTGTAAAAACGTCCATGGAAATGAAGCCTAATAATGGCTAGAGTTTTACTTTAAAATGCAAATCACAGACAGGCAAGTATCGAAACCTCCCTTAAAGGAGTTGTAAAGGCAGAAGGTTTTTATTCTATGCATCAAGATAACATATCTTCTGTGTGTAGCAGTCCCCCAGCACCCCCCAATTACCTTCCTGAGCTCCTTCTCTCTCCAGCAATGCCCATGATCCCTTCAGCCATTCCGTACACTCCTTTTGATTGGCTGAGACAGAGAAGCGGTGCTATTGGCTCCCGCGGATGTCAATCAAAGTCAGTTAGCCAATCAGAGGAGAGAGGGGGTGGGGCCAGGTAGGGGCTCCATTTCTGAATGGATACACAGAGCTCTGACTCAGCTTGGGTGACAAACTTTAACAAGCTGCTGTCTGAGGGGCACTCAAAGGTGGGAGGGACTAGGAGCAGCAAAGAGGGAACCGAGAAGAGGAAGATCGGGGCTGCTCTGTGCAAAACCAACTGCACAGATGAGTTAAGTATAACATGTTTGTTATTTTTATTTTTTTAAAGCGAGCCTTTACAATCACTTTAAGTCTGTATACATCCCATACTGTAATCAATAATATAACCCTGAGGTCACTGATTGGAACATGAAATGGAAGAAAATGAAGAGTATGCAGTCGTAATTGTGACTGTATGAAAGCAGCGTTGTTGACTGAAATTCTCATAAAAATTTTCATTGAAATATGAAGATATCAAAGTACTTGAGGGGAATTTAAATCCTAATGGCAAAAACTTCACCCTGGGATAGCTGACAACCACATAGAGCTTAGGACTCAGTGCTCCTAGTACTGACAGAGACTCTAGAGCAATGTTTCTCAACTCCTGTCCTCACGTACCCCCAACAGGTCTTGTTTTCAGGATTTCCCTCAGATGAAATGGCTGTGGTAATTACTAAGGCAGTGAAACTGATCAAATCACCTGTGCAAAATAATAAAAAGCCTGAAAACATGACCTGTTGAGGTACTTGAGGAATGGAGTTGAGAAATATTGCTCAAGAGTATTCCAAGGTGAACCCTGGCAGACACAACCTTTACTTTTGCTAGGGGCAGTATTTTTACACAGGATTAGCCAGGTTGTATCCTCCCTCTATACACACACCAATGAGCCAAACAATTAGGATCATTGACAGGTACAGTGAAAAATTTTGATTACCTCATTACAATGGCATCTGGAAGTCAATAGGATTTATAAACTAAACATATTGTCCATGAAGTTGATGTGTTAAAAAAAGAAAAAACAGGCATCAGAGTTTGTTGCGTATGGGGCTGCATAGCCACAGAACGGTCAGGGTGTCCACACTGACCCATGCCCATAGCCAAAAGTGTCTACAATGGAAACGTGAGCATCAGAACTGGACCACCTGAGCAATGGAAGAAGGTGGTCTGGTCTGATGAATAACACTTTGCTTTGCATCATGTCACAGGCTGGGTGTGTGTGCATTGCTTACCTTGAGAACAGATGGCACTAAGATGCAATATGGGAAGAAGGCAAGTCGGAGGAGGAAGTGTGATGCTTTGGACAATGCTCTGCCTGGGAAACCTTGGGTTCTGCCATTGATGTGGATGTACCACCTACCTAAACATTGTTGCTGACTAAGTACACCCCTTCATGGAAACAGGATTTCGTGAGGGTAGTGGCATTTTTTAGCAACATAATGTGCTCTACCACACTGCAAAAAGGGTTCAAGAATGTTTTGATGAACACAACAATGAGTTTGGCCTCTTAATTCTCCAGATCTCAATCCATTGAGCATTAGTGGGATGTGCTGGAAAAACAAGTCCAATCCATGGATGCCCCACCTCACAGCTTACAGGACTTAAAGGATCTGCTACTGACGACTTATTGACAAATACCACAGCATACCTTCAGAGGACTAGTGGCACCCACGTTGTGATAGGTCAGGCCTGTTTTGGCGGCAAAGGGGGCTGTGACACCATGGGGTTACTTTTTTAAAGGAAATTAGGCTGTTCTCTTTTTTTTTTAAAGGGATTTCACTTTGCAAGGAATTTCACTGTACAAAGAATACCAAATCACGTAAAAAGGATAACAAATAATTGTTTTTTTTTTGCTTGAAAGTCAGCAAAGCTTCAGTTTATTCACTAACATAAGTGAAAATGCCCTTGCAAAGTGCACAGCCCATGCACTTTTAGTAAAGATAGTACATTAATAATGAAAACGCTCATTTGAATACAGCCTATTGTAGTGTAGCATCCCCTTGACCCTCAGGGGCAGGTGGGGCATCCACAGACACAGGGATAGCTGACGTTTCCCAGACAACAGTGGAAAAGGTGAACAGATGGGCATCAGTCACTTTTAAATGTGAACAAAAGGAGTTTATTAGCTCATGGTCAAACTCCAGGGAGGGAGAGAGGGGTAGGGAATTCAGAACACCCATTACTGACCTGAACTATCAGACTCCAACAAGGATTCTCTTCCCCCAGAGCCTTTAAGCGGAGCACAGCAACCTGTACCTTCTTAGATGTAGTAGCTGTCTCCAATAGCAGCCATGTATTAATTTATTTTATTTCCCCCATCAGTTTATCCCTCATAGTTGTTTTTTTATGCTCTACGTGCCCCTCCCTTTTAGGTTATAAGCTCTCAGGAGCAGGGCCTTCCTACCCTGTTGTATTAAATTGTATTGTTACTGTTCTGACTAACCTTTTTTTGAAAAACACTGCACAAACTGTTGGCACTATATAAATTCTGTGTAATAGTAACCATGGTTTTAATGCCTCACCAACAGCCAACCACCTAAGCCATAGCATACAGCTTGTGGGCAGGTTTGTGTGACAGGATGGTCATCACATCCTCCATGTTTCCCTCCTCGTTTGGTGCCAAGCAAGGGTCACATGAGAGGCCTACCCCAGGTGGGATCTTCTGGCTATGCTAGGCCCTTTGTACAGGGTCACTACCATACACATGGGGTACCTTTTACTTGAGCAATGCTCATGACACGGTAGATGACAAACATAAACTAACACTAGTAAGCTTTTTTGATGTCACCAACAGTCTTGTCTATATTCCTATCACACACTTTCTGGAGAACAAGGCTCATCAATAGTGGGTGCTATAACCATTACCAGCTGAATCCTGGAAACATCAAACAAGTGTACATACATACATTCAACGCATTTTGGCACAGTCGGATTTTTGACTGATGGTGTGTAGGCAAGACTGATGAAAGTCAACTTCATCGGATATCCAACAAAAAAATCCATCGGATTAGATTCCATCAGATATCCGATCGTGTGTACGAGGCTTAACATATGTCTGTCAATTTCCATAAAACCAAACTCCGTAAACGTTGCAAAAATGGGCATTCCTGTCATCTATGGAGGTGTTACCAACCGCCTTATGAAAGTTGTTGACTTACTTTTTTGAACTTTGTAGCCCTTCAGTTGTAGTAACAGAAATGTGTTTAAATTATGTTACCTGCACTGACATATGAAAAGAGTCAATGTTAAGCTAACATCTTCCATTTACTATGTGCAACAGACCAATCCATTCCAGTCTGCTCATTGCATGGTACGGTTTCTCTTTACTGCTGCTTTTCTGAAAAGCTTTCTTATTTTATATGATGGATCAAATTATTTCCTAAGCTTTCCAGAGCTAAATATTTGTTACCTGGGTTGATGTGTTTGTCATTGTTTCTGTGCTGTATTTTGTCTTACAAATGCTTACTTTTGCTGAAAAATCTAAATTTCACATGACTGGAGGGACAAATGCGCTGTGACATTTTACCATCAAAATGACTTTGAAATTGGCCTTTCTTTGAGAAACTTTCCATAAAATTGGGTCATTAGAAAGTAGCTGATAAAAAATTACTTTTAAAACTCTCTTTTGAAAGAGGTTTGTAGTGTTTTAAGGTTATGTCAGATGAACTAAAAATATCTGAATGCTACTTTTTTATTTTACGGATAGTTTGGCTATAAATGTGATTGATGACTGGACAGTAGGTGACCACAGTTTTAGTTAAAGAGTAGCTGAATAGTGATAAAGGAAATATGGATATAATAGAATGATATAGTCCTTCTTTCCTATTGATATAACATACTCAAGGTATGTTTGCAACAAAGCTTTGTGGCGTGTGATGTCCTTATTATGCTGTTAACAGTAGATTCTCTAGGTATAGAGGTATATGCACTGGATAGTGCATGGGTGGTGAGCTCCCAAACAAATTCTATAGGTAGTTTTGTACAACACTAAACTTATCTCAGAAAAGGACAACAGTATATTGTTACATTCTCCACCCACCGAATGGCTTGCCCCCAGTATCATGCCGTAGAGATCCCCAATTTATATTCCATACTCTGTACATTGTTTATCAATCTTTTTTTTGTTCTTAAAAAACAACTTAAAGTGGACGTAAACTCTCCATACACCCAGTAAAGTGAACAGCCTCAGATGATACACAGAGATGAACCAAATCTCCCTACATAGGTTTTATATGTATATCTGCTGTCTTCACATTTTTATACTGTTTAGAAAGTTCAGATCCTGTTAGGAAATGTTCTCTTCCTGTTTAACACATAGTGTGATGTCTGGGCATACAGCCAAGATAGCTAAAATTGCTGATTGGAGGAAAGGCACACATCCCCTCTCCACATAGGCTGAGACTCTCTGAGGTGTTTTTTAATAGGGCCAGCTAATCTTTTTATAGCAACCTCCCCAGACAGAAATTTCAGGCTGCTTTTATCTGATGTGTCTGAGAAATTTGTCAGGAGTTATCAGGCTGATAACAGAGGAACGGGTCAGGAGAGAGCTATGGGACTTAGCTCTTTGAAGAGAGATCACAAAATTTTGCAGATATATGTGCCCAGCTCAAATTTCATGAATTGGGTTTACATCAAAACACACAAATTATTGCCTATTGTTCTACTTTAAAGTCCAAGTTCAGCTTTGTCAGAAATTTAAAAATGTGAGTCCCCGTTCCTGGGTGCAATGCTGACCCTTTTTCTAGTACTGTCCTCCACAGAATCACCCGCCCAGCACCACTACTCTTTTGGGTTAAATAACACGTCGCACAGCAACATTCAACCCATTTCCTGTAAATCCAGGATGTCATGGCTTCACCACCCATCAGTAAAATTCTAAAGAACGACACCATGTCATGCTAAGCAATTCTTAAAGTGATATTAAAGTCTTGTTTTTTTTTTGTTTGCTTAAAAATTACAACATGTTATACTTACCTGCCCTGTTGCAGTAGTTTCACACAGAAAAGCCCTGATCTTCCTCTTTTTAGTTGCCTCACTAGCGCTTCTGGCCCCTTGGTCCTGCCAAGTGCCCCCACAGCAAATAGCTTGCTATGGGGACACCCGAGCTGAGCCACTGCTCTGTGTCCATTCGAGCCACTGTGTCGTCCCCAGCCCCCCTCTCTCCTTACTGGCTCACTGATTTTGATTGACAGCAGTGGGAGCCAATTATGTGAATTGTCACGGAGGAGCACAGCATCTTACCCTTAAAGGCCAAGTCAACCCTGATTAACAACTGGTATGCTGAGCCACTAAGATGTTTTGTGCATTTAACTGAGTCTACGGTGGTGAGATCTTCCTGCCATTGTCTGACATGCCTTGAATTCATACTCTTCCAGCAACAGGAACAGCAAGAATCTGATGGTGGTTTAGAAATTCAAACCGAGGTCTAGAATTTGGGACCTTACTTATAACGTTCTAATTGCCAGTTTACCTGAGAGTCATAAGAAATGAGAGTTATGTTACCCACTGCTGTCTACCATAAACCCCAATATTAGTTTTGGGTCTATTGACTTTTTAAAATGAAAATAACAATAGGATTACAGTATACAATAATGAGCAGTTTATCAACATTTAATATTCATACACAATAACCGTATTCTAATTTTCTTTAGAAAGATTCTAACAGCAGGAAAACATTAGATTTATTAAGTGAAAATGAATACATTCTCAATTTGTGGTAGAAATTGGAAGAAAACTAACCATACGCTCATAAATAATGTATGTCTCCCATTACATAGAGATTGTTTACAGATGATGTTATATCATTAAAATGCTAAATAAACATTCATTCCAATTGTGACATAGGCCCAGTGTTGGCTTTCTTGGAGATAAAAGTAAAAGTCAAGTGACTTCAGAAAATATTGCCACCAAAAACAATTAATCTAAATGATGTGGGGCGAAGAAAAAAAAAACTGTTTGCGGTAACAGACATGCAGACTGTAGATTCTCGTTTGATCTGCATGTTATTTTTTCAGCTCTTAAACTTAATCTCTCTGAGTAAGTTGCACATCATTTATGCAATAGAGATTACTTAGAAATGCACGTTTTTCTGATTCATAACACCTGTTTTTCTTTTGTGTGCAAAAGGTGACCTCCAGGGGTGTCTTTGGAATCTGAAGAAAGTCCAGAGCATCGATTGAACTGCCTAAAGGGATATTCCAGAAGATTTTTAAACATTAGTGGATAATTCTTTGAAGTGCTGTGTTTTGTGAGCATTAACATCAGCTATATTTCATTCACATAGAAACGCCTATAGAATGCACCAACTACAAATTCTTCTGATCGGTTTTAAATGACGCGATGGAAACAGGACAAAGGCTTATAATGGAGCATTTAGAAGGAAGCAGGCCTAATGTCAGATTAATAGTTTGGCCAATATTTCTCCTGGCCTTCTGACATGAAACAGATTGAGAGAAAAGCTCTTGCACATAGCATCAGTCACTCAGAATGGGTATTAAAAAGTTTTTTTCTTTTTCTTTATAGGAATCGTACTTTACTGATATGATTGCTATCTGAGCTCCTGAGACAAGAGGCAAGTACAATTCTACAGCCTGTTGTGGTTTAAAGTGGAATTCCATGCAAAATGTTTTTTTTTGTTTTGGATGGAGTAAGGAAGGTTTCAAACGTCTGTCGGGTTTATGTTTCGATTAGTGACAATGTTGCGGTATATCCTCTTGCACACTATACTGAAATAATTTATGTGGTTAAAAGGGTGCTGCAATGACTTCCAGCTAAAGATCTTGTATGATCACATAGAAAATAAACATTTTGGGACTGAGTAGGAGCCCTCCGCCAGGCTTGTGATAATGTGATCATACAACAATAAAGAGCTTTGCACTTTGAAACAGCCTTATTACCCCTTACTGGCTATGTGTTCTTGGTGTGGGGCTAGCAGACCTATCTTACTGCATCACGTTTGGTCATGTACAGTAATCTGCTTCTTCTGGGAACAAATACTGAAGTATGTTTCTGGACTTCAATTCGATCTCCCTATCCAAGGTCCCCCTCCTATGCCTTTTTGGCTCTGTTGACAGACATCCTACGGTCCCTTCCTCCATAGCCTGCTCACTGCCCTCATGGGTTTATTGCCACTACCCTCTGTTTATTGGTGGTTCAAAGGGCCCTACTTAAACCATGGATCTCTCCAACAGCTCCATCGGTCACCACCGTTAGATGGGACATGAAATCCTTACTATACGTGGAAAAACTGGACACCATGGTCCAAAACTTTGGACCTACTAAACTTTATGCTGGAAGGCATTAATAGAAAACTCCCTTTCAACAACTGAAATAGCTTAACTGATGTCCTCTTTCCAGCTCACGGAATGGTATGCAAAGGCCAATCTCACAAACTTGCTGTTAAAACGCAAACTTTCTACTTCTGCTTTTGTTGCTGGACCTGATCTTCCCTTTCTATCCAATGGATCTAATCTAGCCTCCTAAGAGCTCATTAGTTCCTTTATTTTTGGTATCAGCACTCTGATAGCATTTATGGTATTTATTTATGTAAGGGCACCTTTGTTAAGAATTCAGCTCTTAAAAGGTGAGAATGAGACTTGAACACATATTTCTCTGACTCTCAATGGCGCCAAGCCATTCATTATAACCAAATTGTTTCTAAACGTAATATATACTGGGAGTTATCTCAAAAACTCCACCTCAGATGGTACCTGACCCCTGTTCAAATTCATAAATTTGCAAATCTGGATGACGACAAATGTTGGTGTGGTTGCTCACACATCGGCTCACTGACACACATTCTATGAGAATGTCAACATATCTCCCCCTTTTAGAAAAAAATATTCTCCTCTATATCGAAATTAACTGGCATAATAACAAAACCCTCCTTACAACTAGCATCAGGATCATAGTTATGCACATTCTGTTTGCCGCCAGACTAATGATAACACCAAAATCGAGACAATCCATTGCCCCCAACATCACTGATGTTAAAAACACCTCAACCTGATTTCAGAATATGAGCACTACACAGCCCTACAATCAGATTCACTTAGTTAGGCATTTCTGGGAACCGTGGTTGCAAATTCAGCAGAAATATAGGTAATACCACATAACAATGCTATTTTACCAACTACAGTTGATCGTTCTTCATAACATTCATTCCAATGTACACATCTATTAATTATCTCAACAATATTATGTTTCTGCACAAATACTTTCTGTCAGGTTACCAATCCAGCATACAATCTATGTAATTGTAAAGTGACGTTCATCTTGTTAAATTTTGTAAAACCAATAAAAAAGCTAAAAAATAAAAAGCTATTCATTATTAACCTTCTGGTGAGTGGATATTGTTGAAGGACAAGCATGAGAACACACAACATGTGTTAATTTTGCTGCACTGGGGAGTGTCATCATTATAGTATTTTTTGTGGACATTTTGATGCATGTGGATATCTTTTTTATGGACACTATGGCCTGGATTCACATACATCGGCGCATATTTATGCGGGCGTAGCGTATCTAATATACGCTACGCCGACGCAGCGCACAGAGGCAAGCACTGGATTCACCAAGCACTTTCTCCCACTCGCTCTTAAAGATACGCTGGGTTTCCTCTGCGTAAGCCAGCGTAGGTGGAAGTGGGCGTGAGCCATGCTAATGAGGCGTGACCCCATGCAAATGATGGGGCAAGCACCATAGAAGAACTTAAAATGAACGGCGCATGCGCCATCCCGTGGCCACATCCCTGTGTGCATGCTCAGAATCACGTCAAACTACTCCCTAAGATACGACGGTTCACTGCCTACTACGTGAACGTAACCTACGCCCAGCCCTATTAACGTACAGCGTAAATGACAAAAGATACGACGGCTTGTGTTCCCTGGTCCATACCTTCTCATGAGTTGCGCCTCCTATATGGGGAATAACTTTACGTCGGACGTACGACTTACGCAAACCGCGTATATTATGTGCCGGGCGCAAGTACGTTCGTGAATCGGCGTATCTCCCTCATTTGCACATGTGCATAGAAAATCAATGGGAGCGGCAAATGCGCCCAGCGTAAATATGCACCCACGATACGACGGCGTAGGAAAGTTACATCGGTCGGATGAAGCCTATTTTCAGGCGTATCTCAGTTTATGGGCACGGCGCATAGATACGACGGCGCATGCTTACACTTATGCGGCGTATCTCGAGATACGTCGGCGTAAGTGCTTTGTGAATCCGGGCCTATATGATCACATTTATGGTGTTTTTTTTATTTTATTAATATATGTATGTTTTTTCACACTGATTTAGATAAGTTATACTGTACTATGACTGATGTGGTGGTGATCTGAGACACTTTAGCTGGCTGCACTGTTAGGGCTCATTCACATGGGAGGTTGGAAGACAGTAACATTTTGTTTTTGAGCCATGGTTTTACCACCTCTCAACCACTACCCTTTTTAGCTGCAGAGGCAGTGGCCGGGGGGGGGGGGGGTTATACATGCCATGTTTTCAATGCTTTGCTTTGCAACTGAAGGCAGGAATCATTCCTGCTGTATGCCTGCTGAACACATCCCATTCAAGTGAATGGGGGTGCTTGTGTGGGGTCCAAGGGGTTAAAGTAGGCAGTGTGTAGGAGATACAATGCCTCCTCACTGATATACTAACGATCACTAAAAAGCTATCTGAACACTCTCTTTAGAGAGCATTGCACATGTGAACAGGTCCTTATGGTGACATTATGACTGATGTGGTGGTGATCAGGAAACTAGACCTGGAGTGGCAGTGATCAGGGACACTGTGACTGGTATGGCAGTGATTAGGACACTGTGACTGGAGTGACAATGATCAGGGACACTGTGACCGGTGTGGCAGAGATCAGGAACACTGAGATTGGTGATGTGGTGATCAGGAACACTGAGACTGCTATGATAGTGATCAGCAACACTGGAATTGGTGTGGCAGTGATCAGGGACACTATGACTGGTGTGGTGATGATCAGGGACACTGTGACTGGTGTGGAGATGATCAGGGACACTGTGACTAGTGCAGAGGTGATTAGGGACACTGTGACTGGTGTGGCCTTGTAAAATTGCACTGAGGTGGCTTGCTGCACTGACTGACAGGGATATCAGAGCAGTAAGCCATTGTACATTATCACTACCACAGCAGCACCAGTGACACAGAGCTTGCTCTGGTGACAGTATGTCAAACAAAGTTCCTTTTTTTGCATACTGTCACCAGAGCAATGCAATGTCATCATAGTGACACTATACTGCTCTTGGGGAGGAGGGTTTACACTATCATTGCTTACACAGTCATAATGACTGTATGAGCAATCACTTCTAGCACTGTTCCAATGCAATTATGCAGTCTGCGTTTACTACTGTGATTGCTGTGATTGGTCACAGTGATCACATGGTACAGGAAAAATCGAATTGTAATCCCTCAGACACAGCGGTTACAGATCACGTAACTGAGAGCTTGCATGAGCAGCCAATGTGGGAGGACATATGGGTACATCCACCCTCATCTGTGCTGCTCTTATGAATTGGTTAACCATGTCTGTGACAGAGGTCGCCTGAACAGAAACTTAAGGAAAATCCAACAGTAGCAGTTACTTACAGTAAGTAAATCTATAGTAAGTCTAAAATACAGCTGGAAGAGACAGGCACCTCGGGTGGAAGATGTAGAAGTGCTGAGGAGGCTGTGGGTGGCTCTTGAGGGTGGGGGGGGACCTTAGGCCTGGGGCTTGGGTGCTGGAGGAATCCTCTACAACACACAGAGGATATCCTTCTTGGAGGCACTTGAGCAAGTGTGAGGATAGCAGGAGCAGGTCAGCATTTCCAGGAGTTCTCCAGCAGAGTCAGCCGGGTGATCTGGTAAATGTTCAGTCTGGGAGGACTTAGGAGAAGTAGAAGGAGGGCCAGTGAACGGGGCAGCTGCAGCCAGGTGGGTTGGCAGTGCCTGAAGAGGTAGTGCTGGGATCAGTAGCCATGGGGATGTGAGCTGGACACTGGGCTTTGCTATACAACCAAAGGGACCCGGGGTCCCTGCCTGTAAAGGCCTTTTGCTATGACCTGACTGAGTGCTTTGCCAGATTCACTAAAGTGTCCCAGCTTATTCTTTTTTTTTTTTTGCAAGCGATGTGCTGGAGGAAGAGAAAGGAGTGTATATAGGAGTATATAGGAGAGTTGTCTGAAGTCAATTGGGCATCCCATAATGCCCTTACTCCCCATCCAAGTTTTATCACCTCAATAAAATACAAAAACTACTGGACTGTTTTCTGACTCTGTGAAAAATGTGGTGTGCCTAGCTGTGCACTGTGGGGGATCTCAGTTCACTTGCAGCTCCTACGTAGGGTGCGCTACACAAGTCAATGGGGCCACACCACAACCCCGGGTTAAAATGCTTGGCTCACAGTTGCAGTGCATTAGCCCAATTTAAATAAAAACAAACAATCCGGCATTTTCGAGGCAGACTTGCCCCTTGAACACCTGACAGCAGCTGCTTAGTTGCACTCTTAAAAGTAATCCACTGTGGATTGTTTTTCAGAGACTGGGTTAGTGTGAGCCTATCCTTACACATTTTTGGCAACTAAGACATTTCATAAACATGTATTTCAGGCATTTAACTGTTTTCCCAGAATTATTTTTTACCAACAGAGACTAAACTGCTTTCACATGGACAGACACATAATGGGGAAAAAAACAACACAATATTGTAAAATTTCCAGACCATGTAGCTAAGAGAAAATTATGGTAGTATAAGTGGCAGCTCACTATAGAAGTTGGGTAGTTATGAAATGCTGATGCATGCGTGCAGTTTTACTGTGAAAATCAATAACTTGCTAATTATAGTCCAAGAGCTTATTATCTGTTGCTTTGCAATTTTAGAAACAGGGAACTATGTGCTAAATCGGTGGTTTCACTGATATTATTTTTAATGTATCTTTTGTTTCTGTTTACACTTTAATGAAGTACCTGAACACTGTGCTGTTCTGGAGGCTCACCAAATACATAACTATGAACGGTATAAGCAGCTGCCAGTGGACATAATCTCCATAAATGGGATCTCAAGGCTCTGAGGAAGGAGCAAAGGTTACACCTTGTTAGCATTACTTGAACTATGCCAGATGGTTTCTTTATTCTGATTATTTAGACATTAAATTGTGAAGGTGTTCACTCGTTAAGCTAATGTAATGGTGCTTATTCAATTTTTAGATGGCAAAATCATATTAAAGGGGGACTATAACGGGCATGGCCAAATTATTTTATACTTTATTCTAAAGGTTACTTGCTTATAAACGGTTGTTTTTATATCTTTTTTAACTGTTTGCATTAACAACTTTTGGGGGATTTTTTTTTTATTCGTGATACTCAAAAAAAAATGCTGGGCTTTCCATTAATAAAGTCTAAAACTGTCTGTATGCTGTATGGCAGACTGTGTTAAAGCGGTTGTAAAGTCTCGTTTTTTTTTTCTCTAAAAATAATAAACATGTTATACTTACCTGTCCTGTTGCAGTGGATTTGCACAGAGCAACCCAGATCCTCCTCTTCTCAGGCCCTTCTTTGGTTGTCCTGTCCCCTCTCTCCCTGTTGAGTACCCCCCCCCCCCAGCAAGCAGCTTGCTATGGCGGCACCCAAGCCGAGTCAGAGCTCCCTGTGTCCATTCAAACACGGAACCCCCGTTCCGCCCCATTCCCCTTCTCTCCTAAATGGCTAACTGACTTTGATTGACAGCATTAGGCTCCGATGGCCCAGATGCTGTGTCCCAGCCAATCAGGAGGAGAGTCCCAGATGGCTGAAGCACTCATGGACATCGCTGGAGAGAGATAGAACTGAGGTGAGTATTATTGGGTGCTGGGGCGGCTGCTACACACATAAGTATTTTTTATCTTAACCTGCCTGGCGGTATCCCCGAGCGTGACTCAGGGTGGGTTTTTCAGGCTGCGATCGGTATCCCCGACACGCTCGGGGTAGCTATGCAGAGCCTGCAGCGTGCGCTGGCTTACCTTGTCCTGGATCCAGCGATGTCACCGCACTGTGTGAGCGAGCGGGACCTATTCACACAGCGTCCTCCTGTGCCGCCGATCTCCGTTCCCTGCGACGTTACGACGCACGGGAGCGGAGAACGGCGCCAAATTCAAAAACGTAACAAACACTATACATACAGTATACTGTAATCTTATAGATTACAGTACTGTATGTAAAAAAAACACACCCCCTTGTCCCTAGTGGTCTGCCCAGTGCCCTACATGTACTTTTATATAATAAAAACCTTTCTTTCTCCCTGCAAACTGTAGATTGTCCATAGCAACCAAAAGTGTCCCGTTATGTCAAAAATGGTTTTAGATCAGCTAAAAAACAGCGATAATAATTTATAATCACTTGCAGAATTGTGCGATATCGATTTGTGGGAAAATTCGTCATAAAAAAAAAATAATGACAGCGACAATTTTGCAACTGAGAAAATTTCAGTGATTTTGATTTGATTACATTATTGGATAATTTTTATTAGAATTATATTATTATTTGTTATAATTATTTATAATTATTTATTATATTATAATTTATAATTTTGTTTTTAAAAAAATGTCCTACTCGGGATGCCTATTAGATTCTTGTTTGGACAGATTTAAGTGAGTTATTCCTAAGAATTACAGGCCTTCAGTATAAAACGCCAAATTTCCTTGCAAATAATTGTACCGCTTTTGGTACGTAATTCCAGACAGAATCATACCGCCAGGGAGGTTAACTACTTAACTTAGTATTTACTTAAAGTGGAGGTTCCATCAAAAAAACTATTTTGCTTTAAACTGTAGCTTACGACTAAAAAAGAAAAAAAAAGAAACATTTTTTTTTTACTCATCTGGAAATGCCTGTTGCTATGCGGTCCCACAAAATCTGCCTTTGAAACCACCTAGGATTCTGACATCATCGCCCTCTAATGCTCCTGGGAAATGTGTGTCATCATTTCCCAGGATGCACTGCGCTGTCCAATTATCACTCCCCATCCAAGACTTCCAGGAAGTAAGTGCCTGTAGGCTTCACACTGCCCACAAGCAAAATAACAACGGTGTAGATATAGTTTTATAAACTATCTTTTTTGAATATCTATGCAGATCGGCGGCGGATTGTAAAATAGTAAGTGACCAGATTTATATTATAAAAACGCAGGATGAAAGGACATACATTTAAAAAATGCTAATTGTGGTTGGAACTCCGCTTTAACTACTTGCCGACCAGCCACCATCATTGTATTGCAGCAGGTCGGCACATCATTGTATGTCGGCTCGGTAACTGTAGTTTGTGGGCATGTGCGCACCCACTGGCCAGGGGGGGAACCAATCAGCGGGTGGGACAGACTCGATGTCCGCTGGTCACTCACGATCGTTCCCCACAGTGACAGAACGGGGATCTGCCTGTGTAAACAAGTCAAATCCCTGTTCTGACAGGGGAGATCACACATATCCTGTCTTTCTGCTATGCAGGAAGATGGATCTGTGTGTTTCCCCAGGCAGCCCATCCCCATACAGTTAGAACACACCTGCAGGGAACACATTTAACCTCTTGATCGCCCCTGATGTTAACCCCTTCCCTACCAGTGTCATTAGTACAATAACAGTGCATATTTTTAGCACTGAATACCGTTATAATGTCACTGGATCCCAAAAAAGTGTCAAAAATGTCAGAAAGGTGTCTGATCTATCTGCCGCAATGTCGCTAAAAATCGCAGATTACCGGCATTACTAGTAAAAATAAAAAAATAACAAAAATGCCATTAACCTATTCTCTATTTTGTAGACGCTATAAATTTTGCACAAACCAATCAATATACGCTTATTGCGATTTAAAAAAAAAAAATATGTAGAACAATATAAATCAGCCTAAACTGAGGAAGAAATTCGTTTTTATATTTTTTAGAGGATATTTATTATTTAAAAAAGTACACATTTTTTATTTTTTCCACGATTGTCGCTGTTTTTTGGTTTATAGCGTAAAAAAAAAAACCGGAAGAAGGTTATCAAATAGCACCAAAAGAAAGCTCTATTTGTGGGGAAAAAGAGGACGCAAATTTTGTTTGGGCACAACGTCGCACCGCGTGATTGTTAGTAAAAGCGATGCAGGGCCGTATCGCAAAAAATGGCCTGGTCATTAAAGGGGGAAATCTTCCAGTCCTTAAATGTTTAATCCATAGAATGCATTAAGATAAAAAAAAAAACTTCTGACTTTACAAACCTAGTTAGTAAGTTACATTCTGCTAGGATAGTCTCATGTAGGCCCAGATTCTCACATCTGTATCCTACGGGTCTATTTTGGCACAGCAGCTGCTATCTGAGACTTCAGAGAAGACCTGTTCTTGTAAATGTAAATATCAATGTGCAATAATTTACATTTCCCTAAATACAAAAAACATATTAAATGATTGTATTCTAGTTTTGAACATAATAAATAAAGAATGGAAAGAATGAGGAAAAGATAAAACCTGTCAGGTTTCAATGTTATTTGTGTCCCTATTGATCAAAGTTGTTTCAGCAGAGATGAGAACTGGAATAAATACTTATTTTTTTAGTAGAGAAAGAGTTTCTTTCAGGTTTTAATTACTGTCTGTGTCACCCCTATGAATAATTTCCCTCACTTCCTATCATGATGACACCCCATGTGTCATGGTTTTCAAAGATACTACTTTACAGAGGATCCAACTTTTCCTTATATGTATCCAAAACGAATAAATGCAGTTTAATTGAGCCTTATGCTGCGTACACACGATCATTTTTTGGGTTGTAAAAAAACAACGTTTTTTAAAAATGTAATTTAAAACGATCGTGTGTGGGCTTCAGAGCATTTTTCGGGTTCTGAAAAACGACAATTATTTTTTTCCAACATGCTCTATTTTTTCACGACGCTTTAAACAATGTCGTTTTTCAGGTTGTAAAAAATGGTTGTGTGTGGGCTTTAACGACGTAAAAAAACAGCGCATTCTCAAAAGCAAGTTATAAGACGGGAACGCTCGTTCTGGTAAAACTAGTGTTCATAATGGAGTAAGCACATTCATCATGCTGTAACAGACTGAAAAGCGCGAATCGTCTTTTACTAACGCAAAATCAGCTAAAGCAGCCCAAAGGGTGGCGCCATCCGAATGGAACTTCCCCTTTATAGTGCCGTCGTACGTGTTGTACGTCACTGAGCTTTGCTAGAGCATTTTTTTTTACGATCGTGTGTGGGCAACGTCGTTTTAATGATGAAGTTGAAAAAAACTTTGTTTTTTCTATAGCCTAAAAAACGCAATTTTTTACAACCTGAAAAATGATCGTGTGTACGCGGCATAAGAAACTCCTGTTTACATTGACTTTTTATAGCTGGTGATTATGTACAGTATTTACGGATAATGTATTCTTCCTTCGGCAAGCTGAAGCGAGGAGCAGCATCGGCCACTGATCGTGGCTGCCAATCTCCCGCTTGGGTGGGGGGGGCACTGATCGCTGCTGCCCATCTCCCGCAGGGGAGCACTGATTGCCGCCATCCATGTCTCGCAGGGGGGGCACTGATTGCCGCGGTCTGTCTCCTGCGTTTACCGGAGCCTCTCTAAAATATTAAGCACCAGCCACCACTGGGTCATGTGATCACAAAAACAAAAATGTACTGTGTATATACTGTATAAACCTCTTCCATGACACCCAGTCGGGGTTTCGCCCGGGAAGAGGAACCGAGATATCTGTGCTGGCCATGCGAGAAAGATTACTGACAATCTGTGACGCAGGGGGGTCGGCAGCCCTGATTCTGCTAAACCTCTCCGCAGCATTCGACACTGTCGACTATAATATACTGTTGGACAGATTAAAAAATCTTTTTGGTCTTTACGGGGTGGTCCTGAGCTGGATACGCTTGTTTCTCCATGAGAGAACACAATATGTCAAGATGGGAACACACCGGTCTACCCCAAGACCTCTGACATGCGGAGTTCCACAGGGGAGTGCTCTATCGCCACTCCTCTTTAACTGCTATGTTCGTCCTCTTGCTGACATCATCCAGAACAATAACTTGGAGTGCCAGCTTTATGCCGATGACACAAAATCTGGTTGATTCAGCAAGAGATCCTCAGCAGCCAGTTCAGCTGGCGAAATGCCTGGTAGAAATACAGGACTGGATGGCTGGCAATAAGCATGGACTGAACGCAGCCAAAACTGAAGTTCTATTAATTGGTCCTACTAGCCCCCTATTGCTGGCTGCTTGGCCTCCATCTTTCGGACCCGCACCCATTCCAGCCAAGCAGGTAAAAAACCTAGGAGTCATAATTGATGACACCCTCTCGTTTGTGCCCCACTTTAGAAACATCCTGCAGAATGCCAATTACCATCTAAGGCTCCTCAGAAAAGTAAAACATCTATTCACGCAAAATAACAGGCTTTTATCCATTCCCGGTTAGACGGGGCAAACGTATTCCTATTGGGTGCCCCCCAGAAATGGGCCCATAAGCTCCAGGTGGTTCAGAAACACACGTCTAGCGAGACGAGACCATATTAGCCTGGCCAGGAGATCACTTCATTGGCTCCCTATCGAGCAGAGAGTGATCTTTAAAACGCTCTGTATCTTCTTTCGTGCATACTGGGGACAGGGTCCCAAGTATTTACACAGCTTGGCGGTGCACTATGAACCCTCGCGCCCATTAAGATCCAAGACCCAACATTTAGCCACAGTTATTCCATCTAAACTTTCTTCCATGGGAGGCAAACGACTCCAGAGTAGGGGTGCCATGCTGTGGAATGCCCTCTCCTTGGAACTTAAGATGACACCTAACCTGCTCCTCTTCAGAAAAAAACTGAAGATGGAGCTGTTCGTCCAGGCCTATGGATAATTTTTTTTTTCTTTTCCCTCTCACAGTCCGCCCCCTCATTGAAGGGGCCACTTGCCTCTCTAATAACTATGATGTCTTCTACCCCTCCTCTAGTATCCCCACTGTTCCTTTTTTATTTTCTATTTTTTTTCTCATACACTTCACAGCTCTTTCCTCTTGCTCCCCTAAGGGCTGGATACCCTTTCCTTTCACCGCCCTCTCTTTTCTTTTCTCTCTCTTCCTCACCACGGATTGATTCAAAGTAACATCTCACCAGCGGCGCTTAGACGCTCACTTCACAGTGGGCATTTGGCGACTAACTAAGCTCAAAAATCAATCAATCAATCAATCACATATACTTTAAGATGTTTTTTAAGGTACAAGGTACTTTAAATGTCTTCTGAGGGTTTACTATCCTGGACCTGTTCCTGTGCCAAACATGGCATCTCATTAGCTTCATTATTTTACTTATGTAAAACAAGACAACCGTAAAGAAATAATGACAGAAAAAAAGGCAACAAACACAAAGACGTACAACGAACACTAAATGGAATTAACTAAAAGCCATTATAAATAGGCAAAAGACAAAAAAAACAAAACCTCTAAACAACTCAATCGACCTCTAGAAGGTATGATCCCCAAAATTGAACAGTAGAAATCTATAAACAGTATGGGACTTTAAATGTACATTCTAGGGTATATTAGAAACAGATAATATGTAAAAATAACAATAACAATAAAATATCTACAGGTATGTTTTTAAAATCAGTCTTATCATCTATGTAATATCTAGTAAAATTCTTAATGTTTACATATTTTTTCTATCTTTGGCTAATATACCCGAACATATATTACATTACATTATGTACATTACGTCACATACTGTTTACTGTTTTTTTTTATCCTCTGAAATGTTCTACTCCAATCTGTCAGACTATCTCCTACTTTGTCTACCTTGAGACGATCCCTGAAAACTCACCTCTTCAGAGAAACCTATCTGGCCCCCACCTAACCACTCTTCATTTATTTTCGCCATCAGCTCATCCCAGACAGTTATTACCTCTTGTATCTCCTGACCTTCCCTCTTAGACTGTAAGCTCTAACGAGCAGGGCCCTCCAATTCCTACTGTATTAAAGTGTGTTGTATTTGTACTGTCTACCCTCAAGTTGTAAAGCGCTGCTTAAATTGTCAGCGCTATATAAATCCTGTATAATAATTATTTTATAGAAGTCCATCTAGTTCAACCAATGGACGTCCTTTATTTTTTTTTATTTTATAGAAGTACATCTAGTTCAACCAATGGATGTCCTTTATTTTTCTTTATTTTATAGAAGTCCATCTAGTTCAACCAATGGAAGTCCTTTATTTTTCTTTATACAGTAAAACCTTGGACTGTGAGAATAATTCGTATCAAAACATTCTTGTAATCCAAAGCACTCTTATATCAAAGCAAATTTCCCCATAAAAAAATAATGGAAACTTAAAGTGGAGGTTCACCCAAATAACATGTTTTTAAGATCATATTCTCTATACTTCCAACATGTACAGTATGCCCTTTTTTGGCTGTACATACCTTATTATGGCTATTTTCCACCCGGCTTCCGGGTACTCACTCCCGCGGGAGTAGGCGTTTCTATGCAGAGGCGCAATGTCATCTGGGACTTCGCCCAGATGATTGATGTCCTTGAGAAAAAGTTCCCCCCCACGCCCCCTATTGCGTAGGCGTGTCACGAGAATCATGGAGTTTCCGAATGTAGCCGAACTGCGAGTCAGCTCTACACGGCGCCTGCGCACCGACTAGGAGCCGTGTAGAGCTGACTGCGCAGGCGCCTTATAGAGCTGACTCGCAGTTCGGCTACTTTCGTAAACTCCGTGACTCTCGTGACGCGCCTACGCAATAGGGGGGTGCGGGGGGGGAACTTTTTCTCAAGGACGTCAATCATCTGGGCGAAGTCCCAGATGACATTGTGCCTCTGCATATAAACGCCTACTCCCGTGGGAGTGAGTACCCGGAAGCCGGGTGGAAAATAGCCATAATAAGGTATGTACAGGCAAAAAAAAGGGCATACTGTACATGTTGGAAGTATAAAGAATATGATCTTATATACATGTTATTTGGGTGAACCTCCGCTTTAAATGTTTTGTACCACAACCATTTATTTATAGGTCCTTCAGTTTATAGTCCATATAAAAAGATTATAGCAATGTGACCAGGTTGTGTAACCATAAAATATCCATCCACAAATGGAAGCCTCCACAATGGGATTAGAAGAAAAATCCAGCAAGAGCTACAGAGTATAAAAGAGAAGAGAGGCGCCTGTAGCAATGTGTTGCTAAATGTTGTATCTTCATTAAATGTAACCATATTGCTACACTTAAGCCCTGTACACACGATCAGATATCTGATGGAATCTAATCCGATGGATTTTTTCGTCGGATATCCGATGAAGCTGACTTTCATCAGTCTTGCCTACACACTATCAGACTAAATTCCGACCGTGCCAAAACACTACGACGAGCCGAAAAAAATGAAGTTCAATGCTTCCGAGAATGCATCGACTTGATTCTGAGCATGCATGGATTTTTCTCCGATGGAGTTCCACACAGACGATCAGATTTTTCTATAATTTTTTTATCCATAGGTAAAATTTAAAACATGTTTTATTTTTTAACACCGATGGAAAAAAGACCGATGGGGCCCACACACGATTGGTTTGTCCAATGAAAACGGTCTGTTTTCACTGGACAAACCGATCTTGTGTACACGGGTTTAGAGGCACCACTCTTCTCTTTTATACTCAGTTGTGACATGACGCTACTTATATATCAAGACATCGCTTGTATATCAAGTCAAAATGTAATAACAAATTTTGCTTGTCTTGCAAAACACTCTCAAACCAAGTTACTCTCAAACTAAGGTTTTACTGTATTTTATAGAAGGTCATCTAGTTCAATCAATAGAATTCCTTATTTATTTAACAAAATAAATCTTTTATGCATGCCTTATTGTTACCTTTTATTTTAGTTTGACCTCTACTGTCCTGGTTCTTCGATAGTTCATTTAAACAAACGTATTTTGGAATACTATAGGATTTATACATATACTGTGATTACGGAAATGCTGTGAAAATTAAGTTGTAAAATGTAAATCAGAGGTGATACGCTCTTCCCCACATTTCCCATTTCCTTGGCTGACAGCGCTGTTGACACCTGCCGCTGTTTTGACTCCTGCCACTGCTGACATGTGTCAAGCAGCATTCATGTAAAGTCTTTTTAAATGCGTGTGTGCATAGAATCAGCTTTTCTCTGTAGAAATGTGTCAAGTACTGCTCTTCCACAGATGTGAATGTGATCTTCCTGAGAACTTAAAAAAAAATATATAGGACCTTCTTTATAGCTGACTCTACATTTCACAGAGACACCTACAAAATGGTACCTTATGTGCTAATACTAATAAATGCTAGACAGCATAATTATACATTGTAAACATTTTCTCCTCTATGCATACATGTAATAAACATTGATAACAATGTTTCCTTAGTGTCTGGGGGATGACTGACAGGAGGTGCTAACCCGTGCTTGCCGAATTGCTCTATTCTGTTTAATCAAGAACTGGAATGTTATCTCAGGTGCTGCAAGTTATCAACATATAAACTAATCTCTGCTTAAGCTTTTTCTAATTATCAGTTAAGGTGTCTTTCATTGCCAGGAGGTGTGAGAAGGATAAGCACTGCTGTCTTTTTCCGGCATAGAAAGGCTTGTTAACTTGACCTTTTCTTTACCTGTAGGTTATGTATTAAACTGCAATAATAAACACAAAAGATAAATGCCTGCAACTGAGAAAAATACATTCGAAATGGGGTGCCAGAGAAGGCGGATTTATGTCTTAAAGAGACTTGGAAATAAACAAAAAAATATAAATTGCAAGCAACCAAACTAAAATTAATCATTCGGTGAAAAAGTGAATGCAAAACAACATCAGATTTCCATGACCTCTTTACCCAAGCTATAGGCAATAATAAGATAAGCAAGCAGCCAGAGGGATCTGCTACATAGCATCACTCTTTACATATATTTCTGTATGACAGCATCGTTACGTACTAGTAGGTGTCAGGCAGAATTCAGAACAAGGGAAGCAAAATCGGAGCCGTCTAAACATCTTCAAGCTAATTACAGTAGAGCTGCCATACCAGACGCGAAGAATGGTGTCTTTGTTGTCAAAATGTCTTTGTCATAACCAATAGTTCAATTCTGATTGTCATTTTTGTACAAAAAGCAGAGATCTGATTGGCTATTTTGGGCAACACAGATTCTTAAAGCCCAAGCCTAATTTTACTTTCTTTAAAATACATGTATCTCTCATTGCAGCACCTCTCCTTCATTGCAGCACCTCCCCTTCAGTGATGTCCCCTAGAGATTCACCAGTACTGCATTCCATTACTGGTCCTCTTCTAGGTTAAGTGTAGGGCATCTTTGACTGATCCCTGCAGTACAATGTTCTAGACATATTCGGCAGCAGTTCTGATTTAACATTTAACATTGATATCTAATTATAAGTACCCAGTAATTCAGTTTAATTGCCTGGGCCTTAAAAGAGAAGTATGGGAATTCTTTTTATTGGAATCATACTCACCTAGGTGGACGCAGCATCGGTCCCATCGATTGCATCTGCTACCTTCCCCCCCCCTCGCTGGATCTAAGACTAAGAACCGAGTGATCAAAGACTACCGATCGCTCGGTTCTCAGAGCTGATGAAAGGCATAGCCTATCTGTTTATTGGACTTGAGGAGAGTGGTGAGCTATTTATCCTTGTCTATCATCACCGGACCGGGTAAGTGAAGGGAATTTATTCCCCCACATAAGATAACATATGAGAGACGGGAGTGGAATTGTCTACTGGGAGAACTTTGTTTGATGTCGATGGTATTGGTCAGCGTATATGGAGTGAAGATTTTACTCGGTCTCTGAACTGTATCTCCGCCTGTCTATCTGACTGTGATTTAGTACTACTGTCACATGTGAAGTCAAATCATAAAATGTTCTCCCTGTCCTAGAATTCCTCTGTTAACCCCCTTTATGGCCATTGTTCCCAATATAGCCGGGACTGTCTGAAATCATTCTCTACACAGAGTTCCTGTGTCCCCAGCTGAAAGGTGCTATAATGCCCATGGACTTTTCCAGTAACTACTATTTAGCTTCTTGCTTCTATACATATGAGAAATAATTTCTTCCAGGGATTCACATCCTTATCAGCTGGTATATGAATTGTATGAGGGTAAATGAATGAATGTTGGCCATCTGTGCTTTGATAACGTTATCTTATTTTATATTTATGTGGTGGAGGTATTTTTCAGTTTTTGAAAAATATTTTGGTGGAATTGTTTTCAATACATATTACTATTTTTGTTACTACCAATTGTTCCTTTCTGAAGAATCCCTTTTTGGGCCCTTGGTCAATTTCTTTTTCTCTATATGTCTATTTGATTCAGAGGAACACACCTAACCAATTATTTGTACGTATTTAGGTGACTGTTTTTTGTATCTGGGCTGTGGAAGTACTATTTTCTACTTTTGAATACAAACACCCTTCCCCGCCCAGTCAACATTTACATTTCATTGACTACCCTTTGTTTTTTGATACAGAGCTGATGACTGTCAGTCTGCTCTCCCCCCCCCCCCCCGCTCACTTAAACGCTGGGCTGTGGAGGGGGCGGGAGCCTCGGGCTCTCAGCAGCTCACTGAGAGGCTGAGCCAGGTGTCAGTCCAGGCGTATGGGCAGATTGCGACCATATTTCCAGAGCCTGGACCGGCTCTGTGACATCAGCCGACAATGGGCTTCAGCTGAAAACTGCAGTCCAGTTATCCACAAGCTTTGGTCATACTTCTCCTTTCATGCAGGTCTAAAAATATGAAAATGTGTTGAGCTCCTGAAACAGAAACCCAAAATAATATTTTGTGATGCTGTTGTGAGTCAGTGGGTGCCATGTTCCGTTCCCCCTCAATAATAGCAGAGCCGTTCTTGTGCCTACAGTCTCATAATTGTATATCTACCGTGTAAAAGTAACTAAGACACTGCTAAGAGAGCCTTCTATTGACTATGGAATTCACTTATTGCCTGCTGCAAATCACAAAGGAGACAGCGGACCTAAGTCCCCATTGGGGTCCTCCTGTCAATGTCAGCGGTTGCTAGAAGCCTCTAGGCTGTTACATTTGAGTAGAAGATAGGGCACTCTGCCTGTCTCTGTATTACAATTACAGTTGGTCTTACATACCTCCAGTTTCATTAGCTACAAACTGGAGAGAATTATTTTTGAATTTTATGCAGTAATAGTGGCACTTTGTAAAGTAGTGCTATTTGGAACCTGATTCCGCTACATGTTTCGATAGAGCTACTGAAACTGTCAGCAGGGCTTTTTGAATATGGCACAGGACCTTTTAAAGGGTTATCTTGTCTGAAAAGTGGAGCTAATGCTTTACTGAATTCCCCTGTATGTTGCTGACTGCTAGTCTCTGGAGATTTGAAGAGAGATTTTAGGATGTCACTACTGTACTGCTTACTGTTTTCTTGCTGGAGAGGAAGTCGTGCCTGGGGACCTGCAGAGCCAGCATTTCCATGCATGTGTTGAATTGTTTAAGTCTGTGATTTCTGAATATCTTCTGCTGCTGTTTAAATCTTCCAACTGAGCCATCAGATAACCAGTCTTCAGAGGGCAGCTCTGTTATGAGAAATGAAGCTCTGCTCCTTTACCCAGATGGCTGTCTCCATTTCAATATGGAGTGCAAAAACAAGACAAGTCAGTAATGGGAAAAGATCAGCTTGAGGATGCCTACAGACAATGCTGCTTACTAGTCCTTTGCCCTCTGCTTGCCTTTTTAGATACAGCTTCTTCAGAACCAATCCTCTTAAACAACATTAAGTGCCTTTTCACATAAGGGTCTCTTCTTTTAAACACTTTGGAAGATGGCTTTTCAGAGTTTTACTTTAAGTCATTTTAAGCCCTTTTACCATACAGTTTAAGGTGACCCCATTTATGCAAGCTTATCATGGACTGATCCTCCTCTGTAATATCTCTTTGAAAACAAATACCATTCATTATCATGTTGTATGGTACATCTCATTGCTGATTTAAATCGTAATCCTGGTAAAAGTAAAACAGCAGAGATGAATAGTTGCTTCTCTTCTTGATTAATTTCTTGGGAGTTGGACTTTCTGAAGAATGACTGTTTCCTCGGCATATGGGAAGTATTTTCTAAGTTGTCTGTTCATACATGTTCTCAGGGTGATTTGTTGTTTCCTCAGAAATATCTCAGCTGCTATTCATAACTGGAGGTAGCAGTCTATTATTCTGCAGCACTGCACCCATCCTATTCATAATTCATTAGAAGCAAGAGCAGATATCTAAAAAGAAAACCTGCAGAATGTAATAAATATGTGACTGTCTGCCAATTTCTCTTTAAAGGGATTGCGGTCATACAACACTATCAGAAGTGCCCAAATAACTCTGAAGGACACAAAGACACAGTATTGAACTATAAAAAGTAATCCAAACGTCAAATTTTAGAGATTTAAAGTAGAACTAAACTTTCACAAAAGAATACTCATATTTGTGAAGCACTGTAAGTTAAACAAGATTACATTTTTTGTTAGGTAATACTAGTTTCCCCTTACCATGTTTAAGTTTTCTTTTTCGCATTACGTGCATCATGTAGATTCACAGGAACTTCCTAAAAATGTCTGCATGAAGCAACTACATGTAGCGCCTGGTTACTTAAAAGGTACCAGTGCTAGTCAAATATAGAGGAGGATCAGAGTGTTAACTGACTCTGATCCTATTGTTGTGTTCTAAAACTGGTCCCTGTCTCAGCTTGGCTGTGCTGTGGGCTGTCTATTGTTACTGGGGTGTAGTTCCTACCCCAGGACAGTGGGTGGCAGCAGTGTAATTGAGGTTTGGGTGCTCTTCCCCAGCAGCCAATCAGGAGGGTTGAGCCCCACTGTGCATGCTGGGGGAAGATATTTATGGGGCAGACGCCATTAGTCTGGGTTCTTCTTCGGGGTGCGGCACCCACCTTTAGGGTGACTGTGCACCCCGGCGAAATGGCCTTCCAGGCCAGGGTGTGTGTTCCATGCGATGTTCCTGGTTCCGGGACCATGTTGGTCCGGAACATTTGAGCTGTGGCAGGGAGCCCAGTGGTCGACTGGGTTCCCAATCCTCAAGATCCCAAGCGAAATAGCCGTTCGGTGGGGAGTCTATCTGATGAGAGCCAATGAGAGGCTGCCGATCCAATAGGGTCTCGACAAACCACCGGGGATCAAGGTAGCCGGACACTGAGAGACTGGTCACCTCTCAGTTGGTACCTGAAAATTATCTGAAGGAGTTCCAGACGCAATTCTATCAAGGAGGATTATCTCCGTAATCACAATCACAGAGAGGGTCTGTGGCAGAGGCTTTTCCCTGAGTCCATTTCAGGAGGGTCTGTGGCAGAGATTTTCCTTCAAGTTCGAGCGATACTCTGGCTGCCAGGTCAATGAGAGTGGGCCTGTCCAGGTACGCTATACCCACTCTGGCTGGAGTGGTGAAGATTACAAAGTATTGTTGGAAGCAGGACTGTTTCCCTATTGTTGCGCCTGAGTCTGCTATTTCTTCTTCTACTTCACCTCTACTCTTCATCACAAGTTGAATCACGGAAGAGCCATGAGGTAACATGCCACCCAAAACAGCAGCTCCTTCGGGGGTAGAGCTACATACACATCACAGTTTTATTGTAATAATTATTTACCCCCTTCCTAACCAGGCAATTTTTTGCGATACGGCACTGCGTTATTTTAACTGACAATTGCGCAGTCGTGCGACACTGTACCCAAATACAATTTTTGTCCTCTTTTCCCACAAATATAGCTTTCTTTTGGTGGTATATGATCACCTCTGCGGTTTTTATTTTTTGCGCTATAACAAAAAATGACTGACAATTTTTGAAAAAAAAAAACAATATTGTTTACTTTTTGCTATAAAACATCCCCAAAAAAAGTAACAAATCAAATTTCCTTAATTTAGGCCGATATGTATTCTGCTACATATTTTGGAAAACACAATCCCAATAAGCATATATTGATTTGTTTGCGCAAAAGTCATAGCATTTACAAACTATGAAATATATTTATGTTTTTTGTATATTTATTTATTTTTTTTAATTTTTTTACTGCGATATTGCGATGGACAAATTGGACACTAACTGAAACTTTGACACTTTTTTGGGGAGCAGTGACACTAAGGCCCCGTACACACCATAGAATCCATCCGCTGAAAGATCCCAGCAAATGGGTTTCAGCGGATAGATCCTATGGTGTGTACACTCCAGCGGATCTGTTTCCGCGGATATTTCTCCCCTGGGATGGATTCCAGCAGATCGAATATTTGCTGACATGCCAAACAAATCCATCTGCTGGAATCCATCCCAACGGATGGATCCGCTGGTCTGTATAGACTCACCGGATCCATCCGTCCGAAGGGATCCCCCGCATGCGTCGTAATGATTCGACGCATGCGTGGAATTCCTTATATGACAGCGTCGCGCACGTTGCCGCGTCATAATCGCGGCGACGGCGCGACATGTCATCGCCAGAGGATTTCGGCGCGGATTTCAATGCGATGGTGAGTACACTCCATCGCATTAAAATCTGCTGGAATCCTCGAGAGGATTTATCCGCGGAAACGGTCCGCTGGACCGTATCCGCGGATAAATCCTCCCGTGTGTATGGGGCCTAATACAGTGATCAGTGTTAAAAATATGCAGTGTCACTGGCTGGGAAGGGGTTAACATCAGGGATGATCAAAGGGTTAACTATGTGCCTAGCTGGTATTTTCTTACTGTAGGGGAGGTGCTTTTACTAGGGAAAGGCATGGATCCATGTCCCTGCTTTGCAGGGTCATTATATATTCGGGTCTGATGATAACTCAGAGCTTCCAGGTTGAACACTGCTTTCAGTGTGGGAACTGGAAGGTCTTACCCAGGGTTCAGGGGGCCCCAGCTAGAAGACAGAAGTCTCGTACAAGAAAGCTGTTGGGAGAGCTTTTTGCCGTGAAAACCGTGCGTGTGTATGCTTTCTCGTCGAGAAACCTGCCGGGAATCCCGACGAAAAAAATAGAGAACCTGCTCTCTATTTTCTCGTCAGGATTCTCGGCAGTGTTTCCTGCCAAGAGAACCATTAGTCGGTATGCTTACCTGCCCCCAGGTAAACCCGCACGTGCTCGATGAGACTTCAACGCATGCACGGTAGCATACAAGGGTAGTGTAGGGTGTAGCAAGATGGCGGCGACGGCATCAAATGTGATGAGCGCCAGCTCGTTGTAGTCGATGACATCACCGCGTTCTTGCCATTCAAAAGAACTGCAGTTCTTTTAAATGACCATCTGTATGCACGGCAAGCTAGCCAGGAATCCCATCCAGAAAACCAACGTTTTTTTCCTGACAGAATTCCTAGTCATGTGTACAGGGCTAAAGGGTCAGAGGGCCAGGCCAGAAGCCAGGAGACAGAGGGTCTGGGCTTTTAGCCCTCCCTTCTCAGTGCTCAGGTTGCTCAACTGTCGGTTAGTTTGCAGCACTTATTGTTCCACAGCGGCTCGCCTGGTGATCATTTCCTGCTCGTCAGTCCAGCCTACAGCCAACCCCTATGGCTTTTTAAACTGTCTGTTTCATTTCTTCTGTGCCTTTGCCTTGGTTAAACATACCTGGAGGCTCTTTGCTATATTCCTGTTGAAGACTTGCCTGGCTGACGTCCCTTCTGGTTCCTGACCCTGTCTGCTGCCTCCGACTACACTAATAGGCTTCCCAATTTTACTGACTTAGTCTGACTACCCACTTTGGCTACTGTATCCTGGCCGTTTTGACTGCTTTTACTATTTGTACCATTTTTTACCATTATATTAATAAGTGTGATTTTTTTTGTTTACAAACGATTTTTATTATGAAAAAGTCAAGGTATATAAAAAAAAATTGCATTAGTGGTACAGGTATGCAAACAGATATCATTAACAGCGAACGTTGTACAGAAATATAAAAAAGGGTTATGCTTAGTCAGGTGGAAAAATGCAGACAGTTTCAATCAGGTCAACCAAGATTATTGAAGTGGAGAGAAAAAAATGACAGCCATACAGTTGTTAAGAAAGGGAGGTAGTTAAAAATCCAAAAATAATTAAATTTAATATTTCTCTCCCCTTCTCCTTCCTCTCTCACTTCCTACTAAACCAGAGAGGCGCTGTCCCAGAGGATACATTTTTTTTGGTAAAGGGGCATAGAATCATATAACATGTGGTGAATTCTTTCAGAAAGTTTAATGTTCGTCATGCGGTTGAGGATTTGTGGCCAGGGTACCGTATTGGAGTGCCAATTAAAGGCTATGGCCCAATGAATGGAGCTGAGGAATGTGTGGATTAGTCTTGTGCTAGTCACCGAAATATCCTGTATAGGTGAGAATAGAAGGCAGATTTGAGGTGTAAGAGAGATCTTTCTACTGGATATTTTTTTATTATAATGCCCGCCTTATGCCAAGTGTTTTTTATGTGGGGCCAATCCCAAAAGATATGTAAAAGTGTTCCATGGGTGGGACAACCCCTAAAGCAAAGTGGGGATAGTAAGGGGTAAAATGAGTTAAGTTTAGCAGGGGTAAGATACCATCTATAAAGCAATTTGATGGCTGATTCTCTGATCGAGGTTGTTTTGGTACATTTATGGAGATTTGTGAAGACAGTATCCCACTGATCAGGAGTAAATGAGGTATTTAGATCTGATTCCCATTGAAGCATGGGATGTGATTTCTCAGGCATGTTGAACTCATTTAAGCTTATATATATTCTGGAGATTAAACCCCTATCGCGGGGGGAGGAGATACATATTTGCTCAAATTGTGTATAGGGGGGGTGAAGTGTAAGTGAGTAATATTTCTGAAAGAAATGTCTTATTTCTGTATAGTTTTCTAGCTCAGTAGGTGAGAGATCATATTGTGTTTGTAGTTCGGTAAAAGTGAGGAATGAATTGTTGTGGGAGAGTGAATTCAAATGTGTTAGGATGTGTGACTTCCAATTCATTAGTAAATTTTGATCTTGGGCTATATCCGGGGGGGGGGGGGGGGACGTCCTCGTAAATTGTAGGGTAGGATAGATTCTTCTTCGAATCTGAGCCAAGGGATTAGGAGTGAAGAGGCATACCATTGGGCTAATTGGGTGAATCTGGCTGACAAATAATAAAGCCAAAGGTTTGGAATGCCTTTTGTTTGGGGCCTAAACATAAGGGAATAACTAAATCTGGGTTTCTTGTTTTGCCAGATGAATTTGTTGGTCACTCTCTGCAAAGATTCTAATGTTTTTTTTAGGTAGGATAAGTGGAAGGGCTCTAAAAAAGAATAGAAGTTTTGGTAGTATCATCATCTTTACGGCCACTATTCTGCCAGAGAAAGAAATTTGGTATGAAGACCAAAGTTTGAGTAGATTTTTGATACTGTTAAATAAAGGAGGGTAGTTTGCTTGATATAACGTTTTATATGAAGGTGTAATCTGAATACCTAGGTATCTGAACGATTCCGTGTGCCAGTTGAAAGAAAATTTGTCTTTAATTGAAGATATTAGGGTTGGAGGAATGTTGATTGGTAAGGCCGAGCACTTAGGTAAATTTACACCCAAACCTGTCAGGTCATGGAAGATGTCCAGGGTTTTAGTTAGATTGGGTAGAGAGATAAGAGGGTCAGTTATGAACAGAAGGACATCGTCTGCATAGAGACTTAGCTTGTATTCTTTGGATCCTTTGAAGTATCCTTTAATATCTACATTGTTTCTGACAGTGCAGGCAAGGGGCTCTACCGCTAGGGCGAGAGAGGGAACAGCCCTGTCTGGTACCTTTAGTCAGGGGAAAAAAGTCAGAGTTATTGCCTGGGAGTTTGATGCATGTTTGTGGGTTGTGATATAGGGCCTTAAAGCCATGCAGGAATTCATTGTTGATGCCATATTTGGGGAGTAGAGTATCAAGATATTACCAGCATACACTGTCGAAAGCTTTGTGTATATCAAGACTGAGTAGCAGTGTGGATTTGGGATATATGTTGGCGTCTTGAATGATATTTGCAGTCAGTCGTATGTTGTCCGTTATTTGTCTGTTTGGAATGAAGCCTGTTTGATCGGGGTCAACTAATGGGGAAATAACAGCAGATGTCTGCCAAAATACGGCCAAATATTTTTAAGTCGTTGTTGATAACTGATATTGGGCGGTAGTTTTGAGGGGAGGAGTGGTCTTTATTTGGTTTGAGAAGCAGGGACATGTTGGCTAAAAGCATCTCAGATGGGAAAATATTATTATACAGTTTAGTAAGGTGTGGGGTAATGGTAGAGGCAAATTTTTTATAGTAAGATGTGGAATAACCGCCAGGGCCTGGGGCTGTGGATATCTTTAATGTTCCAATAATTCTTCTAACTTCTATGTCTGTACAAGGGGCATTGAGGGATTAAATTTGTTCCCTAGTGAGAATGGGTAGTGTAATGTTGTTAAGCCAGTCTAGTGAGGACTGTTTGGGAGATGTACATGGTGAGGAAAGAAGATTTTTGTAGAAGTCTAAGAACAAATTCATGACTTCTTTGGGATGGGACACTAAATTTCCAGATGAGTTCCTTAATTTGTAGGTGTGAGGTGGTTTAGTAGATTGGTTTAGTTTGAACATGGTGAAATATGAATTGCTGTTAAGTAAAAATCTAGCTTTAGACCATCTGAAGGCTTTTTTGGTGTCCGATGTTAACAATGTGTCTAAGGTTGTTGCATTTCTCTTGAATCTGTTTAAGTAGGTCACTAGATGGGTTTTGGTTGTTTCTGTGATATAATTGGTCAAGATCTTTAGTAAGGGACCTAATATCCGCCAGTTTGGATTTGTTTTTAATTGAGGCAATATTTATCAGATGGCCTCTCATTACCGCTTTATGCGCCATCCATATAGTTGTAGGGGGCATGTCTGGTGTTACATTTTGTGCAAAGTATTTCTCAAGGTGAGATAGAATTTGCTGGTTGATTGATGGATCTGTGAGCAAGGAATCATTTATTCGCCATGCGTGTGTTGTGTTGACTAGACCTATGTGTGAGGTGTTAAAGGAGACTATGTGATGGTCAGACCAAGGATAAGCATGAATATCTGCCTTGGAGGAATTGGCAAGTAGGATAGGGGTGCAGAAGATGTAATCAAGTCGGGCGAAGCTGTTATGCGGGTGGGAGTAGAATGTGTAGGATTTGGAACCAATGTTGTGGGCTCTCCAAGTGTCTATTAATTGATGATTATATAGTGATCTGTTCAAAGATTTGGGAAAAGCTTTTGAGGATGGGACAACTTTGCTTCTGTCTAGAGCTGAATGGGCAGCTAAATTGAAGTCTCCACCCACTATTAAATGTGCAGAGTGATAATTGTCTAGAGCAGGGGTGGCAAACACAAGGCCCGCGGGCCGAATCCGGCTTGCCAAGCCTTGTCATGTGGCCCGCCAGCCTCCACCGCTTGTTCCAGTGCCAGTGCCGCACGCTCTGTGGCCTGTTGATGATCAGGCCGCACAGCGGGAGGTAAGCGGCACCCGCTGCCTGGACAGGGTTAACACAGGTCACGGCCGCCGCTCACCTACCGCTATGCGGCCGTGCCTGTGTCATCTCCGGGCTGTGTCGCAACTACGTTAGCGGCTGATTGGCTGAGCTGTGTGTCTCTCTCACACACAGCTCAGCCTCAGAATCAACACTGACAGTTCGGCTCGGACACTGATCCTCCACTTCCCGCCTCTCTACACTGTGTGGCCCGCCCACACATCCCCGGGAAAATGTGAAGGAAAATGCAGGCAGCCCGCCCCTGACCCTCCATCCTGCGGTGAGTAAGCTCACCCTCTCCCACCTCCCAGTGTATAAATTAAACACATTTAAGGGGTGCTCTGTGGACTCTGTGATGCAAGAGGGGGGCTTTGGAGGGCAGAGCCCCCTTACATCAGAGTTCCCCCTTTACATCCAAGTCCACAGCATTACAAGGGGGTCTGTGCGGACTCTGATGTAATGGGGGTCTATGCGGACTCTGATGTAATGGTGCTCTGTGTGGACTCTGATGTAATGGTGCTCTGTGCGGACTCTGATGTAATGGTGCTCTGTGCGGACTCTGATGTAATCGGGGTCTGTGCGGACTCTGATGTAATCGGGGTCTGTGCGGACTCTGATGTAATGGGGGTCTGTGCGGACTCTGATGTAATGGTGCTCTGTGCGGACTCTGATGTAATGGGGGTCTGTGCGGACTCTGATGTAATGATGCTCTGTGCGGACTTTGATGTAATGGGGGTCTGTGCGGACTCTGATGTAATGGGGGTCTGTGCGGACTCTGATGTAATGGGGGTCTGTGCGGACTCTGATGTAATGGTGCTCTGTGCGGACTCTGATGTAATGGGGGTCTGTGCAGACTCTGATGTAATGGGGGTCTGTGCAGACTCTGATGTAATGGTGCTCTGTGCGGACTCTGATGTAATGGGGGTCTGTGCGGACTCTGATGTAATGGTGCTCTGTGCGGACTCTGATGTAATGGGAATCTGTGCGGACTCTGATGTAATGGGGGTCTGTGCGGACTCTGATGTAATGGGGGTCTGTGCGGACTCTGATGTAATGGGGGTCTGTGCGGACTCTGATGTAATGGGGGTCTGTGCGGACTCTGATGTAATGGGGGTCTGTGCGGACTCTGATGTAATGGGGGTCTGTGCAGACTCTGATGTAATGGGGGTCTGTGCAGACTCTGATGTAATGGGGGTCTGTGCGGACCCCTGAATCCCTGCACTGTGTACATAGCGCAACCCCTGAATCCCTGCACTGTGTACGTAGCATAATCCTGACGTAATCCTGAACTCTGCATTCTGTATGTAATGCGACCATATACAACTGGCCCTTTGAGGGCAACCACACTGCTGATGCGGGCCTCGACGAAATTGAGTTTCACACCCCTGGTCTAGAGTATCAAAAAATTTGCTGAAAAGTTTGCTTGGGTATCATTGGGGGCATATACTGAGGCGATAGTGATAGAATGACCTTTAATTGAGCCTTTCAAAATCAAATAACGACTGTCTGGGTCTTTAAATACATTTTGAACATCAAAAACCACTGAGTTCCTAATAAATATAGCCGCACCTCTAGATTTTGTGTTGTAAGTAGTGCAATAAAATTGGCTGTAACTTTGATCAAAAACATTTAGGGTGTTTGTCTGTTGCAAAATGAGCTCCTAATCTTTTGTAGTGGCGAAAAGCTTTCTTTCTCTTGTGAGGTGAATTGATGCCCTGGGCATTGTGAGAAATCACCCTAAGACCCATTGTATTTGTACTGAGGAGCAAAGCTGATTATGAGGGAGCGGTGACAGGGTACAAGGCCCAGGGTTAAGCCTATAACAAAATCTGTGTGGTATTAGTAAAATGGGTCTCACCAATAACATTGAAAATAAAGAATTACCTGAGATAGAGGGATTTCTCGCAATAATTGTGTTACTATGTATATTTTCATACATACAATATAGTGAAATATAAGTCAGTAACCAGTATAAGTATTTTCTTGATGACCTTTCTATATTAAATAAAATGTTGTCCCTGAATCCGTGAACAATGAAGAATAGGGTACCTGAACAGTAGAACACTAGAAATAATAAGCTCATAGAAAAAAACTGGAACGCATTGCACAACGCTGCTTCATCATAATGCTTTACATAAGAAAAAGAGTAGATGTATGACCTTTTAAAATTTTTGTGAAAATAGAGTATTTTAGTATAATTATGAGAATTATTATTTATAGCTTGGGGGTCAGTGTGAGAAGCACTACCTGACCGAAAATAACATTGATGTGGACAATGTTGTCCAGTACTCACAAATGGAACCTCCACCATTATAACAATGTATAGCAGAAGAGTCGCAGAAGAGTATCTACTCCTTGAACCATGCTTTTGGAGTCCCTTGTGAGTAGGGGGGGACAAACCAGCAGAGGCGGAGCAGATCAGCCTCAGCGAGGATTCTATAAACAAAAAAGAAAAATACAAGTGCATGCCATAACATATTTTGAAAAAAACAGTAGGCGAAACAACATAAGTGAGGAAAAACAAAAATATTAAATGTATAAGTTCGTATAGAAGGAACTATGGTATACCAACCCAATACATTTTAAATGTGTAGATCAGCTGCTTACTATGCATAGTCAATCCAACTTCAAAACTTGCATGTTTTCAGAACTGTAAAACAATACTTTGAACCCTGCAAAGAAAAAGGAAAGAGAAAAAAAAAAGGATCTTCCAAAAGAAGAAGGGTAAGCTTTCGGCTGCAATTATGGGTCAGCTTTATCTTCATGCGTCCAAATTTCTGAATGAGGTCGCCATCTTCTTTGATCACGACGCGTGGCTGGGGTGATCCAGATAGGTGAAGTGTGAGGAGTGGCAGGAGGTCTTGCGACTGCACCCGGATCCAGGAGACCCAACTTCACCAGGAGATCCTTACCCTCTGAGACGTTGAAGACTGTGTAGGTGGTGCCATTGTGTGGCACTGTTAACTTAAATGGAAAACCCCACCGGTATCTAATATGAGCTGATTGTAATACCGAAGTTATCTCCTTCATATTGCGTCTCCTTTCCAGGGTAGCTTGTGAGATATCTGGAAATATTTGAATTTTGGAGCCATCCAAGTCAATGTTCTGCATATTTCTAGATGTTCTTAAAATGCTTTCATTAGTAATAAAATATTTCATGCATAGGATGATGTCACGTGAAGGCTTGTCTGGAGGTGGTTTGAGACGCAGGGCTCTATGAATTCTGTTTGGAAACTGCTGGCATCAGATCGGTGACTGACTCTGGAATACCACGAATCCTTAGGTTGTTTCTTCTGTTTCTATTGTCCAAATCTTCCACTTGAGATTGTAAGTATAAGTGGTTTTCCGCAATTGTTCAAAATCCTTTCTAAGATCGTTGTACGCAAGTGAAAGTTCATCGTGTTTGGTTTCTAGAATATCTGTGCGTCCTCCCAGGGATGCTATTTCTTGCGTGAGTGTGCTTGTTGTTTTTTGAAGTTCTCTCTGTATCTTGTCCACAAGTTCTTCGTAAATCTTGGTTAAGCTGGAGTCCTTTGTGATCTGAGAGGGGAGTTCGCTGTTATTCTGTGTGGAGGCAAGTTTCTGTTGGGAGCCGCTGGCAGTCGTAAAAGACTGTAAAGGCGGTGAACCAGCACCTTTATTTGCTCAGTGGGTATGTGATCAAAGAGTGCTGTTGTGCACAGCGATTATACGCCTTATTACCCGACGGCATGCACTATTGTGAACTGCAGGTATGATTATAAAAAATATAGCTATTTGTGGTAGTTAATCCATGCAGTGTAGGTTAAATCCCCGCTGATCCAATTTTTTAGCGTTTTTTGTTAAGGATGATGATCTGCATCACGCCGCGAATGCGCCCCCGCTAGGTTGTGATTGTATCTTTTAGATCATCTTGTCTCAAATGCATCAGGTTAGTGACTCATTCCATATCTGTTGTGGGGCTACATACCTCCAGAGGAGGGGGTCACGGGGCAGCCAGGGTAAGATTTAAACACCACAGAATCAGGGAGAGCAAGTTAATGGGGTGTAGCAAGATGGCCGCTCCTGGGAGTGTAGTGATGCAAAAAGCAGCGTCTCTTGAGGCAGTAAGGAGGTCCTATGGTGTGGACGATTAGTGGTAAACAAATCTGCTGGGTAGTTTTAGAGTCTCTGCAGAACTTCTTATAATAAAACAGTGGAGCCCCAGATACACTGCACTGGGTGTAGCAAGATGTTTGCTACAGGTGAATGTGGGGACAGGGCCACGACTGTTACCAGGGATGAATCCGGCCTGGAAGATACTTTAAACTCTGACCAGGGACAACCCCCGTATGGGTGGGATAGTGTTGCAGGCTAACTGGGGGCGAGGAGGCTACTAGTGGGCCTTGGGGTGTAGCAAGATGGCCGCTACAGGTGGATGTGGGGACAGGGCCATGGCTGTTACCAGGGCTAAATCCGGCCTAGAAGATCTTTCAAACTCCAACCGGGGAGACCCCCCATGCAGTGCTGCAGGCTAACTGGGGTCGAGGAGGCTACTAGTGGGTCCCGGGGTGTAGCAAGATGGCCGCCTCTAACCTGTATCCCACCTTGTAATCCTCAGCAGGCGTCTTCTGGCGGCCCTCCAGAGACCCAGCACTGCACCGCCCAGAACGAGAAAGGTCTGCCATTGATGTGCTACGATGGGGCTGCGGCACGCCTGGTGGATCGCGGCACCCAAGCTCCGTGGATGTGGAGGCCTTGTAGGCCGCAAGATGGTAGCGGGACCCTGGTGTGGTGATGCAGCCATGGGCCACGTATCAAAGCAGCCGGGCGGCTGCGATCTCTAATTATTTTCTGTGCCGACACAGGGGATGCCCAAGGAACCTGGAGCAGCAATTTTGGTGTTTGTGCCACAAGAATTGCCTCAGGATGACAGTAGATTGAGGCTGTGTCGGCGGAGCTCCACAGAAGCACATCTCTCCCCGCTGACGTCCGGACACGCCCCCCTAATAAGTGTGATTTTTAACTGCATTTTCTGTCTCTGTCTGATTCATGGTTTCTGAGGTATTTTCGATGGTTCAGAAGTACCCAGCCAGAAGCTAGGAGACAGAGGGTCTCATCAATGGTTCAGAGGTGCCCAACCAGAAGCCAAGGGACAGAGGGCCTCATCGAGGAGTCAGAGGTACTCAGCAAGAAGTCAGGAGACAGCAGGTCTCCCCAATTCATAGGTCAGAGGTGGGCCATGCAGTAGGGCACTAAAAAGAAAGGCTAGGGAGCTGAGTATCCAGATGAGCTGGACAACACAGTCAGAAAGACTGGTAAGAGGTGCAGCATGGTACTTCAGTTGAAGCTGAGTGTGTTTATGAGCCAGGTGTTTGTGTTCTGCTGAAGCTGGGGACTTTATGTTGGATTGTTGTTTTGTTTTCTGCCATATTAATAAAAGTAGGCTACCAGGCCCTTAAATATATTTCCTGTCTGTCATGGATTCACAGTATAAATGTACAATGGGACCTAACAACCCCATGTCACAGAGTTCATAGGAGCATCCATCATGATTGGACATGTGGAGATATGAGCTGTTAAAATAAGGGATTACATATAAGTAGGGATGGGCCAAACACCCCCCTGACAAAATTTTGCTTGTCCCCACAACCATCGGGCCAGGTGTCGAGGCCAAGCGGCCTGACATGGTTCAGGAGGGGGGCGAGTGCTCACTTGATTCCCCCCCTGTCCTGGCCTGCCAGGCTGCTTTCTCAGATAAGGGTCTGGTATGGATTTTGCTGGGGACCCCACGCTGTTTTTAAAAAAAATTGGTGTGGAGTTCCCCTTAAAATCTATACCAGACCCAAAGGGCCTGGTATGGACTGGGGGAGCCCATCCTGTTTTTTTTCTTAATTCTGTCATAGGGTTCCCCTTAACCACTTCAATACACTGCATTATATACTGTGCACTGACTGCACTGTATATATATTCTACACTGCCTGCACTCTATATATGTGTGTTTTAATACACTGCCTGCACCGTGTAAGCAGCCTTATATAGTGTTGGGAGCCCTGCCTTTGGCCAATTATGGCTCTCGCATGCAATGATTGGCCAAAGGATGCAGGTCAGATGCAATCTCGCAGAGCATTATGGGGCGTTCCGTGGCATTTAAATTTACCGGGAATGCCCCATAATGTTCATTATTAGGTGAACGGGCGAACACCACGTTCGATTTGAACATCGGACCCATCCCTACATAGAGTATAAGACATGTTTACCCTCAAGCCAAGACGAGACCTCTGAAAGGAGACCTTTCAGACCATGGTAGAGACATCCATAAAACTTTGCACACTGTGAGCAAATACCACAAGTGCTTGAACCTGAGAACCATCAAGGAGTGATGTAGGAAAACAAAACAAAAGGCACAACTGTGCTGTGTTAAAAAGAAGAACAGGAAGAACAGTTGTGTTGAGTGCAAGATAGCCAGTACATGGACCCTGGGGTGAACAACCTGCACCCCTCCAGGGAAGTCCTGCTGTGGTGCAAGCACATTTCTTGTAGCAAAGCCATATTAGAAAGTACCATATTCAATGATGATGGAGCAACACTATATTATAATCGTTAATAGCTTCCTCTGTGTAGGCAGGGAGACTGAGTGGTGTTGCATAAGGGTAGGGTACATGATTCGCTAGAGATCTGATTCAAGTTGATGGTCATAAAGCTGGGTCTCATTCACATCTAGCCACTCTGATGCCTCTCCAGCTGTGTCAAAAAAATGTGCCTGGCCGTAATGCTATAGCAGGCCCAATTCAACATGGCATATTGTGGGTGTAACCTCTGCAAATGCTTTTTAACATCCATGAATTTTGTTTGCTGAACATCAGATGGAAAATCAGGGTAGAAGGTTATCTCCACTCCATTAATTTGTATGTTGACATGTTCTCATGCTAGGCAAAGGGCAATTTACATATCCTTAAATTTCAAGAGACAGGTCAGAATTAGTCTTGGTGTATGTCCTGCCAGCAGTGGGCACGTAGGTGTCCTGTGGGCCCGCTCCACTGACAGCAGAGCAGAGTAAAAGCACTCCCTAATTTTCTACAGCTCTTGTCTTAATAAGGAAACCCCCTCCTCCAGCCCCCCTAGTGGATCTTTAACTGAGTGAACCATACCTGTGCACTTATGAACAACTCCCAGAATGTTGTTCAGAATCTAGAGCCATATCAGCCAAGTCACCTTGCTTTGTGGGCTGTGTCTTTAAGCTTCTCTGCCCTCCTGGGAGCGTGCTGTGGAAGGGCTGACAAGTCACCATGTTGGATCTTTAGGGCTGCAGCTTCATCCTTGTTTTTCCTAGTCATCATGCCAATTAGCAACTGTATTTTGGGATCACACTGGAGGGAGCCAAGGATGCAGTGTAGCCAGGTAGAGGTGTTTGCAAGCAGTATAGCCACCAGGAAAAGGATAAATTCCAGGATCTACTGTGGGAGCTCTATGATTTGAGGCTGCTCACGTGCCCAGCTTGGCCACACACCCCTGGACACTGTCTCATTAAATACTTTCAGGAACACTGGATTACTGATACTTTTTCTGCAGGCCTCACTGGCTCTAGGACCTCTGGTCACTAAGCTTCCACTGCAGTCCCCAGAAGTATTTTTTTTCTTACTAAGCAGGGCATTTTGTTGGTTTTCCCCAGTAACCACTGTGAGGCATTGGCTGGCAAGGTTTTGGACAGTGTATACACGTCACCTAGGTTTTACGGTTTTCCTATCTATCAAGGAAATTTTGTTTTCCCAGATCTTAAAGTGCAATGTTCTGTATCCTGAAGACTGGAGGCTTTGTAGAGAATTAGATTGTATAAACATCAGTTGAGATTGCTTCTCTTAGGCCCCATACACACGATAGAATCCATCCGCTGAAAAATCCCAGCAAATGGGTTTCAGCGGATAGATCCTATGGTGTGTACACTCCAGCGGATCTGTATCCGCGGATATTTCTCCCCTGGGATGGATTCCAGCAGATCGAATATTTGCTGACATGCTAAACAAATCTATCTGCTGGAATCCATCCCAACGGATGGATCCGCTGGTCTGTATAGACTCACCGGATCCATCCGTCCGAAGGGATCCCCAGCATGCGTCGTAATGATTCGACGCATGCGTGGAATTCCTTATATGACAGCATCGCGCACGTCGCCGCGTCATAATCGCGGCGACGGCGCGACACGTCATCGCCAGAGGATTTCGGCGCGGATTTCAATGCGATGGTGAGTACACTCCATCGCATGGAAATCCGCTGAAATCCTTGAGAGGATTTATCCGCGGAAACGGTCCGCTGGACCGTATTCGCGGATAAATCCTCTCGTGTGTATGGGGCCTAACACTATCCACTATCAGATAGTGGATCTCCACCATGCTGGATCCCCTTCAAAGGTCCAGACTATAATAACTGTTGAGCATATGATCACAATGTACTTTCAGTTGGCAGTTTCTCACTCTTCTGTGTTCAGTTGCCAAACTGGCTGCAGAACAAGCAAACCACTGCCTTGTATGCATGTTCACTACTAGTTAGCAAGTATGAGTTGAGTAAACCATTCTGTGTAAACTAAATTGGGAGTGTATCCCATCGCTCTTGCCCTACCTGACCACTATTGCACTACGATAACCCCAAACAGGTGATCATAGAGGAACCGTGGATGAGCATGTTACGTAAAGAAGGTTTCACATCTTACGATCAAACTATGAAATATCATAAAATAAGTAAATAGGACCCATCTGGGGTATAATAATGAAACCTGGAGCTAATGAAAAATAGTATTGTTGCCTTTAGCATTAAGTCAAATGTTTCATATGCTAAAAAAAAAAGGCAGCTGTAATCTGATTGGTTACTGTGGGAAGGACATATATTTTCTTTTCCACTCTTTCAATATAAGCCATAAATATGTTGATGTAAGAAACTGAGCCTTTATTCATGTCTTAGCATTTCTTAGACAGGATTATCCACAGTTCCTCTAGCTACAGATACAATTTTCCTTCTACCTTTCGAGATTTAATTGAACTGAGCATCCATGTCATTGTAGCACACGCATAGAGCCCACTAAACCACAACACAAAATGTATCTAATAACAAAAGCAGCGTCCTCTTAATATTGCAGATCTTTCCGACACTTATCAGTTGATAAGGAAATCCATGTACAGATCTAATAAAGTATTAAAAATAAGAAACCTTTCCTTATTTTCCATGCTGACGTGCATTGGACATGGTTGTTGAATCGTCATGCATGGCTATGTCTAGACCACATTTCTTAAGGAAAACTTCAGAGCTTCTGATTACTACAGACATTTAAATTCCTGAACAATTTTACCGAGATGTGATAAAAGGGAATTCCACCTATAAAAATGTAATGTAATTTTAGAATGCTGATGAAAAGTATGCTATGAATAACGATGATCGCATCAAATCAATCCATACAGATTGACTTCTGATCTGGACCTACCCAGTTTAAATGACAATAAACAGGGGTCCTTGGAATATGATTTAAAGTGTATGTTCAGATAAAACTTTTTTGTTTTATTGTTCTTGATAAAGTGTGGTAGCAGTCAAACCCCCCCTTTTTTTTTGCATTGCCCTTTGGAACTCAATTAAAAAGATTTTCTCTCATTTCCTGTCCTGGAAACAGCTGTTTTACCAGACAGAAAGTGAGGATAAATCTACAACAGCAACACGGACAGAAATAAAGGTACCTTTTATAGAAGATAAGGTTAAGGCTAGAACCTCTGTCAACTCTTCATTTATCCCTGTGCCCCTATTGCAGATTTCCCCACACTTCCTGTCTTGTAAAATCATTGTCACCACCAATAGATAAGGCGTAATCTCACTAATGGAGCCCCAGATAGAAATAAAACTCAAGAGGAAACTACAAAAGTCCCTGTTCCCCTTAATTTCAAATGACCCCTTAGCACTGGAAGTGACTGTGTTTTTTTTGTGTTTCTAAAACTCAACAAGAGTTCTAACACTTTCTAATTTATCCAAACCTTAAAAAATAAAAAAAAATATTGACAGGATAGAAACATTAAAATATATCTAAACCTGATAGAAGTAAAAACAGAGCAGCACTCCACTACTCAATGTTTTTGGCCATCTGTGTGCCTTTTTGAGAGATTTCCCTTTACTTCTTGTCCTGTAGACACAACAGAAAGTGATAGGATTTTCCAAAGTTAGCTAAATGCCCCTGTAGACAGTTGTCTCCAGGACATTGGATGATTTCCTCTCTATTCCTGTTGTGGTGAAAAATGAAAACTTATTTGTTTTCTCTCATTCAGTCTTAATGACAGTGATCACCAGGGTAAATAGAATTTCACTAGGAGGGACACAGAATTTAATTAAAACATGAAAGAAATACTAACACCTGACCACTCTATCCTATAAGAGTTTTGCTTTACATACTGTGACTGGCAAGTTGCCAGTCACTGTGAAAGAGGCAGTTTTAGAACAGTCTAGCATGCACGGTGTCCCTCACTGGGTGTGAGACTGACTGGCAGTATCTGTTACGGTTTTTCATCAATGCTGGATAGGAGGCTCCAGGGTTTGTCTCCAATGGAGAAAACAACCTTTTCTCAGAGCTTAGTATGTGCTGTCTAGGTCCTGGAGCCCAGAGGCTTTGTAGAACTTTGGATGGAATTGAATCTAGTTTTCTAGGTCGACGTTTAGATGGTAGCCAGTCCTCACTGATTGTACAGTTGTGAACAGACTCTTTTAATTGGGAGCTAACTGAGGCTCATCGCCTTCCCCAAGTAGCAGCAGAAGTGTACAGTCTTAAGAGGCAGGAGTTCTGATCAGTCTATCACCTGAGAGAAACAGTGGCCTCTGTACTGGAACAGACTGTCTACAGACTGTCAGAGAAGGCCAAACATTGCCTGGAGGAAATTCTTATGTAAGTAACTTTTTTCATTTAAATAATAGTGGGCAGAAAGCCCTTAAAGCGGAGGTCCACCTCAGCTGCTGACTTTTAAAAAATGGACACTTACCTGTCCAGCGCGCCTGCAATGTCAGCAGACGAGGCTGAGCAATCGCTCGGTCCTCGGCTGCTTCTGCCGCCATCCTCGGTGAGGGAATCAGGATTCGGAAGTGAAGCCTTGTGGCTTCACTGCCCGATTCCCTACTGCGCATGCGCGAGGATCGCAGCATGCCGCCACTGGTCCCCGCTCTCTCCTGGGAACAGGAGGGGGGGGAGGGATCCAAAAAGTGGAGGTTCACTTTTTGTGCGAACCTCCGCTTTAAAGCGTAACTGTCAGGGACCTGCCAATAGGCTCCGGCGTGCACGCATGCGCACACATACTAATGGTCAGAATCAAAACCAGTCACCTATTCATGTGCGCAGGCGCGCCTCACATGCACACGGATATGTGCCAAATGCGCGCAAGCATGCGCCTACTACACGCGCACGTGCACATCGGCGGGAACGTGTGCGTGCTCGTTGATGCGCGATTGGCGCCACTCAGCCTTTAAAAAGCTAGCAGCTGCAGTGACACTTTGCTGTCTGATCTGCAGCATTGTATCAGTGAAATCTGTGACCTGTTGTAACCTGTTACCTCAAACCGACCCGGCTCTGTCTGACCATCCGACCCTCTCCACTCCGACCCCTGGCTTGCTCTGACTCCGCTCTGCTCTCCTGCCCACCGTTACCAGACCCTGTGCCTGAATCTGACTACGCTTGCTTAACCCACCTGATTATCTGCTTACCCGGTTTGCTTCACCAGCTTCTGCTATCCAGTGCCTGTCCTAGCTCCAGAGACGCTGTCTCCTGCAACCACCGTCCCGAAGGACCACCAACCGTGCCAAGCTGCTATCATCACCAGGCACTCCTACCTTGCCGTGCTCCCGAGCTTGCTGTCCCAACTCCAGCAGCTCCAGAGCCGGGGCTGTAAGAGAGGCCTCCTCCTGCACACTAGGCTCTGGCTACAAGGTACGTTCCAGTACATAACAGTAACTTCACTCAAAAGGGGAAGTTCCAATCCTGTGTCTCCCCCCCCTTCACATTTGGCACATTTTTTCAACCAGGTACCTGGTTTTGACAAGTACCAACTCCCACTGGCGGTCTGATCACTCTTTTTCCCCCGGCAGCCTTCGGAGAAACATCACAGGTCCCAGAAATCTGTGGGCACATTCAGATAGCTTAGTTTGCCTCGCACATGCACAGTGAGCAGCCAGTTGTGAAGTTGCAAGCAGTGACAGCCAGTTGCCCACAGTTAGCCCCAGGAGAATAAACTGGCCAGGTGAGGACAGCTCTAGATTCTGGGACAGATTAGTGTCTGTTTATTAAAATTCAGCAGCTACAGTATTTGTAGCTGCTGACTTTTAATTTTCCAAAATATGAATGAAGAACGGCTTTAAATGTGAAGATGGCAAGTGGACTGTGCCCTTGAAGCTCTGCATTTGAGTCTAAGCTCTCACAATACACTTAAAGTTTTCTCATCTTTGCACTGTAGTAATAATTTACAGAAAATTATAAGATCCCAACATCCCAACATTCCTCAACACAGAAGGAGTGACAGCCATTTTAGGGGAGACCTAGGTTGAGGGAAGGACTTTAATTTGCTGCTGTCACAAACACTGGAAACAGAAGATGGACATGTTGATTGGTTGCTGGGAGGCCAGAACTGTGACTCCACCCACCAGATGCAAAAGGGGAAGAGACCCTGGGGTCAGAAAGGCATTCAGCAGGAGAGGCTGTGTTCTTTACAGGGATACAAAAGAGAGGAAATACATTCTAGCATTCCATCTCTGAGGCTGAGAAAAGCTGCTTTGCACCATTGACATTTTCCCTTGGGATTACAAACACTGTTGTCTGTTATAACTTCAATGGAGAATCTAGGGCTCCAATGCTGGCTAATTGTACACTGAGGCCACTGGCCAGTGGTTAAGTGTGGGCCTCTTTCATTTTTAGTTAGGCCACCTAGTATTTACTGTCTTTAAAAAATAGGGTAATGCCTTCACTGTATTACTGTGATTGCATTACCATGTTATACTGTGGTGGTCTGCTGTCTGATCATTTTGTTTCCTCTACAGTGCCTTCAACATACAATAAAGCCCATTTTAAGCCACAGGTGTGCCTGTGATATTGGGTGGAAACAGGACAAGTCATCACTGGGAGGACCAGAAGGGCCCATTCAGCCAGCAGCTACTCCAGGGGTAGGGCTGCACTTGTGTATTCATTTATTAACTTATAATTTGTTTTTATGGTGTTGTTTTGACAACACTTTATAGAGAAGTATTCATATCAGTTTCTGCCCCTAAAAAGGCACTGTTCACAGGGCTTCCATCTTCACCCGGTCTACCCTACGGGTTCCTGGCATGCGCGCGGGAGCTCTAGTTTACAGCACAAGTTCTGAAGGTCTGGCGTGGTACTGGCTGCATGCAGTGTGAATATCTCCTAAACAGTGCAAGTTTAGGATATATTCACTGTACCTACAGGTAAGCTTTATTATAGACTTCCCTGTAGGTACTAGTCAAAAAAGTGAGTTCACTGCCACTTTAAAAGGCTGGCAGTCTGCCAGCTTACTGTTTGGTTGGGAAACAAAGTGAACTGAGATGCTGAAAATAAAGATTGAGTATTGTTGCTGTGAACTTTGAGGATTAATTGCGCAACGGTGCCTTTAGCTACAAAAGTCAGTGATAGATTGTTTTAAGATCATTAATTCTTGTTAAGAATATGTATATATTACCTGACCACAGTGGGGTTTTCGCCTAAAAAAAAAAGAAGAGACAAACATATACAATTTTATATTTCTATAACACTACAACACAGCATCTCAATGTGCAAATTCTGTATAAAAGGTTCTTAATGATGACAACCTAGGCATAGAGAAAGTGCCCAGCAGCATCAGAATTTAGCTATTAAATGTCCCTCGAAAGTTTTCTTTGGAAAAAATCTTTAGTTTCATATAATCAGATATTTATTTTTTTCCCAAGAAATAAGCTCATAATGTCACCTTTGATAATCAAGAATTAATAAGGTAATAAAAATAAATAAAAAAAAGGTTGTTTTCATTATATCTGGCTGTCTATACTCAAGAAAGAATCCTCACTCACTTTTTTGACGCCATTCAATTTGTATTGCATCACAGAATCTCTGAACGCAAATTACATCGAACGTGTTTCTTTTCGCATGAGCACCATTTTAAAATGGACAGCATTTCAAACATAATACTAAATACTTATTTCTCATGCTAAATAAAATGATGATACCTTATAAATTGCATGCTTACCCATTCAGAACACAAGCTCATCTTGTTTTAATTTAGAGAAGAGAGGCAGAATATAATTCACTGCCAGCTGTGCTTTGGCACATAAAAACACTGAGCAGATAAAACCATTGTACTTCCTAGACATACATCAGCCATGACCTCCTCACTATATATCTATTGACTTGCTACATTTACTGCATTTAACTTGTCGATTGTGACAGTTTTGACCCTATTACACCATGTTCTTGCAACTTCTGTGGCAGGGCTCGCATGCACTGTCTAGGTTACTGTTATATTATGATGATGACTTAACCTAGACAAGCACATACGTTATGTTAGCGAACTCGCGGTAGAGTATAGCAGCAGCAAACCTTCAGCCTCATATAAATAAATTACACATTTATATATTATCATGTAAATTCAAGTCATGTTCAATTAATGACTATAAGTCAGATTTTTTTTATGCATTTTTACAAACAGTTTAATATGTGATCAGTAAAATCATATATTAAAGCGGTAGTAAACCCGCTGACACATTTTTTTCCCTACACCTGTAAGCCAAAAGGCATAATGAGCTAGTATGCACCGCATACTAGCTCATTATGAAATACTTACCTTAGAACAAGGCATCAAACCTCATCCGGTCCACGCCGAGGCAGCTGACATTTTGCCACAGCGTGTCCTCCAGGTATCACGGCTCCAGCGCTCTGAGTGGCTGGAGCCGTGATGTCGTCACTCCCGTGCATGCGTGCGGGAGACTTCTTTCCGGCAAGTTCCGGCGTCTGCTGGGCTTTCAGCCCAGAATGCCCGGTGCGCATGCGCTGCTGAAGTCAGCAGCTCATTGCAAGGGGAATATTTCCTAAACCGTACAGGTTTAGGAGATATTCTTTTTACCTACAGGTAAGCCTTATTATAGGCTTACCTGTAGATAAAAGTAAAAAAAAAATACTATACAACTGCTTTAACTACTTAAGACCCGGACCAATATGCAGGTAAAGGACCAGGCCCCTTTTTGCGAATTCGGCACTGCGTCGCTTTAACTGACAATTGCGCGGTCATGCGACGTGGCTCCCAAACAAAATTGGCGTCCTTTTTTTCCCACAAATAGAGCTTTCTTTTGGTGGTATTTGATCACCTCTGCAGTTTTTATTTTTTGCGCTATAAACAAAAATAGAGCGACAATTTTGAAAAAAATGCTATATTTTTAACTTTTTGCTATAATAAATATTCCCCAAAAATATATAAAAAAACGTTTTTCCCCTCAGTTTAGGCCGATACGTATTATTCTACCTATTTTTGATAAATAGCGTTTATCGATTGGTTTTGCGCAAAATTTATAGCGTTTACAAAATAGGGGATAGTTTTATTGCATTTTTATTAATAATTTTTTTTTACTACTAATGGCGGCGATCAGCGATTTTTATGGCGGACACATCGGACAATTTTGACACATTTTTGGGACCATTGTCATTTTCACAGCAAAAAGTGCTATAAAAATGCATTGTTTACAGCTTTGTGTTGCGAATTTATAGCCAGATTCATAGAGAGTTACGCCGGCATATCAGTAGATACGCCGTCGTAACTCTGAATCTACGCTGGCGTTAATTTATGCGTATTCTGGAAACCAGATACGCTTAAATTAGGCTAAGATACGAGCGGCGTAAGTCTCCTACGCCGTCGTTTCTTAGGGTGCAATTTTCCCGCTGGCCGCTAGGTGGCGCTTCCGTTGAGTTTGGCCTAGAATATGTAAATGACTAGATACGCCGATTCACGAACGTACGTGTGACCAGCGCAGTTTTTTTTACGTCATTTACGTATGGTTTTTTCCGGCGTAAAGTTATTCCAACAAATAGTTGGCCTAGCCAATGTTAAGTATGGCCGTCGTTCCCGCGTCGAAATTTGAAAATTTTACGTCGTTTGCGTAAGTCGTCCACGTCGAAACCAATACGTCCTTGCGGCGTACTTTGGAGCAATGCACACTGGGATATGTACACGGACGGCCCCATTTACGCTATACCGCCGTAAGTTAGGAGGCAAGTGCTTTGTAAATACAGTACTTGCCTCTCTGACTTAGGGCGGCGTAGCGTAAATACGATACACTACGCCGCCTTAAAGATACACGCACCTACCTGAATCCGGCTATTAGTCTCCATAGATATCAATGTCAATCGTTCTGGAATCGCATTCTTGGTTCAGATATGTGCGAATTCCACCACACTACTCTCCACAAAAAACAGGAAGTACACAGGAAGTTAACACCTCTTTTTTTTTACATTAGACGATAACATGCTTCCATTGGCTAAAACATCAATTGCAGCTGTGTCCAACTCCTGAAATTTGCGGTAAAATCACTGTAAATTTGCATCTCACACAGGGAAAAAAAAAATCAACAAATAAGCAACATATCACAGCACAGCATTGTGAACCCAGCCCGAGTCATCTCTAGATGTTATGGCTGTAGTAGTTTTCTTTTTTACGCTCTTTTTCACACCTGTTTGGTCAATACCACATTTCCCATGCGGGCAACACTCACTTATTCCCCCTGTATGAGGACAACTTAACATAAAGGGGTGTGGTTCTGTAATCCATCAATATGGCTGAGCACAATGTATCTGATAACAGTCAGCACATTTCTTGTAAGATCAACAGGTATTTTTTGCTCTTATTAAACAACAAACACTTTATATTTAACAGACCAAAACAACTTTATCATAATGGGTTACATACACTTTTAAACAATATTAGTTAGCATTAATACAAGGTCCTAGTAATATAAGTTATATGCAACATATTAGGTCACAAACAAGAGGGAGCGACACACTTTACAGAGCCACAACATCAGCACGGTTATTGTTACTTCAGGACACTGGTTATTCCTAACTGCCAATCCATAGGCTGAACACCTGGGAAGCATCTCGTGGAATCCTCCTAAGGGAACAGTTACTGTACACAAACATTTTTCATATAATTTCATATAATTCTTTCCAGTTGTTCATTAAAATAGTCATTTATTATAGGTGCTTTAATAGTGCTTTCAATTTACGAAGTGCTTTACATATATATGGTACACTCAGATCAGTCCCTGCCCTCAAGGAGCTTACAATCTGAGGTCCTTCGCTCACATTCATACATTAAAGGAGTTGTAAAGGTTTGTTTTTTATTTTCTAAATAGGTTCCTTTAAGCTAGTGCGTTGTTGGTTTACTTACCTTTTCCTTCGATTTCCCTTCTAAAAAAATGTTTTCTTTGTTTTCTTTGTCTGAATTTCTCACTTCCTGTTCCTCCTCAGTAAGCTGTTCTGACTTACTAACCCCCAGCCAGAACATGGGGGCAAGCTTACTGAGGAGAAACAGGAAGTGAGAAATTCAGACAAAGAAAAAAAAAATATAGAAGGGAAATCGAAGGAAAAGGTAAGTGAACCAACAATGCACTAGCTCAAAGGAACCTATTTAGAAAATAAAAAACAAACCTTTACAATACCTCTTAATAGCAGTCAATTAACCTACCAACATGCCTTTGGAGTGTAGGAGTACCCAGAGGAAACCAGAGAGGACACAGGGCGAACATGGAAACTCCATGCAGGTAGTGCTGTGTTTTAAACCAATGATCCTTGTGATGCCAGGCAGAAATGCTTACCACACAGTGCTGCCCATATTTTAAAGCGATGAGTAGATAGGTCCATATATAGATGTCACTGAAGAAAAGGAGCATTGAGATATATATATATATATATATATATATATATATATATATATATATATATATATATAGCGCCTGGCTACTTTCATAGCAGGTGCTGCTGTAAATTTAGAAGGGGGTCAGAGAGTTAATTGACTCTGATCATGTTTATTTGGCTAGATTTGAGGCCTTTGTTCCAGTTCTGGCTGTACTGTGTGTCCACGGCTGCTGTCTGGGGACTTCAGGCACCCCCGGACGGTAGGTGGCAGCAGTAGAATTAGGGTCGTGAGGATACCTCTCCTCGGCAGCCAATCAGGAGGGTTGATCGCCTTGCTGTGCATGCTGGGGAGGGGTATTTAAGGGGCAGACGCCATTGGTTAGGGGTCGTCGCCTTGCCGCCTTCCACCTGGGCAGTCGTCCTACCACCACCCCCGTGTGTGGCCCTCCTGGCTGGGGTGTGTGTGTTGCAGTGTTCCTGGCTCTGGGACCACGTTGCATTAATCTACCTCGTAGACTCAGTAGGCAGACTGAGTCTACAATTTGCAAGTGGTCCTGTGCTGTCCGTCCAAAGTAGGAGGAAGCCGATCAATGGAGAACTTGTCTGAGGGACAACGAGCACAAGGCTGGTGTCACAGGAGAGGCCTATCTGCTCATCGATGGACACTTCGTATCTGAGAGGCTGGACAATGATCGCCTATCAGTTCCTGACGCAACTAAAGCTGTTTGAAGGAGATCCGGGTGCTGAATCTAGTTGAGAAGGATTTTGGACCGAGATTATCTCCACCTTTAGGAGGGTCTGTGGCAGAGACTTCAACCTAAAGCTTACGAGTGACACTCTGGCTGCTAGGCTGGTGAGAGAGGCCTGTCCGGGTACACTATACCCACTCTGCCTAGAGTGGTGAAGAAGTTTGTCGTTGGAAGCAGGACTGTTTCCAGTACCAGTTAACCCTGAATCGGTCATTTCCATTTTTTCTATCCTTCACCTATTTCCATTTCTATAGTTTTTACCCGGCTGGGTAATAAAAGCACAGAAAAGACACCTGTCATGTGGACATTGACTTTATTACAGCTCTCATCCAGTACCCTAGACGGCGGGAAGATAGAGGTAACATGCCACCCAAATCAAACCAGCAGCTCCTTCAGGGGTTCAGGGGTAGTGCTACATATATATATATATATATATATATATATATATATATATATATATATATATATATATATATATATATACACATACATACACACATATACAGTATCTCTCAAAAGTAAGTACACCCCTCACATTTTTGTAAATGTTTTATTATATATTTTCATGTGACAACACTGAAGAAATTACACTTCACTACAATGTAAAGTAGTGAGTGTACAGCTTGTATAACAGTGTAAATTTGCTGTCCCCTCAAAATAACTCAACACACAGCCATTAATGTCCAAACCGCTGGCAGCAAAAGTGAGTACACCCCTAAGTGAAAATGTCCAAATTGGGCCAAAGTGGCAATATTTTGTGTGGCCACCATTATTTCCCAGCACGGCCTTAACCCTCCTGGGCATGGAGTTCACCAGAGCTTCACAGGTTGCCACTGGAGTCCTCTTCCACTCCTCCATGACGACATCACGAAGCTGGTGAATGTTAGGCCGCGTACACACACGATCGGTCAAAACCAATGAAAATAGACTGAAGATCCGTTTCCATCGGTCCAAAAAGATCGTGTGTGGGCCCCATCGGTCAGTTATCCTTTGGTCAAAAAAAAGAGAACTTGCTTTAAAATTGAACCGATGGACGCCTAACCGATAGGTCAAAACCGATCGTTAGTATGCAAAAGCATCGGTCAAAAAGCAGCGCATGCTCAGAATCAAGTCGACGCATGCTTGGAAGCATTGAACTTCATTTTTTTCAGCACGTCGTTGTGTTTTACGTCACCGCGTTCTGACACGATCAGTTATTTAACCTATGGTGTGTAGGCACATCAGACCATCAGTCAGCTTCATCTGTTAACCGATGACAACGGTCCTTCGGACCGTTCTCATTGGATGGACTGACCGTGTGTACGCGGCCCTAGAGATCTTTCGCTCCTCCCCCTTCCATTTGAGGATGCCCCACAGATGCTCAATAGGGCTCATGACATGCTCATGACGTTAAGTATGTGCACTTAACTTCTTTGGTCAACCATGACAAGGCCTGTTCTGAGTGGAACCTGTCCTGTTAAATCGCAAACTTTTTATAGCCTAGGCCATCTTCATGTAGAACAAAAATCCTTTTTTTCAGATCCTCACCATAAGGTGTCAGGTTGAACTTCCAGTGACCAGTATGAGAGAGTGAGAGCGATAACACCAATTTTAACACATCTGCTCTCCATCCACACCTGAGACCTTATAACACTAATGAGTTACATGAAACATGGCAATTGTCAAAAATACATATAATAATAATTATACAATATAATGCAGAATGTTAAGAGAATTAAAGCTCAGCTGAACTTTCCCTACAACTACCCTGTCCAAAACCTTGACCGCAAACTGTGTGAATTTACAGTTTGATCCTGTCTTCTCTGATCCTCTCCTTCCACTGTCCCCAATATACACTATATTATGAAAAGTATTGGGACACCTGCCTTTACACGCACATTAACTTTAATGGCACGCCAGTCTTAGTCTGTAGGGTTCAATATTAAGTTGGCCCACCCTTTGCAGCTATAACAGCTTTAACTCTTCTGGGAAGGCTGTCCACAAGGTTTAGGAGTGTGTCTATGGGAATGTTTGACCATTCTTCCAGAAGTGCATTTATGGGGTCAGGCACTGATGTTGGATGATAATGCCAGGCTCGCAGTCTCCACTCTAATTCATCCCAAAGGTGTTCTATCGGGTTGAGGTCAGGACTCTGTGCAGGCCAGTCAAGTTCCTCCACCCCAACCTTGTTCATCCATGTCTTTTATGGACCTTGCTTTGTGCACTGGTGCACAGACATGTTGGAACAGAAAGGGGCCATCCCCAAACTCTTCTCACAAAGTTGGGAACGTGGAATTGTCCAAAATGTCTTGGTATTCTGACACCTTATGAGTTCCCTTCACTGGAGCTAAGGGGCCAAGCCCAACCCCTGAAAAAACAACCATAATACCCCCTTCACAAAATGATTTGGACCAGTGCACAAAGCAAGGTCCATAAAGTTATGCATAAGCAAGGTTGGGGTGGAGGAACTTGGGTGGTCCTGATCTCAACCCGATAGAACATCTTTGGAATGAATTAGAACGCAGACTGCAAGCCAGATCTTCTTGTCCAACATCAGTGCCTGACCTCATATATGTGCGGGGTATTGCAGAGTATTGCGGGGTATTGCAGAGTATTGCGGGGTATTGCAGAGTATTGCGGGTTATTGAGGGGTATTGCAGAGTATTGGCGGGGTATTGCAGAGTATTGGCGGGGTATTGCAGAGTATTGGCGGGGTATTGCAGAGTATTGGCGGGGTATTGGCAGCGTAATGGCGGGGTATTGGCAGCGTTTTGCGGGGTATTGGCAGGGGTAATGCACAGGGATATTGCTGCAGAGTATTGCACAGGGATATTGCTGCAGAGAATTGCACAGGGGTATTGCTGCAGAGTATTGCACAGGGAGGGATGGATGGCTGGATCTGTGACTGCAATTGTCACAGATCCAGCCCACAGCACTGCTGCTGCCTCCGCTCTCCCCCCTCTCCTCTCACACTGTACCAATCGGTACAGAGAGGGGAGGGAGGAACTGGCGTCATCACATGACGCCGGTTTGTTTACAAGTGATCGCTCCGTCATTGGACGGAGCGATCACGTGGTAGACCTCCGCTATCAGTGGCGATTTACCGTGATCCGTGATGCGCCGGCGGTCACGGACATTCCCGTGTGCGCGCCCCAGGGGGGCGCGATTCTGGGAGGACGTCCATGGACGTCCTCCCAGAGTTAAGGAACCGCCTTGTAGACTTCTTTCGTCTATAAGGCGGTGATTAAGTGGTTAAAGTTCATGTGCATGTAAAGGCAGGCATCCCAATACTTTTGGTAATATAGTGTATTTCCTGATAATACAGAGCCAGGATACAGGCTGCACATGCTCAGTTTGGTGTGTATTACTAGAGCTGTATTTTCTTGGGAGACTACATGTGATTAGCACAAGGCCAATCAGCACTGTCCAGACAGAGGGGCATGGGGTCCGGCATCCTGATAGGACAGTCAGTGCAGAATGAAAACTCCTCCTACAAGCTTTAAGCAGACACTGATAGAAGTCACAAGAGTGCTCTGACTGCTGATGAAAACATGGTATTTATTAGTTTATATTAACTAAAATAATTGCATTTCCATGTTCTGTGTACTGTGGGAGACCAGATATAGTGAATGCAGGGTCCTGAGTTTATTACCACTTTTTTTTTTTTTTTAACAGGGAAAGTTTATTACCACTTTAATACATAATTCAATTATGTTACGTAAGGGTCTCGAAAAACCAAAAAGTGCTGTGCCAGTGACAGACTGCAGCATATATGATGTTTTTTATTTTTCCCAAAATGTCCACTTTAACAACACTATAATGTTTATTGCAAATACATATTAATCTCTTTTATATATTCATCTTAAACTATACTGTACACATAGTGAAAGGACACATTTCCCTGCTAGTTAGATAACACAAATGAATTGGTGATGATAACACTGTACTTGTATGATCTTTATAATATTCAAAATAAGTATATTTTACATACATATGAGCATATCGTCATACCTTTCTAGAGCGTGTCACCTAGGACTTTGTGTTTTATGTATGAATACAGAAGACCCAAAGTACAGGATAAAGCAGTGCTAGACTTGAACTAACAAGAAGCCTGAGTGTATAAAGGATGTAAGGCCATCTTTCCATACATGTTAGGCAGGCTTTTTGACAGCCTGGGCAACTTTGCTCATGCCCGCTGCCACCCACTTGAACTGTGATTTGTGCCTGCTTTACAGAGATGACACACAGACACCAAATATGACAGTGTGGATATTTACTACTGCAATAAAGCGCTTGAAGGTTCCATAACAAACAACAAGAACCGCACAGGAGGATGACTGGAACACAGCTTGAGGCAATGCAGGCTAATTACTTACAAATTGACAGGCAACCTGTTCTAAGCACTTTACTGTAGCAGAAAAGTCATAAAGTTTTTGGACGCACCTAACCCGACTATGACAGTCCTAAAAGCTGAATATGAGGCAGATCTAAACATATACAGAATATACTTATTTGTTTATGTGTGTGTGTATATGTATATATATATATATATATATATATATATATATATATATATACACACATATTTTTTTTTATTTTTTTTATTTTATTTTTTTATATATATATTTATATATATATATATATATATATATATATATATATTTATACAGGATTTATATAGCGCCAACAGTTTGCTCAGCGCTTTACAACATGAGGGCAGACAGTACATTTACAGTACAATCCAATACAGGAGGAATTAGGGCTCTTTCACACGGGCGGACCGTATGTCCGCTTTTTTATCCATCCGTGTACGGATGAAAAAGGGACATACATTGGTCCCTATGATAATGCGGGTGTCAGCGGACACCCGATCTCACCCGTTTCCGCAATCCTCCGATTCTGCAGACAGAGGAAAACCCTATTTTTCCATCCGTCTGCGGATCGGGTGAACATGGACAGACGGTCCGTGTTCATCCGATCCCCCCATAGGGGAAAGCGGAGATCTGACAGGGCGGTCCCTGCACAGTGTGTGGGGACCGCCCTGTCATCCGCCGGCTCAGCGGGGATCAACGGAGCGATCCCCGCTGAGCAAGCGGAGGTTCACGGGGCGGATCATCGCGGATCTGTCCCATGTGAAAGAGGCCTTAGGCCTCGTACACATGACCGAACATGTCTGCTGAAACTGGTCCGCAGACCAGTTTCAGCGGACAGATCCGACCGTGCCTAGCCTAGCAGACAGATTTCCAGCAGACAAAAGTTTTAAAGCAGGCTTTAAAACTTGTCTGCTGGAAACCCGTCCGTCCGACTTGTCCGCTGGTTAGTACACCTAACCAGCGGACAAAAATCTCCCGCATACATCGAATGGATTCGACGCATGCATGGAAGTATTTTACTTCCTGGTTTGCGGACGTGGCGGCGTCAACGTCACCGCCACGTCACCGCGCTGTCTGTCCGCAGGGATTTCGGTTTGATGGTGTGTACAACCATCAGAACGAAATCTCCGAGCGGACATGTCCGATGAAAACGGTCCTGCAGACTGTTTTCATCGGACATGTCCCCTCGTCTGTACGGGGCCTGAGAGGGCCCTGCTCATTATGTACAAATTTTGGAGATTTTTTTATGCAACTATTGTAAGTTCCTGAAACTCCAAGCCAAGGTATGCTATTGTTGCAGTGGCTGTTATGACCTGACTATGTTGCCTGGCAGGGATTCCTGGATATAAATCCTGGCTGCACAGGATTACTAATATATTCTCAGATAAAATAGGCCCAAAGTTTGTGTTTTACTTGTGTATTTCACTTATTCCCAAAAGTTCAGTCTTAAACTAATTAAAACATTTAAAGTGGTTCTAAAGTCAAAAGTTTTTTTTATCTTAAAGTGGTTGTAAACTAACAATTTTATGCATGAAGGTTAAAAACCTTCTGTATGCAGGAGCCCCCTAGACCCCCCCCCCCCTATTACTTACCTGAACCCTCTCTTGATCCAGTGACGTCCACAAGAGCCTTGCCTCTCCAGGGACTCACATTCCTAATTGGTTTTCGGCAGGTTTTTGTCAATCACAGGCAATGAGCCAATAAGGAGATAGAGGGGGCAGGGCCAAACTGCAGCTCTATATGTAAATAGACACACAGAGCCGTGGGTCGGGAGCGTACCTGCTTGGGTGCCCCCATAGCAAGCTGCTTGCTGTGGGGGACAACCTGCAGGAAGGAGAAGCCAGGAGCACAACAAGGGACCAGAGAAGAAAAGGATCCAGGCTACTCTGTGCAAAACCATTACACAGAGCAGGGAAGTATAACATATTTATTTAAATATCCACCCCGGGTGCCGCACACTGGGGAGGATGTCAGGCCAGTACAGCTTAGGGTTGTGAGGCAGGCCTGAACTGGCCATAGGGTACACTGGGCCCTTGCCTGGTGGGCCAGGGTTGCCCGGCTGCTACAGGTTCCCGATCTGGTATCTGCAGGTGGAGCAGCGACCGCCCTTAAAAAAAATATGGCCGCACGCCAACTTTGGAACTGCAGGCTGGGCTCAGGTAGGCTTGTCGGGCAGGACTCAGGACTCAGGCAGGCTTAACAAGGGCTTGGACAGGGAGTGGGGCATGCAGTGACATCACAGAAAGGCAGGACTCACAGAAAGGTGGGCTGCTCTATATTGGGCTAACTGACCTTCCTACACACTGGAGCCTGTACTGGGTAAGCCACAAATGATACAGCAGAGTGTTTAGCAGCTTTGCCCTGGGCCCTGTCACACTGACCTTGAAAAGCAACATCTTTTACACAGACTGGGTTGGGTGCAGGAAAACACTCTAAATCAGAATTGATCTACAGGTGTTCTCTTCCCTGTGAGTTGAAACCTTAAAAATCCAGCGTAGGATTAGAGTGATCTCTGACCATCTCTTCCCAGTCTCTGACCATCTCCTGTATCATGTCCGCAGTCTCCGACAATCTCCTGTATCATGTCCGCAGTCTCTGATTATCTCTTGTATCAAAATGTAAAGTTGGGAGGATGCCAGATATAGGATCTTCCCCGGGTGCCAAATGCTCTAGGTACGCCCCTGCTCTTCTCCCTATTCCTTCACTCACCCCACTCATACCCATTTACTCGTTCTTTAAAACCTTTCATCTTAAGTATTTTTTACTTGAATTCACGTTCATGCAATCCTCCATGGAATCTTTCATGTAGCCCCTTGTTGTGATGTCACCCCACATCCACAGAGGACCCTGTGCAGACCCCAACAATTGGAAACTTCCCCTTCACCTGGTGAGGACATGGTGACTTGAAGAAGGACCCTACCATTCTGCAGTTCAGAAAAATATGAATCTCAGAGCTGGTCAGGGAGCCATAATTTAGCTAGAAGTATAATACCAATTATATGAAATATACCCTCATTTAAAAGGTAAGATTAAAGGTGAAGTGCAGTATACAAAAAAAACATTAGTACTCACCTAGATGGTTGCAGCATTGGTGTGATGCTGCAGCTTTCCCCTGATGGCTCAAACACTGAAAACTGGGCGGTTACATGACTGCTGATTACACACTTCTCTGTCTTTACTGAGCAAAGAGCAGTGTCTGCCAGTCATTGCTCTCCACTTTGCCCCTCCAGTGCTCACTTGAAAGCCAACCAGGAGATGGGGGGAGGAGAAGCTGCCTCCGGCTCTCAGAGGCTAAGCCAGCTGCCGATCAGACATATGGGTGCATTATATTATAGGGATATGTGACGGTATCGGTATGATATCCCCGTCAACGTTCCCTTCTTCCCATAACGAAAATCACCCCAATATTTCACGAGGAGGGATATCCCTGGAATCGCCCAGAAAGCCACACATGAGACAAGCTTACTGCTTGAACAACACAGACTTTAATGTTATAACACACAGCTTATATGTCATTTCCAAAACTGTTACAATGACAAATCTCCGCCCCCCTCACACTGGGGCTTCCATACAGATGAGTAGGTAGACACGACGGGGCCGATGCTGAAAACACATTTTCTTTAGACAATGACATCAATGACGCTGAGCACTAGCTGTACTGAATACATCAACCAGACCGCTCGACCCCGCATATAGAGAGATAATTACCACAATGGAGCAATCAGAATAATTAACACAAGCCACTTAAACCCAGCTCTCCTTCACACAACACAATAGATCAATTAACCTTTAGAAATAGTGAGGGGACATTAGCACATCAATAACCTGGCTAGCAGGGAGCAGTAAACTGACACATATAGGCAAATGTATCACAGGATACATCCAGAGACTGCAGCAGCTTGGTGTCATCAGCTGATAGTGGGCCTTTTCTGCCTGATTTTGGGTCATAACAGTGCACATGTCAGTGTCCTGTGACCCACAAGGGAAGTATGACCAAAAAATCTTTGGTCATACTTCTCTTGTAATGTTTAAAGTTTATATTTGCCTGGCAGTCATGCTGATCGGTGGCTTTGGTAATTTAAATATCATTGACCTAAAACAAATGTAAATCGAAAAGGTCTGACTTCACTTGCTGCATTTTTGTTCTCATTCTGTGATTCAGCCAGTTTTGGCAACCAAGGCAACTAGTATTTTCAGAAGGGAATCGGGTTAGGCAGCCTATATATTTTTTGTAGTACAGGATTGCTGTAAAGAAGCTCACTTGGCTGTACTTCTCCTATGGATCACAGGAGTATAGTGTGTTCTGTTTTCAGCTTACAGGGGGCTGAAGAACTTTGTCAGCTGATGTCACAGAGCTGGTCCAGGCTGGGCAAGATCAACACAATAAAGTTGGGATCCACAACCCTATACTGGCACCTGGCTCAGCCTCTCAGCAAGCCACTGAGAACCTGAGCCAGCCCCTCCAGCCCCCTCTACAGCCCAGCAGTGAGCAAGTGGAGGGGGTATAGGGGGCCATAGCAGAAAGCGGTGACTGACAGTCAGCAGCTCTCTGCTCACGGAGCTCTGAGAACCAAGTGATCAGCGATGTTAGAATGCTCGGTTCTCCGTCTCAGAAACCTGGCAGGGGACAGATGAAGAATCGGACCGATGCTGCATCCGCCAAGGTAAGTATGATTTTTTAAAGAAATTAATTCCTGAGCTTCTTTTATAATACATTTCCCATAATACAGCAGTCAGTAAGGTCATGGTAGACAATAGTATTTTACAACCAAGAATCTATATATAAAGCATCTTTTGGAAAGGAAAAGCTGAAATAAAGGATATTAATTCCAAACCATGTAATGTAAGCAGTAACGAAAGAGAACACTCATGTGCAGATCCGAGTAAAAGCAGATGGAAATACTAATTTTAGGTGAAGGTTTGGTGAGGGCATCTTAAATATTTAACAAAGCCAGAGCTCCTAGCTGCATAAGCATATCTGCATGGGCATAAGTATTGCTGCAATCTCCTCAGGGAATGAACAATCAAAAGTCCTTAGTGGCAGAATCACAACACTTAACCACTGCTGCCTATCCAGCCTTCCCACAAACCCCGAGCAGACACCTGAAGGAAACCACAATTAGGGGATAGGCTTTCTCTGTTTATCATTATACACTGCAGAACTTGATCAATTGTACATGCACTGGGGACGGATTGAATATCACTACTTTTGTCAAGAAGAAAGTTTCTCTTTGGAATGGGTAGATAATAGGTATAATAAAGAAATTGGTTCCTTTAATTGTATCACAGCACAGACGGGAAGTTGTTTTAAGCATGGGAAAAAATGGCACGTTACAGAAATCCATGTCTCCACATGATTTACACTGAGGTTTTTACTTAAGAGAAAGTATTTTGGCAAGGATGCTTTACATGTTATTATACATATTTTTCTCTCTAAATTTCAGTAAAGTTATTTTGCAATACAGGGTACTTTGAATGTGAACTACCTAGATCAATTTTAATCTAGTTGTACAGTAATATAAAGCTGAAGTTTAGGTATGGCTTTTTTTTTCATAGTTACTTTGCTGTTTACTGGCCAATGGATGTCTGCCATCACCTGCCGATTGCCGGGAAGACACACAGGTAGAGCTCACGCAGGTTTCCCATTGCATCAGAGGGGGCGGGGTCACCCGCACGTCACTGGGAAAGCCTGGGTTTCCCCTTGCGTCAGAGGGGGACAAAGTTATGTGACGGGTGGCCTCGCCCTCAGCTACATAAGAGCTGTCACTGGCTCCTGCCGCATTATTCCCAGGGTGTCTCTGGTGAAGACAGGATGCGCTGCGCTGTGGACATCTCATCGCTGGATCCTGGACATGGATGAATTAGAGATCTTCTCATCGCTGGAACCTGGAGAGGAGATCACCCATCGCAGGATACCGACAGCATTGGAGCGGAGACCGAGAGTGGATTACCACCGCTGGAATCTTTTTTTTATTTAATTTATTTTTATTTTTAATAAAGGACTTTCCCAACAGTGTCTGTGTTTTTTTTTTACAATTTGTTACACTTTCTTTGTGAAATGGTAGGGGTACCCCATTACCAATTCACATGGGGGGGCGGGATCTGGGGGTCCCTTTTGTTAAAGGGGTCTTTCAGATTCCGATAAGCCCCCTGCCCACAGACCCCCACAACCATGGGGCAAGGGTTGTGGTGATGAGACGCTTGTTCCCATCAACAAGGGGACATGGTGCTTTGAGGGGTCACAGACCCCCAAAGCATCCTCTCCATGTTGAGGGCATGTGAACTGGTACAGTTCAGAAGGGGGGCGCTCTCGCGTCCCCCCTCTTTTCCTGCATCCTGCCAGGTTGCGTGATTAGATAAAAGGTCTGGTATGGATTTTTTGGGGGGGGAACTCCACGCCATTTTTTCAATTTGGGGTGGAGTTCCCCTTAAAATCCATACCAGACCTGAAGGGTCTGGTATGGATATTTGGGGGAACTCCACGTATTTTTTTTATTTAATTTGACGCAGGGTTCCCCTTAATATCCATACCAGACCTGAAGGGCCTAGTAAGTGAATTTGGGGGGACCCCCCTGCATTTGTTTTTTTTTAACCAATGACTTTTCTCTGTATTGCTGGGAGCCGACAATTCATTATAGCCGCGAGTGGTTTTAAATTACTTTTTTTCCTTTAGAAATTACATTTTGTGCAGGGACAGTTCTAAGCACAGGAAACAAGCACTACTTCACAGGCATATTTTACACCCCTCTAGGAATATTTCACGTTTATTGTTTCACTTTAAGCATTATTAAAATCACTGCTCCCCCAAAAACTTCCGTTTTTAAAACTTTTTTTTTCATTGATACATGTCCCCTGGGGCAGGACCCAGTTCCCCAAACACTTTTTAGGACAATAACTTGCATATTAGCCTTCAAAATTAGCACTTTAGATTTCAAATGTTTGAGTCCCATAGACTTTAACAGGGTTCTAAAGTTCACACAAACTTTTAGTCTGTTTGCAGGTTCTGGTGCAAACCGAACAGGGGGGTGTTCGGCTCATCCCTACCCAGGATATCTCCTAAACCTGCACGGTTTAGGAGATATCCCCTGTCCCCTGCATGTGCCGATGTTATCGGCACATGCTCACTGGGGCAAACTGAAGCAATGACACCTATGTGCCATTGCTTCAGTCTGTGCGCCGTTACTGGCGGCTCCCACGCATGTCATCGCAGCTGTGATTAGCCGGAAGCCTCTATACCCGGAAGTAACCCCCGGGAGAGATGTCGCCGCCGAAGGGGGGACGAGGACCGCTGTGGGGGCTGTAATCTAAGGTAAGTAATTCATAATAAGCTAGTATGCTATGCATATGCCTTTGTCTTGCAGGGCCTTTTTTTTTGTTTTGTTTTCTGAAGATTTACAACCACTTTAAGGTTAAAAAGCTATCCCCCTTAAACCCCCCTATTATACTTACCTGCCCAATCTTAATACTTGATCTCTCCACTCTCTCCCTCCTCATAGGTTCAGAGACTGCAATTTGAACCATTGGCTCCCTCTGCTGCCAATTACTGACAGTGAGGAGGGAGTGGGGGCGGAGCTTAGCCCCACCCTGTGAGCACTCCACAGGAGGGAAGGAGCCAGGAGTGCTGGTGGGGGACCCAAAAAGTAGAGGATTGGGGTTGTTCTGTGCAAAATCATTTCACAGAGCAGATAAGTATGACATGTTTGTTATTTAAAAAAAAATGTGTTTACAATCACTTTAAATGGTTTTCTTAGTAAATGCATTTGATATACAATGGTAAGATGTGTTCCCTGGTATTCATCTTGTGCACCTGGCTGTCTGGTTGGCTAATCATGTATGGCTATTGCAGAATCAAGGGACAAAGGGTTGCATTGTTCTTTAGAAGACTTTTGAGAAGATGTCTAAATCTGGTGCCTTCCCAAAAAATAAAATAAATGTAAGCTCAATGCTGTTTGTGACTTCAGTGCAGTTAACATTATTCAGAATACATTCTATCAGTTCACTGACTGACTTCATTCATTGACTTGTGTTGCTCATTAAAACACATTTGAGTACCTATATGTTAGTGTGTTCTTGAAAAATCTTTGTCTTTGCCTGGTGGTGACAGGCTGACTGGACAACTATGTCAAAATTCAATTTATACAGATCTGAAGGATATATTGGCTTTGTATAATGACAATGGGATTTTGAAGTGGTTTCAAATACCCATACAGTCTGCCATGCTGGCTAAGTGCTTTCAGGCAATGCATAAGCGTTTTTAATTATATCATCACTTATGCAGCCATTAAATGCTGTTTATAAGTAATGGTATCACTTAGCATCATTTTCAAAAATACAATTAGCTTTTTTACATATATGCTGTTGCTACTTTTGTATAATGAGCATATGTGAGATAATGAATCTCCAAGTGAACATTATGGTTACAGGTATATAAGTCAGTTTGCATTCTTTCCATTCCATGAAGAGAGCCAGATTACCCGGTATAGTGTTGCAATCTGTGGAAACACTTCATTATTATCTGTATTGCATACTTCTAACAAATATATCCAATCATTATGTGAAAGTAACTAATATACAACTGAAAGTGGAATCTTGACATGAACAAACAAGGAGTTGTTGCTTGGAACAGCTCCATCAAATATCTTGAATAGTTGCAATAAAATTATATGTATTGATGTGCCAATATTTTAGTGGAAGCAACCCACCTTTCTCAATATACAGTGGAAAACCTCTGTTGTGTACATATCACAGAATGTGGATGAACCCAATAGTTACCTTGAAGGCAAAGGTGTACCAGACATTGTGACCAGTTCAAGATACAGTAAAGCCTTGGATTGCGAGAATAATTTGTTCTGGAAACATGCTTGTAATCCAAAACACTTGTATATCAAAGAGAATTTCCCCATAAGAAATAATGGAACCTCAGATGATTCGTTGCACAACCATTTATTCATAAGTCCTTCAGTTTATAGTCCATATAAAAAGATTATAGCAATGGGACCAGGTTATGTAACCATTAAATGTCTATCCACATATGGAAGCCTCCACAAAGGGATTTGAAGCCAAATCCAGCAGGAGCTACAGGGTATTAAAAGTGTAAGCAAGTGTAGCAATATGGTTACATTTAATGAAGGTACAACATTTAGAAACTCACATGGTTAATGATTAAAAGAGGCAAATCTAAGTATGCAGGCATCTAGGTTAAAGCTGCCACATAGACCATCCTCCACACCGGTGGCTCTCTTCGCTGTCAGTCTGCAATCGTGACCCGGGAAGACTACCTTGCAGTAGATCAATCTGAAAGTGAGACTTGAATCGCTAGTAGAGAACAGCGTGGAAGGGATGACATTGATGGTGGTGCAGAGGATGGTTTATGTGGACAGCTTTACCCCGGATGCCTGCACACTTAGATGTGCCTGTTTTAATCATCTACCATGTGAGTTGCTAAATGTTGTACCTTCATTAAATGTAACCATATTACTACAGTTAAGCCCTGTACACACGATCGGTTTGTCTGATGAAAACAGACCGATAGACCGTTTTCATCGGACGAACCGATCGCGTGTGGGCCCCATCGGTTTTGTATCTATCGGTGAAGAAAAATAGAACCTGTTTTAAATGTTTCTTATGGATAAAAAACGGATAGAAAAAAACGATCGTCTGTGTGGAAGTCCATCGGTCAAAAATCCACGCATGCTCAGAATCAAGTCAACGCATGCTCAGAAGCATTGAACTTAATTTTTCTCAGCACGTCGTAGGGTCTTACGTCGCGGTGTTGGACACGATTGGATTTTTGACCAATGGTGTGTAGGCAAGACTGATGAAAGTCAGCTTCATTGGATATCCGATGAAAAAATCCATCAGATTAGATTCCATCAGATATCTGATCGTGTGTACAGGGCTTCAGAGGCACCTCTCTTCCCTTTTATACTCAGCTGTGAGTCAAAATTTATGAAAAAAATAGCTTGTCTTGCAAAACACTCTCAGACGAAGTTACTCTCAATCCAAGGTTCTACTGTATAGTCTTGCTATCCAACAAGGTGTAAGCTGTGTAATAGGCAACTGAATAAAAAAAAAAAAACCCATAGTAGCTGTTCTCTGTATTGTATACAATTAATATACATACGTAAAGCCCTGGAAAGTCCCACGTCGTGAACGCGCCCGATCTTTGCCCTCAGCTCTTCATTGGATAGATTGATAGCAGCGCAGCCATTGGCTCCTGCTGCTGTCAATCAAATCCAATGACGCGGGCGCCGGGGAGTGGGACACTCTGTGGCTATGATGATGACAGTACATGTAAAACAGAGCAAAGGACATGCAGCCTATTGGTGTAATAACGTTGCAACACGGGACCCCAGGAGTAGCCAAATTGCAGATGCACTCACATGAATAAAATGCAATGGGACTTATCTCCACGAGTGCGGACTCGTAATAGGCCTGCTTCTCCTCCTCATCCCACCTGCCTGTGGATCAGGCTGACAATGCTGGATACTCAGATGGCAGTGTCATTCCAAGATGGAAGACTGCACAGATCTGGAAGAAATACACAAAGCACACAAAGATTTAAGAACGAATACACCTGCCTATATTAAGACAATATTTTTTTACTCCAGATATCAGCTTTAATTTCAAAACTATTCTAGACCTAGCAAGTCTACTCCTGCTCAAGGGTGCAACTTTAGATGTTAGTTTTATGAGTTGACTCCTGAAAACTTGAGAAAACAGGTAGGTGTCATCTGGAGCAGCCAATCAGAATGAGGGATTTGCTGTAGTTTTCACACATCATTCCAACAGTGTGAATACATGCAGGGACAACGTTTACGGCATTAACAATGTATATAAGACGCGTGCTTAGTTTTCAATAGGATGTAGCTTCTGTGAACAAGTGACTGTAAATGTGTTAACTCAAAGTCATAGCCAATCAGTAACATTAAAGGGGATTGAGTTGCACACAAGAGGATTATGGCATAAACGCAAAGCATGTTTCCACATCATTTCTTTTGCGGTAATGCTGAAAAAACATGCCAAACTCAATTGCCATCTGTGGTTGTCAACTTTGAGTGCTTGTGTGTCTGTTTTTTAAATTCACCATCACAAGTCTTATAAAATAATAAGGCCCTCACTGGCTTACATTGCAGGCCTTCCCTTTTTCAGTTGGAGCTCAGATGTACAGTAAATAAAGGAAATGTAATGTAAAGGCAAAATTCAGGTACTTGTAATAGAATTATCAGATTATGGTAAGGTGGGCTGAAAATAACCAAAATGCCTTCCATTGAACCAGTGCAAAGTGCAATAAAGCTTTCTTAGGTATTTGCATATCTCATTCCATCACAAATGCCAGAAATAAGCCATTAGCCCTCCTTTTAGGATAGAGGGTGTTACATACATATAATTATTATTATTATTAATATACAGGATTTATATAGCGCCAACAGTTTGCGCAGCACTTAACAAAATAAAGGCAGACATTACAGTTACATTAAAATTTGGTACAAGAGGAATCAGAGGGCTCTGCTCATTAGAGCTTACAATCTAAAAAGGGAGGGTCAATTGATACAAAATGTAATAGCTGTGGGGGATGAGCTGATGGAGGAAGCAAAACAGTGTATTAGTTAGAAGCAGGATATGCTTCTTTAAAGAGAAGGGTTTTCAGGGATAGTCTAAAGATGGATAGATTAGGGGACAGACGGACAGATTGTGGTAGGGAGTTCCATAGGATGGAAGAAGCTCTGGAGAAATCCTGGAGGCGAGCATGGGAGGAGGTGACAAGGGAGCTTGAGAGCAGGAGGTCTTGGAAGGACTGAAGAGATCAGCTTGGTTGGTATTTTGGGACTAGGTTAGTGATGTAGCTGGGGGCAGAGTTATGGATTGCTTTGTAAATTATTGTTAGTACTTTTAATTGTATTTGTTGGATGAGTGGAAGCCAGTGGAGGGATCGGCAGAGAGGGGTGGAGGACACTGAATGGTTGGTACGGTGGATGAGTCTTGCAGTTTCATTCATTTTGGACTGAAGGTGGTATAGTCTATGTAAAGGTAATCCAATGAGGAGGGAGTTGCAGTAGTCAAGGCGAGAGATAAACAGGGAATAAATTAGAAGCTTGGTGGTACCATTAGTTAAAAAGGGGCGTATTCTGGAAATGTTGGCATGATTTGGACAGGGATTGGATGTGGGCCTGAAAGGACAGTTCAGAATCTAAGGTTACCCCTAGCACCCTGGCATGTGGGGACGGACTGATAGATGTGCCATTGATATTGACAGTGAAGTCAGGGGAAGAGGCACGTGGGGGAGTAAATATTAAGAGCTCGATATGTCTGATAGTAAATCGGTGATGCCTGAGGAGACTGATAGGATGAGCTGAGGGGCAGAGAAATAGGTTTGGGTGTCATCATCACATAAATGATAGTGGAAGCCTTGGGAGGACGTGTACATCGAGAATAGTAGAGGTCCAAGGACAGAACCTTGGGGGACCCCAACAGTAAGAGGAGTTGGAGAGGAGGAAGTGGAGTTGTAAGTGACACTGAAGTGAGATAGGTAAGATTCAAACCAATAGAGAGCACAGCCATGGAGACCAAGCAAATTTAGTTTTTTGAGGAGGAGTGGGTGGTCAACTGTATCAAAGGCAGCGAAAAGGTCCAAGACCAAGAGTACGAAATAATGATCATTGGTTTTGGCTGTTCGTAAGTCGTTATTGAGTTTTAGGAGAGCAGTTTCTGTGGAGTGCTGTGGGCGAAATCCAGACTGAAGGGGGTCAAGAAGGTTATTCTCAATGAGGTGGTCACTCAGTCAGTTGTAGACTAAACATTCAAGGAGTTTGGAGGCAAATAGGAGTAAAAAGATGGGTCTTAGGTTGTTAAGATTGGTGGGGTCCAGTGAGGCCTTTTTTGGTATGGGAGTGACTAGCGTATGTTTTAGAGGGTTGGGGAAGATGCCAGTAGAGAGTGAGAGGTTGAAGATATGAGTTAAAGAGTGTAGGATAGAGCCAGATGGTGACTGTAGTATTTGAGAAGGAACAGGGGGCAGGAGGTTAGGTGGGCGTTAGAAAAAAGTTTAGTGACTTCCTCTATAGTAGCTGGGTTAAAAAAGGGAAAGTATTGATTGTGCAGGAGGACAAGGAGTAGTGAGGGAGATATCTGTAGAGTGGAGATATCGAGACAAATTATCTCAATCTTATTTTTGAAGTGATTAGCAATCTCCTGGGCAGTGAGTAAATTAGTGGGTGGAGGTAATAAAGGACGAAGTAGAGTGGTAAGCCTAGATATTTCCTTAAATCCCACTGGCCTTTACATTCTAAATTTCTAGTTTATAGCACTAATACAAACTAAAAATGTAGTGCTACTTATTCCAAACTGTATGACGCTTGAAATAAAAGGCTCTATAATATTTTCCTGTATCTGTGCTATAAACCAACAGTTCTGAATGTAACGTGGTATTAAACTCTTAGTTTAAATTGCTTATTTTAACACATTAAACACAATGGCCCAGATTCAAGAAGCACTTGCGCGGGAGCAAGTGTGATTTGCGCCGCGCAAGTACTGATTTGCTCCCAGGCAAATTTGCGGCTGATTCTGTAAACCAGCTAAGCCTGAAATTCTGCCTTTTTCCCGCGCACGCAGCCTCGCTGCTCCGGCGCAATTATTGCGCAATTTTGCGCGGGGTGAAACTTGCGCATCCATGTAATTCCCTCAGCGAATATGCAAATTAGGTACTGCCGATGATTCAGAAACATGCGCGTGTGATGCGCATCTTGCGCTGGAAGCACGCAAGCTTTTTTCCCCGCGCAAACTTGCTCCTGCTAAAAGCAGGGGCAAGTTAGCAAAAGATGGCCACATGTCAGCTGCAGGAGCGCGCAACTTCAGCAGCACCTAGACAGACGAGCTGAACAAGCAGAGCACCCACATTTTCGGGACCTCACATCTGTGCACCAACATGCCAGGGGCAGCTATGGTTCTTGATATTCTATTGACTGAGCCGACTCGTAGGAGGGCACGGGAGAGGATTTACAGAGGGCGCTACAACCTTTTTGATATGAGTGATAATGAGGTGTATCGCATGTTTCGCTTCAGCCCTGAAGTCATCCTTGAGTTGGTAACAATCCTGCAGGATGACATCAGCAGCCCGACCCATCGGGGACAGGCAGTGCAGCCACTGGTGAAGGTAGTGGCAACCCTTCATTTTTTGGCAAGTGGCTCATTTCAGCGCACAGGTGGAATGGTGGCGGGGATGTCCCAATCCAGCATGAGCAGGTGTGTGCACCAAGTGATCCCTGCAATACTCAGACGCATGGGCACACAATTTATCAAACCAACCACGGCTGACCTGCGGCAGAAGGCAATCAGTGATTTTTATGAAATAGCCAGATTCCCACGCACTGTGGGTGCAATAGATTGTACCCATGTGGCACTACGCCCCCCCGGCACCTCGAGCATATCTACTGCAACAGGAAGCATTGGCATTCGATAAATGTGCAGGTGATTGTGGATGCACATGGCCTCATATGGCATGTCCGTGCCAAACACCCAGGGTCAAGCCATGACAGTTTTATTTACCGACACAGCCCCATCCCAACCGAGTTTGACCAGAACATGTATGGAGACAGCTGGCTGATTGGTGAGTGACATGGGTGTCAGGTATGACTGCCCCCCCCCATGATGCAGACATCACAAGGGGCACATGCATGACTAACATCCTCCTGTCTTTTCCCTTCCAGGTGACTCTGCATATGCCCTGGGACCTCACATGATGACCCCATTTCGTAACCCTCAAACACCAGGAGAGGAAAGATTTAACGAAGCCCATGCACGTACCCGTGCGGTGGTGGAGCGCACATTTGGCATCCTTAAATCTCGATTCAGATGTCTGGATAAATCAGGGGGGACCCTGTTGTATTCACCCAACTTTGTGTGCCAAATCATCGGGGCATGTTGTATTCTCCACAATTTTGCTGAGAGAAGGGGCATGCACATTGAGCTACGCAATGACCTTACCCCCGAACCACGCAACCCCCCCCCCAATAAACACTACCGGATCTTCTGAGGGAAGAGCAATCCGGAATGGTCTTGTGGAACGTCTCTTTGCACATTAAACACACCCTGATCTTGTCACAAGTATAATGCATGTATGCACACCACTGTAGTCCCTAGCACACACACGACACATGCACCCCAAATTGGATTAGACCCAACAATACCCCATGGTATTAGGGAGCAGCAACGCCGCGTCAATGCTCCAATTATGTTGCTGTCCATTCATACACCTTTCACATGGCAGAGGGTGACACCCCTTTTCCAGCAGGAGTGCCACCCCCCCCATTCACACACCAGTCACACTGTAGTATACACTCCTCACCGTGTGTAGGGACTACAAATAAATATAAAAGCTCATATTCTGAGCATATATAAAAAAAAATAAAACTCATATTCTGAGCATATAATAATTGTTCAAATTATATAATTTCTTTTATTTCTTCTTTGGGCCAAGGGTGCCCCGGCTCCGGCTCCTCAATCTCCGTGGTGCGGAGGAGGCATGGGGTGGGGATGGAGGGGGGGGAGGAGCATCAACCCCTACTTCCAGACTCCTCGCAGGTGGTGGCTGCATGCCCTCCATGGCGTTGGCCAGGCGGGCGAGGATGGTGTTGGTCTGGGCCAACATCCGCATTTGGCGGGTGGTGGTGTTCCGCTGATGACGGCGGGTAACTCTCCCCTCCTCCCGCACTGCAGCGGTGTTGGCCTGCACAGCAGCGGTGTTGGCCTCCACCGCAGCTGCCATCCTGCTGACCTCAGCGGTTAATAAAGCGGGGGCGTTCTGCTGAGCCACCAAGCAGGTGACTATGGCCTTGGAGTTGCCACTTATTTCATCCAGGCTCTGTGAGACATGTTTGTCCCGGTCTGCATGCAGGGTGAGGGCATGCTGCACAGAGGTGGAGGTGGGTGCCATGCTGTCTGCCAGACGTCTTACATCTCCCACCATGGCCCCTATATGGCGGCTCTGCAGGGCCTGCTCCTCCAGCAGACCGTGACGGAGGCTGGAGGGTATATGCCTGGTTTTGGACAGAGCCTTCCTGGGAGGAGAGGCTCGGGCACGGACAGAGGGAGAAGGGGAGGGGTCCACAATGGAGGGGCTTGCCCTGGAGGGGCTTGCCCTGGAGGGGGATGACGTGCTGGCCGGGGGGGTGGTGGGTTGATCAGGGATGGTGGTATCCTCCTGGAGGGAGCCAGAGTCCTCCTGGATGAGGAAAAAGGAATCCTCCTCCAAAACCACTTCCTCCACCATACTTGTCCCCGGTAGGATCTCCTCCTGTACAAGCATTGCCATAATGTCCATGGGGCCTGACTGGACCCCTGGCTCAGGTATGGATGGCGTGGGTCGCCCCGCAGCCGAAGACGGCCCAGCTTCATCATCCTCATCACCACCTGTGGATGACACCAAAACTAAAGATTTTGCTGGTGCAACACACTGCTCACATGTTCACTTCTACCCCCTCCCATGATGCACAGCAGATATGAAACAAAAATAATAGTTCCATCTTCACTTCTACCCACAAATATGTTCACTTCTACCCCCTCCCATGATGCACAGCAGATATGAAACAAAAATAACTTACCAGTCCCCAAGTTCCCAACAGTGGAGTCGTACCCTGCAAGTCCCTCCACCTGCTCCTGCACTAAACTTTGGGCAATAAGCTCCTCCTCATGATTTAGTCGGATCTTACATCATGGTCCACCTCCCGTGCCACCGGTATGTTTGCGGATAAGAGCCAGTTTATCCCGGACCCTGCGCCTCATATCATTTAGTTTTTTCTGGATGTCATCCCAGGAACGCTCTTCATTACCCAGGGCATTGATGTCCAGGGTTATGGCTTCATAGATAGCCCTCCTTTGGGCAACGGTGGTGTTTGGCCGCTGGGCACCATATAGGACTTCTTTATGTTGCTGGAGTGCAGCAATTAGGATGTCCATCTCCGCAGCCACAAAGTTGGCCTTTCTTTTTTTAGTTCCTTTGGGAGGTGCCATCTCTTCAAAATGGGCTGAATTTCCTTGCTCAGGGGGGGTTGGAAAAAGCAGGATGAAATTCAGCAAAGAACCTGCGCAAGTCTGCTCCTATTTATTTGCTCAGTGCAAGCAGCTGAGCAGGATTTGCCCTGAAAGTATGCTAGGCGCAGTTTGACGCATGTGCAGACGGAAGCGCCATAACTGCGCATGCGCGCGCCCGGCGCAAACCTCTGCTGAGCCGAAAAATGCTCATTTACATAGGGGGCACACCCACTTTCACTTGCGCGGCCTTGCGCCCTCAGCTTTGCCTTAAACAGGAGCAAATTAAATGAACAAACGATTCCTGAATCAGGTGGCAATTTGGCTAAATTGCCCCAGCGCAGAGAAATTCAGCTGAGCAGCTCATGTGTAAGTAATGGGCAAATCTACCTGAATCTGGGCCAATAAAATAAACATCCCCATTCAGTAAAATGGTTACCCCAGCGCTTGCAGTTTACAACTTTCTATGTTGCTCTCCTACTCAGTGCTGGTTCCTTGAACTTCTGATCTTCACCAGAAGCAGTGGACAGTGAAGTCTCCAGTCAGTCTGTTATCTTGGAGATGGGAAGGGCAGGGGGGTGCCTTGCCATTCTAGGCTACGAATCTGTGTGTTTCTATTGCTAAACACAGTGTAGGGTGACACAACTTTAGTCCATTCATGCAAGGGTAGTTCTATAGGATGATGCAAGAGAAAGGAGCCACTCTGAAGCAGGAAACCTGGGGCAACTGTCACAACACCAGATTAACCACTTAAAGCGGGGGTTCACCCTATAAAAAATTTCTAACACTACACCCAGCCCAGTTCTGCAAATAAAATGACACTTACTTTTTTTTTTTTTCGCCGAATAGAGCCGAGTCGACCCGAGCTTCTTTCGGGAAGTCGTGACGCGCTGTATGTTTCGTCGTTTAGAATGCCAATCAATTGGCATGTCAATAGGAACGCCCACTCCAGCGGGATTCCCTACCCGGAAGCCACGGTGAATTCTAAGGATAAACGCTATCTACGGCGAAAAAAAAAAAAGGTCAGTGTAATTTTATTTGCAGAACTGGGCTGGATGTAGTGTTAGATTTTTTTTATAGGGTGAACCCCCGCTTTAAGGACCAAGCCTGTTTTTCAGACTCAGTGCTTACAAGTTTAAAACATTTTTTTTTGCTAGAAAATTACTTATAACCTCCAAACATTATATATTGTTTTTTTTTCTAACACTGTAGAGAATAAAATGGCGGTCAATGCAATACTTTTTGTCACACCGTATTTGCGCAGCGGTCTTACAAGCGCACTTCTTTTGGGAAAAAAAATAACTTTTTTTAATTAAAAAATAAGACAATAGTAAAGTTTGCCCAATTCTGTTTATATTGTGAAAGATAATGTTACGCCGAGTAAAATGATACCCAACATGTCATGCTTCAAAATTGCACCCGTTCGTGGAATGGCGTCAAACGTTTACCCTTAAAAATCTCCATAGGTGACGTTTAAAAAATTCTATAGGTTGCATATTTTGAGTTACAGAGGAGGTCTAGGGTTAGAATTATTGCTCTCACTCTAACGATTGTGGCGATACCTCACTTGTGTGGTTTGAACACCGTTTTCATATGCCTGCACTACTCATGTATGCATTCGCTTCTGCGTGCAAGCTCGTTGGGACGGAACGCTTTAAAAAAAAAATGTTTTTGTTTTCTTATTTATTATATTTGATTTTATTTATTTTTACACTGTTTTTTTTCTAAAAATGGGTCACTTTTATTCCTATTACAAGGCATGTAAACATCCCTTGTAATAGAAAAAAGCATGATAGGTCCTCTTAAAGTGGAGGTTCACCCAAAATATAAATTGTTAACATTAGATTTAGGTTAATTAAGGGGAGCAGAAACGGGTATTTTTTTTTAAATCAATGCCGTACTTACCGTTGTAGAGATAGATGTTCTCCCGCCGCTTCCGGGTATGGGCTGCGGGACTGGGCATTCCTATTTGATTGACAGGCTTCTGACAGGCTTCCGACGGTCGCATCCAGCGCGTCACGAGTTTCCAAAATTAGCCGAACGTTGGTGCGCAGGCGCAGTATAGAGCCGCACCGACGTTCGGCTTCTTTCGGCACCTAGTGACGCGCTATATGTGACTGTCGGAAGGCTGTCAATCAAATAGGAATGCCCAGTCCCGAAGATCATACCCGGAAGCGGCGGGAGAACATCGATCTCTAAAACGGTAAGTACGGCATTGATTTTAAAAAAAAAACCCGTTTCTGCTCCCCTTAATTAGCCTAAATCTAATGTTAACATTTTTTTTTCGGGTGAACTCCCGCTTAAGGTATGAGATCTGAGGTCAAAAAGAATGGTGACATGACATCACTATCCGCATTCATGCGACAACCTAATGATAATCTGTTGGGAATTGTATTGCAGCTTGAAACTAGTACGAATACGATTAATTTCTTGGATCTAAGTATACAGATCAAGAATTGTACATTTAACATGTCCACGTTCTTTAAAAGCACTGATCGGAATGGCTATATTGGGCAGGCTAGTTGTCACCATCCATCGTGGCTAAAGTCTGTTCCGAAAAGCCAATTCCTTTGTTTGAGGCGAAATTGCACTCATAAAGAAGATTTCTTCATACAGGCCACAATCTTAACTACTTGCAGACCAGCCGCCGTATAACTGTGTATATACGGCGGCAGGTCGGCTCCCCTGCGCGAGAGCCCATAGCTATACGTCGGCTCTCGAAGCGGCCACTAGGGGCGCGTGCGCGCCGCCGGAGGCACGCGCCCCCCGATCATCCCTGACTCCCTTACGCGTGCCCGTTACAGAGCGGGGAACAGGAGCTGTGTGTGTAAACACACAGCTCCCTGTCCTGTCAGGGGAGAAATGCCTGACCATACAATGTATGAACAGCGATCAGTCATTTCCCCTAGTGAGGCCACCCCCCTACAGTTAGAACACACCCAGGGAACATACTTAACCCCTTCCCTGCCCCCTAGTGTTAACCCATTTCCTGCCAGTGGCATTTTTATAATGATCCAATGAATTTTTATAGCACTGATCGCTATAAAAATGCCAATGGTCCCAAAAATGTGTCAAAAGTGTCCGAAGTGTCCGCCATAATGTCGCAGTACCGAAAAAAAATCGCTAGTAAAAAAAAACATTAATAAAAATGCCATAAAACTACCCCCTATTTTGTAAACGCTATAACTTTTGCCCAAACCAATCAATGAACGTTTATTGCAATTTTTTTTACGAAAAATATGTAGAAGAATACGTATCTGCCTAAACTGAGGAATTTTTTTTTTTATATATATATATTTTTGGGGGATATTTATTATAGCAAAAAGTAAAAAATATATTTTTTTTCAAAATTGTCGCTCTATTTTTGTTTATAGCGCAAAAACTAAAAACCGCAGAGGTGATAAAATACCACCAAAAGAAAGCTCTATTTGTGGGACCGTGTCTCTGTCCTTAAAATAAAGGGAGAACCCAACAGGATTGATTACAATTTTTCAATGGTAACCACTTTCTCCCACCAACATTGTGATATTAAGAAGATCATGACTAAGCATTGGGGAGTTCTGAGGAATGATAAGATGTTGGGACCGGTTCTTCCAGATCGGCCACAGATTGTGTTTAGGGGAGTTCCCCCTCTAAGACTTCAAATAGCACCCAATATTTTGGATGCTCCCAATAGGGTGTCATTTTTTCAGAAATCAAAAGGTTACCACCCTTGTCGTTATTGCAACGTGTGTGTAGTCAATAAGGACAAAAGTAGAAAGATTTGTCAGTTCAAATCTCATACTACAGGTAGGACTTTTGATATCAATACCTTTATCACCTGCACCTCTTTAAATGTAGTATACCTCCTGATTTGCCCATGTGGCCTTCAGTATGTGGACCGCACGACACAAGCTATGCATGTTCATGTCAATGAACACATTGCAAATATTAGGAGGGGTTTCCGGAAGCATACAGTTTCTCTGCACTTTTTGGAATGCCATAATAAAGATCCCACAGGCACTTTTGTGGCCATTGACAGGTTCAATCCGCATTGGCGTGGGATATCTAGACTTGAAACTAGATATGTGCATTCCCGTTTGTACGAATGTTATTTTCGTACGAAAATGTTCATTTTCGTACCCGCAGATTAATGTGTACATACGAAAAAATTAAAGCACCAAAATACGAAAACGACGGGAATACGAATGAGCCGCATAACGAACAACCGCAAATACGAACGAACGATCTGACGAAAATACGACAAAACGAAAACGGCAAAAGAACGAAAATTACATCTATAACAAAAGATTTGCATTCTGTATCCTGTTTGAATCCCCTCTCTGTTTGTATCCTCAGCCGTATGTTCACACGACATCCACAACAAAAGATTTGCATTCTGTATCTTGTTTGAATCCCTTCTCTGTTCGCACCCTCAGTCGTATGCTCACAACGACATCCACAACAAAAGACCCGCACCCTGTATTTTGAATTCCTTTTTTCTGTTCATATTTTGGATTCAACAGAATGCAAATCTTTTGCCACAGATGTCACACGAACACACGACCGAAAACACCAAAAGAAAAAGGACCCAAAACACAGAATGCAAATCCCTTGCCACAGATGTAATTTTCGTTTTTTTGAATGGGCAGTGAGTGTAGTTAGTAAAGCAGCTTCTCTTTTGTGCTGAGTAGTACAGTAAAGCCAAATAAACTTTTCTGTGGATTTTCATCTGAAGGGAGATCATTTGGCCAGACTTTTGAACCCAAAAATGGTTTTCTGATGGAGTTTAAAAACGAACAAATTTTCTGAGAACGGAAAACGATCGTTTTTATGTTTGTTGTTAAAAAAGTCTGACCAAGTGTATGGGGCTTAACAATAGTTAATATGGATGAGCCGCGTGTTGAAAGTGCCGCAAATCCCGCGATATATTTACGAAAGTACAAAATGACGAAAATCCTTTTTCTGTTCGTATTTTCAGTCGCATGTTCATATGACATCCACAACAAATTGTCATAGATGTTATATGAACACACGACCGAAAACACGAACAGAAAAAGGAATCCAAAACACAGAATGCAAATCATTGACGAAAATTCACGAAAATTATTGTCTAACAAGTAACGAACATGAATTAAACAGAATAACGAACCATCCCGCATGTACGAAACAAAAAAAAAATACGAAACGATCGGAATACGAAAAAATCTCGTCGTACGAAAAACGAATGGGAATGAACAGGAAAACGGGCGTCTTACGAAAAACAAACGGAAACGAAACTACGGAACGATACGAAACAGAACAAAAAAAACCGAAAAAAAATTCTGTGCACATGTCTACTTGAAACCCGCTGGATATATGACTTGAAGTGTTATACTCCTTTCGACTGGGATGTAAACTGTTTCATTAATAATAGCTAAAATATATTTTATATTCATATGTTCAGACACTAGTGGGCAGTGTACACATGTGACTCCATATCGTCCATTTTATCTTTTTTATATATAAAATCTATTGCTGTCATATACGGTGGAGCCTCCTTTAAATTCCTCCTTAGTTTTCTGATACCGATATAATTCACTAGCTTTTTAATAACAATTAAAGTTAAAATATTTTAATTTTTCATGCGTTTTTTTATACTAATTATCCTTATACCATAGTTCATGTGCGATTATGTAGTGATCTATTACTTGATATGTGTGTTTAATTACCCCATGTCTGGTTAGGCTTTTGGTAAGATCACTTTTTGGTATGAGTATGTCTTTTATTGACTTTGAATTGACATGTAATTTGTGCAATGTTTTGATAATGAAGACTTTTGGTTATTGTTGTTTTTGTCATTTAACATTCTCTTCCTGTTTCCTCTCTTTGGAGTGCAAATAGGGCTAGAATGTGTTCCAGTGACATCACATCCTGTTTGGAATGGTTAATTTCCTTCCACTGGGTGTCAATGTGTGTTACTATTGAATGCATACAGCTGTTCACCTTTCCTATGCTGACCTATCATAGACATGTGTCCCCCAATATCTATGTGAAAAATTAAAACCTCACAAACCCAATCGGGTCCTCAGATCCACCGACCAAAATCTACTCCAGATACCCAAGGCCAGACACAAGTCCAAAGGAGAACGAAGATTTGCAGTCCAAGGACCTAGACTATGGAACGCCCTACCAACCAGTATCCGAATGGAAGTTAATCACCTGGCCATTAGGAAAAAACTGAAAACACATCTATTCTGAAGGCAAAATACAGTAGGAAATGGATACCAAGCGCCCTGAGGCAATTCAGTTCACATGTGTTGCGCTATACAAGTTTTTCACTCACTCACTCACATGTATTTTCAGTGTGATCTGTATTTAAATGGGCGTGCTTGCATCACAGGCCACGTCTCTGATGATATCCGAGTAGGATGAAACATGTCAGGCTGGCCGATGCAAGCACGCTGAGAGCTGCATAGTTTTTTATATGCCTTTTATCCTTGTTTGTCGTGTAAGTAGACTACAATAAATGTTGTATGGTTTATCTTTATGGGCTTCACTATGATTGCTTCCTTTCTTATACTGGGTTCAATCTCCTGTTGATTACTGTGCAATCCATTCATCTGCCTGTTTGAGTCCTGGAGTCCCTTTATTTTTATGTTGATGTTATCCACCATTCATCTATCAAGTTAGGAGTGCTGTCTTTGTTACTGCCCACCTGCATCCTATGATCTTGTTGCCTGATTGTCACATAATTCGGGTAAGCAGACTGAGAGCACATTGGTGTGGTATGTTTTTCCTGCACACTGAAGTTTTGGTGGAGGTGTTCATACCTGTTTTTCATCTCTTATTGATTTCATCACATGGACTTTAACCAGTTAACCACCAGCCGCCGTCCAAAAACGGCGGCAAGGTGGTTGCTTAACTGGGGGTCGCCGTTCTGAAACGGCGCCCAGCAGAAGCAGTAATGCGCGCCGCCTCGGGCGCGCACACAGAAAATTCTGTGCGCGCCGGTTCTATGAGACCCGGCGCTACACAGATCAAGGTAATTGACCAGTAACAGCGGTCTTTTACCATGTGATCACGCCGTCCAATGACGGAGCGATCACATGTAAACAAACCGGCGTCTTTTGAAGACGCCGGTTCCTCCCTCCTCTCTCTGTACCGAGCGGAACAGTGTGAGAGGGGGGAGCGCGGGTGTCAGCAGCGCTGTGGATGGATCTGTGACTATTGCAGTCACAGATCCATCCATCCCTGCTCAGCCATCCCTGAAACCCCCTGCAATACTGTGCATTACCACCTACAATACTCTGCAATACCCCCCCTGCACTATACTCTGCATACCCCCCTGCGCAATACTCTGCATACCCCCCTGTGCAATACTCTGCATACCCCCCTGCGAAATACTCTGCATACCCCCCTGCGAAATACTCTGCATACCACCCCTGCGCAATACTCTGCATACCCCCCTGCGCAATACTCTGCATACCACCCCCTGCGCAATACTCTGCAATACCCCAGCGCAATTACTCTGCAATACCCCTGCGCAATTACTCTGCAATACCCCCCGCACCAATACTCTGCAATACCCCCGCACCAATACTCTGCAATACCCCCGCACCAATACTCTGCAATACCCCCGCACCAATACTCTGCAATACCCATGCACCAATACTCTGCAATACCCACGCACCAATACTCTGCAATACCCCCGCACCAATACTCTGCAATACCCCCGCACCAATACTCTGCAATACCCCCGCACCAATACTCTGCAATACCCCCGCACCAATACTCTGCATACCCCCCTGCGCAATACTCTGCATACCCCCCTGCGCAATACTCTGCATTCCTTCCCGGCAATACTCTGCATTACTCCCCGGCAATACTCTGCAATACCCCAGCGCAATTACTCTGCAATACCCCCCGCACCAATACTCTGCAATACCCCCGCACCATACTCTGCAATACCCCTGCACCAATACTCTGCAATACCCCCGCACCAATACTCTGCAATACCCCCGCACCAATACTCTGCAATACCAAGCGTGTGCAATTTTGAAGGGTGACATGTTGGGTATCTATTGACTCGGCGTAACTTCATCTTTCATATTATGCAAAAACATTGGGCTAACTTTAATGTTTTTTTTTTTAAAAGCACAAAACCGTTTTATTTCCAAAAAAACGCATTCGAACAATTGCTGCGAAAATAACGTGCGCGATAAAAAGTTGCAACGACCGCCATTGTATTGTCTAGGGTTTTTGCTAAAAAAGCATATATAATGTTTTGGGGTTCTATGTAATTTTCTAGCAAATAAATGATGATTTTTCCATGTTTGAGAGGAATGTCAGAATTGGTCTGGGTGCTTTAGAATGCCTGATGGTGCTCCCTGCATGTTGGGCCTCTGTATGTGGCCACGCTATGTAAAAGTCTCACACATTTGGTATTGGCATACTCGGGAGGAATAGCAGAATGTGTTTTGGGGTGTAATTAGTGGTATGCATATGCTGTGTGTGAGAAATAACCTGCGAATATGAACATTTTGTGAAAAAAAAAAATCTTGATTTTGCAAAGAATTGTGGGAAAAAATTACAACTTCAAACTCACCATGCCTCTTCCTAAATACCTTGGAATGTCTTCTTTCCAAAAGGGGGTCATTTGGGGGGTATTTGTACTTTTCTGGCATGTTAGGGTCTCAAGAAATGAGAGAGGCCATCAGTACTTCAGGTGTGATCAAATTGATAAATTTTCAGTAATTGGTACCATAGCTTGTAGACCCTATAACTTTTTCCCAGACTAAATAATATCCAATTTTTTTTTTTAACCAAAGATATGTAGCAGTATACATTTTAGGCCAAATTTATGAAGAAAAATTCATTTTTTGCAAAAAATTTTAATAGAAATGAAGAAAAATTATTTTTTTTACAAAATTTTCGTTCTTTTTTCATTTATAGCGAAAAAAATAAAAACCGCAGAGGTGATCAAATACCACCAAAAGAAAGCTCTATTTGTGGGAAAAAAAGGACAAAAATTTCATTTGGTTACAGTGTTGTATGACTGAGTTATTGTCATTCAAAATGTGAGAGCACCGAAAGCTGAAAATTGGTCTGGTTATTAAGTGGGTTTAAGTGCCCAGTTGTCAAGTGGTTAATGCTGGCCATACACTCCACGAAAAATCATCCGAACGAACTTTCGAAAAACGAACATTCGGTCGTGAGCGCAAACGATAGTGCCATCATGTAATGACCGATAAATCGTTCAGTGGATATAAATAAAATAAAAATGGTTAATTTTTTTACATATACCTAGTGCAGAAAGTTTGGACGAGAAACGTATTAACCTTACGATTTATCATTCGTTTGACAGAAAATTTCCAAATGTGTCGTTCGTTTTTTCAGGTCAAAAACGTCCCAACAATTATCGATTGTGTGCCCATTAACTGGCCGAAAAACGAAAGAACTGTCTGAACGACCGAATTTCGGTCGAATTTTCGTATAGTGTATGGCCAGCATAACGCATATTTTTTTTCACTGAAACGCTGCATTTTTGGACTTTTTTTTACTTATGTTTGCTGAATCAATGAACTGTGCTAGCTGCTTTATTATTATTCTTTTGCTATTTGTTTTATTTGTATTTTGATTAGGGCAGATATCCGTGCACCCCTTTTTTCTTAGTATATGTACGTGAGCCGGTCCTTAAGTGGTTAAACTCTAACAAGAGCAAAGACTATCCGCTTGTCGACCGCCTCATTTAGAGGTAGGGCAGCAAAGCGGCCTCTCTGTGCTGGATCACATATATGATACTAGATCCAGCTTCACTGGGTAGGGGGTGCTGGCCAATGATTGACTTCCGGCATATGCTGATCCACTTTGTAATCCAGGCGATCTTGCTTTTTTTTACCTGTAAAACAGGGAAAAAACAGCAAGATCACTTAGTAGAAGCAGCACATAAAACACACAGGGGTAGATTCACATAGACTTACGACGGGCGTATCAGTAGATACGCCGTCGTAAGTCCGAATCCCCGCCGTCGCAACTTTAAGCGTATGCTCAAACTGAGATACGCTTAAATGTTGCTAAGATACGACGGGCGTAAGTCTCCTACACCGTCGTATCTTAACTGCATATTTACGCTGGCCGATAGGGGCGTGTACGCTGATTTCCGCCGAGAATATGTAAATCAGCTAGATACGCCGATTCACGAACGTACGCCCGGCCGTCGCAGTAAAGATGCGCCATTTACGTAAGGGGTTTTCAGGCGTAAAGATAAACCACCAAATACATGGCGCAGCCCATGTTAAGTATGGCCGTCGTTCCCGCGTCGAAATTTGAAAATGTTTAACGTTGTTTGCGTAACTCGTCCGTGAATGGGGCTGGCCGTAATTTACGTTCACGTCGAAAGCATGACGATTTGCGGACATCATTAGGAGCATGCGTACTGGGATAGGTCCACGGACGGCGCATGTGCCGTTCATTAAAAACGTCAAATACGTGGGGTCACTAGTATTTTACATAGAACATGCCCCCAACCAGCCTATTTTGAATTAGGCGAGCTTACGCTGGCCCAGTTACACTGCGCCGCCGTAAGTTTCAGCGCAAGTTCTTTGTGAATACAGGACTTGCTGCTCAAACTTACGGCGGCGTAGTGTATCTGAGATACGCTACGCCCGCCTAATTCTACCTGAATCTAGCCCACAGTAACCATTTCTAGACACATATTTAACCCCTTGATCGTCCCTAGATGTTAACCCCTTTCCAGCCAGTGTCATTAGTACAGTGACAGTGTATAGTTTTAGTCAGTGTCAGTTAGTGTACCCCCCAGCCAGCAGCAACTAGTGTCAGAATGCCCACCAAATTATGACAGTCCCAATACAAGTTGCTGTACACCAACATTACATTTATGAAAAATAAATAAATACAAATTCCAGTAATTATACCAGACGCTATAACTTTCATGCAAACCAAATAATATATACCATGTACAGTAGCAAAATACATGTTGGCCTAAAATCATGACAAATACATTTTTTTTCATTTTTATTGGATATGTTTTATAGCAAAAAATAAAAAGTATTGTTTTTGTTTTCAAATGTTCTATAATTTTTTGTTTTATATCACAAACAAATAAAAAAGTCCAGTGCTGATCAAATAATCAAATGCCACCAAAAAAATGCTCAGAAGGTAAAATCTTCCAGAGGTCAAGTGGTTAAAAGATAAAGAAGCTGCATATTATTTTAGAGATCAAATCAGCCGATGAAAGTGCTTGAAAAACTGTGGCCTCGTACACACGACCGAGAATCTCATCGTAAAAGAAACATTGTTTTTCTTGACGAGTTTCTTGTCATTCTCAAACGCGGTGACGTACAACACGTACGACGGCACTATAAAGGGGAAGTTTGATTCCACTGGCACCACCCTTGGGGCTGCTTTTGCTAATCTCATGTTACCGCGTCTTAAGTAAAAGTTTGGTGAGAGACGATTCGCACTTTTCAGTCTGTTACAGCGAGACGAATGTACTATCTCCATTACGAACGCTACTTTTACCGAAGGTGCGCTCCCATCTCATACTTTATTCTGAGCATGCACGCGTTTCTAAGCATACACACGAACGCGTTTCTCGTCGTAAACCAGCCCGACGAGAAACACGACGAGGAAATTGAGACTCCCGACGAGAAAAAAGAGAACATGTTCTCTTTTTTTCTCGTCGAGATCCACGACAGTTTTCTCGACGAAAAACATACACACGACCATTTTTCTCAGCAAAAATGCTCTGCCAGCATTTTTCTTGATGGGTTTTGCCGAGGAAAACGGTCGTGTGTACGAGGCCTGAGAGTTTAATATCACTTTAATGTAATGATTTGCATGACTCCACCCACTATCTTAAAACAAGGATTTACCTCTTTATTTTTGGGAATACGTGATGAAATGAGATATATAAATAATTTTTGATCTAATAAGTTTGTGTTGTGTTTCATACTAGCATTATTTAGATTACATCTGTAGTTTTTTTCAGTACCACATAAATACATTTAAGATTGCTTCTATATTTGACTGGCAATCATCTCTAACTATTTCCTGTCTAAAGACCCATCAGTGACATGAGTGAAATGTTTGAGCATAGCTAACACTCTCTACAATATTGCCATATCAAACAAACCTGTAATCTTCCTGCACTTTTATTCCATATATCAGGGATACCTTTTAAAATGCTCCTGTAGGTTTGCAGCAAGCAATATTCCTCAAAGGAGTAGAGTAGGAAAGCTAGGCATTGACTTTGTTTATTTAACCTATTTCATGTATTTCGTTTATTTTAGAAAAAGGGATCCTCTCGCCCAGCACAAGTCTAAACTTTTAATTTGAGAATGGTGAGGAATGTTTAAAAACACTGGGGTAGATTCAGGTAGGGGTGCACACTGATACGGCGGCGCAGCGTATCGTCTTTACGCTGCCGTAAATTACAGGAGCAAGCGATGTATTCACGAAGCACTTGCTCCGTAATTTGCGACGGCGTAGCGTAAAAAAGGGGCCGGCGTAAGCGCGCTTAATTCAAATGATCCGGTAGGGGGCGTGGATCATTTAAATTAGGCGCGTTCCCGCGCCGAACGTACTGCGCATGCGCCGTCCCTAAAATTTCCCGACGTGCATTGCGGTAAATGACGTCGCAAGGACGTCATTGGTTTTGACATGAACGTAAATGGCGTCCAGCGACATTCACGGACGACTTACGCAAACAACATAAAATTTTCAAATCGCGACGCGGGAACGACGTCCATACTTAACATTGGCTGCGCCTCCTAATAGCAGGAGCAGCCTTACGCCGAAAAAGCCTTAACGCAAACGACGTAAAAAACGAACGCCGGGCGCACGTACGTTTGTGAATCGGCGTATCTAGGAAATTAGCATATTCTACGCCGACAACAACGGAAGCGCTCATAGCGGCCAAAGTTATATTGCACACAATTCTACGCCGCCGCAATCAAGTTACGTCGGTGGAGGAAGCCTATTTTTTGAGCGTAACTGCCTTTGTGAATCAGCGTAACGCTACGCGGGCTCGGAATTCAAATTACGGCGGCGTATCTGGAGATACGCCGCCGCAAAAAGTACCTGAATCTACCCCCTCATATGCTCTATGCCCTGTGAGTAGGCACTGCTGTGTTACACATTTCACAGAGCCTGCCTTCTAAATTACAGAGGTGCTTATAGGAGGAGTTCAGGAGGTGGAGTCAGTACAGGAATCACTGCTTGCAGGCATAGCTCCCAACTGTCCCTGATTTCGAGGGACTGTCCCTGATTTGGAACAATGTCCCTCTGTCCCTCTTTTCCCCTCATGTGTCCCTCATTTTGAATTGATCTATATAGTTGTATATAAAATGAAGTTTTTATCTATCAAAAAGTATTTCCCAGCCCTAAACCTTTCATCTGATTTCTAAATTGCTGCATTTGTAAATTCCAAAAGCCAATATAAAGGAATAGTAGTGGTAAAAAAAAAGCACTTGTGGGTTTAATCTTGTTTTTTGTACAATTCTACTTTAAGGGGGGCGTGGCATGGGGTGTGTCCTATGCATGCATACTTTTGCTGATAGGTGTCCCTCATTCCCATCTCAAAAAGTTGGGAGGTATGCTTGCACATATACCCCTTTCCTGCCCAGGTGAAATTTCAGCTTTCAGCACTGTCACGCTTTGAATTACAATTTCGGGGTCGTGCGATGTGGCTCCCAAACAAAATTGATGTCCTTTTTTTCCCCACAAATAGAGCTTTCTTTTGGTGGTATTTGATCATCTCTGCGGTTTTTTTTTTTTGTTCTATAAACAAAAAAAGACTGACAATTTTGAAAAAAACACAATATTTTTCACTTTTTGCTATAATAAATATCCAATAAAAAAAAAAGTATTTTTTTTTCTCAGTTTAGGCCGATACATATTCTTCTACATATTTTTGGTAAAAAAAATATCGCAGTAAGCATATAGTGATTGGTTTGCGCAAAAGTTATAGCATCTACAAAATAGGGGATGAAATTATGACATTTTTTTTTCTTTTTACTAGTATTGGCGACGAACTGCGATTTTTGTCTGGACACTTTTGACACATTTTTGGGACCATTCACATTTATACAGCAAACAGTGCTATAAATATGCGCTGATTACTGTATAAATGTGACTGTCAGGGAAGGGGTTAGAACTAGGGGGCGAGGAAGGGGTTAAATGAGTTCCCTGGGAGTGATTTTTACAGTGGGGGGAGGGGACGTACTGGGGGAGGTGACCAATCTGTATCCCTATGTACAAAGGACACACCATAGGTCTCCTTTCCCTGACAGGAAGTGGATCTCTTTGTTTACACACAGAGATCCATGTCCCTGCTCTGTGACTGCCAAACCCGGGCACCTGGCGGACATCATGACCACCAGGCACGTGCATCAGGAACCCGCGTGACACGGCGGGCACAGCTCTTCCTTGATGTGCGCCCGCGGCGGCGCGCATTGTGGAAGTAAACAGGAGGATGTCCATGGACGTCCACCCGGCAATTGAGCGCCATGCTGTAGACGTCTTTCGTTTATAGCGCAGGCACCAACAGGTTAAGGAAAGTGAATATAAATAACCACCAATCACAAACTATATACAGTAAACCCACAACAAGACAGTGACCCAAAAACAGCAACAGACAAACAAGTGAAAACACTAGAAGGGGTATACCAGAATCGTAAGCCAGGCCAGGGTCATACACAGGGAATCAGCAGAGGGGGGAAAGACAGGATAGGAGAGAAAGAAGGTGGACGGGATCAGGATACAGAGCAGGGATGCAAGTGAACAGGAGCACAGGAGGGACACGATCAGGATAGGCTCTGGGTCGGGACCGGGTGCAGGCTCAGGTTCAGGATAACAGGCTCACAGATCAGGGCACAAGGACGATACCAAGGCAACTTGTGTGTGTGAGTTGCCGGGTATTTATACATATCTCCTGCAATCAGGCTCAGATGACAACTAATCCCAGAAGATAATGTCGGTGGACACCGGTACTATGATCCATAGAACCGACAGCACCACCAACGGGTGATCTCTTTCCTGACAGCAGGCAGAAAGGTACCATGGAATATGTGGTCCTTAGAAATTGAAAGTAAACAGCAGAGGCGTATCCAGGAATCCAGGAAGTTGTGGAAAGAGAGGACCAGCGGACAGGCAGCACTCACAACATGAAAATTAGATTTTTACGGAATATTAATTTATATTGTCAAAAATACCTATTGTTTATTAGGTAGATTCAGGTACATTGGTGTATACTTGCGGCGGCGTAGCTTAGCGTGTTTAGGCTACGCCACCGTAAGTTAGCTAGGCAAGTACCTGATTCTCAAAGTACTTGCCTGCTAAGTTACAGCGGCGTAGCCTAAAGCGGGTGGGCGTAAGGGCGCCTAATTCAAATGTGTCTAAGGGGGCGTGTTTTATGTTAATGGGGCTTGACCTTAAGTTTTTGACATTTTTTTAAAACTGCGCATGCGACCGGGCGCCTACATTTCCCAGTGTGCATTGCGGCTAAGTACGCCGCACGGGCCTATTGATTTAGACGTGGACGTAAACGACATAAATCCCTATTCACTGACGGCTTACGCAAACGACTTAAAAATTTCGAATTTCGAAGCGGGAACGGCGGCCATACTTTAACTTTACTATTCCATCTACAAGATGGAATAACTTTACGCCTGATATTACCTTACGGAAACGGCGTAAATGTACTGCAGCGGCCGGGCGTACATTCGTGAATTGGCGTATCTACTAATTTACATATTCTACGCCGACCGCAATGGAAGCGCCACCTAGCGGCCAGCCTCAATATTGCAACCTAAGATAGGACGGCGCAAGCCGTCCTATCTTAGATATGTTTAAGCGTATCTCTGTTTGAGAATACACTTAAACATAAGTCGGCGTAGATTCTGAGTTAGGTCGGCTTATCTACTGATAAGCCGGCCTAACTCTTTGTGAATCTACCTAATATATTTCTAATAAAATGCTGAGTTATACAAATCAATGTGTATGCTGTGACCAAAGAATGCCTTTAAATTCTAGACATTTTCTGTTACATTTCAAATGCTTTTTTATCAGTAACAACAGTAATGCTAAGGCACTTTTTCCATTTCCCCATGACCAACCACGAGAGGGTATGGATCAGTTTTAGGAAGATTTTGAGGTTGTTCCACCCAGGATCGATATTTGGGAGTCACACTGTTCATCAGCCCTTCAAAGTAGCCAGTATCAGTAAGCTGTTCCTGAAATTCCTACTCTAAGGAAGTGGGCCAACTTGCAAATACAAGTGTCTGATATTTCCCAGCTCATGGAATACTAGTCAAGAAATCAGGTGCCCAATTATAGGGAATGGTTTCAACTCTCTCCTGCTTTACAAAAGCTGCTGAGATACTGGGATAAGCTTGAGTGGTACAATTGACTATTGAAAGACACATTACCTGTAAGCATTGGGACATTCATAATTCATGAATCTAAGGCCTTAAAGGTCTGTTAGATCTTCCATAACACTGAAGTACACTTCATTGCTGAGCGGATAGAGGGCTTCATCAGCAGATACATCTACTGCCTGGGGTTATTCATTTGGGTGCATAAGGTAAGGTCAAGACGACTCCGCTTGTGAACACGGGGGAATCATTTGCTTCAGACCTAAATTTGAATCACACATATTTTTGAACTGTGTTGCCTGAGGTATACAAAAATCACATAACACCCCATCCTATCTAGAAGGGATTTAGCCCTGGTTCACACTGGGTACGATTTGGAACGATTTGAGATGCGATTTGACATGTCAAATCGCATCTCAAATCGGCGGCATTTGTCGGCAATGGCACTGTCCTAATCAGTGCGACGCCGCATCTGCGATTTCAAAAAGTAGTTCCTGTACTACTTTTTGCGATTTCGGGCCGCGATTTACATTAAATTGCGGCCGAAATCGCGGCAAAATCGCGGCAAAATTGCGGCCGCGAAATCGCGGTAAAATCGCGCATTTTACCGCGATTTTGAATTTGCAGCAGTGTGAACTTAGGCTTAGTGTTTGTGAGCGTTTTAACCACACTCTGTTGAGGCTGATGTGCTCCACACATTGGAGCAAGGACACAGAACACTGGCCTGACAATGTCAAAGATAATGTGTGGGCCTTTAACTAGATAGTCCAGGGGAAACAGGCTTGTTTAACCACTTCAGCCCCTCTTCATGACTAGGCCATGTTTTGCGATATGGCACTACGTTATTTTAACTGACAATTGCGTGGGCGTGCGGTGCTGTAACCAAATGAAATTGATATCCTTTTTCCCCCCACAAATGAAGCTTTCTATTGGTGGTAGTTGATCACCTCTGCGGGTAATTTTTTTTGCGCTATAAACAAAAAAAGACTGACAATTAAAAAAAAAATATATATATATATATATATCAGTGCCACCCATAAGTACCCAGCAGTGCAGCTTTTCCGTGCCCATCAGTGTTGTCTATCAGTGCCCACCAGTGCCACCCATGAGTGCCCATCAGTGCCGCCTATCAATGCCCATCAGTGCTGCATATCAGTGCCACCCACAGTGAAGTAGAAAACTTACTTATTTACACAATTTTATAACAGAAACAAAAGAAAAACATTTTTTTTTTCAAACTTTTCTTTCTTTTTTTATATTTTTAGCAAAAAATAAAAACCACAGAGGTGATCAAATACCACCAAAAGAAAGCTCTATTTTGTGGGAACAAAATGATAAAAAATATAAAAATTCTGACCGCAATTTCAACAGCGACAGCGCTAAAAGCTGAATATTGGCTTGGGCAGGAAGAAGGGAAAGTTCCTGGTATTGGAGTGGTTCATGGTGTTTAAATGGTTTTCCACACAGGGAGTTCTTTTTGTAGCATTAAAGCTGAAGTTTAGGTATGGCAATTTTTATATAGGTACATTGGTCCAGTTTAGAGTAGTGTAAGTATCTGCCATACCTGTGAGATACCCGTGGAAGATGGAAATCAATGAAGTGGGCACTGCTGCTACACTGATTACTGATATAGTAATTTTCAGCTTCTCTGGTGAATTCCAAGCTGGACCAATTTAACTATGTAAAAATTGGCACACCTAAACTTCAGCGTTATGCAAACTCTACACTGCAGCCTACGTTTTATTATTAAGACACAAGGGACACATACGATGTGGAGTAATACTGCTGATTCTAGCAGAGCTGATAGTGATACCCGCTCTCCATTTTAAATTGCCCCCTAAGTGTATAGTTATAGAACTCTGTCGTAGAATCTGGACATTGCGTAAAGGAATATTTTCATGATTTAAATACAATATTATATCATATGAAATAGTATATGATCTGGTATTGGAATTAAAAACCTATGGCAATCTTTTTTTTTCAGTCTACACAGACAGATATCTATACATTTCCCCCAAATCTTTTTATACACGTAATTCAATAAAGCAAAACATATTCACCACATACACAGCTCCAGAGGAAAGCTCTTCAGAACCCTTGGGAAAAACCATGTTGTGATGTTTGAAATGTTTTCTGTACATTACTTTGTAAAGTATAAACATCATTTTTCATTAAGCTGCTGACTCCATCTACCACTGAAACTCTAGCAGTCTTCTCCGATATGTATAGTCTTTGAGCATAATGCCCAAGAATGTCAAGCAGACAGTCAACAGATACCTCCATAGATTCATTAAAGCAAGCACATTGCATGCTCAATTGACAGTAAAGTGAACGCAGGCTTCCTTGTGCATTTTTGAGAGCTTAGTTGACAGTTTATAGACCTCTATTTGCAATAATACACCCTTCTTCTATGTCATATTTCTCACAATCCAAAATGCTTTTAGGATTCTAGTCACATAACTTCTGCTATATGAGCTCCAAAGTGGTTTGACGAATAGGATTGTTTTTTTTTTTTATTAGTATTGCTTGACCAGTACTGTATAAAGGTAGGATTAATTTATTTGTGTACTGTATAAACTGAACATTTTATATTTTCTTCTTTTATATCCACTATTGCAAAAACAAGATTGTAAAAACTACTTAAAGGGAAATGAAAAATAAAACCTTGATATGAGCACTTAAATGCTAAAGTTTTCTTTAACAAGTTCATTTATTTCATTTACTTGTTACTGTATGCTTGACTGATTTGCTGCAAATGAAGTAGAAAGCACAGATCTCTTATGCCCTGTACACATGATCGGTTCGTCTGATGAAAACGAACCGATGGATTTTTTCATCAAATATCCGATGAAGCTGACTTTCATCAGTCTTGCCTACATACCATCGTTTAAAAATCCGATCGTGTCCAACGCGGTGACGTAAAACACAACGACATGCAGAGAAAAATTAAGTCCAATGCTTCGACTTGATTCTGAGCATGCATGGATTTTTGACCGATGGACTTCCCCACAGACGATCGTTTTATTCTATCGTTTTTTTAACCATACGAAAATTTTAAAACAGGTTCTATTTTTTTTCACCGATGGGAAAAAAACTGATCGGCCTACAAACGATCGGTTCGTCTGATGAAAATGGTCCATCGATCCGTTTTCATCAGATGAACCGATCGTGTGTACAGGGCATTAAAGTGAACCCGTGTACAATTGTTTACAGGCTTTTTTTTATTAAAGTATATAAAATATGCATTGGTGTGACAAGACACAGAAAGGAGTAGATGTCACAAGTATAATCTTGAGTCATAATAAAAAAAATAATTCAGAAGCATACATAGGGAACCATCAGAAAACATGGATCAATAATGGTACAAAAATAGATAAATAAAGAATCTGAAAGATATACCTAAGGGTATTGATCTTATAGATCATGATAACGTACACAGGTACTATATTATTTTTCATGTGTACAATTGTAAATGATTAAAGTAGAACTATGGACCCATGAAAAAGATGCTCTTAATTATTAGTGCAGCTGTGCTTACAGGTTTCAAAGTCCCGTGTGTGCTTGCTGAGTCTGCCAGTAAGGTCCACCTAAAGCAGCTTCCTGTGAATGGAAGATCAATGATGCTGCACTGCTCCTGAATTTAGAGAAGAGTTGCCAGAGCACCCCCAACCCCAAAGCACCCCCTATGTTGAGGGCATGTGGCCTGGCCTGGTATGGTTCTGGAGGGGGCAACCGCTCAATTGCCCTCCTGTCCTGGCCTTCCAGGCTACATGCTCGGATAAGGGTTGTAGGGAAGAAGCCCTTGTCCCCATCAACATGGGGACAAGGTGCTTTGGAGAGGGGGGGGGGGGGCAGAGCTCCCACACCCAGCACAAACACAGGTATACAGCCTCATGGAAGAACACCATTTCAGTGATGTTTCATATATGTGTATAGTTGAAGTAGTACAACAAATTAAAAACATACCTACCTTTCTGTAAAAAGGCAGTGGTATCTTAATACCAGAACTCAGAGGTAAGAAATTGGTGGCTTGTACCATGCCTGTTACAGTACCTCCTGTACAACACTATTGGCTGCTAAATATTATATGGAACTTAAACCCCAACTCCAGGATATTAGCAATGCTCACTCTTACTAACCATTGATATGAAACAAATAACAAAAAAAAATCTAAATGTCCATTTTACTTACCCAAAACCACAGTCACTTATGATGCTTTTATCATCTTCTGTTTATCTCCTGGGGTCCTTCTTTGAGTGTCCACATCTCCACCTGCACAATATAGACATCTCCTATTGGTAGAGGCAACACTTCCAATAGCCATGTCCTCTCACTTAGAACGGCAATACACAGTTTGAATCTCAGAAACCAGACGAGATTTGAACCGTTAATGGGCAGGCTGAATGTACCAAGTTAATTGATCAACTTGGGTACCACCAGCCTGCTAGATTCTCTGGTGATTATCACCAGAGGCTCATATAGCCGCTAGCAATAATCACTGCCCTCTCCTGGCGGGGATGGCTTCCCTCGCCCAACCCCCACTCCCCAGCTGACAATTGTTGATTCCCCTGTCAACATATGGTGCAGGAAAACACATTTGCACCATGTATGGCCTGTCTTAGGCTCCAAAGGCAGGAAAAATCATGGGAGAGATGAGGGGACAAGTGCCCAAGAAGATAACAACCAGACAAAAATCTCTGATCCCAGAGCAAGTAATTAGCCGCTCTTAGAAGATACTGTGACTTTGATCCATTTCACCGCAGGGTTGTTTAACCACTTGCTTACTGGGCACATATACCCCCCTCCTGCCCAGGTGAAATTTCAGCTTCCGGCACTGCATCGCTTTAACTGACAATTGCACGGTTGTGCGACGTGGCCCCCAAACTAAATTGACGTCCTTTTTTCCCCACAAGTAGAGCTTTCTTTTGGTGGTATTTGATCCCCATCTGCGGTTTTTATTTTTTGCGCTATAAACAAAAAAGAACGACAATTTTGGAAAAAAAATACAATATTTTTTACTTGTTGCTATAATAAATATCCCAATTTAAAAAAAAAAAAAATTTCAGTCTAGGCCGATACGTATTCTTCTACATATTTTTGGTAAAAAAAAAAAAACGCAATAAGCGACTGGTTTGCGAAAAATTATAGCGCCTACAAAATAGGGGACAGAATTATTATTTTTTATTATTTTATTTTTTTACTAGTAATGGCGGCGATCTGCGATTTTTATTGGGACGGCGACATTATGGCGGTACATCGGACACTTTTGACACATTTTTGGCACCATTTATACTGCGATCAGTGCTATAAATATGCACTAGTTACTGTATAAATGTGACTGGCATTGAAGGGGTTAACACTAGGGGGTGAGGAAGGGGTTAAATGTGTATGCTGCTTAGTGTTCTAACTGTGGGGGAAGGGGGGTGACTGGGGGAGGTGACCGATCTGTGTCCCTATGTATAAGAGACACAGATCGGTCTCCTCTCTCCCTGACAGGACGCTGTCTGTGTGAGCCGGTGATCTGCCGTGCTTGTTCCAGCTATCTTGGAAGTTCCAGCGCATGCGCAATCTGATGTGCTGAGACGGTTCCAGCTAACGGGAAAGTTCCTACAAGGACTGCGCAGGCGCAAACTTGCTGACAGAAATCTCCGAACCTCGACCGGCATCCAGGGTGATGTAGATTTCGAGGTAAGTGGCCAGTCGGCCTCACGTCCTCGCTTCGCTCGGACAGCTCGCTCCGCTCGCTCGGCTTCCTGGCTCTTTTTTTAACATCCTCCAATCCACAGGGATGTTAAAGAATGAGCTTGGATGCCGGGCGAGGTTCGGAGGTTTCCGTCGGGAAGTTTGCGCCTGCGCAGTCAGTGAAGGAACTTCCCCGTTAGGGGAACATTAAGGACAAGTCACCGGCAATGAGAAATTATCTCATATGTTTACATAGTCCAAGGGACACGGCCAGCACAGAGTTTCCCCGCTGCGCGCTCGGGAGCGCGCGCAGGGAACGAGGAAAGGGGCGGACGTCAATTGACATCCACTTGGATTTTCAGGTCCGCGCTGTAGCCGTCATTCAGCTATAGCGCGGGCCTCTAGTGGTTAAGAAGAAGTGCTTGGAGTCAATTTTGGGGAGTAAGGCCCTAAACAAGTGTAAGTGGGAGTAAGGTCCTAAATAAGTGCAGCTAGTGTAACTGGACATCTAGGAAGATGGGCAATCTACTACAAAAAAGTGGTACTTTCTCTATAAAGTTTGAAATAAAGCTGTTACCAGTCAAATTCTGAAAGGTCAGATATGGCTAGTCAGCTTAAACTCCACAAGCCACATAAAACAGTTACATATTAGTGTCCTTTCACTTACCGTCATTTTAAGAAAATTCTTTAAATTCTGTTTTACTAAAACATAGACTGTTTTTCATCAGCAATTATCATCAGGGACAGGAGATTGTTAGCATAAATGTTTACAATCCTAATCCTAATTGAGCAGAACATGTCATTACAATAATTATGACACCACCACAGGTAAACAAACAATTTACTAAGGAAGATGACTTGCAAAAAAGAAACCCACAATCCAAATATTTAAATTGTACTCAGCAAAAATGCAAATGTTCATAAACGAGAAAAACCTAGAAGGAAAAAGCATAACCATTGTACTACATCCTGCTAAATTTAAAAGGTTGAGCCGCAAATGTAAAGCTCCACTCTGAGCAAAATCTATCTTCTCAAGTGTGGCAGGCACATGTTTACATAGTAGTGATCTCTGGTCCATTTACCTTACAGCAACATCCTTCTCGTCACATCATTCATGAAAGTCACTTCTCATAGCTCATAGTAAGGTTTATTTTCTTGTCCATGGGATTAAATACTAGTGGCTCCTTTCTCATCAACAGAAATGCCGCATACACACCATCATGTGATGAAAAAAAACGACGTTTTGAAAAACGTCAATTAAAATGACCGTGTGTGGGGGAAAACGCCGTTTTATGTCTTGTGAAAAACGACAAAAAAAAATTGAAGCATGCTTCAATTTTTTGTGTCGTTTTTCAAAACGTCGTTTTTTGTGTCAATTAAAATGATAGCGTGTGGGCAAAACGACGTTTAAAACAATGTTTTTAAACCCATGCATGCTGGAAAAGAGTGCTGAATGTAACCGCACTTTGCTAGAGCATTTTGAAAAAACGATGGTGTGTTGGCAACGTCATTTTTGAAAATTAAGTTTCAAAAACTTCATTTTATTTCATGATTTAAAACGTCGGTTTTTTTCATCACATAAAGTGATGGTGTGTACGCGGCATCAGGCTAGATTCACATCTATGTGGTTTGTGGTTAATGTGTTTTCAGGCATGTTTTGTGGTGCATTTTGTGTTTTTAAACCCACATTTTTGATGCAGTTTTCATGCATTTTGCATTTTTTTCTCTTTAAACACACGGGCCCAGATTCTCAAAGGAGATACGACGGCGTATCTCCAGATACGCCGTCGTATCTCTGAGTCTGAGCGGTCGTATCTATGCGCCTGATTCATAGAATCAGTTACGCATAGATTTGTATTAGATCCGACCGGCGTAAGTCTCTTACGCCGTCGGATCTTAACTGCATATTTACGCTGGCCGCTAGGGGCGTGTACGCTGATTTACACCTAGAAATATGTAAATCAGCTAGATACGCAAATTTACGAACGTAAACCCGGCCGACGCAGTACAGATACGCCGTTTACGTTAGGCATTTCCCGGCGTAAAGTTACCCCTGCTATATGAGGCGTACATGCGGCGTACCAATGTTAAGTATAGACGTCGTTCCCGCGTAAAATTTTTGTTTGTTTGCGTAAGTCGTCCGTGAATGGGGCTGGACGTCATTTACGTTCACGTCGAAACCAATACATCCTTGCGGCATACTTTGGAGCAATGCACACTGGGATATTCCATGGACGGCGCATGCGCCGTTCGTGAAAATGTCAATCACGTCGGGCCACATAACATTTACATAAAACACGCCCCCCTGTTCCACATTTGAATTAGGCGGGCTTACGCCGGCCTATTTACTTACGGAGCAAGTGCTTTGAGAATACTGCACTTGCCCATCTAAGTTGCGGAGGCGTAACGTAAATAGGATACGTTACGCCCGCTCAAAGATGCGCCGATCTACTTGAATCTGGGCCACTGTTTATTGTTGGTTGTGAAGCAGCGGGCCGGGAAGATGGTCGACGCGTTCTTATCAACTAATGAGTCATCAGCTGTCAGCGGGGTAAAAATGTAAAAGAAAGAATTGCCAGCAAAAAAAAAAAAACGGAAAAAAAAACAGCGTAAATCCATACTAGGCTCTTTGGGTCTGGTATGGATTAGGAGGGGAATCCCACGCTAAAATTAAAAAAAAAAAAAAAATTGCGTAGGATCCCCCCAAAATCCATACCAGATCCTTATCTAAACATGCAACCCGCAGGTCAGGAAAGCAATGGGACGAGAGAGCACCCCCTTTCTAAAACATACAAGGCTGCATGCCCTCAACATGTGGGTGGGGGTGTTTTGAGGCAGGGTGGCTCTGCACAGAGCAGCACTGGCCCTCTTCTTCCGGCCCTCCACCGGCGCTCCTGGCTCCTTCCCCCTCAAGCAGTGCCCCCAAAGAAAGCTGATTGCCCTGGGGGCACCGCTGTGTTTATGTTAACAATGCTGCTGTTCAAAGGTGTCTCTGTTACTCCTACATCTAGGGTGTAGAAACCCTGATACAGGAGGTGTGTTACTGGGTTGATCACCAGGTAAGAATTGAAAGAATACAAAACGAATGCAGTGACTACATCTAGGGATTGGTAAGCTGCAATGCATTACTTTTTTGATTTTGGGTTTCATGTTGCTTTAAGTTGCATCTCTTTCTTACAGAGGAGTCTGCCCAGCAGATCAATCACTGCACATGGTGGGCCCTCAAAAATAGAATTTTACTACAGGGCAGTCTTTTAACATGTTCATCTCTCTAACAAGACAGGCACAAAAGGCAGCACTTCTTAAAACATTAGCATTACTTAGGTCACGTACACACGACCATTTTTCATGTCATGGAAAAAAACAACGTTTTTCTTGACGTGATTCTTGTCAAGCCTGCCTTGCATACACACACGATCGTGGAAAAAAATGCTCGAGCAAAGCACAGTGACGTTCAACACGTACAACGGCACTATAAAGGGGAAGTTCCATTCGAATGGCGCCACCCTTTGGGCTGATTATGCAAATTTCCCTTCTCATAACTTGCTTCTGACCATGCATGCTTTTTCCACGTACACACGACTGTTTTTCACGACCAGAAAAACGACGGCGTGAAAAACTACGAGAAAAAATAGAGCATGTTCTAAATTTTTAATGCCCATTTTTCACGTAAAGGAAAATGCTCTGGAGCCTACACACGACCGTTTTTAACGACCAATTTAAAAAATTTAATTTTTCTCGTCATGAAAAACGGTCGTGTGTACGAGGCATTACTCTTCTTTGGCTGCATGCTTTGAGGAAGAATGAATGCATTTAGACAGCTGATTGGGAAGATTTAAGCATAATGCTTTGTTTATATGCTGGGGAATTTAAAGTTTTATTTTAACCACTTCCATACAGGGCACTTATACACCTTCCCGCCCAGACCAATTTTCAGCTTTCAGCGCTGTTGCACTTTGAATGACAATTTCGCGGTCGTGCTACACTGTACCCAAACTAAATTTTTATCATTTTGTTCCCACAAATAGAGCTTTCTTTTGATGGTATTTGATCACCTCTGGGATTTTTATTTTCTGCAAAAAAAAAAAAAAATGACCGAAAATTTTGAAAAATAATTTTTTTTTTTGTTCCAGTTACAAAACATAGGGCCTGATTCCCAAAAGAGATACGCAGACTTAACTGCTGTTCAGTCTGTGCCTAACTTTGGAAACGATTCTCAAAAGGCTTTTTCCAAAGTTAGGCAGAAAATCTGACATGTGTAAGACACTTACACGGTCAGATCTTAGGATGCAGTACCGCATCCGCCACTGGGGGCATTTCTCATTGAAATGCAGCTTTGAGTATGCAAATGAGGACTTAAGCAGATTCTCAAAGCATTTCATCATTGTGATTTCTGCGTAAGTTCCGAATTTGCTTGCGCAAAACTAGGGCTGGTTTTATAATGTGTAAAGTTAGTCACACCTTGTAAAGGCCCATTCAAGCGACGGCATTTGGTATGCATTCCTGAGGGAGAGCTCCACGGCAATTTTTAAATTCAAAACCGGCATGGGTTCCCCCCCCAGGAGCATACCAGGCCCTTAGGTCTGGTATGGGTTGTAAGGAGACCCCCCCTACGCCGAAAAATCGACGTAGGGGGTCCCCCTACAATCCATACCAGACCCGTATCCAAAGCACGCTACCCGGCTGGTCAGGAAGGGAGTGGGGACGAGCGAGCGCCCCCCCCTCCTGAGCCGTGCCAGGCCGCATGCCCTCAACATGGGGGGGTTGGGTGCTCTGGGGCAGGGGGGCGCACTGCGGGCCCCCCCACCCCAGAGCACCCTGTCCCCATGTTGATGAGGACAGGACCTCTTCCCAACAACCCTTGCCGTTGGTTGTCGGGGTCTGCGGGCGGGGGCTTATCGGAATCTGGGAGTCCCCTTTAATAAGGGGGCCCCCAGATACCGGCCCCCCACCCTAAGTGAATGGATATGGGGTACATCGTACCCCTATCCATTCACCTGGAGGCAAAAAGTAAAAGTTAGTAAACACACAACACAAGGGTTTTTAAAATAATTTATTATTCTGCTCCGGAGGCCCCCCCTGTCTTCTTTATTAGCTCTATTACCAGGGGGGGCTTCTTCTTCCACTCTCCGGGGGTCTTCTTCCACTCTCCGGGGGTCTTCTTCCACTCTCCGGGGGGGGTTTCTTCTTCCGCTCTCCGGGGGGGGCTTCTCCGCTCTCCGGGGGTCTTCTTCTCTCTTCGCCGCTCTCCGCTGTTGACTCGGCGAACCCCGGTTCTTCTCCTGCTGTCCGGTGCCTTCTTCTTCAGCGCTGGCTGAACGTAGTTTGCGTACGTCGGGTTTCGCGTAACGTTACACATCCTAATAGCAGGCGCAGCCAATGCTATAGGATACCCACGTTCCCGCGTCGCGAGATTTAAAAGTCGTTTGCGTAAGTGATTCGTGAATGGCGCTGGACGCCATTCACGTTCACTCTGAAGCAAATGACGTCCTTGCGATGTCATTTGCCGCAATGCACGTCGGGAAAGTTTCCCGATGGAGCATGCGCTCTACGCTCGGCGCGGGAGCGCGCCTAATTTAAATGATTCCCGCCCCCAGGGGGAAAATTTACATTGTGCGCGCTTACGCCGGGCAATTTTGCTGGCGCGCCCTCGCAATTTACGGAGCTACTGCTCCGTGAATCGAGGGCAGCACAAAATATTTGCGTGGGGCGCAGGGCAAAATCGTTGCCCTGTGCCTCCGCAAATAAAGCGCAAATGTACCTGAATCTGGGCCCTTGTTAAACCATACCCATATTTTGACTACACCCACCATTGGTGGCAACTTTTCCGTGTGAAAGCTTTTTTAGATCCTGATCAATACCCTTGAGCACCACTTTTAACAGTAAAACAGGGTTAATTTTTAATGAGGTTTCATTCTACCTGGAATTCATAAATGTTTTTATGCGCATGTAAGACAAAATGAATTGATATTTGTCATTTTTAGTAAACCAGATTATTTTACATATTATTCAGCCGACATTCTGTGTACTTTATTTTCTAAGGTAGTTGATTTTGCCTGATCATAAAGCCTTCACCGGTAGAATTCTTTTTTTGCCAGTCTCACATCATTCTAAACGTATCAAGGCTTTTTAATTTCCAGAGCTGGTATGTGGTGCCACTGATTTAATGAAAACATGCTACAACTGTTGGATTTAGATAGTTCCAGGCTACAGGCTACACGTTGTATCTTTGAACACAGCAGACAACAAGCCGACAGACATCATAGCTGGTGGTAATAACAATAACACAACTTTTCTGAGATGCCTTAGAAGTTATAGCTCAGTTCAGAAAAATAGAGCACTGGGATTACTAAAAAAGTACAGAGAAAAAGAAATGAGTTGAATCTTCTTACACATGGAATTTTTTTTCGGGTTTACGTTTCCAGAATGTAATTTAACCCTTTTATGTGATTCTCTTTCTCAGTTTGTTAGCTTTAGCAATGTTGGCTCAAACTGTGGTTTTATTTAGCATTGCATACATGTGGATCACTGATCTCCTGTGTTCAATGTGAAATGGGCCTTGCATAAAAATGGAAGGCCTTCTTATTCCTCACCCCCTCCCTTCAGTGCAAAAGTGCTCAGTAAAAGCAAAATAAAAAAATATCTGGAAAACAAGGTAAAAAGATACCTACACAAATTATTCAGATGTGTTTAGTTTAAGGTCTACTTCACACTAGTGGGACTTCTGAGGCAGACCCATATGTCACTACAGGAGTAAACATTAACCACTTACTGGGCACTTAAACCCCCCTCCTGCCCAGACCAATTTTCAGCTTTCAGTGCTGTCGCACTTTGAATGACAATTGCGTGGTCATGCAACACTGTACCCAAATGACATATTTATATATTTTTTCCCACAAATAGAGCTTTCTTTTGGTAGTAACCTCTGCGGTTTTTATTTTGTTATAACATTTTGCAAAAGGGTAATATTTCTCCTTCATTGATGTATGCTGATGAGGCTGCACTGATGGGCTGCACTGATGGGTACCGATGGGCTGCAGTTATGGGCACCGATAAGGCGGCACTGGTGGTCACCGATAAGGCAGCACTGGTGGGCACCGATAGGCGGCACTGGTGGGCACTGATTGGCGGCACTGAGAGGTGGCACTGAAGGGCATTGATAGGAGGCACTGGTGGGCACTGAGAAGTGGCACTAATAGGTGGCATTGATAGGTGGCACTGATAGCTGGCAATGATAGGCATTGGTAGGTGGCAGTGATGGGCACTGATGAGTGGCAGGCACTGATCGGTTACACTGATAGGCAGCATTACTAGGTGGCACTGATGAGTGGCATTACAGGTGGGCACTGATAGGTGGCACTGTGGGCATTGATAGGTGGCACTGCAGGCATTGATAGGTGGCACTGTGGGCAATGGCAGGTGGCACTGGCAGGCTGTATTTTTGGGCACAGAGGAGGCAGATGTGCCTCCTTCCTCTTTGGGACTGATATCCCTTGTAAACAAGCCAGTGATCTGCTTTTTTTTCTCCTCACGCTATCAGCGTGAGGAGAAAAAAAAGCGATTACCGATCCTTTGTTTACATCATGTGATCAGCTGTCATTGGCTGACAGCTGATCACATGGTAAGGACCGGGACTGGCCCCTTACACGGATCTGTGATCCACGAGTCTCAGTGACTCGGTGATCACAGCGCATGCCCTGCATGGAGCGTGCGACGCGTGTTTTCAGGCCCCCGCTGTAGCCGTTATTTGACTATAGTGCGGGCCTCTAGTGGTTAACATAGGGGTGGGAAGAGGGCATGACTATGACAGTCCTGAACAGAAAGACACTGATGGAGTCTGCATCACTAGAAATGGGCAGAAGGTAGGGGTCATTGGCTGCTTATGATAAGGGAAATCTTTGGAATATTTTCTGGCATTAGAACATTCTCCTATGTTTCTAATGCTCATAAAGGTATTGTGGAGGCAGGATGATGACATCAACTTGTGATAACATGTGTAGCGCCTGGTAACTTAAAAAGTACCGGTGCTAGTTAAATTTAGAGAGGGATCAGAGTGTTAACTGACTCTGATCCAATTATTATGTTCAAAACTGAGTCTCTGTCTCAACTTGGCTGTGCTGTGGGCTGTCTATTGTTGCTGGGGTGTAGTTCCTACCCCAGGGCTATGGGTGGCAGCAGTGGAGTCGAGGTTTGGGTGCTCTTCCCTAGCAGCCTAATAGGAGGGTTCAGCCTCGCTGTGCATGCTGGGGGAGGGTATTTATGGGACAGAGGCCATTAGTCTTGGCTCTTCTTCTTCGGAGTGCGGCACCCACCTTCAGGGTGACTGCATCACGACGCCCCGGCATAATGGCCTTCCAGGCAGGGGTGCGCGTGCCACGCGGTGTTCCTGGTTCCCAGGACCATGTTGTTCCGGGACAACTAAGATGTGGCGGGGAGCTCTGTGGTCGACTGGGTTCCCAATCCTGAAGATCCCAAGTGAGATAGCTGTTCGGTGGGGAGTCCCTCTGAGGAGAGCCAATAAGAGGCTGGCGATCCAAACCACCGGAGATCAAGGTAGCCGGACACTGAGAGGCTGGTCACCTGTCAGTCGGTACCTGAAACTATCTGAAAGAGATCCAGACGCAATTCTATCAAGGAGGATCATCTCCGTAATTATAATCACAGGGAGGGCATGTGGCAGAGGCTTCTCCCTGAGTCCATTTCAGGAGGGTCTGTGGCAGAGACTTTTCCTTCAAGTTCGAGCGATACTCTGGCTGCCAGGTCAGTGAGAGGGGCCTGCCCAGGTATGCTATACCCACTCTGGCTAGAGTGGCGAAGAATACAAAGTATTGTTTGGACCAGGACTGTTTCCCTGTTGTTACATCTGAGTCTGCTATTTCTCCTTCTACTTCACCTCTACTCTTCATCACAAGTTTTAGGCCTCATGCACACTGGACGTTAAAATAACAGTAGCTTTGCAGTGAGTTTTTCAACTTTTTTCAGCTTTTTTTCAACGTTTTTTCAATATCGTTCATTAGCGTTTTTTAGCGTTTTTCCGCATTAGCGTTTTTTTGCGTTTTTTGGTTAAAGATTTTTTTTTTAATTTTTTTTTTCAATGGATTAAAAAAATAAAAAACGCTGGTGAGTGACGTTTTTTAGCGTTTATCAGTGTTTACTGAAGTTTATCAGCGTGTATCAGCATTAGAGCGTTTTTACAGCTGAAAAACGTCTCTCAGAACCCACTTTTTTTTTATTTATTTTTTTACTGCTCAAAAACGCCACTGCCCAAAACTGCTGATAACAGCCTATGTGTGCATAGACACATAGGATAACATGATGGAGAGTTTATTAACTGTAGAAAAAAACGTCTACTGCCAAGAACAGCTGCTGTAAAAATGTCCAAAAACGTCCAGTGTGCATTAGGCCTTAATGTTTTTACCCGGCTGGGTAATAAAGAGCACAGAAAAGACACCTGTCGTGGACATTCCTTTATTGCTATATTCACTATACACCCCTAGGACGGCGAAGGAGCCATGAGGTAACGTGCCACCCAAAACAAACCAGCAGCTCCTTCGGGGGTAGTGCTACACATGTATGCATCTCAAGGGTTAATTTTCATTTTTGTGGCAACTACTGTATGTTTTATTGTCATCTTTCTAAAAGCAACTCAAATAATGCTTAACATCCCTGTGTCGATCTTTGCATTTCTTCTTCTGTCCAAGATATGAGATTCTTTGTTTGGCTTGTATCTGATCTGTTATGTTCGCATAGTTTTGTGCTGTCTAAATGCTGGGTTACAGGATAGCAATCTGCACTTTCATACTTGAACTTGGTACAGGTCTATCAGAAATACCATATGAAAAAACCTTTTGTGTCCAAGCTGGCCTTGTGACTAAGGCACAAGCCACATCATTCAACGGCACTGCACAATTTCTCCGATTTTCAGAAATCTGAAGTAAAAGACAATCTTTGTGTAAGATACCTGTGTTCAGCCTAATGTTAGAGTAACAAAGAGACATCTATCTTGAATGTACTAGTCAACTGTCTGGATTGCTTTCAGCCTGTGTTGCCTGGTACTAGAATATGTGAGCTCAAGCAAGCAAGCAAGAAGATTATAATCCGCTCACTCATCATAACAGAGAAGAATTAAATAAATATGCTGTGTAATCATATTACAGTCACAGCCAAAACTGTTGGCTGGGTAGGGAGGTGGGCAAGAAATTCTGTACATGTGCATCTCACACAATAAAGAACACCACATATTTTCTTTTCTATTTGTGCTATAAAGTGCTATTTATTTGCACATATGCAGCATACAGTTCTATATATATATATATATATATATATATATATATATATATATATATATATATACACACATATATATATATATATATATATATATATATATTATATATATATACATATATATTATATATATATATATATATATATATATATATATATATATATAATATATATATATATATATATATATACATACATATATATATTATATATATATATATATATATATATATATATATATATATATATATATATATATATATATTGGATTTCTGAAGGACCATGAGCAGACGTGTGCGTATAACGCTACTTATCCCCTTAAGCAAATCCACGCTCCCTGGACATTTACTGCGCTCCTAGTACTGAAATTCCACAGTGAATGGTTGCAGATAGCTGAGAGCTAATCATATTAAATCCTTTTTGATGCTTTTTAGCTGAACTTTGAAAATGAGCTTTAACAATATACGTTGAGTAGGAGCTTCAGCAAAACAGGTTCTAAGTTCCGTTCCCAAAGGATGCTCAGACTTCTCTAGCAGCTCATGCACCTTCAGACAGATGCATCAATCCAAAAAGTTTCAGTGTATTATCTGCAATTGGTTCAATTCGAGTATAAGGAGCCTGTGCAGGTTCGTTTGTATTTTCTATGTTGTTACATAGCCATGTGGACATTAGGTAGGCTTTACCATGTGGGCATTCGATAGGCTTGGTTATGCAGCTAAAGACTATGGCCCAGATTCACATACATCGGCGCATATTTATGCGGGCGTAGCGTATCTAATATACACTACGCCGATGCAGTGCACAGAGGCAAGCATCGTAGGTGGAAGTGGGCGTGAGTCATGCTAATGAGGCGTGACCCCATGCTAATGATGGGCCAAGCGCCATAGAAGTACATAAAACGAACGGCGCATGCGCGGTCCCGTGGCCGCATCCCAGTGCGCATGCTCAGAATCACGTCAGGACAACTGCCTAAGATACGTCGAATCACTGCCTACGACATGAACGTAACCTACGCTTAGTCATATTCACGTACAACGTAAACGACAAAAGATACAACGGCTTGTGTTCCCTGGTCCATACCTTTGCATGAGTTGCGCCTCCTATATGGGGAATAACTTTACGCCGGACGTACGACTTACGCAAACCGCGTATATTATGCGCAGGGCGCAACTACGTTCGTGAATTGGCGTATCTCCCTCATTTGCATATGTGCATAGAAAATCAATGGGAGCGGAAAATGCGCCCAGCGTAAATATGCGCCCACGATACGACGGCGTAGACAAGTTACGTCGGTCGTAGGAAGCCTATTTTTAGGCGTATCTCAGATTGTGGGCACGGCGCACAGATACGACGGCGCATAGATAGACTTACGCGGCGTATCTCGAGATACGTTGTCGTAAGTGCTTTGTGAATCCGGGCCTTAATCTTCACAATCTATGGATCTCTCTGGAAGCACGGGCCTCCCATACATGTGTTAGCTGTAAAGCACAACCCATCTCTGGTTTAACTCACCAGAGCAATCAAGATCAAGCAATGACAGTATGTCTATGAAGATTTATCCAAGGCATGGTATAGCTAGCAGTAGTTACTCACAAGTGGACTTGTACTGTAATGTTGAAGATGTTTAGCTGCTTATTCAAGCAGATTCTGCAATTCAAATGAGTGTCAGGAACATAACATTTACAGCCACGAGGATAACGCAGTGAACTTAATCTAATCACCATGAAATGTGTCAAAACTGATTATTGACTTTTCAAGAACATGACAGTAGGTGTTCAAATTTGTGGAACCAACTTGTTCTAATCACTTAGTGGGCTCTGATGCTCTCTTTAATCTTGGTGAGGCAGGGACAAGTATGAGATTGGGAGTCATGGAGTGCATCGAAGCTCAATAGGAGAATGATCAGATTTTTAAAAGGGCAACTGCACTGTTGTTTTTAAAATCAAAATTATGATTCGCCTAGCACACTTATTAAATTGACAATATAAATGTTATCCCCATATAAATTAAGATTCTGCCATGGTCTGCCTAACTTAATGCCCCGTACACACGACCGGGTTTTCCGACGGGAAAACTTGAAGTAGAGCTTTTGGCCGTGTGTATGCTCCATTGCAGTTTTTCTGACGGGAAAACTGCCAAACCCGCTGGACAAAAAAAAGAGAACCAGCTGTCTTTTTTCCTGCTGGGATTCCCGACTGACTTTTTCCCGCCAGAAAACCCAGCCGTGTGTAGCAGAAACCGGACATTTTTGGCAGTTTTCCTGTGGGTGAAAAACTCAGATGGAGAATAAACACAGTCGGGATTCCCAAGGAAAAGCTCTCAACTGAGTTTTCCCGACGGGAAAACGGATCGTCTGTACGGGAAAAAGTTGAGAGCAGGTTTGTGGTTTTCCCCTCAGGATTTCCGACGGGCCTTTTCCCGTCGGGAATCCCGGTCATGTGTACTAGGCATAACTCTGTTGCTAAAATCAACCAATGGTGACCTCTTACATCATCACTGTCTGACCATCCAGGCTCCTGAGTGGCAAAGTACACAGGAAGTACTATCCTGGGTTCTACAAGTCCTAGCATTCAATATATTTCAGAAAAAAAGTTTATAATGGAGTTCCACTCATTTAAAAATCAGCTGCTACAAAAGGTGTAGCTGCTGACTTTTAATAAATCAGACACTCACCTGTCACGTGGTCCAGCGATGCAGGCGCACAGAGCCCCGCTCCTCTCCACCTCCTCTCCGTGGCGCCAGCATTGTTACTGTGGGGACACGACTGTTGCTTCATAACCGGGTGCACACTGTGCATGCAAAAGCTGTGCTGTGATTGGGTGGGAAATCTTCTGGGACCTGTGACATGTCCCAGAAGATTTCAGGGAGGGAGGAGGGAGAGGTGATCTTTCTTCCGGTGCCAGGGAGGAAGTGGGAGGTGGGTGCCCGTAAAAATATATATATATATAGGGGTCATCTACACTTAAAGCGGAAGTTCCATTTTTAGGTGGAACTCCGCTTTAAGATAAAGAACAATATTGTAAAAAACCACAGCACTGTCAATACTGTCCAATGCTGTGACCACCAAGCATTTGTCTCTTGATTATGCCCTGAACCCTCCTTTTTTGTATTTCGTGTTTAATTTTAGCCTTAAATGTGTGTAGTCAAAACTTTTTTAGTTTTGGATAGAGTATAGAATGGTTAAAACTCCTGCCAGGTTTTCTTTTTTGCCTTCTGTGTGCCATTGAGAGATTTCACTTTCCAGAGACGAAATGGCAAGATAGAGAAAATATTCCAAAATGGGGGAAATTCCCTTGCTAAACAGTGTCCCCTTTGGACAATTTCTCCCTTACCTTTTGTTCTGAGGACAACTCTGAAATTTTAGATTGCCCCTCATATGTTTATCTCATTGTAAATGGATGCTAGTAAAAAGAGTGGTAAAGTTCTTAAATGGGGACACAGACAATAATAAAGACTTGACAGAGGGACTAAAACTGCCCCACTCTATTAAAAAAAAAAAAAAGAAAAAAAAGGTAGTTGAATAGAAATGCATATTAAGAAAAGTAAGCTGAGATATTCTGACAGTGTGTGTATTCCATTCATATTTGTGCAAATGCCATTTCACAGCCAGTGGAAAAGATAGTTACACATCAAAGTGGAGCTCCACTCAAAAGGGGAAGTTCTGCTTTAAGGACTAGTTCCTCGCTCCTCTTGATGAATTAGCATTTTTGAGGAACGGGGGGAGCGGTTACACGATTTTGACAGGTAACTGCTCCACTTTTGTTCCGACCACCCACCTAGGCAATCAGAAACTGAAGTTCTCCTCCCCCCTGCAGTTTTCTGGGACACTGACAGGTCCCAGAAGACTGCATCCACCATTCATGATGCGCAGCGCTGCTTGCGCATGCTCAGTAAAGCCCCAAGCTGTCATAGCTAGGTGCCCATAATGAAGATGCCGGCTCCGAGTCCTCAGCAGTATCCTGGACTGTGCAGTGTTGGATCTTACATCTGGACAAAAAAAATGCTACTGAAAGCTACTACAGGAACATCTGAGTGCTTAAACTTTTTCCAATTTTCAGCTTCTAGAATTCTTAAAGTGACAGAACCTCTTAAAGCATTTGCATCCTCTGATGTGGCCCCCGCCTCCTGCTCTGGGATTGGGGGTTAGCAAGCCCAGATCGTGGGTTCCAGACCTGCCATACCTGAGCATCAGCGTGAAGATCGGAGCCAGCCCTACAGGAAGCAGAGCCAATGCTTCCTGTATAGTGCCGTCCCCTGTTAATGGTGAAGTGATATTATATGTACTCCGTATGTGATCTCAGCAGTACCAGCCAGCAGTACCCACCAGTACCAGCCAGCAGTACCCACTAATACCCAGCAGTACCAGCCACCAGTACCCAGCAGTACTAGCAGTACCAGCCATCAGTAACCACCATTACCCACCAGTACTAGCCAGCAGTGCCCACCAGTACTCGCCAGCAGTACTTGCCAGTACCAACCAATAGTACCCACCAGCCAGAAATATCCACCAGCAGTACCAGCCAGCTGTACCCACCAGTACCGGCCATCAGTAGCCACCAGTACCAGCCAGCAGTACCCACCAGTAGTACTAGAAAGCAGTATCCACCAGTACCAGCCAGCAGTACCCACCAGCAGTACCAGCCAGCAGTACTCACCAGTAACAGCCAGCAGTACCCACCAGCAGTACCAATATAGACATCTAAAGAGGAATGCAAGTTTCAACCCTTGCTTTAAAGGCTGACTTGGATCAGGTGCCTCTCCATCCCTAGCCTTCTTATTGGTTACTTTCTATGTGAGGATGATCATATTTTTCTATAAGTCTCACTTCTTAAGCATTAAACCCAATTGCAAATATATACACTAATGTGTAGCAGCTTACCAGTCCTTAGTTGTGATAGCTGCATTTATTTTCCTTTTCAGGCTTATGTTTCTTTATTTTCACTCAGTGTCCATGCCAGTAACACTCTTCTGTCCTACAGTGACAACCCTCATTAACTGTCATAGGCGTGCGCAGGGGGTGTGCCGGGTACCCTAATGACCCTGTGCAGTGCAGATTCCCCCTGCTATTTCACCAAAGCTTCTAATAAAAATAAAAATATAAATAAAATTGTAAAAAATAATACAAAAATAAACAATAAAAATAAAAAACTATTGACACTGTTCACTGCCCTACTGATACCAACCTCTGCCCTACCGACACCATCCACTACCCTAATACATTTTAAAATGATTACATTTATTTAGAGTGTGTGTGTGTATACATATATATATATATATATATATATATATATATATATATATATATATATATATATATATATATATATATATGTATAGATATATCTATATATATAGAGAGATATAGAGATATAGATAGATAGATAGATAGATAGATAGATAGATAGATAGATAGATAGATAGATAGATAGATAGATAGATAGATAGATAGATAGATAGATAGATAGATAGATAGATAGATAGATAGGATAGATAGATAGATAGATAGATAGATAGGATAGATAGATAGATATATAGATAGGATAGATAGATAGATATATAGATAGATATGGACACATGTGTGTTTGCGTTTTGGGGTGCACACCCTAATGTAATAGGCAGTGTCATCTTAAGAGCATTATAGGCCCCCGGGCAATACAGTGCACTGGGGCCCTGTCTACACAATTATGCACGAGAATTACTGACAAAAATCATAACATTTACTGGCAGAACCACATTTTTTACTGGCACTGCAAAAAAAGTACCTAAAATTACAGTTTTCAGTGCCCAACAATGCAAATGTCAGTATTTAAACTAGAAACATATAGCTAGTGCTATTAGAAATGTGTTTAAGTTAAACAAAAGTAAAAAAAAAAAAAAATGTCTTCATTGACATGAAGGTCAGGTTACTATAACCCAGCCAGCACAGAGTTTCCTCTTACATCAGAGTCTGCAGGATTCCCCCTTACAGTGAAAGGGAACTCTTATGTAAAGGGGAATGCTGCAGATCATGATCTAAGGGGGGAACTCCGATGTGGAGGGGGGCTATGGTGACCAGAGACAACCTTATATCAGAGTCCACTGCTTTCTCTTTCCCACTTAGGTTCCCACTCAGGGTCCGCAGACTGAGTTCCCCCTTGCATTGTAAGGGGGAATCCTGCAGACTCTGATGTGTGGGGTACTCTGGAGACCAGAGACCACCTTCCTTAGATTAAATACACTAAGGTAAGGGGGGTCACTAATATAGCAGGGGGAACCTTTATATCAGTGCCCCCTTACATTTTTGCATTCACTCCCCCCTTACATCAGCAACCCCCCGCACTCGTGGAGGACCGGATCTTCTCTGTGATTTCCGCGAACTGGGCATGGGCAGTTCTAACCCGTCACTCTCCATAATTATTTACTGGGGTTGCTGGGCAGCCGGTGGGGCCCCCAGGCAAGCGGGGCCCCCGGGCAACTGCCCAGCGTGCCCAATGGAAAAGATGGCCCTGGTAATAGGCTGTGCACACCTATGTTAACTGTACTGTAAATATGGGGGACAATTGTCACTTAAAGACATGAAGTGTTTTAGATTACAGAACACCTACCCATCCCTCTTCTCAAAGGCATGGTGCTAGTGATGGTGGTGGGGTGGCACTTTTTTTTTACAATTATAGTGGGTATAGAAAAGAATCACCACCCTTTAAAACAATAAAAAACATTTGCATTGCAGCCTGAAATAAAGACAGACACAGTTTTTGTTTTATCCAGCTGTGTTTACTAGTGCAACTTATAACATCCCAGTGAACAATATAACATTAATGCCCTGTACACACAATAGGAATTTCCTATGGGCTAAAATCTGATGGCATTTTCTGTCAGAATTCTGTTCAAGCTGTCTTCCATCAGTCTTGCATACACACTGTCAGACTAAATTCCGACCGTCCAAAACGCGGTGACGTAAAACACTACAATGAGCCGAGAAAAATTAAGTTCAATGCTTCCGCGCATGCGTCCACTTGATTCTGAGCATGCATGTTTTTTTTCTCTTTCGGAGTTTCACACAGACGATCGGAATTTTCCATCAGAAAAAAATAAAAAATGTCTAATGTCTAATAAAACTATTTCCAAACTCTGACGTAAAAAAATCCTATGGGGCCTACACACGATAGTAATTTCTAATGAAAAAATTCCATCAGACTTTTTTCATCAGAAATTCCCATTGTGTGTACAAGGCATAACATATCAGAAAAAATAAAAGGAAAATAAAGAATTATTGAGTTGGAAAAATCACCCTCCTTATGTCAGTATTTTGTTGGACCACATTTTGCTTGAATTACAGCCTGTATTTTTTGGGGATATGTCTCTACTAACTTTTGTACATGAGACTAAAATGTAGTTTTTCGGCCTCAACACCAAACAATATGCAATACAGCTTACCATTCAAATAACAACATTACTTCAGTAAAGCATGGAGGGGGTAATATTATTTTATGAAGGGGGTAATATCCGGGTATGGGGGCGCTTCTCTGAAGCAGGGACTGGGGCACTTGTCAGGATAGAAGGAAAAACGCATGGGGCAAAATACAATCAAATTTTTTAGAAAAATCTGCTGCCCTCTGCCAGAAAGTTGTCAATGGGAAGAAGGTTTACCTTCCAACATGACAATGACCTAAAGCACACAATAAAAATGACCACACAGTGGTTGATGGAGAAAAACCTTAGTTAGACTTACCGGTAACGGTATTTCTATGAGTCTTTCAGGACAGCACCTGGAGAGAGAGCGCAGCTCCACCCACTTCCCAGGAAACACTGCAGTCAATGCTATAACTTCCGCCCCCTTCCACCATGGCCTCAGTTGTTCACGAGTACCTCCGGCCACGCTGAAATTAGATAAGCAGAACATAGACACTACACGCATTAGCATATATATATATTATCTTTAATAATAAAAGGGCGGGTTATCGGTGCTGTCCTGAAAGACTCATAGAAATACCGTTACCGGTAAGTCTAACTAAGGTTTTCTCACCTCGTCTTTCAGGACAGCACCTGGAGATGATAACCGAGTACTTACTCTAGGGTGGGACCACCGCTTGCAGGACTTTCCTGCCAAAAGACTGCTCTGACACAGAGAGCAAATCCATCCTATAATGACGAGCGAAGGTGGAAAAGCTCGTCGACACGTTGCCGCTTTACAGATGTGTTCTGGTGAAGCTCCAGCCCGTTCTGCCCAGGAAGTTGCCACCGCCCTAGTAGAATGGGCCATTACTCCCGGAGGAGGATCCAAACCTTTAGCTTTGTATGCCTCATGGATAGCCATGCGTAACCATCTAGCCAGAGTACTTTTGGAAGCCCCATGCCCCTTGCGGGATCCTGAAAACAGAACAAAAAGCGAGTTCGCCTTTCTGAACTCACTAGAGACCTCTAGATAGCGTCTAATGCATCTCCTGACATCTAAGGAATGGAATTCCCTCTCCTTCGGACACGAAGGAGTTGGACAAAAGGTAGGTAACACTATTTCCTGCGTCCTATGAAATACTGACACTACTTTCGGAAGAAAACTCGGATCAGTTCTTAATACTACCCTGTCAGGGAAGATTGACAAAAAAGGCTCCAAAATGGAAAGCGCCTGAAGCTCGCTAACTCTCCTCGCTGAGGTGACCGCTACCAAAAGCACCAATTTCAAAGTCAGAAATTTTATAGAGGCATCTACCAGTGGTTCGAAGGGCCTTTTAGTCAAACCCCCCAGAACCACTGATAAATCCCACTTGGGGAAAAATTTAAACGGGGAAGGCCTAGCCCTGGCTAAGGCCTTAAAAAATCTGATGACGTAGGGCTCTAGAGATAAACGTCTCTCTAGAAAGACTGACAAAGCCGCCACCTGCGCCTTCAAGGTGCTGGCTGCCAGACCCTTATCCATACCGTCTTGTAAAAACTCCAAGACGGAACAAGTATTCAAAGGAGAATAATTTTTACCTTCACACCAAGAATTGAAAACCTTCCAAGTCTTGAAATAGATGGCCCTCGTGACCTCTTTCCTGCTACTAAGTAGCATATCTACCAAACGTTTGGACAAACCCTTCCTGCTAAGAATTAGCTCTTCAGTAACCAGGCCGTGTGTCTTAACCGACTCACGTCTGGATGAAGTAGAGGGCCCTGAAAAAGCAAATCTTTCCTGACTGGCAGTACCCAGGGATCTTCTACTGCCAGATCCAACAGACTCGAAAACCAAGGCCTCTTGGGCCAGTACGGGGCTATCAGGATCAGAGTAGTTTTCTCCTCCTGAAGCTTCCGTAATACTAAAGGGATGATCTGAACTGGGGGGAAGGCATAGCACAGGCGGAAGGGCCAGCGTTGGACTAACGCATCTAGACCCTCTGCCTGGTCCATTCTGTTGAGAGAAAAATAAGCCGGAACCTTGGCATTGGACTGGGACGCGAACAGGTCCATCTGAGGGGTTCCCCACCTGTTTACTAGCTCTTGGAAGACCTCCGGGCATAAACACCATTCCGATTCCAGAACCCTCGTTCGACTTAAAAAGTCTGCCAGAAGGTTTAGGCTGCCTTTTAGGTGTACTGCCGATAGGGAAGCCAAGTTCACCTCTGCCCAGGACAGAGTCTGTAAGGCCAGATTGAGGAGTACCTTGCTTCTCGTGCCCCCCTGTCTGGAAACATACGCCACTGCTGTGGCGTTGTCTGACAAAATCTGGACATGTTGGTCCAGAATCAGCTCCTGGAAGGCCCTTAGCCCTAACCAAATGGCCCTGAGTTCCCTCCAATTGGAGGACCTTCTGGACTCTTCCCTCGTCCAGGATCCCTGTGCCATCTGCCCGTCTAGGTGAGCACCCCATCCCCACGAACTCGAGTCCGTAGTTAGGACCCTTGTAGTGGGGAAGGACCAAGACAGGCCTAGGCGCAGATTTGCCTGGCCTCTCCACCACCAAAGTTTCCTCTTCACTGAAGACGGAACTCTGAATCTTTTCTCTAGGGATTCCCCATGGGTCCAATTCTGAAGGATAGCCTGTTGTAGGTCCCTTGAATGAAGACGAGCCCACTGCACCGCCGGAATGGCAGCCGTGAGTAAGCCCATTGTGGACATGGCTGAGCGAACAGAAATCGGCACATTTGTCTGAATTGTCTTCACCGCAGCCTGAACTTTCTCTATTTTTTCTTCTGGTAGGAAAATCTTCCCCTGAACAGAGTCTATAGTGTATCCTAGAAAGACTATCCTCTGGGAGGGCACTAGATTTGACTTTTCTCTGTTCAGAATCCACCCGAGCCCTTCCAAATGAGCCTGGGTCCTCCTCAGGTCCAGGAGAAGCTGCTTCTCCGACTTGGCGAACACCAGGTGGTCGTCCAAGTATGGAATTATGGAAATCCCCCTGAGCCTTAGGGGTGCCAAGGCCTCTGCCACCACTTTTGAAAAGACTCTGGGAGAGGAGGAAAGGCCGAATGGGAGGGCTCTGAAATGGAAATGTCTCACTCCGCTCTCTGTTCTGATGGCTAGGCGCAGATAGCGCTGAGAGGAAGTCTTGATCGGGACGTGCAAATATGCATCCCTTAAATCTATCGATGCTAGAAAGCACCCCAGAGGAAGAAGCTTTCTCACCGAGTATATAGAATCCATGCGGAATCTCTTGTACCGGATAGCTAGATTCAGGACTTTTAGGTTTAAAATTAACCTGAATTTGCCCGACGGTTTCCTTACTAGAAATATATGGGAATAACAGCCCTCCCCCTGTTCTCTCTGGGGCACTGGCGTAATCACCCTCTGTTGGAGAAAATCTTCCACTAATGCCAGCATTGCCCGAGATTTCTCTTGCTCCCTGGGCAACTGGGTCACATAAAACCGCGACGGTGGTCTTCCCGAGAACTCCAGTGCGTAGCCCTCTGCAATCAGTTTGAGGACATACGGACTGGACGTCGCCTCTGCCCACTGTGGAAGGAAGGCTTGGAGCCGACCTCCCACAGCTGGGAGACCGTCACTGGGGCTTAGCAGGCTGGCTGGGGGAGCGAAATAACACCCCAGGCTTCCCGCGGCTCCTCTGGGACCGCCAGGGTCTACCACCCTGGCCTCTTTGCGAATCCTTAGGACCCCTGGCTTGGTAAAAAGGACGAAAATTTTTCTTGGGCCCTGAATCTACCTTTTTTAAAGGAAGAGCCTTCTTTCTATCCGCCGTCCTATCCAGAACGGCGTCTAGCCCTGTGCCAAACACCAAGTCTCCTTCAAAAGGTAATCCACACAGTTTCAGCTTAGAGGCTGTGTCCCCCTGCCAGGTCTTAACCCATAAGGCCCTTCTGGTTGAATTTATCAACGCCGAGGATCTGGCGGAGAGCTTCACGGATTCAGCAGATGCATCCGCTATATAGCCTACCGCTTTCATAAGGACTGGAAAGGACTCCAAAAGCTCTCTACGAGAGGTACCAGCCTCGATGTGACCTTTAAGCTGATCCAGCCAATGTTCAAGGGCCGGAGGAAACACTACAACTGAGGCCATGGTGGAAGGGGGCGGAAGTTATAGCATTGACTGCAGTGTTTCCTGGGAAGTGGGTGGAGCTGCGCTCTCTCTCCAGGTGCTGTCCTGAAAGACGAGGTGAGAAAAGGTGAATGTCCTTGCATGGCCTAGTCAGAGCCCAGACTTAAACCCCATTGAAAATCTGTGGAATTACTTAAAGACTGCAGTCCACTATCAGTCACCATCAAATTTAACTGAACTTGAGCAGTTCTGCAAAGAAGAGTGGGCAAATAGTGAAAAGTCTAAGGCCCGGATTCACAAAGACTTACGCCGACGTATCTAATGATACGCCGTGTAAGTCCACAGATGCGCCGTCGTATCTATGCTCTTGATTTTGATTCTGCAAAGGAGATACGCCTGAATTTCAGCTCCATCCGACTAACGTAAGTCTCTTACGCCGTCTTATCTTGGGCGCATATTTACGCTGGCCGCTAGGGGCGCTTCCATTGATTTATGCGTTGAATATGTAAATGACCTAGATAAGCCGATTCACGAACGTACTTGCGCCCGTCGCAGTAAGCTACGCCGTTTAGGTAAGACGTACGTCCGGCGTAAAGATAAACCACCAAATAGCAGGTGTAAGTCATGTTAGGGTATGGACGTCAGAACAGCCGTCGGATTTTACGTCGTTTGCGTAAGTCGTACATGAATGGGGCTGGGCGTAGGTTACGTTCACATTGTATGAATTGAGCCGGCGTATCTTAGGGAGTAAATTCTACGTGATTCTGAGCATGCGCCCACATGCGCCGTTCGTTCGGCCCTTCATTTACATGGGGTCACGGATAATTTAAATGTATCACGCCCACTACCTGCCTACTTTTAATTAGGCGGGCTTACGCCGGCCCATTTACGCTATGCCGCCGTAACTTAGGGAGCAAGTGCTTTGTGAATACTGGTCTTGCCTCTCTATGTTACGTCGACGTAGCGCATATGAGCTGCGCTACGCCCACTCAAGTATACGCCTCTACCTGAATCCGGTTATAAATGTGCAAAGTTAGTAGAGACATATGCCAACAGGCTAAACACTGTAATTAAAGCAAAATGTGGTTCAACAAAATACTGACATAAGGGGGTGATCCTTTTTACAACTCAGTAAATCTGTTTTTGACTTTTTTTTTTCTGACATGTTGCTGTTAGAGCTTTCACTTGGATGTTATAAAATTCAATAGTAAATACAGCTGGATACAACAAAAACCGTGTCTGTCTTAATTTTAGACTGCAAAGTAACAAATTGTGATTATTTTAGAGGGGGTGATTATTTTCTATACCCGCCGTATGTAACTGATATAACAAAACACTTTAAATGGAGGAAAATGGAGGAAATAAGAGAAGTTAATGGTTAGAGTTTACATACATTTTATTAAATCCAGCTAATTTAGTTTTATAACTGAGGTAATGGAATCAATAAGGAAGACATAGACAGAGGTTTAATGGAAGGAACAGTGTCCACAAAAACTCATGGCAAGATTGTTGTTTTATTATTTGAATTGCTCATTCTGACTTACTTTTCTCTTTTACTCTAATCTGCATCATTAGAAATTATGCTTTAACTTAATCCAGACTCACCTGTTTATCTCATTGCCAACAGTATGTTCTTTGTGTTGAGTAATTGCTTATGACATTTTTTCAATATTCCGCAATTGTACCTGTTAATAGTCCATTATAGAGGGAATAATTGTAATCAAGTATAGCCAAGTTAAATGATTTTCCATGTTTGCCCCTCACTCCTATGCAGTTCTGTTTTTCTGCTCATGTCCCATCCTGTTCCTATTTAATTATAAAAGGGGATGATCCTGCCTCTCTAACTTCTGATACAGACTTAATTGATAATTGAATTATGCAAGAAATGCTGCATGTGATGAATTGAAAAAGCCATTATCTCAGTTTCCTGCCTTACAAATTCCCATCTGAAGACAGAGTGGAGCTATTGTTATTATGTTCTGTTTAGGTACAATTGCTCTAACACTATCTACAATGTTCTATAATAATGTTTCCATGGTTTTCTCTTTTCCCAGGATGATGGTTTTGAGTTGTAATGGAACAATTGTTGACACTAAAAACTGTTAATTTAGAATAATTATTTAGCTAGATTTTGGATTCATGATGCTCTTGGGTTTTGCTGTCTGCTGCACAAGAGCAGAGGGAATTTTATCAGTATAGGCAATGATACTGTAGAATTAACCTAGAGATCACATTATGTAAATTACTTTTTAAGTAGCGTGTTAATGAACGCGTATTTATGTGTCCACTGGATGTACATTAACTGTTCGCCAGTGGTTTGTTTATCATGACTAAGCAGCTTCCAAACTATCTTAAAAATCACGGTAATCACTTATAGCAATGAGCAAAGTATCATAAGTGTAGTGCTGGCCGGAGGCTGGCTGCCTTGAAATATGTTCCCCTGCTGCATCTGGTTGATGTTTTCCTGCTGGAGATGGACCGATAAAGCAAAGAAAGAGAGAAAGGAGAGCATGGAGGACATCAATTTATTACAATATAGCCTGGCAACCCAGGGAGGGGGGATTGCTAATAACCACCATGACTGTGGAGTGGTCCTGCCCACTGTCCAAAGGGCATAGACAGCAAGTGACCAGGAGCCTGACTACAGGGCTCATGGCTGTTGTGGGCGCACAATGAGAGTCCAGGAATTGATGGGATGCTGATTTTGAGCTTATCCAGGAGCCAGAAGGCAATTGTGGCAGCTTGGCTGGAGAAAATGACAATGGGACTTTAATCCGGAGAACCATGTAGTGGGTGAGTTGTGCTTTGTGGAAAAGAGAGTGATGCACATGGTTGATGTGTGCTTAGGGTGACCACATTTCCAAACTACCATTCAGGGACACCCCCCCTTCTCAAAAATCAGCTTGTGCTGTAACGAATCGCAACACAGTGATTGGACACAAGAGGCGGGATTTATGATTTCTCCAATCACAAGCAGGGGGCGGGGATTGTGCTTCTCCAGGCATTCCCGGCCAGGACAAGAACTGTCAGTGAGTAAAGCGGTGATGTGGCAGCCTTTTTTGGGGGCATCAAATTGGCCCGGGGGTTGGCTGTGTTTGTTTCCATTCCGGGACACCGTATTGTCCTGGAATGAAGGTGCCTGCGGAACTGTCCCAGGCAATCCAGGACATGTGGTCACCCTATGCGTACTGTGTCTTCCTAGAGTATACAGAGAGCCCAGGGCCATGTGCTTTGCTGCTGTACTTGGCTGCTGTGAGCTAAGCTGTGCTGCTGAACAGATAGCAGGGCTGTGGGACCCTGAATATATGAGGCTGACTGCAAAGAAAGAACTTTAGTGGCAGAGCAATATAGGGCAGAACAAAAAAAAACGAGATCTGAACTGCATAATGGTGTTCAGGACTTTCAAGGCTTAGATTTTTAACTCCTAGTGGAACGTGGAGCCCTGTGTAAGTGGTGTGACCTCTTGCCTGGTGTCCCAGCTGTCGACAAGGTCTGTTGGGTTGAGAGCTGTTATAGTCTAATTGAATGTTCCAACTAGGTAAAAAGGACCCCCAACACTAGAAATCTTTTCATAGACCCACTGGTCAGTGGTATAGTTTGGGCCTCTTGTATGTGGATAGGCCACATATTCCTTTTGCTGGATAACATTTTGTATGCATGAAATTATGATTGTGCTGTTCATTTCTGTTTTACGGCCTTAAAGCAGAGGTCCACCCGTTTTTTATTTTTTTAAAAAAGCCAGCAGCTACAAATACTGCAGCTGCTGATTTTAAAAAAAATGGACACTTACCTGTCCAGCGCGCCCGCGATGTCAGCAGACGAGGCTGAGCAATCGCTCGGTCCTCGGCTGCTTCTGCCGCCATCCTCGGTGCGGCTTCACTGCCCGATTACCTACTGCACATGCGCGAGGATCGTGGCGCGCCATCACTGGTCCCCGCTCTCTTCTGGGAACAGTATTTCCCAGAAGACAGCAAGGGTGTGACGTCACGAGGCTGGACTCCCCGCGGGAGTCAGAACCTGGAAGTGGTGCAAATACCTGTCTCAGACAGGTATCTGCACTCCCTCCCCCCTGAATGGTGCCAAATGTGACACCGGAGGGGGGGATCCAGAAAGCGGAGGTTCACTTTTTGTGTGAACCTCCGCTTTAACAACCCCCTTTTCTCCTGCAGGGCTTCTTGGTTGTTAATAAACCTGGCTTTACACTGCAGGTACAGTGCAACCTCGGTTTAAGAGTAACTTGGTTTGAGAGCGGTTTGATTTGCGAGCAACTTTTTTTTTAATTCTGACTCGGTTTACGAGTGTTGACTCGCAAGACGAGCAGAATTCAAGCTAAATAGGCCTACAGTACCTCATTTGGCCTAAGGTACGGGAACGCAGAAGCCAAGAAAAGCCGAACATTGGCCTGCAGTTCCTCATTTGGCCTGAGGTACGGGGGCGCAGGAAAGAGCCAAAGTGTCCTATGGCCCTTTCGGCCGTTTTCGGTGCTCTCGGTCGCCCCCCCACCTCTGACCGCATTCGGTATTGCATCCCATTGAAGTCAATGCGGAACTAATAATTTTCGTTTCCATTGACTTCAATGAGAAAACTCGATTTGATATGCGAGTACTTTGGATTACGAGAATACTCCTGGAACGGAATATGCTCGTAATCCGAGGTTCAACTGTATGTCAGTGAGTTATGGGTCATTTCAGGGTGGAACATCACTGTGAAAAACAGAAGGACCCATCTAGCAAGCAGTTATTCCCAGGGGTAGGGCTACATAACCAAATCAGTACTTGCAACAAATGGAGCAAATTATCCCAGCGACCCATACTGACCTGCATATTACCTTTGTTAATACAGTATATATGATAACCAAGAACATCAGATGCCATAGTTTACCTACATTTTAGGGATGAGCCGAACCCCCCCCCCCCCCGTTTGGTTCGCACCAGAACCTTCAAACAGACCAACCGCGCAAACATTTAGAACCCCATTGACGTCTATGGGACTCGAACGTTCGAATTCAAAAGTGCAATTTTAAAGCCTAATATAAGTTTTAAAAACGGTCATTTTTTCAGGAGCAGTGATTTTAATGATGCTTAAATAAAAAATAAAAAAAAGGAAAAATTCCTTTAAATATTGTACCTACTGAGTGTCTATAGTATGCCTGTGAAAACGTCTTTGAGAACCTGGGTCTTGCCCCAGGGAACATGTATCAATGGAAAAAAAGTTTTAAAAACTGTAGTTTTTTCTGGAGCAGTGATTTTAATGATGCTTAAATAAAAAAATGTAAAAAATTCCTTAAAATATTGTACCTGCTGGGTGTCTATAGTATGCCTGTGAAGTGGCACGTGTTTAGAACTGTCCCTGCACAAAATGAGATTACTATAAGAAAAAAGTAATTTAAAACTGCTTGCGGCTTTAATGTAATGTCTGGTCCCTGCAATATGGATGAAAATCATTGAGAAAAATAGAAAAATAGCACAGACACAGACACACACCACGTAGCTTTAGGTGCAAACTACAGAGCACACGTGCAGTACACGCCAAGTAGCTTTAGGTGCAAACTATAGAGCACACGTGCAGTACACACCAAGTAGCTTTAGGTGCAAACTACAGAGCACACGGCCAGTACACACCAAGTAGCTTTAGGTGAAAACTACAGAGCACACGTGCAGTACACACCAAGTAGCTTTAGGTGCAAACTACAGAGCACACGTGCAGTACACACCAAGTAGCTTTAGGTGCAAACTACAGAGCACACGGCCAGTACACACCAAGTAGCTTTAGGTGCAAACTACAGAGGACACAGGCAATAAACCACGTAAGAATACTGCAGCTAGCACAATCACCTGCCTGCCAATAAATTAGGAATAACTGATCTAGCTAAACTATACATGTATGTATAAATATATGTACACCACCTGGGATGTATATATATCCTCTACACACTGTAACTTTAACTGACTAGCCTGCCTGCCTGCCTGCTCTATCTACCTGCAAAAAAGGATACTCTCTCTGTTCTCTCTTAACCACCGCAACACACTACACAAGGCCGACTTGCAGGCGGCCTTTTATAGTGTGGGGCATGTACTAAACCCCCATAGCCATAATTGGCCAAAGCCACCCTGGCTTTGGCCAATTATGGCTCTCTGTTTTTTGCAAGCTGTGATTGGCCAAGCATGCGGGTCATAGTGCATGCTTGGCCAATCATCAGCCAGCAATGCACTGCGATGCCGCAGTGAATTATGGGCTGTGAAACGTAACTCGAATTTGGCGTGAACGGCCCAAAACGTTTGTAATTCGACGAACGATCGAACATACGATGTTCGAGTCGAACATGAGTTCCACTCGAATACGAAGCTCATCCCTACTACATTTACACTTTTGGAATATGTGACTATATAACCTGATTCATGTTACATGTGCATCGGGTACCTTCTGTTCAATCTATTTTTTTCTCATTATAATTAGGGTTGAGCGAACCCGAACTGCGAACCCGGACTTTTGAGTTTTTTGTACCCGGACCCGGACAATTTGCTGTAAGTTCAGGTTCGGGTTCAGTGTTCGGCAATGTAATGGCGCGCTGCAGGGCAGCCAATCACCATTTGTTTAACTTGTGTGACCTAAAAGCCATCACAGCCATGCCTACTAATGGCATGGCTGTGATTGGCCAGTGCAGCATGTGACCCAGCATGTGACCCAGCCTCTATATAAGCTAGAGCACATAGCACAGCTCGTCACTCTGCTTTAGATAGGGTAGGGAAAGGCTGCTGCTGCTGCTGCTGATCTGATCTGAGGGAGAGAATTAGATAGGAGTCAGACTGTCCTGCTTCAGAAATCAAATTACACCAGCACTGCATATGTTCCTGTGAGATACTCTGTATTAGATACTTTAGGGAAAGGTTCCTGATTTTTCTTATAGAGAGAGAAATATATAGGAGTCAGTCCTGCTTCAGAAATCATATTACACCAGCACTGCATATGTTCCTGTGAGATACTCTGCATTAGATATTTTAGGGAAAGGTTCCTGGTTGTGCTTGTAGGGAGAGAAATATATAGGAGTCAGTCCTGCTTCAGAAATCAAATTACACCAAAGGAAAGGAAAGAACACGGTGGCGTCATCGCGTACAATGAGTATGCTCTCGTCACATTGAATGCCGTCGCCGCCATCTTGCTGCACCCTACCTATGCCTAGAAAGCTACCGCGCATGCGTCAAAGTCATTTCGAGCATGCGCGGGTTTCCACGGTGTCCAGGTAACTATACACACTCTCGGGTTTCTCGGCAAGAAAACTGCCGAGAATCTCACAATGAGAAAATAGAGAACATGTTCTCTATTTTTCTCGTCTGGATTCTGGGCAGTTTTCTTGTCCGGAAACCTGAAAGCCTCGTACACACGGTCGGTTTACTCGGCAAGAAATCTCTGCCAGCAGTTTTCTTGCTGGTTCATGCCGAGTAAACCAAGCGTGTGTACGAGGCTTAAGTCTTAGGCCCTGTACACACGGGGAAGAATTTCGTCAGGAAAAAACTGTCGTTTTCCCTGACGAGATTCTTGGCAAGAAACTCTTGCCGCCCGAGTGTACAGAATCTCGTTTTAAAAGAACCGCGGTTCTCTGGAAAGAAAAGAACGTGGTGACGTCATCGCGTAAGACGAGCATGCGCTCGTCACATTCTATGCCGTCGCCGCCATCTTGCTTCACCCTACCTATGCCGTTGAAGCTACCGTGCATGCCTCAAATTCATTTCGAGCATGCGTGGGTTTCCATGGCGACAGGTAAGTAAACACACTCTCTGGGAAACAGGCAGACAAGAATCTCGAGGAGAAAAAAGAGAGAATCCTGAAAGCCTCGTACACACGAACGGTCATCTCGGCAAGAAGCTGTTTTCTTGCTGGTTTTTGCAGAGAAAACCGGTCAAGTGTACGAGGCTTTAGGACTAAAATGGCATTTTAGTTTTAGTCCCATTTTAGTGTTCTGCAATTGTTTTAGTTTTAGTCATATTTAGTCGACTAAATCTCCAGTACATTTTAGTCGACTAAAACTCATTTTAGTTGTCTAAAATCTAATGGGTGTAATTAAATTGTAATTTATTAGTTACCATTTCTCTACAATTTCCAAACTCATTATATACTGCTGGAGTGTAGAATCGAATATGTTATTATTTATGGTATTAAGGTATGAACATTTTGAAGTCAAATATCAATTTAGTTTTAGTCTTATGCCGCGTACACACGAACGTTTTTCGGGTTCTAAAAAATTACGTTTTTTTTTTTAATGTCATTAAAAACAATTGTGTGCGGGCTCCAGAGCATTTTTCATGATCGTTTTTAAGGTTGTAAAAAATAGTTGTGTGTGGGCTTTAAGGACGTGAAAAAAATGTGCATGCTCAGAAGCAATTTATGAGACAGGAGCGCTCATTCTGGTAAAACTAACATTCATAATGGAGTAAGCACATTCATCACGCAGTAACAGACTGAAAAGCGCGAATCGTCTTTTACTAACATGAAATCAGCAAAAGCAGCCCCAAGGGTGGCGCCATCCGAATGGAACTTCCCTTTATAGTGCCGTTGTACGTGTTGAACGTCACCGCGCTCGTGTATAGACAAGGCCGTTTCAATGATCGGGTAGACCCTTAAAAACTTAATTTTTTAGGACCCAAAAAACGGTCGTATGTACGCGGCATCAGTCTTTTGACTAAAATGGCATTTTAGTTTTAGTCCCATTTTAGTCTTTTGACTAAAATGCCGTTTTAGTCGTATTTTAGTCATCTCAATTGTTTTAGTTTTCATCGTATTGTAGTCGACAAAAATAGTTTTCATTTAGTAGACTAAAGCCTCGTACACACGATCAGTCCATCCGATGAGAACGGTCTGATGGACCGTTGTCATAGGTTAACAGATGAAACTGACTGATGGTCCGTCGTGCCTACACACCATCGGTTAAAAAAACGATTGTGTCAGAACGCGGTGATGTAAAACACAACGACGTGCTGAAAAAAAAGTTCAACGCTTCCAAGCATGCGTCAACTTGATTCTGAGCATGCGTGGATTTTTAACCGATGGTTGTGCCTGCTAACAATCGGTTTTTGCCCATCGGTTAGGAATCCATCGGTTAAATTTAAAGCAAGTTGTTTTTTTTTTAACCGATGGTTAAATAACCTATGGGGTCCACACACGATCGGTTTGGACTGATGAAAACGGTCCATCAGACCGTTGTCCTCTGGTTAACCTATCGTGTGTACGAGGCCTAAAATGTTTTAGTCGTTTTAGTCGACTAAATTAACACTGGTACAACACTACGACAAGCCAAGAAAATGAAGTTCAATGATTCCGAGCATGCGTGGGATTGATTCCGAGCATGCGTTGGAATTTTGTGCGTCAGAATTGCATACAGACGTCCGTAATTTCCGGCAAGAACTTTTGCCGTCGGAAAATTTGAGAATCATCTCTCAAATTTTTGCTGGCGGAAATTCAGACAGAAAATGTTCGATGGGGCCTACACACGGTCGGAATTTCCGACCAAAAGCTCACATCAAACTTTTCTTGTCGGAATTTCCGATCATGTGTACATGGCATAAAAGTTTTGATACAGTATGCAGTATTACTAATTATTCTCTTATTTGTAGCGTGGAATATGAGATTGCAATGGTAATGAGTCCAAGTGACTTCACATTCAGTGATCCAAAGCAAATAATCAGCCATGCAAAGCAGATCACAGACTGGATTTTCCATATCACTAGTAAAATAAGTCCTTTAGGGGTTCATTACTTTTGGTAAAAGAATAAAAAAAGTAACAATTTTCAGCTTATTAACCCCCTTAGCGGTATCCCCGAGCGTGACTCGGGGTGGTTTTTCCATGTTAACTGTTAACTGCAAACTGTAGATTGTCCATAGCAACCAAAAAGTGTCCCTTTATCTCAAAAACGGTTTTAGAGCAGCTAGAAAACAGCGATAATAAATTATAATCACTTGCAGAATTGTGCAATAGCGATTTGTGGGGAAATTCGTCATAAAAAAAAAAAATAGACAGCGACAATTCTGCAACTGAGCAAATTTCAGTGATTTTGAGTTGATTACATTATTGAATAATTTGTATTATAATTATATTATTATTTGTTATAATTATTTATAATTATTTATTATATTATAATTTATAATTTTGTTTTAAAAAATAAATCATACCCGGGATGCCTACTAGACTCTTGTTTGGTCAGATTTAAATGAGTTATTCCTAAAAATTACAGGCCTACAGTATAAAACGCCAAATTTTCTTGCAAAATAATTGTACCGCTTTTGGTACGTAATTCCAGACAGAATCATACCGCCAGGGAGGTTAAACAAAATTAACATTTTTATTTGCAGTTAGCTAAAAGTGCAAAAAATGTAAAGGTGATTTGTAACCATCACGACTGGAAGCTTTCTGAGCAGAGGCGGCAGTGCAGGCATTACAGCTCAAGGCACAGAGGTACCTAGGCCAGTAAATGTGCCCTTTTTTTTCATTGGGAATTTCAGACAAAAGGTCCATTTTTTTTCACCGTACTGCTTAGGCACAATAAACATTTTTAAGCGTTCAATACAAAATAGCAAACTTTCAATTCTAGAGTTCAGGGCCACTTTAAGAAGAGCATGATGGAATTTATTTTGTCAGGAAAACAATACATTTTATTAAAAGCAGTTTTCACGACTTTACCAATAATTCAGAGAACTGTAAAATGCCCTCTGACCATTAATCAAAACTCATTAAAATTCACAAAGAACATTAAAAGCATTTTTGTTTTCATTTTCAGGTGATTATTCTAAATCCATCAATATGCTATAGGTTTCTTCCCTTTAAAAGATAGAATTCCCTTCAATTAAAGCTGTGGGAGCCTAAGAAACAAATCTGTTAGTAAACAAGAACATTTGCCCTTGTGACACAGTCCATGAAAAAAATGTATCTGATTTATCTGCTCACCACATTGCTGAAATTTTTCTGAGATGTGGTAAACTGCAATTTAAAACCATGTCCACCTATTCAATGTCTTGCTGTTCTCCCTGCTCTGATCTCATGTTAAAAGCCAACAGAGAGAAAAATTGCTGTAAAGATAATGACACCTTTGGAATGTTAATAACACAAAACTTTCAAAAGGTAAAATTATTTCTTAACTGAACTGGTAAAGAAGCAGATTTACGTAGTCCATTTTTTGCACCTTTGTACCGGAGAATCGCTAGGTTTAAATTACAGCAGCTTCTTCCTATTCTTTTCAATCCCTTAATCCTTAAGGAGCAGAGGTTTCAATTCAAGACAACTTCACACAGAACACAAGAAAAGACTCTCTGAGCCTTACTCAAGTATGATGATTTTTTTTTGGCTGTAATCTTTTACATGTGGTCTATAGTTTTTCTCCATCTGAAAGAAGACAGTTTCAATTAATGCAATGTGTGAAAAAAAACAATATATTTTCTTGTGACCCACATGCTAGATGGATTCTAGTTCGCTCATTATTGCCATAAAGGGCATCTGTGTCTTTAAATAATAACTATAGCAGATCTAGCAACCTATATGTCTATATATATATATATATATATATATATATATATACAAAGCTTTTTTTCAGCAGGAATGTGGGGGAACGTAGTTCCGGCACCTCCAGCAATACATGTATGTAATTTACTGATTTTCTTGTTAGATAAGAGCAAATTCCATACAAATTATTTAGCACCACAAAATGGTACTTGGACAGTACTGAGAGGTAGGTAGGGGGAGAGACCAAGGGACAGTGCTCAGAGGATCGTAGGGCACATAGACAAGGGGGTGACTCATAAGGGGAGAGTTACTGCACATATTCTCGGAGAAAAAAAGCCCTGTATATATATATAGATATATATATACCAGCCCTCAAAATTTCCACTCGCCTACTAGCATTTGGCGAGTGGATTTAAGCTGGGGGCGAGTGATGACAGGGCTGCATGACCAATCTCCCTCCAATCTGTGCCTACACTTAAAGTCCCGATGAGATTGGCGGCCGAAGAGGAAAGGTGCATGCTCGGGAAAAGTAGTCTGTTGAGCCGCGCACAGGCAGAGCAGTACACAGGTGCTCTACTTACAATTCTCATTAAGCCATGGGACCTAACAGTATGACCTCTCTGAGCCTGCCCCCCTCCCCTGGGCCCCGACCAATGTAGCTGGAGAGCAGAAAGTAATGAGTGAGGTGGAGGATTGCAAAAATTACCACTCCGGTGCAGCGCTCACTGAAAGTTGCCCTGACATGAGAGCGGCAGCCTTCTAGTTTGTGCAGTTTTCTTCTCCTTGTGCTCTATGTAAGTGTCCAACAGTTTAGCCTGAGCACTGTGAACAGACTGGTCTCAATGTGTGCTGTGCGCTGTCAGTGTGCGCTGTACTATGGTGTCAATGGCTGTGCAGTTGTGTGGATCTCAGCGCTGGATTGTACTCCCTCCCGCTGTGCTGCAGCTCCTCTCCTCTCTGCCAGCTTGAATAAAAGGGGGAAGTGGGGACATGCAAGCGTGGAGCCGCACACACAGGCTCCTGATGATGAAATGAATGGGAGGGAGAGAGAGGATGGATGGGAGTTGCAGAGGAGACAGCAAGAGAATGGGGAAGAGACCCAGTTCTAGTGCCATGTCCCTCTGGTCTGCCCCCAGTGCCCTGTCCCTCTGGTCTGCCCCCAGTGCCCTGTCCCTCTGGTCTGCCCCCAGTGCCCTGTCCCATTTTGTTAAAGTTGTTGTTGGTAATATTTAATTTTGTAACTTGATTCTGCATAAAACCTTGTCATTCAATGAGATAATCTACGAGGGCGTGTTTACGGGTGAAATTAGGCGCAGGGCAGTGTATTAATTAGGTGGGGCAACTGGTGGCGAGTAACTCTTGAGGCCTGGCTAGTAGCTCAGGACTTGAAATTTTGAGCCCTGTATATACGGTATATATATATATGAGTAGCACTACCCCCAGAGGAGCTGCTGAATATTTCGGGCGGCATGTTACCTCTATTTTCTCACCATCCAGGGTAGTAGAAGAGAGTTGAAAAAGTTCAATGTCCACACATTGCACTTCCTTTTCTTAGATTTATTTGCAGAACTTGGTTAGAAAAGAAGAAATTGGTGGAGGGGTGGAAGGGTAAATAGGTAGATAGGTTCAGGTGCATAAACTTCATTAGGAAACATTCCTACTTCCAGCAAACAGTTCTCTTTTCCACTCTAGCCAGAGTGGGTTATGCTCACCCGGATAGGTCCCTCTCACTGGCCTAGCAGCGGAATGGCGCACAGAATAAAGCACATCCTCTGCCACAGACCTTCCCTTATGATGAGACACTTTCGGTCCGGAATCCCTTAACACAGGATTCAGCACCTGGATTTCTCCAGATTTACTTCTGTAGAACTCAGATCCGACAGGCGATCACCATCAAGCCTCTCAGTGTATGGTGCATCCTTTAATGAAGTTTCCAGGCCTACTCCCAACATACCAGCCTCTTGCATGGTCTTCTCCAGGATAGGTCCTCCCCTGGCTTCCTACATCAAGTGGCTTCCTCCGGCAGGACAGACAGCACAGGATCACCTTGAAAGCACAGACCCAGTCTGACTACTGGGCCTACTTGGATAGATCACAACCCCGGACCAACGTGGTCCCGGAGCCAGGATTTCAGGAGCACGCACCCCCGGCCAGGCGGGCCATGTGGTGCTTGGGACGACAGACCGCCGACCACCAACCTCGGTCCAGTGGCGTCTGTTCCTTAAGTACCCCTGCCCAGCATGCACAGCGGGATGATCACCCCCACTGATTGGCTGCTGAGGAGGACACACAATACACCCTGACTCTGCTGCTGCCACCCTTGGCCTGGGGCGGTAATGACACCCCCAGGCGAACATGGCTGGAACAGAGGCTAAATTTGGTCACAATTACACATATCTGAGTCAACTAACACTCAGACCCCCTCTAAATTTAAAGCAGTGCCTGCCCAACAGGAGCTTTATATACAGTAGTTCAGATTTATGCTGCATCACCCTACGAAAATACACTTTAATCTTTAATGTTACTTCCATTATCATACAAACATATAGTAGGACCAAATAGGTTGGAAATCCTTTTAAGATTAAACCCTCAGATTTAATAATTTACTGAATATGCATCTTTATTTTTTTAAATTCTTAAAGCCTATACTCCTGTTTAAGCGGATGCCATGCCTGCTGCTCCAGGTTTCCTAATTCAGGGTGGCTCACTTTCTTTTGCAGAGTTCTATGGAGCCCCTTGTGTGCATCAGTAGCCCCATAGCCTTAGGTGACAAGGCACTCCCCTGCTCTTCTATCTACCTTTCACCTCCCTGCTCCAAGCCGACAGACTGACTTAAAGGATAAGTTCACCTTTTATTAAAAAATAATAAATGCACATTTTTTTGCAGGTAAAATTATTTATTTGGAGCCCATAAAGCACTGGACCGGTGATCAGCAGATAGATGGTACCGTGCAGGTCTCCTACAGATCTGTCCTGTTCAGAGAAAGCAGATACACTGACAGGAACAATCAATGAACTATGAACATGGCCCACCCAGACAGCACAGCACAGTGGCTTTACTCTCCACTTCAGTAAAGCAAAATAGCTTGGTCATCAACATAACCCCAACTTCTGATCAAGACCATCATCATTCAATTTTTTTATCCACCTTTCAGCAGGTTCCCAGTTTTGGACTTATAGTGCTGTGTAATGCAGTAGAGCTAGACTACAGTAGTGTCCTTACCACTCCCAGTCCCGTTGTGACATTTAGGTAAACAGGAATGCCATCTGAGATGCATTCTGCCCCAACTACTTTTCCAAGTTTGGAATTTGCTTCTTTAACCACTTAAGGACTGGAAGGATTTGCCCCCCTAATGACCAGTCCATATTTTAGCGATACATCACCGTTTTTACTTTAACTGACAATTGCGCGGTCATGCGCTGCTGTACCCAAATAAAAGCAATAAGCGTATATTGATTGGATTGCACAAAAGTTATAGCGTCTACAAAATAGGGAATAGATTTATGGCATTTTTATTATTATTATTTTTTTACTAGTAATGGCGGTGATCAGCGATTTTTAGTGGGATTGCAACATTGTGGCAGACAGATCGGACACTTTTGACACTTTTTTGGGACCATTGACATTTATATAGCGATCAGAGATAAAAATAGCCACTGATTACTGTATAAATGTCACTGGTAGGAAAGAAGTTAACACTAGGGGGCGATCAAGTGGAGGCGTTTCTGACTTTGGGGGCAGTGTAGTGACTGTGGGTGGAGACAGATTGCTGTTCCTGATCACTAGGAACAGACCATCTGTTTATCCTCTCCTGACAGAATGGGGATCTATCTGTTTACATTGACAGATCCCCAATCTGTCTCTCTCAGGAGCGATCGCGGATGGCCAGCGGACATTGGGGCTGCCGGCCACGTGCATCAGCTCTGTCGTCACGCCCCCTAGTGGTCTTAATGCGGCCAACGTACGATGACAGCGATTTGACCAGAAGAGCCAACCTGCCGCATTACAACTGCGGCAACTGGTCTTTAAGTGGTTAAAGAAGGAGGGGTTTACCCTTAATCTTGAAAAGTGTATAATTTTTTAACTATTAAATGTAAGACAGAGCAAAATATCCTGGGAAATGTGCAATTATGATGGAAGAGACCAGGTACCTGGTGTACATTGTGGGTAGGGGCTTGGTGAAACCTCAGGAGAACAGGGTAGAGGCTATTCAGGCTTGGCCCCATCCCATCACAAAGGAAACAGCACTGCTTATTCCTGGGCAAAGTTGGATACTACTATTGTTTGTCCCCACCTTTGCCACTATTGCTGTTCTACCAACTTACTTGACAAAGGATAAGTAATTGGTTATAATCAAGTAGAATGACAAGGCTGAAGAGGCTTTTATGGAGCCTAAAACAGCCTTATGTCAGCATCCAGTGCTGGTTGCTTAGAATGAATGTCTCCAGCAAAGGCTTCAGAGCCATTCTGTTCCAAGAAGTCACCCCATGGTATTTCTCAGTAGGAAGTTGACAGCCACCAAGATTAATTACACTATATTGGAGCGAGAGAGACTGGCCATCAAGTGGAATTTAGATTCCCTATAGTATTTTCTCCATGGCAGGAGGATTAGTCTGGTATTGGACCATACTCCACTGTCCTGGATGAGACAGAAAAAACATACAAATACTAGGATAATCAGATGGTTCTTGACCCTATAAAAATGTAAAATTGTGGTGAAATACAGACTTTGAAAACAAGGTCTGAACGCTGATACCCTCTCTAGGGTACACTGCAGGGTGTCTCACATTGCCTCTGACACCTATGCATCGAGGCAGAGTTGAAAGATATGTACCGGAAGCCAGTGATGGATTCTGGAACATACAGTAGGTATATATCAGTGCTGTTTGGCTTGTGGTCCCCTTAAGAGAAACAACAAGAGTACAGTTTTGGAGTGCTTAGGGATTATCCCCCATGTAGAGTGAAGGGTTCTGGGGTTCTGGGGTGATATGTGAAAAGGGAAAAACTGATTTGCAGTTTTTCCAGGATTGTAAACTCCACATATGCAACCGGAAAATTTGAGGCTCAGAGAGTTTTTTGAGTGGGAAAGAGCCTCCAACCCTGATTAAAAGGATGTTAGTCCGGAAGGGGTTAACTCAGGTGTGGGAGAGGGCTGGAAAGGTGAAAATGCAGTCAGCAGTTGTCAATGAGGTGTTGAGAGAGCAGGACACATCTGTGTGAGGGTTGTGGACTGGTTTGTTGTTGGGACACCGCCTGCACTCCTGTGTTCCTTTCCTGGACCCTGAAGCAGGCGGGAACCTTAAACCCTGATGTGGGAGTAGTATAGTGGTGGTGAGCCATTGTGTTATTTGTTGTATACCAGAGTTATGGTCAGTTTTTGTTTGATTTGCTAAAGAATCGCTGTCATCACTGATTAGCGCAGATTAACCAGTTTGTCAGAAATTATTTTTAAAGCAATTACGGTAGTTTGTATCTGCTGTGAGCTCATTCATCTCTCTCTCCCTGTCAGTCTCTCTCATATTGTACTAAAACAGTGTGTAGCAATAGCAATGTACTTGATAGCATCTGTGCACAGTACTTATAATTACAGAATTATAAAAACTATACTTGAGGCCATAGCTGTGTGGAACTGAATTTAGCCACCTTTCTAAATTGTTTTATGGTCCAGAAATAAGTAATATTTTTCCTTGGCTATAAAAAAATGTGCATTTTTTTGATGCGTCAAAGAGTAATTGTTGAATTGTTGAATAAAAAAATAAAAAAAACAGCAAGAAAAAGGGTAGGAGCAGTGGGTGTGACAGAGATCAATTCAGTGTCATATTATAGAACACATTAAAGACCATGGAAGGTTGTTTTACTTGACTTTTTCAATAAGAGTTGACAACAGTTGTTTCTTTCTGTTGGTCTTTCGCTCCATGTATAGGCAGGATGGTTGTACAGAAGTGAGTCTACTGATTGACTCATAGGGTACAACCACCCTGTCAGGTTTTTCCCAATCAATCAGTGCCACCAGCTATTGCCAGCAACACTGATTAGTGTATTCTGACAGCGGGGAATTCTCCCCGCTGTCAAAATACAATTACTTAGCGGGAGTGACTCCCCCATACCCACCAAATGTGTGGATGAGGGAATCAGGTAATTTGTTTTTTTTTTCCCATTCAACCCCTGGTTAATCAAAATAATTAAAAATGTATGGGCTGCCTAAGAGTACAAGTGGTTCAAACATTTTCACATCTCCCATCTTGTTCTTGGATAATAACATTGGCCTTTCCATGGTAATTAGCTCAAGATGTTGGTGTTACCTGTTTGGATATACAGTAAATGCTGGGGCAACTTCCTGACACTCGTGTGGAAAATAACTATACTAGAAGTATAGATAAACACCGCGCTACTATAAAAAACTTTTAAAATGCAGCCAACACCACGGAATGGATCAATTCCGAAAAACAAACAAAATAAAACATAAAGTGTAGCGCTAATTATAGATTGAAACATGTCGGGAATTTGCTGACAATACTGCTCTTTGTTACATGCCTGTTACCAATGCTGAAAATGTGAGTGTAACCCATTTTTTGATTTTGCTATCAAGTAAACTTTTAAACAGATTTACACTATGTGCATTTTTGCCTTCTTTTTTCTAACTTCCGTTGTATTGAGTGTTTGAACCTCCATATGGACCCAAGTCTACAACCTAATACAAGGTGCTTCTGAACCGACTTTCACCTGATCCTGTGTTGGACTTCACCTCCTCGCTGGTATCATCAACTTTAAAGCGCAAATGACCCACTAGGTATATGCCTATTCTGGGTCCACAGCTTCTGGTAAGCCTCCATTCATTTCGGTGCTGGATTTATACATCTTTTTTACCTATGAAGATTTATTACCATTTCTTTATTGAAGTTTATTTTGCACATTTATCCACTGTGAACTGAATTTTGAGGATTCATTTTTTATAAATTTTTTCACAGTTTTTTATGGACTACTTTAATGTGTTTCATACGGACAACTTCCTGACACTCATTTGAACCAAAGACGTACCTTAGACAAACTATTAAATGCCTTTAACATTACAGGACAAGTTCAATTGACCAACTAAATGACACACTTCCCAGACATTCAGACAAAAAACTAAGGCCCAGATTCACGTAGGAGATACGACGACGTATCTCCAGATACGCCGTCGTATCTCTGAGTGTGAGGCGTCGTATCTTGGCGCCTGATTCAAAGAATCGAATACACCAGAATTTGTTTAAGATACGACCAATGTAAGTCTCCTACGCCGTTGTATCTTAACTGCATATTTACGCTGGCCGCTAGGGGCGTGTACGCTGATTTACGCCTAGAATATGTAAATCAGCTAGATACACCTATTCACGAACGTACGCCTGGCCGTCGCAGTACAGATACGCCGTTTACGTTAGGCTTTTTCCGGCGTAAAGTTACCCCTGCTATATGAGGAGCAGCCAATGTTAAGTATGGATGTCGGGCCAGCGTCTAATTTTCCATTGATTAAGTGACGTTGCGTAAGTCGTTCGCGAATAGGGCTGTGCGTCATTTACTTTCACGTCGAAAGCATTGGCTTTTTGCGGGTTAATTTGGAGCATGCGCACTGGGATACTTTCACGGACGGCGCATGCTCCGTTCGTAAAAAGCGTAATTTACGCGGGGTCACAATAAATTAACATAAAACACGCCCACATGTTCCACATTTAAATTAGGCGGGCTTACGCTGCCGCAACTTTGCTTTGTGAATACTGCACTTGCCTGTCAAAGTTGCGGAGGCGTAACGTAAATAGGATACGTTACGCCTGCTCACAAATACGCTCTCCCTACGTGAATCTGGGCCTAAATGTACAAAAAAAATACACACTGTATAAGGGATTTGTTTTACCTACCAAAGCATTTGTACTTCTGTCTTTTCAGTCCTAAGATTTACAAAGCTGATACAGCCTTTTCTAATGTCTAGCAGGCCAGAAAACCAAATTTATCTCTAGCAGTTAAGTACGGTAATACTTGTTCGTTCCCCATCCACTGACTGGACAGCTAACTGATGAGCTCAACTATCTGAAGCCCTGTACACACGAACGGATATGTGTCGACTTGATTCTGAGCATGCATGGATTTTTGACCGATGGACTTCCACACAGACCAATGTTTTTTTCTATCAGTTTTTTATCCATAGGAAAAATTTAAAACATGTTCTATTTTTTTCACCGATGGAAAAACAAACCAATGGGGCCCACACACAATCGGTTTGTCCAATGAAAACAGTCCATCGGTCTGTTTTCATCGGACAAACCGATCTTGTGTACAGGGCTTTACTCTCTGCTCTCTCCTATCTGGATGCTCCTTGTTATCACCTGAACAATGCAGCACAACTGACTTGCTCCTTGTGCTGCTCCTTTCTCTTCAAGTTTGAGCTCTGCTGTACAGGAGATTACAGGAGACTCCATTCTGATCAGGAGGGGATCTGTCCGCTAATCCCCTGCTAATCAGAGCAGAACTGGTGCATGACCGGTCTGTATCTGCTCAGTTTATACAGAGAGGACACAACATAACTCTATGGATGGCCTGGTGTAAACGGACTCGGCTGTCCATTTACACCCGACTACCTCCGACCCAATCCACCTACACAGAGGAGGATGGATCCCCTTACATTTATTTTTAGCAGATCGGATTGGAGGTAGATAGGTGTAAAAAGATCCAGATAGGAATGAATGGGCTGGCTGATTAGGTCCACCTAACAAAACTGACAGGAGGACCTGATCAGAACGGTCGTGTGAAAGGAGCCTTAAAGTGGTTCTAAAGCCTAAACATTTTTTACTTTAATGCATTGCATTAAGGTAAAAAAGGTTTTGGTATCAGTATCATCCCTCGCCCCCCTTATACTTATTTAGTCCTCACTCAATCCAGCGCTGTGACTTTCTGCAGTGGCTTTCTCATCTCTCCTTGCTCTCACAGGCTTTGTTGAGGCAGCGCAAGCCATAGGCTGCTGCTGTCAGTCAAATTATGTGATGAGGGAGTGGGGGGTGGGGCTGAGCTGTGCTATGTGTATCTATGGACACAGGCAACATGGCTCACAATCGAGCCCACAGGTGTGCCACCATAGGAAGCGGCTTTCTATGGTGGCACATCGAGAAGAACAGGAGCAAGGAGCGCTTGTGAGACCCGAGAAGAGAAGGCCAAGGGCTGCTCTGTGCCATTGTACACATGTTTTTTTGTTTTGTTTTACACAAAGTTTCTTTTAAAATCACTTTAAGGAATATTTTTAATAGGACGTTTTTTGTTCAGCGTCGTAAAATTCATGTTTTTCAAATGTCATTGTCTGCATTTTTTTCCCAGGTCAGTTAGCTTGTGAAGTCGGGATCAGCAACAGCCTCATGCCGCGTACACACCATCACTTTATGTGATGAAAAAAAACGACACTTTCTGTGAAGTAAAAAATTACGTTTTTGAAACTTCAATTTTCAAAGACGAAGTTGCCTACACACCATCGTTTTCTCACAATGATCTTGCAAAGTGAGGTTACGTTCCACCACGTTTTACCATTGAAGCTTGCTTCATAAGTAGCTTCTGGGCATGCGTGGATGAAAAAACGTCTTAGAAAACGACGTTTTTTGCTACACACGGTCAATTTCTGTGAAGTAAAAAGTGCACTTTTGAAAAACGACACATAAAATTGAAGCATGCTTCAATTTTTTTTGGTCGTTTTTTACAAGACATAAAACGACGTTTTCCCCCACACACGGTCGATTAAAGTGACGTTTTTAAAAACGTCATTTTTTTTCATCACATAAAGTGATGGTGTGTACGCGGCATCAGACTGTGCATCTTTAAAAGATAGGCATCACTGGAAGCTTCTGTATATGTGTCTTCAATGGTTTTCTTTAGCATAGAATGAAAGATGTACTGTACTTATTTTTGTTGAGTGCATTTTACATACATAATTGTACACATTATTGGTAGCACTTTTACATGACACATAAAATGCAAATTGCTGTTTCGGGCATAGTCGTCCCTTAAGTAGGGCTAACTATGGCTTAAGATTGTGACTTTAGGAAATCCCCCAGGAAAAGAGCATTGAGTTGTCGCCAGAAGTGTTCTTCGTAATACTATTGACATCTGTTTTACTCTTTGTAAATGATTTCAATATCTTACACATTTAGCCAAAGATTTAGGCTCTATGATGGTAGGTAATGGCAGTGGAACTTTATTGGCTTCCCTGAATAAATGTTTATTGAGTGGTTGTGCTAATGAAATTCACTCATTCCACTATTGAAATGAGGAAGCATTAATGAGCTATGACTGATTGTGAATGCTGTGATGAGGGAAAATTAACAAATTGCGTGTTGATTAATTGCATTGATTCATTTTGCAACATTTTTACCAGTCTGTCAATTCTACATTCAATATTATCTGAAAGGGATGCAGTTAAGTGAATTGTCTGGATTATGGGAGGATCATTCTTTTCATTGATTTCAGGGACTAACAGATGCATAATAATAAACACAACGATAAGGCATTCATTTTTTCACAGTAAAAATAAGAAAAACGGTGATCTGAAAATCCGAAAATAGTATATATAGTAGAAAAAAAATTTTTTTGGGACATTAAAAAAATGAATGTTTTTTACATTTTGTATTGTAGCTTTTCGATCTGACGTCCAGCTGGCCCTCCTCCACCATATAACCAGTTAGGGACTAGATGACCTTACAGAAACCTGAGAAATATTGGACAGCTATAAATAGGCTTCTTTTAAAGTTGCATTCTAACTCCTTTACAGCTATCGCCAAAAAATGCACTTGAAGGCTGTTATGCCGCGTACCCACGATCGGTTCGTCTGATGAAACCGAACCAATCGTGTGTGGGCCCCATCGTTTTTTTTCCCATCGGTGATGGGATGCTCAGATTCAAATCAACGCATGCTCAGAAGCATTGAACTTCATTTTTCTCAGCGCGTTGTAGTGTTTTACGTCACTGCGTTCTGACACTTAGGCCTCGTACAAACGAGAGGATTTCCACTGGCAACGGTCCGCCGGACCGTTTCCAGCAGATAAATCCGCTGGCAGATTTTGATCTGATGGCTGTACACACCATCAGATTAAAATCCCCGCGGAAAACATCCGCGGTGATGTGGCCGCACCGTCGCCGCGACGATGACACGGCGACATGCGCGACCCTGGAAGGTAAATACTTCCACGCATGCGTCGAATCATTACGACGCATGCGAGGGATGGGATCGGACGGACTTATCCGGTGAGTCTGTACAGACGACCGGATAAGTCCGCTGGACAGGTTTCCAGCGGATAGATTTCTTAGCATGCTAAGAAATTTGTATCCGCTTGAAAACCGTCGGCTGGACAAATGTCCGCCTGAAAATCTATCTGCTGGAACTGATCCGTGGATAAATCCCAGCGGACAGATCCGGTCATGTGTACGGGGCCTTACGTGTTTTTAACTGATGGTGTGTAGGCAAGACTGATAAAAGTCAGCTTCATCGGATAACTGATGAAAAAATCTATCGGTCCGTTTTCATCAGATGAACCGATCGTGTGTACGTGGCATTACTGTTTGGATTCAGATTAACCTCTTGACAACAGAGGACGTCCCTGGGATGTCCTCGACTTTGTGCGGTGATATCTGAATGATGCCTGCAGCTACAGGCATCATTCAGATATCACCGTCTTCAGCCACCAATTCTGTGCACGATAAGAACAATCAAAGCGGCAGTTCCACCGCTTGATCGTTCTTATAGGCAGCGGGAGGGGACGTCCCCCCTCACGCCACCATCCGGTGCTTCTCCAGGCTCTCCCGTGCCATTGGGGGCCGGAGAGCGAATCGGTTGGCGCTGCCTGGAAAGCATAGAGATGACTGGTGACCAGATGGTCACCAGTCATCTCTATGACCGTCAGAGGCCTGGGCGCGACGTTATGACATCACGCCCGGTACCCGGAAGTAAACAAAGCCGCAATCGCGGCTGTTGCATGTGATCGGTGATTTTTTTTTCACCGATTTCACTGCAGTGTCATATATGGTCCTTGTTTTTCTCACACAGTTAAGAGAGAGAATGAGAATCTGCTGCTGTTGAAAAGGTACTGTTTTAATCAAGCTAAATTATATCTATATACTGTATATAAATCATATATATCTATATACTGTATATAAATCATATATTTATAAGCTATATGTTATAACAATAATTTATTATTTATCTATTTACTGTGAAATTACTGGTTGGAAGATATAACTTCAAACTTCAGTAATTTGTCCGTCAAGCCACCTGCTTGAGTAGAGTTTTTGAAAATATTGTAAAGTACCTTAAAAACAATATATAATAATTATTTGTATATTAATTAACCAATTGCCACCCAAGCCAATTCTGACACTTCTCTCCTACATGTAAAAATCACCATTGTTTTGCTAGAATAGTACTCAGAACACCCAAACATTATATATATATATATATATATATATATATACACACTTTTTGTTAGCAGACACCCTAGAGAATAAAATGGTGGTCGTTTTTCAAACGTGTTTTTTTTTTTTAAGAAACTAAGTTTAAGCTTGATTGTTTTGTATATCGTGAAAGATGATGTATCACCAAGTAAATAGATACCTAGCATGTCACACAAATAAAATTGCGCACACTTGTGAAATGGCGCCAAACTTCAGTACCTAAAAATCTCCATAGGTGATGCTGTAAAAATTTGTTACAGGTTACATGTTATGAATTACAAAGGAGGTCTAGTGCTAGAATTATTGCTCTCGTTCTAACGATCGCGGTGTATGTAACCTATGCGTATCTGGCTAATGATACTAGCCAGTGCCTCACCAGCCACCGACCTAACCACACATCCCTGCAGCGCAGTCCCCTTTATATCACAGTGCCCCTTTACATTACAGTGTGGAGGTCTGATTTTTTGAATATCCTGCCACTAACTGCCCCTACAATCCCATTCCCCCCGATCTTTGGAAAAATTGGCTGATCAGTCTAAAATGTCCAGACCTTTTTTTTTCCCAGTCTGTGCCTGACTAGAAGTATAACAAAAGTTATAGGCCCGGATTCACAAAGCACTTGCGCCGACGTATCTCGAGATACGCCACGTAAGTGCAAATATGCGCCGTCGTATCTGTGCGTCGGACCCACAAACTGAGATACGCCTAAAAAAAGGGATTTTTTAATACAGCTTACCTGTAAAATCCTTTTCTTGGAGTACATCACGGGACACAGAGCGGCATATTCATTACTATGTGGGTTATATGGAGTACCTTCAGGTGATGGACACTGGCAATCTCAAACAGGAAGTGCCCCTCCCTATATAACCCCCTCCCATAGGAGGAGTACCTCAGTTTTGTAGCAAGCAGTATGCCTCCCAAAATGGTCCCCATAAGAGGGGTGGGAGCTCTGTGTCCCGTGATGTACTCCAAGAAAAGGATTTTACAGGTAAGCTGTATTAAAAAATCCCTTTTTCTTTATCGTACATCACGGGACACAGAGCGGCATATTCATTACTATGTGGGATGTCCCAAAGCAATGCTTTAATGAGGGGAGGGAGACATCTTCCCAAAAGGATTTAATTCAGAGATACACTCAAATAATAAATCCAACTTAGTCGAGAAAAATACAATTTTTAAAAATTTTTAACTCAAGGGTGCCCCCGATTCCGAGGGTCTTAAATCGCAGCCTGCAGCACTGCCTGCCCAAAGGCTGTATCTGTATTCCTTCTTACGTTTAACTGGTATAATTTTAGTAAACGTGAGGACTGAAGACCAGGTAGCCGCTTTGCATACTTGAGCCATAGAGAACTGATGATGTGCTGCCCAGGAGGCGCCCAATGAACAACACATCTGTTTTCCGAATCTTCTCTGAAGCCCTAAGATAGGCCCTCATGGCCCTGATAATATCCAAGGTATGCAGCAACCCTTCCTTTCTGGAAGTGGGCTTTGGAAGAAGGATGGTAGTACCAAATCCTGGTTCAGATGAGAACTGGATATAACCTTTGGTAGAGAAAGAAGGACGAAGACGGAGAACCACCCTGTCCTTATGCAGAATAAAATATGGCTCCTTACAAAATAAGACCGCCAATTCTGACACTCTCCTGGCTGAAATTATGGTAACCAAAAGATACCAACTTCTTTGTCAGTAACACCAAAGAAAAAACTCAGCCAACGGCTCAAAATGTTGCTTCTGCAAGTTGACACAACAAGATTTAAGTCCCACGGACAAAGTGGCGACTTAACCGGAGGATTAATACGTAGGACCCCTTGAATGAAGGTCCTAACCAGTGAGAGGACGGCCAACGGCTTCTGAAATTACACCGACAGAGTTGCAATCTGTCCCTTAAATGTGCTTCATGCCCGGCCTTTATCCACTCCCGACAGGAGAAAACATATCATTCTATCAATGGTATATATGCGGGAAAGTCACTTCTTGGACTCACACCAGCCTACATAGGCCCTCTCAACCCTGTAAGAATTACTAAGAAGACAGCTTTCTAGTTCTGATTAGGGTAGAGATACCTGTTTTAGCCAGACCTCTACCCCTTAGAATCAGGGATTTAGCCGCCAGGCCGTCAAATTTAGACGCCGTAATGCAGGGTGGAGGATCGGGCCTTGAGAGAGTAGGTCTGGTCGTAGAGGAAGAGTCCAAGGGTCTTCCCCTGTCATCTTCAGGATTAGTGAGTACCATGCCCTCCTGGGCCATGCTGGAGCAACCAGGATCACTGGCTTGTGCTCTACCCTGATCCTGCGTAACAGCCGGGGTAGTAGCTGTAGCGGGGGAAAAGCATACAGGAGCTTGAACTGATGCCAAGGGCATACCAACGCATCAGTTCCGCAGGCCATCGGGTCCCTTGTCCGGGACATGAACCTGTCTAGCTTTTTGTTAAATCTCGATGCCATGACATCTACGTCTGGCACACCCCACTTTTGGCAGATTGTCTGAAAAACCTGGGGATGTAGAGACCATTCCCCTGGCGACAGAGTTTGGCGACTTAGAAAGTCTGCCTGCAAGTTGTCCACTCCGGGAATGAATATTGCCGATATGCAGGGTACATGAGCTTCTGCCCACAGAAAAATCAAGCTCACCTCCTTTTGAGCGGCCTGACTTTTGGTTCCCCCTTGGTGGTTAATATATGCCACAGCTGTGGCATTGTCTGATTGTATTCTCACCGGGAATCCCTGCAATTTGGATGTCCATGCCAGGAGGGCTAGCCGAACAGCCCTGAGCTCCAGGATATTGATGGGCAACTGAGTCTCCGCCGCTGCCCAAGTACCTTGGCGAGTGCAACCATCCAAGACCGCTCCCCAGCCTTTTAGGCTGGCATCTGTGGTCACTATCTTCCAGGCTATGGGGCTGAAAGATCTTCCCTTCAGCAGGTTCTGAGGGTTTAACCACCAACACAGACTTTGCCGGACTCTTGATGATAGTGCTAACGGAAACTCTAGGGCCTGTCCCTTCTTGCTCCAAGCTGCCAGAATGGCTGCCTGTAGGACGCGTGTATGGCTCTGTGCGTAAGGTACCGCCTCGAACGTAGCCACCAGTTTGCCTGGTAAACGCATACATAGGCGAATAGTTGGTTCTTTTTTGCTTAGAACCAGCTGAATCAAATCTTTGATAGCCTTGACCTTCACCAGGGGTAAAAATACCTTTTGCTGAGCTGTGTCTAACCTCATACCGAGATATTCCAACTGCTTTGTGGGTTGGAATGCTGATTTTTCTCGGTTAATGACCCAGCCGAACCTCTCGAGGTCTTGAACCGTGAGGGCAACCGCTTGCTCCAAACAAGGAGGTGAGTGGTCTATGATCAAGAGGTCGTCCAAATATGCTAGGACCGTGACACCCTGGATTCTTAGATTGGCTAATATTGGGGCTAGAACCTTCGTAAACACCCGGGGGGCCGTAGCCAGCCCGAAAGGAAGCGCCACAAATTGGAAGTGACGCTGAGCCACCGAGAAGCGTAAAAATCTCTGATGTGGCTGAAAGATCGGTATATGAAGGTAAGCGTCCTTTATGTCTATGGAGGCCAGAAAGTCGTCCTTCTGGAGCGCGGCGGCCGCTGACCGAACAGATTCCATCCGGAATGACTGAACCTTTAGGTAAACGTTTAAATTCTTTAGGTCCAAAATTGGTCTGACATCGCCGTTGGGCTTGGGTACGACAAATAGATTGGAGTAAAAACCTAGCCCTTGCTCTTGGGCTGGTACTTCTACTATCACGCCCTGACAAAGCAGACGATCCAATGCCGCAAAAAATGAGGACTTCTTTGTTGGATCGTTTGGAATTCTTGACTCCTGATAATGAGCAGGGGGCAATTTTAGAAACTCTAATCTGTAGCCTGTGGCCACAGAGGATCGGACCCATCTGTCGGGGATATTGGCTTCCCAAATCTTTGAAAAGAAACGAAGCCTTCCCCCTACCCTCGTGGGTGGGGGCAACCCTTCATAAGGCAGACTTCGGGGCTGGCTTTGCTGGCTTACGATACCATGGCTTTTTGCCCCCAGGGGCCTGCCCCTGCGATTTATTGTTAAAGTTTGATCGCGCAGGAGGCCGTCGATACTGCCTGGCATTAGAGGGCCCGGCACAGGGGAGAGCTGCCTCTTAAATGCCGGACCCCGAAACTTCTTTTTGACTGGTAAAAGGGTACTCTTGCCACTTGAAATAGTCTGAATGTATTTATCCAGATCTTCTCCGAAGAGTCGACCTCCATGGAAAGGGAAACCTGCCAGAAGCTTCTTGCATGGAGGCTCGGCCGCCCAGTTCTTTAGCCATAAGAGTCTTCTCATATGCACTAAAAATAGTGATAAACGAGATGCCTGCTGGATGGAATCCTTTATAGCATCCACCGCAAAGCACAGCGCTCTGGGAATATCCGATAGCTCCTCTGCCTGTTGGGCAGGGATGTCTCTAAGCATTTGTTTTGTCTGGTCCTTTAAGGCTTGACAGACCCCGATAGCAGCCACAGCTGGCTGTACTACTGCTCCTGCCGTAGCAAAGGATGCTTTTAATAGTGTTTCCAAACGTTTATCCACCGGGTCTTTAAACATATGTATGTTTTCCACCGGGCAAGTTAATGACTTATTTACACACGAGATGGCTGCGTCCACAGCTGGGAGCGCCCATCTCTTAGAAAATTTCTCTTCCATAGGGTAGATAACCGAAAACCGTTTAGGTGGCAGAAAAATTCTGTCTGGTCGTACCCAATCCTGGAAAATCAACTCCTCTAAGAGAGGATGGACCGGGAAAACTGCGTTATTCAAGGGAGCTTTCAGAGAACCCAAGGAGGAGACCGCAGGGACCTGAGGCTCAGGCAAGGGCAACTTAAATGCCGACCGGACCAAGTCTGTCAAAGACTGGATCCATAGGGTCTCCGCTTGGGAGGCTGAAAAAGGTTCCTCCACCGTAGATTCCTCCCACTCTGTTCCCTCTAGGTTCCGGTCCAACAAATCCTCCTGAACCTCTAATTCCTCGGGAGAGAGAAATTCAGCATCTGAGGATACACATCTAGGCGATGGGGATCTAGTCCGCCTTTTGCCTGGAATAGCGTTAGCAATCATAGCGGCTAACCTCTTTTCTAGCCCTCCCAGGGAGGCAGCTAGTACTTCCTCTGTGACAAACACAGGGTTGGGTGGTTCTGGGCCAGCCTCAGCACCAGCCTCCCCTAATGGCTCAACCAAGGCGACCCCTGCCGGAATAACAGGAGGGGGAAGTACCGGCATAGCTGGATTCACATCATCAGAATCAGAGGGGGAACCCTTCTGTTTTTTGGCATTTTTTGTAGCTCTTGATCCTGAACCCTTGGGAGCCATGATACAATACTGAGGGACTCTGCATATAACACCAAGTGTTTTAGCCAGGAGAGTAACAATTTAGGGTTTAGGAAACAAAGTCCAACCACCCGGTGGGACCAGTAAGCCTATTAGTAAAAAATAGGTTCCTCTTTTTTTTTTTTTTTTTTTAATACTGGCCCACCCTGATTTTTTGCCAGCACCAATCCGCTGAAAGAAGGGATTTTAGGCTTAACTTATGCTGTTTTGGAGCGAGCTCCAATGTTGAAATACCCTTCTGCGCCACCGGGTGTCAGAGCTCTGCCGCTCTGCGTCCTCCTCGTTCCCCTCTCAGCTGTAACTGAGCAGAACGCTGCTTGCCGTGTATAACGGCGCTGCGGCACGCCCCTCTCTGACGTCAATACGCGCGTCACCGCCCCCCTCTCCCCGAACGGCGCGAAGGCAACCTATATGAGGTGCCCGCGCCCAAGCGCGCGTATGCCGGGGGAGGGGGCCTGCACATGGAGGAGACGCGCCGCCGAACGCTAGCTCACACGGAGCCTCTGGAGGAGCGGCAGATTTAAACACTCGGTCAGGTAAGGCTCAATAGAGGCCCAACAGGAACCTCTTCTCTAGCCCTGGGATTCTTTTTTTTTTTTTTTAAAAAACCCCAACCTGACGCACAGCGAATAGCTGGTAAAACATCTTAGGACAGGGGGACCAAGTGCTGGGGGGAAGGAAGGTCATCCTGTCTTACACAGACATAGTGAACCAGGCTGCCAATGCAGAGCATATTCAGGCTAACCCCCCTAAGATCACCCCTGGAGAGCCCACTGTCGAACCAAGTCCCGCAGGCCCTCCTCTTACCTGCTCCATGCCGCAGGACGTTTGTAAAGCACAACATGTCCAATCTTCTCCCATCTCCGTGGGTAGTGTACTAGACCTTCAGGCACTGGGGTCCTGGAAGGAACCTCTGTCCTGGACCTATACAGCACTCTGGCAAACAGGATACTTTTGGCTTTATGAAAAAAAGCTCCAAGACCTGGGCCCAGAGTCCAGCCCTCTTAAAGAGAAGCATTATAGGCTAAACCCCACGATTTGGGGCCCGGGTACTGTCCACCTTAGCACTGAGGCATTTTGGACAGATCCGGTTAGCCTGCCTTGATCCCAAGGATGTGGAGGCACAGCTTATTCCATGACCAACACCTAAGACACTGGCGAAAAAACTGAGGTACTCCTCCTATGGGAGGGGGTTATATAGGGAGGGGCACTTCCTGTTTGAGATTGCCAGTGTCCATCACCTGAAGGTACTCCATATAACCCACATAGTAATGAATATGCCGCTCTGTGTCCCGTGATGTACGATAAAGAAATAGGCTTCATCTCACCGACGTAACTTGCGTATCGTGGCCGCATATTTACGCTGGACGCATGTGACGCTCCCATTGATTTTCTATTGATTCCTTCTAGATTGTAAGCTCTAACGAGCAGGGTCCTCTGATCCCTCCTGTATTGAATTGTATTGTGACTGTACTGTCTTCCCTGATGTAAAGCGCTGCGCAAAACGTCGGCGCTATATAAATCCTGTATAATAATATTGAACTATGGAAATGAGGGAGATACGTCGATTCACAAACGTACGTGCGCCCGGCGCATGCTATACGCGGTTTGCGTAAGTCGTACGTCCGGTGTAAAGTTATTCCCCATAAAGGAGGTGTTACTCAGCAGCAGACATGCAAAGGTCTGCACCAGGGAACTCAAGCAGATGTATTTTACGTTGTTTACGTTGGACGTGAATATGGCTGGGCGTAGGTTACGTTCACGCCGTAGGCAGTGATCCGTTGTATCTTAGGCAGTTGTTCCGACATATTTGTGAGCATGCGCACTGGGATGCGTCCACGGGACGGCACATGCGCAGTTGGCGAAACGTATCTGTCTGACGCTCAGCCCATCATTTACATTAGCATGGCTCACGCCCACTTCCACCTACGCCGGCTTATGCCTGAGAATCCCAGCGCAGATTTGGGAGGAAGTGCTTTGTGAATTCAGTGCTTGCCTCTCTGCGCTGCGTCGGCGTAGCGTAAAGGAGATACGCTACGGCGGCATAAATATGCGCCAGTGTCTGTGAATCCGGGCCATACTGTCCAGTATGAATACAATTGTACATAGTAAAGAAAAGGTAAGCGATCCTAAAAGTGGCATATACCTCGTGTGAGTACACTTTTCTTTACCCAATATATTTGAAGAAAAAAATGTTTTTGCCTGCAGTTTTGCTTTACCTTTCTAGAATAATGCACTATGAAAACATTTTTACTTAGAATGGCACTTAAAACAAATCAGGGTTCCCGATACTTCAGCACATGCTTATTAACAAGAAAGTGGGCACAGGGTTAAGTGACTCCAGAGACATGAATTATTTTAAATTAATTAGTAACAGACTTTAGGCTGCAGGGACTTTCATCATGATTTTAATCTGTATACAGTATGTTTCTGCTGCTGTACTATACTTGCTTTATGTTGTCTTTCTATTTTCTTATTTTGTATAGTTTGTAACAATAAAAAAAATATGATTTTATTTTCTATATATCTACAGTATGTAATGCCGTTACTTATACTATTCCACCAGCACCAGGGCCTAGCCTTGTGGATGACAACCCCTCCATGGACTGGGGAAGGGGGTGGGGCGGTGTTTGTTTGTGGTGGGGAGTAAAACAGTCCCTATCAGCTCACTCCAATACTTCCCAGCATAAGTTTCCTGTAAAAATCCTATCATGCATGAAGATCACTCTCAAATTTCTTATGCCACCCCTGTGTCCCTGAACCTGGCATGATTCCTATAATACTGACTATATGTCTCTCTATATTAGTCAAATGTGCATATATTGTATAGAGCCCATGTACACTAGACATGTGCACACTGAAATATTTTGTTTCGTAATTTAGTTTTCATGCAAAAAATGTATTTATTTCGGGAGTATATTCAAAATTCGTTTTTATTTATTTTGTTTTTCGTTAAAAAAATGCATTCGTCCGAAAATCCAAATTAAGGTCGAATCTGTCATTGAAGGCTTATGGTGTCTGTCGAATGTTCTAAGAAAAAAAAAAAACGATTCGACAGAATCTTTAAAAAATAAAAATAAAATTGACTCTTCATGTCTCTCTATGTCGAATCTTCATGTTTCTCTATGTCGAAACTGTCATTGAAGGCTTATGGTGTCTGTCGAATGTTCTAAGAAAAAAAAGAAGAAGATTCGACAGAATCTTAAAAAAATAATAATAATAATAATAATTTCGACTCTTCATGTCTCTCTATGTCAAATCTTCATGTCTCTCTATGTCTAATCTTTTCGCTCTATGTCAACTCTTCTTCATGTCTCTATAATGTCGAATCTTTTCTCTCTATGTCGAATCTTTTCTCTTTATGTAGAATAATATTGGACTAATAGGCCCCGTACACACCATAGAATCCATCTGCAGATAAATCCCAGCAAATGGGTTTCAGCGGATAGATCCTATGGTGTGTACACGCCAGCGGATCTTTTTCCGCGGATAAATCTCCCCTGGGATGGATTCCAGCAGATCGGATATTTGCTGACATGCACAACAAATCCATCTGCTGAAGTCCATCCCAACGGATGGATCCGCTCGTCTGTACAGACTCACCGGATCCATCCGTCCAAAGGGATTCCCCGCACGCGTCGTAATGATTTGACGCATGCGTGGAATTCCTTATATGACAGCGTTGCGCCCGTCGCCGCGTCATAATCGCGGCGACGGCGCGACACGTCATCGCCAGAGGATTTCCGCGCGGATTTCAATGCGATGGTGAGTACACTCCATCGCATAGAAATCTGCGGAAATCTTTGAGAGGATTTATCCGTGGAAACGGTCCGCTGGACCGTATCCGCGGATAAATTCTCTCGTGTGTATGGGGCCATAGAGTTAAGGTTAGGCACATTCCACCGCAACGAAAACGAAAATAAAGCATTTGTTTATGTCGGATCTCTCGGTTTTCGTCTTCTGTGCTTTCGTTTTCGTTTGTTAAAACGATAACGAAAATATCTGAAATTCGGACGAAAATGCATTCGGACGAAAACGAATGCACATGTCTAATGTACACATAAGGTATTTGCTATGTCCTACAATAAACGTTTCTATATTCAAAAATGTGTTTATATGAGCATAGAGATCATTAGGGAAATATAAATTAGTGATCTACAATAATTGAGGGTGTAGCCTGTCACCTGGGGGTAACTCTTGCATAGTGCATAGAGAACCATTCTACATAATGTGAACTCACTGGACATCTCTCAGTGTGAACGGGAGCATCTGTTAAGCTGTGGGGGGTCTAGGCAGGGACTGAGCGCTGTCAGGTGTGGTATGCTCAGCAGTCAGGCACTGTGCCCGGTGTTATGACAGAGATCACTGTTAACTACTTTGCCAGCCAAAAAGTGGTGCAGGGAGAAGGGGAGTTGGAGGGTGAAAGTACATGTTTTGCTTGATCCCTTGCCTGCCGCCCACCCCTCGCCACACAGCCCAATCCTCCAGCAGGCCACGGGCCAGAAACAGTCTGCGGCCCGGGGGGTTTGGGGACCTCTGTGTTAGTATACAGTATATGTGCGTTCTCAATGAAAATCAGTGTCCTGTCACTAGGCAGGACAGGGAGAGGCCTTGTTTACACAGTTATCCCCCTATTCTGCCACTCCGTGACACAATCGCAGGACACCGGCAGACATTGAGTCCATGGTCCCGGAACCCGGCAGCAAATATAAAGGGACATACCTGTATGCCCATTTGCCTGTCCCTGCCATTCTGATGATGTAAAAGTGGATGCGCTGGTCAGCAAGTGGTTAACACAAATAAAAAATCCCATATAAATATTTAAATATTATTCTATTGATTCATATGGTGACCCACCTAGTTTAACTCCACTCACAAGTCACAGCACAAAACTGGCACACATTAAACACGCAATCAGCGTTATTTGCATATACTGCCATTTGCTGCCTGTGCTACTTAACTTCTCTGCTTTCCCCCACCTCATGACTACACCTCCTGAACACAGCACCCTGTACATAAACTGCCACTTTCTGAATCATCCATGATCGTCCATCGCTGGGAGGGTATGGGAGCTTCAGGGGGTAGGGGGCCATCTGGGGGTGTAGCCTGAAATTTAGCTTTAACTGTGTGGCAAATGTTACTGACCAGTAGTGGCTGGTGCTCCATCTTCTTTGGGGGGGGGGCAGCAAACAAACCACCCTTCCCTGTTCGGTCGGTTGATTGATCAAACCCCCCATCATTTGGTGAACAATCCCCCATCGCTCGCCATCTGCCCACCAGCCCCGCACTTACCCCATTTGGGTTGCGGGCAGCTTTGGCGGCTTCCCCCTGCTTCTGCTCCTGGCCAGCCAATACAATCACTTCTCCTCTCGGCCAATCAGGTCTTAAGACCCATTTCCTAAATGGCCAGGGATAGAAGCAGGAAGACAATAGGGAGTATTAATTCGTTATCACACTAGTGGATGAGCTCAACCTTTTTGAAGCCAATTAGAGCCTCAGGGTCTAATTATGTGCTTCAAAATTTTTTAAAAACCCATTGAAATCCATGCATTCAGCACTCTGCATGTAGATTAGGGGCCCGGGCGCATGGATTAGGGGATCGGTGTCCCTGTGCCCCTATTGGAGAGGCCGCCACTGTTACTGACACTTGGATTTGCCATTGAAGAAAAATAGGAAATGTGCAGACAGAAGTGAATATGACTTGATTAGGCAAACATGTGATCAAATGAGCACAGCAAACATATCTTATAAATGCAACTCATTTTCCAACCAGCAGACTGTGACAGGTTGCCAAATCAATCTTTCATCACTTTTTAATTATGCCCAATAATGTTGGAAAAAATAATTTTCCTTTTCCATTTTATAACTTTTTTTATAACTTCTGACTTTTTTCGAGGCACCTATATAATGGTTTTATCAAAAGTAATTTGATATACTTTCGCTGAAATTTACATTAGGTAGCAGAAAATTGTGGGTTTTAGAACAGCAGGAGAAAAAAACAGGAAATGTGAGGTTAAGGCAGCACACAGGGAAAGATTTGTAACTATTTTCAGTATCCTTGGAACAGAATACAGTAACACACACACACTGATAGTAGGGATATAAATCAGCAATTTATACAAGTCATATGAAGATTTCTGCAGCTCTTTCTAATTATTTACAGCATATAAATAATTTCTCAGACTCCTGCAAGTAATCATACAGTATAGAAATTTCAAATGGTAAAATATCAGCAGAATTGCTGATAAAGTAGATATGTCGGCAACCACCACATACAGAATAGACCTGTATTTACAAAAAAAATGTGTATTAGATTAGTCAGCCTTTTGTGCTAATATGAATAGGTTGAGGAATGGCACAAACAGAGAGAGCAGGAAAGAAGAGCAATATAGTTTCCGTAGTAGGGTAGACCCTATAGCTGGTGTAAGAGAAAATTAGCTTTAATTTCCACCCAGCAAGCTTCAATGATTCACTGTTGAAATGGCAAATAACTTACTCATATTCAAAGAGAATTTATTTCCTGGAAATGTCATTTGTGCAATAGACCTTTGAGTTAGTATATTACCATTTGATTCTTTAAAGTATGAAGCTATAGAAAGAATGTCTACAGAAAGTCTGCATTTTTTGGAGTTCATCAGTGAAGGCTGTAATACACAGGTTTTTTTTTATAGGCTAAATCTAGAATTAGAAAAAGATAGGGAATTCATTTCTTCCTAAAAGACTCAATACAAATATTTTCACACTTGATTCAATATGGAGCATACAGTATTATTATTGCTTTATCAACAATTTAAAGTGTTCCAATAACATCATAACATGAAGGGGCAACATGTGGTATAGCAAGGACCATAAAAGACGTTGTGGGCAAAATCACTGTTGGATGACAAATGGTTGGTCTCGGCACATTGGCCTGACCTTTGACTGTGACATACCTGCAATAAGTTGGTAACAGCAGTTCACATCTCATGGATGCTTTCAGGATAAGGAGAATGTCTACGTGCAATTTGGAAGGGCAAAACAGAAGTCATATATCTACTTAGTCTAATCTCAGGCCCTATATTCAGCTCTAGATGACTTCTTGAAAAGCACTATTTCCTTAGGGCTGATCTCCGTCCTTACCTTCAGCCTTGCATAGTTGTAGACTAGAGGCTTCTCTCCTCTACTAAAATTGCTTCTCACAATGTGCATTAGAAGCTGCAGCAAGTCATATACAGTTCACTTCAATTCCTGGCTGAGGGACTTCCAGACTCATCTAGCATTTTCCTCTCCAGTCTTACTGTCCCTGACTTGTCCCTTTCATTTATTGGGCTTCCGTTCTTTCAATTATGGAAACTCATCATCACATGTGAATTTATTCACCAGACATGTAATCATACAAAATAGTTATATATTTTTGTTGACAAAAACAAACGTTTACATGAATTAAAAATACTGATTGCGTTACATAAAATCTTGAATATCAATTTAAACACCCGCTAAATTGGAGTGTAGTACCTTTGCCATGGCAAGCAATGATAAACTTCTCTGTAGAATCAACAACCTTGTAATAATGACAATTAGACAAAACGTCTGTATTTCACAAATACAGACGTTACTATACTGCAGGTAAGTAAGGTAAGTGGTTAACAACGTGAAATAAAATTAGACGTTTGTTATGTCATGAAGTGGAAACTATGCAAAATGAAAAATATTGAACATTTTATCTTTAAAGAAAAATCTACAAGGCGGTTATTGATCCGGGAGAATCATTATCAATTGTATAATATTCAATAAATCAATATTTAAGAGAACACAAATGAATATAAGATAAAAATCAACACTAAATAATTAACCGTTCCAAAACGGCTACTGGTCTGAATTGCTGATTACCACAAGTTTTAGAATGTCTGCCGTGGCTTTTAAGATGGATACTCTTAAAGAGGAATTATGACTTGCGACCTCCAAGTTCCAAAGCATAAGGTGTTTAGGAACATTCATGAATGTAAAAGTATGTATTGATGAATGGTGTATGTGTCTGCGTGTATGATTGATGGTAATCTGGTGTTTTGAGCCTTCTTGCGTGTCTTCTTCATGGCATCTCTCTTGCCTCTAAATACCATCTCAGACAATAGGATCATAAAAATTATAATCGGCTCAGCCCAAAAGGTATGGCTCTGTTTCCATTGGTTAAAGAAATCTAATAATTTAGTTTTAGTGAGTTTCAGGTAATATCACCTTCAACCACTAGGCACGTCTGAGAGCAGAAAAATGTGTTCTGAACTATCTTTTAAATAATATGTTCTATTTTCATAAGATGTATTTTTTTGTATAATGGTGCTGGAATATATATCTAGTAACCGGCCTAATAAAATACGCTCATAATTTTGATTAATCACTATCACATAAAATGTATATATATATATATATATATATATATATATATATATATATATATATATTGTATATCTTATAAAGACTGGTCTATCTAGGAAAAACACATGTTATATATATTAATCAATATCACATAAAATGATTATCTATATGGATAAATGTATAATTCTGTATATCCAATGAATATTTGATTATCTAAAAACACATGCTATGTGTAAATTTGTATACAGTTATAATCACGATTCATTATCTTTCATAATACTGATTGGCATCTTAAACAATTCTACTTATAATTTGTTCTAAACCACAACCTTTATATTTTTACCTTATAACAGAATTATAATTAGGTCAGTAGACACTAAAATTATAATCGTATCTGTGACCTGGAATATAATTAATAATTTGGGTGACGATATAATCAAATATCGACATAATGCTGACTGCACAAAATTCGGATCTCTTCCGAAAATGAACATGGATATTCAGAGATGGTTTAACTATACACACAACTAAAATCTAACACAATGGGTTTCGCTAGACAAGGATGATTTTTATGTGATACAGTCTATTCTCTTTTCTTTTCCATTCCACAAGGACAGGTAAATGTTTTTCTGGTTTTGTGAAAGGAGCCACTATTGTTAAAGCTTCTCTGCTTCAACACAATGCTTATATATTTTTCAATGGTTGATCCATTGAAAACTTTGAAAACATACAAAGTCACAAAGACCTTTAGTTCATCTTGTCTTGAGGCCTACTTGAATTTACCATCGCTGGCAGAACATTATAAAATGTATTATTTCTTCATCATAATCACAACAATATATACATGACATTTTGCCCTGGGACTTTAAATGAGGTGAATATGGCAAGCCAAAAACATATCATAATAGTAAAAAAGTAGATTTATTACAGTTTGTTGCGCATGTAAGAAACAACAGAAATAAATACAGGCCAATAAATTATGCATACAATGTGAATATGGGTCAGTCCACATACATGGTAAACAGTATATACCAATTACAAACATCAGAAAAATGTGCAAGCATCAGTAGTACCTGAAGAGGTTTCGCGAGAATGCGCTCACTCTTCAGGGGTAAATGCTTTGCTATATCTGTAATACAAGTAGTAAATCAAATGAATGTACAGTATGTAGCATAAAATAGGCAGGGAGGTGAATCATCATCGGGGTCAAACTGTAGGACCCCATACTTACCAATGGGCTGGGCCAGGTCATCAATTGCTGATTCCACGCAGCAACAAACATCCAGCATGCGAGCTGAGCAGGTGGAGTAAAACGTTACCCCATCAGGGGAACAACTGGAGCACTGACATGGCATTGATAGGTGTAGGTACCGATGTCCCTAGAAGTCTCCTTTTGCCCATGATCATGCACTGCAAAAGTAGTAAAAGAGTATATATGTATATCAGAAAGACCCTACGAATACAGATGAGCTTTACTGCAGTGTTTGATATGCATGTTGCAAAAATAGTAAAGGAGTATGTGTGTATATATATCTTTATATATATATCAGAAGGACCCTGCAAATACAGGTCAGTTTCCTGCAGTATTTGGCATAAATATAAATGTACAGGCACCAGCATGAAGTAAGGTATATGCTGGGGGACTGAAAGGGTAATAAATTAGTATTAGTACATTGAAAAGTAAGGTTTTCGGGTGACACCAGACCTTATATGTTCCTCAGAAAGCAATGTAGAGCATTTTGCATTGGGTCCTCTTACTGGCTATGATCTGCCTCCATTGCATAGATAAGCAAAGAAACCCTGTAATGACTTTGGTGGGTTTAAAATAAGGCATGTAATGAATAAACATGTGCAATTCATTTCGTTCCAAGTTTGTTTTCCAACGAAATTCAACAAATTCGTTAATTCGTAAATGTTCAAATAAAAAAAAACACAAAAATCCGTAAATTTAGAAAATTTTAAATCCAAAAATAAGAGAGAAAAAACTAAATTTCAAAAGAACAAAAACCCAAAAATAACAATGAAAATCCGAAAGTTTGAAAACCAGAAAATTCGAAATAATACCTAACTAATAATAATAACTATTACTAACTATTAAATTATAGGTATTGGAATTTCCTTTTAAAATTGGCCATTAGTGAACGTAACGAATACAAATTTATTCAAAGTTACAAATTATCCAAAATAACGAATGCCGCATCTAAATGAGTGAAATGTAACAAATTAATAATAATAAATAATAATAATAATAATAATAATAATAATAATAAAAACATGTTATTATTATTATTATTATTTAGTATTATTAATTTGTTACGTTCCATTCATTTAGACGCAGCATTCGTTAGTCCGGATAATTCGTAACTTCAAATAAATTTGTGTTCATTACGTTCATAAATAGCAAAATTTTTAAAGAAATTACAATACCTATAATTTTTGAAAATTATTTTTATTGAAGAATTTTCAGCACAAAAAACACAACAATAGACAAGACAGGACATAGACAGCTCAACTCCGTACAGCACTCAAGGGAAGACGGCTGATATAGCAGGTTAACATTGATCTCTGCAGTGTAAACATATTGTCAGGATAATATATACAATGACCGGCATACATAAAATTAAACAAAAAGAAAATAAATAAAGCCCGCCAGACCTTATCGTATTTCTGTGGGCATCCGCGATTGGCATATGTGTCTCTGTACAGAGGAAGGCTGGCGTTCACCAGTCGCCGCCACTGCACCAGAGATGGGGTTGAAGGTTTTTTCCAATGCATGGCGATGTTTTTACGGGCGTAGAAGAGCAGTAGGCTAACTAAAGTACGTTTGGCTGAGGTTCGGATGATGTTCTCCACTATGCCCAAAAGACATATCTCCATGTTTAGAGGCAATTGTGTCCCAGCAATTTTGTTGGTCAATTCCAGCACCGCCTCCCAGTAATGTACCACCTCTGGGCACTTCCAGAAAATGTGGGCGAAGTCACCCGGGGATGCGCCGCACCTCCAGCACTCCTGGGAGTGCGTGGGGTTCATTTTGTGTAGCCTATAGGGGGTGAAGTATGCCCTGTGTACAATTTTGTATTGCACCAACCTGTCTCTAACTGACACCAAGGTAGTGAAGGGAAGGTCCCATATCTCATCCCAGTCGTCCGTTTCTAATGTAGGGATGTCAGTGTGCCACCGGGATCGCAGTCCGTCAAGGGGAGGGAGGGACACAAAGAGTAGATAGGAATACAGATGCGAGGTGGGTTTCACAACACAGTCAAATCTAAGTGTCCTCTCCAACTCCGACTGGGCCACGATGCAGGAGGACTGAGGGAACTGAGCTGAAAAGGCCGGTGACAATTGAAAGTATCTGAAAAGATAGTGGGCAGGTAAATTAAACTTGGACGAGAGCACGGTAAAAGGTTTCAGCGTGTTCTGCGACACAATGTGGGAGACTAGTTTCACGCCGTACTTAGACCACGCAGAGGGATCTAGTAACCAAAAGAAATGGTCTAAGGTAGGGTTTTTCCAGATCGGGGCGTTGGGTGAGATTTCAGTGGGCTTACACTTTTCAATGGCGAGACCGGTTCGCCACGCCCGCAGGGTGGTGAGCATAGAGGGGGTCAGGGAGTATGGCGCGCGGAGGGCCCGGAACAGCAAAAGCTGGAGGGCCTCCAGCGAGCCAACTACCAAAGCCTCAAGGGCGGTGGAGGCGTTTGTACCATCCGGCCGCAACCACCAAGCCGCCGTTACCAGCTGGGCAGCGAGGTAGTACTTGTAGCAGTCTGGAAAAGCCATCCCACCCTGCGTCCGCGGCCTCATTAGCGTAGTTAGTTTATACCTCGGCGGGGAGGACCCCCAAATAAAGGAGGAAAAAATTTGATTCAACTTATTGAAAAAGGACCTAGGCACCCACTGCGGCGAGTGGCGGAAGAGATAAATGAGTTTGGGGACAATTTTCATTTTGAGGAGATTTACCCTCCCCCAGACCGATAGAGGGAGGTTGCCCCATGCCCTAAACTTGGATTGAGCTTCTACTAGAACCGGGGAGAGATTATGGGGGATAAAGTCAGAGGCCAGGGCAGAGACATGTACTCCCAGTTATTTAAATGTATCTACCCAGCAAAGGGGGCTGTTAGGGGGAGGTAGATCTGGCCACCTGGTCTATCGGGAACAGGAGGGATTTGGACCAGTTCACTTTGAGGCCGGTGACCGGGGCAAATGTGTCCAGGACAGTTAGCGCGCCTTGCAGGGAGGGGCCCGCGTCGTTCAGGAAAAGCAGCATGTCGTCTGCATATAGGGCCACCCTTTCCTCCAACAGACCCACCCTGAGCCCCCTAATATGGGGCGATGTATGGAGAGCCTCCGCCACCGGTTTGATGGCAAGGGCGAAAAGGGCCGGGGAAAGAGGGCAACCCTGCCTAGTGCCACGAGAAAGCAGAAAAGGGACGGATAAACCACCACCCAAACACACTGACGAAGTGGGGGCCTTGTAGATCACCTGGAGCCATGTTATGAAAAGCAGGGGGAATCCCATCCGACGCAAAGTTTCCCATAGAAAAGGCCACTCGACCGTGTCAAAAGCCTTTTCCACATCCAACGAGGCCACGGTCCTCGTTCCTGTATTAATGTGTTGGGTATGGATGTTAGTAAAAAGCCTCCTGAGGTTAACGTCCGTAGACCTCCGGGGCATGAACCCCGTCTGGTCGGAGTCTATGACCGTGGGCAGCATGGGGTATAACCGAAGAGCTAGGAGCTTGGTGAGTATTTTAAAGTCAGTGTTTAGTAGTGCAATGGGGCGGTAGGAGGCACAAGAACAATACCTATAATTTAATAGTTAGTATTAGTTAGTTATTATTTTGGATTTTCCAATTTTCGCATTTCCAAATTTTCCAATTTCCAAATTTTCTAATTTTCAGATTTATGAATTACCAAATTTAGAAATGTAAAAATACCACATCTAAACGAATGGAACATAACTAATTCCAATTTTTCCAAAGTTATCCAAAATAACGAATTTTGATCATAAAGAATGACCCTAAAAAAGAAGAAAAACACAATGAAATGAAAACGAAAACAAATATTTTTTTTTGGCAGTGCACATGTCTAGTAATGACAATGGAACGTTTTTTTTAATTATAAAGTCTTTAGAATGTTGATCGGGGGAAGAGAGGAACCTAGGAAGGCAACATATAAACAGATCAAAGTTAAGCTTTAAGCCTTAAGCCATTATTTTAGGATTTAGGATTGAGATTGACCAAGAACATGACAGAAACTGACTGGAAATGTATTCACAGACACAGAATGTGAATCCAACATAGGCTACTTCTGATAAATGCAATATTAGGGATGTTTTCTAATATTTTGAAGTGTAAGAAGAGAATGACTTTCCTTTGCCTGGAAAGTGAAACTAGGCTGGACAGTAGAGTAAGAGGCAGGAAGTGTTTAACTCTGGACTGTACTAACTAGCTCCAAAGACTAGGGGGCAGGAGAAAATACCAAGTGCAAAAAAATAAACAGGCTGCAATGGCAGCACACTCCCTGTCTGATATTGGTACAGTAGATACCAATATTCTATGATATCATGCAACAACAAGCAACAGTTTAACAACATAAAGTCCATAAATGTAAAAGAAGCAGTCTTTGAGACTTGAAAAACACAACAAAATGAAAAAAAAAAGGCAAACACATGTACATGAGTCCATATGGATAAAATGAAGTCTTTGATAAGTGTATAAGTGTTCAGTGCTGTGACACATCCTGGAACAGTCTCGGGTGACATCAAATCACTTTTCGAAAAGGTCAGAAGATTTGCCAAGTCCCTTAGAGATGGAAGTGGGACAGTCTCTATAGTTGGTTGAAGACATTTATTGACAAGTCCATTTTTAGGAGGCTCTGTCTCCAACTTGCAAGGCCAGGAATGTTTTTGCACAGTGACCAGTGTAAAAAGCTAGAAGGGTATCTAATGCCGCGTACACATGGTCGTATTTTGTAAAGAAAAAAAAAACAACATTTTTAAAAACGTCATTTAAAATGACCGTGTGTGGGGAAAATGTCGTTTTATGTCTTCTGAAAAACGACCAAAAAAAATTTGAGCATGCTTCAATTTTTTATGTCGTTTTTCAAAACGTTGTTTTTTGTGTCATAAAAAATCACTGTGTGTAGCTAAAACGACGTTTAAAACAATGTTTTTAAACCCGCGCATGCTCAGAAGCAAGTTATGAAGCGAGCTTGAATGAAACAGAGTGCCGCCGTACGTGCTGAACGTAACCGCGCTTTGCTAGAGCATTTTGAAAAAAATTACGTTTTTTTCATTACAAAAAACGACCATGTATACGCGGCATAAGGCAAGGTAGATGAACAGGCAGTTCAGCAAAGATATTTGGTTCATTCTCACCGACCTCTGTTGATCAAAAATCTGGCAGCGACCTCCAGTATAATGTTTCCATGTGTCCTCTGCAGGCTCTGGCTCTGGCCTAGTGTCTGTCTCCTCAGCTGCGCATTCGTCAAAGGGCTCTCCATTTTGAATATAGCACCTGTAAGGCCGGGTACTCACGACCAAACATGTATGGTGAAAGCGGTCCGTCGGACCGTTTTCACCATACATGTCTGCCAGAGGCTTCTGTACGATGGTTGTACACACCATCGTACAGAAGTCCGCGCGTAAACAATACGCGGGGCGTGTCCGCGGTGTCGCCGCGTCGATGACGCGGTGTCGCCGCGACAATGACGCGGCGACGTGGGCGGCCCGCCTTTAAAATGCTTCCACGCATGCGTCGAAGTCATTCGACGCATGCGAGGGACGGCGGGCGCCTGGACATGTACGGTAGGTCTGTACTGACGACCGTACATGTCCGAGCGGGCAGAATTCCAGCGGACTGTTTTAAAACAAGTCCAGGAATATTTGTCTGCTGGGAAAAGGCCCGGCGGGCAAATGTTTGCTGGAATTCGGCCCGCTCGCGCCCACACACGACCAAACATGTCTGCTGAAACTGGCCTGCGGGCCAGTTTCAGCAGACATGTTTGCTCGTGAGTATGGGGCCTAACAGTCCCAGGCTTTACATCTGAATACAAGGGAAGGGTTGAGGGCACTTTCAGCCTGTCATTGCTTTGTATGGGGCTTCCCAGATGCAGCTGGTTTTGTCGTCTGCCCCCAAACACACATGTGAGTAAAGCTTTATTCATGTCCAGAGATGCTTTGAAAAGCCTGCTGAATCTGCTTGCAATAGATTATAGATTATGTAATGCCCAGACTGATTATTTATAGGGACGCAAACCCTGATGCCCCGTACACACAACGGGAAAACTGCCAGGAGAGCTTTTGGCCGGGAATCCTGGCCGTGTGTATGCTCCCTCGCAGTTTTTCTGACTGGAAAACTGCCAATCCCGCCGGACAAAAAAAAGACAACCAGCTCTCTTGTTTTCCGCTGGGATTCCTGACTGAGAGCAGGTTCCCGCTTTTCCCCTCGGGATTTCCGACTGACCTTTTCCCATCGAGAATCACGGTCGTGTGTACTAGGCATAAGAGAGAAGAAAAAAAAAGAAATTCTGAATTGTTGGTGCCAAGTATGAATAAATGGATAAAGTATGTCTCAGATCACACATGAAAAACTAGAGAAAATGAAAAAATGGCTGAACAGTATAATCCATATTTTCCTTAAAGGGTCACTAAAGGATTTTTTTTTTAGCTAAATAGCTTCCTTTACCTTACTGCAGTCCTGGTTTCATGTCCTCATTGTTCGTTTTTGCTCTGATGTTGCTGTAATTCTTCTCTGTTCTGGACACTTCCTGGTTGTCTGTTTCCTGATGACCACAGTACTGGGAGATTTTAGTTTCATTTTCCAAACCATCACTGCTCTATGGCTCTGTACATGCACACAGGCAGGATAACATGCAAAAATGAAACTAAATGCAAAAACGAAACTACAGGTACATTATATGATTGATTTTTATCTATTTTTAATCAATTTTAAAAGTAATCAGTTAACTATTATGTCTCTATACCCTGTAAACAGTAATGTCAGCAAAAAAATGAACTTTTAATTAAAATAATAAACATTTATATGCCGTGGGCAATAGTATTAAACAGAGCAGTTCTAAACCTACTCTTCTAGGGTCCCCTGACTTTCAGTTGGGCACATTGCTGCATCAAGAGAAGACTCAGGTAAGTGTAGGGGGGGGGGGCAGTGCAAAGTTTTTACTTTAATGCAGAGAATTAGATGCAATGTATAATAAATCGTCACTACATTGTAGATGGATTGATCAATTTCCCTACAGGTGGAGTCTTTATAGGAAGAAGCACACTGAAAACTCTAAGGCCCCATACACACGAGAGGATTTATCCGCAGATACGGTCCAGCGGACCGTATCCGCGGATAAATCCTCTCGAGGATTTCAGCAGATTTCTATGCGATGGCGTGTACACACCATCGCATTGAAATCCGCGCTGAAATCCTCTGGCGATGACGTGTCGCGCCGTCGCCGCTATTATGACGCGGCGACGGGCGCGACGCTGTCATATAAGGAATTCCACGCAGGCGTCAAATCATTACGACGCGTGCGGGGAATCCCTTTGGACGGATGGATCCGGTGAGTCTGTACAGACGAGCGGATCCATCCGTGGGATCCGATTCCAGCAGATAGATATTCTGTGCATGTCGACAAATATTTATCTGCTGGAATTCGGAAATATCCGCGGATAAATATCCGCCGGAGTGTACACACCATAGAATCTATCCGCAGAAACCCATTCGATGGGATTTATCTGCGGATAGATTCTATCGTGTGTACGGGGCCTAAGAACATGGCTTAATAAGAGACTCACCAGGGGTTCTAACAGCATAAAATGAAGGTCAACATTCAGTGTGACCATTCTTTGGAAACTTATGCCGCTTATACACTATCAGTTTGTCTGATGAAAACGGTCTGATGGACCGTTTTCATCAGACTTACCTATCGTGTGTGGGCCCCATCGGTTTTTTATCCACCAGTCAAAAAACTAGGAACTTGTTTTAAAATTATCTGATGGATAAAAAACCTATAGAAAAAAACGATCGTCTGTGGGTACGTCCATCGGTTAAAAATCAACGCATGCTCAGAATCAAGTCGACGCATGCTTGGAAGCATTGAACTTCATTTTTTTCAGCACGTCGTTGTATTTTATGTCACCGCGTTTTGACGCAATCGTTTTTTTAACTGATGGTGTGTAGGCACGACTGATCATCAGTCAGCTTCATCGGATAACTGATTGAAAAATCCATCAGACCGTTTTCATCAGACGAACTAATCGTGTGTACAGGGCATCACAATTAAAATGGTATTAAACATAAACCCGAAAAATGTATTATATTGCAGCTAACCAATCATTAGATGTAGTGACCGCATCAGTTTTCTTTCTCTTCAGCCTTTTCCATTCTGTTTTCACCTGGTGATCTGGCCAGTAAGGCCCTGTACACACGATCAGTCTAAACCGATGAGAACGGACTGAAGTTCAGTTTCATCGGTTAACCGATGAAGCTGACTGATGGTCTGATGTGCCTACACACCATCAGTTAAAAAAACGATCGAGTCCAACGCAGTGACGTAGAACACAACGACGTGCTGAAAAAAATGAAGTTCAATGCTTCAAAGCATGCGTCGACTTGATTCTGAGCATACGCGGGTTTTGAACCGATGCTTTTGCATACTAACCGTCGGTTTTGACCTATCGGTTACCTGTCCATCAGTTCAATTTTAAAGCAAGTTCTAAATTTCTGGACCGAAGGATAACTGACTGATGGGGCCCACACACGGTCGGTTCTCATCGGTTTAGACTGATCGTGTGTACAGGGCCTAACACACTTCCTGTGTTAGCGAGACACAACTTTGCAGGAATGAGCACAGGAGGCACATCAGACAGCAGCATTATCAGTCTAGGGGAGAGGGGGTGTTAAATGTATTAGCAGATTTAGAACCACTAACAAATTGAAGCCAAGTTACAGCAAACTTTTATTTTTTCCTTTTGGGATCAAGGTTTTGTATGAATAAACAAAAGCTGATAATTTTAAACACCCCTGCCAGGGTTAAGTGGTTTGTTTCATTGGTGTAAACTGATACATTCTGATAGAGAGTTTGTACTGTGAAAAACAACAGACTCGCTGGTGAAAACAGAAGAAATAAAGCCTAAAAAATGGGAACTAATGCATCCATTACATCTAAGAATTGATAAGCTGCAATATAATAAATGTTTACTTTTGGGTTTAATACTGCTTTAACGACTTGCTGACCACCCTATAGCAATTTTACTGCTACAGGGCAACAACTGTGCTCCAGATCATGTATATATACATTACGTGATCCAGCTCTTCTAGGTGAATGTGCGCCGCCACCGACTCGCTCCCGCTGTTATTATGCACCCACCGATCATTCAGTACATGGGCAGAACAGAAGCCTGCCTATATAAGCAAGGTAGATTGCCATTCTGTTAGTAGGGAAGGGACAGATCCTGTGTTCCTGCAAAGCAGGGTCAAGGATCCACGTCTTTCCCTAGGCACTATGAAGTAATCACTCCATTTCACGAATTGCATTGCTTAGTCATATGGTTATGACTAAGCAAAGCAATTTGTGAAATGTGTCAACCATGCTCTCCTCCGTGTGTGTCATGATGTTATCATGAATTTATTTCTTAATGTTGGCTGACTTTATGGAATAAAGCAATTTTCCTTCTGGGGCGCAGTAATTCTCTTTCCTCTTTGGATTATCTGGTCAGACCATGGACTGGACTAGCACCCGGTCATCAAGGAGAGGATAACTTTCACCTGAAGCAGTGTTGCCCTTCTCTTTTGTTACAGTCATGAAGGGGGGTAACTCTTCCGGAGCTGAAGTGATTAACCACTTCCCGCCCGGCCTATAGAAAAATGACGGCCGGGCGGTGGTTCAGTTATCCTGACTGGACGTCATATGACGTCCAGCGGGAAAACAGCCGCCGCGCGCCTGTGGGTGCGCACATCCCGGTGATCGGTGGTGCAGCATGTCATTCTGACACACTGGTAAGCCGATCTCGGTAAAGATGGTGGAGGCTCTTTACAACGTGATCAGCCGTGTCCACGGCTGATCACAATGCAAGCAGGAAGAGCTGTTGATCGGCTTTTCCTCACTCGCGTCTGACAGATGCAAGTAGAGGAGAGCCGATCGGCTGCTCTCCTGACAGGGGGGGTCTGTACTGATTGTTTATCAGTGCAGCCCCCCTTGACCACCAGGTATGCCACCCTAGACCACCAGGGATATGCCAATCAGTACCCATGCAGTTGTCAATCAGTGGCCAACACCAATGCCTGCCAGTGCCATCAGTAATGCCTATCAGTGCCATTTATCAGTGTCTCATATCAGTGTCCAGAAGTGCCACATATCAGTGCCCACCAGTGCCCAGCAGTGCCACCTATCAGTGCCACTCATAAGTACCCATCAGTGCAGCCTTTCAGTGCCCATCAGTGTCACCTATCATTGCCCATCAGTGCCCACCAGTGCCACCAATGAGCACCCATCAGTGCCACCCATCAGTCCCACCTACCAGTGCCCATCAGTGCCACCTATCAGTGCCCATCATCAGTACCCGTCAGTGCCCATCAGTGTCACCTCATTGGTGCCACCTCATCAGTGCCACCTTATCAGTGCCCGTCAGTGCCACCTTATCAGTGCCCATGAGCGAAGGAGAAAACTTACTTATTTACAACATTTTATAACAGAAACAAAATATTTTTTTTTTCTAAATTTTCTGTCTTTTTTTATTTGTTTAGAAAAAAATTAAATCCGCAGAGGTAATTAAATGCCCCAAAAAGAAAGCTCTATTTGTGGAAACAAAATTATCAAAATTCTGTTTGGATACAGTGTAGCATGACCGCGCAATTGTCATTTAAACAGCGACGGCGCTGAAAGCTGAAAATTATCTTGGGCAGGAAGGGGGTGTAAGTGCCCGGTATTGAAGTGGTTAATAAGTCGCAGTTGTTGCTCTTCAAGATACCTAATATATTATTTTGGGCAGAGATATTTAGTTTTTTTTAGTCTTGCAATCATTCTCTATGAAGCCTGAAAAATTATAATAAGACAATGAGTTCCAGGGAGCCTTTGGACTGATGACTTTAACACATCCTTTTTGGACTGATGACTTTAACAGGTTTTTATGTATTACAGTATAGTCCCTTAATAGTGCATTTTTTTTCTTTCTTTTTAGATTCCTTAGCACAGCCCTATGAATAAATTCTCAATCCTAATAAAAGATAAAACCTTTTCATTGCATGTTCCACTTTATGAAAATGAAAGCTTTAAAAAAAAAAAAAAAAAGCATCTGTTCCCCTTTAGACTGAAGCTGAAGCCTAGGCTTCCGTTAGCCCTATTAAATACTAAGCAGATGTAGGCACATTGCATAGTGTTTAAAATTTGTATTTCTGTTCTGTCACAAACATTGTGTGACCTTAATTACTGTGTACCATGAAGCTTTAAGTGACATAACCCTGGAACCAAAACGCAGGGCTCTAAAGTTCAGCTCGGGAATGAAGAAGCTGTGATTATTAGTCCGCTGTGTGATCTTTGCAGATTGCACTGATGATGAGATGAAGTTTAATCTCGTTTTCTCCCTGCTCTTCAGCGCAGCGCCGCAAAAACCGCAGGCAGTTTCAGGCAAGCCTGGAAATCTCTCACATCTGGAGAAGCAATAACTCTCAGGATTCTTCCTGACAGCCATGACAGGCAGCAGGACAGCCAGAAACAACTGTCTCTTATGTCAGCCTATTTGCAAAAAAACCAACAGAGGAGGGGCAGGCACGGGACCGCATCCTTTTTTCAACAAAAAATGAGAGGAGGAAATTCTTTTATTTTCTGCCAGATACTCCATGAATAAGCCCTAAATATTACATAGACAGTAGTGAGCACTTCCAAACAACATTCCTCTATGTCTGCCTTAGCTGCAGAGCATATGAAGGCCTATTGTCTGCCAACGGGGTCACGGTTCTGTTTGTAAAGCTTTTTATTTCAAAATCTGCATTATGATTTATAGGCCTCTGCACACCCCTGTCGTGCATAAATACGATACCATCTTATATGCAGGATTACTTTGTGAAATGGATATGGGGCTTCGCCACGCTAACTTTTACAGGGGGAACCCAGACTGACCAAGCAAAGTGGTAGAATTTACTGCAGCGTTGTTCATACTGTCAAACCCATAGCTGGTGTTTATGATATCTGGGGAAGTAGAAATAAACAAGCTTTTCCTTAATAGCTTTCTTTATGTGAAGGTAGCAGTAGATAGCTGCTCTCTCAACAGTAGCTGGTGCATTGGCTTGCTTCATTTCACGTGGAACCAATGTCTACAAATTAGCATTTCTGCCTCCCTGGCTGTGAGAAAGGAGCTAAGAAAATAGATGATTCAGATGCTAATGTTTAAAAGGTTAGCATTCCTTTCTGCATCTTTCATCTTGTCGGCTGCAGAAACGCTGACCAAAAATGGTCAAATTGTTCAAGAGAGATAATGTAATGATCTTCTTACCTTTCAACAAATAAGGTTACATAGTTACATAGTTAGTCAGGTTGAAAAAAGACACAAGTCCATCCAGTTCAACCATTAAAGAAATAAAATAAAAAATATTGTACAATCCAATATACCAGGGGCAGACTGACAACTCATGGGGCCCCCGGGCAATAGGAGATTTTGGGCCCCCGAGCAATAGGAGATTATGGGGCCTCCCGGGCAATGGGAAATTATGGGGCCTCGGGCAATAGGAGATTATGGGGCCTCCCGGCAATGGGAGATTATGGGGCCTCGGGCAATAGGAGATTATGGGGCCTCCCGGGCAATAGGAGATTATGGGGCCTCCTGGGCAATGGGAGGTTATGTGGCCTCGGGCAATAGGAGATTATGGGGCCTCCCGGGCAATGGGAGATTTTGGGGCCTCGGGCAATAGGAGATTATGGGGCCCCCAGGCAATAGGAGATTATGGGGCCCCCGGGCAATAGGAGATTATGGGGCCTCCCGAGCAATAGGAGATTATGGGGCCTCGAGCAATAGGAGATTATGGGGCCCCAGGGCAATAGGAGATTATGGGGCCTCGGGGCAATAGGAGATTATGGGGCCCCCAGGCAATCGATTATGGGGCCACACAGTATACACACATACAGTATACATACACAGTATACACACAGACACACAATATACACACACACAGTATACATACACACAGAATACACATACACACAGTGAAAGGGTACTGGAGAGGCAGGGCAGCTATAATCTTGGGATTTTTTTTAAAACACTGATTTTTACATACTGTCCCTGGTTTTACTGAGGCTGGCAACCCTGATGGGGCCCCCTAGTGGAATGGGGCCCTCGGGCAGCGCCTGAGTGCTCGAATGGTCGGTCTGCCCTTGCAATATACCCATTTCTATACCCACAGTTGATCCAGAGGAAGGCCGAAAACCCCATCAGAGCATGATCCAATTTACTACAGCAGGGGAAAAAAATATTTTCTGATCCCCGAGAGATTCCCTGGATCAACTTTACCTAAAAATGTTAATACGCAGTTATATTATGTACATTTAGGAAAGTATCCAGACCTTTCTTAAAGCAATCTACTGAGCTGGCCAGAACCACGTCTGGAGGGAGTCTATTCCACATTTTCACAGCTCTTACGGTGAAGAAATCTTTCCGTATTTGGAGATGAAATCTCTTTTCCAAGATTTGGGTTAATTATTGACTGTCATCTTATGCCCTGTACACACAAGACAGACTTTTTCCATCGGAAATTCCGACCGTGTGTATGCCCCATCGGAAATTCCGATGAATTTCATCAGAGTTTACATAGAGAACATGCTCTCTTTTCCTCCAATGGAATTAGTTCGGAATTCCGATGTGAATTTGGTCAGACAAAGGTCCGATCGTGTGTACAGGGCATAAGATGTTAGCTATAGTATAGGCTCTTACAGGAGATGTGGATATATGAGGCTCATTCAATCATATACAGTGCCTTGAAAAAGTATTCATACCCCTTAAAATGTTCCACATTTTGCCATGTTACAACCACAAATGTATCTGGATTTTTTGGAATTTTATGTGACAGACCAACACAAAGTGGCACATAATTGAAGTGGAAGGAATTTTTTTTTAAATAAATATCTAAAAAGTGTGGCCTGCATTTGTATTCAGCCCCCCTAAATCAATACTTGAATACCTTTTCCTTCAATTACAAATACAAATTTGGGGTATGTCTGTACCAGCTTTGCACATCTAGAGAGTGACATGTTTGCCCATTCTTCTTTGCAAAGTAGCTCAAGCTCTGTCAGATTGGATGAAGAGCATCTGTGAACAGCAATTTTCAAGTCTTGCCACAGATTCTCAATTAGATTTAGGTCTAGACTTTGACTGGGCCATTCTAACACATGAATATGCTTTGATCTAAACCATTCCATTGTAGCTTTGGCTGTATGTTTAGGGTCCTTGTCCTGCTGGAAGGTGAACCTCCACCCCAATCTCAAATATTTTGCAGACTTTAACAGGTTTTTTTCTAAGATTTTATTTGACTCATTATTTGACATTTATTTTCCATCAACTCTGACCAGCTTACCTTCCCTTGCTGAAGAAAAGCACCCCCACAACATGATGCTGACACCACCATGTTTCACAGTGGGAATGGTGTTTTTAGGGTGATGTGAAGTGTTAGGTGTCTGCCACACAAAGCGTTTTGCTTTTAGGCCAAAAGTAACATTTTTGGTCTCATCTGACCAGAGCACTTTCTTCCAAATGTTTACTGTGTCCCCCACATCGCTTCTCGCAAACTGCAAAAAGGACTTCTTATGGCTTTCTATCAACAATGGCTTTCTTCTCGCCACTCTTCTATAAAGGTCAGATTTGTGGAGTGCATGACTAATAGTTGTCCTGTGGACAGATGCTCCCATCTGAGCTGTAGATCTTTGCAGCTCCTCCAGAGTTACCATGGGCCTCTTGGCTGCTTCTTCTTGATTAATACTCTCCTTGCCCAGCCTATCAGTTTAGGTGGACGGCGATGTCTTGGTAGGTTTTCAGTTGTGCCATACTCTTTTCATTTTCAGGTGATGGCTTGAACAGTGCTCAAAGCTCGGGATATTTTTTTAAAATCTTAGGCCCCGTACACACGACCGAACATGTCCGCTGAAACTGGTCCACGGACCAGTTTCAGCGGACATGTTCGGTCGTGTGTACGGCCGACCGGACAATTTTCCAGCGGATCGGACAGGTTTCCAGCGGACAAATGTTTCTTAGCATGCTAAGAAACATGTCCGCTGGAAGCCTGTTCGTCGGACATATTCAGTCGTCTCTACAGACTCACCGGACATGTCCGCTCGGCCGAAAAGCCCTCGCATGCGTCAAAGTGATTCGACGCATGCGTGGAAGCATTGACCTTCCAGGGCTGCGCATGTCGGCGCGTCATCATCGCGGCGACGGCGCGGCCACGTCACCGCGTATCGTGTCCGCGCAAATTTCTGTTTGATGGTGTGTACAACCATCAGACAGAAATCTCCGAGCGGACATGTCCGATGAAAGCGGTCCGCGGACCGTTTTCATCGGACATGTCCCCTCGTGTGTACGGGGCCTAACTCTACTTAATGATGCTGTTTGTTCACTAATGTTCTCTAACAAACCTCTAAACGTTGATCTCAAAATATGCCCGCAAACGTCATGGACACATAGGATAACATGGAGCTGATTCTACAGGCAGAACACAAAACGTCTGGAGAAGCAATGTTTTTGAAGCCAGTGTGCATGGAGTCATGGTCCAACTCCTGTAAGGAAGGAGCGGGGGCATGGCTTACTAGTGCCACGTGTGTCTAGCCACTTGACATCCGGAAGATGACCTCCGGAAGATTAACCCCCCATATATGATCAGGCCATTTTTTGCGATATGGCACTGTGTTACTTTAACTGAATATTGACGATCGTGCGACACTGTACCCAAATAAAATGTATATCCTTTTTTCATACAAATATAGCCTTTTTTTGGTGGTACCCTCTGTGTTTTTTATTTTTTGCGCTATAAACAAAAAAAGACTCATGCCGCGTACACCCAACGTTTTTCGGGTTGTAAAAAATTACGTTTTTAAGGGTCTAGAAAAAACAACGTTTTTTTCAACCCGATCATTCAAACGGCCTTGCCTACACGATCGTGGAAAAAAAAATGCTCTAGCAAAGCGTGGTGACGTACAACACGTACAACGGCACTATAAAGGGGAAGTTCCATGCGGATGGCGCCACCCTTTGGGCTGCTTTTGCTGATTTCGTGTTAATAAAAGACGATTCGTGCTTTTCAGTCTGTTACAGCGTGATGAATGTGCTTACTCCATTATGAACGCTAGTTTTACCAGAACAAGTGCTCCCGTCTCATAACTTGCTCCTGAGCATGCGTGTTTTTTTCACTTCGTTAAAGCCCACACACGACCATTTTTTACGACGTAAAACACGACAATGTTAAAAGCAACGTGAAAAATTAGAGCATTTTCTAAATTTTTAATGCCCTTATTTTACATCATGAAAAATGCTCTGGAGCCCACACACGGTCGTTTTTTTTAATGACATAAAAAAAAAACATAATTTTTTACAACCCGAAAAACAGTCGTGTGTACGCGGCATCACAGTCAATGTAAACAAACAGATCCCTGTTCTGACAGGGGAGTAGAGGGAGATCGTCTGTTCCTAGTGATCACTCCCCTTCCCCCACAGTTAGAAACATATCCCAGAGAACACATGTAACCCCTTGATCACCACTTGTGTTAACCCCTTCCCTGCCAGTGTAATTTATACAGTAAACAGTACATTTTTATAGCACTGATGGCTGTATAAATATCACTGGTTCCCAAAAAAGTTTTAAAAGTGTCCAATCTGTCTGCCGCAATGTCACAGCCCCACTAATAATCGCTGATCTCCACCCTTACTATTAAAAAAAATAATAATAATAAAAATGTCATAAATCTATCCCCTTTTTTGTAGACTATAACGTTTTCGCAAACCAATCAATATATGCTTATATGATATTTATTATAGCAAAAAGTAAAACATATTGTTTTTTTTATCAAAATTTGTTTATAGCTCAAAAATAAAAACCGCAGAGGTGATCAAATACCACCAAAAAAAAGCTCTATTTGTGAGAAAAAAAGGACGTCAATTTTGTTTGTATACAGCATTGCACGACCGCGCAATTGTCAGTTAAAGCGTCACAGTGCCATATCGCTAAAAATGGCCTGGTCATTAAGTGGAAAAATCTTCTGGGCCTTAAGTGGTTAATACAGTGATCAGTGCTCAAATACTGTATATGCACTGTCACTGTACTAATGTCACTTGTTGGGAAGGGGTTAACATCAGGAGTGATCAAAGGGTTAACTGTGACTAGCAAGTGTTTTACTACACGTGTGAGGTGCTTTTACTAGGGGAAGAGATGTAATTTGTCCCCTGCTTTCTGTCAGAACGGCAATCTGCCTTGTTTACATAGGCAGGTTGCCATTCTGCCTCTCTGACAAACGATCAGCAGGTGCTAGCGGACATCGGTTGCACACTCGCCGATCAGCTTCAGCTGTGTACGATCACAGCTGAAGCGAGCCATCGGCACACTCTACTCGCAAGTGTCAGATCACTTGTATATACGTGATCTGGTGCACAGTAAAATACTGTGGACCTGAACCGGCTATGGATGCACACAGCCTGGATTGGGAGCATGCCCATAGCACATGGCTTGCTAAGAAGGCAGCTGAAATAAGGAGGAGTTGACAACACTGGCAGGGGACTGCCAAAAAGGGGCTAAGGGACCACTCTGTGCAAGATTGTTGCACAGTGTGGGTAAGTGTAACCTTTTTTTATTTTAAGAAAAAAAAAAGAACCTTTAATATCACTTTAATAAAATATTATGGGGCAGATCCTCAGAGCGAGTACGCCGGCGTATTTACTGATACGCCGGCGTACTTTCAAATTACCCGCGTCGTATCTTTGGTTTGAATCCTCAAACCAAGATACAACAGCATCTGGGTTAGATCCGACAGGTGTACGTCTTCGTACGCCTTCGGATCTAAGATGCATTACTTTGGCGTCCGCTGGGTGGCGTTCACGTCATTTTCCGCGTCGGGTATGCAAATTAGCTAATTCCGACGATCCACAAACGTACGAGCGGCCGGCGCATTCCTTTACGTCACCTCTAGTCGGCTTTTTCCGGCGTATAGTTAAAGCTGGTATTTCGTCGCGTATAGTTAGACTTGCCATGTTAAGTATGGCCGTCATTTTTTTTTTGCGTAAGTCGTCCGTGAATCGGGATGGATGTAATTCACGTCTATGTTAAAAAAAATGACGTTGTTGCGACGTCATTTAGCGCAATGCACGGCAGGAAATTTAGAAACGGAGCATGCGCAGTTCATTCGGATCTGCCCCTATTTGTTTAGCATGTGCAGTGGAATTAGGTGAAATCCTTATGCCTGAACCCCAACTAGATCATAAAGATTGTACTTTTTTTCAGACTGGGGAAGCAATGGTAAGATACCTAAGGGTGAGATCTAAATAATTGTGTAGAATGACAGTGGTTAAGACCAGTAGGCTACACAGTAGACCGTTCTCATTTTCTGGATTCAATGAGAGTTTAGACTGCGGCAAACACCCTTCCTTTAGCACTGTCCACTTATTAATAATATATCAGATGTTACTCTGCCTTAAAATGGTATTATGTATGGGCGGTTTATCTTTCTGTATATCTAAGCATCTCCTATCTTTCGATCATGCACCAAACTTGACAAGATAATCCGATCGTATTGCAATGTTTAAACAGAAACGTCGGCAAGTTTAATGGCCTTATTGAAATATGTTTCATTACCAAATGCTTTATAAAAGAATGTCACTCTGCATTGTATATACAAGCAGACAGAAAATATTTTTATTTAAATGAGACAACTGCTGTATGCCAAAGAAAAACAATCTCCTTGCCAAACTACACATTGTTAACCTAAAATGTGTTCCATGTGGAAACACAAAGAGACTGATATGACGGGGAAGGCTAGCGATCTCAATACTGTTGGCTCTCTGCCTGCCATCTACACATTTTGGCTTCTAGTTTTACAGTTACAATTGGAAACACAGTGCACCTCCATTTATTTTGTCTCTTTCTTTCTCTCTTTCCTCCTCCTCCTGCTCTTAGCTTGGCAATAAATGTGCCAGTCTCCATGTAGCATGCAATGAATTGCTTGCAGTTCATAAGTAAGGAGAAATCCTCGCACATCAGATAACGTAGGGTGTCCATGGCGACAAATGTATTTTATTTATTTAACATATTCCACTAGGAAAATTCATTGAGATGAATATCTCCTTTTCAAGTATGTCCGCAGTAACAGAGACAGTGCACAGACAGCCTGAGCTGGAAACCAAATAAGCATTTATAGGCATCACTGAAGTTAAACAGATATGAACCATCAGTATACATGCTCTAAGAAGGAGCAGAAGGAGGAGTTAAAGGGGTTGTAAAGGTTTGTTTTTTATTTTCTAAATAGGTTCCTTTAAGCTAGTGCATTGTTGGTTCACTTACCTTTTCCTTTGATTTCCCTTCTATGGGCCAGATTCAGAAAGAATATACGTTGGCGTAATTTCAAATGTGCGCCGTCGCATCTTTACGCCGATTCACAAAAGCGAGATACGCCCAAAAACATGGCTTCAGCCGTCCGACGTAACTTGCCTATGCCGGCGTATCGTGGGAGCATAGTTACGCTGGACGCATTCGGCGTTCCCATTATAAATATGCAAATGAGCTAGATACGCCGATTCATGAACGTACTTGCGCCCAGCATATTAATATACGCTGTTTACGTAAGGCGTACGACCGGCGTAACTTTACTCCTCATAAAGCAGGGGTAAGTCATGTTAAGGTATGGATGTCGGAAACGTCGGAACAGCGTCGTATTTTACGTCGTTTGCGTAAGTCGTACATGAATGGGGATTGGCGTAGGTTACGTTCACGTCGACAAAGCATTGAGCCGACGTAACTTAGGGAGAAAATTTGACGTGATACTGAGCATGCACGCCCATGCGCTGTTCGTTAGGTGCGTCATTTACGTGGGGTCACAATTAATTTCCACACAACACGCCCCCTACCAGCCTACTTTGAAATAGGCGGGCTTATGCCGGCTAATTTACGCTACGCCGCCGCAACTTACGGAGCAAGTGCTTTGTGAATACTGCACTTGCCTGTCTTAGTTGCGGCGGCGTAGCGTAAATAGGATATGCTACGCCTGCACAGAGATGTGCCCCGATATACGTGAATCTGGCCCTAAATGTTTGTTCTCTTTGTTTTCTTTGTCTGAATTTCTCACTTCCTGTTCCTCCTCAGTAAGCTGTTCTGGCTGACTATCCACCGCTTGGATGATGGGGGCAAGCTTACTGAGGAGGAACAGGAAGTGAGAAAATCAGACAAAGAAAATTTAGAAGGAAAAGGTAAGTGAACCAACAATGCACTAGCTTAAAGGAACCTATTTAGAAAATAAAAAACAAACCTTTACAACCCCTTTAAGTTGCATTATTGCCTGCTGTACAGACCATTTAGCTTAAATAAATAAGCATGAAAGAGTTACTAACGACATTTACATGTAGTAGGAGATTTACTAGAACTGATGAACACAGAATCTGATACAGCTGTGCATAGTAACCAATCAGCTTCTAGGTTTTATTGTCAAAGATTAATTGAACAAGTTGAAACTAAAAGCTGATTGGTTACTATGTACAGCTGCACCAGATTCTGTGTGCATGAGTTTTGGTAAATCTTCCCATTTCTTAAATATATTGTGACAGTGTGAGACCCTGACATGTGTTATTGGGATTGAAGACAACACAGGGGTCTCACCTATGTAGAGTGAGGAGCTCCAGAAATTCTCCAGAGTAGAGAAAACCAAGCTTTTGGCTTTTCCTGGGTTTTGCACTTCCCAGATCAGTGTCTAGAGCTCAGACACTTCAGAGAGCTTTGGGTGGGAAGAAGCCCTTAATCCTGTGTCCATTCCTTGCCGGAGACCAGTAGGCTGAGTGTTCAGCTGTGCATGTCTGTCATTGGTGTGCGCAGCCTATTGCATTAGGGTGTGTACCTCAAAGTTCCAACACATATGCACGTGTGACATATTTGCCATCCTCTTATCCTCTCTCTATCCTGAAATAATGGGGGGAGGAGTGGTGCAAGGGAGCACACAAGGGGACCCGGGCAGCAGAAAGAGGAGGAATAGGGACAGGAGGAGTGGCACATATTTGTATTGATCCCTGTATTTCCCTCTTGTGACAGCAGAATGTTGGCAAGAGGGAGAGAAGGAGAAGTCTACTTTCAGCTGCTGCAGGAAGAAAATACAGATTGGTTGTACTAAATACCACCCCCGCCGCCCCTCTTGTCCAAGTTCTGGGGGTCGGCAAGGAAGGTTTGCGGTTTACCTGTCATTTGCCTAGAATTGACAAGTGGATCGGGGTTGACAGTTTGCCAACCCCAGGATTAGGGTGTGCCCAGGCACACCTGGAACACTCCTTGCGCATGCCTATGATGTCTGTTATATTCAAGGAAATAGCAGAAGTTTGGGGCTCTCCTTCTCCAGGAGTCTGTGAGACTGCAAGGAGGCAGCCAGTGCATGTGTGTCTGCATGGTGCAGGTGCAGTGCAGGTGTGACCTGTGAGGGAGCTGACAACCTTAAGCCTGAGGGCCAGAGCCATAGAAAGCTGGGAGAGGGAGCTGTGTGCCAGGTTGCAGAGGTTGCAAGAGAACACAATGGTGTCTCGTATTAGGGTGTGGTTGATCTACAGTATAATGAAAAGTAAATCACCCTCATATTTAAAATTATTGGTCCCTCTAATAGGACATTAGTAATAATAATGATTTATGCTGAGTTCTTAACACATTTATGTGTGCATAGGTTGATATTAAAAGGGGGGGGGGGTCCTCCCCAAAACTGATATTTCAGCTACAGTAGTTACTGTAGAGTGGAGACTTCCAATGTCCCGTACACACGGTCAGACTTTTGACCGGCCAAAATCACATCGAAATTCCGATGGAATTCCTCTGAGTTTCCGATAAAAAAATCCGATGGGGCATACACACGGTCGGAATTTCCGATGAAAAAGTCCGTCAGACTTTTTCCATCGGATATTCCGATTGTGTGTACAAGGCATTACAGTTTCTTTTGTCTTTCATTGCTCCTATAATATTACCTATGTACTTGGGTTTGCAGGTTGTAGGTAAAAATAATATGGTATTCTACTCTCTTTCTCATAATTTTTATGTTTTCTGCCACCGTAAATAATGTTGAAAAGGATCAGTAAAAACATTAGCAAATGTTGGGAGACTCCGGCAACTTAATTGGGAAATATGTTAGGAAACGCCCTACTGTAGAATTTTTAAGGTATGTTACATTTTTAGGAGGAATGTGGGTAGCTCTGCACACCATACTCCACCTGAGCTGAAATATATTTTCTAAAAGGACCAGCCTTTTCAAAAAAATGGTTTTAAGTCATTCTAATACATTAGAATGGCAGTGGAAAATTGAAAAAATATATAGTGTGGACCAGATAACAAAGCATACTTGATCATGGCTTCAGTTTACCCTCAAACATAGCTGTAGAGCAGGTATCCAACGCTGATAAAATATGTTCATTGTCAATAACAGGACGGTCTCCTGTGCTTTGTCAGGCTGGGTGTTCCAGGGGATGTCATGTGCCAGGCGGTTGCAAACTCACATAAAAGCCTAAAGTAAATTTGGTGATCATAATGACTTTTGCACAGCCATAAGCTTCCTTTATTGCTTCAATCATGCACCCATCTTTCTAATACAGCAGGTACTGTTGTTCGACTCGAACATCGTATGTTCTACCATTCGTCGTAATATGAACGTTACGGCCATTCGCGCCAAATTCGAGTGGCATGTCACGACCCATAATTCACTGCGGCATCGCAGTGCATTGCTGGCTGATGATTGGCCAAGCATGCACTATGACCCGCATGCTTGGCCAATCACAGCGCGCAAAAAACGGAGAGCCATAATTGGCCAAAGCCAGAGTGGCTTTGGCCAATTATGGCTCAGGGGGTTTAGTACACGGCCCACACTATAAAAGGCCGCCTGCAGGTCAGCCTTGTGTAGTGTGTTGCGGTGGTGGTTAAAGACAGACAGAGAGAGAGAGAGACAGTGTCATTTTTTCTAGGTAGATAGAGCAGGCAGGCTAGTCAGTTAAAGTTACAGTGTGTAGAGGATATATATGCATCCCAGGTGTTGTACATATATTTATACACTTTATAGTTTAGCTAGATCAGTTATTCCTAATTTACTGGCAGGCAGTTGATTGTGCTAGCTGCAGTATTCTCACGTGGTGTGTTGCCTGTGTCCTCTGTAGTTTGCACCTAAAGCTACTTGGTATGTACTGCACGTGTCCTCTGTAGTTTGCACCTAAAGCTACTTGGTGTGTACTGCACGTGTCCTCTGTAGTTTGCACCTAAAGCTACTTGGTGTGTACTGCACGTGTCCTCTGCAGTTTGCACCTAAAGCTACTTGGTGTGTACTGCACATGTCCTCTGTAGTTTGCACCTAAAGCTACTTGGTGTGTACTGCCCATGTCCTCTGTAGTTTGCACATAAAGCTACTTGATGTGTACTGCACGTGTCCTCTGTAGTTTGCACCTAAAGCTACTTGGTGTGTACTGCCCGTGTCCTCTGTAGTTTGCACCTAAAGCTACTTGGTGTGTACTGGCCATGTCCTCTGTAGTTTGCACCTAAAGCTACTTGGTGTGTACTGCCCGTGTCCTCTGTAGTTTGCACCTAAAGCTACTTGGTGTGTACTGCACGTGTCCTCTGTAGTTTGCACCTAAAGCTACTTGGTGTGTACTGCACTTGTCCTCTGCAGTTTGCACCTAAAGCTACTTGGTGTGTACTGCCCGTGTCTTCTGCAGTTTGCACCTAAAGCTACGAGGTGTGTGTACTGCCTTTGTCCTCTGCAGGCCATTAGTATGTCTGGAAGGACAACAAGGAGAGGCAGAGAGTCACGAGGGCAAGCAGGCTTTGCGTCTAGAGGCAACAGTGCTGGTCGTGGACACGGTGAATCCTCATCAGCACATGGCCGTTGGACACACTCGTCATTGTTTTCAGCAGCTGGCTGTGTTGAGCCGCAACATGCCGAAGACTTGGTAGAGTGGATGACCAAGCCGTCCTCATCCTCTCTCACCCAGGCTCAGGGTACTTTGTCTGGCAAAGCAGCTGCCAAGCCGTCCTCTTCCCTCTGCTCAATGGCATCAGTCACTCCTTTCCTAGCCCCACCATGTCCTCCTGAGGAGTCCCCCGAACTGTTTGAACACAGTGTTGGGTACATGCTGCATGAGGATGCGTAACGTTTTGAAGGCTCCAATGATGGCACACAGCTAGAGGAAGGCAGTAACGTGAGCCCAGAGAGAGGGGGTGCCCAAGAAGGACAGCAATCTGGCAGTCATGTTCCCCCAGCTGCAGCATACTGCCAGGTTTTCTACAGTGATGAGGAGGAAGGGGATGATGAGGTCACTGACTCTACGTGGGTGCCTGATAGGAGAGAGGAGGAAGAGGAGGAGGCACAGGCAAATCTCCAATGAGGCATGATGCCCTCCAGGGGCCTGCTTAAGGGCAGCACACCCACTGCATCACAACGCAGAGCTACGCATGTGCAGGGCACTGCTGTGTCTCAGCGTTATTCCAAAAGTTTTTTGGTGTGAGCCTTTTTTGAGACAAGTGCATCAGATCGCACCGCTGCTATTTGCAACATATGTCTCCAGCGTATCTTGCGTGGCCAAAACATCACCCTCTTGGGCACCACATGCTTGACCAGACATATGTCGACCTGCCATTCAGTTCGTTGGCAAGCATACCTCAAAGACCCACACCAAAGAACAAAGCGGACCTCCCTTTGCCCCTCATCAGCTGGGATCTCCAACCCCACTATACCCTCAGTCCTCTCTGAAGCATGCACTGATAGGACAGAAGGTGTAGAATTAGGTGTGTCACAGCCTAGTACATGCGGGCAATCTACTATCGGTACACCGATGGCAGATTGTACCAGGTAAATTTCCCTGACCCAGCTGCTGCAGCGCCGAAAGAAGTTCTCTCCCAGCCATCCACATGCCAAGCAGTTGAATGCTAGCTTAGCTAAATTGCTAGCACTTTAACTGCTGCCTTTTCAGTTGGTAGATTCTGCCCCCTTCCGTGAGTTTGTGGAATGTGCGGTACCTCAGTGGCAAGTTCCCAAATGCCACTTTTTCTCATGGAAGGTGATTCCGGCTCTCTACCGCCATGTGGAAGGCAATGTCCATGCCTCGATGGACAGGGCAGTCAGTGGTAAGGTGCATATTAGCACTGACTCATGGTCCAGCAGGCATGGACAGGGATGTTACCTATCTTTCACGGCGCATTGGGTGACTCTGCTGGCAGCTGCACCCCCTCCTCTTCTTCTTCCTCTGTGGCCTCTTCCTGTGCTGATGTGTCCTCGAAACCTGCAGTTCTCCGTAGGCGTTCAAAGAGATGCCATGCGGTGCTTGAGCTGGTGTGCTTGGGGGACAGGAGCCACACTGGGGCAGAGGTTCTGTCAGCTCTGCAGGGGCAGGCTCAGAGGGGGTTGACGCCATGCCAGCTTAAGCCAGGAATGGTGGTTTGCAACAATGGCACCAACCTCCTCTCCGCCCTGAGACAGGGACAACTGACCCATGTGCCCTGTTTTGCTCATGTCCTTAATTTGGTGGTGCAGCGGTTCTTGGGCAGGTACCCGGGCTTACAGGATGTCCTGAAGCAGGCCAGGAAAGTCTGTGTGCATTTCCGATGGTCATATAATGCCAGTGCTCGGCTGGCAGACCTCCAAAGGGAATACAACCTGCCCAAGAACCGCCTAATCCGTGACATGCCCATCAGGTGGAACTCTACGTTGGCCATGCTTCAGCTGCACACGCAGCAGAGGGCCATCAATGAATATCTGTGCCAATATGACAGCAGAACTGGGTCAGGGTAGCTTGTTTTTTTTTCCCCCACGCCAGTTGGCCTTGATCAGGGATGCATGCACTGTCCTGGCACCATTTGAGGAGGCCACGAGGATGGTGAGCAGTGACAGTGCATGCATCAGTGAGACTGTCCCTCTTATTCACATGTTGGAGCACACACTGCGTTGGAGCACACACTGCGTGGAATAATGGACAGGGCCCTTGAGGCAGAACAGGGAGGAAGAAGAGGACTTCCTTACCTCTCAAGGCCCCCTTTATCCAGACAGTGTTCCTGCTTGCCCGCCTATCACACAGGAAGAGGAGGAGGAGGATTGTGTCAGCATGGAGGTGGGGCCTAGCACTCAGCATCAGCAGCAGTCTTCAAGGGATCAATTACAGTCCCAAGGAACCCATTGACTTGTACGTGGCTGGGATGAGGTGGCTGCGGATCATGTCGTCCTCAGTGACCCAGAGGACTCTGCACCGAATGCCTCAGCAAACCTACGCTGCATGGCCTCCCTGATCCTGCAAAGCCTGCGGAAGGATCCTCGTATTCGTGCTATCAAGGAGAGGGATCATTACTGGCTGGCATCAGACTTGGACACCTTTCCCACCAAAAATCCTCTGGCTTACTGGGTCTTGAGGATGGATCACTGGCCAGAGCTTGCACAGTACGCAATTGAGCTACTGGTTTGTCCTGCATCCAGCGTTCTTTCAGAACGCACATTCAGTGCTGCTGGAGGCTTTGTAACCGATCACAGGGTGCGCCTCTCCACTGACTTGGTCGATCGACTGACCTTCATAAAAATGAATTAGGCTTGGATCACCACCAGCTACCAAGCACCTGATGCTGATGTAACTGAATATTTTTTTTTTTAAATGTCAGATTCCCTTCAAGACTGCCTATGTTGATGCTGAGTGACTATCCTGTTATGCTGAGTGAATATCCTTTTCCTCCTCAATGATCTTGCTGATAGCTTGTAAGAACATTGTTGGTTCTGGGCACTGCCACCAGTGGCTAAGGTCCAATTTTTCTGCCCCTGTTTAACAGGGGCGTGTAATTACAATTTTTGATGCAATACTTTACAGCAGGCTCATTGCTGCGCTCCAACTAGAGTATCTGTGAGGGGTTGCAGTGTTGTGGCACCAGCACCAGTGCCTAAGGCCCAATTTTTCTGCCCCTGTTCAACAGGGGCATGTAATTACAATTCTTGATCTCTCTTGCACATTATCACAATAGTCTAAGCCAGGTAAAAGCCTAGTACACACGGTACAAATTTCAGTTGGCATCAGCCGGTTTAATATAAACTGGCCAACATTTTTCTTGTGTGTAGGCAGTTGGTCCAATTGGCACAGCAGGGTAAACAGATGTACTAACATCATATTGTTAGTTCAGCGGCTCCAACTTGAGGTGTTAGGTCTAAAAAATAGTGTGTAAGAGGCTTTAGACTAATAAGACAAGAAAAATTATTTTATGACATACCTGATTCTAGTAGAGTGACGTTACATTGGGCAACACGACTTGTTTACCCACAGGCTCCATTTATTAAAATCTGGCCTTGCTGCTAAGAGAACTAGAAAAAACTCATTAAGGAGGAAACTGCAAACACCCTCATATATTAGAATATTATTGACTGATCTTCCAAATTTCAACAGGGCTTGGTGGCAAAAGTGAAGTTGCTGAAAAGCTTGAGTTGATAGATTTGTAATAACGATTTTGTAGGACAGATAGGCAACTATCACCCTCTGAGAATTAAAATGGTGGTGTCAGTTTCCACTGAGTAGATATTCATAAACTCTTAGACCCCTTTCACACTAGCGTTAGCACTAAAGTGGCAATCATTTTAGTGCGCTTTTCATTTAAGCGGTGCTTTTAACCCCCACTAGCGGCCGAAGAAGGCGTTAAAAGCACCATGTTGCGACTGTCATGCCTTCATTCATAAGGCTCATCGTCTTCATAGTTTTGACTTTAGTTTGAATTAAATCAATGCTGCCATCTAGTGGACTTTCTGTTTAATTGCACCTGTTCTATGTTAATATAGTCAGCTAGAATAGTTCATTAATTTGGTCCATGCAAGCTTCCGTATTTCTATCCCATGAGGCTTTGCAGCACCTCCACAGCCTTCTTTTCCATTTTTCCTTCCAAGCAAGCACATGTCTGCTGAGTTCTTTCTCACGTCAGCCATATCGATGCATCTACGGTACGTGCAACTTTGTCTCTCTAGATAGATAGATAGGGAGGCTCTAATTGTATTATTGTTTATTAATTGTAATCTGTTTGTATCTATTACAGTTTTACTCTGTCTTGTGCTAATAAAAGTTCATAAGGATTCCGCGCCTACTGGAATGCATTAGTATGAGAAGAGTTATCAGTGTGCCCGAATACACATCAGTCACGTGTAGTGAGGGGCATAACAGTAAAACGTAGGCTTCTAAACATGGCTAGCATACAGAACTTCCAGCAAAACAAAGGTTTCTAAGCACGGCCAGCATACAGAACGCCATAGAAACCAAGGCTTCTAAGCACAGCTACCACATAGAACGCCAAAGAGACATCAGAGTTAGCAGCTTCCATATACAGCTAGACATCATGTCGCAGACAAAGTCAGAGCACCTCGTGACAAGGTCAGAAGTTTACTCCACGAGCTCAAGGAGGTCAGTGAAAAGCGAAACAATCGCCATTGCCCGCGCAAAGGCAGAATCTGCCAAGGTGAAAGCTGACTTTGCAGCAAAAGAGGCCGAAGTAAAGGCTAGGTTTGCTGAAAAAGAGATGCAAATCAAATTAGATAAGTTACGCATGGAAACTGAATCTGAGAAGTTACGCATGGAAACTGCATTAGAGAAGTTACGCATGGAAACTGCATTAGAGAAACTAGCTGCAGAGAAGGAGTCAGCGGCTGCTGCAGCCGAGGCAGACATCCTAGAAGAACTTGCAAAGCCCACCAGTGAGCGGCACAGCAACGTGCTAGGGGAAGAATCTGTTCCTCATGACAGTACAGAGCGTACCTCAGAATATGTGCGGCGACACGCCAAACCAGACAACTGCCCGCTTACAGCGCCAAGAGCGGAATCAACTCCCGCCATTCACACGCCTTATATCAAGCAAGAAAGTAAACCTGCACTTAGTCAGTTTTCAGCACATGCTGCATCCAGGCTATCAAAGCACTACGCCACAGTTGACCAAGTCGAAAATGAAGAACAACAAGTTAAAAGACCCAGCGACAGCATCTCTGATGACCGCATCTACTCCACAAGTTCCTGGCACAACAAAGCGCCCCCTAGCTACTCACACAACGATCAAGGTATGTCAGATTTCTTCAAGCTCTTAGCACGACGTGAACTGTTAGCAAAAGGACTTGCAAAGTTTAACGATCGCCCTGAAAGTTATAGAGCATGGCGTTCGTCCTTCAGAAATGCAATTAGGGATCTTGGTTTTAAAGCAAGTGAGGAAGCCGATCTCTTAGTCCAATCACTGGGGAATGAGTCATCAGAGCATGCAAGGAGAATCAGAGACATTAACATCAATTACCCAACCAAAGGGCTGAGCATGATATGGGAGAGGATTGATGAATGTTACGGTTCCCCAGAAGTTCTAGAAAACTCTCTTTTTAAAAGAATAGAGGACTTTCCCAAGATTTCTAACAAAGGCTACCAGAAGCTGAGAGAATTGAGTGACCTAGTGACAGAACTCCAAATAGCCAAATCAGAAGGAGACTTGCCAGGCCTTGCCTTTCTGGACACAGCCCGTGGTGTTAACCCTATAGTGCAGAAGCTACCTTACAGCCTTCAAGAAGCCTGGATTACACGAGGCTCCAACTACAAGCAAAGGCACAACGTTCCCTTCCCACCATTCTCTTATTTTGTGGACTTTATTCGCCATCAAGCAAAGGTTAAAAATGATCCTAGTTTTGACATCTCATCATCTGACTCTGCTCTCCCTAGGCCAAGTAAGCCTGCTCTAACCCGCAACTTCAAAGTCACACCTGTTGCAGTACGCAAAACAAGTGTATCTCCAGCTGAGAATCCAAGCAGAGAGTGCCCTCTTCACAAGAAGCCCCATTCATTGTCAAAGTGCAGAGGTTTTAGAGAAAAGACTCTCCAAGATCGCAGAACCTTCCTCAAAGAAAACAGAATTTGTTACAGGTGCTGCGCATCAACTTCTCACATCGGTAAAGACTGTAAGGTGAGCATCAACTGCTCCGAGTGTAACAGCACAGAACACAACACAGCTCTACATCCAGGGCCAGCGCCATGGACTCTTACCCCCTCACTCCAGGTGGAAGAGCACGGCGGGGAGCAACAAGACACAGGACCTCCTGTAGTTACACCCCAGTGCACCCAAATATGTGGAGAAGGTTCGTCTAACAAATCCTGCTCCAAGATTTGTCTTGTTACAGTTTACCCCACAGGCCACAGAGAAAAAGCAGTGAAGCTATACGTGATCCTGGACGATCAAAGCAACAGATCACTCGCCAGCTCAACCTTCTTTGACACCTTCAAAATCAAGGAAGCAAACTCTTCTTACTTACTCAAGACTTGTACAGGGGTAAGTGAAGAAACTGGGAGAAGAGCCATCGGTTACCAAATCGAATCCTTTGATGGTCAGACAACCCTGCCTCTGCCAACTCTAATCGAGTGCAATCAGTTCCCAACTGAAAGAGAGGAGATCCCTACACCAGAGGTGGCACTTCATCACAGACATCTGAAGGGCATAGCACACCTCATCCCTGAACTGGATCCCCAGGCTGAGATAGCACTTCTCCTTGGGAGGGACATCATCAGAGTTCACAAGGTGAGAAAACAAATCAATGGTCCCCACAACTCCCCCTATGCCCAGAAGCTAGATCTCGGATGGGTCATCATAGGCAACGTATGCCTAGGGAGTGTTCACAAACCAACCAGCGTGAACTCTCTCTTTACAAAGACACTAGAGGGTGGGCGTCCATCCTTATTTCAGCCTTGTACCAACAGATTCCTCGTAAGAGAGAAGCCTGCCAGTGTAATTCATTCCAACCCTTACACCGTCAATCTTCTTTGTGATGAAGACAGAGATCGTTTAGGATGCTCAGTTTTCCAAGGGACTAAAGAAGATCACAAACTTGCCCCATCAATTGAAGATCATATCTTCTTGGAAATAATGAGACAGAGATTCCACAAAAACAATGAAAACAGCTGGGTAGCACCCCTGCCTTTCAAAGCACAGAGACCCTGCCTTGCTAACAACAGAGAACAAGCTTTAAAGCGCTTTTCTTCCCTTAAACGCAATCTTCAAAGAAAGCCAGAAATGAAAGGGCATTTCTTCTCATTCTTGAGTAAGATGTTTGAGGATGACCATGCTGAGATAGCCCCACCTTTAAAAGACAAAGAAGAGTGCTGGTACCTACCAATCTTCGGTGTCTACCACCCCAAGAAGCCAGGTAAAATCCGGGTAGTGTTTGACTCCAGCTCTCAGCACGAAGGGGTCTCACTAAATGATGTCCTCCTAAAGGGACCAGATCTCAACAACACACTTCTTGGTGTTCTCATCAGGTTCCGCAAGGAAGCAGTTGCCATAGTTGCAGACATACAGCAAATGTTTCACAGCTTCCAAGTCAAGGAAGAACACAGGAACTTCTTGAGATTCCTATGGTTCAAAGACAATGACCCTACTAAAGACATTACAGAATACCGCATGAAAGTGCACGTTTTTGGTAACAGTCCATCCCCTGCTGTTGCCATCTACGGACTTAAGCTATCCGCTCAAGAAGGTGAGAAAGACGTTACACAGTTTATTGAAAGAGACTTTTATGTAGATGATGGTCTGAAATCACTTTCTTCACCTGAAGCTGCAATAAGTCTACTCAAGAGGACTCAAAGCACACTTGCCTCTTCAAATCTTAGACTGCATAAGATAGCATCAAACAGCAAGGTCGTCATGGAGGCCTTCCCTTCTCAAGATTATGCCAGTGACTTCAAAGATCTGGACTTAGCTACAGACTCCCTTCCTATGCAACGCAGCCTAGGACTCAACTGGGACCTCAAGACTGACACCCTTACCTTTCAGGTCGACCAAGAGCCAAAACCCTTCACTCGGCGAGGTGTCCTATCCACCATCAACAGCCTGTATGATCCACTCGGGTTCGCAGCACCGGTGACCGTCCAAGGTAAGATTATGCTTAGAGAGCTTACTGCAGACACATGTGATTGGGATTCTCCACTACCTCCTGAGAAAGAGACATTATGGGTAACATGGAGAGACTCTTTAAAGACTTTATCTAACCTACACATACATAGACCATACACCCACTTTCCTCCTGAAAGGGTTCAGTCTAGAAAGTTATGTGTATTCTGCGATGCTTCAGTCAAAGCAATAGGAGCAGTAACCTACCTCAAGTCAGTAGACATGGAGGGCCAAATTCATATTGGGTTCGTTATGGGCAAGGCCAAGCTAGCACCATGTCCTGAAACCACCATTCCAAGATTGGAACTGTGTGCTGCTGTATTAGCAGTAGAACTAGCAGAACTTATTACAACTGAGATGGATATAGAACTCGAGGATACAGAGTTTTACACAGACAGCAAGGTAGTGTTGGGCTACATTTACAACGAAAGTAGGAGATTCTATGTCTATGTGCACAACAGAGTCCTAAGGATCAGGAAGTCTACACAGCCCACCCAGTGGCGTTATGTCTCAACTGATCATAACCCAGCAGATCATGCCACAAGGTCTGTGCCAGCATCCCGTCTCAAAGACACTACATGGCTCACAGGACCACCCTTCCTGTACAAGTCAGTGCCTACCACTCCACAAAGGGAGACTTATGAACTGTTAGAACCTGAATCTGACTCAGACATCCGTCCTCAGGTTTCCACACTACATACAACAATTTCTAACCAACTGTTGAGATCCAAGCGCTTCGATAAGTTCTCCACTTGGAAATCCTTACAAAGAGCTACAGCTTGCTTGGTTCACATAGCCAGATCCTTTAAAGGCACCCCTACAAGACCAAGTTGTTGCAAAGGTTGGCATTATTGCCACAAGCCATATACAGTAGATGAGCTCACAGAAGCAAAAAATGTAATCATCCGCTGTATCCAACAAGAGACTTATGCACTAACACTAGAATGTCTTCAATATAACAAGAGCATTCCAAAGAACTGTCCTCTAAGGAAATTCAACCCCTTTATAGACAATGAAGGACTGTTAAGAGTTGGAGGGCGCATCTCAAATGCAGGACTTGATAGTGGTGAAAGCAATCCTGTCATAATACCAAATAACCATGTTGCTTCTTTACTTGTGGAACACTACCACACACAGACAAAACATCAAGGACGTTTGTTCACGGAAGGAGCTTTGCGTGTGGCTGGACTCTGGATAGTGGGAGCCAAGAGACTTGTGAGTAAAACCATTTTCAAATGTATCACCTGTCGTAAGCTTCGTGGTATTTTCCAAACCCAGAAAATGGCCAACCTTCCTGCAGACCGTCTCAGTACAGAACCCCCTTTCACAAACGTCGGTCTTGATGTGTTTGGGCCTTGGGCTGTCATCACACGTCAAACCAGAGGAGGCAGTGCCAACAGCAAACGCTGGGCTGTCATGTTTACTTGCATGTGCATCAGAGCTGTACACATAGAAGTAATTGAGTCCTTAGACACATCCAGCTTCATCAATGCCCTGAGACGTTTCATCTCTATTAGAGGCCCTGTCAAGCACATACGCTCTGATAGAGGAACCAACTTTGTTGGAGCTTGCAAAGAATTGAATATCACTTCAAACCTTGACACAGAATATGTTGAGAGATACCTTTCAGAACAGGGTTGTACATGGACATTTAACCCCCCACACTCTTCTCACATGGGAGGTGCCTGGGAGCGTATGATTGGTATAGCTCGAAGAATCCTAGATTCAATGTTTCTACAATTGGGAACTTCAAAACTCACACATGAGACTCTGACAACCTTCATGGCTGAAGTATCAGCTATAATGAATGCCAGACCCTTGACATCTATACCCAACGATCCTGAAGATCCTTTCCTGCTTACACCTTCCACTTTGCTCACTCAGAAAGTCGAGGTGATCACAGCTCCTTCTGTCAATCTCGACCCAAAGGACTTATACAGATGTCAATGGAAAAGAGTACAAGTGTTAGCTGACACCTTTTGGAACAAATGGAAGAAACAATACTTGTCTAATCTACAGACCAGGAACAAATGGCAAGACAGCAAGCCCAACTTAGAGCCTGGTGCCATTGTTCTCATGAAAGACTCTCAATCAAGGAGAAACGAGTGGCCTTTGGGTCTGATAACCCAAGTGTTTCCCAGTGAAGATGGACACGTCAGGAAAGTTGAACTCAAAGTCATTAGGCAAGGCCAGCCTAAACTTTTCCTCAGACCTGTTTCCGAACTTGTTTTGTTACTCTCCTCCGGAGTGCCATGATGTGTGGTATCCGTGGGAAACCAGGCGAGGAGTGTCATGCCTTCATTCATAAGGCTCATCGTCTTCATAGTTTTGACTTTAGTTTGAATTAAATCAATGCTGCCATCTAGTGGACTTTCTGTTTAATTGCACCTGTTCTATGTTAATATAGTCAGCTAGAATAGTTCATTAATTTGGTCCATGCAAGCTTCCGTATTTCTATCCCATGAGGCTTTGCAGCACCTCCACAGCCTTCTTTTCCATTTTTCCTTCCAAGCAAGCACATGTCTGCTGAGTTCTTTCTCACGTCAGCCATATCGATGCATCTACGGTACGTGCAACTTTGTCTCTCTAGATAGATAGATAGGGAGGCTCTAATTGTATTATTGTTTATTAATTGTAATCTGTTTGTATCTATTACAGTTTTACTCTGTCTTGTGCTAATAAAAGTTCATAAGGATTCCGCGCCTACTGGAATGCATTAGTATGAGAAGAGTTATCAGTGTGCCCGAATACACATCAGTCACGTGTAGTGAGGGGCATAACAGCGACACTTCCGAAACGCTTTTCAGGCTCTTCGGAAGCGCTGCCCATTAATTTCAATGGGCAAGGGCGGTTTGGGAGCACTGTATGACACCCCAAAGATGCTGCTTGCAGGACTTTTTTTAATGCTCTGCAAGCGCACCACCCCAGTGGGAAAGCACTCAGGCTTTCACGTTCAGGCGGCATGGGAGGCAGTTTTCAGGCGCTTTAAAGGCGATATTTCTAGTGCTAAAATGCCTGAAAACTGCCTCAGTGTGAAAGAGGGTAAATTTGTGCATGTCTCTGGGTGGCCACAATATTATGCTGCGTGGCAAGCTCAGTTAGCAACACAGACAACTAAATAACATCAGTTTTTAAAGCTGGGTTATATATCCCAAACTCCTCCGTTTTTTATTTTATTTCTGCGCTTCAAGTAATAAATCCATTCCCACTACCCACATAAAATATATTTACTAATGAAAAGACGATTTACTGACTTGTGGTGCATTTGCATTGGAGGAATTTCCAGACCATGAGCCAAAATAGACTTAGCGTGCATTGAGACTGCATATACAACATTTGACTAAAATGTTGATGTTAAAATCAGTGCCATTCAGCACTTCCAGTTTACTTTTATTTTAACTGGAATAGTTTTAGTTCTTTGGAGTTATAACTAGATAGTTAGGATAAGTGCTAATCCAATCCTGCAATCTTTTTTAACAGCAGTTTGCAGCTGCTGATATTTTTACACGTTTTTCTTTTTTAAGTACAGGTAAATTTTGCAAAGTGCTTTGAACAATCCCAGTCGGGTACACTTAGTACACTGCTAGCTAATAACCCTAGGAAAGAATCCTGCAAATGTATGGGCCCCTTTTATATTGTCGTCCATATGCCTGTTAGACATGCACGGTTCGTTCCAAATTAAAATTCGGACAAATGGGCCGTAGACATCGGTACAGTCTTTTTTGCAAATATCTAAACTGTGTAGGTTAAGGAGATATTGCAAGCACCTACATGTAAGCATTAATCAAGGCTTACCCATAGGTGAAAGTTCTACCTGAGGGTATACAACCACTTTAAACAAATCCAAAATAACGAAATTCGAATACAAATCGTTTTCGAATAGTTTTCTAATTTGAAAAATTTTCGAATTCGAATAGTTTTCAAATTCTAATTTAAAAACGTTTTAAATTCGAATAGTTTTCCAATTTCCAAAGAGAAAAAATAGAATAGAAAATAAAGGAATTGAATGGAATTTTTTTTTTTTTTTTTTTTATAATCTATTCCTTTATTTTCTATTCTATTTTATTATTTTTGGAAATTAGAAAAGTATTCGAATTCGAAAAGTTTTTGAATTCGAAAATTATTCGAAATTGAACAAAAACTATTCGATATTGATGCAAAAACTTTTCGGATTGATTTGAAAATTAATAAACGAAAAAAATCCCAGAAACAAATTAAACAAATTAAACAAATTTAACTAATCAAATTTATGCAAGCAACGAATCAAAACTAAACAATTTTTTTCATTCTGCACATGTCTAATGCCTGTCAGTATCAGGTGAAAGCTTCAGGAAATGGTACAAAAAAATGTGGCCCCTCTCAAGGCTGGTTCTTACCACCAGTGCAACAAAGGTTGTGTGGAAACATTGCTGACAATAACGTGTGGTTTGTCTATATACGATTCTATTAAAGTATTAATTTTGAGGGGACACAGGCTAAAGAGTAAAGGTACCACATACAATGTAGTATAAGTCTATCAAAGAAATAGGTATCAGAACCATATACATTAAATCAAAATAAAATCCCAGGTTTATTAATAACATTTAAAACATTGCACTTTAAAACAAATGTGCCACAGTCCCTATAGTGCCCCCATCACATATAGTTTTCTATCCATCACTCATCAACAACATACTGTACATTGTCTATTAGCTAGTCTAATACCTCACTAGCTAACAGAACATGTATATGTGAATACGAAATGTAACAGCTTGAACAGAGAGTAAAAACAAAATAATATGTACTTTGTTAATGGGTGGTGGATAGGGATCTATGTGATGGTGACTCTATAATAATTGTAGCACATTTTTTAAAGCGCAATGTTTTAAATGTCAGTTATTAGATTTAGGATGTTATATTAATATAAAATTGTTTATGTTTATTTTTCGTGTTAGTTACTCTGCTCTTCCTATATCCATTAGATTAATCTAGCTCCAGAAGAAGCACATTTATTGGCATGAAACTAGTCGAGCAAGCTACGTATATCTTGAAAAGCAGTTATGACGCCAACTGAGTCGGCTTATGTGACCCATTTTTGACTACCTATAGGAATTTATCACCATTTATGCTATTACCTGTGGGTTATTTTCTTTACTCAGAATCTCACTAGGTCGTCCCCCATTGTTTCCTTGAAGCCCAGGTTTCTGGATGGATGGTGGACCAGGAAGAAGGTTTCAATGGCTTTTGCACTTTTACATGTATTTTATCTCATGTGTGTCTCATATCTTGTTATAATTCGAATAAAATATTTTGTTATACAATTTTAACTTCTTGAGACCCTGGCTATAGTAAAAAGACGGCCACAAGGTGGCTCTATAGATCTGGGAGGCCGTCATTTTACGGCTTTGGGTCCTCTGGCCACTGGGGGGTGCGCGCGTCACTGAGATGCTGATGCGCTTGCCTGCCGGCCGTGATGTCTGCCATGTACCCACGATCAGCAGTGATAGAGCCAGGTATGTGGATCTCTGTGTGTAAACACAGAGATCCACGTCCTGTCAGGGAGAGGAGACCGATGTTGTGTCTCTTGTACATAGGGACACAGATCAGTCACCTCCCCCAGTCAGTCCCCTCCCCCTACAGTAAGAATCATTCCCAGGGTACACATTCAACCCCTTCCTCGCCCCCTAGTGTTAACTTCTTCCCTGCCAGTCACATTTATACAGTAATCAGTGGCTATTTTACCTCTGATCGCTGTATAAATGTCACTGGTCCCAAAAATGTGTCAAAACTGTACAATCAACCTGCCGCAATGTTATACACATACACATTTATACAGTAATCAGTGCATTTTTATAGCACTGTTCGCTGTATAAATGTGAATGGTCCCAAAAATGTGTCAAAAGTGTCTTATGTGTCTGCCATAATATCGCAGTCCCGATAAAAATCACAGATCGCCGCCATTACTAGTAAAAAAAAAAAAAAAAAAGTCAGAATTCTATCCCCTATTTTGTAGCCACTATAACTTTTGCACAAACCAATCACTATACGCTTATTGCAATTTTTTTCCCCCCCAAAATATGTAGAAGAATACGTATGGGCCTAAACTGAGATTTTTTTTTTTTTTAATTGGGATATTTATTATAGCAAAAAGTAAAAAAAAAATTGTGTTTTTTTCATAATTTTCACTCTTTTTTTGTTTATAGTGCAAAAAAATAAAAACCGCAGAGGTGATCAAATCCCACCAAAAGAAAGCTCTGTTTGTGGGGAAAAAAAGGATGTCAGTTTTGTTTGGGTGCCACGTCGCACGACCCCGCAATTTTCATTTAAAGCGTGACAGTGCCGAAAGCTGAAATTTCGTCTGGGCAGGAAGTGGGTATATGTGCTCAGTAAGCAAGTGGTTAAGTATGCCTATAAAGTCTATCCCTTCAAAGCCCTAGTATATGTCTACAGTTCTGGCACCTCAATGTCGGTTCACCTTTTAAATCCTATAGACAATTCCATGGTTCACCAATAATTAAAGTGAAGCTTCACCTTTATCATAAAAAACAATTATAAGGCACCTTTATAAATGTTTTGCTATAGCAACCTACAAATAGATGCTTATAGATAATTGAGGGATTTCTATTCCTTGCACACCTTGATTATTTTTGTTCCAACTCATTCTTCTCACTGAGGCCATTTTGAAAAGTAAGTTCACCATAAAAAGAAAAAAATAAATAAATGCACATAAGATTGCAGGTAAAAAAAAATGTGCATTTATAATTTTTTTCCTGGAGCCTGCAGAGCATTGCACCCATGATCTACTGATTGTCAGGCTCTGGCAGACTCTCAGTATAGCTGTCTGCTGTACCTCCAGTACCGGTAGACAGTTACTGGACAGCAAGAAGATCAATGACCTACAAGAACTCACCAGAAGCAGATGGTAGCTGTAGTTCATTTATTTACAGAACTCTGTGAATGAATGGGGGGAGCCGCATGCGGTCAAGCTCTTTTTAAATTGTGACAGCCGGTGCAGGAAGATCACCCGCCCAATGCCACAATTTGGTGGGTGAAAACAGGTGCTATTTGGCAACATGTTACAAGTTACACCCTAAATACAGGTGTGGCATGTAACATGTTATCAAAGATAAACTTATCCTTGAGAAGTATGTCAAAGTATTTTAGCCATACTTATCCTATGGATCACAGGAGTGCAGTTCGTTCTGAACTCCTGTGATCCATTTTTAGCCAACAGTGGGCTGAAGCTGACCTCTCAGAGCCAGTCCAAGCTCTGTAAAGATCCTGTCCATATGGTCAAGATCCACACAGAAGCCTGGATCAGCACCTGGCTCAGCTTCTCAGCAATCCTGAGCCAGCCCATCCAATCCCCTCCCCTGTCCAGCACTCCAGTGAGACCTGGAGTGGAGAGCAGAGAGCTGCTGACTGACAGTCATGCCTCTCTCCTCAGAGTGGAGGGGGAGAACTGAGCGATCAATAGTGTTTGATCATTCAGTTCTCACTGCAGAGCTGACGGGGTACAGATGCAGCATTGGTTCAATGCTGCATCCACCTAGGTGAGTATAAATGTTTGTTTTTCAAAAATCTCCAAACTCTCTTTTAACTAAGGACAGATTAATTCACCTCCCTTTACTTCCTGGAACTCTCCCTGGAACTCTGGGTCTGCCTTCTGGAACATGTCACAGGAACTTTCCAGGATGCATCTGTGAGGCCCTGGTTATATCACCTGTGCCTCACTCAACCAGAAAGTGGAAAAACAGCAACTATAAGTAAAAAATTTGTTTTTTATTATTTAATAAATGGAAGATGATTTCATATCAGAGTGTAAACCTCTATGCTGCTGTAATTTTTTTTTTTTAGGGAGGAAAGGTCTGCTTTAAATTTCGTGAGCCTTAATATACATGAGCGATAATAAAAATAACCTTCAGTTGAAAAAAACCTTTGGATTCTATTAAATTTAAAAGTCCTTTTTTTTTTTAAATGTGAGGTTACTGTGCTTAATATTTATGATTTATTATTTCCTCTCAGAGTACTTTATTATGATTGTACTGTATACTAATCCTTATTTGTATATTTTTAATTGCCATTTTAATACCATTTTAGACATTGATTATATTAATAATTTTATATATTTGAAGCCCTGAAGATAAGAGGCTTTAAAACCCCTTGAAATGCGCTGGCTTTTTTGGCAATACTAAATAAAAAAAACAATTTTATGTCTTGTGGCGTTTTTATCTGTGTCCCCATTGTGGAATTTCACTCTCTCCATTTGTTCTGGTAATCATTGACCCCAGGACAGCAAGTGAGGCAAAATCTAACATTTTTAGTTGTCAGCATCATATGTATACATGAGAAAAAAACAGTTTTAACCCATTTGCTGGCTTTATCTAATGCCGCGTACACACGATCGGTTTGTCTGATGAAAACAGTCTGATGGACCATTTTCATCAGACTAAACCGATCGTGTGTGGGCCCCATCGGTTATTTATCCATTGGTTAAAAAATTAGGAACTTGTTTTAAAATTATCTGAAAACCTATAGAAAAAAACGATCGTCTGTAGGCACGTCCATCGGTTAAAAATCCACGCATGCTCAGGATCAAGTCGACGCATGCTTGGAAGCATTGAACTTAATTTTTTTCAGCACGTCGTTGTGTTTTACGTCACCGCGTTCTGACACGATCGTTTTTTTTAACTGATGGTGTGTAGGCACGACTGATCATCGGTCAGCTTCATCGGATAACTGATGGAAAAATCTATCAGACCGTTTTCATCGGATGGACCGATCGTGTGTACAGGGCATAACACTTAAACAAGTTTTGGCTCTAGATATACTTTAATTCCTCTGGATGATCGGTAAGGTTTTTTTCCTCTCATATACCATGTTTTTTTTCGTTTTGTGTTTATGCGATGAAGAATGCTTTCTTGGACTCTTTAGTAAAGTTCTTTTTAACTTATTGTCCAGTCCTTTGGGTATATATTAGTGTTAAATATAAAAAAAAAAGTAAAAAAAGTAAATAAAGTTCTAAAAAGCACCTTGTGTCCAGGACATCTTTAATATTACAGTTCTGTTTCACTTCAGAATTCTTATATAAAAGATTTTCTAAAAGCCCTTGTAATGGATATGTAGAGTAACAGATACTAATATAAAAACCAACATCTGGCAAAAAAAAATAAAAACTGAAACAGAGGAATCTATCTCATAATATTTTTAAAGGGGGTTTTCTCAACCTTTACTTCCTCCGTATTTGAAGCTTATATCCGCAATCCTATTTTCGTACATAGTTTTCAGCACATCATGTATTGTAATTAGGAAAACAGAGAGTTCCATTCATTAATACTGTATATTTATGTGACATTTTCTGTATGATACAATGGCTGCTGTTAAAAATGTGTTTGTTTTACCAAGAATATTACCTCTGTGAATGTTACAAATAAACTAAATACTTTGAATGGCTTAACTTTTACCCATTCACTGCCTTGGTAAGGCATTGATACAAGACTTTATCGTTGCTATAAGAAATAATAACTTTTTTGCAATGACAAAATTATACAATTAATAATTTATTATTATTATACATTCATTGGGTTACATAATACAAACACATGTAAATTGATTTAGGGTGGATTTAGATTTGTATCTCAATTTCCCTTTCCTCTGAAGCATGATTCGCATTTGGATCATGCCTCATTTTTGCCAAAAAATAGACCACAGCTGCATGCATTGGAAGCACTTGTGGGGCATTTGCGGCACTTCCCCATTTGCTTGAGTTTAATGTGCCTGCTACGCGCCAGGTAAGCTTTGCCATGGGTGTGGTGAGAAGCGTTGTGACTGAGGTATGTAAAGATCCCCATCTGCTGCCTATTTAGCTCAAAGGGATTGTAAAGGTAATTTTTTTCCCTGAATAGCTTCCTTTAACTTAGTGCAGTCCTCCTTCATTTACCTCATCCTTTGATTTTGCTTTTAAATGTCCTTATTTTTTCTGAGCAATCCTCACTTCCTGTTCTTCTGTCTGTAACTCCACACAGTAATGCAAGGCTTTCTCCCTGGTGTGGAGTGTCGTGCTCGCCCCCTCCCTTGAGGGGGGAGGGGGCGAGCAGGAGAGTCAGGACACTCTCTATGTTGCAGATAGAGAAAGGAGCTGTGTGTTAGTGGGTGTCCTGACTCTCCTGCTCGCCCCTCCCCCCTCAAGGGAGGGGGCGCGCACGACACTCCACCCCTCACATATACCTACTGAAGTAAATAGCCTCAGATGATACACATAGATGAAACCAATCCTCCTATATAAGTTTTACTTGTTAATCTGCAGCTTTTTCTTCTCTACACCCTTTCAAAAGTGCAGATCGTGTTAAAAATCGTTCTTCTGTCAAGAGCACGGAGGAGGGGGCGGATAGACTGCAGTTACAGTGTGTGAAAGCTAATTGGAGGAAATGAGCACACCTCCCTCCACACAGCAGAAGAACTGTGTTGTGAATAGACAAGCTCCGCACTGAGCTCCCCTCCTCCCGACAAAAAGGTATGCCATGTGTAGAAAAAAACTTCTCAGAATTGACACATACTGATAACAGAGGAACGAAGCACCAGAGAGAAAGTACACTTAGAGCTTTGGAGAGAGATAAGTAAACACTGAAGGTATATGTGCTTTTCTTAGTTTCCATGACTGAGGTTTACAAACACTTTAAAGGGTTGTTTGACAGGCGGCAAAAAAAAGCATCTCAACCGCGCACTTTACCCCCGGCCACACATCTAAATGAAGCCTTAAGGCATATAGGCTTTGAAGTATTCCTGTTAATGATAAAGAAATGTCAGAATTTGCTAGCTGACTTTAGTGAACGTAAACACATTTCATTTCACAGATATCTATAGATTTCTTGTGGCAATAAGCTACATTTTAAAATTTAACTAAACCCAAATGCTAAAATCTCATCCATGTTTTACCTGTTTTTTAAAACTGTTTACAAGCAAGTGTAGTCAAAAAATGTGTACAGTGGAGATTACAGTATTCCTGACATGTGTATTGCAGGCATGGTCACTATCAGGAAGACAGACTAGAGCATTGATGTGCAGTCAAAGCTGGAGCAAGTTTATATAGACAGGAAGGAAGTGGCTGAAAGAAGCTTGAGTTGACCAGCACTGAGATACGTTAACCACTTGAGGCCCAGCCACCGCAGTTATACTGCCGAAAAGTTGGCTCCCCTGGGCGAATCACCATCATGGTACGGGGGCTGCGTTAAGAGCTCTGGGGGGAATGACCGGCAATTGCTTCTGACAGGGACAGAACAGAGATCTGTCAATGTAAACAGACAGATCTGAGTTCTGTCAGGGGAGGAGAGACAAATCTGCTGCTCCTAAAGATTAGGAACAGTGATTTGTCTCCTCCTCCTGGCAGTCCCCTCCTTCCACAGTTAGAACACACATGAGGGAACACATTTAACCTCTTGATCACCCCCTAGTGTTAAACCCTTCCCTGCCAGTGACATATATACAGTATTCGGTGGCTATTTTAGCTCTGATCACTGTATAAATGTCACTGGTCCCAAAAAAAGTGTAGGATTAATCCACTGCAATGTTGCAGTCCCACTAAAAAATCACTGATCACCACCATTACTAGTAAAAAAAAATTATAATAAAAATGGCATAAATCTATCCCTTATTTTATAGATGCTATAACTGTTGTGCAAACCAATCAATATACACTTATTACAAAAATAAATCAAAAAATTACCAACAATATGTAGAATAATATATATATATATTGGCCTAAACTGATGAAGAAATTCATTTTTTTACATTTTTGGGGGGGACTTTTATTATAGCAAAATTTAAAAATTGTCGCTCTTTTTTTGTTTATAACCCAAAAAAAGAACTGCAGAGGTGATCAAATACCACCAAAAGAAAGTTCTATTTGTAGGAAAAAAAGGCGTCAATCTTGTTTGGGTACAGGGTCACAAGACAATTGTCAGTTAAAACGACGCAGTGCCGAGTCGCAAAAAAATGGCCTGCTCATTTAGGGGGCAAATCCTTCCGGTCCTTAAGTGGTTAAGAATGACAAAAAGTGAAACAAGTATATTACAGAAAAAAAGAATGCCTTTTGTTTGTAAAACGCAGTGCTTTACCAAACTAAATGTCATCTTTGTTTGGTTTACATCTTCTTTCCAGTTAGATGTCTTTTATATTTCAAACACCTCTGCATGCAATAATATTTACAAGGCTAGTGATTTCTGTCAAACAGGTGTTTAAAAGCAGTTTGGCTATAAAGGATAACTATAATGGTTTGGGGTCAGTTTTAAACACATGCGGTATGGAGAAACAGAAAAGTGTGAATAAGAGTCTGAAGCTCCACCTGCCTGTGGAAAAATGAAAGATTGATATGAATTATTGCTTGTTTAACAAACAATATACATTCCCTTTAAAGAGGTTTTATAGACAAGCTAGATATTTTTTTCATACTGAATATATTTTAGGGTTCCCATTTTTCCCACGTGTTGGGAATAGGAACCTGAAAATTGATTAATCCTGATGTAGCCTATCATATTTCTTGAGGTCCACAAATGTCAGGACAGTACAGATAGCCCCCAAATAACCCCTTTTTGGAAAGTAGAGAGCCCAAGGTATTTGGTAAACGTTGTCATTTTCTGTCATAAGTTTTTGGAAAATTAAGAAATTAAAAACTTTTTTTTTTACATACTGTCACCAGTGCAGTATAGCGTCTATAAATAATTAACACACTTTGACCAGAGCATTATAATGTTATCATGATAACATTGTACTACTCTCGGGAAGTGATCAGTATTTTTTTTTTACACATTTGTTTGCATATAGCAATTAATTTCATTGCTATATGCAAGCATTTTACTGAATTAAATAGATTAATTCAGTTTGTTTTGTTGTGATTCGCCAGAGATAATCACATGGTACAGATTGGCTGTGATTGGCCCAGTCTGTACCATGTGATTACACTGACCAATAAAAGCTAGTAACACAATTGTATACAATGGATGGCTTGAAAGGAAGCCATCCATTGTATACAACTGTCATGTGACCTGCTGTGATTGGTTACAGTGGTCCCATGGTACTGGCAGCGGGCCAGTACATTGATCAGTCATTAGCTCTGTCCGATGGACGCAGCCAGTGACAGATCGTGTCACTGCATAGGACACAATCCGGGACGACATCATATGACATCCATCTGGATCGACAAAGGTTCCTACCGAAATCATCTTGTTATAGACTTGGGCAGGAACTGGTTAAAGCCAAGTGGACAAAATCATTAATTTTCCCGATAGATGTTGATTTACCCATGTGCTTGCCCCATTGTGTTCATTACAGATCACACAGATATTTAAAGGGTTTGTAAAGGATTTTTTTTTAATCTTAATAGCTTCCTTTACCTTAATGCCGTGCTGTTTTCATGTCCTCATTGTTAATTTTTGCTCTCAAGTTGCTGTGCTGTAATTCTTAGATATGTGCATTCCCGTTCGTACGAATGTTATTTTCGTACAAAAATGTTAATTTTCGTACCCGTAGAATAATGTGTACATACGAAAAAATTAAAGCACCAAAATCCGAAAATGACAGAATTACGAATGAGCCACATAACGAACAACCGCAAATACAAACGAACGATCTGACGAAGATACGACAAAACAAAAACGGCAAAAGAACGAAAATGACATCTATAACAAAAGATTTGCATTCTGTATCCTGCTTGAATCCCCTCTCTGCTCGTATCCTCAGCCGTATGTTCACACGACATCCACAACAAAAGATTTGCATTCTGTATTTTGTTTGAATCCCCTCTCTGTTCGTATCCTCAGCCGTATGTTCACATGACATCCACAACAAAAGATTGCATTCTGTATCCTGTTTGAATCCCCTCTCTGCTCGTATCCTCAGCCGCATGTTCACACGACATCCACAACAAAAGATTTGCACTCTGTATCTTGTTTGAATCCCTTCTCTGTTCGCACCCTCAGTCGCATGCTCACACGACATCCACAACAAAAGACGCACACCCTGTATTTTGAATTCCTTTTTTCTGTTCGTATTTTGGATTCAACAGAATGCAAATCTTTTGCCACAGATGTCACACGAACACACGACCCAAAACACCAAAAGAAAAAGGACCCAAAACACAGAATGCAAATCCCTTGCCACAGATGTCATTTTTCGTTTTTTTGAATGGGCAGTGAGTGTAGTTAGCAGCTTCTCTTTTGTGCTGAGTAGTACAGAAAAGCCAAATAAACTTTTCTGTGGATTTTCATCTGAAGGGAGATCAGTTGGCCAGACTTTTGAACCCAAAAATGGTTTTCTGATGGAGTTTAAAAATAAACAAATTTTCTGAGAACGAACGGAAAACGATCGTTTCATGTTTGTTGTTAAAAAAGTCTGACCAAGTGTATGGGGCTTAACAATAGTTAATATGGATGAGCCGCGTGTTGAAAGTGCCGCGAATCCCGCGATATGTTTACGAAAGTACAAAATGACGAAAATCCTTTTTCTGTTCGTATCTTCAGTCGCATGCCCACATGACATCCACAACAAATTGTCATAGATGTCACACGAACACACGACCGAAAACACGAACAGAAAAAGGAATCCAAAACACAGAATGCAAATCATTGACGAAAATTCCCGAAAATTATTGTCTAACAAGTAACGAACATGAATTAAACAGAATAACGAACCATCCCGCATGTACGAAAATAAAACGGTAACGAAAATACGAAACGAACAGGAACGAACAGGAAAACGGGCGTCTTACGAAAAACGAACGTAAACGAACCTATGGAACGATACGAAACGAAACAAAAAAAACGAAAAAAAAATCTGTGCACATGTCTAGATAATTCTTCTCTGATCTCCACACTTCCTGGTTGTCTGTTTCCTGATAACCACAGTACTGGGAGCTTTCTCTCTGTGGTCACTAATCAAGGAGGTGTGATTACTGTGTATCTAAAACCCCTCAGCACTAGAGTTGAGCGGACACCTGGATGTTCGGGTTCGGTTCCGAACCCGAACTTAAAAAAAAAGTTCGGGTTCGGGAACCCGAACCCATACCCGAACTCCGAACGCCATTGTAGTCAATGGGACACGGACTTTTAGAAAAAAAAATGCGCGGAGGTCCCCGCAAATTCAATAACTAGACCCTTTAGGTCTGGTATGGATATTAAGGGGAACCCCGCCGTCAATTTAAAAAACTGGGTAAGCCCATAGTCTTCCCTCTTCCTGGGCTTCCCCAGTGACGTAGCAGAGGGTACGTCAGAGGGTGCGGGGTCACGTGACGGGTGGCCCTGCCTCCTCTATATAAGTAATGTCACAGCTCCAGCGCGTCATTCGCTGGGCTGTGTCCAGCGGTGACAGGAAGTCCGGGATGCTGCGCTCCGGATGGATCGTCTCATCGCTGGATCGGAGATCACCCGGCCGTCGCAGGATCTTCTCCTCGCTGGAGATCACCCGCAGCCGTCGCAGGATCAGGACAACGTTGAAGCAGGAAGTCGGGAACGAGTGGATTATCACCGCTGGAGTTTTTTTCTTTCTTTTTTTTTTATTAATAAAGGACTTTATTCTACGGTGTGTGTGGTTATGGATATTTAGGGGGAACCGCACGTAATTTTTGTTTTAAATTGACGGCGGGGTTCCCCTTAATATCCATACCAGACCAGAATATGGTCATACCAGACCTTGATGGTCACTCAACACCAATACCATATATGTACATCACTCAAGACTACACCATTTAAGATTTTTTCTCACATGGGTGGAGGAGAATTGTTTTTTTCTTCCTCTCTTTCTACAGACAATTTTGTTTCATTCTACTTTTTTGTGTTTTGTTTTTTGATTGTTTGATTCATGGGCCCTCTTTTGTTGTAAAGTGCCTGGCTTCCCATTTATGAGGACTCGTGTAATATCATACAACATTACATCAGGTGACACAAGGACCTCTATATGTTTTTGGGAATTTATCACTGTTTTTTCCAGAATTTATATATGAATGTTTATTTGTCAATTATCACACTATTCATTTTATGAGTTTTAGCGCGATTCTTCCTTTTTCTCTATTTTGTTCACTGTTTGTATTACGCAGCGAATCGCAGCTTTAACATTTTTTGCATCACAGCAAATGTTCACTTATCTGTTTTTACGGTGTTGTTTTATTAGCGCAGTTTACATCACAATTTTTTCAATGACTTCAAACTGCTTCCAGTGAGATCTCAGAAAATTCTGAGTACTCAAAATCTCTCACAGAATGCTGAGCCACAGAACAAGATCATGTTCTCACTAGATTTGAGATACTCGCCATTCTCCAAGATTGCCCTCCCTCTTCTAGATGCTAAGGGTAAAAACCAGGGAAAGGGCAAATATATTTAATTAAAAAAACAATATATATATTTTTTCGGCTATAAAACATATCTAATAAAAAAAAAATATTGTATTTCTTCCTAAATGTAGGCCAATATGTATTCTGCTACATATTTTTGGTAAAACAAAATCCCAAAAAGCGTATATTGTTTGGTTTACATGAATGTTGTAGCGTCTACAAACTATGGTATATATTTATGGAATTTATATATATATTTTTTATATACTAGTAATGGTGTCAATCAGAGACTTATAGCGGGACTGCAATATTGCGGCGGCCAATCAGACACTAACTGACACTTTTAACACTTTGCGGGAACCAGTGACACTAATACAGTGATCAGTGCTAACAAAATGTGCTGTTAGGCCTCGTACACACGACCAGACATGTCCGATGAAAACGGTCCGCGGACCGTTTTCATCGGACATGTCTGCTGGGATCATTTGGTCTGATGTGTGTACACACCATCAGACCAAATTCCCCACGGACAGAATATGCGGTGACGTGGCGGCTACGATGACGCGGCGACATGCGCGCACCAGGAAGTTCAATGCTTCCACGCATGCGTCGAATCACTTCGACGCATGCGTGGGATTTCGGGCCAGCGGACATGTCCGATGAGTCGTACTGACCATCGGACATGTCCGACGGACAGGCTTTCAGCGGACAAGTTTCTTAGCATTCTAAGAAACTTTTGTCCGCTGGAAACCTGTCCGCTAGGCCAGAAAACTGTCCGGTAGGCCCTACACACGGTCGGACATGTCCGCGGAAACTGGTCCGACGGACCAGTTTCAGCGGACATGTTCGGTCGTGTGACAAGGCCTTACTGTACTAATGACACTGACTGGGAAGGAGTTAAACATATAGGGCAGTCAAAGGGTTAACTGTGTGCCTATTGCCTAACCAGTGTTTTTGTGTACTATGTGTGCTGTTTTTATTAAGGGAAGTGATGGATTTTATTCCCTGCTTTGCAGAAACACAAAATCCATCCCTTCCCCATCCTGTCAGAACAGAGATTTGCATTGTTTATATAGGCAGATCCCGGTTTCTTATGATTTACTAAATCCGGTGGACAGCCAGTGCCTGCCACCCGCAGATTGGTTTCTCCTGTGATTAATACCAGCAGAGGCGGCCCACCGGAGGTGTGTGTGTGCTCCCTACAGGCGGATGTGCAGAATCACAAATACAGTATCTCACAAATCTGAGTACACTCCTCACATTTATGTATATATTTTATTATATCTTTTCATGTGACAGCACTGAAGAAATTAAACTTTGCTACAATGTAAAGTAGTGAGTGTACAGCTTGTATAACAGTGTACATTTTCTGTCCCCTCAAAACAACTCAACAGACAGCCATTAATGTCTAAACTGCTGGCAACAAAAGTGAGTACACTCCTAAGTGAAAATGTCCAAAGTGTTAATATTTTGTGTGGCCGCCATTATTTTCCAGCACTGCCCAGTCTCTGAGGGGAAGGATCATACTCCGTTTCAGTATGTCACAGTACATGTTGGCATTTATGGTTCCCTCAATGAGCTGTAGCTCCCCAGTGCCAGTAGCACTAATGCAGCCCCAGACCATGACACTCCCACCACCATGTTTGACTGTAGGCAAGACACACTTGTTTTTGTACTCCTCATCTGGTTGCCGCCAGACACACACATTTGACACCATCTGAACCAAATACATTTATAAAACCACAGGACACGGTTCCAGTAATCCATGTCCTACTTAGTCTGCTTGTCTTTAGCAAACTGTTTGTGGGCTTTCTTGTGCATCATCTTTAGAAGAGGCTTCCTTCTGGGACGACAGCCATGCAGACCAATTTGAAGGCAGTATGCAACATATGATCTGAGGACAGGCTGACCCCCCCCACCCATTCAATCTCTACAGCAATGCTGGTAGCACTCATACATCTATTTCCCAAAGGCAATCTCTGGATATGACGCTGAGCATGTGCACTAAACTTCTTTGGTCCACCATGGTGAGGCCTGTTCTGAGTGGAACCTGTCCTGTTAAACCGCTGTATGGTCTTGGCCACCGTGCTGCTTTTTGATGGTCTGTATGAGTGTGTGCAATTCTTTGCCTTTTTCAATGGCACCCCAAAGCAGTGGCGGCTGGTGTTCAACATTTTTGGGGGGCGCAAACAAACTGAAAAATTCTGAAAAATCTATTTCAGCCTCACTGTGCCCATCAAATGCAGCCACTGTGCCATCAAACGCAGCCACTGTGCCCATCAAACGCAGCTACTGTGCCATGAAACGCAGCCACTGTGTCCATCAAATGCCGCCACGGTGCCATCAAATGCTGCCACTGTGCCATCAAATGCGACCACTGTGCCTTCAATTTCAGCCACTGTGCCCATCAAATCCTGAAACTGTGCCCATCAAATGCTGCCACTGTGCCCCATCAAATGCCGCCACTGTACCTATTAAATGCTGCCACTGTGACCCCCCGCCTGCTCGCCATCTGACCAGCACTTACCACCCTATCTCGGTGGTGAGTCAGGCAGCGGGTGACAGTGGCAAGCTGTGGGACCTTGTAGTGGGTCAGACAGCAGCTCCTGTGTCCTCCATGCGTCTCCTCCCCTTCTCCTGATAGGTGTCCTTTCAGCCAATCAGGTGATGGGTATCATGATGACCGCGCTACCTGGTTGAATATTCATTCGCTTTTCTAACACACTCCGGTGGACTCAAAGAGCAATTCTTTGCACTCCGAGTTCACCTTTTTTGAAGCCTATTAGAGCCTATGGCTCTAATCAGGTGCTTCAAAAATGCATGCCACTGTAATTCAGGCACCTGGCGTCCAAAAAGGGGCCCGATGCCTGAATAGGGGGTGGCGGTGGAGGCCATGGATAGATTCATGCAATGCATGAATCTACCCATTAGTCATATAGGGGGTGGCTGGAGAGAGGGGGCGGCGCCTGTGCGCCCTTAATGAATGCACCGCCACTGCCCCAATGCACATTTAGTACATGGAGTAAACAAATGCACATAACCTTTGTTGCACTGCAACACATATGATACAGAAAACACGCACTGCCTGAGCGTGAGCCTGGGGCATGAGTAGAAGGGCCATTGAAAATAAATGTGCAATGCAACAAATATCAACACACAGGAAAAATAACACAGGGCTCTAAATCCTCTGTATATTTTCCAAATGGATGCTAGAAGTTATAACATTCTGCCGTTTTCTTTTTTGAATAAACCTGTATTGTTTTTAAATGTGGTTAACATTTTCATAATTAGTGTATCAGACATTTGCCTATTTTTCCCCTAATTTATTCAAAGGGTTTATCCTAATCTGTTTACAATCTACATACATTCTGTTAAATTTTTCTACATCTTTTTTTTTTTTTTTAAACGACTTTTTCTTAGAGCACAGCAAATGATGTATGACGGCTTCCAGGAATGCTGAAAAGGCAGAAACAATAATGACACTCCAGATATCCTCTTCAGCTCAAAAATGATATCTAGTACATTTGGTCCATTGCACCAAGACTACTATATGCACTGCTAACTAAAATTTCATGATTTCAATTGTATATTGAAGAGCCCAGCAGAATAGTTAGCCGCCTATTAATGTGCCCTAAATGCATCATATTTTGAGATGTAATTATTTCGATTTTCAGTCCAAATCATTTCTTTACATACAATGCATATCAAACCATGGGAAGGTGCCCTCCAAATTATAGTATACACCGCCAGGCAGCATAATAAAAATAAAAAAACTGTAAAAAGAAAATAAATGATTTCCCTGTCTAAACCTGTCCTGGCATATTTCCACACTGGTTTAAAATGGACTGAGTAAATCATAAATATTTCATTATGGTAGACACACACAAAAATAAAATGTTTGTACCTCATTGGTGTGCTACCTCTAAGCTGTGGACATAAGATGTATAGCTAAATGACTCATATTGTTAGGAGTTCTCCTGCTGTCAACAATAAAATCATAATCCTTGGTAGACCATGGTACCATATTGAGCTTCTTAGTACAATAGACTTCCTTTTCTAGCATTACAGCCAGTTCAGATTAAAGGGGTTGTAAAGGAATTATTTTTTTCCTAAATAGCTTCCTTTACCTTAGTGCAGTCCTCCTTCACTTACCTAATCCTTCGATTTTGCTTTTAAATGTCCTTATTTCTTCTGAGAAATCCTCACTTCCTGTTCTTCTGTCTGTAACTCCACACAGTAATGCCCCATACAGACGATCGTTTTTTGTGATGAAAAAAAATGACGTTTTTGAAAACGTCATTTAAAATGATAGTGTGTGGGGAAAATGTCGTTTTATGTCTTCAGAAAAACGACCAAAAAAAAATTCGAACATGCTCGAATTTTTTGTGTCGTTTTTCAAAATGTCATTTTTTGTGTCAATGAAAATGATAGTGTGTGGGCAAAACGACGTTTTTAAACCCGCACATGCCCAGAAGCAAGTTTTGAGACGGGAGGTAAAACTACCATTCATAATGGAGTAAGCACATTCATCACGCTTTAACAGACAAAAAAGCACGAATCATCTTTTACTAACAAGTAACCAGCTAAAAGCAGCCTCAAGGCGAATAGAACTTCCCCTTTAGAGTGCCGTCACTTTGTTCATCATTTTTCAAAACGATGGTGTGTATGCTACATCGTTTTTGAAAATGAAGTTTCAAAAATGTCGTTTTTTTTCATCACTTCAAACGTCATTTTTTTTTCATCACAAAAAACGACCGTCTGTATGGGGCATAATGCAAGGCTTTCTCCCTGGTGTGGAGTGTTGTGCTCGCCCCCTCCCTTGGACTACAGGAGAGTCAGGACACTCTCTATGTTGCAGATAGAGAAAGGAGCTGTGTGTTGGTGGGCATCCTGACTCTCCAAGGGAGGGGGCGAGCATGACACTCCACACCAGGGAGAAAGCCTTGCATTACTGTGTGGAGTTACAGACAGAAGAACAGGAAGAGAGGATTTCTCATGTAGCGCCCCCTTACTTTCAGTATGATTGGCTGCTGTAAGGATCCCCCAGAACCCCTCTAGCGCCCACTGCCGCCCAGGGGTGTCAACGCACCCCTGGTGTGCAGACTGACCTACAGGACAGATTCTGGAATTGGCAGCAGCCTGAATTTCCATAATTCGTGAATGGGAGTGATTAAGCCTCCCATTCCCCACTAATTTTAGTGTAGCGCCCGTACTGAAAGCAGGGGGGCGCTACACTTAGATTGCTGCATTTTTTTCTAGCTGGAAGTTTACTGCTTTTTTAATTACAGATTTGCTTTAAAGTGATATTAAAGCTTCACATTTTTTTTTAAATAACAAACATGTTATACGTGCTTACTCTGTGCAAAGGTTTTGCACAAAGTAGAACCTCTCCTCCTCTTCTTGGGTCTCCCACCTATGCTGTCAGCTCCTCCCTTTTGCCAATTGCCCCCATAGCAAACTGCTTGCTGTGGGGGGACTTGTGCATGTTCACTCCTGAGCATACTCTTTGTGTCCATTGACACACAGAACAAGGTTCGGCCCCACCCCGGCCCACTGACTATGATTGAGCCGTTGGCTCCTGCTGTTGCCTCTCTGTCCAATGAAGAGAGAGAACCGAGAGAGTTGCTGCTCTTGTGCACATCACTGAATGGAGCTCGGTCTCAGAAAAGCATAAGGTGGGGCTGGGGGAAAGCAGCACACTAAAGTTTTTTTTACCGTAATGCAGAAAATGCATTAAGGTAAAAAAAAATAGGCTTTAGAACCATTTTAAATGTTTTTAGATGCTTATCAATTTATCTATAGTTCCTACAATTTGGAAAAAGATAGTATACTCTGACACTTTGTCTAAAAAGATCAGACTAACAGCCATTAATCTAGTATTTTTGCAAGGAGGTCAACAATGGCAGCCCCCACATTCTTATCATGACAGGTTTTCTTTAAAGTGTACAGTATGATTAGCAAAAACTTTTTCTTTAAATTTGGGTAGGGAAGGGAAGGTTTAGAGTCCCTAACACATTTTTAACTGCTGCCTGCGTCCCTGCTGAGAAGGTTCGCTCTCTCTATTTGTTTTACTAAACATTATCACTGAGACAGAAAGTGATGGAAAAACCCACATTTTATATCTGTCAGGAGATCAAGAGACGAGAGTAAATCAGTAGTAGGGACATCTGCTGAGGTAACAACTGTCTAATGCCGCGTACACACAACCGTTTTTCAGGTTGTAAAAAAGGCGTTTTTTTTTATGTCATTAAAAACGATCGTGTGTGGGCTCCAGAGCATTTTTCACGATGTAAAAAATGTCCATTAAAATTTTCGAACATGCTCTAATTCTTCACAACGTTTTTAACGTTGTCTTTCTTAACGTCGTAAAAAATGGTCGTGTGTGGGCTTTAACGACGTGAAAAAAACACGTATGCTCAGAAGCAAGTTATGAGACGGGAGCGCTCGTTCTGGTAAAACTAGCGTTCGGAATGGAGTAAGCACATTCACCACGCTGTAACAGACTGGAAAGCGCAAATCGTCTTTTACTAACACAAAATCAGCAAAAGCAGCCCAAAGGGTGGCACCATCTGAATGGAACTTCCCCTTTATAGTTCCGTCGTACGTGTTGTGCATCACCGCGCTTTGCTAGAGCATTTTTTTTTCACGATCGTGTGTAGGCAAGGCCGTTTTAACGATCGGGTTGAAAAAAACTTTGTTTTTTCTAGACCATTAAAAATGTAATTTTTTACAACCTGAAAAACGGCCGTGTGTACACGGCATTAAAATTGATTTCACCTGATTTTGTATAGCTTCTCTCTCACTTTCTCCAGGACAGGAAGTAAAGGAGAATCTCACCAACAGGACTCAGACAGAAAAAAGAGAAAAAAGAAAGAGTTTCTATCCCTCTTTCTATCCTTACTCTATTAAAGATCCACTTTAACCACTTGCCGACCAGCCACCGTCATTATAAGGCGGCAAGTCGGCACGTTCCCGCAAACTATTGTCGCTGTATGTGAGCTGGTTAAGCAGGGATAACAGGCATGCACCCGCTGCACCGTGAGTGTGACGATGACCGCTGGCCGTGTTCAATCGCGGGCATGAGAGCCAGAACAGGGACGCATGTGTGTAAACACACAAATGCCTGTTCTGTGAGGAGAGGAGAGACATATTATCGGTTCCTACTAGCTAGGAACAACACTCTGTCATCTCCTCTAGTCAGTCCCATACCCCTACAGTTAGAACACACACTAGCGAACACATTTAACCCCTCGATCTCGCCTTAGTGTTAACCCCTTCCCCACCAGTGACATTTACACACTAATCAGTTAATTTTTATAGCACTGATCACTGTATAATTGTCAATGGTCGCAAAAATGTGTCAAAAGTGTCCGATCTGTCTTCCATAATGTTGCAGTTCCGAAAAATTGCTGATCACTGCCATTACTAGTAAAAAAATTATAATAATTAAAATGCCATAAATCTTTTCCTTATCTTGTAGACGCTATGGGCCATATTCTCGTAGATCGGCGCATATTTAGTCAGGCGTAGCGCATCTCAGATGCGCTACGACGGCTTAACTTGGAGAGAGCTGGCCCATATTCCCGGACCACATGCGTCCTACGATGCGCTCGCGTAACTTAAATGTGTCGGCGTAAGCAGGCGCAAGTGACGGTAGGAGGGATGTGGGCGTGAAGCATTCTAATGAACCGTGACCCCATGCAAATGATGTCCAGACCAAACGGAGCATGCGCCGGACGTGCCCCGCCATCTGCGCATGCGCAAACCAACATTAGGCGTAAATCCCCGCTGAGTTGGGCCGGCCCAGTGCATAAAAGCGTCACCACATGCGCCCAACGAGTGCAAAGTGACTCCATTTATTTCTGTTGGTGGTGTGAGATCTTGGAGCGATGCAATGCTCCAATGCTCTTTGCAATGCCTGGACCCAGGAAGGAAAGAAGGAAGAAAAACTTCACCCAAGATGAGAGGGACATTATTGTCTCTGCTATGGAGAGATATGATTCTCGTCTCCATGGTGCAGATAGTGGCAGCACCAGCAAAACCAAAAAGGAGGAGATCCTTCGAAGAGTTACTGCCCAGGTGAATGCCTTAGGCCATGAGGTCAGGACCCCCCAGGACATTCAGAAAAAGATGAATGACCTGCGTGGTGTGGTCAGGAATAAGATGGCCACCATTGCTAAGCATGCCAGGGGCACTGGAGGGGGGCCACCCTGTACTATCAGGCTCACAGAAGAGGAGGAAGTCATTGCCCGCTGCCTTCGGAGTGAGCAGGTGGAGGGCCTGGAGGGCCATGACTCAAGTGAGCCGCCCATGAGGACAGGTAAGTGTGTTTTATCTTCTATCTTGTGTGTAGTATGTTTGGGGGGGGGGAACATGTGACAAGTGTGTGGGTCCACCAACATGTGAATGTTTTGTGTCATCCACAGGTGTGCAGGAGGGAGCTGGGCCATCTGATGCTGCCAGTGGCCGTCACACACCATCATCCCCTGAGCAGCCTGCTTCTGTGGCTGACCCCCTGGGAAGCCAACAGGCCTTGGTGGAGGGGAGTGGGCAGTCCTCCGCGCAGGAGGTGGTTGAGGAGGTCGGCCATGAGGAGGTGGTCCATGAAGAGGTGGTCCACACCGACCAGGAGGTCTTCCTCTTTTTGGATGAGTTGTATGTGGTGGCAGGACCATCACAAAGCCACCGCATCTCCAGCCCCTCAGGGTCCTCCAACACCCTCTCCAGTCCCTCCCATCCCATCCCCCTCATCTCCAGCCCCTCAAGGTCCTCCCCCTATGCAAGGGCCCCAGCCACTCCTGTCCCCAGGAAGGTGACCCACCAAACAAGGGGTGTGGCAGGAATGCTGCATGAAAATCTGGCCAGGCAGCAGGACCAGCAAAGCCGCCATATGAGGGAAATCGTGGTGGAGTTGAGGCGCCTGTCCAACAGCCTGTCCTCCTCGGGAGCAGTACCAGATGCTCTAGAAGATGTGGCTGGAAACAGCGCAGCCACAATCACCAGCCTGGGTGAGCTGCAGAATACAATGGCAGAACTTGTGGGGGAGGTCAGGTGCCTGCGAATGGCTGTTCAGGCCCAGACAGCTTCCCAGGAGGCCCTGCTCACCCGCATAGCGGTGGCTTTGGAGGGCAGACAGGCAGCCAGGGAGGGACCTGGGGATGCTCCTCCACCTGGGGATGCTCCTCCACCTGATGCCCCACCCCCCCAACTGAGGCTCCCCCCAGGCAAGTGAGGGCCAGGAACCTGGGCACCAGGCGTAGCCCGCGCCGGGGCCAGTGATTTATTTTTGGATTTTATATTTGCTCTGATTAAGAGTTTTTTTCTTATTTGCTCTGGTTAAGAGTTTTTTTCTTATTTGCTCTGGTTAAGAGTTTTTTTTTGTGCTCTGGTTAAGAGTTTTTTTTTGTGCTCTGGTTAAGAGGTTTTTTTTTGGGTGCTGCACACAGTAGTGCAGAGTACAGTGTGAATGGTGTGTGAATGTGGGGGGGTGACACTCCTGCCAGTAAGGGGTGTCACCCTCGGGCGCTGGGGATAAGTTCTCCCCAGGTCCGTATGAATGACGTATGAATGGACAGCAACATCATTGGGGCCTTGATGCGGCGTTGCTGCTCCTTAGTACCGTGCAGTGTACTTCGGTCTAATCCAATGTGATGTGGATGTGGAGTGTGTGTGCTAGGGACCACAGTGGTGTGCATGCGTGCATTCTCATTGTGCTATGTTTAATGTGTGTTTTTAACGTTCAAAGATTCGTTCCACGAGACATCTCCTGACTGCTGTACCATCAGCAGATGGGGTACCCTTGGTTAGGGGGGGGATTGTCGGGTTCAGGGGTCAGGTCATCACGTATGTCAATCTGCAGGCCCTTTCTCACTGCGAATTTGTGCAGCACGCAACATGCAGCGATGATATGGCACACGAAGTTTGGGGAATACAACAGGGTACCCCCAGTCTTATCCAGGCATCGGAAACGGGACTTCAGGAGGCCAAATGTGCGTTCCACCACTCCACGGGTACGTGCGTGTGCTTCATTGTATCTTCTCTCTCCTGGGGTTTGGGGGTTCCGGAATGGAGTCATAAGATGGGGTCCAAGTGCATATGCAGAGTCACCTGGAAGGGAAAAGACAGGAGGATGTTAGTCATGCATGTGCTCCTCGTGATGTCTGTATCATGGGGGGGGACAGTCATACCTGACACCCATGTCACTCACCAACCAGCCAGCAGTCCCCATACACGTTCTGTTCAAATTGTCTTGGGATGTCGCTTTGACGGTATATGAAGCTGTCGTGGCTGGATCCTGGATGTTTGGCACGGACATGCCATATGAGGCCTTGGGCATCCACTATCACCTGTACATTGATTGAATGCCAATGCTTCCTATTGCGGTATATGTGCTCTGTCTCATGGGGGGGCTGTAGTGCCACATGGGTGCAATCAATGGCCCCGATGGTGCATGGGAATCCGTAAATTTGGCAGAACTCACGCATTGCCTTCAGCCGCAGGTCCTTCTGGGTGGGTTTGATGATGTGGTGGGACATGCATCTCAGGATTGCGGGGACAACCTGGTGCACACATCTGCTCATGCTGGTTTGTGATATCCCAGCCACGTCTCCACTTGTTCTTTGAAAAGAACCAGTGGCCAGGAAATGCAGTGTTGCCAGGACCTTCACCAGTGGCTGCACTGCATGTGAGCATTGTGTCTGGCTGGTGATGTCATCCTGCAGGGCTCTGGTAATTTCCAGGATGGCAGCAGGGCTGAATCTGAAACGGCGATACACCTCCAAATCACCCATGCCAAAGAGGCTAATGCGTGGTGGGTATATCCTCTCACGTGCCCTCCTACGTGCCCTCCTCCTTCTACGCGCCTCGGCCTCTGCACACACTAGTAGTGCCAAGACCACGCCTGCCCCTGGCATGTTGGCATACGAATGTGTTGTCCTATAAGTGTGGTTGCTCAGCTCGTTCGGGATGGTGCTGCTGTATTTGCTTTCAAGCTGACTTACTCGGGTGTGGAGCAAAGTTAACCGAGCTTTATGAGGGGTAACTTTCAGCCGGCCATTCGTCTTACGCGCACAGCGCGTAGCCTACGCCGGTCGCGCGTAGGTTCGGGAATCAGCGCATCTACATCATTTGCATATTTGAATACTAATTCTATGGCAGCGTAGGATGCCATCAGCGGAAATATGCGCCTACGCTGTGTAAACTTAAACGAGTTAAGACGGACGGGAGAAGCCTTGTTTCTGGCGGATCTGGTTCTGTGACTACGGCGCATAGATAGGACGGCGCATCTTTACACTTACGTCGCGCATCTCCATATACGCCGGCGGAACTTCTTTGAGAATATGGCCCTATAACGTTTGCCCAAACCAATCAATACATGCTTATTGCGATTTTTATTACCAAAAATGTGTAGAAGAATACATATCGGCCTAAACTGAAATTTTCCCTTTTTTTTATTGGAGATATTTATTATATCGAAAAGTCACAAAATATTGTATTTTTTTCTAAATTTCCGCTCTTTTTTTGTTCATAGCGCAAAAAATAAAAACCACAGAGATGATCTAATATCACCAAAAGACAGCTCTATTTTGTTTGAATACGGCGCCGCACGACAGCACAATTGTCAGTTAAAGTGACGCAGTGCCGTATCGCAAAAAGTGGCCAGGTCATTGAGCAGCCAAAGTTTCTGGGTCATACAGCAAGCATATGTCATCAAGGACCATGCTCACACCTGCGTGGCTCCAATGTCCTTAATGACGTATGCTTGCTGCATGCCAAAATCCACACTACTTGTGAGGATTACTGGCCCCCTTGTGGTCTTTATTTGTACTACACTTACTGGGTCTTTATATATCTCCTGCGGTCATGCACAACCCTACTTGGTTGGATAAAAGTAGAAAACTCAGTTTGAACTATCCAATTAATTTGCTAAAGTAATATATTAATGAGTATGGGAATGCTATGACCAATAGTGGACAAAATATCCCCTGAGGAAGCCCTGTGGGTGAAACATGTTGGCTTTCTGCCATCAGAACACAGTAATACAAAGCAGGATCTATGTGATATGAACCCTCAGTGTAAATGCTTTTATTAACGCTCAAATATGTTTTAGTGACCATTAACCAAATGCTGACTTTTAATGAATTCAGTGTCGTTTAATGTAAAGCACCTACAAAATCCCAAAAACGTGTTTCCTATCTGTCTACAATATATGTGATGTTTTGTGGTATTTCATTGGTGATTTACCCACACTTATTTCTATGTGTATGTACAGTGACCACCTTACACCACCCAAGAGGTGAATGAAGATTCTCCTACATCTTCTTTGCTGACATCTACTGACAGGTGAAAAGCAGACAACATCATACACTCTGTGTTTTTTCCCAGTACCATGTATTTGTGTGAAAAAGTATCTTGTTCTATTTGCATTGCTTCCTTTGTGTGAAATACCCGGAGATCCTATCAGTCCCCTGCATTCATATTTCACTAACCACACTAGGTATGGAAGCATGTTCATCCTAGTGTGGTCAGTTTTTTTCTTTGCATTCTGCTTGGGAGCACAGCCTGCCTGTACTCCAGTCCTCATACATGTGCTGACACACATCCCTTTACAGTTACTCACTAGGAAGATCAGTGTACAGCTGCTTCTCTGCCTCCTTTTGACACAACCCCTTCTCCCCGTAGTCTGCACTCCCAACTCTTTAAGCTTCTTAGGCAGCTGAGAACAGAGGTCATGTAATCACTTATAAAAAATAAAAAAGGCATTTATAATGTTATTATAAATAAATCAATATATATATATATATATATATATATATATATATATATATATATATATATATATATATATATATATATATACACACTGTATGTATATATTTACAAACAAATGTTTTGCCTTGCATTTCTATTTTAAACTGAATGGGTTCACATATACAGTACAGTACTAGGAGGTAGCAACTATACGTACAGTAATAACAATAGGCTCATAAATGTTATCCTCCATTGATTATATTGATCAATTTGCTACCATACCATTCAAGGACAGTGACTGTGGTTTGCAAAGAAACAAAGAAAACTGCCTCCACTAATAAGTGTGAAACACCAAGTCTATTCCCCTAGGCAGTACATCTGTTCACAATTCTCTTTTACTGAACACTTACAACCCTAGATCTATATTCACTAAGCTCTGATAAGAAGAAAATGTTGGCTACCATAATTTACCAGTGCAAAATCATTCCACGATGATTGCTTCCATATGCAGAATTATAATAGTTAATGTGTTCTTTTCAACTCTGCAGAACATTAGATTCCATGTTTAACAGAAATGAATGTATGCCCTGCACATGCTTACAAATACACAGTGCGATGGCATTAATTCACAAAGCCTAATGAAATATTTTACATGCTTTTATCTTTATGAAAATGTTTATTATTTGGACTGGCTTCTTATTCTGCTCAGCTCAATAGACACCTCATTGAAACTCACTATTTACTGTATATGAGGTAGAAGGTAGCAATATTTGTATGAGCTTATATTTATACAATAATCTTTCAGGATATACTTTTTTTAATATACTGTTTTTTAAGTTTTACAAAAGGTACAAAAATACAAAATTTACACCCACTCAGATAGAAAAAAATAAAAAAACATTGTAACATTTCAGCTTAACACAAATATTTTGCTTATCGTTATATCGGTCCATAGAGACGTAAATGGACGTACAATAACCCATAGGCCACTACAATCAAGTGGGCCGGGGAAGTTCATGGGAGGCCTCAAATTAACTACAAGTTTCAAGGAAAGGTACACCATTCCTGCTGTGAAACACAGAGGCTGATCTCTGATGTTTTGAGGATGTGTGAGCTACAAAGGCACAGGAACTTTGGTCAAAACTGATGGCAAGTTGAATGCAGTATGTTATCAAAAAATACTGGAGGATCATTTGCATTCATCAGCCAGGAAGCTGCGCATGGGATGTACTTGGACATTCCAACATGACAATGATCCAAAACACGCCAAGTCGACCTGTCATTGGCTACAGCAGAATAAAGTGAAGGTTCTGGAGTGGCCATCTCAGTCTCCTGACCTCAATATTATTGAGACACTCTGGGGAGATCTCATACGTGCCGTTCATGCATGAAGCCCAAGAATTTACAGGAACTGGAGGCTTTTTGCCAAGAGGAATGGGCTGCTTTACCCTCTGAGAAGATAAAGAGCCTCATCCACAAATACCACAAAGACTTCAAGCTGTCATTGATGTTAAAGGGGACAATACACGGTATTGAGAACTGTTTGTAAACTTTTGACCAGGGTCATTTGGGTAGTTTCTGTTGTCATTATGATTTAAAAAGAGTAAACACAGTTGATTGATAAGAAATGGCTTCAGCCAAACACTAGCCATGAGTGAAAGAAAAATGTTTGTGTTATAAATCATAAATTCTACCAGGGTATGTAAACTTATGAGCACATCTGTCGTTTTTAATAACATTCAATAACAATATGACTTGTATCACAATTGTACACGCTATATTATTTTTACTTAATTTGCTATTTTTTTCCCCATGAAAGTGTAGTCACCCTTTACGTATTGCTTGACGTGTGACCAAAGGGCAGGCATGTATCAATTTCTTAATGTATGAGGATGCCTGGGTTGTCAGGGAGCCATAGCTGAATAGTAGCAAAAAGGGGTCTTTTGTAACCCTACATTCAGTAATCTTTGAGGTGAAGGTGATCGTCTGATCTCAGAAGATAGAAATAAATTGTCAAGTCCCAAAAATGTGTGTCAGATTAGTGTGGAATCCACATAGTGGCAAAGAAGCTGACTGTGGGTTGTCTCTGAGATGAGCAACGGAAAGGAGTGCCCTGCGTACAAGCATGCATTGAGACTCTCCCCATGTTTCATCAGTAATAATAATGAGTGATAATATCCTGTTATTGCTGGTAATAAGTTCAGTGGCAAGATTTTCATCTGGGAGGTCATTACCCGAGGGGGTGATCAAATACGGGTAAAGACATTTGGAAATCGTGAGTTAAGTGGGTGGTAAATGTCTGAGATTGAGTAAGGTTTGGAAGGTTTCAGAGATGACTGAAATCTTTTTCGTTTTTTTTTCCTGGGAGCAGGACTTTGCATATTCAATGCACTGTAGATAATAGAAACAATGTTGGTCCGGTAGTTCGTGGGTTGAAAAATGGCCTCAAAAGGTTTAGGATTTCCAAGCTATGGATCAAATAAAGATGGGATCCACTGAATGCCATTGTGGTTCCATATGGCAAGATGTTGTGAGCTTTGAGATAGCATGTGGTGCCATGTATAGGCAGAAAACTGGATAAAAATGGGGAAAGACAAAGGTTTTTCCAGGTTTTTCTCCATCCTATGACTGTGTTCCTGATCAATAAATTATGCTTGAAATTGGTGGGTAGAGAGTTCAGTTAGCTATGGAACATTGCCATCAGATTAAAGGAACAGTAGGATAGACTTTTAAATACAGAACACTGCACAAAATGAATAACAAAACATACATGCAGATAACTCAACAGATCCATGTGATCAATGCCAATTTAAATGACAACTAAAGTAAATTAAGGATAAAACCCCATAAAATGACATTACATGCATGTAAACAAAAATCTGAAGTTATGTTTATATGAAATTTCTTTTTGTTCAGAACTGCAGGAATATATGAGTTGAGGGGTTACTTACAAATTACTGCTAGTTCCCAATTACAGCATTTTATAGATAGGATTGTTTGATTGATTAACTATATTGCTTAGAATCTGTTTCCTAAGGCACTTCATAGATGATTCAATTTTCTTTGACGCAACTGTGGGTTAGGAAAGAAAATCGCTTGATTCCCTCATCATCACAGTTAGGCCACGTACACACGATCAGTCAAAACCAATGAAAACGGACTGAAGGACCGTTTCATCGGTTAACCGATGAAGCTGACTGATGGTCTGATGTGCCTACACACCATCGGTTAAAAAAACCGATTGTGTCAGAACGCTGTGGCGTAAAACACACGACGTGCTAAAAAAACGGAGTTCAATGCTTCCAAGCATGCGTCGACTTGATTCTGAGCATGCGCGGCCTTTTGACCGATGCTTTTGCATACTAACGATCGGTTTTGACCCATCGGTTAGGCGTCCATCGGTCAAATTTTAAAGCAAGTTCTCTTTTTTTTGACCGAAGGATAACTGACCGATGGGGCCCACACACGATCGGTTTGGACCGATGAAACGGTCCTTCAGTCCGTTTTCATCGGTTTTGACTGATCGTGTGTACGCGGCCTTAGTGTTGATGGCAGAATGCCTCTCGAGGCTCTATTGTGTTCTGCAGGCGGAGGGGAGCAGGGAACCTTCCCGGCTGCCAAAAGATTATGATTACTATTAGCGGCTATAGCTGCAGGCAGTAATCACATGGCAAAAATCCAACAGGCTGGTTGTGCTGAAGTCAATTAATGGTTCCTTCTGAACCGGCAGAGATACGTTCCATGTATGGCCGGCTTCAGACAGTAAACTCGCTTATTTGCTTATAGACCTGGACAATGCAGCACAGATACTTACTGATTTACTATAAGGCCACTTTCACACTGAGGCGCTTCTAAACTGCTAGTAAAAACACTGAGCACTTTTGAAGAGCTTTCCATTCATTTCCATGGAGAGGGGAGTTTTTCCCAGCCTTGCCAGCACACTGCCCCAGTGTGAAAGCATTCATTGATTTCAATGGAAATAGATTTTCGTGAGCTTTTTAGGCGCCGTTTTTAGCGTGAAAGTGCCTGAAAAGTGCCTCAGTGTGAAAGTGGTCTAAGACAACAAAATGCATGTGGCTTATGCCCTGTACACATGATCGGTTCATCCGATGAAAATGGTCTGATGGATTTTTTCATCAGATATCCGATGAAGCTGACTTTCATCAGTCGTGCCTACACACCATTGTTTAAAAAAACGATAGTTTCAGAACGCGGTGACGTAAAACACGATGACGTGCTGAGAAAAATGAAGTTCAATGCTTCCGAGCATGCGTCGACTTAATTCTGAGCATGCGTGGATTTTTAACCGATGGACGGTACTTGTTTTAAAATTATCTGATGATTAAAAAACCGATAGAAAAAAACGATCGTCTGTGGGTACCACAGACGATCGTTTTTTTCTATCGGTTTTTTAATCATCAGATAATTTTAAAACAAGTTCCTAGTTTTTTCACAGATGGATAAAAAACCGATGGGGCCCACACACGATCGGTTCGTCTGATAAAAACGGTCCATCAGACCATTTTCATCAGACGAACCGATCGTGTGTACGTGGCATTAGGTTACAATAAGAGATGTGTCTAAAAAGTTTGACGAATGGTATCAGAAAACAGACAAAACAGAAGATACAAACAATTTACCTTTATTGGCCTTCAAAATAATCACCATCCTTCACAACACTTTTGGCACCGTTCATAAAGCTTTTGGAAATTGTCACCAAATGCCTCTTTAGGTATAGATTGCAGAATCTCTGTCACACATTCTCTGATTGCCGTCACGTCTGCAAAACATGCGCTTTTCATGGCGCTATTCAGGTGGAAAAAAAAAAAAGAAGTCCACAGGGGCCAGATCAAGGGAGTACAGTGGATGATCAGGGACAGGTACACCGCGTTGAGCAAAGAATTGGCTCACACATTGAGCAGGCGTGTTGTCGTGCAGCAATATTCGCTGTCCAGTCCTGTGCAACTCTGGCCAAACACAGAAGATGTGTCATAGCAACCATTTCAAAACTTCCTCATAGAATGCAGCATTCACGGCTTGACCCACAGGAACAAATTCTTTATGGATGATGCCATCATTGTCGAAGAAGGCGATTAATTTTGTCTTGACCTTGGACTTTTGCAGGCGACTCTTTTTGGGTTGTGGGGAAGACGGTGAATTCCATTCCATTGATTGCTGCTTGGATTAAGGATTGAACTGGTAGCATCCCCTGGGACGATAGTTCGCAGAATGGATGGTGTCTGGTCACACATGGTAATGAAATCTCAGAGGTTTCCATCCATTTTACTTTCTGTTTGTCTGTCAGCTTGATTGTCACAAACCGATCTTCTGCTTACCCAAATCTTTGAGGACGATGATGTACACCGTGTCCTTGCTAATGCCCAATTCCTTCCCCAGCAATCGTAGCGTCAGTCGTCTACTCGTGCCAGCATTTATCGCACTCGCTCAATCATACCAGGGGTTTTGATTGTCGACGGCTGACCCAAACGTGACAAAAGCATTTGAACCAGTAGTAAACACATGTTCTGCTTACGGCTTCCATCCCATACACTTGCACCAACATTTAATGCATTTTGGTTGCTGTTTTCCCCAATCTGTGGCAGAACTTGATGTTCACTTATTGAACTGTGACTCTACCTCTCACACTAAGTTCCACTGCCAGCAGCAGGTTTACCCTTAACTTTTTAGACACACCTCGTAGAACCTAATAGATCTAATATATTGAAGATTACCTGTCCTTAGGTGCGATGGCTGAATTTTTTTCCTTGTGGAGCCTTTTTTCCTTTTACTCTGTAATGCTGCGTACACACGATAGGTTAGTCTGATGAAAACGGTCTGATGGACGGTCCATCAGACCAAACCGATCGTGTGTGGGCCCCATCGGTTAATTATTCCTAGGTTAAAAAAATACGAACTTGTTTTAAAATTATCTGATGGATAAAAAACCTATAGAAAAAAACGATCGTCTGTGGGTACGTCCATCGGTTAAAAATCCATGCATGCTCAGAATCAAGTCGACGCATGCTTGGAAGCATTGAACTTAATTTTTTTCAGCACGTTGTTGTGTTTTACATCACCGCGTTCTGACACGATCGTTTTTTTAACTGCTGGTGTGTAGGCACGACTGATCATCAGTCAGTTTCATCGGATAACTGATGAAAAAATCCATCAGACAGTTTTCATCAGACTAACCTATCGTGTGTACAGGGCATAATTCTTCAAGTAACACATTTCCAGTCCTCAGATGACAACACTAATTTGCCCTTCTGTAGGACAACAGAAACAAGATGGAACAACAAGAAGTTAGCAGCTCATATGATTTCTAGAGAAAGATCAATGGGTATTGTTTTTATGTATTAACCAATTCCAATGGGTTTAACCCAATGCATGACCAGGGCATTTTTTGCTATTCAGCACTGTGCTACTTTAGATGACAGTTGAGCGGTCATGCAACACTGTATACAAATAAAATGTTTATCATTTTTTTTCACACAAATTGAGCTTTTTTTTGTGGTATTTGATCACCATTCATTTTTTTGTTTTTAATAATATATACAATATAATATATAATATAATCTTTAATATAATATATAAACAAAAAGTAAAAAAAAAAAACGCCAATATTTACTTTCTGTTAGAAAACGTATTCATTAAATAAATAAAATTTTTTTTTTTTTTATAAATTCTGCATCTACAGACGATGGCATACATACTGGAATTTACGCAGCTCTAGTCATTATGCCATAATGGTGGTGATCAGCGACTTATAGTGTGACTGTGATAGTGTGACGGGCATTCTGGCACTAACAGAAACTGTCTGGGAGGGTCACTAATTGATGCTGAAATCGCTAGTGACCCTATTACAGTGATCAAGGACAATACTGTACACTGACACTGTACTAATGACACTGGCTAGGAAGGGGTTAACATCTGGGTTCAATAAAGAGGTTAACTGTGTGCCTAGCAAGTTTAATGTGCGCTGCTTTTACTTACTATTCTGGCTGATCAGTGTACACAGTGTTCTGTGTGTTTGTAAACACAGAATTCTGTGTGGGATTGGGCAAAGCCAGTCAGTAGGTTTCAGCCAGAATCATTGGCTGAAATCTGCTGCCAAACTCGTGCTGTGTCAAATCACAGCATGGGTCAGCAGGGAGCGCATGTATATGAACCCCAAACCTGGAAGCAAGCCCGCAACATACATGTATGTTTCCAAGCCTGCACCTGCCGCCTTCTCGCAGTATATTTTTTGTCAACAGGAGGTTAAAGAGGAAGTAAACCCTGATGGGTATCACTTCCTATTTGTTTCCCTGCAAAGGTAAAGCATAATGGGTTACTATGCATCGCATAGTAGCCCATTATATGACACTTACCTGCAGGAGAAGCCTGCGACGCCCCCGTCTTCCTCGCGAGTAGCGAGCGGCCATTCTCCACCCTTCTTCCTTCCGGGGCCGCAAACTCTGGCTCTGTGAGTGGCCGTAGTCGCATGCATGCGGGGGCCTCCACTCACGGCATGACCCGAATTAGAAAGGGCACTGCGTGCCCTTTCTAACTCCTGCGAATGCGCAGAACAAATCGGCTTACGGCGATTTGCAAATATCTCCTAGACCGTGCAGGTCTGGGAGATATTTCAAGCACCTAAAGGTAAAGCCTCGTACACACGACCGAGGAACTCGACGGGCGAAACACATCGTTTTGCTCGTTGAGTTCCTTGTGAAGCAGTCGAGGAACTCGACAAGCCAATTTTCTCCATTCCCGTCAAGGAAATAGAGAACATGCTCTCTTTTTGGCTCGTCGAGTTTCTCGACAGTTTCCTCAACGAAAATGTACACCCGACCGGTTTCCTCGGCAAAAAAATATCTCCTAGCAAGTTTCTTGCTGTTTTTTGCCGAGAAACTCGGTCGTGTGTACGAGGCCTTAGACTTAATCTAGGCTTACCTGTAGGTTAAAGTGGTTGTAAAGGGTTTACAACCACTTGAAATATATATATAAAAAAAACATTTCAACAGTATATTTTTCAGACCAAAAGGGACAAAATAAGAGCAGTTCTTGGTTAGGGTTTACAAACACTTTAAGGGTACATTCACACCATAATGCTTCTAGGACCAGTCCTATAGTTCATTTCATCACATATATACAAATGTTGTGTTTTCCTGCATTGTGAATAATAGCACAGAATCCTTTTGTTGTGCATTGAGGTGCACTAGAGGCATTAAAGGGGAGGTTCACCCTTAAACTACTTTCTAGTATTACAATGTCCCGACACATTACAATACAATTATGCCTATTTTTTTATTTTTATGCTGTACATACCTCGGTACAGCTAATTCACACGCGGCTTCCGCGTTGCGAATCCCGCGGGAGTGGGCGTTCCTAACTTGCTGGTGATTGACGTGATGACCAAAAACGAGCTCCCCCCGTCGCTTAAGCTGCGTCACGATTGCCGAAAGGAGCCGAACGGCGGTGCGCAGGCGCAGTATAGCGCCGACTCGCTGTTCGGCTCCTTTCGGCAATTGTGACGCAGCTTATGCGACGGGGGGAGCTCGTTTTTGGTCATCACGTCAATCACCAGCAAGTTAGGAACGCCCACTCCCGCGGGATTCGTAACCCAGAAGCCGCGGGTGAATTAGCTGTACCGAGGTATGTACTGCATAAAAAAAAAAAAAATAGGCATAATTGTCGGGACATTGTAATACTAGAAAGTAGTTTTAGGGTGAACCTCCCCTTTAACAACTTATTCAAAATAAATGGACTTCCTAACACTGGGTACCTCAAAGTGCCTAAAACACATGCATTAGCATCTATGTGTTAAAAAGCCCTAAGATTAGGTGGCCATGCCATTGCAAATCTGATAGCCACAAATGACGGAGGAGAAGGTGTTGTAAAAGGATGCTGACACTCACAAACATAGCAGATTTTTTTTTTCATTTTTTAAGATATTTTATTACATTTTGGAGTATTAGACAACTAAAAAAAAAAACTTGTGAAATATCAGCCACTTTCCCTTTGACACAGATTAGTGATAGAAACCTATAGCCTGTTACAAAGATCTGAGCACGATAATCACCCCATCCCTAATTAAAGTATTAAAATCCTCAGTAGCTGGTGTTTTAGAATGATACAAGCAGCTAATACAGCATGACATGAATTTGACTACGCACCCATCTATGCATGTGAATGTCTTGTGAAAATTGACTTGAGACGTGCTTTATCTCACGCAAACATAGATTTTGCAATCTTTTAAATAATCAACGCAGCTGAATTTAGTGTCATCTCTCATCAAATGACATGGTTCTGAAGACAACCGAACCTCTTCTGAACTCAGCAACAAAGCACATCCAGCCTACCAACAATATTGCTATTTATGTGAAGATTGGCCTTATTATCTCTCTATTGCAGACTTGACATAAGCTTATATTTTCTGGCATTTCTAAATGCTGGTGTCCCTTTGGATCTAGAATAAAAAAAGAAAGCTCTTAGATCTTCCGTCCACTGCTAATCTGTATCCTACAGTCTTCACTTCCCTAATAAATAGTTTACCACCTAAGCTTGTCCCAAAAGGTGGCATGACAGATATTTCACAGCGTGTCGATCAAATTAAAGGCCGGCAAATGTTTCATTACTTTAGGACACAGCACTCTGCTAAAATATTTTGATACTGTTGTACATAATTTACTTTCTTATAACTGAAATATATCAAACAATATCATCAAACTATGTTCCTATCAATAATCTGTATGAACATTAGCACTGATGCAGCCTTCATATTAAAGTTGGCCTATGTTTATTCTTTCCTAAATTGCCAGTAGATATGAAATGCAGACTCCCTTGGATGTAGATGTACTCACTTGCACCCAAGGTATACTGGAAGCTGGGGTGTACATTTATGAACAATATCACTTTTGCAGAACGAGTCAAGCCTCCTGTCTCCCATACATCTCTGTGTCGGTGCAATGGCCACCAGTCCATTGGCATCCACTGGACTTAAAGGGGTTTAAAGGTAAAAAAAAATTCCCCCTAAATAGCTTCCTTTACCTTAGTGCAGTCCTCCTTCACTTACCTCATCCTTCGATTTTGCTTTTAAATGTCCTTATTTCTTCTGAGAAATTCACACTTCCTGTTCTTCTGTCTGTAACTACACACCGTAATGCAAGGCTTTATCCCTGGTATGGAGAAAGCCTCTTGAGGCAGGAGAGGGCGAGCAGGAGTGTCAGGACGCCCACTAACACACAGATCCTTTCTCTATCTGCAAAGTAGAGAGCGTCCTGACACTCCTGCTCGCCCCCTCCCCCCTCAAGAGGCTTTCTCCACACCAGGGAAAAAGCTTTGCATTACGGTGTATAGTTACAGACAGAAGAACAGGAAGTGTGGATTTCTCAGAAGAAATAAGGACATTTAAAAGCAAAATGGAAGGATGAGGTAAGTAAAGGAGGACTGCACTAAGGTAAAGGAAGCTATTTAGGGAAAAAAATACCTTTACAAACCCAATCACAGAAAAAGTGTCAATCTGTACGGAGGACTTCAAAATGTTTTTCTCGCTGACCCCTGTCATGAGGACTAAAAATAAGGAAATCTCCAAAACTTTAAATTTTCATCAGGACAGGAATAGAGGGAGAATCATCCAGTGTGCACATTTGTTTTGGTGATAACTATTTAAAATAGGATTTTATCACTTTGAAAAGATATCCCCTCACTTTCCTTTGTTTTCACAGCTCAGTAAATGAAGCAAATTTTTTTCTGGGGAACAGATGGCACAAACAAAGATTGGAGGAGCAGTTGAATGATAGAAAACTTCAGTTTTAACTATCACATTGGATGCATACAGATACATATACAATATATAATATAATAAAAAATATATAATCTATTTGTATCCAATGTGTATAATGCACTAGCAGTTTAAATTGCTTGATAAACATAAGAAAATGTGCATTTGTCCTTATATTCAAATACATTGTTCCAAATTGTATATTCAAGTGTAATACGGCACTGTTTGAACCTCTTAGATTAAGCATTCCAGTGACTTTCTTGGAAAAAGGTTAAGTGTGACAAAGTCAAGCTTTTGGCTAGCATAGACCCTGTTTAACGAGATCTAAAACCCAAGATATATATAGAATGACCTGCAGAAAAGGGTCTAGTTATGGCATCTCAGTGAAAGGTTTTTAGAACCCTTTTGCTAATCAGGCTGAAGATGTCAGTGACCCTTCTCTATTAAACAAACGTTTCCTTTGCAAGAGCCATTGTAACGTTCAGTCTTTAGAGCACTTCATTAGCATATATTCTTTGTTTTGGCAGTAAGATATATTTTCACAAACTATACAATGTATTTTTTTTTTTTACACTTAATGCTGTGGTTCAGATCATGTACCTTGTAGTGAGGGCTGAAGTATAGGAGTATAGAGTTAGGTATTAATTTGTCTGTTTATAAAAAAAAATCTGTGACAAGATTGCTTTTTCTCTTGCTACACTTTGCCGTATTTCCCAGGTAATGATATACAATTTTTTAAATGTTAAAGTTAGGTATACAAATATGGTGAAAACTAGAAATGGTACACAACTATCAATATACAATAAACCTGAAAACAATAAATGCTACCTCCTTGGGGATTGTTCCTTCTTAATTTTTTTTGTCTAAAATGAGTTAAGCCTCGTACGCACGAGCCAAAAATTCTTGGCAAGAATCTCTTGCCGCCTGAGGCCTTGTACACACGACCGAGTTTCTCGGCAAAAACCAACAAGAAACTTACTGGGAGATATTTTTTTGCAGAGGAAACGGGTCGTGTGTACATTTTCGTCGAGGAAACTGTCGAGAAACTCAACGAGCCAAAAAGAGAGCAAGTTCTCTATTTCCTTGACGGGAGTCTGAAATTGGCCTAATTCTCTAGTTCCTCGACGGGCTGGTTTTCGACGAGAAACTCGAGCGTGTGTATGCTAAGAAACCCGCACTTGCTCAGAATAAAGTATGAGACGGGAGTAAAAGTAGCATTTGTAATGGAAATAACACATTTTTCAAGCTGTAACAGACTGAAAAGTGCAAATCATCTCTTATAAAACTTTTACTTAACACGCAAACACATGAGATTAGCAAAATCAGCCCCAAGAGTTTAGCCAGTGGAATCGAACTTCCCCTGCCGTTGTATGTGTTGTATGTGTTGTATGTCACTGCGTTTGAGAACGAGGATATTTTGTCTTCACAGTGTGTACGCAAAGCAAGCTTGTCGAGTTCCTTGACAAGCGTAACAAGGAACTCGACGAGGAAAACGATGTGTTTCGCCCGTCGAGTTCCTCGGTCGTGTGTACGAGGCCTCAGTGTACAGACTCTCCTTTCAAAAGAACTGCGGTTCTCTTGAAAGGCGAGAATGCGGTGACGTCATCACGTACGACGAGCATGCGCTCGTCACATTCGATGCCGTCGCCGCCATCTTGCTGTACCCTACCTATGCCTAGGAAGCTAGCGCGCATGCGTCAAGGTCATTTTGAGAATGCGCGGGTTTCCACGGCGACAGCTGAGTATACAGACACTAGGGTTTCTCGTCGGGAAACAGGCCGACAAGAATCTCAACGAGAAAATACAGAGCAGGATCTCTATTTTTCTCATCGAGATTCTGGGCAGATTCCCAGACCAGAAACCTCAAAGCCTCGTACACACGCTCGGTTTACTCGGCAAGAAAGCTCTGCCAGCAGTTTTCTTGCTGGTTCTTGCTAAGAAAACTGAGCGTGTATACGAGGCTTAAGGGTCGTGAAAATTTGAAAAAAAAATAATCAGGTGTGAATACTTTATAAATTGACAAAAGTCATATGTAAATAAATTAGCTTATTTGATTTTGCCTTGGTTGGCATGTAGGGTTCTCATAAAGGGTTTTGTTTAACCGCTTGCCGACCAGCTGCCGTCACTATACTGCAGCAGGTTGGTTCGTTCCCACAAATTGCTGTAGCTGTATGTTGGTCCCTTTAACAGCTATAGCAGGCACGCACGAGCCCGCTGCATGCCGGGAGTAGCTGATGCGTGTGGCCACTGGCCACAATGTCCACCGGCCACCCGCAATTGCTCCAAAGCCAGAATGAGGATCTATCAATGTAAACAAATAGATCGCCATTCTGAAAGGGGAGTATAGAGTGATCGTCTCTTCCTAGTGATTAGGAACAGCGATCTCTCTGTACTCCCAGTCAGTCCCCTCTCCCCACAGTTAGAAACACCTTCCTAGGGAACACACTTAACCCCTTGATTGCCCCCTAGGGTTAACCCCTTCCCTGCCAGTGTCGTTTATACAGTAATCAGTGCATTTTTATAACACTGATCGCTGTATAAATGTCACTGGTCCCAAAAAAGTGTCAAAAGTGTCTGATCTGTCCACCGCAATGTCGCAGTCCCGCTAAATAAATTGCTGATCACTGCCATTACTAGTAACAAAAACAAATTATAATAAAAATGCCATAAATCTATCTCCTGTTTTGTAGACCCTATAACTTTTGCGCAAACCAATCAATATACTCTTATTTTTAAATTGGGGGATATTTATTATAGCAAAAAGTAAAAAATAATGTTTGTTGTTTTCAAAATTGCATCAAGAAAAATGCTGGCAGAGCATTTTTGCAGAGAAAAACGGCCGTGTGCATTTTTTTCGTCAAGAAAACTGTCGTGGATCTCAACGAGAAAAAAAGAGAACATGCTGTCTTTTTTCTCGTCGGGAGTCTCAATTTCCTCATCGCGTTTCTCGTCGGGCTGGTTTACAACGAGAAACACGTTTTTGTTTACATAAAGTATGAGACGGGAGCACGCCTTCGGTAAAAGTAGCGTTCGCAAAGGAGATAGCACATTCGTCACGCTGTAACAGACTGAAAAGCACAAATCGTCTCTCAACAAACTTTTACTTAACACGCAGTAACATGAGATTAGCAAAAGCAGCCTCAAGGGTGGCGCCAGTGGAATCAAACTTTCCCTTTATAGTGCCGTCGTACGTGTTGTACGTCACCGCGTTTGAGAACGACTAGATTTTGTCTTGACAGTGTGTATGCAAGAAAAGCTTGACAAGATTCTCAAAAAGCCTAACAAGGACCTCATCGAGGAAAACAATGTTTCTTTTACAACGAGATTCTCGGGCATGTGTACGAGGCCTAAGATATAAAAGACACAAATGAATGCCTCTCTGTACGAACTGATGCATTACTGTATAAATACATTATTATGTCTTTTTAAATACAAGTGTAAGTATCTAAATTGAACATGGTATCAGCTTATTGCAGTTACTATACTGTATATTGGAACTAAAAGAAGTGAGCAAAAGAAGCAGAATACTCTGCTGCTTCTCCTTTTACCATCCAGTAATATTCGGGGCAGGTCCAGGATAACCTGGGCTCACTGGAAGTATACTGAAGAACATCAGACTTGGGACACCTAGAAGAAGAAAATATGACCGTGGGGAAAATCTGCATTAAAATGAAACATTGCAGTTAAAGCTGGTTTTGTTATTTTTGTATTGGCTATTTATTTTTATCTTGTTATGTTTGGTTGTAGTACCTATTTACGTAGACTACACATAAAGGATCACAGTTGGAGGTACTGACACAAACTGACCATTGAAGAATCTTGAATGTTGAATGCATTGTCCAAGCACACATGTTCATGAATGCTTACATTTTCACAGAAGCTGGTTTTATGTTATGTAAATAATAACAATTGCCTGAAAATATCAAACCTGGCGAATTAATTTTACCATTAAACATACTATCTGGGTCTACTGATAATCATTGAATAAATATCTGACAATAAATTCCACCAAAATCAGTAAGGTTTGATGGCAAAAATCGAATTATATATGCTGCCTATTTTAGCTAATGTGCTCTTAATAACAGTACCATTTTTTCAGGCATATTGGTACATCTTTTTACTTGTGACATTTGTTAACTTGGGGGGGGGGGTACTGTTGGTTGAAAGGTCAGTCTGGAAAACATTAACATGAGTTGAGATGTATTATTCACTGCAGTGCACCTGAACTTTGTACATTGTGAAACACAAAAGGTATTTCCCCAGCCCTCTTCTGGGTAGTCACCTTGGCATGCCAGTTGACCATCTGGCCCAACTACAATTATTTGGGCAGCACTCACTTCACCCCCTTGCTGGTTCTTTTATAGCACAGAGATAAGACAACTATTGGATCCAGTGTAGCTCTGATAATGCAGGAGAACAGCTACAGGGATCCAATGACAAAGAGCCACCCCATTGAAACTTGAGCACACTGGTGGCAACTGAGGAGGTGCTCCCAAAAATAGCTAGATCTTCAGGAGAAGCTACTTACTGTAAAACTACATGTACCCCATTTTTGACAGGTAGCTGGACACGTGACCTTCAACCATGAGGGCCTTTCACCTGGGTGAAGATCACCTTTTTCCTCTACAGGTGTGGCCTATCTGAACTGCTGATAGAAGGAAGTTGAGGACCGTATCTTCATTGTGCATGTCAAGGATCCCAAGGTGTTGTTGGAAACAGGGTTAAAGGGGCCTTGTATGTATCTGAGCATGGTGAATAAATGGGCAATCCACTATAGTCCTTTCTCCTGATAGTATATTTCCTCCATATATAAAACAGGACCCCAGTTTCACACTATGGTAAAAGAAAAGTATTAAAAATGCTGTAGAATAAAAAAAAATCCTTACATGCTTTTCTGACTGCACAATTGAGAACTGCACACATGGACATTTTCATGAATCAGTACCTGGATGCTATTAAACCACTTAAGGACCGGCTCCTGTAGATTTACGTTGGCAAAATGGCACGGATGGGCAAATCAACGTAAATATACGTCAGTTTAAATTTGCCGCCGTGTGGGTGCACCCCTGACGTGAGATCCGGGATTGTGCCCGTGGGACCCGGCAAACCAATCAATAAATTTTTTTTTATATATTTTTGGGGATATTTATTATAGCAAAAAGTAAAAAAATATTGCTTTTTTTTTTTCAAAATTGTTGCTCTATTTTTGTTTATAGTGCAAAAAATAAAAACCGCAGAAGTGATCAAATACCACCAAAAAAAGCCTTATTTGTGGGGCTAAAGTGGTTAAACCTCACTCTGAGCAACTGCTAAATTTACCCATTCAGTGGGATCTTTCTACCGCTGCATGGGTTAATGCTCATTTTGATATGGGGAAAGTACAACTACTTATCTAGGTCCTTGCTCCCCCAGGATTCCTACTCTTGGTCCCCTAAAGTCATTTTACTTCACGGCCTGGCCAATTACAACTCACTGAAACATTCATACAGAATGCAGAACTAGCAAACCCTGTGTTGTAGCAGAGGATCGCAAGGGCCTGCTCATATTTCAGAGCATTAGACACATGAAGAGAATGCTGGCTACTGGGAATAAGGTAAATAATTGTATCCTTTCCTCCTAGCCAATCAAGCATTTTAACCATGCAGTGTGGGAGTGGGGAAGGTCCACTGCATGGGTAAGTTTAACCCGGTGGACCCTGTATAGTACCTACGCTCATCAACATTTTTTTTAAGGAACAGCAATACAACTGCTTATTCATGCAATTAATTTATTGTGGCATTAGACATGTGGCAGAAAGACAATCCACTGAATCATGCAGAGACAGGTCATGAGCTTCAGCTATTGTTCTCATCAACTACCAGAATGGGGAAAATGTGATCTTAGTGATTCTGACTGTGGCATAATTGTGGTGTTATATAGGCTGTCTAGTCTCTTGGGATTTTTATATGACAGACTCTAGAATTTGCTTAGAATGTTATGAAAAACGAAAGATTACTGGTAATCAGTTCTCCAGACAGAAATGCCTCATTGATGAGCGAGGTCAGAGCAAAATGGCCAGACTGGTTCCAGCAGAGGCACAAAACTGGACATTTTGAAGATTAAAAAAATGTAGCCTGGTCCAATGAATCTCGATTGTTGCTGAAGCACACACAACGGGTCAGAATTTGTCATCAATAGCATGAATCCATGAAACAAGTCTATCTTATGTCAACAGTATCAGCTGGGGGGGGGGGGTATTGTTTTATAGCACATTTTAATGAATTTTTATCATGACGTGAATGCTGCAACATATGTGAGTATTATTGCTGACCATGTGCATTCCTTTATGAGCAACATTTTGTCTACTCAAATTTTCCTGCTAAAGTGCTCAATGAATGGTAATTAAATAAACTATTAAAAATGAGCTTGTTCTAAAAAAACAGGTCAAGGATACATTTATTTTCATCTTTCACTGTTCATATTTTGTGTAGAAATCTTTGGTGAAGACCTGTATTCATTTTTATTTATGGCGATTTCAAAAGGGGGTTGTGAAACAAGCAAAGGTGGGCAGAAACACACAAAACTCCCAGATGGACAGGAATACAGTTAAGGATTATGAGATAGAGATATCCCTGTTGTGAGGGTGGCGAATGAGAGTCCATGCAGGAAAGTACTAGGCCAGCACTTTTTATCTTTATATATCTGCTTAAATACATGTAGGAAGCACATTAGGCCAGAAGGTTTTCATGGGAATGGACTGATGTAGTTTCTATACAGTATTTATATTTTTCTTGGCCAACAAAATGTTCAGAGGAGATAGAATATACTGTAAGCAATAATGATCTACCAAATTGGTGATTTGGTGTGCTATTTACTTTTCAATTTTAGACTGGGAATAAAAGATTGCATATCATGTGTATGTTTTTAGATCATTTACAAAACATAGCTTTCTGAAAAAACATAGTCGTTCCCTCATCACTTAGTAGTTCAACCTTACATATACATATATATGTGGATATAACATTCTGTGATGACAGCATATCAAAACTAATTCTCAAAGGCTGTCCTCACCTTTCTCTTCCAGGGCTCATTAAGGCTCCATAGAGGCAGTTTGTTTTTCCACTAGTTCACCTACATTTGTGCTCTCATTTGCTCTGTGTGTGTGAACTAAAGAACTGAGCCCAGATACAATGGGACTGCATTTAAAAATGTGTGATTTCAGAAGACTGCATTGTGTTGTATGTACTGCTGTCTTAAGAAAATTAATGTAAATAATTTTCGTTTTTAAACTAGAGACAAAGGATAGAGGGCCAGATTCACAAAAGAGATAAGACGGAGTATCTCCTGATACGCCGTCGTATCTCTGTGTTAGGGCCGTCCTAACTATGCGACTGATTCATAGAATCAGTTACGCATAGCTAGCCCTAAGATCCGACAGGTGTAATCGAATTACACTGTCGGATCTTAAGGATGCAAGTATAAGCCGGCCGCTAGGTGGCGAGGCCATTGCGGTCGGCGTAGAATATGCAAATGAATAGTTACGGCGATCCACGAACATCCGCGCTGCCCGTCGATCTAACTTTACGTCATTTCCATCGAGTTACGCCTCGTAAAATTAGGGCTGAGCCCTAGTTGTCCTAAGCCATGTTAAGTGTGGCCATCGTTCCCGCGTCAAAATTTAAAAAACAACGTTGTTTGCGTAAGTCGTCCGTGAATGGCGCTGGACACCATTTACGTTCACGTCTAAACAAATGACGTCCGTGCGACGTCATTTAGCGCAATGCATGTCGGGTAATTTACCCGACGGAGCATGCGCAGTACGTTCGGCGCGGGAACACGCCTAATTTAAATGGTGCCTGCCCCATTTGAATTGGGCGGGCTTGCGCCGAGCGCATTTACGTTACACCGCCGCAAGTTTACAGGTAAGAGTTCTGAGAATCAGGCACTTACGCTGTAAACCTGCGGCGGTGTAACGTAAATCACATACGTTACGCTGCCGTGGAGCAACGTAATTCTACGAGAATCTGGCCCAGAGTTTTTATTTACAGGTTACTTCAAACACATCGTGGAACTGTCAGGCCTCGTACACATGAACGAGTTTCTCAGCAAAAACCAGCAAGAAACTTGCTGGGAGATATTTTTTTGCCGAGGAAACCGGTCGTGTGTACATTTTCGTCGAGGAAACTGTCGAGAAACTCGACGAGCCAAAAAGAAAGCATGTTCTCTATTTCCTTGACGAGAATGGAGAAAATTGGCTTGTCGAGTTTCTCGACGGCTTCACAAGGAACTCGACGAGCAAAACGATGTGTTTTGCCCGTCGAGTTTCTCGGTCGTGTGTACGAGGCCTCATGCATTTGGCCATCATTTCCCACTGGGGCTTGACTCACACAACCATGAAATTTTGGGTGGAAAACCCTTTTGTTGTCAATAATCCAAGCCATTGGACAGACACGCTTATGACACGATCGGACATTCTGACAACAAAACTGTGGATTTTTTTCCGATGGATGTCGGCTCAAACTTGTCTTGCATACATGGTCACACAAATGTTGTTTGAAATTCTGAACATCAAGAACGTGGTGACGTACAACATGCACGACAAGCCAAGCAAAATGAAGTTCAATAGCCAGTGCGGCTCTTCTGCTTGATTCTGAGCATGGGTGAAATTTTGTGCATCGGAATTGTGTAAACACAATCAAAATTTTTGACAACAAAACTTGTTGTCGGAAAATTTGAGAACCAGCTCTCAAATTTTTACTGTCGGAAAAATTCCGACAGCAATTGTCCGATGGAGCCTACACACGGTCAGAATTTCCGGCATTAGTCTTTACAGCACAGTCAGTCTGGAACTCTCCCCTTTCAGTCCCAGCAGCTTATACACACTGCATTACACCAAATTTCAAAGCCCTTCAGTGAGATTTCCCCACAGTAATCAGGGATGCTAAACTGATATTTCTGGAGCATCGGGAGACCTTTACAAATCTCCAAGTGCAGGCATCTAATGTGTAGACAGCCTTTGCAACTTAAGTTATTTTGCCTCTGATCAGTTTCCCTACATTGAATACAAATGTATAATGGCAAATTTAGAACAATTCAAACATTTCTTAGCACTTTTTCTTGCTTACCAGCACAAAAGACTAGTAAACAGTTTCAACACAAAAATTTGATTAAATTACAGGTGTTTGTTTATTGCATCAGCCAAAACCTATGAATTTGCACTCTGAAGCCACACTGCTGCATCAAGAAATCTCAGCAATGTGGTGCCTAATTCAAAACTATTTGAGCTCCAAACTATAAGATATATGTAGAACAATGCATAAATTGAAAGCTGGCTGACCTGGAGGCAGCCCATACTTTTATTACTAAAGAAACACTTTTGAAGCCCAACATAGCATAGATTGAGGTAGCTGAAGATCCCCAATCCACTAAATCCATCAAAGCAACAATGGCAACCACTAGGATTAGTTTAAAACTAAAACAAAGGAGAAAGGTCAACATACTGCTATCATTGTTGCCATGGCAGATTTAACATGCCGAAAAGCATCTGTGAAACCTTCAGTGAGAAAAAAAAAAATCAATGATTAGTCTTTAAAAAGTGGTACATTTTATCTATAACACAGATTTTTGCTAGATTATTTAGATTTTTGGTGAAACACAAATAACAAAAGTGGAGAATCCAATTTCCATTAAAGTACTGCAAAAAGCCTTTTTTTTATAAATTGTCCTTAAAGAAACGGCAAATAATAAAAACAATATTTCCTTGTCTTTAGTCCTTTAATCCTTTTGGCACGTATCCCTTGCATAGCAAATGGCAATAACTAAAAGTGAAAACAGCCAATTTTGCAACTGAAATATATCTGATCTGTCTTACCAACCCAAAAAATTGTAATCTAGTTCAGCGAGACATCATGGTCGAGTCCCTGACTTTATAGTTCTCCACTACATATAAAGCAACAGAGCTTTGTAAAGCTGTAACCCAGCCTTTAATTGAACAGTGCATTGAATTTGCTATAAAAACGTGTTTTATTTTAAAGCAGATATTATCAATCACATTTTTCCACAAATCAAGCGACAAACATTAGATCCTAATTCAAACAGTGTGTATAGATAAAGGTTATATGCTTGAAGACAAACACAAGGAAAATGTGCCTTTTTGATCATTTATTCAGCAAAAATATCAATGTACAGTATCTCACAAACGTGAGTATACCCCTCACATTTTTGTAAATATTTTATTATATCTTTTCATGTGACAACACTGAAGAAATTACACTTTGCTACAATGTAAAGTAGTGAGTGTACAGCTTGTATAACAGTGTAAATTTGTTTCCCTCAAAATAACTCAACACACAACCATTAATGTCTAAACCGCTGGCAACAAAAGTTAGTATACCCCTAAGTGAAAATGGGCCCAATTAGCCATTTTCTGTCCCCGATGTCATGTGACTCGCTAGTGTTACAAGGTCTCAGGTGTCAATGGGGAGCAGGCATATTAAATTTGGTGTTATCGCTCTCACTCTCTCATACTGGTCACTGGAAGTTCAACATGGCCCCTCATGGCAAAGAACTCTCTGATGATCTGAAAAAAAAGAAATCTTGCTCTACATAAAGATGGTCCAGGCTATAAGAAAATTGCCAAGACCCTGAAACTGAGCTTTCGCAAGGTGGCCAAGACCATACAGAAATTTAACAGGACAGGTTCCACTCAGAACAGGTCTCGCCATGGTTGACCAAAGAAGTTAAGTGCACATGCTCAGGGTCATATCCAGAGGTTTTATTTGGGAAACAGATGTATGAGTGCTGCCAGAATTTCTGCAGAGGTTGAAGGGGTTGGGGGTCAGCCTGTCAGTGCTTAGATCATATGCCGCACACTGCATCAAATTGATCTTCATGGCTGTGGTCACAGAAGGAAGCCTCTTCTAAAGATGATGCACAAGAAAGCCTGCAAACAGTTTGCAGAAGACAAGCAGACTAAGGACATGAATTATTAGAAGCATGTCCTGTGGTCTGTTAGGACCAAGATAAACATATTTGGTTCAGATGTGTCATGTGTGTGTGGCGGAAACCAGGTGAGAAGTACAAAGACAAGTGTGTCTTGCCTACAGTGAAGCATGGTGGTGGGGGCTGCATGAGTGATGCCAGCACTGGGGAGCTACAGTTCATTGAGGGAACCAGGAATGCCAACATGTACTGTGACATAGCAGAGCATGATGTCGTCCCTTTGGAGACTGGGCCACGGGGCAGTGTTCCAACATGATAATGACCCCAAAAACACCTCCAAGACAACCACTGCCTTGCTAAAGAAGCTGAGGGTAAAGGTGATGGACTGGCCAAGCAGGTCTCCAGACCTATTGAGCAATTCTGTGGGGAATCCTCAAACGGAAGGTGGATGAGCGCAAGGTCTCTAACATCCACCAGCTCCGTAATGTCCTCATAGAGTGGAAGAGGACTCCAGTAACAACCTGTGAAGCTCTGGTGAACTCCATGTCCAAGAGGGTTAAGGCAGTGCTGGAAAATAATGGTGGCCACACAAAATATTGACACTTTGGGCTCAATTTGGATATTTTCACTTAGGGTGTACTCACTTTTGTTGCCAGTGGTTTAGACATTAATGGCTGTGTGTTGAGATATATAGAGGGGACATAAAATTTGCACTGTTATACAAGCTGTACACTCACTATTTTACAATTTAGCAACTTGTATTTTCTTCAGTGTTGTCACATGAAAAGATACAATATAATATTTACAAAATGTGAGGGGTGTACTCACTTTTGTGAGATACTGTATGTACAGTAGTGGTATACTGTATAACAAAGTAAGAATACCCTTTGTATCAGAATTCCATATTGCCCTCTATTGCAGAATTGAGTACTTCTAACATTTTGAATAGCTACCCACTAGTCTCTGAACTCAACTTGGTGAATTTTTTGACAACATTTCTTTAGTAGCAAGGTGTTTGTGGGTTTACTTTCATAAACTGCCCTTTTCTATCGATCCTTGCTGTATTTACTAGTGTGCTTGAAACACTATTGTGTTTAAAGATCCCTTTCCAGTTCAACTTTTAGACAGTTAGGCCTCATTCACACTTGGCGGACTCCGTCGCTACGGAGTCCGCCTGCTCCCGTCGGCTCAGCGGGAGAATAGTCCACAGATCTCCGCTGAGCCAACGGATGACAAGCTTCTCTCTGCTCACTGAGCGGGGAGGGGCTTGTCGGGCACCGCTGTGTCTTATGGAGCGATCTGATGAAAACGGACAGCATGTCCATTTTCATCAGATTTTACCCGATCCAATCCGCATGGACGGATGGGGACGTGGCCCCCATACGTCTATTTTTAGCGGATAGGATCAGGTCGGATGTCAGCGGACATATCTCCGCTGACATCCGACGCTCCATAGGAATGCATGGAGCGGCCGTTCAGGTCCGTGACAGATGGACCCGAACGGCCCGTAGTGTGAATGAGGCCTTAGCCTCACATACTCATCAAGCACACTTTGAAATGATGCAGATTTCAAAGCTGATTTGATGACTACAAGCTGCCTAGGTCCTAAGTAACTGAGCAACCTCAAACAAGAACATTTCCACCACCATTCCTCATAGTTTTTTTGGTATTTGTTTTTTTTGCCTGAAATGTCATTTTTGCTTTGCGCCAAACACATCCGCTGTTATTGTGGGCACAAAAAAAAATGGTTTATCAGTCCACAGTGAATTTTTTCCACAGGGCCTGGTCTTTGTCTATATCTTCAATTACAAATTGTAGTCTTGTTGTAATTTTTTTTCCTGGTTCCACCTTCCTCCCCACCGGTTAAATTGGCACAATCTCTTTCTGATTGTGGATGCACAGCAAATATTGTGTTCCCTTTAATAACTATATTGGTATAGGATGCTTGTGCATGTGTTTATTTGTTCGTGTTGTCACACCTGAGAGTATGCAAATGTACCAGTTGGCATTTATATACAAAATGCATATGAAAATAAACACCTTTCTAAAAAATAAAAATAAATCAGGGTTCTGGGAGAAGTGTTCAGATCTTGGTCAGAAGTGCTGGGTCCTAAAGCACATGTAGTAAATTTGTTTCCTTACAGTGGAAACATTTATTTAAAAAAAAATTGGTGATATTTTCAAGTCTCTTGCCAGTCTCATAGGCATCCACAACCTTCTTTCTGGGTTCCTTAGGGAGCACTTTAGATCTTAGCACGATGGCACCACAACATGTTAATAGCAACAAGAACACCAGACCCTAGGCACCGAGGAGGCTGCAACTGCATCCCACCCATGGCATTGTAAAATGATGGACATGTAGGAACCCTATTGTTCTGGGAGGACATGATAGGATATCCTCCCAAGAATGCGCCCGGCAATCAAGTTCCATAAAGACATGGATGAGCGAGTTTGGGATGGAGGAACTTGACTGGCCTGCACAGATTCTTGACCTCAACCCAATAGAACACCTTTGGGATGAATTAGAATGGAGACTGCGAGCCAGGCCTTCCATTCCAACATCAGTGCCTGACCTCACAAATGTGCTTCTGGAAGAATGGTCAAACATTCCCATAGACACACTCCTAAACCTTGTAGACAGCCTTCCCAGAATAGTTGAAGCTGTCATAGCTGCAAAGGGTGGGCCAACTCAATATTAAACCCTATAGACTAAGACAAGGATGCCATTAAAGTTCATGTCCCTGAAAAGGCAGATGTCACAATACTTTTGGCAATATAATGTGTGTGTATATATATATATATATATATATATATATATATATATATATATATATATATATATATATATATATATATATTTATATATATATATATATTTATTAGGGCTATGTAAATTAAAGATTAATTCCCTGATTTTTTTGATCGATCAAAATTCATTTGATCGGTACTAGTGGTGCAACAGATCGCAAATGATCCGTGATCCAAATGGGTCACCATATGCGGATCGGCACACCACGTGATCTGGGGAGCTCCGCTGCTGCCTCCATCGTAGGAAAGGCTGCGGCTTCGGCCTAGCTCCCAGAGGTGAGCCTAGAGCGGCGCGCTGACGTCATCACCCGGCCTCAACTGCTCGTGTTCGGCCGGCTTCTCTGGTAAGACTAAGCAAGCACTAATCTTCCTATACAGTGGGGGAGATGTCTGTGGATATTACAGTGGGGGAGATGTCTGTGGATATTACAGTGGGGATATGTCTGTGGGTATTACAGTGGGGGAGATTGTGGATATTACAGTGGGGGAGATGTCTGTGGATATTACAGTGGGGGAGATGTCTGTGGATATTACAGTGGGGGAGATTGTGTATATTACAGTGGGAAGATGTCTGTGGATATTACAGTGGGGAAAATGTCTGTGGAGATTACAGTGGGGAAGATGTCTGTGGATATTACAGTGGGGAAAATGTCTGTGGAGATTACAGTGGGGAAGATGTCTGTGGATATTACAGTGGGGAAGATGTCTGTGGATATTACAGTGGGGAAAATGTCTGTGGAGATTACAGTGGGGAAGATGTCTGTGGATATTACAGTGGGGAAGATGTCTGTGGATATTACAGTGGGGAGATGTCTGTGGATATTACAGTGTGGAGATGTATGTGGATATTACAGTGGGGAGATGTCTGTGGATATTACAGTGGGGAGATGTTTGTGGATATTACAGTTTGGAGATGTCTGTGGATATTACAGTGGGGAGATGTCTGTGGCTATTACAGTGGGGAGATGTCTGTGGCTATTACAGTGGGGAGATATCTGTGGATATTACAGTGGGGGAGATGTCTGTGGATATTACAGTGGGGGAGATGTCTGTGGATATTACAGTGGGGAGATATCTGTGGATATTACAGTGGGGGAGATGTCTGTGGATATTACAGTGGGGAGATGTCTGTGGATATTACAGTGGGGAGATGTCTGTGGATATTACAGTGGGGAGCTGTCTATGGATATTACAGTGGGGGTGATTGTGGATATTACAGTGGGGAGATGTCTGTGGATATTACAGAGGGGGAAATGTCTGCGGATATTACAGTGGGGGAGATGTATGTGGATATTACAGTGGGGGAGATGTCTGTGGATATTACAGTGGGGGTGATGTCTGTGGATATTACAGTGGGGACTATATATGGTGGTCATCCGAAAAAATGTATGTGCGTTATAATTAATCGAAATTAGTCGATTAATCGATTTAAAAAAATCGATTAATCGAACACGAAAATTTTAATCAGTAACAGCCCTAATATATATATATATATATATATATATATATATATATATATATATATATATATATATATATAAAACAGTACTTGAAATGAAAGTCCACTCCCAAAGGAATGTTCTACATGGATCAGGAACATTCCTTTGTGGGTGAACATTCATATCCATTACAGCATTGTTTGAGTTATCTTGTATATGGTTTAATTTGTATCTTATTGGTGATTTTATTGATTGATGTGGATATTATTTATATAATTTTATTGTGTGATTTAATGGTGAGTTTTATGGTTAGGGTTTTGGACACTCTTTTTATTAGTACATTTTGGACAACTGGGTATTTTCAACCTTTTGGCAACCATTCACAGAAGACTTTTTTCTGTTCCCACATGACTGTACCCTATGCACAAACCCAAAGTCATAGTTTAATGAGTTTAGTGTGAAGTAACTCAAGTGAGTCCTGACCTCAAACCTATTGAACACCTTTGGAATGAATGGGAATGCCAATTGTCAGCCAGGTTTTCAATTCCAACATCAATATTTGTCCTCACAAATTCCCTTTTAGCTGAATGGACTAAATTCAAGAATTAAACCAGTTGTAACTACATAAGGGCTGTCAATTACATGGTGATGGCCATCGTTTTTGAATGGGATGTCCAACAAGCTCATATAGGTATATATATTTAAATCCACAAACATTTAGCCATAAAATATGTTTTGTTTTTCTTTTTTAGCTTAGATTATACATTTTTGTTCTTCTAGATGTATTTACTATAGTGTATTATGTGTTAGCATAAGCTGTTGGTGAAAGTTTACTCATAGTGATAGCATTACATGTCTTTACACAAGAGTGTATGTTAGCATTTGCTTTACAGATTAACAATAACGAATGTGTATATCTTCTTTTCTGTGGAACATTTCCCACTGAGCCTATATGGAAAATTGCTCATACATAATGTATGCATCTCCTTTTTTTAACCACAACCAGGAGTTGTAAAGGAAAAAAATATTTTGCCTAAAATTAATGTCTGCAAGGTAGACAGACAGAATAGTGTAATGATTCTGTTAAAAAACGAGTAAATACCTATTAAATTCCTTCATCTATATCACCTCCGCCATTCTAGTTTCTGTTCTCTCATTCACTTCCTGGTTTGCATCGTTCGTTCATGTAAGAACTACATTTCCCAGTATGAATTGCATCACGCCCAGTAATTCACACCTCCTTGAAGTCTCTAACACGTAGAGAGCATCCTGCCACACAGATGTAGTTCCCAGGAGGGGGCGAGCACGTTACTGACCACCGCAGTAAAGCCTCCCTTCACGGTGGTCAGTAAAATCAGACAAGCAGGAAGTGAACAGAATAGAGAAGAAATAGAGCAACTTCTGAGCAAAAACGAATAATGAGGAAGTGAAAAGAGGAATGTCTGCAGGTAAAGGATGCTTATTATGAAAAAATAAAATTTCCTTTACAACCCCTTTAAGCCCCGGACCATATTGCTGGTCTAAGACCAGAGCACTTTTTGCGATTCGGCACTGCGTCGCTTTAACTGACAATTGCGCGGTTGTGCGACGTGGCTCCCAAACAAAATTGCCGTCCTTTTTTTCCCACAAATAGAGCTTTCTTTTGGTGGTATTTGATCACCTCTGCAGTTTTTAGTTTTCGCGCTATAAACAAAAATAGAGCGTCAATTTTGAAAAAAAAAATGTACTTTTTACCATAATAAATATCCCCCAAAAATATATAAAATAACTATTTTTTTCCTCAGTTTAGGCCGATACGTATTCTTCTACATATTTTTCATTAAAAAAATTGCAATAAGCGTTTATTGATTGGTTTTCACAAAAGTTATAGCGTTTACAAGATAGGGGGTAGTTTTATGGCATTTTTATTAATATTTTTTTTTTACTAGTAATGAGCGATTTTTTTTTTGGTACTGCGACATTATGGCGGACACTTCGGACACTTTTGACACATTTTTGAGACCATTGGCATTTTTATAGCGATTAGTGCTATAAAAATGCATTGATTACTATAAAAAGGCCACTAGGGGGCGGGGAAGAGGTTAAGTATGTTCCCTGTGTGTGTTCTAACTGTAGGGGGGGTGGATTCACTAGGGGAAATAACTGATCGCTGTTCATACATTGTATGAACAGACGGTCAGGCATTTCTCCTCTGACAGGACCGGGAGCTGTGTGTCTCAAAAAGGATATCGGGGGAAACTGGAGAAAGTGCAGAGAAGGGCAACCAAACTGATAAGAGGCATGCAGCTATGAGGAACTGAATTTATTCACTCTTGAGAAGAGGAGAATTAGGGGGGATATGATCAACATGTACAAATATATAAGAGGTCCATACAGTGGACTTGGTGTTGAGTTATTCACTTTACGGTCAACACTGAGGACAAGGGGGCACTCTTTACGTCTAGAGGAAAAGAGATTTCACCTCCAAATACGGAAAGGTTCAGACTCCCTCCAGAGGTGGTTCTGGCCAGCTCAGTAGATTGCTTTAAGAAAGGCCTGGATTCTTTCCTAAATGTACATAAAATAACTGAGTACTAAGATTTGTAGGTAAAGTTGATCCAGGGTAAATCCGATGCCTCTCGGGGGATCAGGAAGGAATTTTTTCCCCTGCTGTAGCAAATTGGATCATGCTCTGCTGGGGTTTTTTGCCTTCCTCTGGATCAACTGTGGGTATGGAGTTGGGTGTATGGGATTGTACTGTGTTTTTTATTTTGCTTGTTTATTTTTTGTGGTTGAACTGGATGGACTTGTGTCTTTTTTTCAGCCTGACTAACTATGTAACTATGTAAAGTGCCGTGTGTAGTGTTATATCAACAAAGTGCTCCAGTGTCAAACATTTACAGACAAAACAATAAACATACAAACAAACCATAGGTAAGCTCAAGAGGCATACACCACGCTCCTAGTAGTGTGTCCATAAAACAGTCTGTGTGAAAATAGTAATAATAGGTCTCAGAAGCTAAGCCATTATAGTCCAGACAGCAACCAGCAGCAAGAAATAACAGTCTCAAGCTCAAAATGAGCGGACATACGTGTGGCGTGTACAGCTGCAAATTGCAATGGCTACCTGTCAAGACAGCAGGGTGGTGTAGGGAATGGAATTTTTAGACTCGGATTTATCAAAGAAATGGCGTTAAATATCTGAATTTTGTACCATGAAATAGGTAAAATTCATTATCCAGCAGAGAGAGAGAGAAGGAGACTTAAGCCTCGTAGACATGATTGGATTTTCAATGGGAATTGTGTATTGACAGCCGTTGGCAGAAAATCTGACCATTTGTATGCTCCATCAGACAATTGTTGTTGGATTTTCCATGGAAAAATGTTGGATGGCAGGCTTTAAAAATTTCTGTGGACAACGGTCTGTTGTTGGATTTTTCAATCGTGTGTACACCAGTCCGTCGAACAAAAGTCCAAAGTAAAAACATGCATGTTCAGAAGCAATGCTCACCAAACACAACATTAGCAGAAGGTGCCCAAAGGGTGGTGCTAAAGAGCTGAAAAAACACGTAGTACGTCTAGTATGTCACTACGTTCGTGTTTGTTGGCTGACAATTATTTTCCGTTTGTATGCAAGACAAATTCCTGGCCAATGCCCTGCGAACAAAAGTCTGATGCTTTGTCTGCAGAAAATCAGATTGTGTGTACAAGGCTTTATTCTCTCTTGAGATATCAGGTAAATTGCCCAACACCCCTTCTCGTATCGTCACACTCAGGAGGATTTGCAGAATGTATTTTAGAGTGTAATTAGAAGTATGTTTATGCCGTGTGTGAGAAATAACTAATAATAGAAAAAAAAAAAATTACAATAATTGTAGGAAAAAATTACAACTTAAAAAAACTCACCATTAGGGTTGAGCGAACCCGAACTGTAAAGTTCGGGTTCGGTACGGACTTTGGGTTTTTCCCGAACCCGGACCCAAACCCGAATAATTGGAAAAAGTTTGGGTCCGGGATCGGAGTTCGGGAAAAAAATGCGCGGAGGTCCCCGCAAATTCAATAACCAGACCCTTTAGGTCTGGTATGGATATTAAGGGGAACCCCGCCGTCAATTTAAAAAAAAATGACGTGCGGTTCCCCCTAAATATCCATAACCAGACCCATTATCCGAGCACGTTGACCTGGCCGGCCGCAGAAAAGAGGGGGGGACAGAGTGCGGCCCCCCCTCTCCTGAACCGCACCAGGCCACATGCCCTCAACATGGGGAGGATGCGACGGCTGTGGGTGATCTCCAGCGATGAGAAGATCCAGCGACGGGTGATCTCCACTCCAGCGATGAGAAGATCCATTCATCCGGAGTGCAGCATCCCCGACCACCGTTTACCGTTTACGTTAGGCTTACGTCCGGCGTAAAGTTACCCCTGCTATATGAGGCGCAGCCAATGCAAAGTATGGACGTTGGAACAAGCATATCTTTTTACGCCGTTTACGTAAGTCGTACGTGAATGGGGATGTGCGTAGGTTACGTTCACGTCACAGGCATTGAGCCGGCGTATCTTAGGGAGTAAATTCGACGTGATACTGAGCATGCGCGCGCATGCGCCGTACGATCGGCGCTTCATTTACATGGGGTCACGGCTCATTTAAAAGCAACACGCCCACCTCTTCCAAATTTGAATTACGCGGGCTTACACCGGCCCATTTACGCTACGCCACTGCAGCTTACGGAGCAAGTGCTTTGTGAATATTGCACTTGCCTGTCTAAGTTGCAGAGGTGTAGCGTGAATAGGATATGCTACGCCCGCATAAAGATACGCTCTCCTACGTGAATCTGGCCCAGGGTCTGCAGGTGAGTCATCTGTACACAACAATAGGGCAGAGCTGGGCAGCATTAGTAGCAGCTCTTCCCACTGAGATATCAGTACACAGCACAGGACTTAAACTTCAAGGGACAAGGGAATTTAAACTGAGATAGTTGGCAAGTTTGAGGCAGCTGCTTTAGGCCCAACAACAATGACAGGGCCCAGGGCAGCTTCCTCTTTTGCCCTACCTTAAAGACAGCCCTGGCGCTCTAGTGAGGCTGGGTATCTGGTCCTTAGTATCAGTGGAGAGATGGCACTGAAGGCAGCACTTTGTAGAGAAGAAGCAGCTCTGGAGGGTCATACAGGAAAGAGAAAGGGGCCTCTAAGTGCAGTGGTTAAAATACGTCACAGGCATATAATGATTTGTCCTCATGCGGATCACTGTAATCCTCGTCGGTCTGGGGGAGAGGGAGCCGCCCTGCAGCTATCAGAGTCCCTGGTGATGTGGATTGGCGAAGAGGCGAAGATGCGATGAGGCGGCTCGTGTTCTGGAACCAAGCTGGAATGCACACGGACGGTGTGACGTTTCAATGGTGCTGATGCCTTTCGGAGCATGCACAGCTCCTTCGTCAGACCCCTGTTTAACCCACTGCTTAGGTTTAGAATTCATGTGAAGCATTACTGGAAGGACCATAAACTGACAAATCATGAATGCATGGAATTAAAAAGCCACAAATTCTTTTGCTCCGCTACCCAAAAGCTTTGTAGTTGTACCTCCAGCAAATTAGCCCAATCCAGTATCAACCAAGCATGGGTAAATTCATTCATTCATGACTACTTCTAGTGTTCTATCATTACAGAACGTGATATCCAGGTGTTATGTGCTTTACTGTACTCCCCAAGCAAGTAAAAACATCCTCTAAAAAGTATCATGTTACTTATATTGATGAGGTCTACAAGGTCAGAAATAGTGTTTGTGGGTAAATGTGGTTCTTTTGCACTTTTAACCCAGCTTGTATTGCAAGGGCAGAAAAATAAAGAATTCTTCATAGACCTGAATCATTCAGGCTGTAACATTTTCTCCTGTTTTTATGGACTCAGGTTTCCATGACAACCTTAATTTTTGTGGCCTCATGTGCTGGTATCATTCACAAAATGACCTGCTGAGTTATACAGGATCAACAGACTCTCGCTAATTTTTCATTTCAGCAAACTGAGCTACGACCAGGAGACTCACAACTTCAGGTAAAATCCATTTCATTATTCATTCCCTGAAAATAGTTTTTAGCTACTGTAGACGTAGTGATTGGAATACACATTCAGTGAATGGTTAATTATTAGCTTAGAATTGAATTCTTTTTGACTAATACTTTATTTTTGGAGCTATAAAGCAATTTGAATTTCATAGTTATTACAAAACAGAAATCTGTGTAGTCTAGCTTGAATGTGGAGATCTGGATAGTCTGGAGATGGTGCAAGGAAAGGAGGGGGTCCTTCTTCCCGCTTATACTTTACCAAGCTTAAAGGGGTTGTAAAGTAGGGTGACCAGACATCCCCAGTTTCAGGGAACAGTCCCCTGATTGAGAACACTGTCCCTGGACCAAGTCTGTCCCTGGTTTTGTCCCCAGATTGGATTTAACAGGGGGCAGGGGCAATTTCAAAGACAATCAGTGGAGAATTAAAATAAAAAAAAATTGAATTACACCCCCCCCCCGCTCCTCCGTGCCTACTAGCATAGGGGGGTTGTATTTTTCCCATTATCTGTGCCCCTTTCTGATGATCATGTGCTGGTCGGAGCGGAGGAAATATATCTTCAGTTTCTGCCTTGGCTCAAATCCTGGCCAGCCACCTGCCTATCTCCTTGCCTTCCCTGGCGGAGTGATCTTCCTCCGCTCCCCATCCAGTAGTAGCCGGGGGCCCGAAGAGTAAGACTTGAGAGGCTGTGAGGCGGGCGGCGACGGGCAGAGAGTCGCTGATTGTTGCCATTACTAGTAAAGAAAAAATATGTCCCCGGATTCCATTTAAAAAATCTGGCCACCTTATTGTAAAGGTAAAAAATGTTTTCCCTAAATAGCTTCCTTTACCTTAGTGCAGTCCTCCTTCATTTACCTCATTTTTGCTTTTAAATGTCCTTATTTCTTCTGAGAAATCCTCACTTCCTGTTCTTCTGTCTGTAACTCCACACAGTAATGAAAGGCTTTCTCACTGGTGTGGAGTGTCATGCCCGCCGCTATTTAGGAAAACATTTTTTTTACCTTTGCAACCCCTTTAAAGGGTCCTTCATCAACCACACTTTTTGCAACAAAAAATGTGTGCAGCCATCAGAAATTAATATTATTTTCAAAGTATACTCCCTTCAAAACTTACTTTAAAAATATGTATTTTATTATTGCCCATACCAGAATTAAATTCAGTAAAACCTTGGATTACGAGCATAATTCGTTCCAGAAACATGCTTGTAATCCAAAGCACTTGTATACCAAAGCAAATCTCCCCATAAGAAATAATGGAAACTCAAATGATTCTTTCCACAACCATTTATTCATAAGTCCTTCAGTTTATAGTCCATATATAAAGATTATAGCAATATGATAGGTTGTGTAACAAAAAAATGTCCATCCACAAATGGAAGCCTCCACAAGGAGATTAGAAGCAAAATCCAGCAGGAGCTACAGAGTATAAAAGAGAAGAGAGGAGCCTCTAAGTGTAGCAATATGGTTACATTTAATGAAGGTACAACATTTAGCAACTCATATGTTTGATGATTAAAAGAGGCAAATCTAAGTATGCAGGGGTAAAGCTGTCCACATAGACCATTCCTGCACCGCCGGCTCTCACCGCACCGCCGACTCTCACCGCTGTCAGTCTGCAATTGCGACCGGGAAGACTACCCTGCAGTAGAGAGATCTGAAAGAGAGGCTTGAACCGCTCATGAAGCACAGGGTGGAAGGAATGACGTCAATGGTGGTGTGGAGGATGGTCTATGTGGACAGTTTTACCCCGGATGCCTGCATACCCAAGGCCTGAACACATGCCCAAGGGTAAAGCCGAGAACCCGGCAGGAAAACTGCCATGGAGCTTTGGCCGGAAATCCTGGCCTTGTGTATGCTCCATTGGCACTGCCTCACATTATTTCCAATAGGTAAGTAGTAGATCTGGTGGGAAAAAAAAACGCTGAGAATCCGGACAGGAAAGTAGAGAGCAGGTTCTCTAGTTTCCAAGACGGGATTCCCGGCTGTTTTCTTGATGGGAAAATTGCGAGGGAGCATACACACGTTTGATTTTCCCGGTCAAAAGCTCTCCTGGCAGTTTTCCTGAAGGGAAAACCGGTCGTGTGTACGAGGCTTAAGATGTGCCTCTTTTATTCATCAATCATGTGAGTTTGCTAAATGTTGTACCTTCATTAAATGCAACCATATTGCTACACTTAGAGGCTCCTCTCTTCTCTTTTATACTCAGTTGTGAAATGACGCTACTCTTATATCAAGACATCGCTTGTATATCAAGTCACAATTTATAAAAAAATTAGCTTGTCTTGCAAAACGCTCTCAAACCAAGTTACTCTCAAACCAAGGTTTTACTGTACATTATTGATAATCTTATTAATCAGGACTTGCAAGCTGTTTGTAGTGAGAGATACTCTAAGCACGGAAGGTATTCACATTTGTGTGACATGGATTTTCATTTTGGGGCTACTAGTTTGCAGAAAAACTAAAGTCTTACTATAGGGCTGAATAGACCTGTAATTAAAAACACTTGGGGCTCCACTTATAAAACAGCAGTATGGCCTTGTAACAACCAAAGGCTGCTTTTAAAAAAAACTTTTTTTTTTAAATCACAGTTGTATGCTTTACAGATTTACATTGCACTCCCCATGCTTGAGGACTATGAAGCAAGCAGAGTACAATTAAAATGAATGGTGAAAATGTTTTGCGAGGAAGAGAATCCAGCCACCTGGCCGGTCATAGTCATGTGACTGGCCTCTTCTTTCTGCAGTGTTAAATAGAAAGTACTCTTGACCCAGGATCCACACTGCTTTCTACTTTTTATAAATGGAACATAAAACTCAGGCCAATGGGTAACATAGTTTAGGGTGTCCAGACCAGAATAAATTGGACTATTGAAGAGACTATTGGTCCCTATATCATTACTATGTGCTTTACTGCGTTTATGTATGATTTGTACACTCTCCATCTTTTTTCTTCTATTTAGATTCAGGAAAAAATGGGGCTGATTTACCAAAATTGTAGAAAATAAAACTGAAACAGACTTCGGGCTGTAACCAAAAACAACCATCCAATATTGTCACTATGGGGTTCTTCTCCACTTTTGCTCCAGGTTTGTCAGTTTGCTATCCACTCTGTGCTTAATGTATTTGCAAATGTAGTCATTAAAACATCATATACATTTTAATATGTTAATGTCATTCTTAAACCCTGTACACACGATCGGTTTGTCCGTTGAAAACAGACCGATGGACTTTTTTCATCGGACAAACCGATCGTGTATGGGCCCCATCGGTCTTTTTTCCATCGGTGTAAATTTTTTTTACTATGGATAAAAAAACAGATAGGAAAAAAACGATCGTCTGTGTGGAAGTCCATTGGAGAAAAATCCACGCATTCTCAGAATCAAGTCAACGCATGCTTGGAAGCATTGAACTTTTCTTAGCACGTTGTAGTGTTTTACGTCACCGCGTTTTGGCATGGTCAGATTTTTGACTGATGTTGTGTAGGCACGACTGATGAAAGTCAGCTTCATTGGTTATCTGACGAAAAAATCCATCGGATTAGATTCCATTAGATATCCGATCGTGTGTAAGAGAGATTTTTAATATTAATAAAATAATACCTTGTACTCCTGCTATGAAGTTTTTTTTTTTGCTTAGGCACTTCCCATCATAGGATGCCAATGCCCTGCCCATCTCACAGTTGCTTTCCTGCATTGGCACCACCTTGTCAAATGTGCTTCCATTGGAGACTATAAGTGACTTCTCCATCAAGATCAATAATACAACCATCGGTCCCTCCCCTCATGCCAGGGTGCTAGGTGAAATCCTGGACTCTGACCTGTCCTTTTGGCCCCAAATCCAATCCCTGACCAAATCTTGCAGACTTTACCTCAGAAACATCTCCAAAATATGCCCCTTTCTAACTGTTGACACCTCTAAGCAACTGATCCACTCCCTTGTTATCTCTCACCTTGACGATTGTAACTCCCTCCTTGTTGGTCTAACTTTCCGCAAGCTATCCCCTCTTCAGTCTATCATGAATGCCCCTGCCAGACTCATCTACCTTACCAACCGTTTAGTGTCCACCACTCCTCTCTGCCAATTACAATTCTGACTGAGCTACATCAGCAATCTTATTTCCAAATATCACCTCCCATGCTCATCTCCAGGACTTCTCTAGAGCCTCTCCCATCCTCCTGAACCCAATACCCAAAGCTGTCAGGTTATCTCTTACTCTGTCCTATTTTAGGTGATCCCTGAAAACTCATCTCTTCAGGGAGACCTATCCTCTCTCCAACTAAAAACGAAATTTCCTACTTCCCTCACAGTTACTACATGTTGTTTCACCAGCCCCTCCCTCTTAGATTTTAAGCTTGCAGGAGCAGGGCCCTTCTAACTGTCTTGTATTGAATTGTATTGTTGCTGTATTGTCTCCCTTTATAATATAAAGTGCTGCACAAACTGTTGGCACTATATAAATCCTGTATAATAATAATAATAATAATAAGTGGGCAGTCCAAAGCTCCACTATTGTATATAGCTGCAGATTCAGAATGGAAGTGATCATTTCGCTGTGCATGCCGGGGAGGGGTACTTAAGGGACAGACGCCATTGGCGGGGGTCTGTCGTCCCACGCGCCTCATGGCCCGCCTGGCCTGGGGTGTGTGTTCTTGAATCCTGACTCCGTTGGACCGGGGTTGCGGCTTCGCTTGGTAGGCCCAGTAGTCAGACTGGGTCTGCACTTTCAAGGTGATCCTGTGCTGTCTGTCCTGCGGGAGGAAGCCACTTGATGAAGGAAGCTAGGGGAGGACCTATCCTGGAGAGGACCATGCAAGAGGCTGGTATCTTGAGAGAAAGCCTGGAAACTTCATCGAAGGATCACCTGCCAGATCTAAGTTCTACATACAGGCATACCCCACTTTTAAGTACACAATGTGGTTTATTTACTAAAGCTGGAAAGTGCAAAATCAGGCTCACTTCTGCACAGAAACCAATGACCTTCCAGGTTTTATTACCAAAGCTTAATTGAACAAGCTGGAGTTAGAAGCTCATTGGTTTCTATGCAGAAGTAAGACTGATTTTGCGCTTTCCAGCTTAGTAAAAAATAAAACATTGTGTACTTAAAAGTGGTGTATGCCTGTAAGTTAATCTGGAGAGATCCGGGTGCTGAATCCTGTGGCAGAGGATTCTTGACCAAAAGTGCCTCCTCATAGGGGGGGGGGTCTGTGGCAGAGACTGTACTTTATTCCGTGCACCATTCCCGCTGCTAGACCAGTGAGAGGGACCTATCCGGGTGAGCAATACCCACTCTGGCTAGAGTGGCGACGAGAACTGTTTGCTGGAAGCAGGAGTGTTTCCTATTTAGACTATACACCTGAACCTTTCTACCTATTTACCCTTCCACCCCTCCAACTTCTTTTCTATTAGGTTCTGCAACTTAAATAAAATGTTATATTATTTAAAAAAAAAAAAAAAAGTTCTGCAAATATATCCTAGAAAAAGAAGTGTATCGTGTGGACATTGGAATTCTTCAGACTCTCTTTATCACCCTGGACAGCGAGAAGATAGAGGTAACGTGCCACACAAAATACTCAGCAGCTCCTTCAGGGGTTAGTGCTACAATAAGAAAGAAAGAAAACATGGCAATTATAATATAAAGTGCTTTAACAAATACATATTATTTAGTTAAGGTTAAGATCTACTTTAAATGTAGCAGCTAGCTTTAAGCTCCTGTTTATATATTGTTTGTATCTATGACTTTATTGGCTGTCTTCTCTGATGTTAGACTTTTTAATTGCCTTTGTACTCAGGCCACCGTAAACATTAGAGGATTGCCGGTTCTCCAAAACATTTATCCCTGACAAGCATAGTTTGGCAGTGTCTGCTGGTGAAATTTATAGAAACATATAATGAATATGTTTGTCTACTGCACTGCCATAAGGGATTTGTACCAATGCAAAAAAAAAAAAGTACAAGAGGGAGAAGGTTCACCTTTCGATGTTACTTTAAGTGTGGCATGGGAAAATACCATATTCTGGGAACACATGGTTTTGCATGTGAAATCTCTTTTTACATCAATGTTTAGGTTAAATACAGCAGCAATCTGATTTATTATAACTTCAAATAAGGCTCTTTTCAGCTTTGGTTGTGACACCTGTTTTTTTATCCACCCACAATATGCCCAAATTGAAGGGTAGATGTAAGACCCACACCAGATCTACAAGTTATTGGAAAGTTTAGGTATAATAATAATATAGTTTGTGAGCTTCAGTGCCCATTCACACTACCGCGACTTGGGATCCGACTTGTGTCGCACCAAGTCACGCGACATGAGAAATTACATTAAAGTGAATGAGAGCCGTCTTAATGCACACTAATGAAGTCGCTCCAACTTCAGAAAAGTTTCCTGTACTACTTCAAGGAGACTTCTAGGCGACTTGTACCCATTTTAATAGAAGTCGCCTCCGAAGTCGGATCAGTGTCTTAACTGAAGCAACTATACAGGAAGAGAAAATAGTTTTCTCAGGCAAACCCCTCCCTCCCACAGAGCTGATTATTGTTTGATTGACCACTGGCAAAGTTGCATGTCCTGGAGGCGACTTGAAGTTGCCTCAAACTTGCCTCAAGTTGCCTCGCAAAGTTGTGCTGACTTCCATGTCACTGTAGTGTGAACCGTCACTCAGGCTCACAGGCAGGTAAATGTTTGGAAGAAATTGGTTAGCTTCAAGAAAGTATGTAAGCACTTGAATAGGCAACAAAGGAAAAGATCTCTGCAGTGTGGGCCTTTTTAATGTACCTACTGCTGACAGAACCATGCAGGGCTGGACTGGGACAAAAATTTGGCCCTGGACTTCATCCAGACCGGCCCACTTTAATTCAATAAAATGCTGTCCCCACCCCCCCGAAAAATCACGCCCACCAAAAGGCCCCTACATCCATTATTGTATATCATGAGAGGGTGAGAGAGAGGGGAATGGGAGGGTTGAGGGAAATGGGGGTGAGAGGGGGTGGGTGAGAGAGGGGGGTGAATGTAAGAAAAATAGAGTGAGTGTAAAAGAGAGGGGGTGAGTGTAGGACCCCTTTTTACACTGAGGCATTTTTTAGGCACTTTTGGGCTAAAAATAGCGCCTGTAAAGTGACTGAAAAACGCTTCCGCTGCAGTCCCAGTGTGAAAGCCTGAGTGCTTGCACACTGGGGTGCTGCCAGGGCATTAGAAAAAGTCCTCCAAGCAGCATCTCTGTTTTAAAAAACGGCCCACTGAGCCATCGGCCCACCGGGAAACTCCCTGTAGTCCCTATGGTCAGTCCATCCCTGGAACCATGTGGTCTGTAAACTTTGCCTTAAAGGAACACTAAAGGTTCGTTTTTTATTAGATCAATTGATTGCTGTAAGCTAGAGCATTTAAATATCATTTACCTCGTTTTTCCTTTTGACCTCCAAAATACAGTAATCCAGGTTTGAAAATGCAATTTCCTGTCTCTCCTCTTCTTGCTTTCCACCAGCCTCTGAGCTGTTTTGCATGGTGGAAAGCAGAATGTGCTCACCCCCTCCCTATGACTACAGCCCTGCGTGAAGATGCTCTCTTATCCCTCACAGGCATGGAGGCTAAGCCTAATGGGAACTGTAGTTCCCATTAGGCCGTGATGTAGCAAGAATGAATGCGCACCGCAAACCAGAAAGTCAGTGAGAATAACGATTCAGGAGTGCTGGAGGTGAATAAAACAGCTCGATTTCAACAGGTATCAAACTAGTTATAATGCAAAACATTACTTTTTACTTTATCAGCTACTGTCAGACTTTAATTTAAGAGGAAAATATTTTTGTCTTTACAACCCCTTTAAGGCAGTAGGTAATATGGGCGGAGAAAGGAGGGTGGAAAGAGTCCTTAAAACATCTGTTATAGTCCCAAAAAAGTAAAAAAAAAATAATAGACTGTGTGCAAGCGCTGGTGGCAGCTTTCTGTAGCGTAAGTCAGCTCTAGTGGATCAAATACCAGGGAATTAAGAGAAAGCACCATCTAAGTACAACATTTTGAATGTTACGTTAATAAAAAAATGGTCATAAAAACTCATATGATCTGTTAAAGTAAAAGGTCATCAGGAATCTACAGTACACCATAACGCTCTAAAAGAATGGCTGTGCTTGACGATGGAACTGTCATACCATGCAAAGGGGAGCCGAGGACGCTGGATGGTATCCCAGGGCAGCCCCAAGCCAGTTTGGGGTGCATCTGGAATGTTCTTGCAAGCAGATGTGACTTCAGATGGAGGAGATGACTTGCTGTGTGACAAGATATGCGCTCTGAGCTGACTGAAGGATCTAAATACTTCTATGGTGTTGATTCCTGATGAGCTTTTGCTTATATAGATCGTTTGAGTTTTCATGATTTTTTTTTTCATTAAATTAACATTCAAATTCTGCACTTAGATGGCGCTTTCTCATCGTTCCCCTAGCCCGGGGATAAGCAATTAGCGGACCTCCAGCTGTTGCCAAACTACAAGTCCCATCATGCCTCTGCCTCTGGGTGTCATGCTTGATGCTGTCAGAGTCTCGCTATGCCTCATGGGACTTGTAGTTTGGCAACATCTGGAGGTCCGCTAATTGCTTATCCCTGCCCTAGCCTTTGCTTGAAGCATATCAGCTGTAGTAAAATACAAGCCATTTGGGTACCACATCCACGAGGACACATAAGACTCTGCACCACACAGCCCGGTGGGAGTAGAACTTTGGTGAGACAAGTCAGCAGCAAAACACACAATAATCCTCCACACGCAGTACCATAATGAGAGGCATAGATTCTGCATAAGTAGGTAGTAGAATTTTCTATTATTTTTCTTTAACATAACATAACAGTATGTACAGATTTGCACTTTTTATAATTACCATATATTTCATTTATTTCTATTCTTCTTATTTATTTTTTCCCCACTAAAACCATCCTTGCCCTGGTCAAACAAACAGTTTTATTCTTCTCTGTATGCATGTAAGAGACAAAGCAGCACGTGAATGCTCAAAGCAAGCTGTAGGGAAGCTTTTTTCTCAAAAACGACATATTTGCTAATGATCTTTGTACGGAAACACCACCTGTGACACCATTAGGGTACATTCCCATGCAACAGATCTTTCCAGGCATAGAGCAACTAATGAACAGCTCAGATACAATCAACATTTTGTACTTTTATTGTATGCATGAATTGCAGAAAATAGCCTACTGGATAAGATTTTAGAACCAATATACTTTGTCAAGTGTGCACTTATGGCTTTATGTGGTATTAATTTTAATTGTACATTGTACGTTTTTAAGCAATGGGTTTTGTAGTGAGGATCTGTAAAACAGTGAATTGCTCTTGGTTTAAGTGGGGAGTATACAGATTATGACAAAACTTTGATATTTCTATCTACAAAACCTAGAGACTTCCCCAGAAGCTATGTTGATTCTTACAATAAGAGTGTTTGAGTGCATGTTTGCGTTCCGTGTTTAAGGTTCAGGACAGATATTGATGTATAACCTCTGTGATGCTGGTCTGAGACTTTTTGTAACAATAGATAAAAGATCTGCACATGTCTTCAGCTTTATATTACCTGCAGTGTTTGAAGAGATGTTAGCTCAGAACAGTAAAGCCGGCCATACATAGATTACAATTTGGCTGGTTCAGAAGGGCTGATTGTACTCAAGTCGATCCATTGAGTACAAGCAGCCTGCCAATTTTTTTTTTATGCGATTATTGCTGGCTGCTATAGCCACTAGCAGTAATCTTTGTTCTGAAGAGCCAGGTAGACTGCCTGTCCCCCCACAGCAGAACACAATAGCGTTGAAGGAGGCATTTCCCCAAAATGGAGTCATATATGGGCTGCTTAAAGTTGTTGTAAGGGCTGAAGTTTTTTTTACCTTCATGCATTCTATGCCCCCACAGCCTCCCTTATACTCATCTGAGCCCCATCTCGATCCAGCAATGTGCATGGTAGCCCTGGTTGTCCCAGATCTCTCTATCCTCATTGGCTCCCACTGCTTTCAATCACAGCCAGTGAGCCATTAAAGAGATGGGGGGGGGGGCGAGCTGCGGCTATGTGGTGCCAGCACCAGTGCTCCCATAGCAAGTGGCTTTCTGTTGGGGCACTGGTCAAAGAGGATGAGCCAGGAGCGCTAGTGGGGGACTCGAGAAGAAGAGTATTGTTGCTGCTTTGTGTAAAACCATTGCACACAGCAGATAAGTATGATATGTTTTTTTTTTTACCACTTTCTTACTGGGCCCCCACCTGCCCAGACCAATTTTCAGCTTTCAGCGCTGTCACCCTTTGAATAACATACAACACTGTACCCAAATGATCATTTTTCCCCCCCAAAAATAGAGCTTTCTTTTGGTGGTATTTGATCATCATCATCATCATTGAAAATACAAAATATTATGTTATAACATTTATGTTATAAAATTTAGCAAACAGGTAATTTTTCTCCTTCGTTGATGTACGCTGATGAGACTTCACTGATGGGCACCGGTAGGCTGCATTGATGGACACTGATAAGGCAGCACTAATGGGCACTGATAAGGCCGCACTGATAAGCAGCACTGGTGGGCATTGATAGGTGGCACTGGTGGGCACTGAGAGGTTGCACTGATGGATAGCACTGAAGGGCGTTGATAGGTGGCTCTGAAGGGCACTAATAGGTGACACTGATAGGTGGCAGTGATAGGCACTGATGGGTGGCAGTGATGGACAGTGATGGGCACTGGTAGGTGACACTGATAGGCAGCACTGCTAGGTGTCACTAATGAGGCATTGTTTGGCACCACTGGTGGGCATTGACAGATGGCACTCATGGGCATTGATAGGTGGCACTGATTGGTGGCACTGATATACACTGGTGAGCACACATTGGTGGCATTGATATGCACTGTGGGTACTGGCAGGTGGCACTGGCTGGTGGTACTGGTGGGTACAGATGAAGTGGCTGTGCCTCTTCCTCTTCGGGACCGATGTCCCTTACACAGAATCCGGTGATCATCTTTTTTTCTCCTCATGCTGTCAGCTGTCATTGGCTGACATCTGATCACGTGGTAAGGGGCTGGGATCTGCCTTACTCTGATCTGCGATCACCCAAGTCTTATTGATTCAGTGATCACCGCATGCACCCTGCAGGGGGCATGTGCAGGGGGTGCGCGGGGAGTGTGCAAAGGGGAGGACAGCTATTGACAGTCTCCTGGCAATGTAGGTCTGCGCTGTAGCCATCATTCGGCTATAGCATGGATGGGAAGCGGTTAAAAAAACAACCTTTAGGCCCCTTTCACACTTGTGTAACTTGGGACTGCAAAGTCACATGACAAGTCATACCCCATGATTTCCAATGAATACTGTTCATCTCATATCTTCTAAGTAGCTCCTGCACTGCTTTGGTCTGACTTTAATGTGACTTGAGGTCCATAGACCTCAAGATTACCCAGGCATTGCTTCAAGTCACGTCAAAGTTGCCTCAAAATGGTGTTGCTGCAAAAAGAAATATGTTAAAGAATGAGCAACACATGGTATTAGTTTTTATTATTCATCTCAGTTTGTACTAAGCTTGGTAAAAACTGACCTTACGCTAGTGGAACATTTGTAAGAAAATTCTTAGCACATTCTCAGACTTAATGAATGTTGTTCAAAAGTACAAATTTTATTGCTTTTAGCATTTGACTTTGGGATAAGTGGATTTTCCCAAAGGAAAACCACTGTTAGAAATGCGAAACAAAATCTCTGTTCTGCTCCTTCAAATTTTCTTCACCACTGCGGTCAAAAATTTGACCCCTCTAATTATTAGAAAAATCAAACTAACATTTTTAAAATGAAAAACATTTAACATAATTCTGCAAGTTTATAGTCAACTTAAATTGGTGGGGTCTTGCCTTGGTGGAGAATAAAGCAAGAAACCTAGGGGGGATTTACTAAAACTGGAGCAGCCAAAATCTGGAGCAGATATGCATAGCAAGCAATCAGTTTCTAACTCCAACTTTGTTCAGTTAAGCTTGGAAAATGAATGCTAGAATCTGATTGCTTGCTATGCACAGCTGCACCGGATTCTGTTTATTTTTATTTAAAAAAAAAAGGCTCAAATTAAATGAACAACTTGGTAATTTTCTGCCATCACTCTTCTATGTTCCTATTAACCTCCCTGGCGGTATGATTCTGTCAGAAAAAAGGTGCTGAAAGCGGTACCATTATTTGCAAGGAAATTTGGCGTTTTATATTGTAGGTCTGTCATTTTTAGAAATAACTCACTTAAATCTGACCAAACAAGATTCTAATAGGCATCCCGGGTATGACATTTTTTTAAAAACAAAATTATAAATTATAATATAATAAATAATTATAAATAATTATAACAAATAATAATATAATTATAATAAAAATTATTCAATAATGTAATCAAATTAAAATCACTGAAATTTGCTCAGTTGCAGAATTGTTGCTGTCATTATTTTTTTTTTTATGACGAATTTCCCCACAAATCGCTATCGCACAATTCTGCAAGTGATTATAATTTATTATCGCTGTTTTTTAGCTGATCTAAAACTATTTTTGACATAAAGGGACACTTTTGGTTGCTATGGACAATCTACAGTTTGCAGGGAGAAAGAAACGTTTTTATTATATAAAATGACATGCATGACACAGGACAGACCACTAGGGACAGGGGGGGTGTGTTTTTTTTACATACAGTACTGTAATCTATAAGATTACAGTATACTGTATGTAAAGTGTTTGTTTACGTTTTTGAATTTGGCGCCGTTCTCCGTCCCCGTGCGTCGTAACGTCGCAGGGAACGGAGATCGGCGTCACACGGAAGCACTATGTGAATCGAGCGAGGTCCCGCTCGCTCACACAGCGCGGTGGCATCGCTGGATCCAGGGACAAGGTAAGTAAAAAGTGCCTGTGGATTCAGCGAGGCGAGCCCGAGACTGACTCGGGGTTACCGATCGTAGCAGGAAAATCTAACCCCGAGTCAGTCTCGGGAAGACCGCCAGGGAGGTTAAATCATAAACACAACTACTTTAATATAATCACATTCAGTTCCAGTAGCTAATGCCTGACCCAGGTAGGGCTGAGAGGGTGGAGTGATATTGAACATCAAAACCAAACACATTAAACACCATAAATAATACAATGTGACACAAAAGTTTTTTGTTTTTTTTTTGGGGGGGGGGGGGTTGTTATGGCCAGAGCTTTTATAAAATAATTATGCAATTACAATAACATGATTTAATCACAAAGGCCCGGATTCACATACATTGGTGCATATTTATGCCGGCGTAGCATATCCAATATACGCTACGCCGACGTTGCGCAGAGAGGCAAGCACCGAATTCATAAAGCACTTGCCTCCCAAACTGCGCTGGGTTCCCTCGGTGTAAGCCGCCGTAGGTGGAAGTGGGCGTGAGCCATGCTAATGAGGCGTGATCCCATGCAAATGATGGGCCGAGTGCCATCCAAGTACTTAAAACGAACGGCGCATGCACCGTCCCGTGGACATATGCCAGTGTGCATGCTCACAATCACGTCGGAACTACTCCCTAAGATACGACGGATCACTGCCTATGACGTGAACGTAACCTATGCCCAGCCCTATTCACGTACTACGTAAACGACGTAAAATACGACGGCTGTGTTCCCTGGTCCATACCTTTGCATGGGTTGCGCCTCATATATGGGGAATAACTTTACGCCGGACGTACGTCTTACGCAAACTGCGTATATTATGTGCTGGGCGCAAGTACGTTCGTGAATCGGCGTATCTCCATCATTTGCATATGTGCATAGAAAATCAATGGGAACGGCAAATGCGCCCAGCGTAAATATGCGCCCACGATAATTCGGCGTAGGCAAGTTACGTCGGTCGTAGGAAGCCTATTTTTAGGCGTATCTTAGTATGTGGGTCGGCGCATAGATACGACGGCGCACATTTGTACTTACGTCGGTGTATCTTGAGATACGTCAGGGTAAGTGCTTTGTGAATCCTGGCCAAATTCTTCAAATATGTATTTAGCCATTAAAGCCAGGTCCTTGACAGTGCCACCCAATAATATGTTCCGTTGTAAAACCGTACCAGCCATCTACAAACAGCTTGGTGGGTGCACACCAGTGATTTTTGCAATACATCTTAGTAAGCAATTCCTTTATGAACACCACATAATCATATGTATCTGTGGCCCATAAGGTTAAACCACTCAATCCAACACAATACCAACAATCTTACTTTTTTGGCACCATCAAGAACCCACGGATTGCTGTGACAAGAGTACAAATATGCCTCACAAGCCACTATGCTTTTCAATACCTCAAGTACCCAAGTTTCCTATACCCAAACATGTCCACTTTCAATCATAGCCAAATCCACACATTTATCAAGAGGGTGGTGTGCCTATTCCTCCTTGAGGTTTCCCTAAACTATTCCCCACCCATTATGAAACATTCTCCTGCCTTCCAACCCACCCTGTCATTTGCCTTTTCTCCTATGGGCTCAGGGCAGCCCTTCTTTTTCATCATCTAATGGGTCTTTGAGCAAGGTTGGATAACTTAGTCCCCAGTACCTGCAGTCGTCTACCACTGGATTCAATATACGTCTGGCTGTCTCTTGGAACATGACTCCTTTCTTAGATGTAGAGACATCACCTCTCTCATCCTTTGATGTCAATCTGATACTGTATGTCTGGTTCTCTTCCATCACCTAACCACATTGATTTCACCAACTGCTGGCACAGGTACTTCGATAATGCTCATCAAACATTAAATATACCATTACAGTGGTGCAACCATACTACAGTTTACTGTGCTTATCATGCAACATACCTAAGCAAAAACACCAAAAAACATGCAGCTGCCCCTTTAACCCTCCTCTTGTCTTAGGGTCAGAACCGACCCGTTTTCAGGTTTTGAATGTCTATAAGTATCACATAAATTTGTTTATTGCATCAAGATTTTTTTACTTTGTCAGGAACCTCTATTTAAACAATGTAATAGAAAAAGAATCCTTTTCACTAAATTATAAAATATACTGTGGTGAAAATTAAGACGTTTATGGTATTAGGGTCAATTCTGACCCAGTTATAATATAGGATTATAGGACACTAATAAGTGCCAAAACTGAAATCATAAACACTATCTCTGCTTAGTAACACTGACAGCCAATCACCTCTCAACCCTGTGAGCTGTAGTTAGGGAGGGGCCTATCTCTTTGCCTGCTTGTCTGCTTCTCTAAATAAAGTAAAGAAACATAGGACCAATACATTTCTATTCTATTGAGGTTTATTTTACCATTTTTTAAATTTTAAAATGAGAGGTATGCTATCAAAAGAAAGGTCTAAGGGGTCACACCAAAAATATCAAAACCAATCTTTTCAAGGATAAAGAAGCCTAACAAGGTAACCAAGAGGTAAGAAACAAATTGGATGATAAATAATTGTTCAGAGGGTATTTTATGGCTGATTTAAGACACGGGTCAAAACCGACCCGTTAACATCATGGATAGTAACAGAAGGCTAACATAAGAGGAGGGTTAAGTGAATAACACTGATAATAACAAAATATATACATAAAAGTTTCCGGCACCATAATGCTGCTGGATTCATAAGATAAACCATTGCCAAATGCACAGGAACTTCTCAATTCAGAATGCAGAAACATTGTCATCTAGCTACTTTCATTACTTCTAAAAGCCAAAAAACTTTGGTATTTTAATTTTAGAGTCAGGGAGGGTTATAATCTCTGTCAGGTTTTTTCTTTGAAACTGGAAGTGAGTGAATACCTGGTTTCCACTAGGGTACAAGAACTACAGTACTGTAGTGCCTCCACTGTAAAATCCCCCTCTATTCCAGGACTAATAGGGAGAATCTCCCAGGGCACAGATAGCAATCAAAACCTGACCTGTGTTCTAATTCCGCTCCACTCCAAAAAAATATACATGTTTGCCTTTATTGATAATATGAGAACCCCTGTTTAAGAAGATGAATGCGGAATTCAAGCCTCATTTATTAATTATTTTCAAAAAGGGTTACATTATTTCAGTAAGGACCCTTTCACACTGATCAGTTGTTCAAACCCCTTCCGGACCGCCCGCCGTCATTATACGTCGGTACTTTGACGTTAAATACCGGGGTTATGGCAGCAGATGCCATAACTTCAGTATTTTCTTAAACGGCGGGTGGTCTGCTTTAGGATAAAAGTGGTCTCCACAGCGTATTCACCTCAAGACCACTTTTATTAGTGGCGGAAAAGGTGCCCACCTCCCGCCGTGTCCGAGCGTCTGTTTCTGTTGCATCCTATGGACTACGGTACTTTAAAGCTGAAACTTATGTCATCTCATCTGCATTTATAAAACAATAGTTTTCTGATAATAGGCAAAACTTTAGCAAAGTTAAGCGCACTAAATGATAAATTATGAATACATTTTCCTACGTTTATTTCTTTCAGTTTTTTTACTTTTTTCTGCTTAAGATGTTATGAAGCTGAAGCAGAATAGACACTTGGTTGTATAAAATGTCACTCTACAAAGAGATAGAAGTAACCAAGAACATTGAAAATTAAATGCAAATAATTTAAAATAAAGCTTCTTGTTTTATATATTTATTTATTTTTCACAGGAGAAAATAAATATATTTGAAACTTGCGACTGAAGTGACTAAATCTTTGCTGTAATCCATTTTCTACTTCTTTGATATACAGCTTTGGACAATTGTATAAACAGCTCACATTAATGGATTCTCTTGACTTATTATTCAGTTGTTTATATGATGGTTTTCCTATGTATATTTTAACGTTATACTGTATAAGATAAGAAGGTGTGTTTTTCTTTAAAAATTTCACATATTCCTATTTATATGTTGTGTTTAGAAGCATACAGTATATTTCTACAGACCTCGACTCCATTTATCTTTCTTGACTATATTGGCTAAAATATTTGAACCTATCCGTTGCCACGGAGTCCACCAGCTCAGCGGGAGATCTCTACGTTGATCTCCATGGAGCCGGCAGATGACAGGTCCCTCTCTGCTCACTGAGCGGGGAGGGGCTTGTCGAGTGCCGCTGAGACCTATGGAGAGATCGGACGAAGACGGACAGCATGTCCATTTTCATCAGATCTCACCCGATCTGATCCGCCATGGACGGATGGCGACGTATCGCCATACGTCTGATTTTATCTGATTTTAGCGGATCGGCCCAGATTGGATGTCAGCGGACATGGTCACCGCTGACATCCGTCGCTCCATAGACTTACATGGATCGCCCGCCGAAAAAACTGACAGGCGGTCCGTCCGTGTGAAAGGGGCCTAAAAATGTTACCGACCTCAAAAAAATTAGGCCATACAACCTAATAGGTAAGAACTGAAAATGTTATTAGTGAATAAGCAGTATCTAAGCCACCATTAGAATGTGTGGGTCTCATACTTCCTGTCTGAAAAGTCCCTCCCTCTTTGAGTAGGATTAAGCCAATAAACTTTGGCTATTTGTGTGTTCAGTCGCATGATTAAGGGTCTGGTGTATATTTTTGGGGGGAACCTCACAAATGTTAACTTTTTTTGGCATAGAGTACCTGCTTAAGATCAATGCCAGATTCAAAAAATTTTTTTTGTCATTCTTGTTGTACAATGTGCTACAGCAGATATGACATAGTGGGGCAGATTCACAGAGCAAGTACACCGGCGTATATACTGATATGCCGGTGTACTTTCAAATTTCCTGCGTCGTATCTTTAGTTTGAATCCTCAAACCAAGATACAACGGCATTTGGGTAAGATCCGGCAGGCGTACGGCTTTGTACGCCTTCGGATCTTAGATGCAATACTTCGGCGCCCGCTGAGTGGAGTTTGCGTAGTTTTCAGCGTCGGGTATGCAAATGAGCTATTTCCGACGATCCACGAACGTACGCGTGGTCGTCGCATTCTCTTACGTCGTCTCTAGTCGGCTTTTTCCGGCGTATAGTTAAAACTGCTATTTTGCAGCGTATAGATAGACTTGCCATGTTAAAGTATGGCCGTCGTTCAGGCGTCGAAATTTGAATTTTTTTTTTTGCGTAAGTCGTCCGTGAATAGGGATGGATGTAAGTCACATCGAAGTTCTAAAAATGACGTTGCGACGTCATTTCGCGCAAAGCACGGCGGGAAATTTCGATACGGAGCATGCGCAGTTCAATCGGCGCGGGGACGCACTTTATTTAAATGAATCACGCCCCCTACCTGTCCAATTTTAAATACACGCCGAGAGATACACTACGCCGCCGTAGCTTACGGCGCAAAATCTTCCTGGATTCGACTTAGAGCCAGGTAAGATAGGGCGGCGTAGCGTATCTCTGATACGCTGCGCCTGGGCAATTCTCTGTGAATCTGCCCCAGTGACTTTTATAAAGACAGTGTCATTTTATTGCTAGCTTCTTAAAAAAAACACACAGACCCCACCAAAGGTCCCCCAGTGACCAATTCAAGTAATGATTAGTTTAAGAATGACATGCATGTGGTTGCGGTATTGGAATTTTGGTATTAAAGAAGGCAGTGAAGAGGCAACATGTTGCCTGGTAAATGTCTCTGAAAAGCGTTCCACCATGGAGTGCTTTTCAAAGAAGCAGCAAGCACATGAATAGCTTGTTCATACCTTAATACACAAGCACAGTAATCTTGCCAGCTGTGGCTCAAAGCAATTAAATAAAAGTTACTTAGGCCTGGTCAGTTCAGCAGCAGAAATTGCAGTCAGAGAGGGGAATATTTAAATATTTAAAGAGTCCCCACTCTGCCCCTGGGCCCCCTGCTGCAATGATGGGGCTCAGGTCATGTACAGAAGGACTGGCTCTACCCTCTTATCAGCAGTCCACAGATTTACCTTTTGTCTTGAATCCTTCCTGAAAATTTGCAGAGAACTTCCTGCAGTGTGACATGATATATTGTAAGCATAGGTGTGTGCAGTCTATTGCATTAGGGTGTGCACCCCAAAGCTCAAACACACATGAATGCCACCCACTGTCACAGGGAGGCTCTGGTGGTGGGAGACAGTTGATTGGGAGCATATTACGCTACACCCTAAATACAAGTATAATGTGTTCCTAAAGTTGAACCTAGCCCTTTTAATATAATGGGGGCATTTACACTTGCCACTAATGCCCCCTGGATAATGCTAATTGACATGAGCTGATTAGGGTGTGCCCAGGCACATCCGGCACACCCTGTGCGCACGCCTATGATTGTAAGGTAGCACACTTCTGACTACAAGTCTCCCAAAATAATGCTAAGATTTGGCAATGTCACTACTGGCAGTTTTCTGGAGAGAAAGCTGTACCTAAGGACCGCAAGTGCAAGCTCCCCCCATGCTTTTGCTAGCTGGCAAGAGTGAAACCTGGCATGGTTACACAGTTTCATAGTTGCATACTTAGGCTGAAAAATTACACAAATCCATGTTGTTCAAGCAATAGAAAAAAAAAAATAGAATAAATAAATAGACCCCCCCCCCCATTTTACTATTATTACAGTATTTATATTGCGCCAGCAGTTTACACAGCACTTTACAACATAAGGACACGCAGTACAATTACAATACAGTTTAATACAGTAGGAATGAGAAGGCCCTGCTCGTTAGAGCTAATAATCTAAAGGAGGGTCAAGAGATACAAAAGGTAATAACTGTGGGGGATGGGCGGATAGAGAAAATAAATGTACAGTTGTTAGGTGGGAGCAAGATAGGTCCCTCTGAAGTGATGAGTTTTCAGGGATCATCTGAAAGTGGACAGAGCAAAAGATAGTCGGACAGATTGGGGTAGGGTGTTTCAGAGGACGGGAGAGAATCCTTTACCTACAGTTGATCCACAAAAAAACAAAAAAATAAAAAAGTATAATGTATGGTTCAATTTACTCCAGCAGGGGAAAAATAAGTTCCTCCTTGATCCCCCAGAAGGCAACCAGATTTTCCCTGGATCATCAATCCCTAGTGTTATTACCCATGAATGTTTATATCCAATTACCATATTTATCAGTGTATAACACGCGCCGGCATATAACACGAATCCTAATTTTAAGAAGGAAGTTTCAGGAAAAAAATAAAACATTTAAATACTGAACTTTTAAGCAAAATAAGTGTAGCTCAGGAAGTGGGTAAATCCTTCTGGGGCTGTGGTTAAGACCAGTGCACACTGATGCCTGACAAGGGAGGGCAAAGAGACACAAACTATTTGCAAGGAGGGGGACCTGTCAGCCAGTGTGTGTTGTGTGTTTCCCTTAGCTCCTCCTCCCCCTGTCAGGCAGTGTCATTCATTGCTTCCCCCCCTTGCTGGCATTATAATTTATTATTATTGCTCTCCGACAACCAACAGCCACAGCCCTTTTTTTTTTAGTCAGCTTTTCATGTAAATGATTTGTACCTGTACAAGCTCTGTCAGATCCAGCAGACACTCAGATCCGGCGGCAGACATTCTCCTGCTGCTCTGCACACAGAAGCCAGTCTAACTCTCGCGAGCAGTGCAGAGCATTACCATGGCTACGCTATGAGGGCTGCGAGAGTTAGACTGGCTTCTGTGTGCAGATCAGAAGGAGAATGTCTGCCGCAGGATCTGAGTGTCTGCTGGATCTGAATGTACCAGGACCCCCCTGTCTCTGGTGTCTGCTCGCCTGAGATCGCACCTCCCAAGGCACTATATGCGGTATGTACAATGCAGTTTTTAAACTATATCGGCGTATAAGATGCACATGCTATTTTCACTCTGTTTTCAGGGTGAAAAGGTGTGTGTTATACGCCGATAAATATGGTATATTTTGTGCATTTAGTACTGCATCCAGCTCTTTTTTTTGAAAAACAATCTACTGAACTGCCCAAAACAGGGGACTTTTTTGGACTTGTCAAGAATTTGGGTGTCTTTATAGGTGACATCTTTTTTTGTGAATGAGTAGGGTCAAATGTACCCCATACTCATTCATGCAGGGGAGTGGTATCTGGGCCCACCTTATTATTAAAGCACCCCCCCACCTGCAAATCCCCACAACCGCCAGGCAGGCCCTTGATACCCTTATGTGGTATGGATTTTTAGGGGGACATTACATTTTAGTTATTTATTTATTAATTTTTTGTTTGAGGTACCCCCTTAAAACCCATGGCAAAGGTTAACATGTCTACTGCAGCCATGAGCTTATTTTAACCTCTTCGGCCTCTTCACATGCTAGACAATGGGTCTTCAAACTATGGCCCTCCAGTTGTCCAGGAACTACAATTCCCATCATGCCTAGTCCTGTCTGTGAATGTCAGAGTTTTACAATGCATCATGGGATGTGTAGTTCTGCAACAGCTGGAGGGCTGTAGTTTGAGGATCCCTGTGCTAAACAAACCAAATTGGATGAAGAGGTTAAATGTTTTTTTTATTTTTTTTTTCATTACATTTTTTCCTATTAATTGCTTAAAAATGCAACTTTATTGCTATCACAAAGGGGCTGACAAGTACTTGATCTACTCTTTATCTATGCTTAGCTATGACTAAGCACTAGTTTCAGTGCGAAACGCATCAGTAGTTGGGTTTTATTTTACTTTGCTGTGACTTGTAGTGCTGTCCTTCTTTTAATAAAGGCTACAATTTGTTCAGAGTGCGGCTGTCCAGAGACAATTTTCGTTCTTGCTCTACTCTTTATCTAGTCAAAAGAAACGAGAATCTAATAAAGCTGAGTTTTTTTTAGTTCATCCAATGCAGAACATGCATTCCTCAGTGTTGCTACTGTATTTGTTGTGCTCCCAGGCTTCCAGGAGGAATGGAAGAGCATGGGAACCTGGAGGTCAAACCATTGGTGTGGAGCTCCTGTTTCCCTGCACCTCCTGAATTTTACTGAAGGCACCTGCAGGGTTCCTCTATGATTGAAAGCTGCCTAGCCATTATACTCTACAGTGTAATTGTTTACTTAATCTAGTGCTTCCTAGCCACACTTTTACATTTTAATTTGATTAATTGATACAGAGATGCTTAAATATAAGCTATCTGTGTACAAATGTACCAAGATTAATGGGGCTCCAAATGGTATACACCCAATGAGCTTCTTACCCCAGCTTTGGTAATAAAACCTGGAAGGTCATTGGTTTCTGGGCAGAAGTGAGCCTGATTTTGCACTTTTCAGCTTTAGTAAATATACCCCATTGTGTACTTAAAAGTGGGGTATGCCTGTATACCAAAATGGTATATCCACAGACACTTCCTTTCCTAGGGTGACGATACTTACTTTCTTCAATTGCAACATTGTCACCCTTTGCTGCAAGCTCCAGAGTTAACTTTTAGCAATACTATAAGCAGGAAACAGCTGTACTGATGCACAGTGCAATGACACATTCTGATGCAGTCACCACCCTAAAGCTGTAATGCTCATCCACTGCTGGAGTGCTCACACATCTACCAGAAGTTCCTATTAGGGCCACTTTTTGAATTGAAACTTTGTTGGATATACCATTGGGTATCAGTGGCTTCTCTTTATGATATCTAATGCAGCTTGGCCAGGATCTTTCAGAACTTTAAGAGGGATTAGCTCTGAGATGCAGCCGTATGGAAAATTGACCTGTAGATGATCATCTTTATATGTTGCAGTAGTCTGGCAGGACAGATTTATGATTTTTGGGGTCCAATGTACCCTCTTTTGATCCCCTTCATAATATGGTGTCTTGAGATGCTGCATGCTACTCTGTTACATATAAATAAGTTTGTTTTATATTAGGCCAAATGTCCATGGAGCATAAATATTTCCTCGTCCATATGCTGCTAATGAAGTGATTCAATATCATGAAACATGTAGAGGAAATATAGTCCCAGTGCTGTATATGGTTTAATATGTTTATCTGGATAGGTATAATTGCAGAAGGGACAAGTTTGTTACCTTTTGTATATGTTGCAATACATGGCCTACATGATTTTATCCGTGTATGTTTATTATATACTTTTAAAATGTAAATATTTACAAATTTTATTTTTGATGCCCAGAGAATCCACATTTTTGGGATTCGAAAAACATTTGTAGCATGTATTAGGAATGGTGGCACCCCTCTTACATACAGAATCCGAAAATGCCTTTGGAGCAATTGTATTTTTGATTTTTTTAGATTTTTTTTAATGAATAAGAATGCAAGGGCTGTTAATTACAGTATATTAAAAATAAAAAAAAAATCTTGTACCTCTATGAACATTACTTTAGAAAAAAATACAATAAATGCTCTAAAAAACTCTGCACTGTATTAAAGATTTTGCAAGCGATTTACTATTCTCGACTTTTCCCCCAGTGTGTTCAGATTCATTATTAAAAAAAATAGGAATTAACATTAACTTTACTATTAATAACTGTTCTAGTCTGAAAATGATTACCGAAAATGGCCCTGCAGATAATGGGAAATGTTTCCTTTTTCTTATTTTTTTTATATATCTGTCACTGGAAAACTTTATCTTATTTTAAATGTGATACTTTAGGACTATGCTTGGCTCTTTTATGCCCATAAGGAACTGAAAACCTTTTAATTCTGTGTTTTTTTTTCTCTACCTTGAGGGGTCCGTCCTTGCAGCATTCTGCAGAGTCATTATACCCTGGGTGCTGTCTTATGTTCATACAACAGCTCCCACTTCTTGATTCCACTTCATCTACTTCATGGACACAGACATTTGTTAGGCTTATTAGCTCAGCAGGAGCCCTATCATATTTTGTATCTTAGGCTGTTGGAGATGTCAGGAAATGGAAATGCTGTATAGCCTCCCTTTGTACACTTTTTCCCAGAGCCCAATAGAGCATCTAGATTCAGTCCTTCGCTGCCTTTAGATGCTGAAATCTTTTTTAATATGTCTAGCATCTCCATCTGTACCAATATCGCAACGAAGGCTTAGCCATGATTAGGCTGTCAAGATTTATTAAGTTAAAAAGTATCAAAGTTTCTAGTTGAAACCTTGGACCTTTAAATAGTCCACCTTCTTTTGTGTCCCTTCCCCCAACACCACACAGTCAATGTGCTTCACTTGACCTTGACCAATGTATGCACCCGAGGAACACTAATGAATTTGGGACAATTCATCTTGGAACTCCAAATTTAATCAAGTTGACATGTTGGGTAAAGCAGTCCTTAATTAACTCTTAGCATTTTATGTATTCCGTAAATTTATTGTTATATAAAATGTTTTATTTTCTTGTGTGCTGGGTGCGAATTGTAAATATTTTTCAAGAAAACAGCTTTTTTTTTTTTATCTTTGACTTTAGTTTTCACTTTAGCTCAACTTATAACCTACTGCCCTTCCATCTTTCATTCTTTTGACTTCTCTAAGCTGCTGGAAAGTGAAAAATGATTGGTTGCTAAGGGTTACTACATATTTCAATCTTTCTTGCACTTCAAAGTGCAGACTCCGAAGGGTGAGGTTTGTATTAGCTCCTTTATGTATACAGGGCCAGATTCACGTAGAATCGCCCTACGCTGCGGCGGCGTAACGTATTACATTTACGCTACACCACCGCAAGTTTTCAGCGTAAGTGCTTGATTCACAAAGCACTTGCCTGTAAACTTGCGGCGGCGTAGCATAAATCCGCCCGGCGCAAGCCCGCCTAATTCAAATGGGGCAGGGACCATTTAAATTAGGCGCGTTCCCGCGCCGAACGTACTGCGCATGCTCCGTCCCTAAATTTTCCCAACGTACATTGCGCTAAATGACGTCGCAAGGACGTCATTGGTTTCGACGTTAACGTAAATGGCGTCCAGCGCCATTCATGGACGACTTGCGCAAACAACGTGAAATTTTAAATTTTGACGCGGGAACGACGGCCATACTTAACATTGGCTATATCACCTAGAGGGCAGGTTTAGTTGTACGCCGTGTATCTTTACGGAAACAACGTAAATTTACAGCGACGGGCAAAGCGTACGTTCGTGAATCGGCGTAACTAGTCATTTGCAAATTCTACGCCGACCGCAATGGAATCGCCACCTAGCGGCCGGCCTAGAATTGCAGCCTAAGATCCGACGGTGTAAGTCACTTACACCTGTCGGATCTTAGGGCTATCTATGCGTAACCTGATTCTATGAATCAGGCGCATAGATACGACAATCGTATCTCAGAGATACGACGGCGTATCAGGAGATACGATGGCGTATCAGGAGATACGCCATCGTATCTCTTTTGTGAATCTGGCCCATAGTCTATTGTTTAAGTACTTAAATCGGGATGTGCGGCCCTCTCCTATGTCCAAATGTGTCATTCCATGTTATAGTTTCTTTATGTATATAGTCTGCAAGCCAATTCATATAACAATTTTCTTAGAAAAAATATTTCCCATTTAAATTCTATGCAAACCAAAGTACTGTGTGGTTTGATATATAGTATTTTACTGGTATTTTAAAACTAAAGAATATTTTTTTTTTTTACATTGCAGTTTTTGGAGCTAACCTTATACTTTTGCAGGTGTGATATACTGCCAGTGGTGTAACAATAGCCATAGCAGTCTATGCAGCTGCGGTGCTGTTGAGGCAATTTAAACGTAGAAAATCTGTGTGCTTTTGAAAATAACATATACCCATCACTGTATTGTTAAGACTTACTGAGGTTGCTGTTTAGACCTCGCCTATGCCCTAATGATGTGCAAATTAGCCTGGGTTTGATTTGCAGGCCATTCACTGAACACAGTCTGAAATCCACAAACCCTGATAATAGCGCCTCAACCCCTTTTTTGCCCTTTTTCACTGCCAATTTGCAAACTTTTTTGGGAAAAGGGGACATGTACTAATGTAAAAATATATTTTAATTTAAATGAGGTTTAAAGGGCAACATTAAAAATACACTATTCCTTTAACCACTTGCCGACCACCTAACGTTCATGTACTGCAGGTCAGCTCTATTGCACAAAATGATTTACCTGTACATCATTTCATGCAATAGCCACTGGGTGGTGTGCATGCACTTTGGAGGCATGATCACACACTGATTGGACAGAGGGGGAGTCAATCAGCGGTTTCGTCAGACCTGATATTCGCCAGCCACCCCTGATCGTTCCCGAGAGAAGTATGTAAAGAAGGCAGATTGCCATTCTGACAGGGTAGAAGATAGAGATCTTGTGTTCCTGCTAAGCAGGAACACTGATCTCTGCATTCACCCAGTCAGAGCAACCCCCACACAGTTAGCAAGCACCTTCTAGGGACACATTTAACCTTTTCATCGATCCTGATGTTTACTCCTTCCCTGTCAGTATTCTTAGAACATAATGCCGCGTACACACGCTTGGAATTTCCAACAACAAATGTTCGATGGGAGCTTGTTGTCGGAAATTCCGACCGTGTGTAGGCTCCATCGGATATTTGCTGTTGGAATTGCTGTTGGAATTTCCGACAACAAAAATTTAAGAGCTGGATCTCAAATTTTCCAACAACAAAATCTGTTCTCGTAAATTCCGAGTGTGTGTAGACAATTTCCGACGCACAAAATTCCACGCATTCCACGCATGCTCTGAATCAAGTACGAGACGGAAGCGCTCGGTCTGGTAAAACTAGCGTTCATAATGGAGATAGCACATTCATCACGCTGCAAATTTTGAAATCTTTTAATGCAGCTCATTCTGTTCTAACGGACTGCTCTTCTAACGGAGCAGTAACGAACTGAAAAACACGAGGCTGAAAAGCGTGAATTGTCTCTCACCAAACTTCTACTAACACAAGATTAGCAGAAGGAGCCCAAAGGGTGGCGCACTTGGTATTGAACTTCCCTTTTATAGTGCTGTCGTATGTGTTGTACGCGACCATGTTCTTGCCGATCGGAATTTCTGACAACATTTGTGCGACCGCGTGTATGCAAGACAAGTTTGAGCCAACATCCGTCGGAAAAAAATCCACGGTTTTGTTGTTGTAATGTCCGATTGTATGTACGCGGCATAACAGTGCATATTTTCAGCACTGATCACTGTAATAATGTCACTGGTTCCCCAAAAAGTTTCAAAAGTGTCGGTTAGGTGTCCTATATGTCGCAGTCCAGCTACAATCCAGGACCACGCAATTGTCAGTTAAAGTAACGCAGTGCTGTATCACAAAAATGACCTGGTCATTAAGGGGGTAAAACCTTCTGGGGCTGAAGCGGTTAAATGCTTGGGGAATGCCTCAAACCCACATATGAAGTGACACACCTGTACAAAATGCTGCTTCACATGTGGGTTTATCTAAAAGTGACAAAAAAAATAAAGCTTAAATTTATGCTAAATGCCATGTAAGATTTCCCTAAGATACAAAGGGTTTGGTTTGAATTTCAAGGAGGAATCCCACAAAAAATACTGGATGCAGTCCCCCCAGAATGAATATGATACCTTTATCATTTATGGGATTCATGGATTTTCAGGGGGACACCATACTGAAAAAAAAAGTTGGTTAGGGGTTTTAAGGGGAGAACCCACACAAAAAAGAAAAAGAAAAAAGCAACCCTCTTCAAAAAAAAAACTATCCCCATTGGACCCTACAAACATTCAGGTGCCAGCCAGGGAGCTGTCATTCACAGCAAGAGTGTCCGTCTGGAGAAAATCGCACCATCTTTGTCAAATTTGTTTTTCAGCTAGGTATTGGCGATATTCATTGTGATTGATGACAAATCTACAACTCTGGGCAACTTGATTAATTATGGATATACACTGTGGGGCATGTTTTTCAAATTCTTTATGTAAATAAAGTATCCAACAATATGATGCAGTACAAAACAGTGGCAACATCATGTAGAAAATCATACAGTAAAAAGAATATGCACATAAAGTCCAAAATGAATATCATTTGCCGGATGTAATCTATGAACATGAAGGGATTTGTCCAGTGAAAATTCCATTGTGGTAATCCATTACGTCTTCACTTCACGCTCAGTCGGATACCCAATTTTCAAGGAAAAAGAAGAGAAAATCAGAATAGCGTAAAAGGTACAGAAAAGAGCATAGGGGTGGAATGAGGGAAGAAAAAAAACTTTGCCGGGAAGGGTGTGTTAAAAGGAAGAACAGAAAGGAGTCAATCCCTAGAACAGATTTCCAGTAGGGCCATGCGCTCATCAGAATAAACGAACATGTTCCAGTAGAACCATCTTTTAGTATATTGTTTCTGACAGTTATGTACAGCACGGACTATATCTTGCAACTGGTTGGCTTGCTCCACCTTATTGAGCCATAATGAGATGGAAGGGGGGTTTTGGTCTTTCCATCGCAGTGCGATACAGGCTTTGGCAGCATTAAGGAAGTGACGAAGGACCGACTTCTTGTAGATCCAAACAGGGATAGAAGAACAGTGGAGAAGAAAGAAGATAGGGTTGTCCGGGACTGGAAAGTCTGTGAATTGTTGAATGAGTCTCTGCACCTCTTTCCAATAATGGTCTAACTTCGGGCAGAACCAAAATACGTGCAAAGGTGACATCTTCAGCATTGATCTGAGGTTTCAGGGTAGAAAATATGTCACACCGACGGGGTATGGTGCCATCGGGTGAGCAATTTGCAATTAGTCTCCTGTATGCACGTGCATATGGAGGACTTCAGACTAAAATGAATGATGTTCCGCTATTGATCGGGGGGACTTTTTTTTATGCAAAATATTTCTTTCTTGAGTGTGTGTATTATTTATTATTATTTATTTTGTATTTTTTTCGTGATCAGTGGTCTAAGTGAGGCTCCTGGTAAGCAACCCTGAAGTGGAGCCTGGTATGGTTCAGGAGTTGCAGGTGCACAGGGTCTGGTATGGATTTCAGGGAGGATCCCACACCATTTATTTTTTTTGCATAGGGATTATCTTACACATGTACCACACCCTCATAAAGAATAAGGTTCTGGTATTGATATTCAGGGAAAGTCCCCTATAAATCTATACCAGACCCATATATGAGCTTGGTATCTTTTGTTTGGGGGGATCCCATGATTTATTTTTATTTTTTCACAGGATCATTAATTTTCAAAGGGTTGTTGGTTGCTAGGATTATAGCAATAGTATAGCAATTGTTAGGATGAGAGTAATTGGTGCAGAAGCACTAGCAATTATGTCATCTTTATGGATGCTGGTTCAGTCCAAACCAAGGTTTGAACTGAATTTTCCATTTTCGGAGGTCCAGCAAACAGCCAAACTAAATTGATATTCGGCCCAGTCCAGCTTCTGGTGGCTGCAAGAAGTTAAACATTTAGCAGTGGTATTACTACCATTTCTGAATGTGACAGCTTCCTCCATGATTAGTTGTTAGGAAGCCAGAAGCTGCCAGTGTCCTAACAACCAAGGGATTATAAACAAATGGGTGGGCATTGAATATTAATAAAAAAAATTACGGGGTTACCATCAATATTCATACCAGCCCCTGCTGGCCTGGTATTGATTTTAAGGGGGAACCCCATGCAAAAAGAAAAGAAGAAAGTGTGTGATTGACCCAAAAATCCCTACCAGACTTTTATCCAAGTATGCAGCCTGGCAGGCCAGAAACCATACCAGGCCAATGCCCTTAATGAGCAGGGTACCTTAACCAAATCTGGTCACTGATGTCATGGTATTTTGCACGCTCTGCTATAGAATTTGGTGGAAACCCCACATTGTTTGTTTTTCTTTTTGTGTGTGGGGGACCCCCATTAACATCAATATCAATCCCTCATCTTGGATAAGGGTCTGGTATAGATGAAGGAAAACCCAGACCATTTGTTTACTAACAGAAGTAAAGCTCCTGACTGCCGACAATTTAGATACAAAAATTTTTTATGTGTAAATGTCAGTGTTGATGTAGCAGGTTGTATACATCATACAGATTTACCACTATATAGGCTGGGTCAGGCATTAAAATCTCAGATGCTAAAAGACCTGAGATTATCTGGAAAATGAATTGTGGAAGTTAATCACTACCTCCTCTTCCCTGATAACTTCAAACCTTCCCTCCTGAACCACACCAGGCAACATGCCCCCAACCTAGGGGGTACCTTCCCAGGAACCCCCCCCCCCCTGCAAAGCTCTCTGTTTCCATGTTGATAAGGATAAGGGACCCTTTCCCACACCCATGGCTGGTGGTTGTGGGGGTCTATAGGTGGGGCACTTATTGGAATCTGGAAGCCCCCTATAATAATAAGGGAGCCCCCAGATACCTCCCCCCTGTGTGAATGCTTACGAGTACATTCCTCATTCACAAAAAAAATGGAACCTAGAAAAAAGCACACTGAAACATTTGACAAGTGTAGCGGGTGGTTGCTACGAGTTATTACATCCACTGATATCACCCTGTTGCCAGACATCTATTATGCCACGTACACACAATAATTTTTCGGCTTGTAAAAAACAACATTTTTCAGCATCTAGAAAAAACATATTTTTTTCCAACTTCATCATTAAAACGACGTTGCCCACACACGATCGTTTAAAAAAATGCTCTAGTAAAGCGCGGTGGCATACAACACGTACAACGGCACTATACAGGGGAAGTTCCATGCGGATGACGCCACCCTTGGGGCTGCTTTAGCTGATTTTGTGTTAGTAAAAGATGATTCACGCTTTTCTGTCTGTTACAGCGTGATGAATGTGCTTACTCCATTACGAACAGTAGTTTTACCAGAACGAGCGCTCCCGAGATGGAGGAGCTCCTCCTGCACACAGTCTAGCACTCCATCCTTCAGTTCACCCAGCCAACAACTCCCCTCTAGCAGGCTGACTGAAGGAATATATAAGAGGCCCGCCCCCTGCCAATCTTAGTTGGGAATTGGTCAGAGATGCTACACTCAGTCCTGCCCCTTTTCCAGAACATTCTCACTGGAAACAGGGGAGGTGCCCAAAAGCTGAAGTACATGTCAGTCACATCCACTGCTACACTAAACCACTCCCTGCCCCAGATAAAAAACAAACAGGCCTAGCTCGCAGCATAGACCTGTTTAAATTTACCTGCACTGGCAGCTAACACCGAAAACCTCACATATAGCACCTATCTATGGTAGAGTGTGCTACACAAGCCATTATTAAAAAATAAAAATCCCTCTTTGTAAATCCATTCTCAATCATGGTGCGCAGCAAAAAAAAAAAAATCTGACAACCCAGCGCACATGACCAATCTCGATTATACCATTAGTTGAATGACAGCCCCCAGGCTATCATTAGCTATATAAGGGAAGGGGCAGGGACAGAGGTGACATACCGTATTTATCTGCGTATACCGCACACTTTTTTGCCCTGAATATCAGGGCAAAATCGTGGGTGCGCGATATACGCCGATACCCGCGCCGAGTTTGAACCACTGCGCCGGCATATACCGAGCGCAGTACACTCGGGTATAGTCGGGCAGGCTCGGCTCCTCTCGCGGTCACGTCCTGGATGTACAGGACTCACAGGACATGACCGCGAGAGGAGCCGAGCCTGCCCAACTATACCCGAGTGTACTGCGCTCGGTATATGCTGGCGCAGTGGTTAAAACTCAGCACGGGAAGGGGGGATCGAGCGGGGAGGACACCGCAGAAGGACCCCGGACCTGACGAGGACACCACCAAAGCCGCAGACGGACGCCGGACCCGACGAGGCCGCCGATGTACGCCGTGCAAGACACCAAAACTGTAAGTACTAAAATGTTTTTTTTTTACAGGAATGCGGGTCCATTTTAGGGGTGCGCGCTATACGCCAGAGCGCGCAATACCCCGATAAATACGGTTATTGCCCATATATGGCCATGTGGCCATATTTAAGCAATGATGTATCTCACCAATAAACTTGAGTTATTGAGGCATTCATGTGTTTTAGCATTATCTTAGAAACGTAAGTCCAACAATTGTTTCTGCAGAGCCTGGATCTCCTCCTGTTGCTGTTTCACCAAACTTTACATTTCAGAAAATGTTTCTAGGTATGTAATATTAACCGCTTCCCGATGGCCGCACACACATATACGTCGACACAATGGCACTCCTGAGCAGAAGGACGTGTATATATATATGTCCCCTTTAAAGAAGCGTCATTTTGCACGCCAGCCGGGGGCAAGCTCGCGTGCCTGCCGCAAGCTCCGTGAACCCGACCGCGGGTCCCCCAGACTCGATCGCCATGGGAATACCTGTGATCGTCTCACGGAGAGATAGAGTGGGGAGATGCTAATGTAAACAAGCATCTCCCCGCTCTGCCTAGTGACAATGACACTGATCTCCGCTCAGTGTAATCGGAGCGGAGATCAGTGTCATGTCACACACAGCCCACTCCCCCTACAGTAAGAAACACTCACTAGGACACACTTAACCCCTACAGCGCCACCTAGTGGTTAACCCCTTTACTGCCAGTGTAATTTTCATAGGAATTAGTGCATTTTTATAACACTGATCGCTGTAAAAATGACAATGGTTCCAAAAATGTGTCAAAAGTGTCCGATGTGTCCGCCATAATGTCGCAGTCACGATAAAAATTGCTGATTGCTGCCATTACTAGAAAAAAATAATAATAATAAAAATGCTATAAAACTACCCCCTATTTTGTAGACGCTATAAATTTTGGGAGAAGATAGTCACCGCTCCAATTTGGTATGTGGATAAATGCGTATCCTCTCAGAGAAACCCAGGTGCCGGCAATGCACAAAGCAATTGTAGAAAGAAATGTTTGGACAGCCGCACTCTGGAAAAACCTTCTTGGTTGCCTTTTATTGATAAAAGTTATCAAACACCATACATCACAGCAAAGACAGGGGCATACAGCTGACGTTTCGCACTACAATCAGTGCTTACTCATCGCTAGCATGTAAGAAAATGCACAAAAAATATATAGTATCAAACAAAACACCATGTGATCAACATCAACCAATAATACAGACTTCCCAATTGAATGAGAATCCATTGTGTGTGTCTGTTGATTGGATACCACTTATGGGTGTGGACACACTTGAAAACCATGCTACACCAGCTTAACCCTTTGTAACAAAGGGCTGTAAACTAGATGTGAAAAAAGAAGGAAAAAATCCTTTCAATGTGTGCATGGAAAGTGAATGGGCCACATATGGGTGTGGACACACTTGGAAACCATTCTGCACCAACTTAACCCTTTGAAACAAAGGACTGTGAACTGGATGTGAAAAGAAAGGAAAAATCCCTTTAATGTGTGCATGGGAAATGGATAAAATGTGAAAGTAAAGTGGTAAAATAAAAATAAATAAACTGTGTTGATATTATGGTGACATAGTGTAATGAAATTAAGTTAAATTCAATTAAATGAAATTAGTTAAATCCAAATATATGTGATAGTCAATTTATACAAAAAGTATATATATATATATAGAAGTCTGTCCCGTAGGGACAATATAGACACACTAATACTTGGAAAAGTGATACTTGTGAGAAATCTATATATGTGTTTTATTATCCAAAAAAAAACATGTATAAAAATATAAATATAAGTAGTGATGGTGAGAATGTGAGGAAATTTATATATATGTGTGTGGCAATTAACAACAATGCCACTATAGTTTATATGTAAGTGTCATCAAAAGCCTATATAGATCCAATAGGCATGTCAATTTGTGAACTAAACTTATAAAAAGATATATGTTTACATAAGAAATGAACAAAATTCATGATGTATTGTGTGAGAGATTGGCTGGAAATTGGTTGGATGGCTATGTTTTACCTGTGTATGTTTGCTATATGCAATGCATTATATTATATTATGTGTGGTATGGACATCATTTCTAAAATATAATAGTTTTTAGTCATACACACTGGTATATAATTCATACATAAAATTCATAAATGAAGTTAAAATAGGTACAAAGGAGTAAGATTTTACCAATATATCAATCTCTGTATGATCAAATCGCCCTAATAAAATGGCTATAAATGATCATGGTATAATTTCATTGTAACCATAAGTTCTCCATTTGCAACCCAACTTTGGGATACCTATGGGATATTAGCCAAATATCAATAATATATACACAACAATCCCATCAGTTGAAAGAAAATACATAAAAAAAAATATATTCATTATCTCAATGTGCATATTCCTGCACATATGGATAAAAGTGCATAGAGAAACAACGTATTGTGTTTAGTGTAATGGCCTCATAGTCGTATGGATACAAGTCAAGATGCTCAATGATCTGGCTATATGATATAAATATCCCGACATATGTATATAATATCCAATGTGGCTAGTCTTTTCTGTTCCATTATGGAGAATGTAATAGAAAAAGAAAAAAAAAAACAGAAAAAAAAAAAAAAAGACTTAATTACACTTATTTTTACTCAATGTTGTTTCTATTCTGAGAACAAGGCCCTCAATGTTAGTATTTTTTTTTTTATTATTGTTTTATTTTATGAGATCATTGAGACTGCCAATGTACAGACGCACAGACCAGAGCCCAAATGTATGCAATGTATTAATATTGTGTGATCTATATGGGATGATATGTCCGTGCGGAGACAGTGCTGGCTCAATGACCCTAAACAAAAAATGAAAAGTAAAACATGATAAATAAAATGATCCGAGAAAAAAAAAGAAAGAAATATAAACATATAGTTATTTATATTTGGTTGTTCGTTATACGTTATTGATGGTACTCGCAACATGGTTGGTGTGTATTGATAAGTTAGAGATACACGTATCTATATTTAAAAACAACCCTATGTTCAGGAGGCGAAAGGACATGAAAGAGAATATACAAGAACAGATTGACAAATGGAAAATAGATTTTTTTGGGAAAACAGAAAAACTGTGTGGAGAGAAGGGGAAGGTCTCATGAGGCAGCGCAGGCGCAAGGTGCATGTGATCCTTAGTCATAATAGTGGAAGACATCCCAATCAAAGTTCAACCCCCTTGGTATACGAGTATCCAAGGAGAATATCCAATAGACCTCACGCCTGCACAGACTCCTGAACCTATCCCCTCCTCTTGTAGGAACAATGATTTTTTCCATGCCTTGGATGTATAGGCTGGATGTATCCTTTGAATGTACAGTGTTCCAATGATGTGCTACATTGGTTTTGTGATTCTTTTCTATGTCATATAGGTGATCGTATAGTCTGTCCCTGAGTCTTCTTATAGTACGACCCACATATTGTATTTTGCATGAATCACAATTGATCACATATACAACGTATTTAGTGTTGCAATTGATGAATTGCTGTATTTCAAAACTTTTGTCATTGGCTTGCGAATGTACATGTGGCCCCAATTTAATATAACGACAGTAGTTACATCCATTTGTCCCACATTTGAAGGTACCCTTAAAGTGTAACCAATTGGTTTTGGTTGGTTTGGTCTGAAATAGACTCGGAGAAAGGGTGCCTCCCAATGTTGGTGCCCTGCGGGACACTGTTTTTATGTCCTTGGATAATATTTCTAGGTAGGCTGTGTCGATGTACAAGATAGGAAGATATTTTGTAACAATATTCCTGATTTTATCAAACTCTAAACTGTATGGTGTTGAAAAAATTGGTACAGTACTAAAAGATACATCTGGTTGCACACATTGAAAGGATTTTTTCCTTCTTTTTTCACATCTAGTTTACAGCCCTTTGTTACAAAGGGTTAAGCTGGTGTAGCATGGTTTTCAAGTGTGTCCACACCCATAAGTGGTATCCAATCAACAGACACACACAATGGATTCTCATTCAATTGGAAAGTCTGTATTATTGGTTGATGTTGATCACATGGTGTTTTGTTTGATACTATATATTTTTTGTGCATTTTCTTACATGCTAGCTATGAGTAAGCACTGATTGTAGTGCGAAACGTCAGCTGTATGCCCCTGTCTTTGCTGTGATGTATGGTGTTTGATAACTTTTATCAATAAAAGGCAACCAAGAAGGTTTATCCAGAGTGCGGCTGTCCAAATATTTCTTTCTACAATTTATAAATTTTGTGCAAACCAATCAATAAACACTTATTGCGATATTTTTTTTTACGAAAAATATGTAGCGGCCTAAACTGAGGAAAAAAATAAGTAAGTCATTTACATATTCAATGCTAAAATCAATGGAAGCGCCCCTTGCGGCCAGCGTAAATATGCGCCCAAGATACAACGGCGTAGGAAACTTATGTCGGTCGTATGAAGCCAAAATTCAGGCATATCTTACTTGCAGAATCAGGCGCATAGATACGACGGCGCATCCGTGCACTTACATGGTGTAAGTGCTTTAAGAATCCGGGCCTTAGAGTCAGTTTTTACTCCAATATATTAAAATGATATCTTGCAGTGAGCATGTCCTCCAGTACTATACACATTTTTTTTTTCCTAAAATCACCTCTTGGTTACCATGTCCAACATTTAAAAGCATGCAGTGTTTTTTTGTTTAACTGCAAGGTACAGGTGTGTGCGTTTACACGCATGCATGTCTTTGCATTTCGATGGGTAATGGGAATTTCATATATTTTTCTCCTACCTTTTTGATAAATATATTGGCCGATTAGATGTGGTATAGAGTTAATGTTAGATACGGTTAGATGATGGAATGGCTGCCAGTTTCTGTGCGGCTGACTTGATGAGATCTTTAGGAAGAACTCATATTACACATGGGTATAATTTCATCCTAGTGGAATGTGTCATAGTTTTTAACAAAATCCCAAACTACAGGAAACCCAATGGATTTGAAGAATAAAAACAAATTAAGGCAGAGCAGCTGCACCAGCTGTTGGAGATACATAACAAAAAAAAAAAAGATTCATAGATACAGCAATTATTTAATAGATATTATTCTAGCTCTTCGTAGGTATCATTATTGCCGTTATTTACAGCAATATAAAAATATACAAGTTATTGATTTAAGCTTTTGAACGTACAATTGTGTTTAAAATGCAGGATGTGTTGTGTTGGGATTTTAAGCTTTGCAGCCTTCACTTAGCTGTAATGAAAAACTAGCTGTAGCAGCGACAGAGAACAGAAAAAAAAAAAACAGTTTCTTGCTGTAAGAAAAAAAAAAAGTGTTTTACATTTCTGGCTGAAAAACAAGTTAGCTCTTGTTAATAGTGTATTGGCATTTGACTTCATTTCCTGCAGGAAATGAAAAAATATTAGTTTTTATGGATTATTATTTAAAACGGTAGATTTTATTATAAGCTTCCCTTTTAACCTCTCCTGCTGGTAAACTAGCTTTGGCAATATGTCTTGCTCAGGTCTAAAGTTCTTTAGGAGTTTAATGCATGGTGAGGTATATTTAAGAGAACCATATGGACTTATTTAAATGAGAACCCCAGGCAAAATCCAATGATAAACATGCAATGTAAATAGTTATGTACCTGCATCTGCAGTTACAGGAGTGAACACTCCTAACTTGCAGCAAAAGAGCCCTTGGTTCCAATCTCTACCAGGAAATTACATGATTGGAGCTTGCATGTCCTCCCTGTGCTTGCACACTACAAAGACATGCTGTTGCTTAAAGAGGAGTTCCAGTCTCCTGTGAAAAAAATACAAGTTTTAAAAAAAAAACACTCACCTGTACCACGATCCAGTGGTGTGCTCACCCCAGTTGGTTTCACCCCCTTTCTTCTTTCCTTGGCGCCAGCATCTTCACTATGGGCACCTGGCTGTGACAGTTTACAGCTTCACAGCCGAATGCCCACTGAGCATGCGCAAGCAGCGCTGTGCATCGTGAATGGTGGTTAAAGTCTTCTGATAAGTCCCAGAAGACTTCAGGGGGGAGGGAGGAGAACGTGCACTCTGGTCGCCTAGTCAGTCAAATCGGAAGTGGTAGTAGGAGTGGGTAACTGTCAAAATCTGGTACCTGCTCCCCTCCAAAAGGGAAAGTTCCACTTTAAGGACTCGTCCCTCGCTCCTTTTGAGTTGGCATTTTTGAGGAGCGAGGAACTTCCCCTTTTGGGTGGAGCTCAGCTTTAACCGCTTAAGGACCGCCGCACAACTTTTTACGTTGACAGAATGGCGCGGCTGGGCGTACAGGTACGTCCCCTTTAATTTGCCGCTGTGTGGTCGCACGTACGCCGCCAAGCTCCATGACTGTGCCGCGGGACCCGCGGACTCGATGTCCGCCAGTGTCCTGCGATCGGGTCACAGAGCTGAAGAACGAGATGTCAGTGTAAACACAACATCTCCCCGTTCTTCCTAGTGGCATTCACTGATCGTCTGTTCCTTGTCATCGCCCCCAAACAGTTAGAATTACTCCCTAGGACACACTTAACCTCTTCAGCGCCCCCTACAGGTTAACCCCATTCACTGCCAGTGTAATTTTTACAGTAATCAGTGCATTTGTATAGCACTGATCACTGTAAAAATGACAATGGTCCCAAAATAGTGTCTAATAGGTAGATTCAGTAAGAGATAGGCCGACTTATCAGTAGATAAGTCGACCTAACTCAGAATCTATGCCGACCTATGTTTAAGCGTATGCTCAAACAGAGATACGCTTAAACATATCTAAGATAGGTTGCAATATTTTGGATGGCCGCTAGGTGGCGCTTCCATTGTGGCCGGCGTAGAATATGTAAATGAGTTTATACGCCGATTCACGAACGTACGCCCGGCCGCCGCAGTCTTTTTACGCCGTTTCCGTAGCGCATTACAGGCCTAAAGTTATTCCATCTATTAGTTGGAATGACAATGTTAAAGTATGGCCGCCGTTCCCGCCGCGAGATTCAAATTGTTTACGTTGTTTTCGTAAGTCGTCCGCAAATCGGGATTTACGTCGTTTACGTCCACGTCGAAATCAATAGGCCCGTGCGGCGTACGTAACCGCAATGCTCACTGGGAAATGTAGTCACCCGGCGCATGCGCAGTGAAAAAAAACGTCAAAAACGTGAGGTCAAGCCTCATTACCGTCAAACACGCCCCCCTCCAAGTCATTTAAATTCGACGCCCTTACGCCCGCCCGCTTTAGGCTACGCCGCCGTATATTAGCAGGCAAGTATATTGACAATCATTACTAGCCTAGCTAATTTACGGCGGCATAGCCTAAACAGGCTAAGCTACGCCGCTGCAAAGTTAAGCCCATGTCTTTGAATCTACCTAATAGTGTCCAATGTGTCTGCCATGGACCATTGTTGGTGATGTGACTCCTCTCTGGGAGACTTCTAAAACATCTTCTGTCCTGCCCTAAACTGGGTCATTTCTGGAATCAGGTGCATACCAAGAAGAATAAAAAAATAAAAAATAAAAACTTCTCAAAGGCTTTATTTGGTTAGTTATGGTCCGTTAAGAGCCGGTTCACACTGGGGCGCCTGTTTTGTTATATCTGTTTAACCAATGCCAAAAAATCCCTGTTAACATTGCCAGATATCTTGCCAGCTGGTGACCTCTTGGGCTCTCTGCCTGTACTGCAGCAGGGGCGGATCCAGAGTCTAGTCTCAGGAGAGGCACTGCCAGAAAATACGTTTTTTTTTTGTGGGCAATTTATCGGGAAATGGCTGGTGTTAGTGCTTCAATCATCCTGACACCATGGTTGTTATGGTGTCAGGATGATTGAAGAGCTTTATTTCTATTATTACATTGTAATATGAAATGAAATGGTTCAACTCACCATAATGCTGAATCAGTGGGAGCCCAGAGCGTGTCACTTGCCACACATTGCGAATTGTTACTTGCCACATCACCTGCCACACCTTGCGCATTGTCACTTGCCACACCTTGCTGATTGTCACTTGCCTTACACCAGATGCAGATTGTCATTTGCCATGTCACCTGCCACAATCTGCAGATTGTCACTTGACACTGTACCTGCCACACTTTGTGGGTTGACACTTGCCACGCCACCTGCCATTGCGGATTGTCACTTGCCACATCTCCTGCCACACGTTGCGGATTGTCACTTGCCACGTCACCTGCCACACCTTGCGGATTGTCACTTGCCTGCTAAGGTGTTTTTTTGGTTCTCTTGCTGTGTTCCAGACTCCCAAAGTCAGTGAGGGCAGAAGTTAGTGCAGGGCAGGCATGGGCGGTGAGAGATGATCTCGCCTGCAGAGCCGCCCGCTATCTCACCAGTCCGCGGAGCTATCTCACCTGCCCGTGGAGCCGCTGGCTCTCTCAGCCACCCGGCCAGCAACAAATTTTTTGGGGTGGAAATTGCCCTGTTGCCCCCCTGGATCCGCCCCTGTACTGCAGTCCTATCAGTTACATTGTTTCTATGGACTACAGAACCCCTCCTCTGTATGTTATGGGGAGAAGAAGAGGGGGGGCTTTCTGTAGTACTGTCCTATTTCTGTTGCCATGATGCAGTAAGGTGAGTGAGGGATATCAGCCTAGGACAGGAATTGTGCTACTGGCAGGAACACCTAGTGAAAATAAAGAGAAACACTTAAAAAAGAGAAAATTAATGCAGCCACAGCTTCAAAGTACTTATAGAACATATCTGTTTTGGGTTTTGATACATTTAGGGGTCTATTTATAAAAATAAATAAATGTCACTGCATTTGCCCTGTAATCGTGAATAATCCCTGTAATTATTATTATTATTATTATTATACAGGATTTATATAGCGCCAACAGTTTGCACAGCCCTTTACAACATTAAGGGCAGACAATACAGTTACAATACGATTCAATACAGGCGGAATCAGAGAGCCCTGCCTGTAATGTCTCTAATATGTTTATTTCCTACGACTGTCAGCTCCATCTAGTGGTCAATATTCAGTATTCTCCTAATTGAGACGTTTCAGAAAAATACTGCTATATAGCCACTAGATGGAGCCGGCAAGAAAATAAACATATTAGACAAATGATGGTATTATTTGCAACAGCTGTGTGAATGCTAAGACATTCAAATAGCATTTTTTTCTATAAATAAACCCCTTAATGTTCATTCTTTCTTGTTGGAAGCTGATTGATTTCTATGTGCAATAACATTATAGGGATGGAAAAATCATGATTAAGATATTTTTTTCTTGGCAATAGCTGTATTGTAGTAACTGGCACTCAAGTGCACTGGGTCTGATACTGTTTATAGAAAGTTGCTGTAAATTACCCGGTGTCACCTATTTTGGACATATCTTTTTATTTATTTGAGAAATGTCCTATTCTGCATACATTTATGGGCAGAACATTCTGCCTGATCTGCAGTTTTTACTCGTCAGAAGAGTTGTATATTTCATATCTTTTAGTATTTAGTAACTAAGAGCTGTGATGAACCATACAGCTAGCACGGCTCCAATATATCCTTCTCTGTTTATTTTTGAGAACTGACAGTCAGACATAATATTGCACTGTTTAATGTTAATTTGTTAACAGGCTGTTCATTTATTCACTGGCCGTTTGGCAATCTGCTTCCGTTGTGTGGATCTTTACAAGTACAGAATTCCTTTCTCTATTATGTGCTTCTTACTAGTCCTTTGGCAGCAAGATATCATTTTTTTTTTCATGTCAATAAAAGGGGATATAAAAATAATACCACAGTGCTGCTGAGGCATACTCATGAGGAATATGTAGCAAGTGCTGGGACAAGAACACATTTGGAGCATTGCTTAAGAAATGTAAATCACACCCTATTCGTATTCTGAGTCAGCTTCTTGTCAGTGTATCAAGATGATTTTTGTCTGTTGTGTTACTATTATAACTGAGATTTGAGCTATGCAGTTTGAAAGTTGATTTTTTGCCTCTTTTAAAATCTACTATTCATGTTCCTGTCTTTTAAAAGTATGAAGGAATAATAGTCTTTGTGTATAAAACCCGGAAGAAAGGGAAATGTAGGATCCTTTTTATAGCAATAAATCAGATGTTTGCTTTCAGTTTTAATTGTTCAGTGGAAAAATGACATCTAGAACCTTATTCATATTGAACTGATTCATACACAGGTCTCTTTATATGCAGGGCCTATGCATCCTTAAATAAAAATTAAAATATATATATTGAATCTGAATTCCAGGCAAACATCTAAATACACAGTTGAAATACACACACAGAAAGGATATGAATTTCGGTCTATTCCTTTCCTTTTTCCATTTTCACATAACGCCATTTTTCTGTTACAGGTATAAACCCTGGATGGGATACAGTGACGGCAGTGAAAGAGAAGCGGCAGACTGGCAAGGTCATCTTTCTGCTTTCCTTGTTCTCTCTTCCTGTCAGGATAAAGGCCCGTACACACAATACGTTTTTTAGACGGGAATTGTGTGATGGCAGGCAGGAAAATCCGACCGTTTGTATGCTCCGTCAGGTTTTCAGCCAACAAATGTTGGATAGCATGCTTTAAAATTTTCCGGCAACAAATGTGTGTTGTCAGATTATACGATCGTGTGTACAGAAGTCCTTCGGACAAAACGCCAAAGTACAAACATGCATGCTTAGAAGCAATGCTAACCATAACACAACATTAGCAGAAGTTTCCCAAAGGGTGGCGCTAAAGAGCTGTTTTGTGTTGACAATTCTTTGCCGTTTGTATGCAAGACAAGTTCATGGGCAACGCCCTTCGGACAAAATTCCTATGCTTTGTCCGCAGAAAATCCGAGCGTGTGTACCAGGGTTAATACTTGTAGGCATTCATGCATGCAGCACACTTGATTGACTCTCCCACTCCCAGTCTAAGTGCTTGAGTGCTGCTGTACAGGGGATTGCAAAAGGCTGATATATTTTTCTGATGGATACCTGCAATACCTTTGATTCTTAGGTCCTAAACTCCCCTTTTGAAATGTTTTCCTGCTCTACTACCCCCCGTCGTGGATCTCCCTTTCCTTTAACCCACCTCCCCCCTTTTTTCCCTTTCTTCTGTTTCTGTTCCTGCCTCCCCTATATCTCTCTTGTTCTTTCTCTGGCTACTCCCCCTGTCATACTGTCGTACAAAATTATAAAATACCTGGTGTGCTTTGATGACAATAGTATGGCTGTTTGGGTGCAAGGACAATTCGTCTGATATTGCAAATCAAATATACCTGCCTCTTAACCATATCTATGCATTTTTTTATGTTTCACGCCAGTCTTTATGACTACGTTTTGGTTTGCATTTGTTTCCTTTCTGCTCAACCATTTGTTCGGTTGTACTGCAAGACATGAATGTGCTTGTTGATTCTTTAATACTGTAACAACCTGTACTGGTCATGTCACTCAAGTTTATCCGGAATCGTGAAAGGTGCCTTGTCATGCTGTTGTTGTTGATGCATACCATTAAGTAAAAAGAAAAAAAAAAGGCTGATTTCAGGGCAAATTCTCAGGTGGCACTCTTCCTCTTACTGACCAATGTAAAAAAGCATTCTTCCCCCTACTGACAGCCAACATAAAGAAACAGTCTTCCTCCTACTGATCACCAACGTAAGGGAGCAGTCTTCTTCCTACTGACCACATTTGTAAGGGAGCGTTATTCTTCCTACTGACCACCAACAACAAGGGCATTCTTTCCCCTAGCCAGTGCCACCAATCTAAGGGGATATTCCATCTTCTATTGATCACCAATGTAAGAGGGGCTTTCTTCCAATTACTTATCAATGTAAAGGGGCACTCCTCCTCATACTGACCTATGTAATGGGGCATTCTTCTTTCTACCCTCCACCCATATAAAGGAATAATCTTCACCCTACTGCCCACCTACATAAAGAAGCAGTCTTCCTCCTACTGACCACCAACATAAAGGAGTATTTTTCCTCCTATTTACCACCAAGAGAAGGGGGCATTCTTCTTCCTACTGAGAACAAACAAGAGGGAATACTCTTCTTTCTACTGACCACCAATGTAAGGGAGCAGTATTCCTCCTACTGACTACAATTGTAAGGGAATATATGATAAGGAAGTATTCAGCGCTGGAAAAATAAAATTAAACTAAAAAGAATTGCTAGCCAGCACTCAGGATAAATTCAGATAAACTTCCCAAAAGCAAAATATACAGTGAAACAGTGCAGCACAAAATTTTTATTAAATAAGAAATACAAAAAAAAAGTCCATAAGTAAAGGTGTAAAAGAGAAATCCATGTAGATTTTCAATTAAGTGGTGCAGATTCAGACCATGTGACCATATAGAAGTCCTCCACCATAAAGTAAAGATGGCCTCTCACCTCATAGATTCGACCTTAAAAAGGTCACTTAGCATAATAATCATTTACAGGTCCCAATGATATCGATCAGACGGTCACTTGGTAACTCCGGATGACAATAAAAGGCCCATAGATCACAGCAAAATTTGGACATATGGAATAAAAAGGGAAGAGAGATCTAATGCTCTCAGTAGCAAAAAGGCATTTATTAAAAGACAAACAGTCGGTACACTCACATGCTTCAGCACTCTCAGCCGAGTGCTAGGCTCACAGTCAGAAGACACTATCGAGTGTGTACAGCGGCGATCGCGGGTGACAAAGAGGAGGAGCTGCGTGTGACTATATCTAAATCATTGGGACCTGTAATTGATTATATTATTAGTGACCTTTTTAAGGTCGAATCTATGAGGTGAGAGGCCATCTTTACTTTATGGTGGAGGACTTCTATCTGGTCACCTGGTCTGAATCTGCACCACTTAATTGAAAATCTACATGGATTTCTCTTTTACTCCTTCACTTATGGACTTCTTTTTTGTATTTCTAATTTAATTTAATTTTTGCGCTGCACTGTTTCACTGTATACAATTGTAAGGGGTTAAACTTTTTCCTAAAGACCACCGACATAAAGGGGCAGTCTTCCTCCTACTGACCAACAATGTAAAGGAACAGTATTTCTCCTACTGACCAGCAATGTAAAGAATTATAAAATAAGATATACAAACATAGATACCTATATTGCTATTAATGTCCCAAATAAAGTGCTGATTAAACTCTAAACTTCATAAAGGTGCTGCATGCTCAAAGCTTCATCAAAGTCATATAGTGCTTCAGTGCTTCAATGTTCATGAAAGTGCTAAAAGTGCCCCACCTTCACTGAGTGATGTGACACATACCCTTCCTGTGTCTCTATTCACCAGAGATAATGGACTCCCAGCTTTTCAGTTTGAGGCTCAGTCAAGCTTTGTATCTGGTGGAGAAAGGTAGATCATACAGGTCCGGTGGGGATTCCCCCCAACGAGATTCTCAGTAGATCACACATGTAAACTAAAAACAGGAATGAGAAAACTGAGCCAATAGTGAAGTACTATAACGCTAGTGATTTATTGCGCATGTAAAAACAGGTACTTACTGTCATAGGCGTTGCACACAGGGTGTGCCAGGTGTGCCTGGGCACACCCTAATGACCCTGTGCTGGGAAAATTCCCTCTGCTACTTGGCTGCAGAGAAAGTAACTATGGAATCTCTGTCCTCAGTTCCTTTTCTCTGTCTCAGAAGTGATACATCAGGGGTCGGTTTAGACCCCTTACATTTCACCTAGTCCCCCATGGGGCTCCCAATTTTTTATTTATTTTTTAAATAAAATAATATTGTAAAAAAACTGAATATATTGTAAAAAATAATAAAATTGTAAAAAGGTCATAATAAAAAAAATAAACTGATACCAGTCTCTGCCCTTTTGACACCGTTCACTGCTTTACCAACACTGTTCATTGCCCTATTCCTTTGGGGTGCACACCCTAATGCAATAGGCTGCGCACACCTATGCTTACTGTACAGGACAGCAGTAAACACGGGGCATCAATGAAGCATGTAAAACTCTTTCTGAAACGCCATAACCAGAGTGCATTCCACCGCAACAGGGAGTGACGGCGTTGGAACTCGGAACAGGAAGTCATGCCAATGCCAACAGGGCGTCTTCAAAGTTGGAGCACTTTCATGAAGATTGAAGCACTACAGCACTTTGATGAAGATTTGAGCATGCAGCACTTTTATAAAGGTTGGAGTTTAATCAGCACTTTATTTGGGACATTAATAGCAATATATGTTTCTATGCACATTGTATTTAATTGCTAGAGCTGTGTATTTTATCATTTTTGAGTGTTTAGCACTTTTGTGTATAGCAGCTGAAATGACTTTTCTCACCTTTTTCAATACTTTATCATAGCACAAGTTTATATATATTTTTTCAATTTAAAGAACTATTTTTCCTTTTACTGACTACCAATATAAGGGAGCAGTTTTCCTCCTAATGACCAAAATTGTAAGGGAGCATTCTTCTTCCTATTGACCACCAACATAGAGGGCATTCTTTTGCCTACTGAACACCATTGTAAGGGGACATTCTTCCTCTTACTGATGATCAGCATACAGTGTCATTCTTCCATTTACTGACCAGTATTATTCCTAACCATTTCTACTGACCAATGTAAAGGGGTATTCTTCCTTCTACACAATACTGTATATGGTGTAACTCAGGGCCTGTGTCACATGACTTTGATAATTAGGGTTTGTTCAATGTTATGTTTTTCCTTCCTGATTGATGATGGGGTCCCATTAAAATTTTGCTATGGGTCACTGTATTTTCTTGTGCTCCTAAACATAGAGTTTCGTTTTAGGTGTAGTGTTTTATAGCAAGCGATCAGCATTCATCTTATACTTGTCTGGCTTCACCAGAGTAAATTATGTTTGGCTTCTATGAGTTATTGCACTATTGGTTACTGGCTTGATTTACATTTCTGCATTTAAAGGGTTTGTGTGTTTCATGTTGACATTTTTTTAAACTCTTTCTGCAGGAATCACAAAACAAAAGCACTTAGATAAAAGCATTTAGTGTGAAGTTTAACACACATTTATCTGTAGCAAAATACACAAAAATACACAAGTGTGAACAAAGTGTAAGGTAAATGCCATTTAAAATCCCAAATTAAACCTTGAGAGTCACAAAGGGATCTTATCCTAACTGCTAAGGAGTTTTGTTTTTCATAATAGGCAGATTAAAAAATGTTATTAGGAGTTTATAGGGTATTAGTGATGAAGGAAGAAGAGGAAAAAATATTACAACACAACATCAGAACATGCTTCGCTACTGATCCTCGCTATAAATGTATGTCCATATTCTCCATATTAACCGGTTCCCGACTGGCTCCTGTACATATACGTTGGCATAATGGCACGGCTGGGCAGAGTAATGTATATACGTCACTTTAAAAGTCCCGCCGGCGGTGCGCACCTGCCACAAGCTCTGTCACCGCGCACAATGGACTTGCAAACTTGATGTCTGCCAGTGTCCTGCGACCGGGTCACAGTGCTGCAGAACGGGGAGAGGCAGGTGTAAACAAGCATCTCCCCATTCGGCCTAGTGACACAGCCACTGATCGTCTGCTCCCTTTCATCGGGAACAGCGATCAGTGACATGTCACTCATAGCCACGCCCCCTAACAGTTATAATCACTCCCTAGGACACACTTAACCCCTTCAGCGCCCCCTACAGGTTAACCTCATTCCCCATAGCATTGATCGTTGTAAAAATGACAATGGTCCCAAAATGGTGTCAAAAGTGTCCGATGTGTCCACCACAATGTTGCAGTCATGATAAAAATCGCTGATCGCTGCCATTACTAGTAAAAAAAAATATTAATAAAAATGCCATAAAACAATCCCCTAATTTGTAGACGCTACTTTTTTCGCAAACCAATCAATAAATGCTTATTGCGATTTTACCAAAAATATGTAGAAGAATACATATCTGCCTAAACTGAGGACATTATATATATATATATATATATATATATATATATATATATATATGTATATATATATATATTTTTTTTTTTTGGGGCGGGGGGGATATTTATTATAGCAAAAAGTTAAAAATAAAATATAATTTTTTTCAAAATTCTCGCTCTATTTTTGTTTATTGAGCAAAAAATAAAAACCGCAGAGGTGATCAAATACCACCAAAAGAAAGCTCTATTTGTGAAAAGGACATCAATTTTGTTTGGGAGCCAAGTTGCATGCCATGCAATTGTCAGTTAAAGCAACACAGTCCCGAATCACAAAAAGTCCTCTGATCTTTGGCCAGCCAACAGGTCCGGGGCAGTAGTGGTTAATCACGTAGACCTTAGGTTTAAACTGAGAGAAACCTGAATACTCTCTGATGTGTAGAATTGCACACCACAAATAAACTCAAGAAACCCACTTGATATACCCTGAAGTATCTGTGGCCAAAACCTTTTTTTTAGTATTGAACAGAGTAGGGAAAGATTACATTTTCTATCAATTTTGCTGTCTGTGTCCCCACTAGGTATATTCACTCAGTTTATGTGTCCAGTTATCACCAATGTCAAGTCTTCCAATATTTTCAGGAGACACACAACTTTATTGGTCCCTCTACCGGTCAACCTAAACTCCCAGCTCATCTACCATATGTTTGTATGTACTGATACAATATATCTATGTGACTATTTGTATATATTATTACATATATATTTTTTTTGCGTTCATTGATATACTCTTTGTTTGCTCAGACTACTGCCCCCCATTGGTTCCTGACGAAGCCCCCTTGGGCGAAACTAGTAGAACCGTTACATGTGGGATGAAATGAAGATCACCTGCATCTTTATGCACTTGAAGTATCATTTTATTTGTTAGTCTGGAATTTGTCTAGTATGCATTCTATAGTATTCAATGTATATTTTTTTTTTTTTTTTTTTTTGATTTTTCTATGTCTTTTTACAATGAAAATCTTTTTATAAAATAAATCTTTTTGATATTCATATTGGTGTTGTGGCTCTCATGATTGAGGTTTGACCAGGCCCACATATTTTCATATAATATTACTGTTCATGCTTTAACAAGAGTCCCCATATTTTGCCTGTATAAGGTAACCCCTATAAATCTTCTTTCTTAGAGGGACTTGAAAGCTGACAGTCAATCCTTTGTAATTAATGTTTATGCTCTGTCAATCCACTTATATGTTTAAAAGAAGTCTTCTATTGCAAAATCTCTTCTATAATTTGTTGTCAGCTGAGCTTGGGAACAATTTTTATTGGTTTCCTGTAACTTAGGAGTGATATAAAAGGTCACATGGTAGCTGCAGGGAAAAAAATGTAAAAGTGTCCCTGCAATGTTAGGTAGCATCCATAGATAGAAAAAAGCTCACTGTGCTGCTCTGTCATAAGGATATTACTACTAAATGCTACTTCACCGAGGTCCCAGCATCTACTGCTCAAGCAATTATTATAGTCTGAGCACAAGTCTTCAGTTCATCCATATTCCTCCCTGCGTTATCACATGCTGGAGCTCAATGCATGGAGTGAGGTGTCTGTGAAAAGGTACATTTTCTTACAACACTTACAAATACTTTGTTATAGTTAGAAAAGGGGAGAGAGAGAGAGCTGCAGGGGTACAACATGTAGTCATTGTGAATAGATGCTGCACAGTAAAAACTTCTCAGCTTGTCTACTTGTTGTAATTCTCAGCATTTGTTGTTATATTTGCGTGAACATTATTCTTATTTTTCAAGTGAATTGCACAACTTTGTACTGTATAGCCTCGTACACACTCGCGGCTTTTCGGCAAGAAAACTGCTGGCAGAGCCTTCTTGCCGAGTAAACCGTGCGTGTGTACGAGGCTTTCAGGTTTCTCGTCAAGAAAACTGCCCAAAATCTCGACGAGAAAAATAGAGAACCTGCTCTCTATTTTCTCATCGTGATTCTCGGCCGTGTTTTGCTGCCGAGAAACCTGAGAGTGTGTATACTTACCTGTCGCCGTGGAAACCCGTGCATGCTCAAAATGACTTTGCCGCATGCGCAGTAGCTTCCTAAGCATAGGTAGAGTGTAGCAAGATGGCGGCAACGGCATCGAATGTGGCGAGCGCATGCTCGTCGTAGTCGATGACGTCACCGCGTTCGTTCCATTCAAAAGAACCATGGTTCTTTTGAATGGAGTGTCTGTACACCCGGCCGGCAAGAGATTCTTTTTTTTTTTTGTAAAATTATTTTTTTATTAAGTTTTCAAAACACATATACAATAACAGGCCACATATGTGACCAACATTGACCGGTTAAAAGAAAAGGAAGGGGGGGGGGGGAAAGAGGGGGGAGGGGGGGGGAAGGAATGGGGGGCCCAAAATGCTCACATTGAGCCCCGTCAGCAGGTGCTGAACGGGCTAGGATGGATGGAAATGACGATATGGGTCAGAGCACAACCGATCCCCCCCATACAATATACCTGAGACTCTTCTACCTACACCCAGCTCCAGTGCCAAATCCAAAGACGTATGGCCCCATTCTCTCCCAAGGTGCCCATCCATAGCATTAGCTTACCCCAAGATCCTCCACAGACCTGAATTGTCCCCCCTATGCGTGCGGGTCGTAGTTCTCCCCAGTTCCTCCCATTCAGGATTCCCCGACCACTGTAGCTGCCAGGCACTGAACTTCTCCATCGATGTGACTTAGTCTGATACCGTGTCTGTGGAGGCCATCCAACCCCCCCACACCTTATCGAACTTGGTCAATGCCCCTCTACTCAAGTATGTGGCTTTGTAAAATGGGATGGCTTTGTTGACTAATACCTTCCAGGCTGTCACCGTCGGGGCAGAGGAACTTTTCCAAGAAAGAATGATTCGTTTCTTAGCATAGAAGAGCACAAGAATGAGAAGCGTCCTTATAGCCCTAGTCGTCGCTAGGGGTTCGACCAAAAGTAGCAAGCACACCTCTACCGTCATGGGGATTGAAATAGTAGTGACCGACCGGATGCAATCTACCACTGCCTGCCAGTACGCCTGAATCTGGGGGCACTCCCAAAAAATATGCATAAAATCGGCAGTAGGCGCGGAGCACCGCCAGCAGGCCGATCCCTGACCCCTGAACATTCTAGCCAGCCTGGCAGGAGTCAGGTACGCCCTATGTAGGAACTTGTAATGTATAAGTCTGTCTCTTGTAGAGACTAAGGCCTGGAAAGCCGCCCCCCAGACATCGTCCCAGTCGTCTCTGTCCAATCCCGTGGTCACCGAGTCCCAAGCACGCCTACAAGGCGACAGCAACCCGGTGGTCTCGGGGAAAAGGTCTTTATAGATGCTGGAAACCTCCTTGGGAAGTGGTTCACTACGAGCCACGGCAAGAGATTCTTGCCAAGAATCTCGTCAGGAATTTTTTTTTTTTCCTGAAAATAAGTACATGAATGTTTATTGGTACATAGGGGGGCTGGAATTTAGCCTTTGAGGCCTTGTACACACGAGCAGAATGTGCGATTAAAACGGTCCGCGGACCGTTTTCATCGGGCATGTCTGCTGGGAGCTTTTGGTCTGATGTGTGTACACACCATCAGACCAAAATCCCTGCAGACAGAGAACGCGGTGATGTAGAAGACACCGACGTTCTCTAACATGGATGTTCAATGCTTCCACGCATGCGTCGAATCAATTCGATGCATGCGCGGGATTTCGGGCCGCTGGTTATACGTCATAACCAGCGGACATGTCCGATGAGTCGTACTAACCATCGGACATGTCCGAAGGACATGTTTCCAGCGGACAAGTTTCTTAGCATGCTAAGAAACTTTTGTCCGCTGGGGACCTGTCCGCTAGGCCGGAAAACTGTCCGCTAGGCCCTACACACGACCGAACATGTCCGCGGAAACTGGTCCGCGGACCAGTTTCAGCGGACATGTTCAGACGTGTGTACGGGGCCTAACACCCACACGCTGCACATATGTGTCCATGGACAGCCTAGGTTTCTGTGTTTAGAGTACACTGATTGTGTACTCCTTAGTACAGTGACTAAGCTGTCAGAGACAGCTCTCAAGCTCTTCAAATGATAGGGAGCCAGTGGAAGCGCATGGGCTTAAACACCCACATGCTACACATACGTGTCTATGGATGGCCTAGGTTTCTGTGCTGAAAGTGCACTCATTGCATGCTCCTGGCCCACTGAATGAACTCTCATAATTAGCCATCAGTCTTTTTTTCATGTTTGGGAGCTGAAAGGAAGTGTTCCCCATCACGGGACTTCTGTGACAGCCAATTACAGTGGTCACATGATCGGAAAGTCCACCCTGCCCCCCACCACAAATGACACTGTGGCCGGTCAAGAAGGAGTTTAAATGTGTAGCTATATGTTCTCCCAGTTTGACACCACTACGATGGAAACACCCTTTCTGGTGACAAATATCTAAGAGATTTCTCTGACTTATGCCCCGTACACACGATCGGAATTTCCGATGGAAAAAGGCAGATGGACAAATTTTCAGGGATAGTACAGGGACCAAGGTAAATAAGATCATACAAACATAAAACGTGAATTAGGTTTTTTGATATATAGATCATTTCTAATATTTTGACAAATAAATAAATGTTGATTTGTTCTGACAGGTTCACTTTATCTTTTCCAGAAGGCATACAAATAGTTAGCGAAGCTTAGCTGAATTCTCGTCTGAGTTTAACATTATTAAATTATGTATTCATTTCTAAGTAGTCATTTTCTGTTTATACTATTTGAAAAACGAAATCGTTGAGAACATTTTCCTCAATCCAAGTTAATTTGTATGGCAATACATGTTCATACATATCCCATCATAGAAGGTCACTTTTTATCACTGCAACTGTTGATTGCTTCAGGCGACTTCATTTTGCAATTACACTCTGTAATGTCCTTTTCAAATGACTTAAACACTACCTGTTTAAATGTAAACTTGTCTGGATATACTCTATACTTGATAATGCCTACATTAATTCTAGTTCATACTTGCTTGTAATTATCAATGCCGTTGATTTTCATTCTGCATGTGGCGTGTACGGTATTTTGAAAAACTATTTACTCATAAAGGCTGATGGTAACTAAGCATATCCCACAAATAATATAATCTGAACTGTTCAGTCTTTGTTATGCTTTAGTGCTTATTATGTTCCACCATCAAGAGGGATGGTTTAAAAATTCATATATTTGACCACTTAAGGACCTTGGCTGTTTTTCAGATTTGGCGTTTACACGTTTAAAACTGTTTTTTTTTGCTGGAAAATTTCTTTAAAACCCCCAAACATTATATATATTTTTTTTCTAACACCCTAGAGAATAAAATGGCGGTCATTGCAATACTTTTTGTCACACCGTATTTGCGCAGCGGTCTTACAACCGCACTTTTTTTGGAAAAAAATCACTTTTTTGAATAAAAAAATAAGACAACAGTAAAGTAAGCCCAATTTTTTTATATATTGTGAAAGATAATGTTACGCCGAGTAAAGTGATACCCAACATGTCACGCTTCAAAATTGCACCCGCTCGTGGAATGGCGTCAAACTTTTACCCTTAAAAATCTCCATAGACGTTTAAAAAATTCTATAGGTTGCATCTTTTGAGCTACAGAGGAGGTCTAAGGCTAGAATTATTGCTCTCATTGTAACGATCGCGGTGATACCTCACTTGTGTGGTTTGAACACCGTTTCCATATGCGGGCGCTACTCACGTATGCGTTCGCTTCTGTGCGCAAGTTCGTCGGGACGGGGCGCTTTAAAACATATTTTTTTGTTTTCGTATTTCTTTTAATTTATTTTATTAATTTTTACACTGAAAAAAAAATGGATCACTTTTATTCCTGTTACAAGGAATGTAAACATCTCTTGTAATTATTATTATTATTATTATTATACAGGATTTATATAGCGCCAACAGTTTACGCAGCGCTTTATGTAATAGAAAAAAGCATGACAGATCCTCTTAAATATGAGATCTGGGGTCAAAAAGACCTCAGATCTCATATTTAGACTTAAATGCAAAAAAAAAAAAATTGTCATTTGAAAAAAATGACAACAAGAAAATATTGCTTTAAGAAGCATGGGCGGAAGTGACGTTTTGACGTCGCTTCCGCCCTGCTATGCTATGGGGGACGGGTGGGGGTCATCTTGCCCTCACTCGCATCCCCAGCAAGCAGGAGAGAGGACCTGAACACCTCTGCCGATGCCGACGGCTCCGGTAAGCAAGGGAAGGGGGCGGGAGAGCGGCGGGAGGGGGGCCTCTCCCGCCGCCAATAACGGTGATCTTGCGGCGAATCCGCCGCGGAGACCACCGTTATCGTTTACAGGACCGCTCAAAGAAAAGATGGATATCTCGGTTGTGGCAGCAGCTGCTACCATTACCGAGATATCCATCTTTTAAAAACAGGATGTATATATACCTGAGCGGGTCCTTAAGTAAATCTTTGATGCATTTGGAAGGGCAGTTTTCAGTTTTTTTCTTGATATAACATTTTTAACTATACCAGCTCATATGATTCTTGAGGGCCCAGCTGGTGGGATACTCTCCTCAATGCTGTATCCTGGCCTAGGCCAACAAGGCCCAGTCCTAGGGCAGCACTTTGCAGGGGGGAAGCACAAAAAGAGTGTAATGCAAGCTGCTTCTAATTTTGACTGTTCTATCATCCTGGACCACAAACCTTCCTCACTGTGCTATATGTTTTCTGCTGCACTATTGGCATGGTTATATCTTCTTAGTCCTCTCCATAAAATTATCAGAAATGTTTTTCATTTTGGATAGAGTAAGGCCCCTGTCAGTTTAGTTTTTACCATCCCTGTCCCTTTGCAGAGATTTCCCTTCTCTTCCTGCCCCATAGCCAAAAAGGAAATGAGAGGAAATCTATGCAAATTAAGGGAATCCATTGCCCCCCAGGCTCTAAGAACTAGTGTCCCCACTCGAAAATTCCAGGGTGGGTCTTTAACAGAAATGGGTGTGGCTTTGACAGGAAGGGGTGGGTCATATTTAAATTAGGGGGCGCGCAAATTTAGTCAGGCCTAGGGCAGCACAAAGTACACTACTGTCTCTCCTCTTTAGTGACACAATTCGGTCCAATGAACCAGAATTGTAAAACCAAAGTGTAAAGTGCTTGACCTTTGACCTGATACTAGTGCTCCTCATAAAGGAACAGTTGGAGGTGGGGGCAACTTTGGGAGGCCATCACCTATGTTGCCTGCGCCATTGTAAAAATCCTGCAGCTTTAGTCACATCACTTACCTGCAGTGAGGAATGTGCCACTTTGTGCAGACAGCTGGATCCTGAAGAAATCTTCACTGCAAGGAGTCCCAAGTCCTCTTCTTGTTTCCTGAATTTCCAGTGCTGCAGACGTTAACAGATTTGGGTCCTCAGGTAGAACTGCAGTGCAGATGGTCCAAAGAAGACACTCCTCCTCGTTCTCCTTCCTTCATTGACGAATGTTCTTTCATTGATTACAGGGCTTATAACATGATCTGTGAACGGGGAAAGTCTGATCAGTCACAGGACCCTTTCCTCCATTCACAGAAGAGGAAATGGCATTTCCTCCATTCACAAAAGAGGAAAGGGCATTTCAGCAGTAAATATTTTTCCAGGATCCAGCTTCCTGCACAATGTGAGACATCCTTCATTACAGGTAAATGTTGACTCAAGCTGTTTTTGTAAACTTCAGCTTTAACTGTAACAAAGAAAGTGGTGTTATGCGTCTGGCTGTTCTGTGCAATGGGGTGTTGTAAATCTCTGGACTGGAAGGGCAAAAATACAGTTCCTTTGGAAGGTAAAACAACTCCCTTATGTGCATGTTGTCCATGTGTGTAACTCTTTACAAGGCATTTAATAATATACAAACAGTATCTAAAAGACTTTATACAATATTTTGCTGTTATTCACAACATTCACTGCCCCTGAAAAAGCTATCTACAGTCATATAAAAAACATACAATGGACCAGTTGGGCGGAAGCATTATTTGCCAATTATGCTAACCAGATATCCAGAGTTCACCCCCTAGTAGTGTTGTCCCCTGGTTGCCTTTACTTTATAATCTTGACTCTGTACTTCTCCACATACAGCTTCACTTTGTGTCCTGGAATTGAAGAATGATCACCCCTTCAAGCAGGGTTAATGATAAAATACATAAACTTCAGAGAAGCAATAATGTCTTGCAGCATCCACACAAAGTATGATAGGAAAAAATACCCCTCAACATGAATATTTGGTCATTTTATTAATGTATTGAAAGATAAGGCTGTCCATCTTATGAAAGGCTAGTTACTGATGAACACTCCATAAACATATCTGAATTCAAAAGAGACAATTGTCCTTCTTACATGGAAGAACATCTTGATTTTCAAATGTTCTACTCCACATGAGACCTTTTCATAAGGTATACAGGAGGCCTTGCCTTTATTGCTGTGTGCTCATAAATGATTCATGAATTTAAAATAATTCAGGCCTCAGGTATATATTTTTCATAGCTGTCCTGATTTAAAAAGTAGTTTATTTTCACCCTTTGCTTTAGTGTTCAGCATCTGCAATGATGACTAGTAAGCATAACCTGCTTTTTTGCTGCAAATTAGACTTATACACTCTTTGGTCATTATTTGCTTTGTTTATACTGATATTATTGAGATTGCTCCCAAGGTCAGCATCATACATTATTCAGTATCTACCAAGACCAGTTTTAAGGCTTGTGAAAGTCCAAGGGAAAAAATTAAACTGATTGTAGGAAGTGATGATCTTTCCTGATGGAAGTTTTGTGTTTACTGTCAGTTTTGTGTTACAGTCATAAGGGCATTAGATATAGTGGGATATGCATGTTAAAAGACAATAAATAAGTACAGAAAGTGCAAGTTTCGTGTTTATTATACATTTCAATTGTATAAATCACCATGATTTTAAGAGACACTCTGCCTAGACATAAAAAATGTTGCATACAAATTAATACAAGCAGATGACTTGTACATGGCATTTGTTAATTGATTATATGAGATCTCCCCCAACTACAGTCCTTTGAAAGCCGGTAACCTGATTTTCTGTAAATACCTAAATATGAGCCAGCAATGTTGTTTGGTAGGGTCTTTCAACCTTCCAAATATCTCTGAAGTCTGATGGCGATCCAGTGTAACCCTATTGTGGTCCAGGTATGCTTAGCCCTTATCATTTAAGAAGAAAGATCTTACACCCCTGACACCAACCAAAAATGTGTGAAATAATCTGTAAATTTGTAGGTTGTAAAATTTGTAACCACAGAAACCTGGCAGCATCATCAGATCCAACAGGGAAAGACTTTAGAACCATAATACTTTGTCCACAAGCTATTTTGACCTTCAATATATATATATATATTGAGACAGAAGGCAGGTAAAATCACCTGGTTGCATCCAGGATGGAATATATATATCCCAGATTCAGGCTTTATGTCAATTTATACCACTAGGGGGAGTGCTGGGAGTCCTGCAGGGAAGAGTTAATGAGCCCAGCTGAAGTTAGTGGGCTCATTAAGACCTCTACAAGAACTCCCAGCATGCTAAGATAGATGCTCCAACCTGGAACCAGATCTGTGTGTATGGACTGGGGAGTGTGCTTTCTGTGCGGTGAGACAAAGCCTGTGTGGCTAAAATCTTCTGAAAGCAGGGAGATAGGGGCTGGGGCAGCACAAGGCTACACCTAGTCGTTAGTTAGGGAAACCAACGTGTGTAGTGAGCGGTCAAGATGACCAGGATTTCTTTTCCTGTTCTTTTGTTTTCGGTTATATTTTTTCTGTATATAGTTCAAATAAAACCGCACCCTTTTGTTTTTGTCACCTACCTGTCTGCTGTGCCTAATTTTGTGTGGTGAACCCATCCAGGGGGTCACACACACCAGCTGCCGAGCTAAACCCCTCACAATATATATATATATATATATATATATATATATATATATATATATATATAGTGAAAACTGGGCACATTTAAAAGCTGAATATTGTATAATAATAAAGATGAATCTTGTAGTCTTTTTCTGGCTTTTTCAAGGCAATTTTTTTTGTGAGGGTCATATAATAAGGCTTAAAGGGACACATTAAAAGACACAATCTCTTTAAAAAAATGCTTGAGGGGATGCCTTAAACTGCCACGTGAATGTGCTTTCTGGGGGGGACCCAGGGTTACGTCATTGACAACATACGGCCATGACCACATTTGGTCCATGACATCAGCCAGCATTGCCAACATATGTTTGGGGCAGGTCATGGTGTTTGTGTTGGCAGGTCATTAAGTTCATTGTAATTCCTGATAGGTCTACCTTAACATTATTGACTTTGGATTTACATTATGGGATGTAATAAAATACCTTTGCAAAGGTGCTTGTTTTAGGTACTATTTTATTTTTTTATTTTTTTGTGAATGAGTAATGAGGGGTACTATTTACCTGGCAGAATACCTTGTTCCCATAAGGGACCCTTGTTAAAGGCATGCGGCCTGGTATAGTTTAGAAGAGAGGCAAACACTCACAGTTCCTTTCTTTCCTGGGTAGCCCAGCCACATGCTTGGATAGTGTCTGGTATGGAAATTGAGGGGTACCCTATGTCTTATGCCTTTTTGTTTTACTCTTTTGTATGGGATGTCCCTTAAAACTTATTTGGATAAGGGTCTGGTATGTATTCAAAGCCTTTTTTTTTCTTTTTTTTACGGAAAAAAAAAAACAATATCAGACCCCTCTCTAGGATAAAGGTCTGGTATAAATTTTACAAGACAAGTAGCCTAATATGTTTTAGGAAGAGGGAGGGCTCATGCCCACCCCTTTCTTGTGCACCCAAGCTACATGGCTGGAAAAGGTAATGGTATGAATTTTTGTGGGGGACCTCATGCAAAAGAAAAATGGCATAGGGTCCTCCAAAATCCATGGAAAATCCCATATGCAGCTTGGCTGGTCGGAAAGGAGAGAGGCAGGGAGTGTGCACCCCTTCCTCCTAAACCATAGAGGCCACATGCCCTCAACATAGGGTGGGTAACTTACTAGGGGGCTCCTCTTTCCAAGGCATTGTGTCCCCATGTTGATGGGGATAAGGGCCTCATCCCCACTTCTCTTGTCTGGGGGATATGGGGGTCTGTGTAAAGTAAAGAGAAAGGGAAGTAAAGGGAAGTCCCCAAATATCCACCCCAACATGAATAATGGTACAATACATTTGCAAAAAAAAATGGAAATAGTATTTAAAACACACATTGTTGAAAAAGAAAAGAAAAAGGTCCCACAATGTAAATTAAATATCTAATAATATAGATCCATTGTCAGTCATCATGGATTACACACAGATGACCTAATGATACAAACAAGATGATCTGAGCTTATGATTCTCTTTTACCAGACTTGCTGCACATGACAGCTTCTCAGCTGCTGAATGTCAACTAACTGACCAGTGTTACGGGCTATTGTCCTTGACCAAAAATGATCAAAACCATATTTGGTCAATGGGATCCCTGTTGGCACTTCCTTCCACCCACATGCCCAGCATCTAAATCCAGCTTATTCAAATTGCTAGCTTTACAACTCTTGCCTTACCATCTGGTGGATTCTGCCCCTTCCATGAATTTGCATAATGTGCTGTACCACAATGGCAGGTTCCCAGTCACCATTTCTTTGCAGAAAAGACCATTCCAGCTCTGTACCATCACATGGAACATAATGTTTTAGCATTGTTGGGCAAGGCAGTCAGAGGCAAGGTACTGTACACCTTACTGCTGACATGTGGTCCAGCAAGCATGATCACAGATGATATATTTCATTCACAGCAACTCTGCTTGCAACTAGGTAGGATGCAGGACAGGGTTCAGTGCTGAAGCTTGTTTTTCCACCACATCTCCATACAGCTGGTGAGGATGAAGTGAGATCTGTCAGCTCCACCCCCTCCCACTCCTCCTCCCTGCTCTCCCCTGCTTAATTGTCCTATGAACCAGCAGAACCCCTCTAAGCGGTCAAGCAGCTATTCAATGAGTCAGGCTAAAAGATTCCATGTAGTGCCAATATGAGTCAATACGCTTTTTCCATTTTTTTGTGGTAAAATTAGGTGCCTCGGCTTAAATTTGGGTCAGCTTATACTCAAGTATATACGGTACATATAGGGGAGTTTAGAGAGTGCTGCTTTATTTTTTATCTATTTAGCTACGAGGGCTCCAAGCTTGTTGCCATGTGCATACCAATTTAGCAATAGTTTTTTATGTGGAAGTTGAAGAAGGAGTGTAAGTAATTACAAAGGTCTTCCCTAAGAGTAAGGAGGAGGGCCGAATTAGTTCTGTTGGGACAGGCTTTATTACTTTGCTCAATTTTACGTAGTTGTTTTAGAAGGGAATTAATTTTCTCTGCTCGTTTTTTCTTCTCATGGGCACTCAGCTTGATAAGGATCCCTCTAACAACTACTTTGTGGGCATTCCATGGTAATGGCACATTAGTTACAGAACCAGAATTTAGGCTAAAAAAGGACTCCAGCACTTACTTGACTTGTTCCTGATACACCGGGTGAAAATAATAATCACGTTGAACAAATAGAAAAAAAGAGAACAGAAACAAAGCAAACTTTTTGCTGTACTTAGCACACAACCAATCAGGGTGTGTGTGAGGTATAACAAGTGTATTAATAATATAACACAGTAACTACACTACGAGGGTGATGTACAACAAGCTGCTTAGGCATTTAGAAGGCCTACTGCCAATAAGCACATAGTGGCTACTTGTTACATAAGTGCAGAATACCTATGAGGCAAAGTGCCTCGGGCCTCCTTTAGACTGGTTATTTCCTGCTGCCATATGGGGGGCTTGATTGGTTATACACCAATTTTGCAGCTGTTTGTAGCCATCTTTGGGAGAAGTGATGACCAGTTGTTGAGCTTGGTAGGTAATCAAAAGCTTTGTTGGAAAACCCCATCAGTACACGAAATTACGCTTCCTTAATATTGCAGCTGAAAGATCTTGGCAGAATGCAATGTTGGCATAAGGCGTAGTAGTGATCTGTTTGATTTGGCTGCACGTAGCAAATACTCTTTGATGTGATAAAATTGTACCCTAACCAACACATCCCTAGGCACCGTATATGAAAGATGGGTCAGTTTGAGGATTCTATGTGCCCTGTCCAGCAGCATATCTCTTGGTGTTAGGTCTGCGATTAGTTTGAGGAATAGTTGGTGACTTGGTGTAGGTATGCGACCAGATCATTCTTTTTCACTGCCTCAGGGATACCGTAAGTTTGATATTTTTTTGGTATTTTTAAGGTCTGCCACCTGAAGTTGAAGCTTATGGATCGTTTCCATTTGTTCATCATGTGCGCCTACTAGCTCATCATGCGCTTTGATTACTTCTCCTAATTTGGACTCAAACATGTAAATGCCGTCCTCTATGGAATCAATGTGATTAGTTAGATAAGAAATAGAAGAACAAAGCTCTTGCTGCAATTCAGTTTGAAAGTATAGTAGCATCACTTTCAGTGAAGTTTTGGAGTCTGAAGCATCAGAGGCTGGGAATGCAGCTAATTGTGTTGTATGTACTGCAGTTATGTCAGCTTGTGGCTATGAAGAGGCTGCCCAGTGGTATTTCTTTCCTTGAGGAGGTTTTTGGGGCGAGTGTACTGGAGACAAATCCACTCTCTTACCTCAGTTGAGGAGAGCGTGGAGGTATCCTGAGCTGTTTCCTCCATCGCTTCTGGAGCCTCCTGCTCAGGCTGTGCTGGTGAGTGTGGAGGAGAGGAAGAACGGCTGTTCTCCTCTGCGCCATCTATGCTCCCTTTCTCTGCTTGCAGCATGACGTAATGCGTGAGTTGACACGGCACTAATCTCAATTCTTCTTGTGGGACATAGCCTGCTAGTTACCCACTGTCTTCTTCTCCTAAACGGAGGTATTTTCGGCAGGATTAGTCGCTGCTGGCAGCTGCTGTCACCCTCAGTAGTGTAGAGGAGCCGAGTCAAGCAGTCATCATTCTCTGTAGCTAGGACACGCCTCCGCGACACCAAAATGTATCCAAACAATCTCTAATCTATTTCTGAGTGCATTAAATTGTGACCTCATCATACAGAATGGTTCCCAAGTAGTTGTTTACAAAATAAAGAAAGCTTGCAGGGCAAATCTATTTAAAGCGGAAGTTCACCCTTTAAAACATTTTTTGACACTACACAAAGTCGCGCCATCCTACCGACACAAGGCCGGTGTTTTTTTTTTTTGTCAGCACATACCTGTTAATCCCGATTTTCACCTCACGGCGATCCCGTGGGAGTGGGCGTTCCCAAGCACTGCCTGTGATTGATAGGCTTCCGAACGGCGCATACTGCGCATCACAGGTTGCCGGAAAAAGACGCGAACGTCGGTGCGGCTCTATACGGCGCCTGCGCACCGACGTTCGGGTTCTGTCGGCAACCTGTGACGCGCAGTATGCGTGATTACGGTGTTTGTGAATGGCGACGTGCGTAACGTACTTACGCCGTACTTACGCCGTAATTTTTTTTTTAAATTTGACGTGGGAACGACAGCCATACTTTAACATGGCTTGTGTAAAGTTAAGCAATGAAAAAGATTGCTTAACTTTGCGACGGGAAAAAACGACGTTACGCACGTGAGTAGCTTCGTGGATCGCCGTAACTGCTAATTTGCATACCCGACGCTGGAAAACGACGCAAACTCCACCCAGCGGCGGCCGAGGTACTGCATCCTAAGATCCGACGGTGTAAGTCAATTACACCTGTCGGATGTTAGGGCTAGCTATGCGTAACTGATTCTATGAATCAGTCGCATAGTTAGAACGGGCGGATCACAGAGATACGACGGTGTATCAGGAGATACGCCGTCGTACCTCTTCTGTGAATCTGGCCCTATATTTAAAGGAATTTTTCATTTTTTTTGTTTCACTTTAAGCATTGTTAAAATCACTACTCCTTTAAAAACAATCTTTAAGAAAAAAAACTTTTTGCATTGTTGATACATGTCCCCCAGGGGAGTTCCCAGGCCCCCATACCCTATTTATGGCCAATGACTTTCATTTATGCCTTCAAAATGCGCCCTTTTGATTTTTCAAGTTCAGGTCCCATAGACTTTAATAGGGTTCTCAGTTCAGGTCCGAACTTTTGTGATGTTCGAGAGTTTTGGCATGAACTGAACAAGGGGTGTTCAGCCCAACTCTACAGGATATTAACCATGTTTGGGTATCTAACATGCAGTATAGAAAAATGTTTTTATTTGTATCAGCTATCAAGCACTTGCTATTTTCTGCTTCAAAATTCATGCCTTTAATATGGACAGGTATTCTTATAAAATGTATTTTTCTTTGATCATTCTAACCTATTATTACTTGTTCCCTTCCCAATATAGTTTATTCAGTACATTAACTGATACATTTTTCAAATTGGACTCTACGCTTCACATCTGTAATAGCTGCACTGTACTAGTCTTTTTATCTGTAAAACCACTGTATGTATTCTCTTGTCTAATGTATCAAAATTGATCTTAATATGTGCAACCTATCTAGAAATATAATTAATGTTTTATTAGAAAGCTATGTTCAAATCCAGTGGAAGACCATATAATAAGCACTACATAGACATTAGCAGAACCAGCTAAATGGTGGTCAGGGATGGAGAACAGCATACAGTACATTATCACAAATGCCTCATCTATCATATCTGCTACTCCACTTTACACCTGCTCATTAAATCTAATAAGAAACCAAAGGGACTAGCTTACTGGCAACCTCATCACATTTTCCAACCCCCACATATTTGTGTCACCTCTGCCCTTAAACCTTCTGGAATGTTAGGACTCATGGGACAAGCTTTCAGAAACTGTTATTTTGGCCAGTGTTCCAAGAAGACTGAACAAACTAATAACCTGTCTATAATAATTTACAGTGCATCATGCAATACTTTATCATGTACTATTGTATCAACTACATTATCAGAGGTATCAGTAAATAAATTTTTATCAGTGACAGCCTCAATGATCATTACCACCTGTCACCCTGTTCTCTTGAAATCTAATGCTGTCTATAGTGGTTCAAGTGTCTTTGGTATTGACAAAATACACATAGACACACACACACACACACACACACACACACACACACACACACACACATATAATGCAGTGAAATTAGTTGTTCCAAAATATATATGATGCCTTTTTTACTTTGATCTTTGGTGTTGAGAATAGTGATGTCTCACTCATAAAAATACCTTGTAAATCCAGAAAGTAATAAATATTTTATTTGCCTGACTTGCGTTACAGTGTAATATGTGAGAGCTAGATTATCCACAAGGCAACCCAGGTAGGAGCCCAGAGCCTGATGGATGTCCAGGAGAGAACTACAACCTCCATGCTCCTACAGTAACCAGGGGATAGTGTAATTAAACAAAACCAAGCACCTATTGAAGGATGCATTTGTAGGCAGTTGCCAGTACTGCTGATGTTTTATTGCAATGCTTTTCAATGTCAATTGAAGGGCTGAGGCAGCCAAAGTCCCTTAATCTGACTCTGAGTGTAATAGAGAGGAAGCCTGGCTTAACTTTTACAAGGGTCCCATGTGGCGTCTGAACAACTGAAATTATGAGAATTTCTCAGCTGTTCAAGATTGATCTCACTCAGTTCTCCAGCCTCCCAAGCCACCATATACATTAGTAAGGCAGCCCATCACATTAGAGGGCAGAGTTGGGAATTGGAAGGGAGAGAGATCTGAATGTAATTTTTAACTGATGGTTTCTCTGAATTTACCAGTTATTTTGTCATTCACTTTCCACTGAAGGCAGCACACGCCTCTGCATTTATTCATCTTATACTCAGCTTGAACTGCCCTGGTTTACTGAAAGTGTAACTAACCCCATGCATTTAACTGGTTCCCAAAAGAAAGCTCAAATTATTAATGTTCAGTAAAATAAGATTTGTACTAACCTTAAAATATGTTTCTCTTAAGTCCATTAAAGGACACAGGATAGTAGTAATGCTTAGACATGTGGGTTATACTGCTGCCTACAGGAGTTGTTGGCACTGGCAAACAAAATACATTAAGATAACCCCCATATGACCCCACCTCCAATAGCCATTCCTCAGTTTTGTGAGCAAGCAATACACAACCTAATTACACAAAGGGGCAGGACTTGTGTCCCCCAATAGACATTAAGAACAAGATTTTACCATAAGTGCAAAAGTTTCTTTATTCTTGATTGAGAGACAAAGGACAATGGTTATTATTTGACACGTAGGCCAACCAAAATAAGTCAGACTACAATCCTAGAGATTAGGAATCTTACCACAGGAATAAGGGAAACAATCAATGTCTAAATAAGGGCTTACCAGAAATAAATCAACCTATTGGATGGAAAATCATCCTGTCTATAGCCAGCCTTAATTGGCATAATACAGAGGGGGTTATTTACGAAAGGCAAATCTACTTTGCACTACAAGTGCAAACTACAAGTGCAAAGTGCACTTGAAATTGCACTGAAAGTGCACTTGGAAGTTCAGTCACTGTAGATCCGAGGGAGATATGCAAGAAAAAGAAAAAACAGCATTTTAGCTTGTACATGATTGGATAATATAATCAGCAGAGCTTCCCCTCATTTCAGATCTACCCCTTAGGCCGGGTACTCACGACCAAACATGTATGGTGAAAGCGGTCCGTCGGACCGTTTTCACCATACATGTCTGCCAGAGGGCTTCTGTACGATGGTTGTACACACCATCGTACAGAAGTCCGCGCGTAAACAATACGCGGGGCGTGTCCGCGGTGTCGCCGCGTCGATGACGCGGTGTCGCCGCGACAATGACGCGGCGACGTGGGCGGCCCGCCTTTAAAATGCTTCCACGCATGCGTCGAAGTCATTCGACGCATGCGAGGGACGGCAGGCGCCTGGACATGTACGGTAGGTCTGTACTGACGACCGTACATGTCCGAGCGGGCAGAATTCCAGCGGACTGTTTTAAAACAAGTCCAGGAATATTTGTCTGCTGGGAAAAGGCCCGGCGGGCAAATGTTTGCTGGAATTCGGCCCGCTCGCGCCCACACACGACCAAACATGTCTGCTGAAACTGGCCTGCGGGCCAGTTTCAGCAGACATGTTTGCTCGTGAGTATGGGGCCTTAGATTTACATCGACTGCACTTTCAAGTGCACTTTGCACTTGTAGTTTGCACTTATAGTGCAAAGGGGATTTGCCTTTAGTAAATAACCCCCAGAGAGTACTATGCCATCAAGCACCACCACTAAATGACTAATGGCCCTGCACACTTTTAACCATGATGGCACTGGAACTGACAGAAGACCTCGGGCCATATTCTCAGTAGAGTTACGACGGAGTATCTCAGGAAACTCCGTCGTATCTCTCTTTTTTGACCCGTGTATCTATGCGAGTGATTCCTAGAATCATTTTCGCATAGATACGCTGAAGATCCGACATGTGTAAGTCACTTACACTGTCGGATCCTAAATGTAATTCACCGCCGGCCGCTAGGTGGCGTTTACGTTCAAGTCTCATTTGTTTATGCAAATTAGCCTGATACGCCGATTCACGAACGAAATCGCGTCGCGTAACCGTCGCTTACGTAGTTTGCGTAAGGTTACCCCTGCTATATGAGGGGTAACCTTACGCCAGTCCCACGTATGCCATGTTAAGTATGGCGTCGGGTCCGCGCCGTCTTTTCCCGTCGGGTACGTCGTTTTCCTAAGTCGTTCTTGAATACGACTTTACGTCAATGACGCACACGTCGGCGTCATTGACGTTTTCCGCCGAGAACTGGAGCATGCGCACTGGGCTATTTTTAGCCCGGCACATGCGCAGTTCGATCGAAACGGGGGCGCGCTTAATTTAAATATAAGCCGCCCCCTTTGAAATACGCGGGAATACGCCGGGCCTTTTACACTACGCCTCCGCAAACTACGGAGCAAGTGCTTGAGGAATACGGCACTTGCTCCAGTAAGTTGCGGCGGCGTAGTGTAAATAGCTTACGCGATGCCGCCGCAGAAAGTACGAGAATATGGCCCCTCGTATTTTGCTGAACAACTCTTACTAGAAACTATAGAAAGTGTTGTTACCCAGACCAAAATTTACTGCATAATATTCTGAGAATGCTAACTTTAAAACATCATTAAAAAAAGTAAGGGTTGGTACAGATGAAAGAAAGTGAGCCATGACTTCTGTGTTTTCAAACATATTACAATATTGTATAGGTACTCCAAATGTATAGCTGCTCCTAATGATAGGATACAATCCATGAAACACATTGATCTCTCCTATTTGATGCTATGCCACAGCAATCATATGTATACCATGGGTTTGACCAGTTTGAATCATCAATTAATTTTATACATTATCTATCATGTTGTTACACAGTTTGAGTGTACTGCTAGTTTATTATTTATCATGTGTACAATGTTACTATGCTATTTATTTTATTATGATATGTATTAATCATGCGTACCATAATTCTGTATCACATATATTGATTTACCATTAATGTTACTTATTGCACTATACTCTTTTGTGTCAGTAATAAATATTTATTTATATTGACTGATTCAATCTACCTTAGTGCTGTGTTTCATATAAAGTCCCTTTGCCCCCTATTTCCACTATTGATAATTAGTCCTCATCCGTTCATATGATCACTATCCAAATCAGTGGGCTTCCAGTGGTTATTGCCTGGAGGTATGTGTGTGGGTGAGGCCCAATTCAAATCGTATTATTTAGTTGCAAAGTGTTCAGATAATACTGGGATGTTATTAATCCTTTTCTAATACATAAATTAAAATAATATATCCCCATGCTACTCAGTCAGACAGAATAACAGAGCAGCTAACACCCTAGACTAAGTGCAGCTCTCCCCAATAGCGAATATGGAAACAACAAAAAAACAAACATGTCATACTTGCCTCTGCTGTGCAGTTGTTGTTTTTTTTTGCTCCTGGCTCCTCCTCTTCTCGAAGCGCTCTCTTTCGTGGACAACCGTGCGGGCTCACTCCCGTGTCCCGCTTTTGCGTCTATTAACACAGAAAGCAGGACTTGCCACCGCCCCCCCTGCTGCAGCGTCATTGGATTTGATTGACAGCAGCGGGAGACAATGGCTGTGCTGCTATCAATCTATCCAATCAGGACACGAGACACCGGCCAGAGCTGGTGTGCTCATTCCTGTCGTAGGAAACACAGGGGTCAGGTAAGTATAACAGGGGCTGCTGAGTGACAGAAGGTTTTTCACCTTAATGCATAGAATGCATACCTAAGAGTGAGTGTTTTAATGCTTCTCTACATTAAAATCATACAGTTTTACTGAAGTGGCGCCTGCTTCCTGTCTTCTTGTCTTTACATGCCCTGGAGTCCAGCTTCAGCTCCCATTGCAAGGCTGCCCTGAGTACTAAGACTGTCACCTCACCATAGAGCAACAGCTCAAAGGACTTTATGGACTAGTTCCCTTTATTTTAATTCAGTATGTACCATTATCTTGTATATTTTTTTAAGACTAAAAAAACATCCCCAGGTCTACACTGTCAGATCTCTGCTCCTACAGCCAGCTCCTTATTCTGCTATCACAATCCACCATTTAGAGACAGTATAACTCAAAATGGAGACACAAAAAAACTCATAGTGCTCACTGTATATATTTATTAAAATATAAATAGTAAAGCACTCACATGGTTAAAAACAGAAACAGGCATCATAAACACTGTAGCTGATTTTAGGATTATGAGTGTAGCGCAAACCCAGGACTGGTCTGGCTCTTTGGTCCCAGGTTCCATTCACTCGTGGACACGAGAACAGACTGCACATGTCTTCTTGTGGTTTTTTATTTTGTTAGAGAGCTGGGATATGGGTGAGCCACGGATGGATATGGATATGGCTGGGGTTAGGGTGAGCATAGGGATGCATTTTTTTTAGCTTTGACTCCTTTCTTTCTCTTATTATGTATTATTTTGCTAATAAAAAAAATTATATTTTCATTTAATTGGTGCCTACAAAGTCCATTATTTTCACTTCCAACATTGAGCCTAGAGATACTCCAATAAATGTCAATAACTTGCAGTAGAGGACACTAAATCTGAATTATTCCTTCAGGATGAGAGCACCCCTTTTAAAGTGAAGGTAAACTGGTACTAAACAGGGACTCCTAAACAGGTGTATAGCCCTGGATGTACAAAGAATAAGCTCTCCCAAATCAAGCTAAAGAAAGTCTCCAAGTCCAAGAGGATGGTACTCACTGTTTCCTGAATAGTGTGAAGCCACCTGCAGTATCAGTTAGTGTCTGTACTTGATTGTCCTGTGTCCTACGCCCTGTATGCTTAGATGAGCTCTCTGCAATGTTCAGGAGGCTAGGTCAGAGGTCTCCCTGCCACAGCAAGAGCTGGGACCTCAAAAAAGTTTCTTTCAGCTGCAGGTAAACTCCCAGGAATGCCGCAGCCCTCAAGCTGGGTCTTACTCCCCCAGGAACAAGAGAGCTCTGTTCTGGATCCTAGCCCATTTATACTCATCTCAGCCCCCTGCTGGTCACTCATTCCCCAGGTCATGAATATGCAGTTCAGGGTCAAGGTTCTTCCACCCACTATATCCCATAGTACCATGGGATGCAGGGGAAAGCAACTGAACCTGCACCAACAGAACCCAGAATAGACATTAACAAACAATAATTGCTCTCCCTGGCTAAATGGAAGCCAAAAACTAAATGTAAACTCTAGTAGCCTACTGGGGCACTACACCAGGAACAATCTCTGTACACTCAACTCAGTTCCTCCAAGCTTGATGATGTAATCGGCCATCCCACCTGGCGCGTTGTGCCCTGATTTGATTTCCTCAGAGGTAGCCATGTATATTATTTTCATTGTATTATGTAATTTTATAAACACAGCACATATTTTTGCATACTTATATTGTTTTATAATCAGTTCACTGTGTTCAGCTAGCATATTAGAATTTTATAGTGTGCAGATATTTCACATATAAGCTTATAGCAACACCTGACAAATTCTTCTATTCACAGATGCCAACACCGACATAATAAAGCCCTTTGAGCCCCCAGAAAGAAAAATGCTTTTCAAATGCTTAGAAATGTAACCAGGCCCCTAACTCCCTTGAAGGATAACCCAGACTTCGAGCCTGGTCTAAACAACCCACACTTCAGATCACCTGCCTCCCAGCAGCCTATTCTGGCAGGGGATTGCTTTAAAGATGGGGTAGTGAAGGAATGGACTACACTTAAGAGAGACCTGAACATACCACAGCTACCTCTATGGGCATACTTTCAATTACGTAGTTACATGGGGGGGGCTCCCAGATGGGATGCATGCCGTAGAACCCCCACAGCCTTGGAGTTGATCTGCCTTGAGGGCACGCGATGTGTGAAGCCTACTTCTCAGGCCTATGTTTGGCTACAGAATGCTGAACACGGGGTTGCCGATGCACTCAGAGCGAGATGGTCAAAGGAGCTGGATATGGAGATCACACCTAAACAATGGAGGTATGCCTGTATTATGATACATAAATGTTCGATAAGTACCACTATGCAAGAAACTGGTATAATACCCCAGCTAAAATACATGGATGGAACCCACAAATTGCAGACTCTTGTTGGAGATGTGGAAGTGAAAAGGGTACACTGGTCCACATTTGGTGGCAATGTTCATACATTGCACAGTACTGGGAAAAAGTTATTCGGCTAATTAGACAAATCACTGACACGAGCCTTACCCTGAATGCCGCCACCTGCTTACTTCATGTCACGAATCTCTCTCTGAAGAGATATAAGAACTCCCTGGCGAGACACTTATTAAACGCAGCAAAATCTTTAATTCCACTATATTGGAAATCGCAAAGGGTTCCTTCCATAGCGGAATGGCTTAGGAGGGTCTCAGATATAAATGCCATGGAGGAGACCCTGGCTCAGGCGTCTGAGCGAGTGGAAAAACTACATAAAATATGGCAACCCTGGGTAGCTTTCAGGTACTCCTCTGCGTACGATATTGGAGTGTCGCAGACGCCTGCCTGAGGGCGCCTAGGAAACTGCTCCAGCGTGGGCACAGATACGTTACTTTGACTGATACCATGTCTTCTTACTACCTTTCCTTTACTATTTCTTCTTCTTTTTTACCTTTTACTGGCCACAATTGTTGCATATAGCAATAGCTGCTTGTTGGAAATAATTCGCTATATCCATACTATATACATGTTCTCCTGGGATGTTACGTTTATGGAGGTTTTGCTTGGAAAGGGATATGGGCTGGGACCTCCTACTCCGAAGTGTCAAACGACAATCTTGCTTGCCCATAGGCAATCTGGATGTCTGATGAACAAGGTTCTGAGTGGGAATTTCTTTGGCCAATTTGCTTAGGTCATATGTGCATTGTTTTCTATGTTTTTTTTATCTCATGATATATGTTTTATGGCTTATAATACCATGTTCACAACATATTACTGCTCTGTGAGCAGCTGTACTGCTATTTGATTCACTTGTCCTGCCTTTGTTTATCACAATAAACTTGAAATGTTAAAAAAGAAATGTAACCAGGTACTGCCAATTGTGCGATCCTGATCACCCAGTTGGTGTTTATGCCGGCTCTCCTCTCAGCTGTGGGGGTGGCTGTGTACATAAATAAAAAGACAAAAATCACTGTGTCATCATCTCAGCTGGAGAATAGTATCCTTTAAGGAATCAGATACATCAAACTCTATTTCATGCACCATTGCCCCATACACAGTCAGGTCATCCCCATACAATTATAACAGGGAGTGGATGGTAGCCTGATCCTCTAGATATATAAGCAAATATTTAAGGAGGGGGGCTTCAACATGTCCCCCATGTTGTATAGTTTTGTTTCTGGGATCAAAGCACCCAAGTGTTGGGGATTTGGGGTCAGGAGGGTTAGGGCTGTTCTACCTGTTCCCTTTGTTTTTGGGAGATACTTCTCCCTTTTCTATTTTAATTTACATTTTTTGTGTTCTTTTTTCCCCATGGTTTTTAGCAGGATCGATCATCACGGTATCCAGTCTACAGGTGTAAGAGGAATACTATACCTTCTTATTTATGTGTTGTTCTCAAAGACTCATGCTAGGTCTGGGTTGCAGGTATTTTATACCTGGTTCACCTCACTGCAATACAGACAGTATTCTTCCTTATGGTATACATTGCATGGCTATGTCTAAACTACGTGTAATTTCATGGAATGTTAGGGGGCTTAACTCCAAGGTTAAACATTCACTGATGTTTGAGTACCGGGTACGACAGGAAACTAGCCTACGTGCTCCACTTCACGTACTCCACGGACTCCCGAGGCACATCTATTCTCATAGCCAAATTAGCTCCTGTTACTATTAAGCATATTAAGCATATTAAGCTCCTACTGGGCTACTAATGCACATAGTGCTTCTGTCCCTGTGGTCTGGGATGACTTCATGGCTACCATGCGTGGCTCGTTTGCTGCAGCCATAGGGCAGGCCTGCAAGGCATCTTACTCCAGATTGGTAGATTCTGAGGGGGAGCTTTGAGTGGCAGAGGCGGCCTACTCCGCATCCCCTACACCCGAAAAACATGCTGCCTGGTGACACAAGGTCAGGGAATTAGACATGATACTACTCGAGTAGACCCAAAAAAAAACTGTTAAATCAAAATCAGCGAATCTTCGAATTTGGCGACAAAAATAGTCACCTTCTAGCCTAGTTGTCTAGACCGGACTATCAGCCATGCAGCATCCCTAGAATTCTGAACTCGAAGGGCATATTAGTGGAACAGACAAAGGAGGTAGTAGAGGTTTTTTTACATTCTACTCTACTCTATATTCCACTAGGGCCCACTATACTTTTGTGAAATTAGACCACTATTTACAAGATATTTCACTTCCAAAATTACTAGATTCTCAGGTTTCATTGCTAGATGCCCCACTAATGGCCGAAGAAATAGGAGAAGCCATTCGATCCTTTGCTAGAAATAAGACGCCAGGGTTGGATGGATTCCCTATAGAATGGTACACGCAATATAGAGAGCTACTGATCCCACATCTACTCAAGGTTTATAACTATGCCCTGAAGACGGGACAGCTACCGCTCTCATTGTCTGAAGCCTCGTACACACGGCCGAGGAACTCGACGTGCCAAACACATCGAGTTCCTCGGCCAGTTCAGCACTGAAGCCGCCGAGGAGCTCGGCGGGACGAGAGCTCCCATAGAACAACGAGGAAATAGAGAACATGTTCTCTATTTCCTCGCCGAGCTCCTCGTCGGCTTCCTCGGCCGAAAGTGTACACACGACCAGTTTCCTCGGCAGAATTCAGCCAGAAACTCGGTCGGAAGCTGAATTCTGCCGAGGAAACTGGTCGTGTGTACGAGGCCTGAGGCGCTGATTGTCCTTATCCCCAAACCTCACAAGAACCATCTTCTCTGCGAATCTTACCGACCAATATCCCTAATTAACTCGGATATTAAAATCTTAGCCAAAGTACTTGCCCAGAGATCAAACACGGTCATTACTACTATCATTGGAGTGGATCAGACAGGATTTATTCCTGGCAGGTCTACCTCCATTAATTTACAGCGGCTCTTTACCAACATGCAGGCCACTCATGATACAATGGGATCCAGGGCTGTTTTAGCCCTGGATGCTCATAAGGCCTTTAATTTGGTGGAGTGGCCGTATCTAATGGAAGTCTTGGCAAAATTTGGATTTGGGGACACTTTTATTAAACGATAAAATATACTGAGTAACTCCCCAATATACATCCCCAAACACAAGTTTAAAGAAATTGACACAATTCTAATTACATTTATTTGGGGGGAGGGGAAGCTAGAATAGCAAAAGACATGCTACAACTACCTATTTTGGAGGGGTGATTGACGCTCCCTTGCCTTCAAACTTACTATGTGGCCTCACAGCTGGCCCATGGACACTGGTGGTTCTACCCTGAGGAGAACAATGCGGCAACAGCATTGGAGGCAGCTATCCTTAGTTCCTATGAATCTCTCCAAAATCAAATACATTGTCTCTCTACTGGGGGAAGAGTGGGTACGAAAGTTCTCTCTATGACCCTACGGATATTCAAACTTTCGAAACTCCTGCTGCCCAGTACGCATAAAACATATTCCCCTAATGCCCCTTTATGGGGTAACCCGGGTCTATGAGAATTCTTCCGTAGAACAGACAGTGGGTTCTGATTCAAGCGGGGAGTTAGATTGATTTACCACCTATTTACAGTGAACGGCTTTCGATCCTTTGCCGAGTTTCACAGGGACTATGGCCTTCCTCCTACGGCTTATTTCCGATAACTGCAGATTCGCCATACCGCTGCGACAGTTTGGCCTCCGAAACATAGATATCCAACCCTCCCTACTCGAATGCTTATTGTCTGACCTGTCTCACACTAAACTTATATCCATGGACTACAAAAATCTCCTTCATACTACGACAACTAGGATTAGCACCACCAAAAATAAATGGTGCTCTGACATACCAGAGTTGATGGAGGATATTTGGCAGGGATAAGGTCATTCAAACCAAATTATTATACAGGTCTTATTTTAACCCTTGTTTACTCTATTGATTAAAGAGACTGCCCTCCGCAATATGTTCCCGATGTGGCATGGCTGCTGGTACATTTTTTCACTTAACGTGGGAATTCCCGCCGATTAGGAAATTCTGGTTGGGGGTCACGGCCCTTATCAGCTCCCTCACTCAGTTGCCTAACATTGAGATGGCTGCTAGGATATATAGACGATGAAGATATATCTAAGAACGTACAAACTTTTCTAAGAATTATCCTGTTTTATGCAAAGAAAACGATAACTATGCTTTGGAAATCCGAATCCACACCTACTATAGCTTTCTGGCTCACTATAGCCAATCAAGCTATACCTTTATACAAATTGACATACGAGGCCAGAGGCTGCCAAAAAGGTTTTTAGGATTTGGAATCCATGGGTTAGTTCAGATTGCACTATACCACCTGCTCCTTGAGTTCTCTGAAAATGTTTGCTGACTTCTAATTGTTATACTAGGTCTTAGAATGGAACAATGAAACTCCTAAATCACTTTGTACTCACTGACTGAATACCGTGTAACTTTACTTCATTGCTGAATGAACACTGTTTGCTCCTTTAATGCTACGTACGCATTTATGTTTTTGTCTGTTTGTTTGTTTTGTCTCTTTGTTTGTAAACAATAAAAATTATACCTGAAAAAATGTACTTTCTAGGCACCAATCATAAAAAAATATATATTATTAACAATTAATACATAGAAATTTAAAAGCACACTGCTCCTATCTCTGACCTCTTTTGTGTTATAAACAATACACACAAGCTCCTGAAGAAGCGATCTTCTCTTCGCGAAACACCTGTAGCTTAATATATTGTTACATTATAGCTGAGTCATACACATCTACTATGACATGTTTTGACATCTATGATCAGTATTTGAGAGCTCTAGTTGCCACTATAGTAGCACTACAGTATTTTAATGATTTTTAAATTTCTATGTATTAATTGTTAATAATAACATTTATTGTTTATTTTATTATGATTGGTGCCTAGAAAGTAAATTTTTTCACTTCCAATATTTGATCAATTGACGTTTAGGATGTGGCACTGCGCTACCACAAGCACCCATAGTTCCATCCTGTTTTGGTGCTTTGATAACTCTTAGATTCAAACCACACATCTACGACTGACTCATCCAATCCGATGGTTGAATCAAAGAGGCACTAGTGCAAGTGACTGCAGAAAGAGTATAATGTGGTTTAACCACAGTTGGCCACTCTATGACTTCAATGGTAGTACAGGGCCAGACATGATGTGGAGTACAGGAGGGATAGATGGATGGCTGAGTCTGCTAAAAAATAGTTAATTAATGGTGCATTTGCATAGCACAGCTGTAGGTACAGGTAAAGGCTGAATGGAGTCTGTGCACTGATATACTGAATGGTAGCCAAACACCTAACCTGGCTGTGTAAATCAGGACTGTAAGCGGGTGAATGGGTGCAGATAGGAGCAGTGTGCGTACAGTATCTTGCTAGGAGGTCGGCTACATGTGGGTGAGTCGTTGTCCTATGGACAATATATGCAAAGTAAGTCAGTGTGATCTCACCACTCCCTGGCCATGCTGAAGGCTCCTAATGCACCATGGACAGAATCCACATGAAGATAGTCCACCAGACGACTCTTCATTTTTTCCCGCTCTGTATGTACAGTGTCAGTGCAATGGAAGGGCTCTCGCGCTATCGATATTCTAAACCTAGGGGGCACTGCTGCAGTTACCTGAAATTGGTTCCAGCCAAAAATGAAAACAAATGAAATGAGTGATAATAACTGTGCTGTGTGGGTATGGAGGGATAGGGCAACAACCAAAAAACAATAAACAATAATAAAAAAAAAACTAAAAAACTAAACAGTGATCAAAAAGTCCCACCAAATGGGCGGGGTGAACTCTACAAGCAGTGTGCAATCTGAACTGTGAAGGTGGGTGATCTGGAAAAGGTTAACACTATGCAGCAAAATCCTTATAAGGAAATAAAATAAACATGGAAGTACAGTTATCAAAATAAATGTCCAAGATTGGTACTAAAGACCAAAGGTAAGTGATCCCAACACATAATAAAGGGTAAAAATCCAGTGAAATCAAGTGCAAATACAAATCTCGCATTCAAAAAGCATATATTTAAAAGGTTCAGTCCTTGATAGCTGTGAGTAATAAGTGATGAGAAACCAGGAAACACAATATTTCAGAGAAGAGCAAGCTTCGGTGCGCACACCTCTAGTGGTATGGAATGCTCACCTCAAGGCCATAGCACGGATAGCCTGGATACCACTCAGGGTGTACTCAAAGATCCAGCAGGATGAGGGCTAGATGTAGTCTCCACATTAAATGACCATATTGGAAAAAACAAGAAAAAGATATGGCGTAATACTGGAAGCAAGGGTCTAAAAAACGATCAATCACATGCACATGCACTCACATGGAGGCCGTGAGCAGTGGGCCTATCTCCTACGAACGGCGAGTTCGTGCGACCCAGTCTGAGATCTTGATTGTATGCTGATCCTCTCTTTTTGGCCTCCACCTAAACATCCACGGATACTGGCACTAAATGCTCAGCAGGTATAGATGGGCAAAGAGAGAAGAAGGCACATAGTACAGCTCCGCTTCAAAAGGTATTTAATATAAAAACATATAAAAAACTCACATTTAAAATGTCAGAAATATCCAAACAAAACGAGCAGCGAGCTCATATCTCTCTCTTCAGAGTGTGTGAGGTCTGGTACTTCCTGTCCCTACTAGTGGCGTCATGTCACATGACTTCATCAGGGGATCAGTGTCAGACCACATGTAGATAACATGGGTGTGGGAGTCTGCAGGGGATTTCACAGGGGTAATGACACTGTTCTGACATGTTTAACTCATGAACACAAGCTTCTTCAGAGCCTGGGGATCGCTGCAGACTGCTTTTTCCCCCTCTGGAATTTTTGTGTGGTGCAGGCAGATTGGAAAAAAGAGCATCACTGTGTGTGAATTTGATCCCCTGCTCACCCTTCCCCACCCCCACTAGGATCTGTGTAGAGAGACTCTGGTAATTTACACTCTTCTTCTCTCTCCCCTCCTTCCTGGTCAGGTAGAATCTATTCAGGGGACACGGGAATAGGAGCCTATGGAAGCATTAGCAAGGACTTAAGGGTGCAGACACCATGGACTATGGGAAATATAGTTCTTAAAGGGGTGGAGCTAAGAGACAGCACCATATGGGACCTGACTCTAGGACCCTGCTATTGACCAAGCCTTTTGGACCAGACTAGTTCGCTGTCAGGAGGTGATGAGCTGAACTTCATATCCTAAATGTTCACCATACACTGCTAGCACAGATAGAGACTGCTTCTACTTAGAAGTCCATCTGCCATTCTTTACTCAGGACATTCTTAAATGGGCAGTTCATCATCTAAATAAGGGCCCCACAAATGCCGCCAAATGTTATTTACTAGGTGCTTCAGTTTTCTCTTGCTATAGTTCTTTTTAGTGCAAGTTAGTGATTTGTTGCCTATCCTTTTATCATAGTGCCCTAAATCCTCAGCTATTATCTATTTTGTTGATTTAAACAGTGTTGAATTGAATTGCTAAAACATATTAAATTAACTTACCACCAAGATGTTTGTGGCCTAGTCTGCAACCAAGTGTGTCAGTGGAGACTAGGTAGGACCCATTATCACCAGTGTCCCCTGCAGAGAGTAAGAGCTACATCAATATTACTATTACTAATACAGTATATATATATATATATATATATATATATATATATATATATATATATATATATATATATATATATATATATATATATATATTCTTTTTTTTACTTTATACATTTTTTTATTAAGTATTTTACATCATAGGGGGTTCATTGGACAACTTAACTAGATCACCACCACAAACTGTCTGTATAGTAAAACATATTCAAGTCAATGTTCATTTATCAATAGTGGCCCCATATTACCTTTTAAAGGGTGTCACACACTGGACTGCATATTAGCTGCTCTTCCATCTCTAGGATGGGTAGAATTTTTTTTTTGTATTAGTTGTTTCAATAACTCCACTTTTATAAAAAAATAAAATACTGCCTTTTCATTGTACGATAGACTTTAACATTTCAAGCTGGAGAATGTGATTTTTAAGCACTTTTGTATTAGTAGGGAAACTGCTAGCTTTACTGTATCGTGTTCTCATGACAGCCTTTGAACCACACATACACAATTCACCAACTTTGCAAGTGTTTTCTACTGCTGTAAGTCTCTTTTTAATGAGTTATATTAATCCATTGTAGAAATTAAATTGAGTCTCAGTGTGTATTTCCTGTCTAGATCAGCAATGGCAAACATCTTCCTACAAATCTCAACAACTGAGAAAAATAGGGAAACAAAAGCGTTGTCACTTCTGTCAATTAGAAATCAACATTATGCAGCGGTAACCGGTCACCACAAGTGCTGCCTCTCAAAGATGAAAAAACAGCAGCCTATATAGTCAAGGAAAAATGAGGATAAATTCCTTTGATGATTATTTTGGTGACTTACATTTACAGTAAGATGTGTCTGTACATGATGATCATGTAAATGCAGTAACAAGCGCAACACGTAAATGCAGCATTTCAATTAACTATGAATGATAGTATGATTGTCATGTTCATATAATTTTAGCTGTTTTTAAAGTGTTAGCATATGCAGCTAGATCTACTGAGTGAAATATATAATATAAGTGGTGCTTAAATTACTTAAGAATAGAAGTGCTTGTCTTGCCATGATATACTACTGTATTATGGAATGGTATAAAATAGCTTGGCATAACTATAACTATGTTATGTGACATAACCAATTAATGCATTTTGTTACATACTGTATGTTTGAAAAGTACAAAAAATACCCGTTGATTCTGCCAGAAATCCAGTGCTCCCCTGTGCATTCAGTTTTATAGTGAAAATGTATATCAGCCCTGCCCAGTTAAAGTGGAGGTTCACCCAGACTAAAGCCTCGTAAACATGGTCGGACTAATGTGAAAACTTGCTGTTTTTAAAGTTTGTTGGCAAAAAGTCTGACCGTGTATACGGGCCTTTACTATGTAACTATGTACCTATGTAACTCTGTAGAAGATGGGTCTTTAGTCTGGTACATGCTGGGTTGTACGTACAAAAACAAACTGCCAGCTCAGGTTGGAACTGCTGTACTAACAGTCCAACGTAAGTACAGCAATCTCCCCAGCTGAGCTGTTGTGTTCTGACAGAAGGACACCCCCCCCCCCCAGCCAGAACACTCCGGTCAGTGCTGATAGGGACGACCTGGACGGCTGCTGGTTTTCCAGCATGCTTGCTCTGACAGAAGTGGGCCAAACGGCTGGCTTCTATAGGACTGGCTGACATACAAACGGCCCGAATGTTTCCCAACATTCGGCCCATGTGTACTAGGCATTACTTTCAAAACACCTAATGTAAAGATTACTGGTTTACACCCTGTTGTGAAAGAACAAAAAGGCTTTTAAACGGTTTCACCTATAACAGCCATCTTTCCCATAAGGCTAGTTTGCCTACTGGTATTTGTATGTCTCCAGAACATCAAGATTTGCTGATATATTTGCATGACTGGGGTGCACTCCAGCAAACCTTTAAAGGGTTCATGTATTGTGTTTGATGGCTTCAGGTTGGGAAATTATTCAAAGCAAGCATAGTATGCAGGAACAATCAGGACTAGTGACTGGCTGTAAACCAAGCTTGCAGGGGTCAGGGCTGGCAGCAGACAATGGGAGAGTCCATTATCTAAGCGAGGTTCAGATCAGGTGGCAGCCAGTTGCATAAGCATTATTCAGGCAAGGGTCAGAGTAGGCAGCAATCATTAGCGGATCCATTTTACAGGCAATCGTCAAGACAGGCAACAATCAGTAGCCTATCTATTATCCAGGCAGAGGTCAGGACAGGAAGAGTCTCCTTACACCCAAAACAGTCATAAATATTAACTTCTTTGCCTTCTGGATTAACATTATGCTGCTTGCCAGATGACCTAAAAAAATTGTATTACAAAAAACATCACCTACCAAAAGTGAGAAAACATTACATTAATTTCTGTAAATGTAACTTTTCGGTATCTTGCATCTCAGAGACTGCGTTTTGCCTTTTCTTTCATGAGAAATAATATTTTCTGACAGTTTTGGCTGCTTATAAAACTGCTTTGGGCAATTCCCTACTCCATCAAATGCTGACAAAAGTAAAATATCCAAGTAAAATCCATTCACCCATAGACGTCACCATTTTATAAAAGAGAAAAACCAAAGATGGTGCTTTTGCAAATTTTTCTTCTTCCCTGGAAAAACAAAAATTTTCACCAAGCGTATGCAGCAGCATAATAATAAATGCAAAAAAAAGACTAAGGACCTTCAATGTGGGTGACCTATTTAAAACAGCTGACAACATACAGCATGATAATCTGGACCAATGGTTCAAATTACTCAGAACCTCCATAGACAAACAGATACGAACATGGTGGGACATAGTCTCCATGGAACAATACATCAGTGATAAAATCACCCCCAGGAGTCTCCGGTGGGACTTAGGACCCAATGATGGAATGACAGAGCCACATTTGACTGAAGAGTGGATGGAATTCTTCAGTCAATGTGAAAGAAATTAATGGGGATAATTATTCACAGACAAAAATGAAAACTTAAAAATATAGAACAAAAAATTGCAGAACTAAAGAGACTTATGTCCCCGTTCATGGGTTCAGCGGAATTCCAGGAAAAACAACACAAATTGCAAGAAGCAGTCCAAACAATAAAGAATGACACCAAAACCCAAAAATTCAAGAAATACTCTAGGGACAAAAAAGATTATGCTGCTAATTTTTTTTTATAAATGGCAGGAACATTTTAATGGGGAAAAGGTGAATAACCCCACAGAAAACAGGAACATCCAATGAATACAAGAGAGTTTCAGTAGGTCACAAAATACCAGAAACTCCACTTCAGCACGCCAATCTGCACCACCTCAGAGAGTCAGGAATGACTCTCCCCAATACTCGGTCCCCACGCATAACAGGTATGAATCTTTACCACACATGCAATACCGCTCACCTGACCCCCACAGAGATCCATCAGGCTATTCCAGGCCATGGAGGGGCAGAGGGAGAGGAAGAGGGAGAGATAAGGGGAAGCACACCCCATATTATAATGGGGAACCACAATGGGAGGGGGGAATGGAGTGAATGGAAGGAGCCCTACAAACCGTACCCCAATACCCCCAACACCATGCCCCAATGGGAACCCATACCGGCAACCCTCATACCAGAACTCCCACCATGAAGGAGGCGTGGGTGCAGAGGGGGAAAACTTCACAAAAAGAAAAAGAGAAAACTAGGGGAAGGCGTGTTTAATTTAAGCACCATTGCACTCACACCAAAGGAGTTATACATAATTGATCAGGGTTTAAAATATGCCCCTACAAAAAACCTAGATAAGTTTGAAGCATATATTGATTTGCAAACATTTGCAATACTGTTCCAACAGCACAAGTACTTTTTCACTGGGGACTTTTCCAGCAATTGTTTTTTATAGTCTCATTTAATACTTTGTTGTATGTAGCATTTAGCGCGGTTTATTACTTTTACCACAATGTATTTTTATGGGAAAGCGGATGTCAGCGAATAATCATCCGCTGACATCTGCTGACATCCACCTCCATTAACATCCATTGTTTTAATTGGAAGAAAACCCTACTTTTCTTCAGTTTAAAAAACCCAATGGAGGGAAAACAGATGTAAACGTACAAACAGTCCATTTTTGCATCCATTTTTGCATTGGTAGTGGATGCAAAAAATGTATGTAAAAACTGATGAACTACTAATGTAAAACTGATGTAAATCTGATGTAAACTAAATATTTTTTTCTTTAAAAAAATGGGACTGAACTGATGAAACAAACGGAATGCCCATGTAAAAAGAGCTTAATGTTGCTTCAAGCTCTTTACTCCATAATGACAATCCTCAACCTGCTTGATACTTTTAGCTGGTACATGATAGTCTACAAACTGGTTGACCGGTGTTATAATATTCTACTATAAGGCCCCTTTCACATGGGCTTTCCGATCAGGTTCGCTTCTCAGTTTTTCAGGGGGACCTGATCAGACACTCCATTTATGGAGCAGCGGATGTCATCGGTGGCATGTCCGCTGACATCTGACAATATCCGTTTTGATCCTGTACATTAAATACAGACGGATGGAGACCCTATTTTCCATCCATCTGGAGGATCGGATCAGATGAAAAGGACAGGGGGTCCATTTTCATTCCATCTCCCCATGAAGGAGAGCAGGGCTCTGACAGGTCCGTCTCTGCACAGTGACCTGTGATCGGCCTGCTCAGTGGACCTGTCATCCGCATCCCCGCTGAGCAAATCTGAGTCCATTGGGCGGATCGCCCCATGTGAAAAAACCCATGGGATTTTGGTTGCATTTTGACAAGGCCATGTGCTCCCAGGAAATTGAGAGGTCCATCTTAGTAGCATGCTGTTACTTAGGAATGAGGGACTTCAACAATATGGCTATGTATTGCCCAAAGGGCGTAGTGGTACTTTTATCCAACCACAAATTACACAGACACAGAAAACAACTTCAACTCACCCCTTTACGAAAATGCAACAAGACTGGTTGTTTGTTTGATATAACACTTCAATGCCCAAACAAATGGTAATATAAGGTAATATTTTTTGGGTCCCTTAAGCCTCTAGCTTTGTCCTTACTGATCTGAATATCTACAATTCATACCATTTACATTGATTTTACATAGCAGTGCCTGTTACTAACATTGGATCATTGTAGGGCAATTTTTTTTTTCTACTTGTGATTTTAAAGGTTTTTAAGAAACCAAATAGTTTTGTTTGCTGTGCTGAATATTTGCACCGCTTATTAAATCATTCTCCAGGTCAAAGAGATGCACAAAATGGTGGAATAAATATTTGGGTGGAGTTTATTTAGCCTTAGCTTTATAGGTTGCTTTAGCGGTATGATACTTATTTGTATTCTTTGGCTCTATTAATGCTGACCTTTTATTAATATTTCACTCTTGATTTTGCTTGGCTTCACCATTCTAGAGTTAATCAGGTCATTGGAAACATATATGAATAATGCATTACTATACAGTCAGGTGGTATCATATCCATCTAATATTGTTTGGTGATCAGATTTAAATGCTCATCCCTTGTTGTTTTTTTTTTTTGCTCTAGATTCTTACAAAATAATTTATATATCATTAACTGGTAAGTTGTCTTATAAATGAGCATTAGAGATTGTTTGGTTAAGAAACTAGACTCAGATGAGACTGTTTTTTTAAAACCATGTATAGTACAGAAACATAGTTCCCCCAGGCAGTCATTATTTTTATTTCTTTCTTCTCTTTTCTAGGTGACATGAAATAGGAATAAATTTAACCGAATAGTTGGGCTTCAAAATACAAACTAATTAGGAATAGCCAGAATGGTATAAATTGCCCTACCTTCATATATCAGGGAAGAGCTCTAATGAGTGGAGAATGCTTGCGTTGCGTAATGGTGTATATCACATTAAAACTGAAGCGCATATAATAGGTGCTCTGTTTTCCAAATGGTTTATTCCAATGTCAAGTCAAAGCTATGTTTATGTCAATTTTGAAAATCTCTCTAAAGAGTAGGGAAACGTTGAAGAGATAAAAACTTGTGATCAGTCTGCTCAGCATTCTAAGAGCGTCCCTATATTTAAAAGAAAAAGAATGCTTGGAAAGAGCTTGTAAGTACTGTTAATACTTGGTACAAAAATGAACAATTATTTTTCCGAGTGATCAATATACTAAGATTAACTTTTAGACAAATAATATTTTAACTTGATTGATTCTTGTGTTGCATCCATGATGATATGTGTTATACACAGCTGGGACTGCCCAGAAGGGCAGCTCTTTTCCAAGGCCCAGAATATTTATGCACTCCTCAGCCACCTATTGGGCATATGCCCCCCTGGGAGATGTACAGAAGATGTACAGGAACTAAATGTACCTAACCTAACTAGCAGCCTATCTAGGCAGGTGCTACATCCACCCTTCACCAAAAAAATAGGCCCTGTCCTCATGGGCCAAGCAAGACAATATCTGTCTAAGGAAAAAAACTGAATACCCCAACAAAAACAAGCATGGGGAAACCCGCTGACAGCTAATGAGTCATCGTTAGTTAAGGACATGGTGGCTGGCTTTCCGGGGCTCTCCTTAACAACCAGGTATTTTCAGAATTTGAGTCGGTCGTTCAATTTTCAATCAATTTGAATTTGAATCATTCCAAAAATATGGTATTCATTGGAAAACAAATAAACAAAATTCAACTAAATTAATTCCAATTGTTGCTATTGTTAACAAAGTATCCAAATATAAAAATTGCACATGTCTGCAGAGGATCCCCTCTGTAATTTCGGGAACAAAGGTCCCAATCAGAGCAATAGATTTGGCTAATCTTCTCGCCACTCATCAGTTAGCACTTTAGCACTCGAGGTCCATCCTATCTGTATAAGCTCTGGGACCTGAACCATCTTGCCAGTAGGGCCTTAACGATTAATTGACCAGGTCTGATTTTTCCATCCAGCTTTTCTGATCACAACCTATTTGTGGTAAATAGAGAGCCCTAGGCCCCATTTGCTCCTAATGTCCATGAAGTGCCTCCAGTACTCTGGGATCTGCTGATTCCTACAAAGCTTGGGCACACTCTAGTACCACCAAATGAAGTTGTCACACCATTGTTTATAGTGTGCTTGCACCACATCAATGAAATCTGCTGGCACATAGTGGTACTCATATCCAAAATCAAGGGCGACTCTCCTTTGAATCACCCGCTGTAAACAAAGAAGCTTGGCATTACTCAGGGCAGACCATTCAGACTAATCTTATTGAATTCTTTGAGTATATTACCAATGTTTTGGACTAGGGCAGTGCTGTGGACATAGCATATACTGTATTGATTTCAGCAAGGCATTTGATACAGTTCCACATAATGATCTAATACAATAGTTGTACAAGCTAGGACTTAACCCATGGGTACATGGTGTACCACAAGGCTCTGTACTTGGTCCTGTTCTATTTAATCTATATTAATCTATATGTAAATTATATAACTAAAGGTTTGTTGGACAAGGTATGTATTTTTGCTGATGATACAAAGGTATGTAATAGGGTTGATATCCCTGGAGGTGTCTGTAACATCGAACATGGAAGATTGGTCAAAGCAGTGGAGACTGCAGTTTGATATTTCTAAATGTAAAATAATGCATCTGGGGAAAAATAATCCCCTGAGAGAGTACAATTTTGAGGGCTCGGTATAGCAAAAAAAAAAAAAAAAGATTTGGGGGGACTTATTTCAGATGATTGCAAAATGAGCAAACAGTGTTACCAGGCAGTGGGAAAAGTGAATAGAATTCTAGGATGCATCACTAGTAGGGATGAGCTTTATGTTTGAGTCGAACATGAGTTTGACCCGAACATTGGCTGTTCGCCTGTTCGGCGAACAGTGAACAATTTGGGGTGTTCGCTGCAAATTCGAAAAGCCGCGGAACACCCTTTAAAAGTCTATGGGAGAAATCAAAAGTGTTAATTTTAAAGGTTAATATGCAAGTTATTGTCATAAAAAGTGTTTGGGGACCTGGGTCCTGCCCCAGGGGACATGTATCAATGCAAAAAAAAAGTTTTAATAATTCTTAAAGTGAAACAATAAAAGTGAAATATTCCTTTAAATTTCATACCTGGGGGCTGTCTATAGTATACCTGTAAAGTAGCACATGTTTCCCGTACTTAGAACTGTCCCTGCACAAAATGTAATTTCTAAAGGAAAAAAAGGAAATTAAAACTACTCGTGGCTATTCATGAATTGTCGGGTTCCGGGATCAGACCCCTTTGGGTCTGATCCCGGAAGGTCAGGTCTGGAATTGATTTTAAGGGGAACCCCGCAACAAAATAAAACAAAATGGCGTGGGGTCCCCCCAAAAATCTATACCAGACCCTTATCCGAGCATGCAACCTGGCAAGCTACAGGAAAAGAGGGGGGGACGAGAGAGAGCCCCCCTCCTGAACCGTACCAGGCCAAGGGCCTCATCCCCACAACCCTTGCTGGTGGTTGTGGGGGTCTGCGGGCGAGGGGCTTATTGGAATCTGGAAGCCCCCTTTAACAAAGGGAAACTCCAGATCCTGCACCTCCCCCGCAATGTGAATTGGTAACGGGGTACCCCTACCATTTCACAAAGAAAGTGCAAAATTTTTTAAAAAACACACAGACACAGCTTGGGACAAGTCCTTAATTAAATATAAATTCCAGCGATGTAATCCAGTCTCTTGATGTCTGTCCAGTCCAGCGATGTAATCAAGTCCAACGATGTTCCATTCTCCAGCGATGCTTCAGTCTCAATGCACTCAGTCTCCCAGCGAGGAACGGAACCCCCATGATGCCTAAGAGGGGGCGGGGTCACCCGTCCACGTCATTGGGTAAACCCTAGCTTTCTCCTTGCGTAAGGAGAAAGTGGGGTTATCCAATGACGTGGCTGGGTGATCCCGCCCTGTGACGTCAAGTTGAGTTGGTACTGCAATCACGATCAGTTTTTTTTGTACTTGTGTCTATCAGTACAATTGTGAATTGCGGCAATTGAGTAGCTGTACCTATTTTTTTAATTATGCTGTTCCACAATTGCTTTTAAATATTTATCTGTTTTATAATCAAATAAAATGTATACTTTTACATACTTTTTGTACTCTTTCACGGTATCCTGTTTTGGCTTCATGTTGAGGGCATATGGCCTGGTACGGTTCAGGAGGGGGGGCGCTCTCTCGCCCCCCTCTTTTCCTGCAGCCTGAAAGGTTGCATGCTCAGATAAGGGTCTGGTATGGATTTTTGGGGGGACCCCACGCCATTTTTTTTGGTTTGGGGTTCCCCTTAATATTCCTACCAGACCCATAGGGCCTGGTAATGGACTGTGGGGGGGAACCCCTGCCATTTTTTTCAATGACTTTCATCTGTTTTGCCAGAAGCCGCGAGTAGTTTTCAATTACCTTTTTCCTTTAGAAATTACATTTTGTGCAGTGACAGTTCTAAGCACAGGAAACATGCACTACTTTACAGGTATACTAAAGACAGCCTCCAGGTACGAAATTTAAAGACATTTTTTAATTTTATTGTTTCACTTTAAGCATTATTAAAATCACTGCTCCCGAAAAAATGCATTTTTTAAAACTTTTTTTGCATTGACACATGTCCCCTGGGGCAGGACCCAGGTCCCCAAACACTTTTTATGACAATAACTTGTATAATAACCTTTAAAATTAACACTTTTTATTTTTCATGTTTGTGTCCCATAGACTTTAACCACTTTAATACAGGGCTTTTATACACCCTTCCTTCCCAGACCAATTTTTAGCTTTCAGCGCTCTCACACTTTGAATGACAATTACTCAGTCATGCTACACTGTACCCAAACCAAATTTGTATAATTAATAAAAGAGCTTTCTTTTAGTGGTATTTAATCACCGCTGGGCTTTTTATTTTTTGCAATATAAGCAAAAAAAGAGAGTAATTTTTGGAAAAAAAATACTTTTGCAAATAAGTAATTTTTCTTCATAAATTTGGTCCAAAATGTATACTGCTACATATCTTTAGTAAAAATAATAATAAAAAAGTGTATATTATTTGGTCTCTGTGAAAGTTATAGAGTCTACAAGCTATGGTGCAAATCATTAAAAAATTATCACATCTGATCACACCTGAAGTACTGACGGCCTATCTAATTTCTTGAGACCCTAACAAGCCAGGAAAGTACAAATACCCCCCAAATTACCCCTTTTTGGAAAGCAGACATTCCAAGGTATTTAGTAAGAGGCATGGTGAGTTTTTTGAACGTGTAATTTTTTCACACAATTCTTGGGGGAAAAACATGGCATATGGCGATACCACATGTATTTTACACAGCCTGGCCACATACAGAGGCCCAACATTGAAGTAGCACCGTCAGGCGTTCTACAAGCATAAATTACACATCTCATTTCTCAACCAGGTACTGGTTTCTGGCAGGTACTCTAGTGACGTGGCGGGTACTCTGGTGGTAGGTACTCTGGTGAGGTGGCAGGTACTCTGGTGGCAGGTGGTGAGGTGGCGGGTACTCTGGTGAGGTGGAAGGTACTCTGGTGACGGGTACTCTGGTGGCAGGTGGTGAGGTGGCAGGTACTGTGGTGGCAGGTACTCTGGTGGCAGGTGGTGAGGTGGCGGGTACTCTGGTGAGGTGGTGGGTAATCTGGTGGCGGGTGCTGAGGTGGCGGGTACTCTGGTGGCAAGTGGTGAAGTGGCAGGTACTCTGGTGGCAAGTGGTGAAGTGGCGGGTACTCTGGTGAGGTGGTGGGTAATCTGGTGGCAGGTGGTGAGGTGGCGGGTACTCTGGTGGCAAGTGGTGAAGTGGCAGGTACTCTGGTGGCAGGTGGTGAGGTGGCAGGTACTTTGGTGAGGTGGAAGGTACTCTGGTGATGGGTACTCTGGTGGCAGGTGGTGAGGTGGCAGGTACTGTGGTGGCAGGTACTCTGGTGGCAGGTGGTGAGGTGGCGGGTACTCTGGTGAGGTGGTGGGTAATCTGGTGGCGGGTGCTGAGGTGGCGGGTACTCTGGTGGCAAGTGGTGAAGTGGCAGGTACTCTGGTGGCAAGTGGTGAAGTGGCGGGTACTCTGGTGAGGTGGTGGGTAATCTGGTGGCAGGTGGTGAGGTGGCGGGTACTCTGGTGGCAAGTGGTGAAGTGGCAGGTACTCTGGTGGCAGGTGGTGAGGTGGCGGGTACTCTGGTGGCAGGTGGCGGGTACTCGGGTGGTGGGTACGCTGGTGGCGGGTACTCTGGTGGGGGTAAATCTGGTGGGGGTACTCTGGTGGCATGTACTCTGGTGGTGGGTACTCTGGTGGCAGGTACTATGGTGGCAGGTACTCTGGTGAGGTGGCAGGTACCCTGGTGGCGGGTACTCTGGTGGCGGGTACTCTGGTAGCGGGGACTCTGGTGAGGTGACGGGTACTCTGGTGAGGTGGCGGGTACTCTGGTGGCGGGTACTCTGTTGAGGTAGCGGGTACTCTGGTGGCAGGTACTCTGGTGTCGGGTACTCTGGTGAGGTAGCGGGTACTCTGGTGGCAGGTACTCTGGTGGCGGGTACTCTGGTGAGGTGGCAGGTACTGAGGTGGCAGGTACTCTGGTGAGGTAGCGGGTACTTTGGTGAAGGGTACTCTGGTGAGGTAGCAGGTACTCTGGTGGCGGGTACTCTGGTGGCGGGTACTAGATGACAGGTACACTTTATTTAGGGGGGGCAATCTGGGCACAGTAGAAAATTGCAGATGTGTAACTCACTATTAGCTGATCTCCTCCTCACACTGGATCGGTGTGTGAAGAGGAGAACAGCAACAGTAAGTTACACACACTCACAGTGTTGTGTTTACATTTAGTGACCGGCTGTGATTGGACACAGCCGGTCACGTGGTAAAGAGCAAATTTCATTAGCTCTTTAACCTGATCAGGGCTGGGCTGCATCCAAAGGAAAAGCCTCAGCCCCGATCACCACACTTTGTGCCCGCCGTGCACGCCGCTGCGCAGCTCTGCATCAAATCTGGTAAGCTATACCGTAAAGTTTCACTGCTGCTACATTACACTGATCGGGGATCGGCTGTGTCCCGAGGGACACACCGGTGTAGCATGGAGATCTGTATCCCATGAAGATCGGTATACCTGCCATCAACTGCGCATTTGCCGATTTCAGGCAATTTAATTCTTTGCCCCACAAACTGAATACTGACCCCCCCATTCCACACCCCCTCGTGAAATACAGACTGACCCCCCCACCCCAGACCGATCCCTGTGCAAATTAAGTCGAGCGCAGAGCTACTGCCGACGAACACTGTGCCGTGTCAGATTAACCATTCACCCGCCGCGGGGGTCAGTCTTTATTTCACAGGGATCGGTCTGGGGTGGGGGGGTCAGTCTGTATTTCACGAGGGGGTGTGGAATGGGGGGTCAGTATTCAGTTTGTGGGGCAAAGAATTCAATTGCCTGAAATTGGCACATGCGCAGTTAATGCCGATCTTCATGGGATACAGATCTCCATGCTACACCGGATCCCTGATCGCCGTGCTGCGCGACCCCGGGTGCGCGCTCGGGCGCCATGCACTCCGCTGCTCAGCTCTGCATAATGGGAGCTGTGCAAGAAACTCTGCCGCCGGCCGCCACTGCTCCATTGCCCCCATCGGGGGAATGGCTGTGTCCCAAGGGACACACCGGATCCCCGATTGCCGTGCTGTGCATCCAAATGATGACTGTAAACAATCCAAATATAAATATAAATTCAAATATAAAGTAACATAGTGAGAATCAAACTCATGAAAAAAAGTTTAAACAACCTAAAAAATAAATAAAAAAGTGGCAAAAAAAGTTCATATATGTGCTGAGACAATATAAACTGCAGTTTTTCACTAAAGTCTGTATGTGATGATGATCCTGGTGTTCTACAAATGCTATCACCACTACAGGATTGTGAATCCACCACTGAGGAGGGGAAGATGGGTACTCTTACCATAAGATATGGACTCATCCACCGTTAGTGGTGAGTCATAACAGCATGTAGGTAGTTTCAGATTCCTCCTGTGATCATCAGAACGGGCGACCCCAAAGCATCTCCAGTTAGTATGCCGGATGTCCGCCCAATGCTCCACATCAAAGGAACTCCGTGGCAGGTGAAATGAAGTGTTGAATTACTGCCAAACGATTTGTAAATCTGTTCAGCCAGCCTTGTGATCCAGGCACCCCTGCCAGAGAGCAAAGCCGGGCCGGTGACCTCACTGATCTCCACTGGAGTTGAAGTAAACCTACCACCTCCTCCTTCACCACCAGGATGGGCAGGTGCAACAAAAAAACAGGCACATTTTTTGCCTGTTTGCATGTTCTGCTGCGAACCGAACCAGGGGGGTGTTCAGCTCATCCCTAATCACTAGAGGGATCACCAGAAGGAGGAAGGAGGCTCTGATTCTCCTATATAGATCTTTAGTGAGACCTCATTTAGAATACTGTGTCCAGTTCTGGAGATCACACTTACAAAAAATGTTCATAAGATAGAACGAGTCTAGAGACGGGTAACAAAAATGGTGAAAGGTTTGGGGGATAACACATATCAAGAGTGACTTCAGGAACTTAATATTTACTATCTGGAGGAAAGAGGGGAAAGTGGAGACATGATTGAAACCTTTAACCACTTAAGACCCGGACCAATATGCAGATAAAGGACCTGGCCAGTTTTTGCGATTCGGCACTGCGTCGCTTTAACTGACAACTGACTTGCGCGGTCGTGCGACGTGGCTCCCAAACAAAATTGGCGTCCTTTTTTCCCACAAATAGAGTTTTATTTTGGTGTTATTTGATCACCTCTGTGGTTTTTATATTTTGCGCTATAAACAAAAATAGAGTGACAATTTTGAAAAAAACTATATTTTTTACTTTTTGCTATAATAAATACCCCCAAAAAAGATAAAAAAAACATATTTTTTTCACAGTATTCTTCTACATATTTTTGGTAAAAAAAAAAATCGCAATAAACGTTTAACGATTGGTTTGCGCAAAATTTATAGCGTTTATAAAATAGGGGATAGTTTTATGGCATTTTTATTAATATTTTATTGTTTTACTACTAATAGCGGCGATCAGCGTTTTTTTTCGTGACTGCGACATTATGGCAGACACATCGGAAAATTTTGACACATTTTTGGGACCATTGTCATTTCACAGCAAAAAGTGCTATAAAAATGCATTGTTTACTGTGAAAATGCCAGTGCAGTTTAGGAGTTAATCACTAGGGGGCGCTGTAGGGGTTATGTGTGACCTCATATGTGTTTCTAACTGTAGGGGGGTGGGGCTGGACATGTGACGTCACTGATCGCCTTTCCCTATATCAGGGAACAGACGATCAATGATATTGCCACTGTGAAGAATGGGGAAGGTGTGTTTACACACACCTCTCCCCATTCTTCAGCTCCTGTGACCGATCGCGGGACACGGCTGGGCACTTAAAGAGGATGTACAGGTACGTGCCTGTGCCCAGCCGTGCCATTCTGCCGACGTAAATGTGCAGGAGGCGGTCCTTAAGGGGGTAAATAAGGTTCAGGAGGGCAGTTTTTTTAATACGAAACCAAAATCAAGAACGCGGGGACATGACCTCAAACTAACTAGAGGGAAGTTTAAAACCAATCTTAGAAAGGAGTACTAAAACAGTCAACAGTAAATGACTTCATACATGTTTGAGATGAACATAGATGTATAGTCAGACAACAAAGTTAAAGAAAAAAACAATGAAAAAAAAAAGGGTCAGACTCAATGAACTACTCAGTCTTTTTCTGCCGTGACTTTTCTTTTTCTGATTCACTCATCCAGTCTAACTGGCACACTAATACTGGACTCCCTGAAGCCATCTCCTACCGGTACTCCAAAATATAAATATGAGCACCCATCTCGCCTCTCTTCTTTACATGTTTAGCGTGCGTCCTTCACAGAACACACACTATAACTACATTCCTCTCCTTGGGACTTACTGGAGCCACTTCCATGCCATCAATTAACGCTTTCGCTTTCACTTGAACATGCACACACAACTGTCAATCACTTTTACTGTTTACTGTTTTCCACGGTAGCTTTCTCTTGCACATTTATGCACCAGTTCACATAATGCTCCAGGGTTTAAACTCTCTTGTTGGTTACCGGTAACAATGGCCTCATTCTTCACTAGAAAATCCAGGTCTGAGCTCCCACATGTAGCGCTCATCCCCTAAGCGGCCTGCTGAGTAGTCCCAAGATTCTTTTTCCAAACTACTGTATTAGCAGCCAAACACACAATCTCAGCTTCTCATCTGGCTTTGTGAACAGTCTAGAGGTAACTTTTCTTGATGTTTTATTAAAGTTGAACTTAGACAGGGTAAAAGGAAGATGTGGGATACTCAAGTGGCATAATATGAGGACAATATGAGGAGTAATATAAGGAAACTTCTCAAGCTTTTTGAAGCTTCTTAGCACAGTCCTTGCAGCAGCAACTAGGGAACTGAGCTACACTGCGACACTATAGAAAATGTTCACATTTTGAGCAAGAGCTGAAGCTGACTTAGGAAGGAAAATATCAGCACACAGTTACTAGGATCTCTCACACAAGTCTGTACTCATAAATGTCCCTGGATACTTAAGCCTTGTACACACGCTTCGATTTTTTGATGACTGAATGTCCGTTTTTTGGGGCATGCTAGTCTCATCGGCAGACAATTTCCTGTACAAATTTTTATATCATATTTTCGTATCATATGTACATCTAAAGGCCATTTAGATGCCTCCTTCCAATATCATATGGACATTTCTCCTGTGAAATCTCCAGACAAAATCCTCAGTAGAATCCCTCAGTCAGTTTCAGCAGAGTTCAGTAGGATAGAACCCCCAGCTCTAACATAGCTGGGACCTCGATGCACAAGTGTACAATAACAGCTGGACGGTCCAGGAAAGGAGCAGCTCCTCTTCAATCTGGGAACCTCTTCTCTTGGACAAGAAGCCTACCTACTCTTTATGCAACCCCCAGCCACCTACTGGACACACTCACCCCGGGATTAACTGAGACCACATAGATATTCAGACTGCTCATTTGACCCTCCCAGCCCACTACAATCCAGAACTATCCAGAAGGCAAGGGGAAGTAATAAAATCTGCAACCAATGAGACACAGAACAGCCCAAAATAATCTCAAACGACTCAGCTGATTACAGGGGAGCTACAGGAATTAAATGTAATTTAATTGTGTTTGGTTGTGAGCTGTTGGATGAATTGACATGGCAGAAGGAAGTTGTTAAAGCGGAGGTTCACCCTAATTGACATGTATATCTGACCAGCTTCCTTATATTCGTATAGTCTGGATTTTTTTTTATCCTTTACATACCTTGTAATCCATGTTTTCAATGTACTTCTCATCTTGTCATCTGGGAGGTGGGCCAGATGATTGACGGCTGTTCCCCCCAGCGGTTAAGGCCCCGCCCCCCGGATTGCGTATGCGCGCACGAGTTACGGGGTTTCCGAAAGAAGCCGAACATGCAGAGATGTGAGTCGGCTCTATACGGCGCATGCGCTCTGCATGTTCGGCTTTTTCCGGAAACGCTGTGACTCGTGCGCGCCTACGAAATACGGGGGGCGGGGCCTTCCGCCGGGGGGAACAGCCGTCAATCATCTGGCCGACCTCCCAGATGACGATCCTCTTAGACATAGAAACGCATACTCCCGCAGGGAGAAGCAGATTGAAAAGATTGATTACAAGGTACGTGCGGCATAAAAAAAAAATTGCGGACTGTGCTTCTTACAACTATAAGGAAGTTGGTCAGATGTAAATATATTAGGGTGAACCTCCGCTTTAAAGTGATACTAAATAATATATATACTTACCTGCTCTGTGCAATCGTTTTGCATAGAGAAGTCCTGATCCTCCTCTTCTTAGGTCCCCTACTGGTGCTCTGGGCATCTCCCCCCTGCTGAGTGACCCCTAAACAAGCTGCTTGCTACTGGGGCACTTGTGCGTGCTCGCTCCTGATCCCCACTCTATGTCTCCATTGACACACATAAAGGGGCTCAGCTCTGCCTACCTCCCTTCTTACTAATTGTGATTGATAGCAGCAGGAGCCAATGACTTCCACTTCCACTGAGAGCACTTTCTCTCTGGATCGAGATGGGGCTCAGGTAAGTATTGGGGGGAGGGGGAGCTACACACAGGTTTTTTTACCTTCATGTGTAGAATGCAAGAAGGTAAAAATCCTTCAGCCTTTATAACCACTTTAAGTTGCATATTTTAGAGAATGTCCACACACAATGCATCCAAAAACAAAAAAATATGAGTAAGTAGCTTTTTAGGTTACACAATGATGACAATATTTTTCTTTTTTCTACAGTGTGGTGGCATAAGGATGGTTTAATGCTTATTTCTGTGTAGTCTTCTCATCAGTAGCCCTGCTGAGACTCAAAGCCATCCCGTAGAACTGCTTAAAGTAAATAACTCACTAAATAAGCTTGGTACAATCTATTAGATAAACTGCAGTAAGCTTAATTATTTTTGAACTTTTAATCTTTATGCTCTTTATTTTGGTGATTACAGCATTCTATTTTGCTTTAACTTAAGATAGTGTTCCAAAATGTGGACTATTAACATACAGCAGTTCAATTTTTTTATACTCTTGACAATAATAAAGGCAGCCACTGTTTTCAATATCTGGCACAGTGTGTTTCCATCATATCGGGGGGAAACAATTTTAATGAAAAATGCATTGTCTTACAACATGGTTGTCTACAGATCTGATAAGCATATGCTCTTAACGGATCTTGATGTTGAAAATAAAAGTAAAATCTACATTGCCTTCTTTACCAATCTCCAGTGTTACACCCTGGCAGCACTCGGGAAGATTGATGATTGTGATTGCGAGATTAATCCTGTAATGTTTACAATAAGACTCCTGAGCTGAGACTAGGATGCTGATATCACGCAAACCAAGAAGCCTGCTTGACTTGCCAGGGTAATTTCTTGTGATGCAGTAAATAACTAGGCATAATGAAAATACTCTGATGTGTTCCATTGCCTGATTGATGCTCTGCGTGTGATATGGCAAAAGCAGGGCACTTCCTATCACACATTTACATATACAAACCAGCAGAAGGAACATGATAATGTAAGCATTCTGCACAAACCCTGGGATGCTACACCGTTTTATAGCAGTTATGAATTACTGTTGACCTTTCTGGCCTCTTATACCAGTATGCTAGACTCCAGCATATTGAAAGTCATCAGTCTGGTGCAGTCATTCTTTACATAATTATGGTCATTTGTGATGGGGGGAAGGGAGAATGTTTCTTTTATTGTTTGAAATCTGCATTGAAGACCACGGCCAGTTAGCATCTGAGACTGCCAGCAGATTTAAACCAGAAAAAAAAAAAAAAAAAAATAAAAAAAAAGAAATGACGCATTTAAATAAAAACCAAGGAACATAAAGCAGAACAAAGATTACAATTTGAAATCCATGATTGCTATTTCTGCAGATCCAGAACTATTCTTGGTATATCTTTTCTTTAACAATCATTCTCTTAGAGCTGAAAAGAAACATGTATTACAAACTTCATATAAGAAGATTAGTGTATACCATATACAGTACTGTATGTGTTATCATTATTTATTTATATAGTGATCATTAGTATTCTACAGCATCAAATGCAGTATTGCACATGAAAAATAGTACAAAACAATTCTTTTCCTAGTCTCTCTTCAACTATATGATACACCGATGTCTAGATTTTATAAGATCAAGGTGCGAAGTGCAGTGACCAATCAGAAAATGTCTTAGGCCGCGTACACACGATCGGTCCATCCGATGAGAACGGTCTGATGGACTTTTCCATCGGTTAAGCGATGAAGCTGACTGATGGTCAGTCGCGCCTACACACCATCGGTTAAAAAAACGATCGTGTCAGAACGCGGACACGTAAACCACGTACGAAGGCACTATAAAGGGGAAGTTCAAATCCAATGGCGCCACCCTTGGGGCTGCTTTAGCTGATTTTGTGTTAGTAAAAGACGTTTCGCGCTTTTCTGTTTGTTAATTTAGTCTGAGCATGCATGGATTTGTAACCAATGGTCGTGCCTACTAACGATGTTTTTTTTTCTATCGGTTAGGAATCCATTGGTTACATTTAAAACAAGTTGGCTTTTTTTTAACTGATGGTTAAATAACCGATGGCGCCCACACATGATCGGTTTGGACCGATGAAAATGGTCCATCAGACTGTCCTCATCTGTTTAATCGATCGTGTGTATGCGGCCTTATATTGCTTTGAGTACCCTACTGCTGCTAATCTCATTGCTATTGCACTATATTATTACATTATTATAATGATATATTATTGAAGGAAATATGTCTTAAAAGATATACAGTACAATATTATTGCTGATCTCTTCTATAAATGCAAGCTGCTTGGCTGTCATACTGATCCTTGGACTTCAATCCTTTCATACAGTCACTAGAGTGAAAAAAGAAAAACATTTTGAAGCCGGTGGTTCAGCTCAAATTCCAGGCAACTATCATGTTTAGAAGTAGGACAGCCATGTCAGCATCTTATGACAGGTGCTTTTTACAGAAAAATAAAAAAATCTGAATATGGGACGTTACTTGATGTACTATTGCCCCGTACACACGACTAGGTTTCCCGACAGAAAACTGTGAGGAGAGCTTTTGGCCGGGAATCCTGGTCATGTATGTATGTTTTTTGCAGTTTTTCCAACGGAAACTGCCCAAAAAGCACCGGACAAAAAAAAACCTACTCTCTTTTTTCCCGCCGGGCTTCCCGGCGGATTTTTCCCGGCAGAAAACGGCCATTCCTGTGGGGAAAAACTCAGATGGAGCATGCACATGGTTGGGATTCCCAAGGAAAAGCTCTCATTGGAGTTTTCCCGACCGGAAAACCGAACGTCTGTACGGGGGAAATGTCGAGAGCAGGTTCTCGGTTTTCCCCTTGGGATTTCCGATGGATCTTTTCTTATCGGGAATCCTGGTCGTGTGTACTAGGGATATCAGTGTGATGTGTCATTTGTGCTGCTGCCTCATGGTTTAATAGGCTTCCAACTCAGATCCCCCAAACTACTGTCATTTTCCAGCACGGCAGGTTTGAGTGGACCTAAAGAAGTTGTGTCAGGCACTCAGCAAGAGTGCCCGACTATGTCCACCCTTTCCAACCACCTCCTATATTTCTTCTATAAATGAAATATCTATGAATGGAGGATGCAGACCGTTTAATCTTCTGCCCATGCTTCATTCATAGATTGTTTTTCATTGATAGAAGCTTTAGTACAGCCCCTATGAATGGAGGAGCTGGGTGGAAAGGGAGGGCACAGTCAGTAACTCTAAGGTGATTGTAAACGATCACCTTTTAAAGCAACTTATTCAGTTTAAAATAGTAATGAAAGGCAAAACATTTGTGTATAGATAAAAACAAACAAACGCAAAAATACCTTTTTTTCCCCATTTTTATATCACATCCCCTTTGGTCTCAGCTGCATAAGAGCTGGGGAGGAGAAGCAACAGCAGACTGAGCTTCCCAATGAAAGGCTGTACAGGGAGGGCATGTCAGGACAAGTTTGATCACTGGAGGAGAGCTGGCTGAGTTTCCAGCACAGAGAAAAGAAAACAAAGGCGCACCAGCCTAGTGTATTACCGTCAAATGTTTTTAATGTAGTTAAAAAATATACAGGGCCTACTCACAAATGTGGTGGAAAAAATCGCAGTAAAGCTTAATCGACATAAGCTGCAAAGAGATGACCTCGAACCATACTCCAATCGATTGTAGAGAAAGTGAAGGGGGTCACCCCCGGCTGACGTGTTTCGAACCTCTATGCCTCTTCATCAGAGCCCACACCTTAATGGGTGCCTGTCATGGCTTCCTCTGCTCTATTAACCCCTGCCGCACCAGAAGATTACAATGGTGTTGGTGGGGGGGGGTCAGAGGAAGAATATTTCTACTAAACCAGGAGACAGCAGCACAAGGGAAACACCACAATGATGGTAAGTAATGTCTCTTGTACTGATTTTTTTTTACTAAGCTTAGGCTGTAAACTATTTTGATAAGCTCTACTATTCCAGTTACCTAACAGTATTTTTTTTTTAAACCTGGTATTTGCTATATATGTTTTATTGTGTACAAACTGTATTATTTTAAACAGCTCAAATATATTATGCATCTTCTAGCATAAAATCCAAATGCATGTTGCTCAACTGCAGCAGTCTGGGTTTGCTAATATCTTTTGCAAAGTCTTATGTGAGACCAAGCATCATTAACTGTGGCTCATTATTATCACCACCATTCACTTAGATATTGTATTTAGTGAAATCCATTCGAAAATACTGCCTTTCACTGTTTTCACTGCCCAGTAATGACCCACATTCTTCAAATTTCAAAGTTTCAAAATGTGTGTTGCTTTACCTTTTTTATGCCCCAAGTATGATAATGCTGTTTTACAAAATCATCAACTGTCACTAAAAAAAAATAAAAAAAATAAAAAAAACTGCTATGGAGCATACACACGGTCGGTTTTCCCGACCAAAAGCAAACATGCCAGTTTTCCCGTCGGGAAAGCCGATCGTGTGTACGAGGCATTACACCATGAGCCTCCAACCTCTGACATAAACCAAATACATTTTTTACAATTTAGTCAAATCCCATTCATGCTGTCAGTTCTAAATTTTGCAAGTCAGAGTACTGGATCAATTTTCATTCCTTTCTTGAAGGGCTGCTTATTCATTTTCCAAGCATGCTAGAAGTTGCACCATCAGCCTCCAACTTCTGACTTCAAACATCTTTTTTTTTTTTTTTTTTCACAAGAAATGACTTCAAGCTTCTTTAAACCTAGTACTAGTTTAATCCAATTCATACTAGGTGGAGAAGTATATGGTTTTTCTGGTAGAATATAGGCCCAATAATAGCATGCAATACCAATCTCCGGTTTCCAAAGTGAGCAAAGTTCTTCTTCTATTAAGAGAGGTATGGATTGCAGAAAAAGGGACATCATTTTGCTCCTGTACAAATCATTAGTAAGACCTCATCTGGGATATGCAGTTCAGTTCAGTTTTGGGCACCAATTCATAAAAAGGATATTGGGGAACTGGAGAAAGTGCAGAGAAGGGTAACCAAACTGATAAGAGGCATGGAGGAGCTCTGCTATGAGAAAAGGTTAGAGAAACTGAATTTATTCTTTCTTGAGAAGAGGAGATTAAGGGGGGTTATGATCAACATGTATAAATAAATAACTTGGTGTTGAGTTATTCACTTTAAGGGGGAACTCTTTACATCAGGAGAAAAAGAGATTTCATCTCCAAATACATAAAAGCTTCTCCACAGTAAGAGCTGTGAAAATGTGGAATAGGCGGTTCTGGCCAGCTCAGTAGATTTTTTTAACCACTTGAGATCCGCGCTATAGACAAAATACGTCCGCAGCGCGGCTCTCAAGTGCCAAGTGGCCGTTTAAACACGGCCTTTTATGTGCGGGTAAAAACTGTCCCGGCGCATCGCCGAAGACCCGATGCGTGTACCTGGCGGCCGCGATGTCCGCTGGGTACACGCGATCGTCGGTGACACGGCAGGTGACAGCAGGAACGTGGAGCTCTGTGTGTAAACACAGAGCTCCACGTGCTGTCAGAGGAGAGGAGACCGATCTGTGTCTCTTGTACATAGAGACACAGCATCGGTCACCTCCCCCAGTCACCCCCTCCCCCCACACAGTTAGAACACGCCCAGGCTACACAGTTAACCCCTTCCTCACCCCCTAGTGTTAACCCCTTCCCTGCCAGTCACATTTATACAGTAATTAGTGCATTTTTATAGCACTGATCGCTGTATAAATGTGAATGGCGTCAAATTTGTGTCAAAAGTGTCCGATACGTCCGCCACAATATCCCAGTCCCAATAAAAATCGCAGATCGCCGCCATTACTAGTAAAAAAAAAAATAATAAAAAAAATCATAATTCTGTTCCCCATTTTGTAGGCGCTATAACTTTTGCGCAAACCAGTCGCTTATTGCGATTTTTTTTTTTTTTTTTTACAAAAATGCGTCGAAAAATACGTATCGGCCTTAACTGAGAAAAAAAAGAGTTTTTTTTTTTAAAAAATTGGGATATTTATTATAGCAACAAGTAAAAAAAAAAATATATTTTTTTTAAATTTTCGCTCTTTTTTTGTTTATAGCGCAAAAAATTAAAACCGCAGAGGTGATCAAATACCACCAAAAGAAAGCTCTATTTGTGGGGAAAAAAGGACGCCAATTTTGTTTGGGAGTCACGTCGCACGACCGCGCAATTGTCAGTTAAAGCGACGCAGTGCCGGAAGCTGAAATTTTGCCTGGGAACGAAGGGGGTTTATGTGCCCAGTAAGCAAGTGGTTAAAGAAAGGCCTGGATTCTTTCCTAGATACACATAACATAACTGGATACTAATATTTATAGGTAAAGTTGAATCAGTGAACATCCAATTGCCTTTTTCCCCCTGCTGGAGCAATTTGGACCATGCTTAATTGGGGCTTTTTGCCTTCCTCTGGATCAACAGTGGGTATAGGATTGTGAATAAAGGATTGTATATTTGTTTTCCCTTCTATTGGTTGAACAGGATGGACCTGTGTCTTTTTTCAACCAAACTAACTATGTAATGTAACTATCAATATTAAATTCAATTTTTTTTGTTGTCAGTGTGCTGGATCCATTTGTAGTCTTTCCTTGAATTGGTGTTTAACACTTTTCCCAGCATGCTTCTCTACAGTTACACTATGAGCCTCCTACTTCTGATTCCAAGTATCTTCAACCTGCTACAAGTCTATTCTGATTTTTACTGGCAGTATCATGGAGCCTTTTGTAGAGGTTTCCTGGCAGTTGGAGAGTTGCAGTCTCTCTCTACACTATTAGGTTAAACTGAAATATAATAACATAAATATACACAAGGCCATACACAAAATTAAAATAAAATTATCTGCATATACCTATCTTTGTGATCTAGAATTAAATATCCTGTATGTCAGGCCTTTTTGTTCCAGTGCATAAGAAGTAGCTAAGTTCCATAGCTTTATGTTTTTAATGGTAGAAGCACCTAAAAACACAGCTATTGGTTGGTTTATAATGTCAACAGCGGCCTATGTCTATGTGAATATGTTCTCTGTGCCTTTTGAGTCTACTGTCCCATTGTAACAAGGTATTTTATCATTTTATAGCTGATAATTTTGATGGAAATTAACCTTTACAGATTCCATGTTTTGGACTAAATATTTGAATAATCAAGTACCGGGACATTACTAAAGCATGTCCCATAATGTCATTTACATTTTAATGCCCTTAAAATGATTAGGCTAAGAGAAATGTTTCTGATACATTGCAGCATTTTTTTTTCTAAATGTGTGATTATGTTAATAGGTTTCAATCAGTATCCTACCCTGACACCACAAGGAAATTTATGCAAAGTTCATACCCTGTCAAGGCCTTTAATCAGGACCATTTATTAGACCCCTGCCTCCTTTGAAGGCTGCTGCTGCTTTTATTAAATATACTGACTTGGCCATTTGAAGAAAAAGGACAATAAAAGGTTACTCAGGATGAAAGCATGAAGGCTATTTGCTCATGTTTCCTTTACAGACACTTCTTCAATAATTAAGGAAGGGCTTTCTTTGGCCTATTAGGCTTTTGAAGTGCATATCAAACATAACACTTATTTCTTGTTTTATGGACTATTTAATAACCATATTTAGTCAGAACCAAAAGGTAAAAGCAACATTGAAGCTTTTACAAAATTGAAGTAAATCTATAATATTTACATAAAAAGATAGCAGATGACAAATGTTAAAAATAACTTTTACTTAAGGACATCATTTTTGAGATATCTGGGAAGAAGGAAAAATTGCAAAAACCATTTAAAGACACATATATAGTTCACAATGGTAGAGTGATCCGATAGTAAACCTGATATACTGTAAATTAAAATATTTTCCCCGGGGATTCTCTCTTGCATATGTGACATCTTTGGTGGCTCTGTTACAGCAGAACTTTAACCACACAGCAGTGGCGTCACTAGGGTTGGTGTCACCTGGTGCGGTAAAATATGGTGTCACCCCCCCCCCCCCAATAAAAAAATTCAAATATTTTTTACCCTACTGTTTTCTCTCTGTTCTCCTTTCTTCCCCTTTTCTCTCTCTCCCTATCCATCTTTCTTGTTCGTTCTATCCCTTCTTCTTTCTCTCCATTTTTCTTTGTCCCCTCCCCCCACCTCTCTTTCTCCAGAACCGGAATTCAGAATTCTCAGGAGCCTATAGGCCAGGGGCGTACCTCTGCATCCTTCAATATCTTTTTGTTACTACTGTGTACCCCTCTCCACAACTGCACCTCTGGACCACTTTACATTGCACAGTACCCTGCACCCCTTTACATTACACAGCCCCCTGCATCACTGGATCCCTTTAAAATTACACAGCACCCTGCATCACTGGACCCTTTTAAAATTACACAGCACCCTGTATCACTGGACCCCTTTACATCTCACAGCCCCCTTCACCTCTTGACCCTTTTACATTACACAGCCCCCTGCACCACTGGACCCCTTTACATTACACAGCCGCCTGCACCTCTGCACCCCTTTACATCACATAGCCCCCTGCACCTTTGGACCCTTTTACACTACACAGCCCTCTGCACCCCTTTACATTACACAGCACCCTGCACCTCTGGACCATTTTACATTACACAGCACCCTGCATCACTGCACCCCTTTTACATTACACAGCCGCCTGCACCTCTGCACCCCTTTACATCACATAGCCCCCTGCACCTCTGGACCCCTTTACATTACACAGCACCCTGCATCACTGCACCCCTTTTACATTACACAGCACCCTGCATCACTGGACCCCTTTACATTACACAGCACCCTGCATCACTGCACCCCTTTTACATTACACAGCCGCCTGCACCTCTGCACCCCTTTACATCACATAGCCCCCTGCACCTCTGGACCCTTTTACACTACACAGCCCTCTGCACCCCTTTACATTACACAGCACCCTGCACCTCTGGACCCCTTTACATTACACAGCACCCTGCATCACTGGCCCCCTTTACATCTCATAGCCCCCTGCACCTCTGGACCCTTTTACATTACACAACACCCTGCATCACTGCACCCCTTTTACATTACACAGCCACCTGCACCTCTGGTCATGTCAGCTAAAAAAAAAAAAAAAAAAAATTTTTTTTTTTTTTTTTTTTTAAATCGGGATGGTGTCACCCCTCTAGTGGGTGTCACCCGGTGCGGCCCGCACCCCCCGCACCCCCCTAGCAACGCCACTGCCACACAGCTAATTACACTGCTGAAATGCAGATATAGGAGCTATTTTACTTACCAGTCATAAGATTTACACAGACTTGCCTGGTAGCACAGGCAGTTTGGTAACCTCCATGTCTCTAATACCATTAGGTAATACAGCTAGAAATCTTCCATGCCCCCTGCCTATGGTAGGACAGTAAAGGAGCAGCAGTGAGATCACCTTTCTCCTGTCAGCAAGTTCCTGATCAGCATGTGTGCATCCAACAGAGGCTTACTGACTTTAAGTACTGCATGTCCAAGAACGCGGTGACGTACAACACAATGACGAGCTGAGAACATGAAGTTCAATGCTTCCGAGCATACGTCAAGTTGTTTCCGAGCATGCATCGGAATTTTGCGCGTCGGAAATTGCTGCAGACGATCGTAATTTTCGATTGGAATTTTTTCCATCTGAAAATTTGAGAACCAGCTCTTACATTTTTGTTGGCGGAAATTACGTCAGGAAAAGTCCTATGGAGCATACACACGGTCGGAATTTATGACCAAAAGCTCACATCAGTCTTTTCTTGTCGGGAATTCTGACCGTGTTTATGGGGCATAAGTACTACTGGGAAGAGGATTACAGGATATCTGGGCACATTTAGTCACTTACAACACTTGGTTTCATTTAAAATGATATTGCACTATTTTTAAAATAATACATTAAGCCCTGGTTCACATTGGTACGATTTGAGATGCGATTTGACATGTCAAATCGCATTTCAAATCGGCGGCATTTGCTGGCAATTGTCGGCAATGGCACTGTCCTAATTGGTGCGACGCCGCATCTGCGGCACTGCACCGATTTCAAAAAGTAGTTCCTGTACTACTTTTTGCGATTTCGGGCTGTGATTTACATTGACATCTGTCCAGAAACCTGCACAGATGTCTCTGAAATCGTGGCCGAAATCGGGACTGCCAGCGGGAGTGAAATTGTGCGAGTTTATCTGAACTCGCACGGCTTCACTCCCGCAGCCCAGTGTGAACCTGGGCTTAAAGTTTGCACCATTACCATTGTTCACTTCAGACATTCAGTCATGAGCTAGAGAAGCTCTATATTTTTTTAAATTACAAGGTAAACGATTGGACTTAGTAAACTCAAAACCCCAAAAATGTATTTATTGCAGCTTACCAATCCATAAATGTGGTGGCTGCACATTTTTTTTATGTTTTTTCACTATGTTTTCACATGGTGATCTGGCCTGTGATGCGCCCCCTGTATTAGAGGGCCCCCCCTCTGGATGGAGGAGCACATGAGGAACCTTTGGACAACAACATTGTTTATACAGGGAAGGGAAGTGTTAGATGTAATAGGAAATCTGGATACATGGGCAGCACAGTGGTGTAGTGAGTAGCACTCTTGCCTAGCAGTAAAAAGGGTTGGTTCCCAACCACGACACTACCTGCCTGGAGTTTGCATGTTCTCCCTGTGTCTGCGTGGGTTTCCACACACTCCAAAGACATGCTGATAGGTTAATTGGCTTCTGCCTAAATTGGCCCTAGTATATGAAGGTGAGTTAGGGACCTTAGATTGTAAGCTCCTTGAGGGACTGATGTGAATGTACATTGTATATGTAAAGCGCTGTGTAAACTGACAGCGCTATATAAGTACCTAAATAATAATACACTAACAAATTGAAGCCAAACTCCAGCCCACACTTTATAAGCAGTTACAGCAACATTTATTTTTATTTTTGGGATAAAGGTTTTTACATAAATAAATAACAACTGATCATTCTAAGCACCCCTGTCAGTGGTGAATGGTTTGCCGCATTCCTAAAACTGCTACATCTGCAAGACAGCTTTTTTTTTCAGCCCGGGTTCACACCTATGCGAACTGAATGCAGATTTCTCCGCATTCAATTGGCATAGCAGGAGAATGTGACTGTCTCTCTATAGAGTCGGTTCACATATCTCCGCAACCGGTTCCGATGCGGTGTACCGGAAAATCGTGTGCCTTTTTTGGTGAGTTTCAGGTTCGATTTCAGCCCAACATTCAGGCTGAAATCGGACCTGAAACGGTGAACCAGCACCCCCCGGACCCCTGCTGTGAGATGCATACAGCTACGGTGTGAACCCGCCCTAACAGATCACCAGGGGACCATAAAAAAAAGAAAGTAGTCTTGCAAATTAGAAAAAATATGTTCTAGTATTTGAAAGTCAAGAACAAAATTGAACATAAAATAACAAACAACGAAATAGAACATTAAATTACAAGAAGAAGAAGAACAACAAGGTTAGATTAGGGAGAATCGTGAGGTCACATAGCACATTTAGATGGAGCCCTCCCACTTAGCTGTCCTTCTTTATGATGACCTATCTGCAGAATTAAAATGTTACTAAACCCAGGATTCTGCATTCACTATATCTGGTCTCCCACAGAACACATCTGCAATGTAGAGAGCGTCCTGACTCTCCTGTAGTCCAAGGAAGGGGGCGAGCATGACACTCCACACCAGGGAGAAAGCCTCACATTACTGTGTGTAGTTACAGACAGACGAACAGGAAGTGAGGATTTATCAGAAGAAATAAGGACATTTAAAAGCAAAATCGAAGGATGAGGTAAGTGAAGGAGGACTGCACTAAGGTAAAGGAAGCTATTTAGGGAAAAAATATTCTACCTTTACAACCCCTTTAAATTAAATAATTGACTGCTACTGTGGTATAAGATGTGGGTGCCTTTAAATGTATTTATAACATATGTACCCAGCGCTGTCTTCACATCAACAACATTTTTCAAAAATCATAATATACCCTAAATACAAGTGCAAATTAATCTTAAAGGGGTTGTAAAGGTTCATCTTTTATTTTCTATATAGGTTCCTTTAAGCTAGTGCATTGTTGTTTCACTTACCTTTTCCTTTGATTTCCCTTCTAAATATTTTTTTTCTTTGTCTGCATTTCTCACTTCCTGTTTCTCCTCAGTAAGCTTTCCACCATCATCTGGGTGGTGGAAAGTCATTTAGAACAGCTTACTGAGGAGAAACAGGAAGTGAGAAATTCAGACAAAGAAAACAGAGAAAAAAAACATTTAGAAGGGAAATTGAAGGAAAAGGCAAGTGAACCAACAATGCACTAGCTTAAAGGAACCAATTTAGAAAATAAAAAATGAACCTTTACAACCTCTTTTAAGTGCCAAGCCAAAATAAAACAAAAAAAAAGGCAAAAAAAATGCTCAGATATTGGTAGATATTGCACCTAATAGAAGAGCAATTGGTCACCAGATAATGTTCTCAGAAGATGGTCTGCCTGTCCTTGTAGTTCTCCAGCAAGTGGAAATAGGTCTTCATGTATATCATAGGGAATATAACCAGGAGATATCCATAGTGTAATGCTGTATATTAGGTAAAAAAATAGATTTTTCAGCCAATAAAAAAACATACAAAATTCTCCTCTTGTATCTAAGCATATACTAACGCTGTCCTTGAATTCAACGAGCCGTTTGCATCCCAAGAAATGACGTCACCGGAAGTATCCACCCATCTAATGCATTTTGCTTTGCCTCAGAAGTGTCATCAGATGAAGACGGCCTTTCCTATTGACTGAAACGCATTGAGGCTAGTTCGTATCATCCGCCCAAGAAACGAGTACAGGGGACCGAGCCAAACTGCAATTGAGCGGAGTCCAGATGATGCCGGACGGATTATCCCCTTTGAGACACATGCTGATCACACTTGGTGCAAGGCACTGGCACCTTTAACATGTACTTGCGTTTGTTTTTACTGGAATTATCAATAAATACGGTTTTATGCTATGTGCTCTCCCCTCTGTCATTTCTTTCCCCATCCGTGGAGGATTACTTGGGGGTTTATTTCCCCACAAAGCATGAGCTACCACTTTAGAGAGAGTAGGCCAACATCCATGCTGAGTTTACATCCATGTGGGACACTGAACAGTGGAGCACCAATTTCATATTTTGCATTGGAGCACAAGCTCTTTATTTCACTACTGTGGGACTATTCATAATCACTGAAAATGTGATGCTTATGTTTTTTTAAATGATTTAATCATTTGTACTAGCTAAGCACGGTGTTTGTTTATTAATTTTTTAGATTGCAGTGACGCTGTTAGCTCACATTCACACTGCTGCTGGCAATTGTTGTTGTTTTATCTGTAATTTATTCCTTTAACGCGCTAAGTTATTTTTTGTTTCTATTACACAGGGGTGTCCAAACTTTTTTCAAAGAGGGCCAGATTTGATGAAGTGAACATGCGTAATGCCGACCATTTTTGCCTGACATTCTTTGAACCATTAAAATTCGGTCTAAGTGTGTTTGTCTGAGCACTAATACATTGCCCAACAAGAAATATCCTGCCTTTGTGGTTGTGTGTGGTGAAGAGTGGAGCTTGGGCGTGTTATTTGTATCTATCTATCTATCTAGATATCTATAGATATCTATATAGATATATATCTTTTGTGGCCCCAGTGAATCCCTGAGTGCCGCTCAACACTAAGGATGAGCTTGGGAGTGTTATTTTATGTATACCTTATTTATCGGCGTATAACACGCACCTTCACTTTAAGAGGGAAGTTTCAGGGGGAAAAAAAAATATTTTAAATAAAGAACTGTGAAGCAAAAAAAAGGGTCATTGCCCATCAATGCAGCCTCCCCATTGCCATGAATGCAGCCTTCTTATTGCCATGAATGCAGCCTCCCCATTGCCATGAATGCAGCCTCCTCATTGCCATGAATGCAGCCTCCCCATTGCCATGAAAGCAGCCTCCTCATTGCCATGAATGCAGCCTCCCCATTGCCATGAAAGCAGCATGATTCATGCCCATTTGCAGCCTCGGAGGGGACAGGGAGGGGGCAGGACGAGCGTTATGATTACATGCAGGAGAATCTCCAGTTTTCTCTGCGGCCTCTTTAATACCAAGTCCTGCCTTCTATGATAGACAGAACAGTTGTCCAATGGCATCCCAGGAGATAGAACTTCCTAGTACAGATGCCGCTGAGTAAGCGCTTGTTATGCCCCCTCCCTGTCCCCTCTGAGGTAGCGCCAATAAATACAGTATATATCTTTAGTAGCCCAGGGGCCGCAAAAGATATATATATCTTAATTACCAGGGGGGCCACATTAAACCGGAACAAGGGCCACATTCGGCCCGTAGACTGGACTTTGGACATGCCTGTATTAAACAGTTGGCAAGGGACTGGTGAAAAAGCAAGGAAAACCCTCCCTGCCCTCAGGTATGGTGGTAGTTATGCCACTGCCTTCAACTTAGAGCTTGTGTGTAACATGTAAGATGCTTAACAGTTCATGTTTTCTGATATATAAATAACTTGCATGGCCAATCATGCAGCTTCTACTATGGTGTGTTTATACTTTCTACATAACATAACCGCAATACAAGAGTAAGTAGACGGCAGTTGTATACCATGTTATTGATGCGTTTTGCTTACTGTGTTTGCTAGAAGTGAATGATCCAGAACAAACACACCCCGGCCACTAAAAGGAAGTAAGCCCAAGATTTACAAGGTGAGTTACAAAATATTTACAACCCCTGTTTGGACTCTCCTGGCTGAATATGGGCCGTACCTCTACATTATACAGCCAACAGCGTAGAGAGGCCATTATATATGACTTGTGTAACAAAGTACTATATATAGTAGGCCACACATGCTGACAAATTGCAGGTCAAATATACAGTATGTAATGGTATGTCTAGCCAAAAATGTTTTTTTTTTTAGTTTTGGGCAGAATGGGGAAGGGATAGAGCCCTCATTAGGTAGGAAAAAAATAGATACACAGAAATAGAAATCTGGCAGAGGTTCTAAAAACAGAGGGCCAGATTCACAGAAAAAGTACGCCGGAGTATCTGCTGATACTTTCAAATTTGCCACGTCGTATCTTTATTTGTAATTCACAATCAAAGATACGATGGCTTTTGGCTAAGATCCGACAGGCGTACGGCTTCGTACGCCTTTGGATCTTAGGATGCAATACTTTGGCGACCGCTGGGTGGAGTTTGCGTCGTTTTCCGCGTCGGGTATGCAAATTAGCTGTTTACGGCGATCCACGAAGGTACGCGCGTTCGTCGCATTCTCTTACGTCGTCGCTAGTCGTTTTTTTCCATCGCAATCTTAAGCCTGCTATTTCATGGCTTAGATTTAGACCAGCCATGTTAAAGTATGGCCGTCGTTCCCGCGTCAAATTAATTTTTTTTTTTTTTTGCGTAAGACGTCCGGGAATACGAAAGTACGTTACGTGCGTCGTCGTTCAAAAAACACGTCGGGGCGCCGTAATTTCGCGCAAAGCACGGCGGGAAATTTCCAAACGGAGCATGTGCAGAACGTTCGGCGCGGGAACGTGCCTAATTTAAATGGTACACGCCCCATTTGAATTAGGCGGGCTTGCGCCGGACGGCTTTACGCTACGCCGCCGCAAGTTTACAGGCAAGTGCTTTGTGAATCAAGCACTTACGCCGAAAACTTGCGGCGGTGTAACGTAAAGGGGATACGTTACGCCACCATAATTATTTGTGAATCTGGCCCAGACATTTTATTGCAGCCTGTGTTGTTAAAGATTTCCGCTACTTCCTGTCTCTTCATGTCAGCAGGACAGGAAGATAGCTGGAATCTCTTTAATAAAATAAGAAATGGCAGTTGGGGTTGTAACTCCCCCAAATCAAACATTTGAAAAAAAAAACAGCTTTGTAGAAATAATTTTGGTGGCTCTGAAGCTGCCTAATAATTTCTACATGCTTAGAAAGGTGCTGCACTCCCATTCCCCCCACCTGAACCCCTTTGCCATGTGTTCTGAGCTCACCGATTACTCCTTAGTGTCCAGGACCTCCACGGCAAGTGTCAGGGTGGAAAGCAAAGTGATATCAGTGAACATCCATTTGTTGATTCCCCTATGGGTAGTATGAACCCGAAAATGCTCAGCTCTGAGTACTTACAGGTTCAAAGATGTCAACCCCTGGTTACTATGACCGGGAAATAAATGAATCTGGGACAAAATGTACTTGATTCGATTTAAAGTGGATGTAAACCCACTCTCATCCTTTCTAAACTACTGCTGATCTATAAGGATATACATGCCTCCTGCATGTATCCTTACCTGTCAAATGTCTGCCCTCTGTCTGTTATAGGAATTGAAAAACTGCAGATTCTGTGGGTGAGTCTGTTGTCTGGAGCTCTGTGGGTGGAGCTGTGATGTCAGTAGACTCCCCACCCTCCTCTACACTCCCCTTGTCAACATGCATTTTTTCCTATGTATTCCTTACACTAAATTCTGCTACTAACATCCAGTCAAAATCCAGAAAAGTAACCACATGACTTCAGAAAAGGAGTGGGGGTGGGAATTAAAAAATAATGCCTGTCTCCAGGCTAGTGCATGAGATATGTAAATAACCTGTCACTCACAGCAAGGGGGTGGAACGGACAAAGTTTTTTCTCTGTAAGTCCGTTTTATTTCACTGAACAATAAAATAGGATTGCTCAGAGCTGGATTAACTCTGTGTGGCAATACTGGGCACAGATGATAGGGAATCTTATACCCTACATTGTGACTTCAAAACAATAATAATAATTCAGGTTTACATCCACTTTAATAGGATGCAGAGGTAATATTACATAGTTACATAGTTAGATTAAAAAAAGACACAAGCCGATCTAGTTCAACCCATATTATGGGTCATAAAGACAACTAGGGCCAAACCGAAACGTTTTAGAGGCACAGAGTATTTTTTTTTTTTTTTTTTAGTATACACTATCGGATTGTAACAGACCTGGGGCACCTTTGGGCACTCCTAAAAGAATAGTAATGTGGCACACATAGTGCCCCCTGCCACAATCCTGTCTGAATAATGTGTCTGGGTTTCAGACACATGATTTAAAACCTGGACTGTCTGGGTGAATCCCAGACAGATGGCAACCCTAGAGACAACCTGTATCATGCTGACACATAGGGGGCTTTTCAGAAAATAAAATAAAAACCAAAGTGCAATAAAAGAAATGTAAAAATACTCCATAAGATGTTTAAAGCCCCCCCCCCCCACTCTGAAAAGCATCCACATTGCAAATGTGCATTTTAGGTGTGCCACACATGTTAAGCATTACTGTGTATGTCAGAGTGAAAGAAATAATTGTAGGACCATCTTTCACTGTTAACTTTAAATTTCTGAGCTATAAAAATGTTTAAAGCATTTGGCTATGCTTGCTTTTTGCGGTTTCATGGGAGCGCACAATTTTGAGGCATGACATTCTAGGTATTTTATTTTTCAGCACAGCCACATTCTTTTATACTTTACCAAAAAAGTATTATATTGTGTTGTGTGCACTGAAATAATTTGACTAGATTTTTGTTACGGAAAATGTAAAGTTAATAAACAATTTTGCAATTATTATGTGACATAAAAAATTGCATGAACTGTTGTACCAGATAAAACAATTTTTTTCTGTGGCCAGTATCATGGTCCAGTTGCCCCTGTCAGCCAGCAACGCAATGGGGGTTATTTACTAAAGGCAAATCCACTTTGAAAGTGCAAACTACAAGTGCAAAGTGCTCTTGAAATTGCACTGAAAGTTTTAGCTTGTATAATAAAGAGCTTCCCCTCATTTCAGATCTACCCCTCAGATTTACAGCGACTGCACTTCCAAGTGCAATTTCAAGTGTACTTTGCACTTGCAGTTTGCACTTGTAGTGCAAAGTGGATTTGCCTTTCGTAAATAACGCCCTAAGTTTGGGACCTTTTTTGTAGTTAAAGCACTACAACAGTATTTAGACATAGCGAGCAGATTGGACAATGAGGGAAAAACAGCATTCTGCTGAGTTCAGACCTATGCTTACCAGGGGCGTGCTAGGTCTACAAAAGATTTGGGGGTAGAGCCCATAGCAGCAAAGTAAAGAAAATCATACGCTTGGGCGGGCATATACATTACATCAGGGTCCCTAGAGAGCCTCTATACCAGTGGTTCTCAACTCCTGTCCTCAAGACCCACCAACAGGCCAGATTTTAAGTATTACCTTGGGGAGATGCAGACTAGAATACTGAAATCACTGAGTACCAAATTATATCACCTGTGATGTACTTCAGTTATCTTGCAAACCTGGCCTGTTAGTGGGTCCTGAGGACAGGCGTTGAGAACCACTGCTCTATACTCACATCATGGTCCGCCCCCCTTACATCAGGGTCCCCAGAGAGCCCCTTCCTTACATTGGGGTCCCCAGAGAACCTCTTCCTTACATCGGGGTCCCCAGAGAGCCCCAGGGTTCAGGAGTTGGCTCAATAAAGAATGCCGAGCTCAGCTGAGCCCATTTATGCAGCCTCACCAGTGCGCAGCAATGCAGCCTCACCAGTGCCAAGGAATGCAGCCTCACCTGTGCCCAGCACTGCACCACACACCGTAGTGTCTTCTGTCCCCTGCACCCCACCGTAGTGTCCTCTGTCCCCTTCACCCCACCATAGTGTCCTCTGTCCCCTGCACACCACCCCACCATAGTGTCTTCTGTCCCCTGCACCCCACCATAGTGTCCTCTGTCCCCTGCACCCTACCCCACTGTAGTGTCCTCTGTCCCATGCACCCCACCGTAATGTCCTCTGTCCCCTGCACCCCACCCCACTGCAGTGTCCTCTGTCCCCTGAACCCCACTGTAGTGTCCTTTGTCCCCTGCACCTCACCATAGTGTCCTCTGCCCCTACCTTACACAGCTGTACAGCAGGCAGAGCATCTGAGATCGGAATCACAGGGCTGGATGGGGGCGGGAACTATTGAAGTTAACTTTTCACATTAACAGGTTGGCAATTGATTGCTAGGGTTGCCCTTCAACCAACCACCTGCTGTTTAATGATAAAAGTTAATTCCTGCGTTTCCTGCCCCCATTCAGCCCTGTGATACTGCCCGCTCACCATTGTCTAATAAAGAGGACAGCACCGAAAATGTTCACGGGCCAGGTGACTGACCTAGAGACTCTGGACTATGGGTCCCAGATTCTGGGCCCTGTCAGAACACAAAAGCTCAGTGGGGGAGATCACTGTACTAATGTCAGATGGTTAGTACATCAACACTGAGCAGAGCCGACGGTGAAACTCATTTACGACAAGAAATGTTCCATGTGAGCTTCTGGTCGGAAAATTTGGAAATTTTCTGTCGGAATTTCCGACAGCAAAAATTTCAGAGCTGGTACTTAAATTTTCCGACGGCAAAAGTTCTTGTCGGAAATTCCAATCGTCTGTATGCAATTCCGACGCACAAAAATCCTACGCATGGGGCGTGGCCAAGCCAGCGGAGAGTATGGACGCCTAATCTCTAAGCTCCTGCCGCCTCAGAAAGCACATTGGCTTTATCGACAGTTTTCTGCCTCCAAAGTGCCAGGAAAACTACCTGCGAGCCTGACAGAACCCCTCTGCCTTCGGTCGGAATACACACTGCACAAAAGTAAGTGCTTTGTGCGGCTGCCGTGGATGAATTCCCGGACCGGGGGACGAGTTTCAGGAAAGACCGCGGCTTCGGCCTAGTCTCGGAGCCGCGGCCATTTTGATCCCTCCGGCGTCGGAGCCGCCCGGCTCCAACTGACCCCCAGCGCTCACTAACATCCCTCCCTTACCTGAACCGGGGTCCGCACAGCCTAGGGGGGCACCTCCGAACTACAGCAAGTTACCTCACGGATTCCCTGTGGGGCCGCGCACTCGGCTCCCAGTCTGACGCGGCGGCCATCTTGGTCCCCTCTGTGAAGGCGCCCAGCCAAGTATCTGGCTCGCCCCTGCTCCGGTACACACTTTCACCTCCCGGATCGGGGATTGTACAGCCCGAGGACACCACCAGTACCAGGTAATACTCACCTGGAAGCCCCTGAACTGAACAAATAGACCCGGGGTCGGCGGCCATCTTGGTCCTCCCTGTGGATGCCTCTGTGGTGTACACCTGACTCCCCTGACTGACCCAAACCACAGCATCCCTGGAACTGGGGCCTGAATGTTTCTGGGGTCATGACCAAGATATCACCCCCCCTGGACAGAGTGCCTGGCGGTCTGTAATACCAGCCCCTATCCTATATACTGGGTCACACAGTTTATCCAGGAGACCCCTGTCTGTTCTACGCCCGGTCTTGCTGAACCCCTATTATCCCACCAACTACTCTGAAAGGAAGGCAGGGGAGGAACATCAAGTGCTATAGGCCATGTTGTGCTTGAACGCTGAATAAATCCGCAAAGTCAGTCAGTACTCCTACCCGACTGCTAGCTTGGATCACCCAGTGATAGTGGACAATTACTCCTGAGTAAACTCTTTATCCTCACTGCTGAGAAGCATTATACCTCACTACAGCATACCCTGAGGAGAAACTGCAATATAACAAAGCACAGACTGCTCAAAAAGAAGGAAGATATTCCTGTAGTCGTCATTCTTCTCCTCCCGGGTACCGGTGATTATGGGAACCTCTTCACGCCACTCCTCGGCATCTCGGTCCCGGTCTCCCAGAGAACACACTGGAGTAGCAGGACATAGTATTACGGATCAACATCGCAATTCCCAAGGTAGCATGGCACCCACCCGCCGGGGTCGTACCCAGAATACTTCCCAAACATCCTCACAATCTCCCACAGAAATTGTGCTGACAGCTCCAGAAACAGAGATACCCTCGCAAATGATAGGGGCTATGGCAGGCACCGGGAGTGCTGGAATGCAACAGATCAATTTACTGGATTTAAGAGCAGTAGCGGCAGATATCAAGGACACTCTGGCTGCAGCTATTGCAGATCTCCGCATAGACCTGCGCTCTCTCGCTGACAGGGTGTCTGCTACTGAACAGATAACGGATGAACACGAAGTAATTCTACAAAAATCCACCAGAAAGATAGATGACCATACCCTCCAGCTAAGGGAAGTTAATCGACAACTGGAAGATTTAGACAACAGAGGCCGACGCCGGAATCTTCGCGTGAGAGGAATGCCTGAGGTAATTGAGGGAGATCAAATCCAAAAAGAAGTCACCGCCCTATTCAATTCGATTTTAGGTAAACCCCCTCAAACCTTCATCGACTTTGAGAGAATACACCGTGCCCTACGCCCAAGGGGTAGAGATACAGATCCCCCTAGGGACATAATATGCTGCATGACCAATTTCAAACTAAAAGAAGAAATCCTGAGTAGGGCCAGAGGTCAGAGACTGTACTGCGGTGAAACCCCGGTCCAACTATACCAAGACCTTTCAGGAATCACCCTGCAACATAGGCGCGATCTTAAACCATTGTTGGATGTGTTGCGGTCAAAAGACATTAGGTATAAATGGAAATTTCCCTTCTGTTTGGCTGCCTCGAACCAAGGTCGCAATGCTTCTTTGAGAGTGCCAGAAGACCTGCCAAGGTTCTGTGAAACATTAGGCTTGCCACCAATTTCGGTGCCTGACTGGTACGCACCCTACCGCCGGTCAGTTGGGAGAAGAGGGAAACCACCTGAAACACCCATGGACACCCAAACCACCAGGTTTCGCAGGATGAGATCTCCCTCCAACTCAAGAACCCCTCAGAACTCCTCAGAAGTAAGAAGAGAACAAGACCAAATGACCCCACCTGAGGCCAGGAGGGCCAGAAGAGACCATAACGAGTAATAGACTTGACATTGATTCAAATCATCCAAAGGCCCTTGATAGTTTTATCAACTGCTAGTTGATGTGTTCAGTTCTACCCCTTCCTCCTGAATTCTTAATGGGAAAGTTTTCCCCGTGGCTCAACCGAGCTCATCCCCCATTTAAGTTTTTGATACTGAGAGATACCTCTCTCCTGCGCACCTGGGTCACGATGCTATTTTTGTTTCACACGGACTGGTGCTACGGGGCCTTTCTGCATAATCCTCCCTCTGGTATTAACAGTGGACACATCTTGACCCCAGAAATTCCGCTAAGGACACTTATAATGTTCTTCAACCAAAGGACATTGTACTGCCATCTCGTCCTCTAGTGTTAGTATCAGTGGATCCTTCACTCCACCGGGGTAGTGTGACTTTGGCAACTCATGTTAAACCCAGAACCGAGTATAGTAAGATTCTTACTTTGGGTTAAACAGAGACCCAGGGCCTCTCTGGCACCTCTCCCCCCTTCTAGGTTGTTACTGGCCCCTCGAGATCCTGGAGTGTCAGAGGTAACAGGTAAATTATCTTGACCTGGGTTTGTTCGCAACAGATCCACATCACTGTCATTTCTCCCAGAAAAGGATACTGCAGAATAGGCTCGGTCATGTGGTAGTCTCAAAATTGATTATTATTACTGTTAATAGCGATTATTTAGTATATTATAATTTTGAAACGGTCTCTCCTTATTACACTTTCGTAGGTGATAAGAAAAAGTTGTTGTATTGATCAGAATGAGATTCACACTGAGAAACCCCTCACGGTTCAAATTTTAATTTAAATAGATGATTGTAATCTACCTTTAGTCACCAACAAAATTGGTACCTAGTACATCTTTATTGTACTCCCTGTCTCCTCTCAGTCTGAATCCACTCTGAGGTGGCTTGGCTACTATTGGTTACATTTATTTGTTTGCTTAATAACTTTAATAACTTTGCTAGAAACTTTCAGGTTAAGCTTCAATAATAGTGTTTCTTTTTCCTCGGCTGGCTTGGCTAACCCCGCAACAGTGGTGTGCTGGCCCTCTAGGGATTGTGGTAGGTTCCTGGGGGTCTGGCATCCACTGTAATTTTCCGATTGTTCTTTGTATATAAAAAGTGTGTGGAATGACCTTCACCACTTAATCGGTATCTAGAACTCACGGGTCACCTGGCCCGCTCTGCCAACACTGCACTTGCCTTTGTAGACCTCACTTGAGGCCTGTATATTTCCCATCCTGCCTCGTGCCCAACATAGTTCCCTTCATTTCCCCATCAGATCTAGTACATTGCAGATATGATCCCGATATCACCCCCCTTACCCCCTGCACAGAGAGCGGGACCTTTAAGTCACATTAAAATATACTCCCTGAATATTAGGGGACTGAACACCCCCGAAAAACGGTCGCGCCTACTTTTCTTATTGCAAAAAGAAAAAGTACACATAGCTTTCCTCCAAGAGACACATTTTCGCGCAGATACAATACCTAAATTAACGGACAGGAACTTCCCACTGGTGTTTCACGCCCCTAACAATGAGGCAAGATCCAAGGGAGTATCGGTATTAGTTTCGCGACACTGTCCTTTTGAAATTCTAGATACCCAGAGGGACCCTCAGGGACGTTACATATTCCTGCGGGGTACCATACACAATGTGATGTACACAATAGCGAATATTTATGCCCCCAACACAAAACAAGTTCCCTTCTTCCGTTCTACCCTTTACCAACTTACATCTTTCCAAAGAGGCACCCTCATTTTAGGTGGGGACTTTAATGTTCCCCTGCAACCAGATCTAGACACATCCAATGGCTCCACCTGTCTAAAATTCAGCGCGCTGAAAGCTATTAAATCCACCCTCTCCACTTTGTCCCTTCACGACACTTGGAGAACACTCCACCCAAACGTGAAGGATTTCACATACTTCTCACCACTGCATAAAAAATATTCTCGGATAGACCACCTTTTCCTCTCACAAAACGATCTTACCGCCCTAGTAAACGCCACTATCGACCCAATGCTACTGTCAGATCATCACCCGATCACCATTTTACTATCGATCCCTACGAATCGGCCCAGATCACCCATTTGGAGATTGGATGACTCTATCTTGTTAGACAACAATCACACCTCGGACATATCTAAGGTCCTCTCCAATTATTTCGCGGAAAACTTAACTGAAGACACGTCCGCCCCTTTGGCCTGGGCCGCCCACAAGTGCGTGGTTCGAGGACACTTCATCTCATTAATGGCCAAGAGAGCCAAGGCACGGAAAGCGCACATTTTAGAGTTATCAGAAAAGATTAAGGCCCTGGAACTAACACACAAACAAACATTAGCTACCCAAACACACGACGAGCTAGTTAAAGCCCGTGAAGAACTACTCGGTGAAATCAAAAAAAGACTTGCCCGTAAACATACACTGACAAATAAACTTTACTATGAATATGGGAATAAGTCGGGTAAACTTTTGGCAGCGGCCTTACAAAAAAAAAAGGCATCCCATACCATTAACAATATCACGGCCATTTCAGGGGAATCCATAGTCACTAACAACGGAATAGCAGATCAATTTGTCAGATACTTCTCTGGGTTATATAACCTACAGAACTCCCGTCAACAAGAAACAGCTCCTGATAGGAAGACCTTGATTGAGGATTTTCTGTCAGAATTTTGCCCAACACATACCGCCCCTGACGACATTGCCGACCTAGGTTCCCCAATCACTGCGGAAGAAATCACATTAGCAATAAGCCAACTTAAACCGGGGAAAAGTCCCGGCCCAGACGGCCTGCCACTTAGCTACTACAAGACATTCTCTGACACACTATCCCCCCATTTTCTCTCTACCTTTAACACCCTTCTGGACACCCCTTCACACACAAAAGACTTGTTAGAGGCCCATATCTCCCTGATTCCCAAAGCTGGCAAAGATGTTACGCTTGTCACCAATTATAGACCGATTTCGCTATTAAACGTCGATATCAAACTGTACGCCAAGATACTCTCCAACCGCATCCTCCCACTGATCCCTAAATTTATCACAACTGACCAAGTTGGCTTTGTCCCTGGCAGAGAGGCCAGGGACAACACTATAAAAGCTCTCAATATTCATCACTGGCTGTCCTCCACAAAGAACACTGTTTTTTTTCTGTCGTTGGATGCTGAGAAGGCGTTCGACAGAGTGGCCTGGGACTTCTTGCAGGCGGTCCTGATTAAAATGGGACTTCCACCACGTCTTACCCAGATGATCCAACTGCTGTACTCTGGTCCCACGGCCCGGGTCAGGGTAAACGGCCACCTGTCGGACGCCTTCTCCATAGCCAATGGAACCCGTCAGGGTTGTCCCCTATCCCCCCTCATCTTCATTCTTACGATGGAACCCTTTCTTAGAAAACTTAGGGCGAACGACGCAATCAAGGGTATTGAGATCCGGGGAAAGCAATACAAGACAGCGGCTTACGCAGACGATGTCCTGCTATTCCTTTCGGATCCAATAACTACAATCCCCAATCTCTTGAAGGACTTTAAATTGTTTAACATTTTGGCTAATTTACAAATTAACTTCGACAAATCGCTAGCTCTTAACATTTCTCTTCCAACCCCAGTAGTGGATCTTTGTAAACAAAACTTTCCATTTAAATGGGAGCCTGACTATATCACATACCTGGGCGTTAAAATCCCCAAAGACCTAAGTAAGTTATTCTCATTAAACTTCCTACCAATTCTCTCTACTATCAAAACAGACCTAGTGGACTGGAACAATGGCAGATTTTCGTGGTTTGGTAGATCAGCAATCCTTACGATGAATATCCTTCCAAGAATCTTATATCTCCTTCAAGCAGTCCCAATCATGATCCCACAGACCTTCTTTACAACGTTCAAAGGACACTGTAGAGTATTTCTGTGGGCTGGCCAGGCACCCAGACTGAGTTGGGATAGATTGTCTCAACCAAAGCGTAAGGGGGGCCTGGGTATACCTGATCTAGCCCTATACCACAAATCTTGTCTGCTTACCAGACTCGTAGATTGGCATCTCCACAGTGGAAATAAGGACTGGATTACCTTGGAAAGTGCATTTCTCTCCTTCCCGATTACCCATTTGCCATGGATAGATCAGCGCTCGATCCCCACAGAATGCCTTAATCACCCTTTAATAGGTCCCACACTCCAGAACCTTAAGACGATTTGCCGAACCCTGAAATTAACTCCATCCCCAGGACCGTTGACACCTCTATCGCACAATCCCGACTTCATACCAAACATAACCTACAAAAACCCAGTGACGGGGTCCAACTCCCAAGTCATTAGAGCGTACCAACTCTTTCACAATGGCGATTTATTATCCTATCCAGAACTAATAAAAGCATTCCCTCAGGTGAACATGTCTATATTTAAATATCTCCAAATTAAACATTTTTTAGGTCCCACTCAGTCTCATCCGAAATGGTGTAGAGATCTCTCTCCCTTAGAACAAATATGCACGGCGGGGGAACCACAGCGCCATCTGATTTCCACGTTACACTCATTACTAATGCCAAAATCGCCTCCTGCTTCAAACACTCGCTCAGCCTGGGACAAAGATCTCTCCATGTCTCTATCTGACGAAGACTGGAACACTATATGGGAACACACACATAAAGGAACTGTTAATGTTTCCGCACAAGAAAACCAATATAAACTGTGCACTAGGTGGTATCGTACACCAGATAAGCTTCACAAAATCTTTCCAGCAGTTTCCCCTTCTTGTTGGAGGTGTGATGGGGCGGAAGGCTCATTTTTCCATATCTGGTGGGAATGCCCTCTATTAGCCCAATTTTGGAGGGAGGTGCATGAACGTATCACACAAATTACAACAATACTAATAAGCCTTACTCCAGCGCAATTTCTACTTCATCACACCCCCATACCAAGAACACAATACCGTAGATCACTAATTCTTCACTTAATAAATGCTGCCACCCAATGCATCCCCATCTACTGGAAATCTAAAACTATTCCAACAATTGAAGAATGGCATTCACGTGTTGACAGGGTAGAAGAAATGGAACGTCTTATCCACCAATCCAGGGACACACACGAGAAATACAGACAAACATGGGCATGTTGGACTCTGTATAGAAACCCCCCTACATAAATACCTCTCAGTGCCTTAGAAAACCTTAGCATAACACCAGACATCAGACTCACTAGACGATCGAACAATCAGATACTCCTCCACTCATGTGTCCTCCCCATCTGCCTCAATCCCCCCTCCCCCTCCTCTCCACAAGGGGATGTTCACCCCCCTTTGGACATCATATCCGACCTCGCTCTTCTCAAGGGGTGGGACGGGATGGGTTAGGACATGGATAGCCCGGGCAGGCCTATTCCTCGCTGTTCCCCTTTCGGCCCCTCCCTTTTTTCTTTTTGGCTTGATTGCGATGGGCCAGGTCTATTTTACCTTGACCCCCACCACTCCCCTCTCTGCGCTCCCCACAGATTGTCCCCGATCAGGGGTGGGGAGGGCAGAGGGGAGCTTCCTCTCACAAATATAGAATGGGAATTAGGAGGTCTCGAATTTTTTGGTTGGTACGGCATTTATGGTTTACATCTTGACACGTGCTCTTGGACTATGCTCCGTGCTTGAACGGTATTTCATTGACCTGTTGCATATGATATACTTATATACATGAACCTTTATATGTAATTGTTACTGTAGGACCCGGTTAAGTCTTAACTTGTTATGTGATCAATGTACCTATGTCAAGGATTTTGCTGTATTTGCTGAAAATCTTTAATAAAAATGTTTATTAAAAAAAATAAAAAATCCTACGCATGCTCGGAATCATTGAACTTCATTTTTCTCGGCTCTTCGTAGTGTTGTACGTCACTGCGTTCTTGACGTTTAGAATTTTCGACAACATTTGTGTGACCGCGTGTATGCAACACAAGTTTGAGCCAAAATTCCGGTGGAAATGGTAGTGCTGGTGGTTCGAAATGCTCCTTGTGCACACCTTGTGTACACAGCAGCGGCTCTCAGATTTGTACTCTATACAAAATAATAGCTGATGCTGCCACTTTTCATGAAAATAGAGCTTTTGACTGACCCTGGACACAGGCAATGTGCATCCTGGGTCATGTTTTTGCAGAGTTATGGTTGTATACAAACTGACCTAATTGAGCAGTTTGCATGCAGCCAAAGCACTGAGAGTTGTTGCAGCCAAAGAAGGTATTTAACCACCTCTGAATGTAGCAAAATATGCGCCCCTGGCTGCCTGTGTAAATGTAGCCTTAAAGTGGTTGTAAATGCAGAAGGTGTTTTATCTTACTGCATTTCATGCAGTGGCCAGCGGATGATCATCTGCTAACATTCGCTAGCCCATAGACATACATGTATGTTTGTTTTTCGTCTGCCAACTGAAGGAGGAAATACAGACATACAGAATGCCCATGTGAAACGAACCAAAGGCAAAAAACCTTCTGCATGCAGCTTCTCCCACAGCTCCCCTAAATACATACCTGAGCCCGATCTCTATCAAGCAATGTGCATGAGAGCTGAGGCTCCCTGGGGTCTCTTACTCCTAAATGACCATTTAGGAGTAAGTGTGCGTATCTTATGGACACTCAGAACAAGGCTTGGGAGCGAGCAAGCACAAATGTCCTCATAGCAAGTGGCTTGCTATGTGGGCACTCAGCAGGGGGGGCGGAGCCAGGAGCTCCATCGTGGGAACCTGAGAAAAAGAGGATCGGGGCTGCTCTGTGCCAAACCATTGCATAGAGCAGGTAAGTATGTTAGTTATTTGAAAACAAAAAAAAAATAGCCTTTACTATTACTTTAATGTTCAAATGTGCATGAATTGTTGCAGAAAATAGAGAAACATACTAGCCATTTTCAACCTTTATTAACAGGTCCCTTAACCGGTTAAGCCCCGGACCTTTAGGCAGCTAAATGCCCAAGCCAGGTTTTGCGATTCGGCACTGCGTCGTTTTAACAGACAATTGTGCGGTCGTGTGACGTGGCTCCCAAACAAAATTGGCGTCCTTTTTTCTCCACAAATAGAGCTTTCTTTTGGTGGTATTTGATCACCTCTGCGGTTTTTCTTTTTTGCGCTATAAACAAAAATAGAGCGACAATTTTGAAAAAAATGCAATATTTTTTACTTTTTGCTGTAATAAATATCCCCCAAAAACATATATAATTATTTTTTTCCTCAGTTTAGGCCGATACGTATTCTTCTACATATTTTTGGTAAAAAAAATCGCAATAAGCGTTTATCGATTGGTTTGCGCAAAATTTATAGCGTTTACAAAATAGGGGATATTTTTATTGCATTTTTATTAATTTTTTTTTTTTTTACTACTAATGGCGGCGATCAGTGATTTTTTTCGTGACTGCGACATTATGGCGGACACTTCGGACAATTTTGACACATTTTTGGGACCATTGTCATTTTCACAGCAAAAAATGCATTTCAATTGCATTCTTTATTGTGAAAATGACAGTTGCAGTTTGGGAGTTAACCACAGGGGGCGCTGTAGGAGTTAGGGTTCACCTAGTGTGTGTTTACAACTGTAGGGGGGTGTGGCTGTAGGACTGACGTCATCGATCGAGTCTCCCTATAAAAGGGATGACTCGATCGATGCAGCCGCCACAGTGAAGCACGGGGAAGCCGTGTTTACATACGGCTCTCCCCGTTCTTCAGCTCTGGGGAGCGATCGCGAGGGGGCGGCTAGAAACGATAAGCCGTGCCCTCGTCCCGGATCGCTCACCGTGGGTTTCCGACCGCCGCATGTTACGGGCGGGGGTCCCGATCAGACCCCCGACCCGCGGAAAGGCAGGGACGTACATGTACGCCCATATGCCTGTACGTGCCATTCTGTGGACGTACATATACATGCAGCGGTCGGCAACCGGTTAAAGGGGTTGTAAAGGTAAAAAAAAAAATCCCTAAATAGCTTCCTTCACCTTAGTGCAGTCCTCCTTCACTTACCTCATCCTTCCATTTTGCTTTTAAATGTCCTTATTTCTTCTGAGAAATCCTCACTTCCTGTTCTTCTGTCTGTAACTACACACTGTAATGTGAGGCTTTCTCCCTGGTGTGGAGAAAGCCTCTTGAGGGGGGAGGGGGCGAGCAGGAGTTTCAGGACACTCTCTACTTTGCAGATAGAGAAAGGAGCTGTGTGTTAGTGGGAGTCATGACACTCCTGCTCGCCCCCTCAAGAGTCTTTCTCCACACCAGGGAGAAAGCCTCACATTACAGTGTGTAGTTACAGACAGAAGAACAGGAAGTGAGGATTTCTCAGAGGAAATAAGGACATTTAAAAGCAAAATGGAAGGATGAGGTAAGTGAAGGAGGACTGCACTACGGTAAAGGAAGCTATTTAGAGAAAAAATTAATTACCTTTACAACCCCTTTAATTTAGCAAATGCAAGTATAAAGACATTTATATTTACACATTTATATACATTTTCACACCAAGTTTGCAAAACTTTAACCTATGATTTATATGTTTCATTAGCTGAATATAATTAGACATTATGTAAAGCTTGGTTGACAGACGCGTGAATCTTGCGTGAAAAAACATTTAAAAAAAAGTTTTCCTTTTCTACACGTATTTTTCTTCAAAGCCTTTACCTAAAACATCCATTTTTCTTTACATGTCAGTCATACAAACCTTGCTTTGCCTTTTTTTTTTTTTTATGTATTCACAATAGAACAACCAGGTGGTCCTAACGCTGTCTTACAATCTGCCATCCTATGTTCCTCCCATCTTGAAATTCAGACTAATATTTTTTTATGCAGGCTGTGACCAAGTGCTGCATTAGAACGGTTTACCATTATACCAAATAACTAAAAATGATTTCTAAAAATGACACAGGATAAGACACCCCCTAATGTAGACACAAATTCAACATGAACAAGGAAACACAGAAGTTTGATGAAAAATAAATAAGCAACTAATTCTGTTTTAGAAGCAGTGTTTGAATGACAGGCTTAGGTCTCATAGGAAAACCATTAACACGAAGCTTGATAAGAAAATGTTTGATTTGAATGCAACTTGCCTTTCCCCTTAGGGGGGATATGAGTGCTAGGCTGGGGATTTCAATCCACCCCCTTTTAGTAGAAAATGCCTGCTGGGCTCTACCATGGTAAATGAAATTTTGTGGAATCTTTAATACTAACAAGTCCATAACTATATCATCAGTTTAGAAGGCATGCTAATTACCTTGGTCTACTAACGCTCATTTTGCAAAGTAAATATGTAATGGGGGGGAAAATATATGTGTGCTTCTACGTACGTGTGTATGTAGATGTAAATAATGAGAACTTTGCTCATTTTCTCATTTGTGCCCTGAACAAAAATTAGTTCATTAGTTTAATTAACAATATTTATTGTCCAAAATAATTACATTTTTTACCCAACAGCAATTGGTGAAGCACTGAGATGAGCAGTAAATTGCAGTTATATAAACCATGACCTATTGTAGTCTTTCTGTCAGCTACAATTTAAACTTTTAAGTTAAGTTAACCATCCGTGGGCAATAAATTTCACATGGAAATTAGTTGAGAAAAATAGCATTGCAACTTTGTTATTTTCACTTATTTCAGTTAATTTAGGAAGGGTTCAGGATTTTTGGTAAAAAATGCTGAAAGGGTTTTATGAAAATAGACCTAAAATCAAAAGTGAAGATTTGCTATGTTATAGGGATTATGTAGAAATGATAACTGTGCCCAAGCAGTACCCTGAAAAATTTACCTTTTGTCAGGCATTCCTCCTAAAATATAGCAGTGCATGCGTGTGTGCCTAGGCCAGGGGTGGGCAATCTCGGCCCTCCAGCTGTGGTGAAACTGCAAATCCCATCATGCCTCTGCCTCTAGGAGTCATGCCTGTGATTGTCAGGGTCTTGCAATGTCTCATGGGACTTGTAGTTTCAAAACAGCTGGAGGGCTGAGTTTGCCCTCGCCTGGCCTAGGCACTTCTGTGCCTACAGCCTCCTAGCTGTATATCTGTAATGGGGGATCTCATGTACTGTGGCCTCTGGCTGCTAGTTTTGTGAGATTGAGCCCAGGTTCACACTGGGCTGCGGGAGTGAAGCTGTGAGAGTTCAGCTGAACTCGCACGATTTCACCCCCGCTGGCAGTCCCGATTTTGGCCACGATTTCAGAGACATCTGTGCAGGTTTCTGCACAGATGTCAATATAAGTCGCGGCCCGAGATCGCAAAAAGTAGTACAAGAACTACTTTTTTAAATCGGTGCAGCACCGCAGATGCAGCGTCGCACCGATTAGGACGGTGCCATTGCCAACAATTGCCGGCAAATGCCGCCGATTTGAGATGCGATTTGACATCTCAAATCGCATCTCAAATCGTACCAGTGTGAACCAGGCCTTAAAGAGGGATTTGGGGATTTTGCTACTCTGCTGCTCACTGTTCAACTTGCTAGATTATCTGACATGAAGCCTAGGTTCACACTGAGCTGCGGGAATGAAGCCATTCACTCCCGCTTATCAGTCCCGAATTTGGCCGCTATTACAGAGACATCTGTGCAGTTTCTGCACAGATGTCAATGTAAATCGCAGGCCGGAAACGCAAAAAGTAGTACAGAAACAACTTTTTGAAATCGGTGCAGCGCCGCAGATGTTTAGAATGATGCCCTTGCCGTCAATTGCATGTTAAATCGCATGTCAAAACGCACCAGTGGGAACCAGGGCAAAGAAGCAAAACCCTGATTCTACTAAGGTAGACACCTCCAAACAAGGAAGCAGTGCAGAACAAGTCACAGTAGGTCAGTAATGGGGAGAAATCAGCTACAAAGAGACCAAAGACAATGCTGGCTACCATGCAAAGTTAATTACACAAAGTTAATTACACCCCGAGATCAGTTCACAGATCGCAGTGCGAACTGTGAATTCAGACAGGAATTGGATGGCATGAGTGTGAACATCCATGCGATCTTATTCTTGTGCAGACAAAAAAAAGGATCCTGCATGAGTTTGGTCCAAATGTGATGTGAATTCAGCCATACAGTTTGTATGGCTGAATTTGCATCGCACATACATTGCATGTGATCTGCACAGCAATGTGGTGTAAATCACATGCAATGTCTAGAATCGCACCAGTGTGACCCAAATCTTAAACCTGAAAGCTGTTTGGTTTCTATGCACAGCTGCACCAGATTTTGCACTTTCCAATTTTTGGTAAATCAACCCCAGTATATGATAAAATGTAGTTTTGGGTGAAATAAGAATTTAATAAAAATGGGACACTTTTAATTATCAATACAACAAAACAGAGAAATCGGGTTGCATGTTTGAAATGTGGACTGCCATGCCATGTTAAAGTCCATCTTGCAGATTCTAAATGTCATAACCAATAGGCCTTATGACTGGCAGACAACGGGAGTGTTCCAGTCTCCTAATTTCATCTCACCTTTCACTCCTGTTTCCAGCTTCTTCTTCAGGACTAAAATATATATTCTAAGTTCTAAGGGATCCTCACCTTTCTTGTTTAATACTCTAGATCCAATCTATGATGTATTATGCCATTATAACCCAGTGCCATGTGTGTATTGTATTGTTTGTTATTTTGCACTGTTTTTGCCTAGAATCTCTGGCTATTGTTGTGAAAGCCAACCCACAGCAAGGCTGAATTACTATGCTGCATTTATTGGTATGGATGCAATGTTTGAAGATATGATTCTTATGCCTTATTTTTGCATCTTTTATCATTTTTTTTAAATAAGGGGTTTAATGGTAAAATGTATTTTGGGTTCCTAAGTCTTATACCATATTTGTACTCCTACATTGTGTAGGGCTGTGAATAGAAGCAGTGTGCTGAATAGTGTTAATAGTGTTAATACTACAAAGAGTGCACCATTGGTTAACTGAAATACAAGCTGCATCACATGCCATATTTTAACCCCAGTGATCAATTTTCTAAGCAGATGCCTTGAGGATAGCTGCATTTATCCTTTAGTCTTTGTTTGCTAAGTCGTTAATAGTCATTAGGAATTTATTAGGGATATTATATATGATCCTACTAATATTCAAATGATACATTTAAACACAGCACATAATTAAGTTTGAGAGCATTTTGTTTTGTTGGAATTTTGCTATAAAAATAGAACTGGTTTGTAATTTTAATTCTGCATTTGAATTTCTATTGTGATTGCTATTTTTGGAAAACTAGATTTACAGTGCGAAAGTATGTATATTCAGCATCTGAACCCAGTGTATGTGCTGCATCTTATTATGCAATGTGATTACATCTCAGTAGGTTACTGAGGCACCCTCATTGCATTGTGGGATGAGGCGGGGGTTGCCATAATTCTAAGGTCCCGTTCACACCTGAGCAATTTTCTACTTGAAGATTGTAGATCTAAAATGCTCAACAAGTCAAATCTCATTAATTTCAATGGCCCCTGTTTACATCTAGTAAGACAAATAGGACTCCTCCCCATAAGTTGGGACTTTAACGGCTCAAAATGGTATCATAAAATATATTTTTATTGTAGTATACTTAAAAGAATAGAACATGTACATACATAAAATGACAAAAACAATTTTTGGAGTAGGTATAATGTCATACAATACAGTAGTCTATGCACACCAAAAGAATTGTACATGCAGTGAAAGTGTCCAGCAAATTTCAGAGTCAAAATAGCTCCTTCTTCAGAGTAGACTCTGCAAGTAATGTTGTATGATCTATGGTACAAAACCAAACATCTTAGAACATTAAACAACAACATATCCAAAGAAAAAAAACAGGTGATCTAAGCACAGACATTGGTGATGTACTCATAACATGCTTCTCCTAAGTAGGAGAAAAAAGACAATTTTGTGGAAATCCTCAAATGGAACCTCCCTAAGATCCAGGGAGACCCAGAGGGAGAGAAATCAGATAACAAAAAAAAACAGAGGGGAAGGTGAGGAGAGGGATTCATCACCATGAGAAGTCTAGGGGGAGTAATAAAAGTGAAAGCATATCATGAGAGTATCTTTCCTGAAAAATAATAGAGTTAAAAAACATATGCAGAGGAAGCTCACTGCAAAGAGGATGAGACAGATCCAATTGCAGCAAGTGCAAAACTCTATGATAGGGACTCCCCAATGGGGAACATAATCACAAGTACATATATCTATTCTAAAGAGAGGGGGGAATTCCTATCAGGGTGTAATACAATAAGTAGCCCATAGAGTGAGTATGGTTTGGTCTATAAATCAGTTGAACTTATCTCTGTCTGCAGTGACTGATTTATGTTAAGGTGTTGTAGCAGGTCCACATGGAGTGAGTGGCGTGCTCAAAGAAGATTTCCTTATTTTTAAATAGTAATGGGGAGAGTGCAAAACCATCCTCACCTTTGAATCTGATAGATGCGGATAATTGCCGCCATTATCGAAGCCATAATGGCCTGATGCCAGTACTGTAGTACCCTAAATTTGCAGCACAGGGTGGCGCCCTGCCCACTGGCACCCGACCCCGGCATGAATGCGATGCAACGCATCATCAGCCTGCCAATGGGCAATATGAGGTTGCACGGCATGTAGCCCTCTCAGGATGTGATATGTGAGGGCAGGAGAACCCTACCTCCCACCACGTATATGTGGATGGATGGAGGAGCCAGCAGGGCAGAAGACCAATGACATCTGACTCTCAGAGCCTGACAGGGCTGGGATGCAAAAAGGCTTGTCACCCTGCATCAGTCGCCATGGCAACCAGTTGGTGCAGTCCCGCACCTCCAACACGTGTGGATAGGCCGTACGCTGCTAGCCAGCAGTGACTCGGGAGGTATCCTACCTCCATCAAAGGGGCACATGGCCCTCTTGTGTCAGGTGACACCCCACAGGTCCCGCTAGCACATTGAAGAAAAAAGGGGGTAAGGGAGGGAAAAAAGGATAAATGGAACCAAAAAATAATGGCAATATGTAAAATATAGCATAGGTACATCACGTCATATCTGTGCATAGCAACCATAAAATCGATCACCTAAAGATTAATTATACCTTTGACATAAACAGAGGAGTGGAGAAAAGGGGATCTGCAAAAAAAGGAAAAGAACCATAGTGGGTTAATCAGGACTCAAGTCCTGCGGGAACGCATTGGGAACAGAGTTCCTTCACTTTTTTCACAGCAGGAACTCAGTTCCCTTTGCAGGACTAGAGCAGCCAAGAGCAGCCGAGCCGCCCGAGCCGATCCTTCACTAAGCGGCGATGCCCAGCTCGAGTCACTGAATTTGCTTCTTTCTAAATCCCGCGATAACTCGCGGCAGACCTCTGCAATGTCTCCTGGGAACAATGACCTAAGTTCTTTTGCCTGTTCATGAAATGTTGTTAAGTCAGAGCAATTCCTTCTAGTCCTCAAGTATTGACTATTAGGGATTGAGGATATTAGGGGTTTGGGATGAAAGCTTGAGGCGTGAAAAAAAGAATTGCCTGTTCAGATCTGAGTATTCTGTCACCTGAAGCAAAATGCCCATCGCTCAAAAAAGTACATGAGCTTCTTTTTGACAGATTACAAGCATTTTTGGCCCTATAGACTTCTATAGAAATGCCTGACTTGATCATTTTATGGGGGTTTTCTGCTCAAATAGCAGCTCTCCACCCCTAATTTCCTCTCTTTTCCCACTCGTGCTTTCTCTTAGCTAAAAAAATGAAGCCGTAAAACACTTGTAATACACTTCAAAAACACTTTAAAAATGCTGCAAAAATGCTTTTGAAAAATGCCCGAAAAATGCCAGTAAATCGCTACACTCAGGTTTGAATGGAGCCTTAGTGAATCAACATTTGCAATCTGCTGAGGTTTTCAAGACATACTAAAACTACATTCTATGAATTCAATACTACACACAGTAGGGTGACCAAACATGCCCAGTTTTCAGGGGGAGTACCCTAATATAGGAGGCTGTCCCTAGTGTATCCAAATTTGTCCCTGTTTTCTAAACAATGTTCCCAGCCTGTAGGCTGTAGATTAATCTATCTGGCAACATTTTGGCAGATTTTTCTTATCGGCTACTTGTGTCTGGAGAAGGAAGAGGGAGGGAACGGATGGGTCTGCATGAGGACCCCGTGTCTGTGTCTTATGATTACGGTACATCATGTGTGCCACTCTCCCAACTTGTGAGGTCTTACAAAAGGAGGTTGAGGAGGTGCTTCCTTGCCCATGCAGCACATCGCACCCCTGGACAATCATTTATGCTAGTAAGACATCTATACTGGGTGATTGGGACTATCATATACAGTTGTCTACTAACTTTACTTTATTTTTCAAGTGGTCAGTAACAAAGAAGGAAAGAGTGGAAGACAGTCTGCTAACTGTAGTACCTCAAAGTCACTATCTGTGATCCATGACCTATGTATTATTACTACCGCCCCTGAACTCTGTGTTACCTACTGATGGTCCTACACAGTGCATTGCCTAAAACGGACATCTGATCTCTGTGTTACTTACTACTGACCCCTGCACTCTGTGTTACTTGCTACTGAATTCTGAACTCTGCATTGCATACTACTGAACTCTGTACTTTGTGTTACTTATTACTGATCCTTGCATTGAGAATTACACACTCTCGATCCCTGCACTCTCTGTTTTACACTCCTGACCTCTGAATTCTACATTATCCACTCTGGACACAGAGCAGAGTAGGCTCAGGTTTTAATCCCCTCCAACTGTAAGCAAGATATTGCCATTCCCATAATTCGGCACAAAATACTTTGCATGCTGCTGATAGACACACTTCTGCTCCTCCCCATCCCACACCCATTAAAAGTGGTCATGGTCAGTAAGATGTACCAAGATTTTATTTTTCATATATGGTCACATTAACATACAGTCAATTAGTGGTAGAGTAATGTCTTGGTGTAAAATCTAACAGTTACCTTGCCATGAATTAGCTAATGGGTGGTGGCAGCAGCAGCAGCACCAATAATAGAGACCATAAAGAAAAGAAGATGCAATGTGATGGCCTGAATGGTGAGTAGTAGAGCCTTGCAACTGTGTTAACTAGAATAACATAACTGGAAACAACACAAAGATTGAGAGCCAAGAAAAAACAAAAAGACAGTGGCACATGGAAGAGGGATGGTTGGTTGAATGGATAAACTGTAGATACATTATTAGGAAAGGGAACTATTTTAAATGGGGATTAGTTAGCGTTGGAGTCTGCTCATGTGCATAATTATGTTTGTTCTGTGTGAAAACTGATCTTTGTATAGTTGGATAGTGTTGAATCAGTAATTATTGTATTTACTATATGTTGTAAAGAAGCTTTTCTTCATTCTTTATGCTATGATTATATTTCTAAGTGCATCTATCAGGGTTTGACTATTTATTTGTAGTTTGTCTTCTATTTTGGTTGCATTTATGAAGTAGATGCAATGGTTGTACTGATTTCCACATCCATTGTAGCTATTCTAAAGATTAATTTACTAAGCAGGACTCATCCAGAACACAGATTTGTAAGCTTTTGTGAATGATGTTCTCTAACCTTTGGCTCCTTCATTTCTTGCTTTCTACTAATTGCTGTATTTTTATTTTGTGATTTTCCAAAACTGCAAAGTGCCATGGCTTATGTCGCTTGATATAAGAAATATTTCTCTTGAAATGTTACTTGAAATGTTTACTTCTATTCAACTGTCCTTAGATGCCATGAATGCTAGCCAAGTAGCTAGCCTGCATCTAACAAAAATGGTAGTTCAGAAATTGTATTGATGAATTTATAAAAAAAAAACTTTACTTAAAGCGGGAGTTCACCCATTTCTAAAAAAAAATTCTCCCCTTAGATTCCTGCTCGTTCGGTCTAGGGGAATCGGCTATTTGTATTAAAATATGAGCAGTACTTACCCGTTTTCGAGCTGCATCTTCTTCCGTCGCTTCCGGGTATGGGTCTTCGGGAGCGGGCGTTCCTTCTTGATTGACAGGCTTCCGACGGTCGCATCCATCGCGTCACTCGTAGCCGAAAGAAGCCGAACGTCGGTGCGGCTGTATACTGCGCCTGCGCACCGACGTTCGGCTTCTTTCGGAAAATCGTGACGCGATGGATGCGACCGTCGGAAGCCTCTCGGAAGACTGTCAATCAAGAAGGAACGCCCATTCCCGCAGCCCATACCCGGAAGCGACGGAGAGGATGCATCTCGTAAACGGGTAAGTACTGCACATATTTTAAAACAAATTGCCGATTCCCCTAGAGAAAACGAGCAGGAATCTAAGGGGAAAAAGTGCCCTCTAAGGGTGAACCCCCGCTTTAAATAGTTGTAATATAATGAGCTATAGTAATTTCTATTTTTTTGTTTTCAATAACTGACAGTTTTAATAGCAGCACATACATTTTCAATTTTAATTATTCTGCACTACAATTAATAATCTGTTTTTATATAAAAAAAAAAAAATTTTCAGGGGAAAATTCAACTGATGTTTCCTGTTTATATTGATCACAAGGAACTGTATTTGGAAATCGATTTTGTGAAATGTTGATCACAGTTTTTTTTAATTTTCTGTAAAGTTTACTGTGCACAGCCAGCCTTAATTGAAGTGTAAAGAACAATTCTCTGTGAGATTCTTCCCCAATGTATGGCTGCTCCTCTTCACTGCTCAGTTGGTCACAGCTATCCAATGTCATCATGGAAAATGCAGTACCAGCAGTCTTGAAGTATAGCTGAGAACTCTGAAACCCAGGCTGCATATCAGGAGCATTGGTCAGTGAGGAAGAATATTGGCTGCCAAGGGGGAGAGAAATAAGGTAAGTATTTCACTTTATTGATTACCCCCCCCCCCTGTGAAAAAGCAAGCAGTTAACTCTTGAGGCACACCAGTGTGTGTGTGTGTGGTGGGGTTCCACTGTAATTTATTAAGTTGATTTTTTTTAAATTGACTGGAGTTCAGCTTTAATGGCCACTTATTAGCCTTCATCCAAGAACATTAGTGTTAGTTAAGTAAAATCAACAACATACAGCATTACCATGATTTCTTGGACTTTTTAGGTAGTATATGGCAATGGTGTGTTTATATTGTGATGCTATAGTGTATGACCTTCCTAAATATATCAGCACATGCACACTTGCTCATGAGAATGAAGGAACACTCAGAACTAAAGCTAGTCATTTGTAGCTGAGAAGATCATTATTGTGCTCCTCAGATTTGTTTATTGTCACCAAAACTTCAGGTATGAGACGTTAATGGCAATATTTTAATAATAAAATTACTGCTTTCTTATTTAATAAATTATATTTCCAGTATGTCTATAACCACTTGTGGCAAATTAGTCATAGTATATAATTCAAATATATTATGTATTCTCAAAATCTTTAGCCCACAAATAATATTCTTATAATGTGAGAAGAAATCTGGACCTTGGTGCAGCAAGAAAGGACTAGAGGTTTGAAACAAATACTTTACATTTACTTTACATTATCCCATGTTTCAAACTGTGTAACAATATCTCGGGTCCAATTTGAAGTACAAAAAATGTCTTCTAAATCCAGTTTAGTTGTTGACATTTAAAAAAAAAAAATTATGGACCAAATACGCATTCGATATTCTGCTGAGATTTTTCTCCATGTAAGAGGAAATGAAAAATCCATTATATATATTTTTCATATTTTTTTTCTTTTTTATTTCTTGACATGAAAAAGCATTTTCAGTCACTATAATATATATATATATATATATATATATATATATATATATATATATATATATATAAAAAGGATGCAAGTCTTACTACAACCCATTATCAAGCAATGCTTTATTTATCCCATCCAGCTGACAATTTCCAAATCACAAACCACGTCAGGCTATGTAAGTGCATAGCTAACACATTAGAGTATTCGCTAAGTGAGGTAGCCATCATCACTCATTAATGGGTCTTTTCTTGGAAATCATTCATAAACATAAACAATAATGTATATCTTTGTCACCCAATGTCCTACTCAAAGCATAGGAGAGAATATATAAATCATATATATTTTTATATATATATATATATATATATATATATATATATATATATATGTGTGTGTGTGTGCAGAAATTAGATAACACTTTCAGATAAACAGTGACGTATGTTTATGTGTAAAATCTTTTCATTAGTTCTTTAACAACTATGTTACCTACTTTTTTTAACATAGTCTTCTAGAGAAGTGCTGTATTTTTCAGATGGAGATCTTATAAACCTCTGTTCCCTTAAAACAAACATATGATGAATAATATTATAAGACATTAAAAAGTGCATTTATTTAAAATGTTGCTATAATATTGTTTATTTGTTTATTCACATATAATATATTGTCATTTGCATCTCCAGGGCTAAGATAAGTAAAAAAAATGTCATACATTTTGGATTTCAATGTAATATTATGAACAAGCTAACAAGAGTAAGTCATGTGCTTTTGTTACGAAAAAAAAAAATCAAAAACTTGATATAAAAAAACATAAGAAAGCTCCCCAATGTAGTGAGGTTCCATATTAAGATTTGTCAGAGTTAACATTAATAATGCAGTGAAGGGGAGAAGAAACTGGAATCAGCAAATATGCTTGCAGCATTCTTTTGTAAAAGACGTACGGTTGGCAAAATTGCATGATAAGGAATTCACCCAAAATTAATAGTAATTCATTCTGTAAATATTGCTGAACAACCCTCAGTGTGCCTTCAATGTGTTTATTTGATTCTTTGGGGCCTACATATCAATCTCCCAGGAACACTGTGAGACGGGTGCACACCAAAGTCTTTTCTCTTTTTTTTTTTTCTGCTGGCGGCTGCATGAACTGTAAAAAATATGTTAATCTTTTTTTTTTAACACTTGAATCAAATTTTGTTGCAAACATGGTTTGTAAATCCCCAGATCATACAGATTTTTTTTTCACTTACAGGAAAAGGACAGCAAAACCCAAAGGTAGAAAAAAAGGTAAAACATGTACACATAGTAATAATATGTTAAGAAATTCATTCACATTTCACATAATTCATTTAGTTGGCAATCTCTAAGAATAATTTTAAGAACTAGAATATATCTATCTATAGCTATATATCTATATATCTATATATAGATACATAGATATATAGATAGATATATAATATACACTTGTAATTGTCTATCTACCTTTTATTTCTATGTCTGTTTACCGTCTTTCTCTCTTAAGGTCCCATTTATTAAAATAGTGATCCTCAATTCTAGAAAATCATTGATTTACTTTGTTTTTAATTCACCCACACATTTCCAAGCAGATCTTTCTAGTTTGAGAGAATTATGCATTTTATGAATCAAGAGCATCATCGTTCATAAATTGTGTGATTGAATGTCATATGGTAGAATTGGTTTGCATACATTCAGGCAAATAGATTTAAAACTGGGAAATTCTCCTAATGCTTAGATTTGTGAACTTATTCTCCCATCAAGGTTGGGTTCAGTTCACATTTCCGTAATACTTGCTTGCTCGTGCAGCACCCCATACAAATTCAGCCATGCTCAGTGGACAATCTCTGGGATGTAGTTTACTACTGGAAATTCATAAACAAGCCAACCTCCTTTTTGTTGCATGTTTCTAAGAAAATGGCTTGCAGGGAAAACTGGGAGTTTTAATAGTGCTTGTACACCATATATAGCACGGTTTGCTCTTGCACTTACATTGCCTGCTCTGTGTTGCTGAGGAGATGGAGAGGGAAGGGGAGGGCAGGGGATGGCATTTTGGAACTTACCTCCTTGTCCAAAGCTGACAATGTTGCTTCTCCATAGGTACACTACAGTAAATTTGTGCTTTTAAAGTGTTACAGGATTTACTAGATGTAAATAAAGAAAATAAGCCTGAAAAAAAGAAAACTATTGCAGCAACTAGTACTACTAAGCTGCAATAAATAAAAATGTTGTTGGGCTTAGATAAAATGTAATCTCTTAATGACAAAAAGGTGGGCTTAAGCTTTCACATTCTGCATATATGCATTGCTGGGCGACTGATATTTATGCACAGAGAGTGCGCTAACTATGCACTCCCAGCTTAAAGACGGAGTTGTCAAAGACAGTTCTTGGTCTGGACTAAAGATTGGTAACTGGCAGGGCTGGCCTGTGACATTGGTCACATGATTACCGATCCTTTCTGCCCCTGGACAATAAGACTGTATAAAAGGGTGCAGGGGTGGGTGGGAAGGGGTTAAATAAAACATAGTAAATATAAATGATTATTTTATAGTAGCACACTAATAATTGGGTTTCTATTTAGAAAAAAAGCCCTCCATCAAATAAAAGTCTTGCTTTTTTTTTTTTTTTATCCCTGCACATCAGTTCCTCTAAGACAAGGGGATGCATGTTTGAAGAATGCTGTTACGACCATGGGCTGTGTGCTAAATTTTTGCATTAGCATAGCCTAGAGTCGAATATGCACACATTGACTTTGTTTGGTTTTATCAAATCAAATAACGTACCTCTGCTGCATCGCTCAAGATCTACAGCCTAGCGAGACAGTCTATAATCTTAGTAAATCAGGCCCTATCCTTGTGTGCATATACATAAATAAATATATATATATATATATATATATATATATATATATATATTAATTTAAGGACATATAAAAAAACAACTATGTATATGTATGTATATACAAATACATACGTTTATCACATTTGTTTTATATATTAAACACACATATAGAGGCTCATACATATGCAAGCTCACACACATGGGTTTGACTCTCTTGAGAAAAAGACAAACAATATAGATGAAAATCAGCATCTGCAGAATGCAGCAATCCAAGGATTCCATCTGAAGCAATCACTTAACATATCATTCATAATGCTAGCCTGCTCAAATCATCCTCACCCTGTCAGTAGCATCTTTCTTCATTTTCTCCTGCTATTCTGTTCCAAGAAAATGGAATCTGTGTATCATTTACTGTCCATGACCCGCCATTCTGACACAAGGGAGGGTTTTTATTTATGTTAACAGGGAAAATTTATTTTTGTGTTATTAAACCCTGCAAAATAAAAAGTGCAAATAATTACAGTTAAATATTGCAAATGTTAACATCTCTAATGGGTTTGTTTTATTTACATTTACATTTACAGGTGACATATATCTCAGAGAAAAAAAACGGTTGCAAATCACAGGCTCAGCAAGATGCAATTTGGATTAATTTTAAAAACGGTTGTGCTGTGCATAAAACAACAATAAATAAAGATGTATCTAAGTGATGGGTTTATAGGATAGAAAGGGCTTTGTCTGGAATTCATAACGATGAAGCAATTATCTATAGTTATAAAAAAAGGATTTTCTTGACATTGTATTTTTATGTACAATCACAAATAAACTGGCAACTGATAGCACCCTTACTTTTGGATTAAACCCTGTATTAAAACAATAAAATCCAAATGATTTCAGATTTGTAGAAGTGCTCATGGATTAGGTGATCCTATTATTCATTCTTTCATTATGTTTCATTTTACTTTTATGGGCAAAATCCACTGGTTAGGACTTAATACTTGAAGAGCTGCTGCCACTACCAAGCCTCTGCTATAAAATAGTAAAAGTATAAAGTAAAAAAATTATCTCTTGGAATTTACCCATACACGAGGGTATTAGGACTGATTAGATCCTCACATTTTCATTCAAATATATATATAGCTACAAAATCGAGCATGTAGAATACATTGCCCAAAGGAGAACGTGAAGCCTCGTACACACGATCGAGGAACTCGACGGGCGAAACACATCGTTTTCCTCGTCGAGTTCCTTGTTAGGCTGTCGAGGAACTCGACAAGGCAAGTTTCTCCATTCCCGTCGAGGAAATAGAGAACTTGCTCTCTTTTTGTCTCGTCGAGTTTCTCGACAGTTTCCTCGACGAAAATGTACACACGACCGGTTTCCTCGGCAAAAAAATATCTCCCAGCAAGTTTCTTGCTGGTTTTTGCAGAGAAACTCGGTCGTGTGTACGAGGCCTGAGACAGTCTCTGCTTAGAGAACAAAGAATGGCCTATATCCAACACAGGGCCTGACATTATGGTGGTCAAAATAATTTTTTATGTTTTATGACCATACACATTCCAAATGGCTCATTATCGCATTGCAGTTATTCACTGACAATTGGTGCTTGTATATAGGTACCTTAAAATACCTGTATTTAAAGTGTATGTAATACCTTAGGCTGGCCATACATGGTTCGAATCTCAGCTGGTTCAACATAAACCGGCTGAGATTCGATCCGTTAATGGGCAGGCTGAATGTACCAAGTTGATCGATCAATCAACTTGGGTATAACCAGCCTGCCAGATTCTCTTGCAATTATCGCAAGCGGCTAGCCGCTAGTGATAATCACTGCCTTTTCCTGGCAGGGCCAGCCCCCCCTGCCAGGAGAAAACAGTGGCCTGGCAGGAGGGATTCCCTTGTGAGCACTGTCTGTGTTAATAGGGGAATCTAGCAAATTTATTTTATGCGTATGGCCGGTCTAACGAAAAACTTCTATCTGGCCCTCTTTGCCCTGTTAAAGCGGGGGTTCACCCTAAAAACTGTTTCTAACATTACATTAAGCTCCATTCTGACATTGACTGTACGCTGATCTTTTTTTTTTTTGCCGTACATACCGTTATATCTTTATTTTCCCCCTCGGCTTCCGGGTATGAATCCCGCGGGAGTGGGCGTTTCCATGCACAGGCAAATTGATTGACATATGACATAGGCTTCCCCCGGCGCAATGTTGCCGAAATAAGCCAAACGTCGGTGCGCAGGCGCTGTATAGCGCCGTATAGAGCCAACTCACAGTCCGACTTCTTTCGGCAACCCATGACGCGGCCGTATGCGCCGGGGGGAAGCTTATGCCATACGTCAATCAATTTGCCTGTGCATAGGAACGCCCACTCCCGCGGGATTCATACCCGGAAGCCAGGGGGGGAAATAAAGATATAACGGTATGTACGGCAAAAAAAAAAAGATCAGTGTACAGTCAATGTCAGAATGGAGCTTAATGTAATGTTAGAATTATTTTTTAGGGTGAACCCCCGCTTTAAATATACTATTAAGAGTGATTTATATATGTGATAAAGTCAAATAAATGTCTGTTGGTCTTGCCAAAAATCTTGCCAGAGATTTTCTGGAGGCTACAGTACCACACCCCTCCATGTTATGGACAATAAGAAAGGGGCAAGATTTTGAAATCATATCTTGTTTTTGCTGTCCTGATGTAAAATGTTGTCATCCTAGACCTGGAAGGTTGTTACTGGCTGAATCACTATGTAAAAACAAAAAGAAAAACGCTTAAAAATGAAAACAAATGCAGCCACCACATCTAAGAACTGGTGAGCTGCAATATACAGTATTCCTTTTTGTTTATTATTATTATTTTTATTATTATACAAGATTTATATAGCGCCAACAGTTTACGTAGCACTTTATAATATAAAAGCGAGACAATACAGTTACAATACAATAAAATACAAGAGGGTTCTACTCAGAGAAGCTTACAATTTAATATATTGTAGATTGTATATATTTTAAAGTGCATACAACCCAGGGATGCTCTCAGGGATAGTCTCTGACAATTTCAACTCTCTCTGTCTCTGACTTTTTTACTCCAGTGCCCACCCAGGGAGACTCATGCATGCACATTCTGACCCAGGAAAGTTAGGTCTGTTTTTCTTCCATTTTCCCTTTTGTGTGTTCCAAAGAAGCAGATCAGGAAAACGAGTTGATGCACAGGGGCTCACTCACTTGACATAATGTAACTTATCTGGAATATTAGGACCCTTGTTGGCCATCTTTTGTATATATGTGTATACATGTTTTTAACGGCACGTTTTTATGTGCTATAATTTTGTGTTTATAAATAAAATTTTAATTTTATTCAATCAATGTAGTCCAATTTGCTGCTAAAGTTCGGCCTTTGGGTATTTCTCTTTTTCTATTTTCAATGACTATTCATGGATGTGGCAATACGAGTGGTTCCAACAATTGTATCATGTGTAAATCCAGAATTATGTAAAAGTTTGATTGCTTTGCCCTTGGATGGCAATCAACATCCTTGAGAAAAATAGTGCCACATCCTAAATATATTGGGATAGAAGAGGAGCGAAAAATTGACTTTGTAGGCACTTTTAATGTAAAAGTACAATTTTTTTTTTAATAGAAAATCACATAGCAAAATGTTAACATATCAATAAATATGGATTATTAAAACATGTACAGGGTGGATAGAACCAGGTAAGTGGACCATGCAGAGTGATTTGTGTTGGTATAGATCACTGAAGAACTTCGGTTCGCACTCGGTCCACACTTGTTCAGTCCTTAACATGTACAATGTTCCACGAATGGCTCAACTAGTTTCGCGGAGCTTGTCCGCTTCATCGGGAGCTTGGAACTAAAATATAAAGAGTATATGTATCAAAAACAAATAATATAAGATAATATAGGAGACCTGTGCCTGAGTTGAAACCAATCCAGGTACGAAGGATTCCTATAAATTGTACTCACCACTTGAGGCGTCAGATGCGACAGAGGCGTCACCTGAAAAAGAAGCCTCCTCCTGACCAACCCAGCCGTGTCAGGCAAGAAGATACATCACCAGTCAGCAGACACCAAATGGAGCCGTGTGGGGCCGTTCCACAACCTAGGGGGTGCCACTGGTACTGCAAAAATAATGGTATTATAGTAAATATGGGCATAGTAACCTGGACATCATTATATAACCAGGAAAGGCATGGACAAGCGAAATGAAGCGATATATAAATAGTTAATTTTGTTGCATGATAGAGCATATAATTATATTGAACAAAACAGCACTGTGGGTTTTATTTAAACAAGTGCTGCCGTTGGAATACTACATACTGAATGGAAAAGGATATTTGTGACTAAATGGGTAAATATTGAGGCCATTGCAAATGTCAACCCTAAATAAAGGTTTTATATAAAAAATAGCCACTTCATTAGCATTTTAAGAAAATATATATACACATATAATTTTGGGGAAATAGACTAGTATGGAGTTGACAAACAATAGCTGGTCAGTATACCCATATCATTTAAATAAATTTAACAGAGCAAAGGTAAGAACCATTATTACCTAGTTTTGCAAATTTAGGAAGGGCAGACTGCTGTAACAGCTTAAAAAGTGGGAGACTTTGAGCTGCAGCGTTGCTGGTACCAGAGTCTAAACAAATAAAGTTCAAGAAAACAAGAGGTTGATGGAGAGTCTACATAGAGCATATGCCAGTGTCCAACATGAGCAGTATAAGTGGGGGGGGGGAATCGCTTACCAGTACAAATTGCTAAAGTCCAATCGTGTGTATATCGTGTGGCTCGCTCCACACTGTCAATGAGTGTGCGCTCCCTGTCTTTATATAGCCCCACGCGCGCTGTACGTCAGAGGCCGTCTGACATCATGCGCGCCAGCCAATACAGTCAGCCGCGCATGCGCCGGCCGGCGCCAGCGCTTCTGGGAGTTGTAGGAAAAGGCCCCCAGAGCGCTGTAGAGTGGATTAGACTGTGGACAGCTTGATGGAAAATAAACGGTCCGTATTTGCCACTAAACAGATTGATTGATAAAGATATGTTCTGGATTTGTTCAGTCAGGGGAACTAACCCTCAACATAAATCAAATATAGGAAAAAGTACAGTATTATAGTACAAGAAATTTGTGGATTTTGCCATACATTAAAACAAGTAACAAGTACTAGTGTAATTCAGCACAGTATATACAAAGACACTTAATGTTAGCACAGAGGAGGCATAAGAATGTATGCCACCATCCTGATCAACAATATAATATTGTGTATGTATATGTCTGTATGTGCACATGGGACACTAGACACAATCTTTTGGACAGTATGACAATCACTTGGACATAGTGAAGAGAGCATATGTGTCCATTGATAGTAAACAGAGAATTTTTACAGTATTGGTAAAGGATTGCTTTGTAATGTTTATACATAACATGTTGTTACAACTACATATGATGAGGTTGAGGAACGGCCCCACACGGCTCCATTTGGTGTCTGCTGACTGGTGATGTATCTTCTTGCCCGGCTGGGTTGGTCAGGAGGAGGCTTCTTTTTTGGGTGACGCCTCTGTCTATAGCACTCCTTTTTTGAACAAATACCATTCAAGTGGTGAGTACAATTTATAGGAATCCTTCGTACCTGGATTGGTTTCAACTCAGGCACAGGTCTCCTATATTATCTTATATTATTTGTTTTTGATACATATACTCTTTATATTTTAGTTCCAAGCTCCCGATGAAACGGACAAGCTCCGCGAAACTAGTTGAGCCATTCGTGGAACATTGTACATGTTAAGGACTGAACAAGTGTGGACCGAGTGCGAACCGAAGTTCTTCAGTGATCTATACCAACACTAATCACTCTGCACGGCCCACTTACCTATCCACCCTATACATGTTTTAATAATCCATATTTATTGATATGTTAACATTTTGCTGTGATTTTCTATTACATTTTTTTTTGTATTTTTACATAAAAAGTGCCTACAAAGTCCATTATATCCAGAATTAGATATAAAATATCCCTTTTTTTATATACTACATATTTAGTTATATCCTTGTGTTTGGACAAATAACCCAAGCAAAGTCAATGGTGGAACACATAATACATTACCTTAAACTGAAACCAGACAATTCCCTTATTTTATCAAGTTATGCTTACTAATTTTCAGACTTTCATGTAATTTATAAAGCTTCTGCTAGTTTCATATGTGTCCCCCAAATATGCACTCTGTGTGACCAAGACCAATGCCCTGTACACACGATCGGTCCATCCGATGAAAACGGTCTGATGGATTTTTCCATCAGTTATCCGATGAAGCTGACTGATGATCAGTCGTGCCTACACACCATCAGTAAAAAAAACGATCATGTCAGAATGCGGTGATGTAAAACACAACAACGTGCTGAAAAAAATGAAGTTCAATGCTTCCAAGCATGCGTCGACTTGATTCTGAGCATGCGTGGATTTTTAACCGATGGACGTGCCTACAGACGATCGTTTTTTTCTATAGGTTTTTTATCCATCAGATAATTTTAAAACAAGTTCCTAATTTTTTAACCGATGGATAAATAACCGATGGGGCTCACAAACGATCGGTTTAGTCTGATGAAAACGGTCCATCAGACCGTTTTCATCAGACAAACCAATCGTGTGTACGCGGCATTAGACCAAACCAGGAAGGAAATTACACATCTTTACCACTCTAACAGTAAAGAATCCCTTACACAGTTTAGGATTGAACCACTTCTCATCCAGCTTCATAGCGTGATCACCTGGCTAAGTCTCTTCTTCAGAGATCTTATGTTAACCTCCCTGGTGGTATTCCCGAGTGTGGCTCTGGATTAAATTTCAGTACCATTAGCGGTAACCCGAGCCACACTCTGGATTGCATTGCAGAATCCTGGTACAACGTACTTACCTTGTCACCAGGATCCTGCGATGTCACCCTGCTGTGTCCTCCATCGGATCCTCTGCCCGATGCTCTGTGTGCGGGGCTCTGTCCCCTGCGAACAGAGTACACAGTACACTGTAATCTTACAGATTACATTACTGTATCAAATCATTTCACCTCACTTTTGTCCCTAGTGCTTTGCCCAGTGCCTTGCATGCACTTTTATATTATATACTGTATACTGTTCTTTCTGTCTGGAAACTTGAGAATGTCTATGGAATCAAAAATATGTCCCTTTACGTCAAAAGTGGTTGTAGACCAGCTAGAAAACAGCGATAGTAAATTAGAACACTTGCAGAATTGAGCGATAGTGATTCGCGGGGAAATTATATATATATATATATATATATATATATATATATATATATATATATATATATATATATATATATATATATATATATATATATATATATATATATAAATTTATTTATAATTATATTATAATTTATGATTTCGTGTTTCAAAATGTTTCAGATTTAATTGAGTTATTCCTAAGAATTACAGGCCTACAATATAAAATGCCAACTTTCTATGCAAAACAATGTGAGATTCACAAGTCTGACATCATACCGCCAGGGTGGTTAAACAGTTTTTTCCAAGTATTAGTCATCATTGAAATATTTGTATACTGCAATCATATACCTTCTTACATGTCTCTTCTCCAGGGAGAATACGTTTACGTTTTGTAGTCCTTTCTGATAACGGAGATCCTCCAGCCCCCTCTTTAGTTTTATTTGCCTTCTTTGGACTCTCTCCAAGAACAACCTCCCTGAGCATGGGTGACGAAAACTGAACTACATACTCAAGATGAGGCCAGTGTTTTGTAAAGTGGCAGAAATATAGTTTTTATCTCTTGAGTAAATGCCCCTTTTAATGCATGATAGTAGCCTGCTAGACTTGCTTCTGCAGCTTAAGATTGCATGGCATTGCTGAGTCTGTGGTCTCCATCCTTAATCCCCAAAGGATCTCTCCTAATGAGTATGTTGCATGCATGTTTTTAGCCCCCAAGTGCATAACTACACTGCTTCATGTGGATTTCTGCCTCACACTTCTTTTCCATATCTAGGTACTGGTCTAGCTGGTTTTCACTAGGTTGTCTAATAAACTCACAACTCAGGAACATCACAAAAACATTTTGTGTTATTTGGTTTTCTGCTGGTCTGACTGAAAAAACATACATGGCACCAAGAAACCACACATATTTCTCTCTGTCTTTACTTTTTTTTATAAAGAACATGTATAACTGCTACTGTCATTTAACGCCTTTTAGACCTCATTCACAATGGTGTACTTAAGGTCTCTTTCACACTGGGGCGGGACGGCATTGGCGATAAAGCGCCGCTATTTTTAGCGGCGCTTTGCCGTCAATTTCGTAATGCTATTCGGCCAATAGCGGTGTGCTTTTAATCCCCCCACTAGTGGCTGAGAAAGGGTTAAAACCACCGCAAAGCGCCCAGAGGCATTTTGCTGGCGCTATAGCCGCGGTGCCCTCTGGGCTTTCACACTGGAGAGACAGCAGCGGCTGTTTCAGGTCGCTTTTCAGGGGCTATTTTTAGCATTATAGCACCTGCAAAGTGACCCAGTGTGAAAGGGGTCTAATTGTACACCAATGCGAGGGCTGTGTTTTCTCACACTGGGATGCACAGGTGTTCCTTGCATCCCCATGAAGCCAGACCCATTCATGTCAATTGGAACTCAGCGACTGCATTAAACACCTTTGCATCCCCATGAAAACACGGTCTTCGCACGGGCATATGCTTAAGTACACTTGTGTGAACAAGCCTTTGTAGCACGCTAAATAAAAAATGAGTTGTTAACCTATTCATCACAATATCTATAGGTAGGACTTTATTTGGGGGCTTTTGTTTGCTTCAAGTGGGTTTTATATTCCCATAAAAGTCTAGGGGATTGCAAAATTCACTTGAAGCAGATAAAGTGCAGGTCAGAAGGAGGTCAGCTGCAGTCAAATGCATCTGTTAATTAATTTTGAATTCTTATTAGCATCTGAGACTGATGTCAAACTGATGCAATTAACAAAAGCCAGAAGATGGGTGCCTTGTCAGAATGCCTAGAAATATCCCCAAAATTGTATATAAGCCAGTGGGCAGATCAAGCCAACCTTTTAATTACACAAAGCCACAAGTTTTCATTGTGCCCCATTACAACCTAGCTGTCAGCATCCAACCACTGACATCATTGGGTGATAAGGAGGACGTCGGACACATGCACAGCATTCTTGTTTGATCCTCCCCTGCCCATCTCCAATAGCTGTAGGGGTCACATTAGCTGAGAAACTGAAGGAGAAGAGAAACATTGGAATACTAGTCGGTACCAGTGTGCAAACGTATATTTGCTTTGGAAAAAAAATCACCTCTAGCGTTGGCTGTCCTATGTGTGTGGATGTTGTTGTTTTATGTAAAACGTACTCTAATTTTTGACATTTTAAAATAGGGCGCCCCAAGATTGTGGGGGATTTTAAAGGGTACCTTGGCTGAAAATAAGGTTGAGAAACATTGATCTAGGTTATATGCAAAGCTACAAACACAAAAAAAAGGAAATGCTTTAATCCTATTTGAGTGGTAAAAAGTCTTGTGACCCCTCTTTGCGGACACTTTTTTGTTTTGGTAGTGGATTTATCCATAGGTGTCTAAAGTTGGTGGAATAAACAAAATATTAGCCAAAATTTATATAAATATTATATTTGTTGATATATATATATATATATATATATATATATATATATATATATATATATCAGTTATAGGCACCGGAGAAAAACGTAGGCATATAAAAAAATAAAAACTGATCAAATGTATTATATTGTCAAATTTTTGGAGTAATGCCATGTATGAATATAAATCATTTTGCAAGGTTCACTAATTTTGACTCACAACTGTCATCTCATGTACCAATTTGTCTATATCCTTTTCCGCTTCACATTCTGAGCTAAGGAAGTTGAATGTATAATCACAACTACATTACCGCCTTTTTTATGCTATTGAACTCCTATTGTGATAAACACTGTTACTTTATAATGAGCATAATGAGAATGGTAATAAGAATTATTTGGCATGATCAAAGATGTTAACGAATCATACGAACAAACACATCATTGTTAACCTTTGGCCACTCTTATTATTTTTTGCTTTTATTTTATTTTTTCTACAATGGACCATGATGACTTGCCATCTTAAAAACTAATCACAAGTGCCTATTAAATTTGAGTTTCATATATTGCTGGAGGTAGAACTGATTATCATAGTGAATGAAATAGTTGTTTGGCTAATTCCCATGGGACAAAAAGTCATTCTTCAAGGTGATGCATCTCATTTGAGGAATACATTAACAATTGAAGGGAGTTAAAAATACATGTGAACTCCCAGTGAGACAAATCTAAAGCTGACCACATATATGTACTTTTGTTGTACTGGGAATGAAAAAAAAGGATGTGATAAAGAAGAGTGATTTCAATAAACACTTGAGACTTTAATTTTCATCTTAAATGCACCACAGAACGGAAATGCTTAAAACATTTTGGATTTGTTGCTTTTAAAAGAACTTCTAATGTTTTTCTTGCATTTTTCAAAGGTGAAAGCAAAAATATGAGAAAAGAAGATAAGACCCAATAGATCTAAAGGTCAAGTTTCTGATAAGAATTATCGTTTAAGTTCAAGGTTGCTCAGTAAAATGAAGGATGAAGTAGATTTTTTTTGTTATTTTTAAAAATGACAGTAGAAAATTCTCATTTAAAGGAGAACAGTATAAGTAGAAAGAAATATTACCTCAGGAATATTGTGGGTTTAACATTAGACAAATCAAGAGGTAGGACAGATCAGGCTGAATGCCTTCAAAATGCCCCCACTTACTATTTTAATGCAAAATACCATGACAGCAGGTTTTTTATGACTTACAGTTTATTGCAACATTAGATAAATTACAATTCATAACTATTAACTGTAGACTAAAAAATCTATACAAGTAAAACCTTGGATTGCGAGCATAATTCATTCCGGAAACATGCTTGTAATCCAAAGCACTTGTATATCAAACCAAATTTACTCATGAGAAATAATAGAAACTCAGATGATTCGTTCCACAACCATTTATTCATAAGTCCTTCAGTTTATAGTCCATATAAAAATATGAATGAGTGAGTGAATAACTTGGATAGCGCTACAAATGCAAACTGAATTGCCTCAAGGCGCTTGGCATTCATTTTCCTTCTGTTTATCCCTCAGAATAGGTGGGTCTTGAGTTTTTTTCTGAAGGCCAGGTGATCAATTTCCGTTTGGATGTTAGTCATTAATGCGTTCCACTGTCGAGGCCCTTGGACTGCAAATCAACGTTCTCCTTTGGTCTTGTAGCAGGCTTTGGGGATTTGTAGTCATTTTTGGTTAGTTGATGGAAGAACTTGATTGGGGTTTTGGTGTTTTATTTTCTCACTTAAATATTGGGGAGCGCTTCCGTGTACACATTTGTGCATTAGGCATAGGGCCTTGAATGTGACTTGGTCCTTTATGGGCAGCCAATGGAGGGATCTCAGGGACGGGGTGATTGGTTCCCAGGGTTTTTTCCCTAGGCCGCTGTGTTCTGGACGACTTGGAGACGGGCAAGCTGGTATGTTGGGAGTCCGAGGTAGACGGAATTTGCATAATCTAACCTACAGTTAATAATTGTCCCTACCACTACTGCTGTGTCTTCTTTCGGGATGAAGGGGACAACTCTTCGTAGGAGACGTAGAAGATGGTGGGATCCACTAACTACTGATCCTATTTGTGCATCCATTGTACATCCATTGCACATTATAGCAATGTGATACTGTAGGTGCCAGCGATATTGTGTCAATCTCGCTCCCTTTCTCTGCAAAATTGACCACCTACGAGCCCCGTCGCGGGAGCCAGCACTGAGCCGGCTCGCCGCGATGGGGAAAAAGCCGTCATAGAAGCGACGGGGATCCGACTTGGATTCCCGCCAATTCTAGCCGTGGCGTTTGGTATGAATCATGAGGGGGAACTCCACGCCAAATTTTAAATAAAAAAACGGCATTGGTTCCCCCCTGTTATGTCCCTGAAAATGATAAGACTCTACTTAATGTTTAGACCGCAGGTGTAGAGGCTTATCAGAAATCAACCACCACTTCACTCTCACAGAACAATAAGAGTTTGGGGTATTATCATCATATCCTCTAATGAAGGTAACACATAAAGTAGTAGCTTAATTCCTCTTAAGCTTAATTGATAGACACAACCCAGATACTATAATCGTAAATCTAATTTAGGTATTTGCATCAAATAAAGGTAGTAGAAATTACTGGTATTGTAGTATCTCACCACACACATATGAATAGTATGAAGTACTCTGCTGTATCTGGTGCTAGTATATAGTAATAAGTATAGAGTCTAGGATATAGTTCAGGCATATACTAGCAATCACTATTAGCAACAAGCTGGTATTACATATACTTGCGGTTTAGGAGGTGGTCTGTACCAGGAAAGTCCGCACAGGTGTTGATGGTACCTTATACAGCAGTAATGTGGTTTAGATATACTTGCGGTTTAGGTGGTGGTTTGTACCAGGAAAGTCCGCACAGTAGTGAGCAATGGTGGTGAATCTCCAGCAGAAGCTAGTGATGTCTTGGGTCTCTGAACAGGTGCGCTGTGAAGACAGGTGCTACAGGGACTCTGTAGCTCGTTCTGGGTTCCCAGGTGGCGGCAGGGTCCAACAGGAATATCCGAACACCGTGCCGCCATTCCCGGGAGTTTAAATAGCCCGGGCAGTGGCTGAGCTGAGCGCCGCACGTTGGAACGCACTTCCGCGTTCCAACGTGGAGCGCAGACGTCCGCGCACCGGAAGTGACGCGGACGTGTATCTGAATGGAGCGCAACTGTCATAAGTGACAAGTCTGCGCTCCATGTGGAAGAAGTAACGCTGACGGCGTTACATACCCCCCTCCTCAAGGGGGCACCTCCGGAGCGCCCAGTGAGACATGGTTTATCAGGATATTTATGATGAAACTGCTTAATGAGCCGAGGAGCATGAATATTTGAAGAACATTCCCAGGAATCATCTGTGGGAGAATAGCCTTTCCAACGAATCAAATATTGAATAGAGGATCCTCTCTTCCTAGAATCAAGAATCTTCTCTACCTGATATTCAGTTTCACCAAAAACTTGAATTGGAGGAGGAGGTTGTGGATCTCTATTTGGAAAGGGGTTAGATTTATAAGGCTTGATTAGTGAAACATGAAAAGATGGATGAATCTTCCAATCTGGAGGTAGAAGTAATCTAACAGCATTTTTATTTATTACATGAGAAATTGAGAAAGGTCCTGTATATTGACGACCAAGTTTCTTTGAAGGAATATTAAGTCGTAAATTCCGAGTGGATAACCATACCAAATCTCCAATCTTGTATGGAGGTGATATTGTTCTATGAGAGTCGTAATATTTCTTTTGTCTAATTTGAGCAGTCTTTAGATTAGAACGAAGAGTGTTTAGAGTGTTTTTTATGGTTGATAAGAAATTCTCAACAGCCGGAACATTACTTGGAGAAAAAGTAGAAGGTAAACTATTAGGATGAAACCCATAATTTGCGTAAAAGGGTGAAAACTGAGAAGATGAATTGGAAGCATTGTTATATGCAAACTCTGCATGTGGAAGTAAGTCAACCCAGTCATCTTGAAGATGGGTGCAATAACAGCGCAAATATTGCTCAAGAGTTTGGTTAACACGTTCCGTTTGCCCATTTGTTTGGGGATGATAAGCAGTAGATCTACGATGATCTATTTGTAAGGTTTGGCAAAGGGCTCTCCAAAACTTGGAAATAAACTGTGACCCACGATCCGAAATGATTTGGGATGGAAGGCCATGCAATTTAAGAATATTAGATACAAAAGCCCTTGCTGTTTCTTGAGAAGTAGGTAACTTTTTCAAAGGTACAAAATGGGCCATCTTGGTTAATATGTCAACAGTGACCATGATGGTGTTAAATCCATTTGATCTAGGAAGGTCTACTATGAAATCCATGGATATAACATCCCAAGGTCTGTCAGGTATTGGGATGGAGGTTAATAACCCATAGGGTGGTTTCCTCGAATGTTTGTTGATTGCACAAGTGTGGCAAGAACTCACATAGTCATGAACAGTCTTTGTCATATGGGGCCACCAATAACTTCTCTTCAGTAAAAGAATGGTTTTACTAATACCAGGATGACCTGCAAGTGGGGCATCGTGGAGTTGTTTTAATAGTGTGAGTTGTAAACTTGGTGGAACGTAGATCTTGTCGTTGAAAGTAAATAGTCCATTAGACTGCTGTTGTAGACCTTTAGGGAGTTGAGAAAGTACAGCACCCAAGGCAAAATGTGAAGCATCAACTTCCAACGTAAAATGAAACATTGGATTGGGAAGTTGGAGAATGGGAGCTGAAGAGTAACTAAGCTTAAGTGTTTCAAATGATTTCTGTGCTTCCTTGGACCAAATGAAAGGTATCTTAGAACTGGTTAGACTAGTAAGTGGTCTCACAATTGATGAGAAATTTTTAATGAATTTTCTATAATAATTAGAAAATCCAAGGAATCTCTGAAGGGCCTTTCTGGACTGGGGAGAAGGCCAAGACAAAATGCAATCCACTTTAGTATGGTCCATCTGAACTCCATCTGGAGTGATTTGATAACCAAGAAAGGAGATAGTAGTCTGACTGAAGACGCACTTCTCAAGTTTTGCATATAGAGAGTGAATTCTGAGTCTCTCCAGAATCCAACGCACATGTTTGTGATGTTCCTCGAGAGTATCAGAATAAATTAATATGTCATCTAAGTAGATAACAACACAAATGTCAAGCAGATCATGAAAAATATCGTTAATAAACCACTGAAAAGTTGCTGGGGCATTACATAAGCCGAAAGGCATTACACAGTACTCGAAAAGCCCGTATCGAGTTTTAAAAGCAGTTTTCCACTCATCTCCAGAGCGAATCCTTATAAGATTATAAGCACCTCTGAGGTCCAGCTTTGTGTAGATCTTAGCTGTCTGTAACCTTTCAATAAGCTCTGGAATGAGTGGTAATGGATATCTATTCTTTACTGTGATGTTATTGAGGGATCGATAATCTATTATCGGTCGAAGTGATCCATCCTTATTTTTTACAAAAAATAGAGCTGCACTGGCAGAAGAAGTGGAGGGCCTTATAAATCCTTTTTTAAGGTTCTCATCCAAGTAAACTTTTAGGTGTATAAGCTCTGGTTGTGAAAGGGGGTAGATCCGAGCGGTAGGGATAGGACTGTCAGGAATTAAGTCAATAGGACAATCGTAAATCCTATGTGGAGGGAGTTTCTCCGCGTTAGTCTTACTGAACACATCAGCAAAATCTTGTAAGTAATCTGGTAAATTAGTAGGATGAATCTCTGAGAAGGAGATGATACATGGAGGATGACAAAATTCTGTACAGTAAGTAGACTGTAAAGAAAGAGATCTTGTGGGCCAAAGAATAGTAGGCTGATGAAGATGCAACCATGGTAAACCTAAAACTATAGGGAAAACTGGAGATGAAATAATATCAAAATTGAGAGTCTCTGTGTGGCCATTGGCACAAGAAACTATTAAAGGGACGGTCTGAGATGTAACTGGACCGAAAGAAGAGTTAGATCCATCAATAAATGTGAGTGACACTGGAATCTGCTTTAACACACTGGGAATTTTATTTGCTTTTACAACATTTGAGTCAATGAAGTTGCCACATGCCCCGCTGTCGACCATTGCTTCAATGGAAATCTTTCCTTGATCCCACTGTAGGGTGAGAGGAACAAAAATATAATGATTAGATATGGTTCCGGGTGAATTTAATTTATTAATGTGGGAGAAATTACCTTCTGAATTCTTCTTGAGAAGAGGGCAGGTGGAAACGATGTGGTCAGGAGCAGAACAATATAGGCAAAGATTGTTAGCTCTGCGACGCTGTTTCTCTGCAGAGGTTAAAGGTCCTTTAATAACACTAAGATCCATTGGAGAATCTTTGGGAGGTGATCTAGATCTCCTGAAGGGAGTGACAGAATAGGTAGTGGCACGTTCGGTCTTTCTTTCGCGAAGGCGACGATCAATAGTGACTGAGAGGTGCATAAGATCTTCCAAAGTAGTGGGTAGGTCAACACGAGCTAACTCATCCTTCATAGCTTCAGATAAACCCAAACGGAACTGGTTTCTGAGAGAAATATCAGACCATTGAGTTTCTCTGCACCAACATTTGAATTCTGAAATAAAATCTTCAACAGGACGCCTTCCCTGTCTAAGACTCCTGATTGAATTCTCAGCTGTTAACTGTTTGTTGGGATCTTCGTATAACAAAGACATCTCATCAAGAAATGTGTCAAAATCTCCTAAGAGATCTCCGTGTTCTTCTACATAGGTGTCAGCCCATACCCTGGGCTCACCTTTAAGAAAAGAAATTAATGTAAGGATCTTTATCCTATCAGAATGATAAGTACGTGGCTGTAGTTCAAACATCAGTCGACATGAACTAATAAATTGTCTGTAATTTTTTCTATCTCCAAAAAATGGTTCCGGTGAACAGGCCTTTGGTTCAGGTCTTTGCCTGGCTTGTGCCAAATTTTGATCTCTTAAAGCATCATTCTGCATACGTAACTCATTCATGTTGTTAGTAAGATTATCAACTCTTTGGGAGAGTGCAACTAAATGATTTGCAAGGTCAGCTGGATCCATTTAAAAGATATATGTAATTATATCCTTTATCTTTTTGGGTTCGGATATTATGTTATGTCCCTGAAAATGATAAGACTCTACTTAATGTTTAGACCGCAGGTGTAGAGGCTTATCAGAAATCAACCACCACTTCACTCTCACAGAACAATAAGAGTTTGGGGTATTATCATCATATCCTCTAATGAAGGTAACACATAAAGTAGTAGCTTAATTCCTCTTAACTAGTAGCCGACCAGCCACCGTCATTATACGGCGGCAGGTCGGCTCTCCTGGGCGAGAGCCCGTAGCTATACGTCCTATCGTATAGCCGCCACTAGGGGGCGCGTGCGCGCCGCCGGAGGCGCGCGCGCGCGCTCCCCGCTCGCCCCCGACTCCCGTGCGTGTGCCCGGCGGGCGCGATCGCCGCCGGGCACACGCGATCGCTCGGTACAGAGCGGGGAACGGGAGCTGTGTGTGTAAACACACAGCTCTCGTTCCTGTCAGCAGGGGAAATGCTGATTTTCTGTTCATACAATGTATGAACAGAAAATCAGTGTTTCCCCTAGTGAGGCCACCCCCCCCCCCCACAGTAAGAACACACCCAGGCATACTTAACCCCTTCCCCGCCCCCTAGTGTTAACCCCTTCACTGCCAGTGGCATTTTTATAGTAATCTAATGCATTTTTATAGCACTGATCGCTATAAAAATGCCAATGGTCCCAAAAATGTGTCAAAAATGTCCGAAGTGTCCGCCATAATGTCGCAATACCGAAAAAAAAAATCGCTGATCGCCGCCATTACTAGTAAAAAAAATATTAATAAAAATGCCATAAAAATACCCCCTATTTTGTAAACGCTATAACTTTTGCGCAAACCAATCAATAAACGCTTATTGCGATTTTTTTTACGAAAAATATGTAGAAGAATACGTATCGGCCTAAACTGAGGAAAAAAAATGTTTTTTTATATATTTTTGGGGGATATTTATTACAGCAAAAAGTAAAAAATATTCATTTTTTTCAAAATTGTCGCTCTATTTTTGTTTATAGCGCAAAAAATAAAAAACGCAGAGGTGATCAAATACCACCAAAAGAAAGCTCTATTTGTGGGAAAAAAAGGACGCCAATTTTGTTTGGGAGCCACGTCGCACGACCGCGCAATTGTCTGTTAAAGCGACGCAGTCCCGAATCGCAAAAAGTACTCTGGTCTTTAGGCAGCAATATGTTCCGGGGGGTAAGTGGTTAAGCTTAATTGATAGACACAACCCAGATACTATAATCGTAAATCTAATTTAGGTATTTGCATCAAATAAAGGTAGTAGAAATTACTGGTATTGTAGTATCTCACCACACACATATGAATAGTATGAAGTACTCTGCTGTATCTGGTGCTAGTATATAGTAATAAGTATAGAGTCTAGGATATAGTTCAGGCATATACTAGCAATCACTATTAGCAACAAGCTGGTATTACATATACTTGCGGTTTAGGAGGTGGTCTGTACCAGGAAAGTCCGCACAGGTGTTGATGGTACCTTATACAGCAGTAATGTGGTTTAGATATACTTGCGGTTTAGGTGGTGGTTTGTACCAGGAAAGTCCGCACAGGTGGTGGTGGTATCTAGCCTGTAGTGAGCAATGGTGGTGAATCTCCAGCAGAAGCTAGTGATGTCTTGGGTCTCTGAACAGGTGCGCTGTGAAGACAGGTGCTACAGGGACTCTGTAGCTCGTTCTGGGTTCCCAGGTGGCGGCAGGGTCCAACAGGAATATCCGAACACCCTGCCGCCATTCCCGGGAGTTTAAATAGCCCGGGCAGTGGCTGAGCTGAGCGCCGCACGTTGGAACGCACTTCCGCGTTCCAACGTGGAGCGCAGACGTCCGCGCACCGGAAGTGACGCGGACGTGTATCTGAATGGAGCGCAACTGTCATAAGTGACAAGTCTGCGCTCCATGTGGAAGAAGTAACGCTGACGGCGTTACACCCCCCAGGGGCATACCAGGCCCTTAGGTCTGGTATGGATTGCAAGGAGAACCCCCTACGCGGAAAAAAAGCGTGGGGGTCCCCCCACAATCCATACCAGACCCGTATCCAAGCACGCCGGCTGGTCAGGAAAAGAGTAGGGCCCAGCGAGCGCCCCCCCTCCTGAGCGGTACCAGGCCACATGCCCTCAACATGGGGGGGGGTTGGGTGCTCTGGGGCAGGGGGGGCGCCCTGCGGCCCCCCCACCCCAAAGTACCCTGTCCCCATGTTGATAAGGACAGGGCCTCTTCCCGACAACCCTGGTCGTTGGTTGTCGGGGTCTGTGGGCGGGGGGCTTATCGGAATCTGGGAGCCCCCTTTAATAAGGGGGCCCCCAGATACCGGCCCCCCAACCTAAGTGAATGAATATGGGGTACCCCTACCCATGCACCTGGAGGAAAAGTGTAAAAGAAAATAAACACACAACACAGGGTTTTAAAATAATTTATTAGTCAGCTCCGGGGGGTCTTCTCCGCTCTCCGGGGGGGTCTTCTCCACCCTCGGGGGGGTCTTCTTCTGCCTTCTCTGCTCTCCGCTGTCATCTCGTCACTCCCCGGTTCTTCTCCCGCTCGCTCTCCGGTGCCTTCTTCGGGGCTGGCCGCTGCTATCTTCTTTTTAGCTCTATTACTAGTGGCGGCGCAGCCCGCTCTTCTTTGCCGTCTTCTGCCTTCTTCTTTTCTTCTTATGTTGACGCAACGCTTCTTCCCGCTGTAATGCCGGGTGTCCGGTGCGTGATGATTTATATAGGCCTCTTATGACATCACAGTCCCATCATGCTCCAGGACCGGGACGACAGCGGAGTGTGGAGAAGAAGGAAGAAGACCCCCCGGAGAGTGGAGAAGACCCCCCCAGAGAGCGGAGAAGATTCCCCGGAGCTGACTAATAAATTATTTTAAAACCCTGTGTTATGTGTTCATTTTCTTTTACACTTTTCCTTCAGGTGAATGGGTAGGGGTACGATGGGGGCCGGTATCTGAGGGTCCCCGACAACCAACGTTCAGGGTTGTCGGGAAGAGGCCCTGTCCTTATCAACATGGGGACAGGGTACTTTGGGGTGGGGGGGCCACAGGGCAACCCCCCTGCCCCAGAGCACCCAACCCCCCCATGTTGAGGGCATGCGGCCTGGTACGGCTCAGGAGGGGGGGCACTCGCTCGTCCCCACTTCTTTCCTGACCGGCTGGGCGGCGTGCTTGGATACAGGTCTGGTATTGATTGTGGGGAGATCCCCACTCTGTTTTTTCGGTGTAGGGGGTTCTCCTTGCAATCCATACCAGACCTAAGGGCCTGGTATGCCCCTGGGGGGGAACCCATGCCGTTTTTTTATTTAAAATTCAGCGTGGAGTTCCCCCTCATGATTCATACCAAACGCCGTGGCTAGAATTGGTGGGAATCCAAGTCGGATCCCCATCACTTCTATGGCGCGCTCGCTGGAATGTGCTTTTTCTATTCTAGCGAGTGTGAGATGTCGGCACCATGTCGCCGAGAATCAGCGCGATGCCGTCGTGCTGGAAACACATTCTCGGCGACAGGTATTGTAGGTTGTGTAACCATAAAATGTCCTTCCACAAAGGGCAGCCTTCACAAGGGGATTACAAGCAAAATCCAGCAGGAGCTGCAGAGTATAAAAGAGAAGAGAGGCTCCTCTAAGGCCCCTTTCTGTCACAAACTATGGTGAACGGGAGTGAACCACAACTGCGGTTAGCAAGGATTTCAATGCACCTCTCTATGCTATGTGAGATTTCAGTATTGGACCCCAGGCGTCACTCCAATCTGAGAACAGGAGTTTGGGGGTTCACTACATCATCTCTCTCACATATAGGAATGCGTTGAGCTATTAAGGGTGGATGTATTACAACATGCATCCAACCCCTAGCGTTAAAAGATTCCAATGCACGTGAAGATTCCAATGCACTTCTGTATGCAAGTGATTATTAGTAGCCCATGCATCACTCCAATCAGAGAACAGGAGTACAGGAGTTTGGGGGTTCTCTACATCATATCACTTTAACATAAAGAAATGCATTAGGCCACTAAGGGTGCAGGTATAACATACCTTCAGCCCTTAGCATAGAAAGGTTAAAGCGAACATGTTAAATAACTTAGGGCATGGGCCCATAAACAAGTAACAAATTATGTCCAAGCACGTAATAATTAGGAATACTGTAAGCAAGTAATATTTGCATAAGAGAGGCAAGTGTAGGTCAGCTAAATTGAGAGTGTATGTCCCTTTAAGATAGTCCACATGGAACAACCAAAGCTACAATAAGCAATCCAAGAAGTTGGTTAATACTAAGTAAGCCGGGTTAAATACAGTACTTGCTAGGAGCAATATATGAAGTTGGTAATTGTAGAACAGTACAAGTGTAGTAAGAGCTACTTATCCGTTTGCAGGGATTGAATGTTGTAGTATCTTCAGCAGCAAGGTTTCTGTAGTGTAGGTTCTCTGGAGCATAATATTTTTAGGGCTGTCCCCAGCAATGGCATGAGTTTAGATGGTCCTAGGGATCCAGTGTAGCATGATGTCTGTTGTGGGGATAGATGGTACCAGTAAATGTAGCATGGCCAGTATGGCTGACAATAATAGAACGGCGCGTGTAATACACGCCATTATGTTAATACCTGAGAGGCATGGTGTGCCGCATGCAGTGCTGATTGCATTCGGCACTTCTGCGTTCCAAGCTGGAATGCACGCGGCGCCGGGCGATGATGTCATCGCGCGGCCGTTGTATGCGGTATGCGTTCCAGCGTGGAACGCAATATGGCAAACAGCGCCATTTACACTTTCACACTGGGGCGGGAGGTGCGGTGGTGGTAAAGTGCTACTATTTTTAGCGGCGCTTTACCGCAAATTTTGCTGTGCTATTTGGTCGCTAGCGAGAAACGGTTAAAACTGCCCGCAATGTGCCTCTGCAGAGGCGCATTATTGACGGTATAATCGCACTGTCCTCTTGATTTCAATAGGCAGGAGCAGTGAAGGAGCGGTATACACACCGCTCCTTTACTGGTCCAAATATGCAGCTAGCAGGTCTTTTTTCCCTGTTCTGCTAGCGCACTGCTCCATGGTGAAAGCCCTTGGGCTTTCACACTGGAGAAACAGAAGCAGCTGTTTAGGGTCGGTTTGCAGGAGCTATTTTTAGCACAATAGTGCCTGCACACCGCTCCAGTGTGAAAGGGGTCTAAGTGTAGCAATATGTTGCTAAATGTTTTACCTTCATTAAATGTTACCATATTGCTACACTTAGCGGCGCCTCCCTTCTCTTTTATACTCAGTTGTGACTTGACACTACTTGACACTACTTGTATATCAAGACTAGAGTTAAGCGGACACCTGGATGTTCGGGTTCGGGTCCGAACCCGAACTTTAAAAAAAAGTTTGGGTTCGGGAACCCGAACCCGAACCCAAACTACGAACCCCATTGTAGTCAATGGGACACGGACTTTTAGAAAAAAAAATGCATGGAGGTCCCCGCAAATTCAATAACCAGACCCTTTAGGTCTGGTATGGATATTCAGGGGAACCCCGCCGTCAATTTAAAAAAAAAATGACGTGCGGTTCCCCCTAAATATCCATAACCAGACCCTTCAGGTCTGGTGTGGATATTCAGGGGAACCCCGCCGTCAATTTAAAAGGACTTTATTCTATGGTGTCAGTGTGTTTTTTTACAATACTTTACACTTCCTTCGTGAAATGGTAGGGGTAGGGGTACCCCATTACCATTTCACACGAGGGGGAGTCAGGATCTGGGGGTCCCCTTTGTTAAAGGGGTCTTCCAGATTCTGATAAGCCTCCCACCCACATACCCCCACAACCACCGGGCAAGGGTTGTGGGGATGAGACCCTTGTCCCCATCAACATGGGGTTCAGGAGAGGGGGGGCCGCACTCTGTCCCCCCCTCTTTTCTGCGGCCGGCCAGGTCAACGTGCTCGGATAACGGGTCTGGTTATGGATATTTAGGGGGAGCCGCACGTCATTTTTGTTTTAAATTGACGGCGGGGTTCCCCTGAATATCCATACCAGACCTGAAGGGTCTGGTTATGGATATTTAGGGGGAACCGCACGTCATTTTTGTTTTAAATTGACGGCCGGGTTCCCCTGAATATCCATACCAGACCTAAAGGGTCTGGTTATTGAATTTGCGGGGACCTCCGCACATTTTTTTTTCCCGAATTCCGATCCCGGACCCAAACTTTTTTCAATTATTCGGGTTCGGGTCCGGGTTCGGGAAAAACCCAAAGTCCGTACCGAACCCGAAATTTACAGTTTTACTATGATTTACTATGCTCTGTGCGCTGGGCTGGTTCATGCCTTAATTAGTGCACCGGGTGAAGCCTTAATTAGGCGCATGAACCAGCGTAGCAGCCGGCGCATTGCAAGTGATATGTAAAGCCACCGCCGAACTCCCAAAAGTGTTCATATTAAAGGATAATATGCAAGTTTTGTCCTAAAAAGTATTTGGGGACCTGAGTCCTGCCCCAGGGGACATGTATCAATGCTTTTTTTATTTTTTAAAACGGACGTTTTTTCGGGAGCAGTGAAATTAATAATGCTTAAAGTGAAACAATAAAAGTGAAATATTCCTTTAAATTTCGTACCATGGGGGGGGTGTAAAGTCAGCATGTAAAATAGCGCATTTTTCCCGCACTTAGAACTGTCCCTGCACAAAATGACACTCAGAAGGAAAAAAGTCATTTAAAATCCACACGCGGCAATAATGAATTGTCGGCTCTGACAATTCTAAAGGGATTCATTCATAAAGAAAAAAAAATGTGTAGGGGTCCCCCCAAATTAAATTACCAGGCCCTTCAGGTCTGGAATGGATATTAAGGGGAACCCCGCCGTAAAAAAAAAAAAATGACATAGGGTTCCCCGCAAATATCCATACCAGGCCCTTCAGGTCTGGTGTGGATTTTAAGGGGAACTCCACCCCAAATTAAAAAAAATGGCGTGAAGTCCCCCTAAAAATCCACACCAGACCCTTATCCGAGCACGTTAACCTGGCCGGCTGCAGAAAAGAGGGGGGGACAGAGTGCGCCCCCCCTCCTGAACCGCACCAGGCCACATGCCCTCAACATGGGGAGGATGTCCCCATGTTGATGGGGACAAGGGCCTCATCCCCACAACCCTTGCCCGGTGGTTGTGGGGGTATGCGGGCGGGGGCTTATCAGAATCTGGAAGACCCCTTTAACAAAGGGGACCCCCAGATCCCGGCCCCCCCCTATGTGAAATGGTAATGGGGTACATTGTACCTCTACCATTTCACCAAAAGAAAAGTGTCAAAAGTGTTAAAAATTACAGTAGCCGGTTTTTGACAAATCTTTTAATAAAATCTTCTTTCCGTGGTTCTTCTTTTCTTCTTTCATTCGGGTTTCTTCCTCTGCTGCTTTCTTGGGTCTTCTCGTCTCATCTTGCCCGACGTCTTCTCCCATGTTCCTCTCCTTCCGTCGGCCTTCTCGTCCACATCTTGCCCGGTGCCTTCTCCTATCTTCTTCTCCGTCGGTCGGCCTTCTCGTCCACATCTTGCCCGACGTCTTCTTCTATCTTCTTCTCCGTCCGTCAGCCTTCTCGTCCACATCTTTTTCTTCCCAGGACGCAGCGATTGAAATTGAATTAGCCGCCGTGTTCCGCTCCTGGGACCCGCCCCCCTCTGACGCCACAACTAAACTCATTAGAAGGTCATGTGCGTCAGAGGGGGGCGTGGTCACAGAGCATCACACGGCGGGGGAATTCAATTTCAAGCGCGCCATCCGGAGAAGAAGAAGCCGCCGCACTATGCGGACGAGCTTCCAATTGAAGTTCCCGCCGTGTGACGCTCATGTGACCCCGCCCCCTCTGACGCACATATACCACACGCGGACTTTCATATGAGTTTACCTGTGGCGTCAGAGGGGGGCGGGGTCCCAGGAGCGGAACACGGCGGGATCTTCAATTTCAAGCGCAGCGCCCAGAAGAACAAGAAGATGTGGACGAGAAGGCCGACGGACGGAGAAGAAGATGGGAGAACACATCGGGCAAGATGTGGACGAGAAGACCCAAGAAAGAAGCAGAGGAAGAAACCCGAATGAAAGAAGAAGAAAAACAGCGGAAAGAAGATATTATTAAAAGATTTGTCAAAAACCGGCTACTGTCATTTTTAACACTTTTGACACTTTTTTGGTGAAATGGTAGGGGTACAATGTACCACATTACCATTTCACATAGGGGGGGGCGGGATCTGGCGGTCCCCTTTGTTAAAGGGGTCTTCCAGATTCTGATAAGCCCCCCTGCCCACAGACCCCCACAACCACTGGGCAAGGGTTGTGGGGATGAGGCCCTTGTCCCCATCAACATGGGGACATCCTCCCCATGTTGAGGGCATGTGGCCTGGTATGGTTCAGGAGAGGGGGGGGCCGCACTCTGTCCCCCCCTCTTTTCTGTGGCTGGCCAGGTTACCGTGCTTGGATAAGGGTCTGGTGTGGATTTTTAGGGGGACTCCACGCCATTTTTTTTATTTGGGGTGGAGTTCCCCTTAAAATCCACACCAGACCTGAAGGGCCTCGTATGGATATTTGGGGGGACCCCACGCCATTTTTTTTTAAGGCGACGTTCCCCTTAATAGTCATTCCAGACCTGAAGGGCCTGGTAATTTAGTTTGGGGAACCCCCACACATTTTTTATTTTTTAGTTTTAACGAGCAATGACTGTATTCTTTATAGCCATGAGTACTTTTAAATTACTTTTTTTTCACTTCAGAAATGACATATTGTACAGGGACAGTTCTAAGCACAGGAAACATGCTCCCCCCTCCCCCCCTGTATGAAACTTAATGGAATATTTCACTTTTATTGTTTCACTTTAACCACTTCCATACCGCGCCTATTCTGGCACTTCTCTCCTTCATGTAAAAATTATATTTATTTCCTGGGAAATTACTCAGGACCCCCAAACATTATATATATTTTTTAAAGCAGACACCCTAGGGAATAAAGTGTCGGTATTTTTTAAAACGGCCGTTTTTTCGGGAGCAGTGAAATTAATAAAAAAAAACGGTTTCATGAATTAAAAAATAACAAAACAGTAAAGTTAGCCCAATTTGTTGTGATAATGTGAAAGATGATGTTACACCGAGTAAATAGATACCTAACTTGTCACGCTTTAATATTGCACACACTCATGGAATGGCGCCAAACTTCGGGACATAAAAATATCCATAGGCAATGCTTGTTTTTTTTTTACAGGTTACCAGTTCAGAGTTACAGAGGAGGTCTAGGGCTAGAATTTTTTATCTCGCTCTAACGCACGCGTCAATACCTCACATGTGTGGTTTGAATGGTGTTTACATATGTGGGCGGGACTTACATGCACGTTCGCTTCTGAGTGGGAGCTACTAGGGACAGGGGCGTTTTATTTTATTTTTTTATTTGTTTACCTAATATTTTTATTTTTGCACTTTTTTGTCACTTTTTTTTATTTTGGATCACTTTTATTCCTATTTCAAGGAATGTAAACATCCCTTGTAATAGGACTAGTGTGTGACAGGTCCTCTTTATGGAGAGAGCTGGGGTCAACAAGGCTGGAAAGCATGGTATTGAAAAAAAAAAAAAAAAGATCTCATGCTTTCAGCTGCAATCATGTTCGTTCAGCACAGTGGTGTAGTGTATAGCACTTTGACCACTTTGGTTCGAATCCCGCCCGTGACACCATCTGCCTGGAGTTTGCTCTCCCTGTGCCTGCGTGGGTTTCCTCCCACAATATAAAAACATGCTGTAAATCGGATCCGGTCTAAATAAGCCCTAATATGCAGTAGTATATTTAGGTTTTGTGCTGCCCTAGGCCTCACTACATTTCTGCACCTCCTAATAGAAAAATGACCCACCCCTTCCTGTCAAGGCCACACCCTGTTTTTGTATGACCCACCCAGGAATTTTCAGGGGACACACACACTAGTTCTGGGGGGGAGGGGGGGCACTGGATTCCCTTACTTTTCATAGTTTTTCTCTCACTTCCTGTTTGGCTATGGGGCAGGAAGTGAAGGCAAATCTCCCCAATTAGACACAGATAATACAAAATAAACTGACAGGGCCTATAACCCTCCCTCACTGTATCCAAAATTAAAGAAAATAAAAAGTGTTGATTATAGTTCTAGTTTAACCACTTAAGCCCCGGACCTTTAGGCAGCTAAATGCCCAGGCCAGGTTTTGCGATTCGGCACTGCGTCGCTTTAACAGACAATTGCACGGTCGTGCGACGTGGCTCCCAAACAAAATTGGCGTCCTTTTTTTCCCCACAAATAGAGCTTTCTTTTGGTGGTATTTGATCACCTCTGCAGTTTTTATTTTTTGCGCTATAAACAAAAATAGAGCGACAATTTTGAAAAAAAATGCACATTTTTTTACTTTTTGCTATAATAAATATCCCCCAAAAACATATATAATTTTTTTTCCCTCAGTTTAGGCCGATACGTATTCTTCTACCTATTTTTGGTAAAAAAAATCGCAATAAGCGTTTATCGATTGGTTTGCGCAAAATTTATAGCGTTTACAAAATAGGGGATAGTTTTATTGCATTTTTATCGTGACTGCAACATTATGGTGGACCCTTCGGACAATTTTGACACATTTTTGGGACCATTGTCATTTTCACAGCAAAAAATGCATTTAAATTGCATTGTTTATTGTGAAAATTACAGTTGCAGTTTGGGAGTTAACCACAGGTGGCGCTGTAGGAGTTAGTGTTCACCTAGTGTGTGTTTAAAACTGTAGGGGGGTGTGGCTGTAGGACTGACATCATTGATCGAGTCTCCCTATAAAAGGGATCACTCGATCGATGCAGCCGCCACAGTGAAGCATGGGGAAGCCGTGTTTACATACCGCTCTCCAGCTCCAGGGAGCGATCGCGACGGAGCGGCTATAAACGAATAGCCGCGCCGTCGTCCCGGATCGCTCCCCGCGGGTATCCGACCGCCGCATGTAGCGGGGGGGGGGTCCCGATCGGACCCCCGACCCGCGGAAAGGCAGGGACGTACATGTAGGCCCATCTGCCTGTACGTGCCATTCTGTGGACGTACATATACATGCAGTGGTCGGCAAGTGGTTAAGCACAAATTTCAGAGAGTTTTATTGAGAGGCCTAAGAAAATATAACCATGCCAATAGGCCAGGATACAGCGTTGCTAATATGTATGAATGTTTGTGTTAGGGCCCCCCACAAACACCTTCCAATGTTAAATAAACAATTTTCTTAATTTGCAAAAAAGTATTATCTGCTCATTTTTGGGGGATGCCTGCACCCCTAATAGGGTGAAGACACCTCACAAATGTTGTCACTTTCTACTTCAAATTCATTCACTTCCTGTCACATAGCCAAACAGGAAGTGAGGGTAAAACCTTACTAATGTCTTTTGTTGGGGACACAGATCAATCTAAATAGTTTCCCATTATGGAAATTGCATTTTGCTGTGTACACCCCAAATTATTAGGGATCTTGGACTTTGGGGGTCCATTTACTAAAGGCAAATCCACTTTGCATTACAAGTGGACAAGCAAGGAAGAAAACAAAAAAAACGTTGCTTCTACAGGATTGGATGTTAAAACCGTCAGTGCTTCCTCTCTGATTTTCAGCGACTATGCTTGTACTGCAGAGTGGCTTTGCCTTTACTAGACCCCAAGCTAACTAATCATTTGGGGTGTACACAGCAGTGCAATCTGCTTAATGGGGACACTAGTTAGATTGACCCCAAGAAAAGACATTGGTAGGGTTTTAACCTCACTTCCTGTTCAGCTGTGTGACAGGAAGTGAAGCCAATTTTAAGAAAAGGGACACAAAGCTCAACCCCAAAAAAACACAAGCAGGGGCTCTAACACTCACGTGGCTTCCCTCAAACACCCACAATTAGAATAGGATTGCCTTTCGCTAGATTTAAAGCGGATGTGCCACTAAAACAATATATTAAAAGCCAGCAGCTACAAATACTGCAGCTGCTGACTTTTAATATAAGGACACTTACCTGTCCTGGAGTCCAGCGGTGATCGCAGCAGATGACGAGCCGATCGCTCGTCACCCTGCTGCTCCCCCCTCCATCCACGGTGAGGGAACCAGGAAGTGAAGCGCTCCGGCTTCACTGCCCGGTTCCCTACGGCGCATGCGCGAGTCGCGCTGCGCCCGCCGATTGGCTCCCGCTGTGTGCTGGGAGCCGAGTGTTCCCAGCATACAACGGGGGACGGACGGGAAGCAAGGGAAAAACCCGTCTTTTTCCCGCATCGTAGAGCCGGAAGTGGGTGCAGATACCCCCCCCTCCCCCACAGGCCATGTTTGCAGGTTTTCCTTCATCTTGCACATGTGCTTTAAAAGACAGTCTGGACCGCAATTCTTGATAAGAGAAATCCACAAAACATGTCCTGTCGGGGGTACTTGAGGGCTGAGGACCACTGCAGTAAAAAGAAAATACTTACCACTTTGTCTTTAATTTCCTGGAGATTAAACATGGCAGCAAACATTTCATGATTACACACCAGGAAAGAAGCTTAGACAAAAATCACACCTAATTTGTTAGGCCCAAACCTATTTCAGCTGCAGCTGTCAAAATATGTAGCATGAAAAAGTAACAAAAAACAAACTTCAAAATTTGAAAGTAATTTTTATTGGTCAACAAAACAAGGAAAGCAAAAAAGACAAACAAACAAACAAAAACACACACAAACATAAATACATTTCAAAAATCAAAATAAACATAGGTTAACCGTCCCAACATCTTCAGAAATATTTTTCAAAATAAGGCAGCAGAGACAAATACATCAAAGTGAACATCATTTAAAAATAAACAAAAAACATTGGCAAAATATTTAGCAACAACATTCCTGCCAGCCTGCCCCTTTCAGGGCAGCTGGGGACTGTTCTATCCACGCTTTTTATAACTTGTGTCCTTGTGTTCTAGTAATGAAGCAATTGAAATCACATGAACAAATTTCAGTCTCTAGTTTGGGTGAGCTTGTAAGTGATTACACCTGGTAAGGATGTCCTTAAATTACTAACCCACCCATGCTCTATGAGCATGCTCAGAGAGATCCAAGTGATTTTCACCCTTTAAAAAGAAAGGAAAAAATTTCTAACTGCCTGAGCATGGTCAGTTCAGCTCACATGCAGGAACAAAGCTGCAATGTCTGCTGAAAGCATGAGAGCTGTGTTTTTTTCCCCTGAACTCATGCTTTCCAGGCTGAAGGGGAGGTCTTAGTGAATTATTACGTAACAAAAATAAATAATAATAATTAAAACGCCCCTGTCCCTAGTAGCTCCCAGTCAGAAGCGAACACGCACATTTTTTTTCTTCAGGTTACCAGTTTATAGTTACAGAGGAGGTCTAGTGCTAAAAGTATTACTCTCGCTCTAACGCACACGTCAATACCTCACATATGTGGTTTGAACAAAGTTTACATATGTGGGCGGGACTTGCGTAAGTCCCGCCCACATATGTAAACACCGTTTAAACCACACATGTGAGGTATTGACGCGTGCGTTAGAGCGAGAGTAATACTTTTAGCACTAGACCTTCTCTGTAACTATAAACTGGTAACCTGAAAAAAAAAATGTCGCCGGTTTCTTGTTTGAAATTTGGCGCGGAATTCCCCTTCATGGTCAGCGCAGGCTGAAAACAGGTCGGAGATTCCCGTGCGCCGCGTCACGCACAGGAATTACAGCTACGCCGCTTGGTATTTACCAAGATTTTCTCGGCGTACTGACAAGGCACACGAGAATCTCCGAAATTTCTCTGTACGCATGCCCAGTATGCAAATGAACCTCCCGAGGTTCAGGCGCACTGTGCAAGCGTACGGGGATCGGTTCCCTAAAATCACTTTCACTTTCAATTCGGGCCGCAACACACATTCAAACACATGTCACTACACTTCCCCCGCATCACCCCATCTCCCCCCCTAATAAACTCCCACCCAAATCCCTGCTATTTACATTTCAATATGCCGTGCGCCAGGTCTATAGTAGTGCTCAATGGAGTCCTCTCCTGGGTGCACTGAGCACTTTAGTAACTAAGGAAATACACTGCACTAGCAGCGTATTTCTTTAGTAAATGTCAAAACGGCTGCTACTCCTGCCTTTGCTCCATGAGTCATGGAGAAAAGGCTTGGTAAATCAGCCCCAGTGTCTCTATCTATCTCTCACTCTCTAACTGACTGTCTGTCTGACTTGTCTTTAACAAAGCCGGAACACACTACACGAGGCCGCCTTGCAGGCAGCCTTATATAGTGTGGGGCGTGTACTAAACCCCCTGAGCCATAATTGGACAAAGCCACCCTGGCTTTGGCCAATTATTGTTCTTCGTTTTTTGCGCCTTGTGACTGGCCAAGCATGCAGGGTCATGGTGCATGCTTGACCAATCATCAGCGCGCAACGCCGCAATGAATTATGGGCCGACGCGCATCACTCGAATTTGGCGCGAACGACCCGTTTTGTTCGAACTTCGTCGAACGTACGAACAGACGATGTTGGAGTCGAACATACGTTCGAGTCGAACACAAAGCTCATCCCTAGCCAGGATCTTTAACAAGCTGGAATTTAGCTGGAATCTTTAACAAGCTGGAATTTGCCGGGCACACGGATCGCTCGTGACACAGTGAGAACCAGGATCTGTGTGTGTAAACACACAGATCCCGGTTCTCTTATGCCTCGTACACATGACCATTTTTTAAATGTATGAGCCACAATGAGCACATTTAATTTACCGTAACTACTAAAGGTAATTGTTCATTATATTTATAACTCTATATAAATTCACCTGGGATCTTTCTGTCACAATATGCTTCTTCTGTTCTTTTCTGTTTTATGCATTGACTGTGTGCTACAGGAATTAATGTTCTATAACCTGACTTTGTGATTCACTCCCATTTTTTTTCTGCAGCTAAAATGTGTACGCCTTGGGAAGCAGGAGTCAGAAGCACATCTAAAGGATTTGGAGGTTGAAATGTTAATGTCATGCATCTCATGTAACCTATCACAAATCGTTATATTCTGGGAGTGAGATAGTATGACATGTCATACCAGCATAAGGCTAAACAAGGCAGGTTCCTGGTAGTTTCCTTTTAATTATAAAATAAGAATGACACATATTTCATCTTGGAAAAAGGCCAATAAAGCACAGAAGATGGAGAGAGATACTTTTCCACAGAGGGAAGGCAAAATAAAGCATATTGTAAAAGATAGAACATGTATATTTTAACAAAAGAAAAAAAAAAGAACAACATATTATTCAGAGAATGCAATCAATACTTGATTTTAAGTAAAACTGTCACAAACCTGGCCAATTGGGATAGGACACAAGAGCTAAGACAGAGTACATATTACATTTATTACTACAATAAAAAACACAAACACCAAAAACTGTAGATTGATGGCTTCCGACTACTATGGTATTTAATTAGGGGTAACCCATCACATAAGTTAACATACCAAACCATAATAATCCGATCCCGAGCTCAGGGTAACAATTGTCAGAATAAACAACTTTATGACTGAAGTTTTAACTTTATTCCTCCAGTTTTACTGAGGATAACCAACCAGTAGGCATGGGCTGAACCCCCCCCCCACCCCCGTTTCGGTTTGCACCAGAACATGCGAACAGGCAAAAAGTTCTAGCGAATATGCAAACCCTATTAAAGTCTATGGGACACGAACATGAAAAATCAAAAGTGCTAATTTTAAAGGCTTATATGCAAGTTAAAGTTCTAGCGAACATGCAAACCCTATTAAAGTCTATGGGACACGAACATGAAAAATCAAAAGTGCTAATTTTAAAGCTGTATATGCAAGTTATTGCCATAAAAAGTGTATGGGGACCCGGGTACTGCCCCAGGGGACATGTATCAATGCAAAATATTTTTTTTAAAACAACAGTTTTTTCAGGAGCAGTGATTTTAATAATGCTTAACTACTTAACCCCCGGACCATATTGCTGGTCAAAGACCAGAGCACTTTTTGCGATTCGGGACTGCGACGCTTTAACTGACAATTGCGCGGTCGTGCGACGTGGCTCCCAAACAAAATTGGCGTCCTTTTTTTCCCACAAATAGAGCTTTCTTTTGGTGGTATTTGATCACCTCTGCGGTTTTTATTTTTTGCGCCATAAACAAAAATAGAGCGACAATTTTGAAAAAAAAATAATATTTTTTACATTTTGCTGTAATAAATATCCCCCAAAAATATATAAAAAAAAATTTTTTCCTTAGTTTAGGCCGATACGTATTCTTCTACATATTTTTCGTAAAAAAAATCGCAATAAGCGTTTATTGATTGGTTTGCGCAAAAGTTATAGCGTTTACAAAATAGGGGGTATTTTTATGGCATTTTTATTAATATATTTTTTTTACTAGTAATGGCGGTGATCAGCGATTTTTTTTCGTTACTGCGACATTATGGCGGACACTTCGGACACTTTTGACAAATTTTTGGGACCATTGGCATTTTTATAGCGATCAGTGCTATAAAAATGCATTAGATTACTATAAAAATGCCACTGGCAGTGAAGGGGTTAACACTAGGGGGCGGGGAAGGGGTTAAGTATGTCCCTTGTGTGTTCTTACTGTGGGGGGGGGGTGGCCTCACTAGGGGAAACACTGATCTTCTGTTCATACATTGTATGAACAGAAAATCAGCATTTCCCCCGCTGACAGGACCGAGAGCTCACACAGCTCCCGGTCCCCGCTCTGTAACGAGCGATCGCGTGTGCCCGGCGGCGATCGCGCCCGCCGGGCACACGCACGGGAGTCGGGGGCGAGCGGGGGGCGCGCGCGCGCCTCCAGCGGCGCACGCGCCCCCTAGTGGCGGCTATACGATAGGACGTATAGCTACGGGCTTTCGCCCAGGAGACCGACCTGCCGCCGTATAATGACGGTGGCTGGTCGGCTAGTGGTTAAAGTGAAACAATAAAAATGAAATATTCCTTTAAATATCGTGTCGGGGGGTTCCCTTAGTCTGCATGTAAAGTGGCACATCTGTGTGATGTGTAGAACAGTACTGCAGCAAATTGCATTTCTAAAGGAAAAAATTTCATTTAACCACTTGCCGACCAACCGCTGCAGTTTTACGTGGCTATGGTCACTAGGGGCGATGACTGCCGGGCACACGGATCGCTCATGACACAGTGAGAACCAGGATCTGTGTGTGTAAACACATAGATCCCGGTTCTCTTATGCCTTGTACACACAACCATTTTTCTCGGCAGGAAAACAAACAACGTTTTTCCCGACGTGATTCCTCTCCAGCCTGACTTGCATACACATGTTCATGCAAAAAAACATCCGACCAAAGCATGGTGACGTACAACACGTACGATGGGACTATAATGGGGAAGTTCCTTTCAAATGGCGCCACCCTTTGGGCTGCTTTTGGGCTGCATACTTGATTCTGAACATGCGCGACATTGCGGCGGACAGATCAGACACTTTTGACACATGTTTGGAACCAGTGACATTTATACAGCAAAAAGAGCTAAAAATAGACACTGATTACTGTGTAAATGTCACTGGGGAAGGGGTTAACACTAGGGGGCAAGCAAAGGGTTAAATGTGTGTCCTAGGGAGTGATTCTAACTGAAGGGAGATGGGACTGCCTGAAGGAGGAGGAATATCGCTGTGTGTCCCCTCACCCCTGAAGGAATGGAGATCTATTTACATTGATAGATCTCCGTTTTGTGTTTTTCAGGAGTGATCGTGGGTGCCCGGTGAACATCACGGCCGCCGGGCACGCACATCAGCTCCATCGCCGCGCTGCTGTTCAGTTTTATTTTCCTAGACAGGGTGTTAAGGTATGAATGAAAGATAGGCCTTACCGACCATCTTCCACCAATAAGGGGTACATGTTCAAATGACACATTTCCTTCAACAATGTATTCAACCAATCATAATCATTAACTCTTTATCATTATAACTTATTATGTCACATTATAGTATGTCAAATTATATTATGTCACTTTATATTATGCCACACAGGCAGATATAACTGCAGATGTCTGGTTTTGATTTCAACACAAACTCACTTCTTGAACAACAATATATATTTTCTTGATCAGCAACATGATAACTTTAAAGAAACAGTTGAGCAAAATTTCAATCCTCTCTTTTGTTATGAACGTCACAGTCACAAACTCTGTTGCCCCTAAGGCCGCGTACAGACGAGCATACATGTATGATGAAACCGGTCCGCCAGACCGTTTTCACCGTACATGTATGCCCGGGGATTTCTGTATGGTGGCTGTACTCACCATCATACAGAAATCCGCGTGTAAACAATACGCGGGGCGTGTACGCGCTGTCGCCGCGACGATGACGTGGCGACGTGGGCGGCCCTGCCAGTTAAATGCTTCCACGCATGCGTCGAAGTCATTCGACGCATGCGAGGGATGGCGGGCACTCGGACATGTACGGTAGGTCTGTACAGACGACGGAACATGTCCGAGCGGGCAGGATTTTAGCGGGCTGTTTTAAAACAAGTCCAGAAATATTTGCCCGCTGGGAAAAGGCCCGGCGGGCAAATGTTTGCTGGAATCCTGCCCGCTCGGGCCTACACACGACCGAACATGTCTGCTGACATGTTCGGTCGTCTGTACGGGGCCTAATATGCCCCTGACACTCACCTGGACTACTTTCCCATAAGTGGGAGGGGCATGACAGCCTTCAGGCTAAATGAAAAATTGTCCCAAAGAAGAACACAATAAGTCTCTTGTTTGGCTTATGAATGTCCATAAAATTCAAAAGAAAAAAGGAAAAGGAAATTTTCATTCTCCTAAACTTCTCCAAAAAGTTTTGGTTCGATTCTGTACTCATCCATATTTACAGAAATTCTCCACCCCAAACCCTGCCTCCTTGTAAGGACATAACTTGACATCCACAGACAGATTGGAACTAATGCATTGGGCCAGACTTAGGTCTTTGGGTTGGCATCTGGATCTCTACTTTGTGGTGCTCACTGGGATTTGTAGACCTTGGGTGTGAGTCATTGGCTAACCCTCAAAGTGTCATTCCCAGGAACATTTTCCAGCAGGAGTCACCTTTACTCATCTCAGCACCTCCCATGGCATTAGAACAACAAATATGAACAACAAAGATTTCCATGTAAAAGTTTTAGACATTTCTTCAAGTAACTTGACATTCGGATAGGGTATAGGGTAGGTTATGAATGGGCAAGAATTGGGGGAATTTCGTCATGTGCATGGGGCTGGAGGTGAATACCGGCTGGGGTGGATACTCCTCATCCAACATGAATAACCACAGAATCTACCTATCAATTCAGGCCTTAAACATTGAAGGTACTAAAAATAATATTCCTCATTAATTCAAACATAAGTCTATAAAGTATGCAGAAATAAAATGTTTCTCAGCAACAGTTTTCATTATATAAGTTCAATATTTATAACTAGATTTAGCTAAACTTTTTCCCAAATCCAGTATTACAGCAGGATTTCAACAAAACATAAACACCTTTAGTTCCATCTATCCGTGGGACTCAAGTGAACCCAAGGGTCTCAGAACAAAACTTTTTACCCAAACACATATTCTGACTCAGAAGTCAGCCTCCCAACTTTGCAAATATATCTGACCATCAACAACAAAGTATTTGATGAATAAACATTACATCATTAACATTTTACAGTTGAAATTTTGGGAATTCAAAAAGTTATATATCCTTAATAGTCACACTGACTGTTATTCAAACAAACTTTCCCCTCAAATGTTTGCATTTTGCATTTCATGGACTCCTGATAACTTAATTTCAGTACTCTTCAAACATTTATAATTTCAACCTTTTTTTACCAAAATCCCATAATCAAATTTTAATTTAACCCCGAAGTCCTAGGGAAATCTTTTTCAAATACACATACAGGGCCAGATCCACGTAGCGCGGCGCATTGTTCCGTCCGGCGTAGCGTATACTCTACGCCCCCGTAACTTACAGCGTATTTTCCGTATCCTCAAAGAATTTGCGCCATAAGTTATGGCGGCGTAGTGTAACTGTGTCGGCGTAAGGGCGCGCAATTCAAATGGATGAGATGGGGGCGTGTTTTATGTTAATACGTCTTGACCCGACGTAAATGACGTTTTTTCTGAACGGCGCATGCACCGTCCGTGGGGGTATCCCAGTGCGCATGCTCCAAATTAACCCGCAACAAGCCAATGCTTTCGACGTGAACGTAATTCTACGCAAAGCCCTATTCGCGAACGACTTACGCAAACAACGCAAAATTTTCAAAATTTGATGCGGGAACGCCGTCCATACTTAACATAGGATACGCCTCATATAGCAGGGGTAACTTTACACCAGAAAAAGCCTTACAGAAATGACGTAAAAAAATGCGCCGGCCGAACGTACGTTTGTGGATTGGCGTATCTAGCTAATTTGCATACTCGACGCGGAAATCGACGAAAGCGCCACCTAGTGGCCAGCGTAAATATGCACCTTAGATCCGACGGCGTACTAAGACGTACGCCAGTCGGATCTAGCCCAGCTTCAGGCGTATCTTGTTTTGTGGATACAAAACAAAGATACGCCAGAGCAAACTAGAAGTTACGCGGCGTATCAATAGATACGCCATCGTAACTTCTTCGTGGATCTGGCCCACAGTGTCTTGCAAAAGTATTAACCCCCATTGGCATTATTGTGTGTTGTTGCCTCACAACCTGGAATTAACATGGATTGTTTGAGGATTTGCATCATTTAATTTACAGAACATGCCCACAACTTAGAAGATTTTTTTTTATTCTGAAGCAAACAACAAATAGTCCATTCCAACACATTTACATGTTTCCCCTTAAACCACTCAAGTGTTGCTTTAGCAGTGTGCTTGGGGTCATTGTCCTGCTGGAAGGTGAACCTCCATCCTAGCCTCAAATCACACACAGAGTATTACAGGTTTTGCTCAAGAATATCCCTGTATTTAGCACCATCCATCTTTCCCTCAACTCGGACCAGTTTCCCAGTCCCGACTGCTGAAAAACAGCCCCACAGAATGATGCTGCCGCCACCACCATGTTTCACAGTGGGGATGGTGTTCTTTGGGTGATGTGATTTGTTAGGTTTGTGCCAGACATAGTTTTTTATGTTTAATTTTAGTCTCATCAGACCAGAGTACCTTCTTCCATACATTTTTGGAGTCTCCCACATGCCTTTTCGCAAACTAAAAATGTGCCATTTTGTTTTTTGCTGAAAGTAATGGCTTTCTTATGGCCACTCTGCCATAAAGATTTTAAAAAATATATAACCTGACCCTGACTTGTACTTCTCAACAACATTGTCCCTTACTTGTTTGGAGAGTTCCTTGGTCTTCATGGCATTGCTTGGTTAATGGTGACTCTTGCTTAGGTGTTGCAGCCTCAGGTACCTTTCAAAAAGGTGTTTATATGTAATGACGGATCATGACAGATCATGTGACACTTAGATTGCATACAGGTGGACATCATTTCACTAATTATGGGACTATTGAAGGTAATTGCTTGCACCAGAGCTTTTTACGGTCTTCATAACAAAGGGGGTGAATACATACACACATGCCAATTATCATTTTTTTTTCTGAAAAATAGTTTTATGTATATTTTTTCTAATTTTACTTCACCAACTTAGACTATTGTGTTCTGATCCATCACATATAATTCAGTTTAAAAAAAAAACATTGAACTAACAGCTGTAATGTAACAAAATAGGTAAAAAGCCAAGGGGGTGAATACTTTTGCAATGCACTGTATATATATTATCAGGAACATGGGCCTAGTAACCTCTACTCCCTAAACAAGAGAACACAATCACTTGAGATAACCATCTCTTTGTGTACATTTTAAAACAAACTTAAATACTAATCAAATAATACCTTGTGCATTCATTAAACACAATACAATACCACTTTCGTATTCCACATTCATTGGCCTGTTTATTCATTCTGAATTTAGAAATGTTTCCATATTTTCCCCTCTAACACCTTTGCCCATATTTTTTATCGAATCCATATATCACCCGAAGTATATTTTTTTCCTTTTGTTACTTAATACATAAAATGACACAACCTTAAGATACTTTCCCTTTTCTTCATTAACCACAATTCCTTTGGCACCGTGCCTGGACAAATAGCTTGGAACAAACTTCCTCCTTTTTTTTTTCTTAATCCAAAAGTTTAAATCAAATATTTATGAATCCCAAAGTATTGTTATAACTATTTCAATATTGTATCAATTGTATTAACTTAAACACAACTAAAAAACATTTGCACAAATAAGCATTCCCTTTGTTTTGTAACAGGCAATGTACAATGGCAAGTTCTATGTCTTTCATTTCAATATCAACAAATGGGTCCTCCGGCACATATAATCATTTTTTCTTAATTAATCTTGAACAACATATTTATTTCTGTATATATATATATATATATATATATATACTGTATACACACACCACTTTAGGCTCTTCTACAAAAACTATAATGTCATGTATTGAACACTTCAGAGCCCAGGGCAATTATCTCAATCCAAAATATAGTACATTTGTTGATATTGAAGAAAACCTTGAACAATGTGAGGATAGGCAATTGCACAATTTAAGTCAGATTTTAACTGGACTAATCAAAATACCACAGCTATGTATTTTGCAATTATCTTAACCTTTTAAATATACTTAATTATCTGATTAGATGTATTTGGTACCACCAAATACATGTAATTTAATAGTGACTTCACATTCCCCATATATGATTCCAATTAACAGTGCATTGGGCATGGGCTTAATAATATGCACCCAACACATTCCATGAACAGACTGACAGTAGTTGCAACCTTTCAACAACAAACATGTAATAACATACTTTAAATCTATACGGATAACTTCTCTGAACTAAACCCTTCTCATCAATTTGCATTTGTCTTCAACACTCACCCCATTCCAGCAAGGCTAGGACTTGCCGAATATGAAATGCAAATGCAGCAATATGCATTCTCGAATAATAGAGGTGAAGTGCACCCATAAAACAAAATGTATAAGAATTAATTTTATCATATCATGCACCTCAGTTATTCAATCTCTTAAATTGATTATATAGATACAAGATGGCAATATTATATGTGTTAAAGCTACTTGTTTATTCATTTAAAAATAAGTAATAATATTATATTCAATGTCAAGTACCCCTTTTCTTAGTTTCAATATTATTACTTTGGCTTACACATATCTCAAAATTTCTCAATATCTACTGCAATATCTACTGCATAGTGGCTGCAAAAAATTAACTTCATCATATTAAACTGAAAGCTTTTAAACTTTATAATGTTCAACCCTGGCTAGTTTTAATTGCTAAAACATTTCCTGTTTTTCCATACTTAAAGCAGAAATTAAAATGCGAGCATACAAACAAATATATATTTTTCAATGCAATGCAATCAATCATATTATGCAACTATAATGCCCTGTACACACGATTGGAATTTCCGATGGGATAAAATCCGATGGAATTTTCCATCAGAATTCTGTTCAAGCTGTCTTGCATACACACTGTCAGACCAAATTCCGACCGTCCAAAACGCGGTGACATAAAACTACAACGAGCCGAGAAAAAGGAAGTTCGATGCTTCTGAGAATGCGTCGACTTGATTCTGAGCATGCATGTTTTTTTCTCCATCGGAGTTCCACACAGACGATAATGGATTCAACTCCAGACACTGTGGGCCAGATTCATGTAGATCAGCGGATCTTTAGATCCGCCAGATCTACCTGTTTTACGATCCGCCGGTGCAATTTAGCGAGGCTAGTGCATGATTCATAAAGCACTTACCTCGCAAATTGCACCGTCGGATCCTAACTCCCCCCGGCGGAATGCAAATTCCGCGGCTAGGGGGAGTGTACAATTTAAATCGGGCGCGTTCCAGCGCCGATTTAACTGCGCATGCGCCACCGGCGAAAAAGCCCAGTGCGCATGCTCCAAATGATGTCGCTAGGACGTCATTGTTTTCGGCGGCTAGGTTACTTACGGCCATCCGTATTCCCGACGTACTTACGCAAACGACGTAACAAATTTAAAACTCGGCGCGGGAACGTCAGCCATACTTAACATTAGCTACCCCTCATATTAGCAGGGGTAGCTATCCGCCGGAAAAAGCCGAACGCAAACGACGTTGAAAAAGAGCGACGGGCGGGCGTACGGACGTGAATCGGCGGTTCTCCTCATTTGCATATGCAACGTTTAAAAAAAAGCGACGACACCTAGCGGCCGGTGGGAGATTACAGCCTAAGATTCGACTGGTGTAAGTCACTTACACCAGTCGGATCTAAGGGAGATCTATGCGGAACTGATTCTTATGAATCAGTCACATAGCTCCGACCGTGGGATCTCACAGATCCGACCGTCGGCTCTCACAGATACGACGGCGGATCAGGAGATCCGCCGCCGTATCTCTTGATGAATCTGCCCCAGTATTCCTAATCTCCTAGATGTGAGCTGTACCTGGCCTAGGAGTGGTAAGTTCCATTAACTTTTCCACTGATGAATGCAAATGTTCCTCCGGTATTTTTTTGATAACATACTGCTTTCATCTTGCCTTCAATTTTGACAACATTTCTTGTGCCTTTGTAGCTCACACATCCCCCAAACATCAGCGACCCACCTCCGTGTTTCACAGTAGGAATGGTGTACCTTTCATCAAATGCCATGTTGACTCCTCTCCAAATGTAGTGTTTATGGTTCTGGCCAAAAAGCTACATTTTGGTCTCATCACTGCAAAAGACTTTGCGCCAGAAGGTTTGAGGCTTGCCTCTGTGCTGTTTGGCATATTGTAAGCGGGATTCGTTGTGGCATTTGCGTAGTAATGGCTTTCTTCTGGCGATTTGACCATGCAGCCCATCTTTCTTCAAGTACCTCCTTATTGTGCATCAAACAGCAACACCACATGTTTTCAGAGAGTCCTGTATTTCACCTGAAGTTATTTGTGGGTTTTTCTTTGCATCCCAAACAATTTTCCTGGCAGTTGTGGCTGAAATTTTAGTCTGTCTACCTGGCCGTGGTTTGGTTTCAACAGAACCCCTCATTATTCACTTCTTGATTAGAGTTTAAACACTGCTGATTGGCATTCTCAATTCCTTGGATATCTTTTTATATCCCTTTCCTGTTTTCATACACACACACTAATTACAAGCAAACAGATCACATGTACCTTTCATAGCCATTCAAACCCCTTTGTATCAACGTGTGTGCATGTTATTAGGCCAAAATCACCAGGGTATGTAAACTTTTGATCAGGGTCATTTGGGTAGTTTCTGTTTTGATTTATTTCAAAAGAGTAAACACAGTTAATTGATCATAAATGGCTTTAGCCAAACACTAACCATGAGTGAAAGAAAAGTTTTTGTATTATTCAATTTTTTCAAAAAGTGGCCAAGAAATCATAAATTCTGCCAGGGTATGTAAACTTATGAGCCAACTGTATCTCTGAAATCAAAGACTGTGTGTGCTATTAGAGTACCATTTTGAAATAATTCTGGTTTTGTTAAGCCAAAGTTGATTTAAAGAGTCATTGTAATCATTTGACGTCAATTTTTCTTTTGTTTGTTCACTTTGCCACATTTGAATAACAAAAAAAAGTAAAGTTTTCGATTTTACCGATTTAAAATGTATTGATTCAAACTTTGAAATTGAAAAAAAACAGTAGATTCTAAGAAAATTTGAAAAACCAAATTCTGAATACGAATCCCGAATACAAATTGAAAAAATCAACCGAATTTAACGAAACAAAATAACTAGAGTAACAAATCGACACAAAGTATATTTTTCCTCAAGTACATGTCTACTTAGTGCAGAGTATTATTATTATTATAATACACGATTTATATAGCGCCAACAGTTTACGCAGCGCTTTACAATGTATAGGGGGCACAACACAATTTCAGTACAGTTCAATACAAAAGGTACAGGAGGACCCTGCTCATAGAGCTTACATTCTAAAGGGAGGGGGTGGTGGTACAAAACGTAAAAGCTGCAGAGAATGATTTGATGGGGGTGGCTTGGGGACAGTTGTTAGGTGGGTGTGGGATAGGCTTCCCTAAATAAATTAGTTTTCAGGGATCTCCTAAAGGTGGACATGGTAGGGGCTGAGTATTTTTTATTCATTTCATTAGTATAACTACCTGACAAACTGACAAGTAGATAATTTTTCAACGCCACATGCAAAAAAATAAAATAATATTCAAGCAATAATGATTGCAATTAAACAAAACTTTTATTTATTACTATAATAGCTTAAAAGAAATGCAGACCGTGCAGCATTTATAAAGACATAAATAATACAAATTGCAGCTAACATGTATATATAGTGTGAAGCAGTCAGAAGTAACATACAACCCAGCTTACAGCTTGCAGCAATCAGAAGAATGTAATGTACAACACAGCTTACAGGGTGTAGCTGCCAAAGAGTTTGTCCTATGTGGAGTAGTCAGTAAAGTGTCACCTAACATTAGTGATTAGTGGGAAATACCCTCTTACTTTGGTTGTCAGTGAAGGGTTCAATGGGGAAAAGCTACATTACATTGGAGGTTGCCATTTTACACTGGTTCCTCCGTCTGGCCACTACAACACTACATGACAGAGTAGAGGCGTAGTGATATAGCGGTCTTTGGAAGGAATCATACTGTAGCTGCAGTGGGAGGCATCCGACACTCAAAGCAAGTGTTGAATGTAAAGATTCTTCAGGAGACTGCTGTTCTTGGACAGAGCAAATATTGAAAAAGCCGGTGGTGGGAATTTATAGGAATATTGATGTCCAGTGAAATTGTATAATACTGTATAAATTTACATGTATACCGTAACACGCCTTTTTTTTTATTTATAAAAAAACTTTACTTTGTTAATATAACATTCATGCACAAAGGTGTCTCTATTATTTGGAGTAATTAGTAATCTTCTTTTCTAATGATAGTTAATTTAAATATTAGTAGCACAATAACATTATGTTAAACCAACAGATTAACCTTTATTATGTATATTAGATATATAAATTATTTATATTCCTTTCTATAAGATTACAAATATGTTTAAAGTAATTAGATGTTTTTCAATTCAGTAAAGATTAAATACTATTATGTATCCCTATTATTTTGTTAAAATGAACATCTAATTATCACATTGTCATTTCCTAACACTTTAATTACTTCAAGTCCTTACAATGTAGTCACCTTGCATTCCTTTTGTTTTCGATGCTATTATTCATTATTTGAAAAGCGAAAAAACATTATGAAACTGTGAAAAGGCCTCATTTAATTAGTTAGCTGCACAACGAGTTATAGAAAGGTGAATGATTGTAATTTTGAAACTTTCCTTAATAACTCTTTATATTTAACAAGCATATCTCTCCAAAACATACAGGAAAATAGGATACTGCATCCCCTCTACTACCCTAAATTACTTTTGCACAAGTGTACAAAAACAATCTAGCATGTACCTAAAGGACAATCATGAAAACTTGTGTTTTTATTATAAAGACTGTACTACTTACAATACATAAGCCATAACTCTATGACCACCCATCTAATATTGAGTAGGCCCCCCTTTTTCCGCCAAAACAGACCATTTTGTCTCCAAAACAGCCATGACCCATTGAGGCATGGACGCCACTAGACCTCTGGAAGTATTCTGTGGTATCTGGCACCAATCTATCAGTAGCAGATACTTTAAGTCCTGTAAGTTGCAAAGAAGGGCATTCATGGATTGGAACAGTGTTTACAGTACATCCCACAGATGCTCGATTGGATTGAGAGCTGGAGAGTTTGGAATGCCTCAAACTCTGTGTTATGTTCCTCAAACCATTCTTGAATCATTATCCTGCTGAAAGAAGACACTGTTATGAGAGAATTTCCATGAAATGGTGCTCTCGGTCAGCAACCAGCAACACTGTTTAGGAAGGTGGTACGAGTCAAGTAGACGATCTCCTGCTAGCTGTCACAGCAGGGGAGCAGTTACACCCAAATAAGGGTTTAACATTTAACATGTTATGAAAGGGGAACTTATCCTTTAAGGCTCATTGAATCTACAAAAAACACCCACAACTACCTGAATGTCCAAATTATTCTATTATTATTATCATTATTATTGTAAATCAGGATTTATATGATACAAACATTTTGTGCAACTCTTCATAAAAAGATGAAAGTACAGTTACAATACAATTTAATGCAAGAAGGTTCAGAGGGCCTGCTTGTGAGAGCTGAATATGAAGGGAATATGAAGGCATAGACAAGCAATAAAAGGGGTAATTGCTGTTGAGGGGCAGGGACATTAATGAAGAAAGTAAAATTCCAATTTTTATATAGAGGCTTCTGTAAAGAAACAATTTGTTAAGGATCGCCTGAAAGAATACAGAGAAGGCGTTACCTTGATGTACTGGGGTAGGGAGTTCCAGAAAAAATGAGAAACTCCGGAGAGAAATCATGAAGATGGGCATGGGGGAAGGTTATGAGTATGTTAAAGTGCAGGAAACCTTGGAAGGAGTGAAGAGGTTGATTTGGATGATATTTTGAGATGGCGCTAGTGATATATTATTTGAATGCCCACATTCAGTTATTTGCCTCTACTAAATAGCTGTGGGGATTGCAGAATGCATTGCTTTCAGGGAGTAGACTTACTGTACATGAGAGAAGAAGTAGCAAATACAAAATTAGCAGGAGGACTGGGAACATTTTGACTAAAGAGAGTTCACTAGACAAAGTGTGCCACCACGATTGGTGACCATGGGGAAAGGTGGTTATCATATTGAAGAATGTGTTTTTCTAACATAACTTTTCCTATATATATATATATATATATATATATATATATATATATATATATATATATATATATACAGTTGTGTTCAAAATTATTCAACCCCCCAATGCTGTAAAGGGTTTTAGGGAATTTAGTGTACATTTGTAATTGTATTCAGAATGAAATCCTACAAGGACTTCTTAAAGAACCATATGCAACTAAAATGACATCAATTGGTTTTGTAATACAGTAGTAAATGTTTCTTTTGTGAATTCTTCATTTACACAATTATTCAACCCCTTAAAGACTACCACTCTGAAGAACAGAGGTTCATTGAAGTGTATTCAATCAGGTATTGAAAACACCTGTGGATGTCAGGGAGCAGCAATAAAGCCTAAAAAGCATTAATTAGGCAGTTTTATGACTGTGATACTCAGCTCCTTCTAGACATTTACTGGTGTGGTTACAAACATGGTGAAGTCAAGAGAATGGTCCAGGAAGACAAGAGAAGAGGTGATTACTCTTCACAGGAAGGGCAATGGCTATAAGAAGATTGCAAAGATGTTAAACATACCAAGAGACACCATAGGAAGCATCATTCGCAAATTCAAGGCAAAGGGCACTGTTGAAACGCTACCTAGTCGTGGCAGAAAGAAGATGCTGACTTCGACTGCTGTGCGCTACCTGAAGCGTAGAGTGGAGAAAAGTCCCTGTGTGACTGCTGAGGAACTGAGAAAAGATTTGTCAGATGTGGGTACTGAAGTTTCTGCTCAGACAATATGGTGCACACTGCGTAATGAAGGCCTCCATGCCAGAACTCGCAGGCGCACCCCCTTGCTGTCTCCAAAGAATAAGAAGAGTCGACTGCAGTATGCCAAAAGTCATGTGGACAAACCACACATGTTTTGGGATTGTGTTCTGTGGACTGATGAAACTGTTTGGGCCCATGGATCAACGCTATGTTTGGAGGAGGAAGAACAATGCCTATGATGAAAAGAACACCTTGCCCACTGTGAAGCATGGCGGGGGTTCAATCATGCTTTGGGGCTGTTTTGCTTCTGCAGGTACAGGGAAGCTTCAGCGTGTGCAAGGTACCATGAATTCTCTTCAGTACCAGGAGATATTGGATGACAATGTGATGCAGTCCGTCACAAACCTGAGGCTTGGGAGACGTTGGACCTTTCAACAGGACAATGATCCCAAGCATACCTCCAAGTCCACTAGAGCATGGTTGCAGATTAAAGGCTGGAACATTTTGGAGTGGCCATCGCAGTCACCAGACTTAAATCCGATTGAGAACCTCTGGTGGGACTTAAAGAAAGCAGTTGTAGTGTGCAAGCCTAACAATGTGACTGAACTGGAGGCTTTTGCCCATGACGAATGGGCGAAGATACCCGTAGATCGCTGCAAGACACTTGTGTCAAGCTATGCTTCACGTTTAAAAGCTGTTATAACTGTAAAAGGATGTTGCACTAAGTACTAAGATGGAATGTCAATTGGGGGTTGAATAAAACTGATAATGATGTGAGCACAGAAAAGACATTTGTGGTTATTTCATTATAAATTTTATGTTATATTTGTCTGACCTACACGTGCCTCTTTGATTTAATTGTAAGCAGGATGACAGGATGATCAAAATCAATGTCAAACTGGGCAAAACAATCAATTTCAGTGGGGGTTGAATAATTTTGAATACAACTGTATATATATATATATATATATATATATATATATATATATATATATATATATATATATATATATATATAGTCATGGCCAAAATTGCCGAATTTTTTCCAGAAAATCAAGAATTTCTCACAGAAAAGTATCGCAGTAACACATGTTTTGCTATACACATGTTCATTCCATTTGTGTGCATTGGAACAAAACAAAAAAAGGGAGGAAAAAAAGCAAATTGGACATAATGTCACCCAAAACTCCAAAAACGGGCTGGTCAAAATTCTTGGCACACTTTCGAAATTGTGGATAAATAAGATTGTTTAAAGCATGTGATGCTCCTTTAAACTCACCTGAGACAAGTAACAGGTGTGGGCAATATAAAAATCACACCTGAAAGCATATAAAAAGGAGAGAAGTTCACTTAGTCTTTGCATTGTGCGTCTGCGTGTGCCACACTAAGCATGGACAACAGAAACAGAAGAAGAGAACTGTTTGAGAACTTGAGAACCAAAATTGTGGAAAAATATCAAAAATCTCAAGGTTACAAGTCCATCTCCAGAGATCTAGATTTGCCTTTGTCCACAGTGCGCAACATTATTAAGAAGTTTGCAACCCATGGCACTGTAGCTTATCTCTCTGGGCGTGAATGTAAGAGAAAAATTGATGAAAGGTTGCAACGCAGGATAGTTCGGATGGTGGATAAGCAGCCCCAAACACGTTCCAAAGAAATTCAAGCTGTCCTGCAGGCTCAGGGAGCATCAGTGTCAGTGTCAGCGCCAACTATCCATCGACATTAAAATGAAATTAAACGCTATGGCAGGAGACCCAGGAGGACCCCACTGCTGACACAGAGACATAAAAAAGCAAGACTACAGTTTGCCAAAATGTACTTGAGTAAGCCAAAATCCCTCTGGGAAAACGTCTTGTGGACAGATGAGACCAAGATCGAGCTATTTAGTAAAGCACATCATTCTACTGTTTACCGAAAATGGAATGAGGCCTACAAAGAAAAGAACACACTACCTACAGTGAAATATGGTGGAGGTTCAATAAAATGTTATGGTTGTTTTGCTGCATCTGGCACTGGGTGCCTTGAATGTGTGCAAGGCATCATGAAATCTGAGGATTACCAAAGGATTTTGGTTCGCACTGTAGAGCCCAGTGTCAGAAAGCTGGGTTTCAGTCCGAGATCTTGGGTCTTCCAGCAGGACAATGACCCCAAACATACATCAAAAAGCACCCAGAAATGGATGGCAACAAAGCGCTGGAGAGTTCTAAAGTGGCCAGCAATGAGTCCAGATCTAAATCCCATTGAACACCTGTGGAGAGATCTTAAAATTGCTATTGGGAAAAGGCGCCCTTCCAATAAGAGAGACCTGGAGCAGTTTGCAAAGTAAGAGTGGTCCAAAATTACAGGTGAGAGGTGTAAGAAGCTTATTGATGGTTATAGGAAGTGACTGATTTCAGTTATTTTTTCCAAATATTAAGTTAAGGGTGCCAAGAATTTTGACCAGCCCATTTTTGGAGTTTTTTGTGACATTATGTCAAATTTGCTTTTTTTCTTCCCTTTTTTTCCCCCCAATACACACAAAGGGAATACACATGTGTATAGCAAAACATGTGTTACTGCAATACTTTTCAGTGAGAAATACTTGATTTTTTGGAAAAAATTCTGGGGTGCCAACAATTGACTGTATATATATACTGTATATATATACTAAAACGGGGGAATTGTAAAGGATGAATTGTAAATGGTTGTAATGAAGTCTGCATGAAGTTATCATAGTTGCCACCACTATATAAAAATAATAATCCAGGGAGACTTGTTTTGCTGTACATCCAACAAGTCAATATTGGATTAGAAAGTACTTTAATTAGGGATGGGACATTCATTTAAAATGGGCGAGGTTCTATAAGAGACATATTATTAATCTATTGTATAATTTAATTTAAAAACATTGCAAATAAAATAAGCATTATAATAAGAACAGAATGAGAGATAAGAAGATATTGTTCATTAGTAAAATTATTTATGTATGTATTGGCTTTGACTTTGTCTGTACAGTCTATTTAAAGTGTGGCAACCCAAATTGTCTTACAGAGAATGCAGTGATAAACACCAATTAAACACATTTGCCATACAATATTTAGAAAACATCATTTGACACGGACCTTTCTGTGATACCTGTTCTGGTTGCTGATGAAGGGAATGGTTTTGATGGTAGCAAAATATTCTGTGTGATAAAACTCGTTAGGACTTTGTTGCTCAGCTTAACCTCTTTGCACCGGCCCTTCCTGACTCTTTAAGAGGTTTCAGATGCCAGGATACAGGGCAGGGTTTATGATCATGTAAGAACTGTGATTGGATGTCACGGCGATCACATGATCAAAAAGCTCCCGATTGAAGGAAGCGATTGGGAGCGTATCGGTTAGCCGCCGGTGAGTGTGCTGGGTGCGCGAAGGGCACACAGTCTCTGCACAGCTGTGTCGGCTAATTGGTGGGCAAAAATTTGGCTACTCTGCGCCAAGGCCCATTTGCTGAGAGACTGCTTCTTTGCATACTGTCAGTGCCTAATGTATAATGTATACAGTTCGGGGGTTAGGAGTATAATATACAACTTAGTGTATACAGTATACAGCATAGTTAGTGCCATGATCAGGAGTATAATACACTACATAGCATATACATTACAGGGGTCAGGAATACAACATACAACATAGTGTATACAGGACAGGGGTCAGAACTATGTTGTACATAATAATATATATAATACAGGGGTCAGGAGTCAGGACTATAACATATAACATAACATATATATATTACAGGGGTCAGGTGTATAAACCTGATATATACTGTTCAAGAGACAAGAGTTTTATCTGTAACATAGTGAATTTAGTGCAATTGTCAGGACTATGTAAGATACATCACTGTGTACAGATTACAGTGGTCAGTAATGCTATACCCTTTACTGCTGGTCATTGAGAAAATAGTGGTGTATAAAAGTGGCTATCTTCTCTTTGCCCCTGCCCACAGAGGACTTCCAGTGCCCTAATGTCTGTGTGGGTACACAGTAGGCCCAGACTGACCATAGGTCACACTAGGCATTTGTTCGGCTGGCTGGGACCTTCTGGATAGGAGGGTGGCCGGGGTGGCATATAGAGAAGAACCAATCCATCCATTTGTCTCCACTTTTTTTTCTCTCCCACCTGCAGGCATACAGCAGTGGCAGAAGAGAAATAGATGGATCGGTTTCTCTCTATATGCCACCCTGTCTCTCATCTTTTTTCTATTGCCCTGGGCCCCTGTCCTCTTCCCTGGCCCCCCTGGGCTTTCGATCAGTGAGACATTGCTGGTTTGCATTTAATCCAGGACTTTTTCATTAAAAGACTGTTAGAATATTATTTATTCACTTAATAAGAACTTCAATATAAGATATTACTGATATTGTATGCATTAATTTATGTGGTGTTTTGTAATCAGTGCCGATCCTGACCTCCCTGGGGCCCTAAGCAAAATGACATGGCACATTAAAAATAAGAAGCGGGGGGCGCTGACGACAGTGACATGTCACATTAAAGAAAGTTGAGAAGCGGGGGAAGGGGGTGTTCTGCTGTCGGAAATTACATCTTAGGCCCCGTACACATGAGAGGATCGATCCGCTGGAATTGATCCGCGGACCGGCTCCAGCGGATAGATCCCCTGGTGTGTACGATCCAGCGGATCTGTTTCCGCGGATTTTTGTCCCCGGGGATGGATTTCCAGCGGATCAAAATTTCTTGACATGCTAAGAAATCGATCCGCTGGAATCCAGTCCAACGGATTGATCCGCTGGTCTGTACAGATTTACCAGATCAATCCGTCCGAATCCATCCCCCGCATGCGTCGTAATGATTCGAGGCATGCGTGGAATTCCTTATATGACAGCGTTGCGCACGTCGCCGCGTCATCATCGCGGCGACGACGCGACAGAATTCCGCGGAGATTTTGATCTCATGGTTAGTACAACCATGAGATCAAAATCCGCCAGAGGATTTATCCGTGGAAACGGTCCCCCGGACCGTTTCCGCGGATAAATCCTCTCGTGTGTACCCGGCCTTACATTAAATTGAGAAGCGGGGGGTGCTGACTTCTTACCTCTTCTCCCATGCAGCCAGTGAGTTGAGAATCGGGGTGAGGGGGCGAAAATGACTTCTCACCAGGCGGGACCTCTAGTAATTTGGGGGGCCCTTCACAGCTTTGCAGGGCCCTAAGCGCCTTGCATAGTGAGCCTATAGGGCGGATCGGCCCTGTTCATAGTCCTAGCACTTGCACTTTATATTTATGTACAGAGCACTTTTTGGTGCTGTTTATGTTTTTTGCCTTTTGGTTGCTTCCTTTTTTTTACATATCTTTTTTGAATGGATGTGTTTTATAGTATTGTGTAAAAATGTTGAAGTAGCGCTAATTACTCTGTTAATAAAGTGCTAAGTGAATATAATAATAGATAAACAAATCTAATATAAAGTGCAGCACAACAAATAAATAAATATTTAAAAAAAGATCAATAAGCAATAGAGTCCATGTAAATAAGTATAGTAAACTATAAACAAGTCCATGTTAAAAGTGCATAAAGTGCATCCACAATTCCCGGTATTCCCGGACGACTTACGCAAACGACGTTATTTTTTTAATTTTGACACGGGAACGACGGCCATACTTTATACAGCAATACAATTGCTGTGTAAAGTTAATGCACCAAAAAAATGACTAACTTTGCGACGGGAAACTAGACTAGCGGCGACGTAGCGAACGCGAAAAACCATCGAGGATCGCCGTTACTCCTAATTTGCATACCCGACACTGGTTTACGACGCAAACTCCCCCCAGCGGCGGCCGCGGTATTACATCTTAAAAAACAATTACACCTGTCGGATCTTATGGCTATCTATGCGTAACTGATTCTATGAATCAGTCGCATAGATAGAACAACAGATACGACGGCGTATCAGGAGATACGTCGTCGTATCTGCTCTGTGAATCTGGCCCTTTATTAGTATCAGTTTAATCATTTGTTGAACACTTTGGTAACACATTAGTATTTTATTGTTTATGTTTTTTATAGTAGGTCACTTGTTAATAGAGTCACTGGCACATTTCAAACATGTATGGCTGATTGCATATGAGGAGAGGGGGAGGCGCATTGTAGTACTTTAGAACATTATATGCACTTTTTAATATATTTTCACATATCTTTATAAATGTTCATACCCTCCCCAGTAGGGTATATTACTCGATGATAGCAGCTGCCCATGAATCATACTCTCCCATATTCCATTATAGTCCATTGTGGGGAAACAGGTATAACTTAGTCTACTCCTGATGTCTACCTCTGTGTACATGTAAAATTACAAACTTATACCTAGGAAAATAAAAAGTATTTTAAAATAATATTATAGCTCTTCTAAATCCTGTTGGGTAACAGAAGACACCCAAAGTGAGGATCCAAAAGAAGGTGCTGGTCTCTATAATTGGGGTACTTGGGGGCCGTGGGGTAGTTCTGGGGCCTGGGGTGGACTCTTGCGGCCCACACAGTACACTAATTAAAAGGATTGGATTCAATATTAAAAGCAAAAAAAAAAAAACGTTGCATTTCTAGGATGTCAGCGGTGTGTTATTGTACAGCCTTTTTTTTATGCATTTTTTCTTTCTGGTACTAATATATTTCTGTATAAACAAAATCAGGGATACACAACTATTTTCAAAGATTGACAGCAATTGACCATTTCAATCATTGGAAGGTATGGAAATCAGTAAATCTTCCTGCATATGTTGCTGGAACCCTTGAACAGTTACAAACTATTTTAAAATTGGCAGCCTTTTTATTTATCCCTTTCATGCCTAAGCCTATTTCTGACATTTGGTGTTTACAAGGTAAATCTGTATTTTTTGCTAGAAAATTACCCCCAAACATTATATATATTTTTTAGCAGAGAATCTAGAGAATATAATGGCGATTGTTGCAATATTTTTTGTCACACGGTATTTGTGCAGCAGTGTTTTAAACTCAACTTTTTGGAGAAAACTACACTTTCATGAATTTTAAAAAACAAAATAGTAAAGTTAGCCCATTTTCTTTGTATAATGTGAAATATGATGTTATGCCAAGTAAATAGATACCAAACATGTCACACTTTAAAATTGCATGCACTCGTGGAATGGCGACAAACTACAGTACCTAAAAATCTCCATAGGAGATGCTTTAATTATTTTTTTTACGGTTACCAGGTTAGCGTTACAGAGGTCTAGTGCTAGAATTATTACTCTCACTTTGACCATCGCGGCGATGCCTCACATGTGGGATTTGAACACTGTTTACATATGCGGGCGCATGTTTTCTTATTTATTTCATTTATTTTTATATTTTTACATTGTGTTTTAAAAAAAAAGATCACTTTTATTTCTGTCACAAGGAATGTAAACATCCCTTGTGACAGTAATAGGTGATGACAGGTACTCTTTATGGAGAAATTTGGGGTCTAAAAGACCTCCAATCCCTCCTTTGTACTTCAAAGTATTCAGATTGCTGAAAACTGCAATTCTGAATACTGCATATTTTTTTAAATCCGGCGACATTGGCAGCTGAGTAAATCGGAAGTGACGTTGTGACATCGCTTCTGTGTTTACAGAGAGAAGACTGGAACGAATGTCCCCTCCGGCTTTTAACCGCATCGGTTGTAACCCCTGGAAAGCCGACTGTTGGCTATAAAAAATGGTACTGGGATGATGCCTGTAGCTGCGGGCATCATCCCGGTATAACCCCCTAAACCTGGTTCTTCATCTCGCAAGAGCCTGACCAAAATTCGAAATACTGTACTGTAGTAAACCGCAGTGTTTTTTTTTTTTGGAACCTGCAAGGTAAAACCATAATATGCTGTCACCGATGACAAAGCTTCCATCTTCACCCGGTCTTCCTTTTGGTTTGCGGACTCCGGCTGTGTGAATGGCCAGAGCCATGATAACATTAGTCTCGCGCATGCGTGTGGAGACACCGATCACAGCACAGGACTCTGAAGGAACAGCCTGGGTGGCCATTCCTCCAGAGCGCATGAACCAGTGATGTCACTGGCTGCATGTACAGTAAATATCTCCTAAACGGTGCATGTTTAGAAGATATTTACAGTACTTACAGGTGCACTTATACCCTCTTTTAAAAACTTGCTTTTGGAATTTTATTCAGCATACATGGGGGGTTACTACATTTACATTGTCTTTCATGTAAATGCATCTCTTGCATCTATTGCTTTATATTAAGCCTTATTATAGGCTTACCTATAGGTGCAAATTGTGTATCACCCTTTAAATGTTTTCTATGGTTTAATAAATATGACACCTGCATATTGTGTGTACTCCTGGTGAATGCAACTACCCAAACCACACTGTGAAAAATGGTCATGTGTAGGCTTTAAAGTGCATGATCAGAAGCAAGTTATGAGAAGGGAAATTTGCATAATCAAGCCCAAAGGGTGGCGCCATTCGAATGGAACTTCCCCTTTATAGTGCCGTCGTACGTGTTGTATGTCACCGCACTTGCTCGAGCATTTTGTATCACGATCGTGTGTATGCAAGGCAGGCTTGAGAGGAATCGCGTCGAGAAAAACATTGTTTTTTTTCCATGACATGAAAAACGGACGTGTGTACGCGGCATAACACACACAGAACCAGGAAAAATTTGATTTGTGGATAGAGTACACATAATAGGGCCCACCATGATATATTTGACAGCAATGTGACAAGCATTTTCCATCTATACAGAATAAAATATAGGTGTGTACAGCTGATTAAATACAAATGTTATGAATCAGGCACATTAGGCAATAAGACATAGGACTTCATGTATTTGTTATCAGAAAAATGACAGTGATTTCCAATTGTTTCGAATTCTGTAGGATGCAAACACATATAGATAATTGTAATAATCACAGCAATTTTTTGTGTGTCACAAATCCTTTATATCAATATGTGTTTTTTTGTATTTGATATGGTGCTTGTGAATGATAACAGAGACATGTGCAGGCTTTTTTGATCATATGAATCCCCTAGTGTGCAACCTCTGCAGAAGAATCGTGTTACACTTTTGAAAGTATATAGATCCTTTAAGTTAATTTAATATTAGAGTTTTATAACATATTTCAAATCAGAACAAAATGCAGTTGTGGGACATTTTTCATTTTAGATCTGACAATTCATCGCGGGTTCTAAGCTTGTTATTGACATTGACTGAGTAGTTTTGATGATTTCATCTGTTGACTGGTTAAGATGTACCTGCTTTGTCAAAACATGTAACATAATATGCTTTTGTAGTTTTATGTTGATTTTTCTCTTGTACAAGTCTGACATGGGAGGACAAGATAATACCAAAATGTAACCTGTATGCTCAAGAAGTACAAGTGTCTGTATACATCATGAACTTTAGAAATTAGTCTTTTGACAATTCTAATGCTCTTCAAAATTCAGCCTAAATATGGCAAGCATGCATTGAAACTTACAAATTTACCCTGTTTTGGGGAGTATTGGTAGACATTAAATATCAGTTCTAGAATGCTCAGTCTCCTTACATACTCCATAGTTTAAACAGGAACAATCCTGTGCACTAAATGTCCAGGGCCAAAGTAAATAAAACAGTATTAAACCAAGCAAACATTTATTATATTGCAGCTAACTAATTCTTATACGTGATGGCTGCATTCAGTTTCTTTTTTCGACTTTCTTTCTTCCATTTTCATCTAGTAATCCAGCTAGCAAGTCTGTTGTTTTTGAAAAGTTCAAGCTTTCCAGCAGAATGAATCAGTTTATATGAATGAGACAAACCATTTAACTCTGATAAGGGTGGTTAAAATTATAAGTTTTTATTTATTCGTATAAAATCTTTATCCTGAAAGCATAGGAGTGCACACAGTGTGTGCTGGGTGTGCCCAGGCACACCCTAATCACTCCATGCACATTAGTGTTATCTCTCTGTGTAGCAACAGGAACATAGGAAAGCTCTGCCATAAGAAAAGTGTTCATGCTCTTCTCTTTTACTGTGCCAGCATGGAGATCAATGCCCTGGGGTCATATATATGCAGATACATACACATGCATGTGTGTTTGAGCTTAAGGGTGCACTCCCTAATGCATTAGGCTGCACACACGTATGCCTGAAAGGAATATTATAACTGATTATAAAGCGTGACATAGAGTTAGGCTTCAATAAGTTTGTGTATTTAAATTCACTTATACATTTAACACTCCCTTTTCCCCCAGACTGACAATGTTGTGTCTGCTGTACCACCTGGTCTCATTCATCCAGAGTTGTGTCTCACTAATACCGGATGTATGTTACTGGCCAGATCACAGGTAAAAAACAAAGGGAAAACACCAAAGAAAAGAAAACTGATGCAACACCACATCTAATGACTGGTGAGAAAAAACAAGGGGGCTTTTGGTACTTTAAATGAAGCATGCAAAAAGGAAGCAAGCATGCATTGTGTGTCTGTAAAGGATGTATTTCATATAACAATACAGATAGAGTGTGCCTACCACCACATATTAGGTGGACATTTATACATCCTTTTGTCCCCCTTTCTCCTATTCTTCTCTTTTTCAGTTTGACTGTGGCTTATTATACATACTGTATACTTATATTCTATAGATACTTCTGTATCGGCTCCTGATGAGTAGGGATGAGCTTTATGTTCGAGTTGAACATGAGTTTGACTCGAAAATTGGCTGCTCGCCCGTTTGCCGAATAGCGAACAATTTGGGGAACACCCTGTCAAGGGCCTCTTCATCAGGGCTGAGCTCTGATGAAGAGGCCCTTGACGCCTCGAAATGCGTCAGCTGGCAGTGACACACCTCTACATCCCCCCCTATTTTGGAGTGTGGTTCGAGGGGTATCCATTGTAACGTTGCTGTTAAGCTTTCCATGTCAGTTCTCTTGTAAGTAGTTTTTATTATCATTTTATTTGATTAAACCCATCAACGGTAACACACTAGGCCAGTGCACCTTTCTTCCTTTGCTTTTGTCGTTTTCTACTAGGACATTCCCCGTCCATGAAAGGCAGCAAGGCCTGTGCTACTGGTCTTTGACACTGTTGGTGCATTCCATGTGGAATATTGAACTACTTTGGACATTTCACCCGTGCGCATGAGTTTGTTCTTGTTTTGGGCCATAAATGTACCTCTCCACATGAACTTGATGTGAAAGAGATTTCTAATTACCCACTCTCTCTTTATCCAACTGATCACATGAACGAATTTACTTTTTCTTGTCTAAGTATCTCTGCCAGAGTGAGTTGCTTGCCCTCTAGATATGTGCATTCCCGTTTGTACGAATGTTATTTTCGTACGAAAATGTTCATTTTCGTACCCGCAGAATAATGTGTACATACAAAAAAAATAAAGCACCAAAATACGAAAACGACAGGATTACGAATGAGCCGCATAACGAACAACCACAAATACGAACGAACGATCTGACGAAAATACGACAAAACGAAAACGGCAAAAGAACAAAAATTACATCTATAACAAAAGATTTGCATTCTGTATCCTGTTTGAATCCCCTCTCTGCTCGTATCCTCAGCCGTATGTTCACACGACATCCACAACAAAAGACCCACACTCTGCATTTTGAATTCCTTTTTTCTGTTTGTATTTTGGATTCAACAGAATGCCACACGAACACACGACCAAAAACACCAAAAGAAAAAGGACCCAAAATACAGAATAGAAATCTTTTATTATAGATGTCATTTTCGTTTTTTTGAATGGGCAGTGAGTGTAGTTAGTTAGTGAAGCAGCTTCTCTTTTGTGCTGAGTAGTACAGTAAAGCCAAATAAACTTTTCTGTGGATTTTCATCTGAAGGGAGATCAGTTGGCCAGACTTTTGAACCCAAAAATGGTTTTCTGATGGAGTTTAAAAACGAACAAATTTTCTGAGAACGAACGGAAAACGATCGTTTTTATGTTTGTTGTTAAAAAAGTCTGACCAAGTGTATGGGGCTTAACAATCGTTACTATGGATAAGACCGCGTGTTGAAAGTGCCGTGAATCCCCCCGATATATTTACGAAAGTACAAAATGACGAAAATCCTTTTTCTGTTCATATCTTCAGTCGCATGCCCACATGACATCCACAACAAATTGTCATAGATGTCATATGAACACACGACCGAAAACACGAACAGAAAAAGGAATCCAAAACACAGAATGCAAATCATTGACGAAAATTCACGAAAATTATTGTCTAACAAGTAACGAACATGAATTAAACAGAATAACGAACCATCCCGCATGTACGAAAATAAAACGGTAACGAAAATACGAAACAATCGGAATACGAAAAAATCTCGTCGTACGAAAAACGAATGGGAACGAACAGGAAAACGGGCGTCTTACGAAAAACGAACGGAAACGAACCTACGGAACGATACGAAACAGAACAAAAAAAAAGAATTTTTTTTCTGTGCACATGTCTATTGCCCTCCTCACCCCACTGTAAAGCCCTGTGTATGCTGTTCTTCCTTCCGATCTGCTTGAAAAATATCTGGGGAATCTACCAAGTCCTCCTCGAATGCCTGCCCTATTGGAGCCCAACAGTTTCCGGGCATAAAACAGCATATCCCTAGGGGGAGTTTACACACTGTGACCTCCTGTTTCTCAGCTCCACATGCAGTACGCTGAGCAAGGACTGCACAGTCTTCCCTGTTCTTGCGGGTTACCATGATTCAGGAGCCAAACATGCCAGGCCATTCAGTGAAGAGTATGGAAGGATCAGGAGCCAGGATGAGGAGGTCCACACCACTGCAAGCAGGATCTATGCAGGATCAATGTTGGGAGCTCTGTGAGAAATGTCCGCTCACATGCCATGCTTGGCCATGCCCCATAAAAAGCATATTTAAAGATATTGGTTGATTCCACAGTGCTGTTCCTTAAAAAGCACAGTTAGACTTCTTAACCATACAAGGTCTATACATCTGGTAGGCAGTGGAGTGTCGTCTTTCATGGTGTTTATATCTCAGAGGTTACCTGAAGGGTGGAGGAGTGTTTAACTGAGTGCAGAAAATCTGATCTCCGAATGTACTGTATATTAAAGTACACATGGATTTAGGTAGCACGGGTTTAGGAACTATGTATGAAAGTTTTATGAATTTTATGAAGGTTATTTATATCTTTATAGCTTGGGCATTTTAAAGGTTTAAAAGCACCATTTTTTTTTAGTTTTGGTTTTTAAATTAAGCATGTGTATTATTTGGGAGACAGACAGAAATACTGCACAGTAGCTGGACAATATGTATGCAGCTTAATTAGGTCACACATGTAAGAAGGGGAGATGAGGCAGGTTTTATCTGTGATTACCTACACCATCATGCAAGACACAGGGAAGCAACGTCAGCTTCAGTGGTATGGCCTGTCCTACATCCTTCCTTGCAACCTTACTCAGTGTGCAATGAGGGAGATGTGACATCTCTGTCTGTGCTTGCTCAGCTATGTGTCTACAGTCATGTGGACTCTACCACAGATAAGTCTGTTCTAGCAACGCTGACACATTACCTTACACATGCTGGCAATGGCAGGAATAGCCTTCTGGGCAAAAAGAGTACCTTCCCCTGTGATTCAGCACAGGCCATTAACTTGCAGAAGGGGGCCAACTCCACTAGCTGGAATAGAAGCATTGATAAAGCCAGCAGTTTTGCAACGCTGAAGGAAATGGAGGTGATTATGGGACAATGTTTTCTTCAGCCCCAGCATCTACATAAAAGACACCTGATTAGTCAAGGATGCTTCTGGGGATGATGAGACGGGATTAGGAGAATTGAGGCATGTTAAAATGCAATGCTTGGCTCTGCTCAGTGTGGTTCCCTACTGACCTTCTTCCCTGCTTGTCAAGTCATAAGGTAAGCTTAGTGAGACCTCCCTAAATATCATTTGATGCTGCTAATGTTACAGCAGATGCAAAATCTTGTTGGGAGGGGGGCAGGTAGAAAGTGAGGAATGAGGAGGAAAAGCTCCAGCCTTTTGGTGCAGACTGGTATGAGTGAGTGGGCGAGTGAATAACTTGTATAGCGCTACACATGCAAACTAAATTGCCTCAAGGTGCTTTGCATCCAGTGACATCCTAATCCTACTGAAAAGGTGGGTCTTAAGTTTTTTCCTGGAAGCCTGATGGTTTTCTTCCATGCAGATGTCCGTGGGTAGAGCATTCCATAGCCCTGGTCCTTGGACTGCAAATTTTTGTTCTCCCTTCGATTTGTAGTGAGACTTGGGGATGTGGAGGAGGTTTTGGTTGGTTGATTGGAGAATGTGATTGGGGTGTAGTGTTTTATTTTTTTGCATAATATTATAGCTGCCCGCCTCTCCAGTACCTGTTCAGTGTGTGTGTACTGTCTGTCTATACTGTGTGTGTATATTGTGTGTCTGTGTATATACTGTGTGGCACCATAATCTCCAATTGCCCGGGGGCCCCATAATCTCCTATTTCCCGGATGCCCCATAATCTCCTATTGCCCGGGGGCCCCACGAGTTGTCAGTCCGCCCCTGGTCCTATGTAGAGAGAGTTTGCATAGTATAATGCTGCCAGATAAAATTTTAAATTACAATATTTTCTCAAATATATATTTGAATCAATTTTTTAGGGACATTGTGTTAGAATCCCTAGCCCTATGAAAATCTGTTTTTTCATTAAATGATTTTTCATTAAAAACTAAACTTTAAGTAGGGTGGGGCAAAAACAAAAAAAAAGATGTTATGCTTACTTATAATTAAGATAATAATTTGTAAAATATGGCATATGTACCAAGTGAAAAAAAAAACAGACAATGAAATTAGGAGTAATTTTCTTCAAGCTGTCAAAATGTACTTTAGCAAAATATTCTTTGCATTTTTCAATCTTTGACTTTAGAATTGTTGGTTGTGCCCTAACTTCATCCATTATTTATATGTTTTATTATTTCCCTGCTTGATGAATAGGTGGAATATGAAGATCTAGCCCTTGCAGAATCAAATAAAATCTCAAGAAAATAGATATTGTGGACAATGCTATGGAGATAATATATTGTATGTAGTGCTATGGTAAATAATTCTTTCTAGCCTTGTGTAACACCATAAAGTTTATTTTATGTTGTACGTATTTGCATCTAGAATGCTTTTTTAATATATAGCCTAGCTGCTATGTTTGAGCAAGAAAGATAAATCCAGAATTTTGAGAGGAGGTACTCTGCATCTATATTGGTTTCTATTCCTTAAGAGAACACTATTTTCTCCTGCATCCTTCTTATGTTAAAATGTATGAGGGAATGCACAAGTACACAATTAAAAGGAGAATGGAAACAGCTAAAGTAATATTTCCATTTTCAGATTTGTTAACTTGTAATAAACAGAATGTACAATGAAAACTGATTGGCAGCACTGAATGAATTTCTAAAAGTTCCAGTGCTAAGATTTTTTTTTTTTACAGTATATTGAAAAATAATTAACTATAATATGTTAAATGTAATACTTGGATGTAATATTCTTATCCCATTGTAGCATTGCATATAGCTCATCTCCTTTATATTACCACTCCTTCTTGTTAGTTGGTTGTTTCAAATTTTACAAGTAATGTTTAAAATACTTTTTCAACATTTATGAAAAGTTGACCCTGTTTCAGCTTGTAACACCCATTCAATCTATTCTCTCTGCCCACTGACCAGGAAATGCTAATTGAGATTTCATCCAAACTAATGCTGTTGGTGAGCTACTTCAGGCTTTTTAACAGCTGATATATTCCTGTTCCTATAATAGAATGAGTCCAGATTTAAATGAAGGTTCTATATAACCCAGACACTGAGCAAGTTGGATCATTTAAGTTGTTAATTGTCAGTAATTAAACCATTCCCACCAAGTCCAGTTGCACATTTATTGATAATAGGTTGTCAGTATTGTAAGATGAGTATGATTGGGCCCTCAAGAAGTTCAGCCCAGAGTGCCAGGCTTGTTTCAGGTGTGGTGCTTGCAATTACATTGCAGGAAAGTGGTTAGTAGCTGGTAAAGTTAATGAAAGTTGGCTGTCAGATGGATTATTTGGAGGATTTGATTTACTGGATGAAGGGCTGAAGTTCAGTCTGGGAAGATTTCAAAGCCTAATGAAGATAAGTGTGTTGGTTTTCAAATATGGTAAATCTGAATTTTTGTTTTTATTTGCCTGCTAATACACATGCATATTTGAATCACATAAACAGCAATTTACTATATCATGGTTTCCTAAAATGTGTGAATTTCTTCAGTTTAGACAGATCTTCATGCAAGTATTCTATTCTCATATACCTGATGCTCTGGCTAGTTTGCATAATTCCCAAGAGTTCTTCAGTTTCTTAGAAATTGAATTAAGGCTCAACAGACATTTATAGCCATTATAAAATGCAATTATACAAAATTACTAGTTTGTTCATGTATAATTAACAAGTTCCCCACAAATATTAGGTTTCTTGTGCCTAAACCCAAACCAGGTTGGGCTATCTGATATTAAGTCTTACAAGCCAATATAAATAAGGCCAATGTAAGCGTGCTGCTGCTCATTATCCCTTTCATGACAAAAAAACATAAATATATATATAAAAAAACAACAAACAAACCTACATTTGGAGATTTGAATGTGATTGTCCCTACAGGAATCATGGAAAGGAAGAGAAAGTTACACAAAAAAGTCTTTAGAGTGTACAGCCCTACTGCCCGTTTACTAGCCCTATAAACTAGTCTGTCAAAATGGGTCTGGATGGCATTATAGAAAAGTTAGATTAAGCATAATTGGGTAGACCGTCTGATTTTAGAACAACTGCATCATTTGGTAGAAATAATTATTCATTAACTGATTGATTTCACTTTGTTTTTCACTTCTTTCACTTTTTTTTTAACAAATGTAGATGGACCTTAAAGTGCTCTGAGCAGGTACAGATGTGGAGAAGATCCTTTTGATCTGCTGAACAGAGGGTTCTCATTAAAAGGGTCACTTTTTCAATGAAAAAAACGTATGTATCGTACTTGACCTGAAGCATTACCATTTCTATCTTTCTTATATTTATTGACATTACATATACAGTATAGGTTTCATTCTAAGCACACATCATATTGGTTAGATTATAGTTTCCTTTTATTACAACACCTTCTCCATTACTAATAAATGGGATATTTAAAACATGAAGTATATGTATATATATATATATATATATATATATATATATATATATATATATATATATATATATATATATATTCATTTTTGAATATATAGTCCAAATGATGGACATTACTTGAAGGGCTTAATGACAGAATATAAGTGCATACTTAATTCCAGATTTTCACTTTTGTTCTTTCATTAAAACTAGTTTGGATTATATATGATGTCTGAATGGCACATGGACAGTTATCTCAGTCTAATGGAATAGGTCTCTAAATTATGCATTATGATTATAAATGTTTTGACAGGAGATAAAGGTGGAAGCCCACTGTGAATATTCGTTTTTTTTGCCTCCAAGGTTGATCCATTCAGAATTTGCATCTGTAAAAACTAATATGGTTTTCTGAAGCTTTAACTAAGTCTATAGTCAGCCAGAGCATTGTTGTATGGATAATCATGAATAATATCTGCCTAATTTCCAGAACATTAGGTTTTCATCCATATGGTACATTTCCTTATTAATTTCTTAAATAGTTGTTATTTTTTATGCAAGGTACCAAGGTACCTTTGTGGTTATTATTGCTACCAGGGAAAGTTTGGGGTTTACATCCAACCAAGGCCCTAAATATAGCACATAAGCAAAAATTATTGAAAAATGTACGTTCGAATTAGCCAGCTGGTCAAGCAATGGCAATGCTTTAAATTTGTAACAGCTCTGGTGAACGGAGTGAACCACAACTGCGGTTAGCAAGGATTTCAATGCACTTTTTTATGTGAGAATTCAGTATTGGACCCCAGGCGTCACTCCACACAAACAGACGTTTGGGGGTTCTCTACATCATCTCTCTCTCACATAAAGAAAGGCATGGAGCTACTAAGGATGGACGCATTACTACATGCGACCAGAGCTTAGCATTTAAAATTATAATATACACTTTAAAGATTCCAATGCACCTATATATGCAAGTGATTATCAGTACGGGACCCCAGGCATCACTCCACGCAAACAGGAGTTTGGGGGTTCTCTACATCATATCACTTAAACAAATACAGATGTATTAGGCCACTAAGGGAGTTGGTATGAAATACCATCAATCCTTAGCATAGAAAAGTTAGAGCGTACATGTTTAACAATTTAGGACAAGGCCCATATGCCAATTGCACTTATGTCAAGCACATAGTAAAAAGGAGTTGTAGAGACAACTAATAGTTGCATATGAGAGGCAATATAGCTCAGGTAATTTGAGAGTAGATGTCCCTTTAAGATATTGATTAGCAAGCAGTCATAAGCACAACAGTCTATCCCAAGTAGTATTTTAATAGCCACAAGCCATAATAAATATCAGCAATTGTTTTAGGGGGAAAGTATGCAGCAGAACTACAAGTGACACAATTGCTACTTATCCGTTTGCAGGGCCCCAGTGTAGCAACAAGGGATTCCGCAGTGTAAGGGTGTCAGCAAGGAAGGTCTCAAAGGTTGTCCCTAACAATGGCAGTCTGTTGCAGAAGTTGCAGGCTGGTCAGTTGTTGCAGCATGGGGAACGATGGCACCATTGTTTGTAGCGTGGCTGAGCTATGGCTGACAATAATAGAATGGTGTGCAGTCAGCACATCGCTCTGTTTATAGCATAGGGGCAGCTGTAGTGCATAAGCACTAATTCAAAAGAAACCGCCGCTAGTTGCGGCGCACATCCGCGTTCCATGGTGGAATGCACGTGGCGCCGCGCGATGACGTCATCGCACGGTTGCGGCATGCGCTCCACGCCGGAACGTACCAGGACGGCGCAGGAAGAGCATGTTACATAATTTGATTTAGTTGAATCCTATTTTTAATGATTATGTATATGTAGTGTGAAATACTCCCCTTTGCTATATGGAACAGATGTAGGGATGGGGCAGATTACATGGACATGGAACTTGGCCTTATAACTTTAGTTTTTTAGCAGCAGGTGGTATCAAGTTTTTAGACATGCTTTGTTCTGTATTCTGTAATTATGATTGTATTAAAGAATACTTAACATATTTATCATTAATATGTTTTGTTAGTGTGTAAAAATCAAACTATCAAAAGTTGCACAAGCATTCACAGACTCTTAAAACCAATTTACTTCATATATGATGCAATGGATGGTGCTGCATTGGCAATAAGATGCATACTTGCAATTTGTCACCCTGAAGAATAAAATATGAATGAACAAAGTCCAGAAGTAGCAACATCCCTTTGTTTATTATTTTATTCAGATAAATAACGTGATAAATACCATGATTTGGAACTTGCATGCTTTGCTTGAGGAAGGATTTGACAGTCCAAAACCATTGGGGATATGTACATGTGTGTGTTTTTGAAAAGCAGAATTGAGCTTTAACCCCCCTGGCAGTATTCCCGAGTCTGGCTCGGGGTAAGATTTTTATACCAAAAGCGGTATCCACGAGCCTCGCTGCAGCCACAGACAAAGTTACTTACCTTGTCCCTGGATCCAGCGATGCCACCGCGCTGTGCCACCGATCTCCGTTCCCTGCGACGTTACGACGCACGGGGGCGGAGAACGGCGCCAAATTCAAAAAGGTAAACAAACACATTACATACAGTATACTGTAATCGTATAGATTACATCACTGTATGTAAAAAAATACACACCCCCTTGTCCCTAGTGGTCTGCCCAGTGCCCTACATGTTCTTTTATACAATAAAAACTGTTCTTTCTGCCTGCAAACTGTAGATTGTCCAAAAGTGTCCCTTTATGTCAAAAATGGTTTTAGAGCAGCTAGAAAACAGCGATAATAAATTATAATCACTTGCAGAATTGTGCGATATCGATTTGTGGGGAAATTCATCATAAAAAAATGTAAGTTATTCCTAAGAATTACAGGCCTACAGTATAAAACTCCAAATTTCCTTGCAAATAATGGTACCGCTTTCAGCACCTTTTTTCTGAAATAATCATACCTCCAGGGAGGTTAATTCACATTTCTCTATGTTCCTTTACAGCTTAAAGTGGATGTAAACCCGAAAATCTTTTATTTTATTTTTTTGATGTCACAATGTACAGTATAAGATTTCCTATCATCTGTGCCCAGTCTTGCCACACATAGTTAATCCAGCTCTGAGCAATCCTCTTTTATTGTTCAGTGAAATAAAACGGACTTACAGAGAAAAACCTCAGTCCATTCCACCCCCTTGTTGTGAATGACAGATTATTTACATATCTCATGCACTAGCCTGGAGACAGGCATTATTTTTTAATTCCCACCCCCACTCCTTTTCTGAAGTCATGTGGTTACTTTTCTGGATTTTGACTGGATGTTAGTGATCATAGCAGAATTTAGTGTTGTGTTTAGTGCATGTTGACAAGGGGAGTGTAGAGAAGGGCGGGGAATCTACTGACATCACGACTCCACCCACCGAGCTCCAGACAACAGATCCACCCACAGAATCTGCAGTTTTTCAGTTCTTATAACAGACAGAGGGGAGACATTTGATAGGTAAGGATACATGCAGGAGGCATGTATATCCTTATAGAAAAGCACTATGGCAGTAGTTTAGAAAGGATGAGAGTGGGTTTACATCCACTTTAAATTTACATTTATTGCATCTTCCTCCTGCTATATTTGTAAATTCCTTCTTTCTTAAGTGTTTCAGTTAAAACTATTTGTATGTTCTAATGAGTCGTCCGTTTGCTATGATCTTTTTTTCCTTGTATTACATTTTAAAAAGTGATTGCTACATGCTAGGTACCTCTAAAGGCATAGAAAAGTGATAATGAAATTGCCCTAACTTGATTGTAAGTGCCAGTGCAGTTTGCAACTACCTCTACTTTCAGAATTGTAAATATTGTCTTGTAATGATTGTCTTTGTATCTTAAAGTCCAGCTCTGTTCTCTTTCCCCAGACGTTCTCTATGTCACATGATGCACAGGGTTCCCCTTAGGAGGTGAGTCCATGATGCCCTGTGCTCAAAGTATGTAGTTAGTCTTCCAGGTTGAGGACAATTTGTGGTGGAAAATAAGTAAAAGGGGTCCACTCCAAACTGGAGATAAATATTGCTGTCGAGGCTTGATTATTGCATTTATTGCCCCCTGGGAAGCCTTTCTTATTTGAAAATTTGCCTGAAGATGGGCTTTATTTGTGAATTAAATAACCTTATATAACAGAAGAACAAGAAACTTTACATAGTGAACAGAAGTTATTGAAATAAAATATCTACTGTAAGAACATTTTAGACTTATATTTCAATAAAATCTAGGAGCACATGAAAATTATTTATAATTTTGCTTAGGTGAAAAAAAAGGTTGCACTTTATTATAGGCTTATGCAATATTTATTAACAGAAAAAAAGCAATATTAGTGTTGCTGTTGTATTTGTTGGCCGTACCATATTTACCATTTTACTATATTTTATTTAATATTTGTTTGCCTCATTGCTTTAGTTTACCTCCATGGAACATCAGAACTCGCTAAGTCTATTAGAATTTTTAGGCTGCAATCATGATTTGCAGCTAGCGTTAAGTCTTAGCATACATTTAATAGAGAACAGTCCTAGGTAGTCATATAGTATGTTACAGATTTAAGAATTTGCAGTCAGGTCCCAGATGATTTCTACGTTCGTAAGTATTTAGTATAGCTTTAGGTGTCCCTAGGGCGATCCTGGTGCTCTGTGAATATTCCTTTTACAGTGAGTGAGCACTGTTGTAGATTCACCTCTGTTAGAATACAGAATTCATGTTTTCTTTTTCTTGAAACAGCCTACCTGGAGGCAGTTAGACTGGAGTGATAGCTAGCCAGGTTTTCTGTTCTATCTATGGGCAGGTAACACCTTTACTTTTCCTGCATTTTTATATAACACATAAAAAATTGCAGAAACGGCAATGAAAACAGATTTTGTTCAAAGCTGTGTGTTTTATATTTTAAAATCATTGTGTTTAACTGAGAACATTAAATCACATTGTTATCTGCACAAGGATTTACCAAAGTGATTTAAAGTGTACTTAGCATGCAGTATATATTTTTGTTATTTATTTTTTTTTTTTTTTAAAGTGTATTTTGTGCGTGTACTCGAGAGAGGAGCCGGACTGCAGGAGTTGGGAGTAGGCAGGCCTCCCCCAGAGGCAATCTGCCATCTTTCTCCATGCCCCGGGTGGCAATGGCGGGTGTGTGAGGGGGTCCTCCCACACAGCCCGTCCTACCTGCTCCGCTTTGAAGCCCAACGGGGCAGAGGGACTCCCTATAAGGGAGTGAGAGGATTAGCCCGCTCAACCAGCCCCATTAGTCCTTCGCCTCTCTTTAGAGACCGCGTGGTCAAAGTGCGTGTGTTAACCCAATTTAGAGTGCGTGTGTAGGTGTGGTGGTTTTTGTGGGAGGGGGGTGGGTGTACTAAGCACAGACTTACCCTGCATAGCACACCCACCGGGAGTCGGGCTGAGACCACCAAACTCAATTCACATGAAGCCGAGACCGGGATCCGAACCTCTAGCTGCAGAGGTGAATGGCTTATCAGCGCAGTGCCAATCGCGTTGAGCCACCGCAGCTCCCTATATATTTCTGTTGTATTTGTTGGCCGTACCATATTTACCATTTTACTATATTTTATTTAATATTTGTTTGCCTCATTGCTTTAGTTTACCTCCATGGAACATCAGAACTCGCTAAGTCTATTAGAATTTTTAGGCTGCAATCATGATTTGCAGCTAGCGTTAAGTCTTAGCATACATTTAATAGAGAACAGTCCTAGGTAGTCATATAGTATGTTACAGATTTAAGAATTTGCAGTCAGGTCCCAGATGATTTCTACGTTCGTAAGTATTTAGTATAGCTTTAGGTGTCCCTAGGGCGATCCTGGTGCTCTGTGAATATTCCTTTTACAGTGAGTGAGCACTGTTGTAGATTCACCTCTGTTAGAATACAGAATTCATGTTTTCTTTTTCTTGAAACAGCCTACCTGGAGGCAGTTAGACTGGAGTGATAGCTAGCCAGGTTTTCTGTTCTATCTATGGGCAGGTAACACCTTTACTTTTCCTGCATTTTTATATAACACATAAAAAATTGCAGAAACGGCAATGAAAACAGATTTTGTTCAAAGCTGTGTGTTTTATATTTTAAAATCATTGTGTTTAACTGAGAACATTAAATCACATTGTTATCTGCACAAGGATTTACCAAAGTGATTTAAAGTGTACTTAGCATGCAGTATATATTTTTGTTATTTATTTTTTTTTTTTTTTAAAGTGTATTTTGTGCGTGTACTCGAGAGAGGAGCCGGACTGCAGGAGTTGGGAGTAGGCAGGCCTCCCCCAGAGGCAATCTGCCATCTTTCTCCATGCCCCGGGTGGCAATGGCGGGTGTGTGAGGGGGTCCTCCCACACAGCCCGTCCTACCTGCTCCGCTTTGAAGCCCAACGGGGCAGAGGGACTCCCTATAAGGGAGTGAGAGGATTAGCCCGCTCAACCAGCCCCATTAGTCCTTCGCCTCTCTTTAGAGACCGCGTGGTCAAAGTGCGTGTGTTAACCCAATTTAGAGTGCGTGTGTAGGTGTGGTGGTTTTTGTGGGAGGGGGGTGGGTGTACTAAGCACAGACTTACCCTGCATAGCACACCCACCGGGAGTCGGGCTGAGACCACCAAACTCAATTCACATGAAGCCGAGACCGGGATCCGAACCTCTAGCTGCAGAGGTGAATGGCTTATCAGCGCAGTGCCAATCGCGTTGAGCCACCGCAGCTCCCTATATATTTTTGTTATTTAATTTGTATGAGTAGCACTTACCAGTATTTATTATCTCTCGGAGATTATAGAACTACGCCTTACAATGCCTTCATCTACATTTATTTTTGAATGGACAGTGCCATATTTGTTCAGGCATTATCTATGGTCTACATCAGTGATTCTCAAGCTCAGTCCTCAAGTACCCTCAATGGGCCATGTTTTGGGAACTTCCCTTAGATAAAATAGCTCTTATCAATACCATGTCATTGATATTGGTTTTAAACAGCTCTGAAATTAATGGACAACCTAAGGAAAACCTTGAGGACTACAGTTAAGAATCTTTGGTCTACATCAACCTACTGATCTGAGGTGCTATAGATTATACAAATGCAAATGATTTTAATGACTATGCAGTTACAAACTGTGTTCAGAAATTCCTAACACTGCTTCAAGTTACAGTATTACTGCTTGATCATTGGAGAAATACTTTTTCATGCCAGCAACAGACTCATAAAATCTTAAACCCCTAGGCACAGTCAGTTGACTGGAATCTTCAGGGATTGTTTTTCAATGATATGGTTAATGTATTTTGTAATGTATATTTAATGTACTGTATGCATGCAGGCTTGTAAAGTTAGATCCAATTTAATCCAGTTTCCAATATTGCACTTTAACCTAAACCAAGCAATCTGAACTGACCTTTCAACAGTGTAATTAGAATACATCATTTCTGTGTGCTATTGAACTTTATATGTAGTTCTTTATGTAACCGTGTGATATCATACTTGGACCATACATTCTCTGTTGTCATTGGTTTATGTGGACCACTCCATATAATAAGTTTATGATGTGAGCCCCACAGAAACTAGGAGCCCTAGAACTACTTCACTAAAGGCCCCATAAACAGGTTTGGATGTTTCTGCATAATACATCTAGGCTATGCCTTTTGTGGATGCACTTCTACTGACAGTTGTAGAACTGACAGGACACAATAGTGAAGGTTGAGGTAGGCAGCATAAAATAAACAAGAACAAGAAGAAAGTGTTGGGTTGGCTTGGAAAACAAACCATTTAAACAAAGGACCATGTGAAGTGAGTGCTACTTAACCACTTAAGCCCCGGACCTTTAGGCAGCTAAATGCCCAGGCCAGGTTTTGCGATTCGGCACTGCGTCGCTTTAACAGACAATTGCGCGGTCGTGCGACATGGCTCCTAAACAAAATTGGCGTTTTTTTTCCCCACAAATAGAGCTTTCTTTTGATGGTATTTGATCACCTCTGCGGTTTTTATTTTTTGCGCTATAAACAAAAATAGAGCGACAATTTTGAAAAAAATGCAATATTTTTTATTTTTTGCTGTAATAAATATTCCCCAAAAACATACATAACATTTTTTTTTCCTCAGTTTAGGCCGATACGTATTCTTCTACCTATTCTTGGTAAAAAAAAATCGCAATAGCGTTTATCGATTGGTTTGCGCAAAATTTATAGCGTTTACAAAATAGGGGATATTTTTATTGCATTTTTATTAATTTTTTTTTTTTTACTACTAATGGCAGCGATCAGCGATTTTTTTTCATGACTGCAACATTATGGCGGACTCTTCGGACAATTTTGACACATTTTTGGGACCATTGTCATTTTCACAGCAAAAAATGCATTTAAATTGCATTCTTTATTGTGAAAATGACAGTTGCAGTTTGGGAGTTAACCACAGGGGCGCTGAACGTGTTAGGCTTCACCTAGTGTGTGTTTACAACAGTAGGGGGTGTGGCTGTAGGTCTGATGTCATCGATTGTGTCTCCCCTATAAAGGGGATGACACGATCGATGCGCCGCCACAGTGAAGCACAAGAAAATATTCTGGTAAAAGAGATCATCCTAGCAGAAGATGTTTTCTTAGCCTGTGAAAGGTTGTGTGCGTACATGCTTTGATGTTGGAACTGTACTGGTGACAATTACTTTTTCCCCTCATTTTTCCCCTCCCTACTTTTAAAAAATGTTCTAGTCATTTTTTTATCAATACAATATTGTTCTATAACCTATTAATTACAAGTTAACAATGTATCACTTACTGTATATTTGATATGCAATATTCTCTTGTACCACCATATTTTCCAAATAAACTAGGGGTTCTTGTTAGAGGGTCACATTTTTTTTGCCCAGGACAGAAATATGTGACAAGTCTTTTTTCTGTTAACCCTATGTCTTATATCATGAAGAAGATTTCTTTAATATTTTCTATCTTATTTTTTACATTTGCCTAATATCAGCTTCAACCTTAGGTTTTAAAAGGTAACCAAAGGGGCATGTGTATAATACTGAAGCTTACTTAGTGTTGATTAGTAGACATACAGCTACATGAGGTGCTGAAGCATCGTTCTCACCTGACCAAGATGGAATTAGATGTAGGGAGAAGGTCAGGAAAAATATAAATTACCCCTTCGTGCCAACAGTATGCAAATTTGCATTCATGGCTTGAAGGGGTTAAACTAGGGTGATGCCTGCAGCTGCAGGCATTACCCTAGCACTGTTTTTTAGAGCCAGCGGTTGGCTTTTTAGTGATAACAACCGATGCGGCTAAAAGCCGTTTGGCTGTCATCCTAAATGAGGTATGGGACATCCCCCTCCTGCTGCCTTCTGGTGTTCTTCCTGGGCCTCCCATCCCACCAGGAGACCCGAGCCACCAGGCTGAGACCCGAACATAGCCGGATTTGTCTTAGAACAGGTTTCCGATGTAAAATACCGGAAGCGATGTCACAATGTCACTTCCAGGTTAACTCGGCTGCCAATGACGCCTATGTAAAAAAATTACAGTATTCAGGATAGCTGATTTTGGTGATCTGAACACTGCAAAGGAGGGATGTTTATATTCCTTGTGACAGCAATAAAAGTGATCATATTTTTTTTTTTAAAGGGACAATGTAAAATAAAAAATAAATAAATAGGGGAATTTTTTTTCAAAGGACCTTGGCCCAGATTCTCAAAAGAGATACGACGGCGCATCTCCAGACACGCCGTCGTATCTCTGCGTAGTGCCGTCGTATCTATGCGCCTGATTCTTAGAATCAGTTACGCATAGATATCCATTAGATCCGAGTATGCAAATTAGCTAGATACGCAAATTCCCGAACGTCGCAGTAAAGTTACGATGTTTACGTTAGGCTTTTCCCGGCGTAAAGTTGCCCCTGGGTCTATGAGGCGCAGCCAATGTTAAGTATGGCCGTCGTTCCCGCGTTGAAAATTTTAAAATTTACGTCGTTTGCGTAAGTCGTCCGTGAATGGGGCTGGACGTCATTTACGTTCACGTAGAAACCAATGACGTCCTTGCGACGTCATTTGGAGCAATGCACACTGGGATATTTTACGGACGGCGCATGCGCAGTTCGTTTGGCGCGGGGACGCGCTTCATTTAAATGATACACGCCCCCTACCTGCCGAATTTGAATTCCGCCGGGTGATTTACGCTACGCCGCCGCAACTTTACAGGCAAGTGCTTTGTGAATAAAGCACTTGCCTGAAAAACTTGCGGCGGCGTAACGTAAATCAGATTCGTTGCGCCCGCACAAATTTGTGGCGATCTACGTGAATCTGCCCCCTTGTTTACACCTACGTAAGTCATGCCCGCAAATGTAAACAGTGTTAAAATCACATATGTGAGGTATCGCCGCGATCGTCAGAGTAAGAGCAATAATTGTAGCAAAAGACCACCTCTGTAACTCAAACCTGATAACCGTTAAATTTTTTTAAAGCGTTGCCTATGGAGATTTTTAGGTACTGTAGTTTGTCGCCATTCCACGAGTGTGCACAATTTCAAAGCATGACATTGGGTATATATTTACTCAGTGTAACATCATCTTTCACATTATACAAAGAAATTGGGCTAACTTTACTGATTTGTTTTTTCCCCCTAATGTAATCAAATCAAAATCACTGAAATTTGCTCAGTTGCAAAATTGTCACTGTCATTACTTTTATTTTTTTATGACGAATTTCCCCACAAATCGCTATCGCTCAATTCTGCAAGTGATTATAATTTATTATCGCTGTTTTCTAGCTGCTCTAAAACCACTTTTGACATAAAGGGACACTTTTGGTTGCTATGGACAATCTACAGTTTGCAGGGAGAAAGAACAGTTTTTATTTTATAAAAGTACATGCAGAACACTGGGCAGACCACTAGGGACACAGTATACTGTATGTAATGTGTTTATTTACTTTTTTGAATTTGGCGCCGTTCTCCGCCCCCGTGCGTCGTAACGTCGCAGGGAACGGAGATCGGCGGCACACGGGACACTATGTTAATCAAGCAAGGACGCCGCTCGCTCACACAGCGGGGATGCAACTTTGTCTGTGGCTGCTGCGAGGTGAGCCTGAGTCTGGCTCGGGGATACCGCTTTTGGTAAAGAAATCTTACCCCGAGCCAGACTCGGGAATACCGCCAGGGGGGTTAATATCCCAATGAGTGCAGACAGAAGGCCCTTGTATGCATCAGTAGAGGGAAAGGGTAGTTGTTTATTAAAGTTATTTTTCTTCAGCCTCATATAGTCAATACAGCAGTGAAGAGTTATTCCAAAGAAAAATACAAAAAAACTATTGTATCATGGGTGCCCTGACCTTGTGTCAGGGCACCCATGTATTGGATTTCACAATGTATCTATTTTACCAGTTGTCAAGTCCACAATGCTGCACAGGTTTCTCTTTTCTACATCACTCATCATCATGGGGTAGATTTACCAAAACTAGTGCTCTCAGAATTTGGTGCAGCTGTCATGGTAGCCAGTCAGCTTCTAACTTCAGCTTGTTCAATTAAGCTTTGGCAATAAAACCTGAAAGCTGATTGGTTTGTATGCAGAGTTGCACTGGATGTTAAACTCTCCAGTTTTAGTAAATAAACCCCTACGTGACTTTCTATTACAAACATTGTTTATTACCCTACATTGTGTTTTAATTTTTATTTTACCAGAATCATACTAGCAGGTGACCAGCAACTGCTTGAAGGATTAGGGGTGAGGAAAGATGAGTCCTTCCATCAGTAATTCACATGTACTGATCAAATTAGCTGTATGCATGTGGATAGTCAAAAAAGGCTAGCAAACCTATTAATTGAAGATTAACACGTAAACACAAATATGGACAGGTAACTAACCAAATGCATTATCAGGGGAAAAAAAAACAAAAATAACTATAATCTTCTTTAAGAAATGTAAACACAGTTTAATCTCTGCCTTTTTTTCTGAAATGATGCAAAAATCTGGGCTTTATCACTTGAGTTTGTATACTTATCATGTGTGTGTAATATCTAAATCTGCATGAAATTGATGAAAAACAGTTCCATGTTGCAATGGGGCAACATGATAGTAATCTGTATGAGCTGAAATAACATTCATCATGGTAGTGAATGCAATGGACATTGAGAAAATTACAGATTTATAGGAAAGCAAGAAAAAGTAAATTTGCTGATTACATGTTAACAACTACACAACCTGATTATCTGTGGTAATACTGGGGAACAGTTTCATAGATTTGTGATTTGTAATATGTGTGGTGAGCATAATTATCACCTAATCCCTTGTCCTTTCTAAAACCAATCCTGTAATATTTGTACGTGTGATTACATGATGTGTAATTACATGCACCAGTATGATTGGTGTATAATCTCTTATTAAGACTGGCCACACACTGTGCATTATTGGCTAGAAAGTTGACCACTATAGGTAATATTAGTGATTATAACCATAGTGTAGGGGTTAAGAAATTAGTGATCATGAGCACTTCTTTGTAATGAAAACATCCATACTTTCTTATGGAGATTTTTTAGCCATATTTGAAAGCCTCATGGTAATTCACAAAACAACATTCAGGAATTGTTCGAGATGGGATTTAATCCCAGAGCAAAACAGGCAAATGGCAGATTTTGTTATTGCTTTTGATTAAATCTCTGTGAAAGGTGAGTTTGAGGGCTATGAGTAGATTTTCATTATAAAAAACACATATTGCACCTAGTGCTTTATTGTACAAAATAGAATCAATAGGAATTACAGGTTGCACATACATCCCCTCTCATGCCCATACATCCCCTCTCATTTTCTTAAAATGAATAGAAAATTATAACTCAATATTGCTCGTTTTCACATGCATTATTATGCAAATATGAATTGAAAGACAAAACAAGCAAAAACTAAGATGCAATACCGCAAGAACATTTTTTTGCATGGAACGTTTCATCAATAATTGGTGAGTCAAGCCTATTTCATTCATATAAAATAGTAAAGAGAGATATTTTGTGCCAGAGGAATGGATCAAGTTAATGTTATAAGCATACTGTCTGGATTTGACCACGATACTCAGTATTTTTATTACAACCCCAGGGCCAGAATGGATTTGTGGCCTACATCTTTGTGCTCAATATTTATTAAAATGTTTTGCTGTTATCATTACGTTATGTTTTTAGTATAACATAAGCTTTCAGGTTATACCGTTCCAGAAACAAGAATATTTATTTAAACCTTCGTTGGATACAGAAAAACTTTTCTCCAAGATGCCAAACAAAGTCAGAAGAAAAAGTTAAATAATTAAAAAATAAAATTGCAGCTGATTTATTAAAAGAGTTTAAAATCTTTACTCAAGAAATTGTTTTAATGCAATTGTCAAATTATGTAAAAAAAATTATCCTGCTTTGAATATCCAATTTTATGCAAATGAAATAAGTAAACAAAAACGCGTTATTCAATTAAATAATTGAAGTGAATATTTACACAATTTTTTGGATGAAGATTCACAACTCAACCAAATCAACCAAAATATTTTTACACTACAGTAATCACTGTATGGAATATGGTTAACACAACCCCCTCCCCCTTATAATTTTTGTTATTTAAGGTAACATAATTTTATAAATATTATCAAGGTCAAATTATATGGCTATCCCAGTTAATGTAGCTTGTTTTTTTATTACTGATACAAACTGTCATTTATTTTTAGAGTCCATAATAATTATACCAATCAGATCAAAATTGATTTGATAGTTGCCAATCACCAGCGGGATGCTAGTACATCATGTTGTGAACTGGTAACTAGTCAAATGTGAAGAAACAGAAAAGATATATCATCTTTAAGATATCAAAATGCTTACATTTAAAAATCAATGCTTTTTTTCCCCAAAAACCACAAAATGTACATGAAGCCTATGATTGTTGCTTCATTAAATATTCAAATGGTATTTCAACATTTAAAACTAAATCCATCAGCTAATTTCATTATTGCCACAGACAGAATATTATATTACCTGAAAAGTGCTCAACAAGATTGATCTGTTTGAGTCTGTAAAACAGAGTCTCTGCTGACCACTTGCCAGGTTAGGTTACAACAGACTTATAAACCACAAACTGCACTGCGGTCTTGTACAATACAGGGTCTGCATTCTCTAAGTTTAGCTTTACAAAAAAAAAATGGCCGCTGTGCCACCAATGCCTAGTAAGGCACATTACTGAAGACCTTTGAAGTACCTATTAGTATAAATCAAGGCCATGGTATATTCCCCTTTTTCCTAGTTGTCCTTCTAGAATATTTATAAATGACTGGCACTCTCTTTGTAGGGACAGAACAAGTATAAAATAACTTTGCCATACTATCATAATTTAACCACTTTTTCCTTTTTCATCCCTCTTTGTTGTATATGACCTATCAATATTCCCATTCATATTTAATGATACAAATGTTCATTCTTATCATTCCTGCATGAACTGAAATTTTAGCCCTTCGTTACTAATCAATAAACCTGACCAGACCTCTTTCATTATTGAGAACATCTACCCACATTGGTGGTTATAATTAAGTTACAGTTCAACTTCTAACTTTTTTCTGCAGTGTTTGAAATGGCTGTATAGTATTCTTAATTTTAGCTGCTGTTTCATCTCTCTCAGTAGGTGCCTATTTTATTGTTAAAGGTCATACTCATTTGTCTGCTCCAACAAAGACAGCCCTTAAAGTTGGCTGTGGTTTTGACAGACAGCGGTCCCTATAAGTGATGGCCTTAAGGACAGACTTGGCACTGGGAGACAGTCACCACAGCACGGGAAATAACAGATAACAAATCATGCCACTATTTTTCCTCCTGGCGTGATTGACGACATCACAGCAGGTGCAACTTTTCAATGTCTTCAGATTAAAACCCCTCAAACAAATGAGTTCTGAAAATACTGTCCGGGGGCGTGAAAAAGAGCTGCTGGACTCCAATGTGTTTTTTTTTCTTGAGATTTTATATTAAAAGAAGTGAAATGCACAGTTTGAAACTGCACAATACAATGATTTAATTTTTTTGAGGTATTATGACAAAGAATGTCCATAGCTCTGTACAGAAATCTTTATTTTGCCCTTGCACATTCTATGTAATGCAAATCACTTAGTCCAGCATTTTTACAATGAACTATCAAACATCAGTTATTATCGAAATGAAAAAGATATTCAAGGAAAAATGCATGAAGTCATTTTATATTTTTATACTTTATACATTTTTATTGATATGTACTTATACACATGGGGACCTTTTTTTTTTTGTTATGACTGTTATGAGAATTTTTTTAAAGTTTATTTAATAAGTTAGAGAATGTGTTTCTTTAGGAACACTTCCATCCATGGCTTAATATGTTTATCTTTATTTGAAATGGAGGACAGTGGTTGACACAGTTAACCCCTAGACAAAGGTAAAGTTTGTGCCCCCCTTCCCTTATGTAAAATTACTGTTGCATTATTCATGTATTCATTGTCTTACCAAGCTGCTACCTTGTCACCAATTTTTGTATTCTTTTTATGGCATCATTGTTATGTGTGGGTCAAGAGTCTAAGAAGTTCTCAGTGTAAACAGGGGGAGCACAGGGGCATAGAGGTTAGTACTAGGGTCCTCATTTTGGATAACAACCAGGACACTTCCTGCATGGTGTTTCTCTGGGAACTTGGGTTTCCTCCCACATGGTGGTAGGTTATTTGGCTCCTGTCTAACCCTTGTATTTATGCATGTGAGGTAGAGACCTTGGATTGTAAGCTCCTTGTGGGCAGGGACTAGTGTGACTATGCAATATGTAAAGTGCTGCATAAATTGTTGGAGCTATACAAATATATGTAATAAATGAGAATGGATGACATTTTTTAAGGTTTTCCATACTTGCAACAGCTGGCAAATAAATAAAAAATAGTCAAATTGTCAGAAAGAGCACAATAAATAAACAAGTAGAGGCTAGTCTAAGTGGAGACAGAAAGATACATAGCTCAAACTTCATGTGGAAATTTCCTCTGTGGAATGTTACTTGCTGTGTTTCTGCTGAAAAACTGACATGTGTGCCAATCCTGTTCACATAGTAGAGAATCTTTGAACAAACAGGTGGCAGTATTTTAAGCAGTGAAACATTTTTTTAGCGAAGGAATTGATAAGAGGAGCCCCTTAGAATTGACATTTTACATTGAGGGTGTTAACATTAATTGTAAATTAATCACCTTGAAAAACAACAGTTTAAAATTGAAGGCAAACATTTGGGTATAGATATAAAAAAAAGATATAAATACCTTTTTGTCCCTTTTTTTATAGCTGATCATGTTCCCTCTATTCTCAGCTGTATAAGAGCTGGGGGGAGAAGCAACAGCACACGGATCTTCCTAGTGAATGGCTGTGCAGGGGGGGCGTGTCAGGACAAGTCGGAACATTGAAGGAGAGCAGCCTGAGTTTCCAGCACAGCTTGATAACTGACCATAGTGTGCTCTCCTGCTGTGATGATCAGTTTTTAACAGGAAAGCAAGGGGGTTGGCAGAAACACCAGGGATTTCACACAAACGAAGCAATAAAAGAGAAAAGGATACTTTTTCATACAAGTGCATAGTATAGCAGACACATATCAGGAATTTGCTGGGGGTAACAAACACTTTAAGTTATTTTTACATACAGTATAGGCTCGCCTAATAAATAAACTATTGCATTAAGAAAAAAATCGTATTTGTTAAAAATCGCATTTGTAATAATGTATAAAGTTCACCTGCCACAAACACAGGCAATTCAAACCTACTATAAAAGAAAATTAATAATCAGAATTTACCTTAAAAACTGCATACTTGGATTTCCCTCCATTTACCTTCTGAGGCCTTGTACACACGACTGAGGAACTCGTCGTAAATGAAACATCGTTTTCCTCGACGAGTTCCTTGTCAGGCTTGTGGAGAAACTTGACAAGCTTTCTTTGTGTACACACTGTCAAAATCAAATCTCCTCGTTCTCAAACGCGGTGACATACAACACATACAACGGCAGGGGAAGTTCGATTCCACTGGCACAACCCTTGGGGCTGCTTTTGCTAATCTCATGTTACTGCGTGTTAAGTAAAAGTTTGGTAAGAGACGATTTGCACTTTTCAGACTGTTACAGCGTGACGAATGTGCTATCTCCATTACAAACGCTACTTTTACCGAAGGTGCGCTCCCGTCTCCTACTTTATTTTGAGCATGAGTGGGTTTCTTAGCATACACACAAACGTGTTTCTCGTTGAAAACCAGCCCGCCGAGAAACACGATGAGGAAATTGAGACTCCCGTCGAAGAAAAAGAGAACTTGTTCTCTTTTTTTCTCATCGAGTTCCTCGACAGTTTTCTCGATGAAAACCACCAAGTTTCTTGATGGATTCTGTCGAGGAAAACGGTTGTGTGTACTAGACCTGACTCTCTGTATTGATCTTTTAATGTAATGGGTAGCCTAAATGATGACCTGTGTGGGTGAAGGGGGTCAGGGCCAAGTACAACTTTGTACAGGAAATGTCACCTCCCACCACCTGTAAAAACAGTCAAGCAGCTGAACAGCCACTATGATTGTGTTTACAGTGCAGGGAATAGCCGTCAGCAAAATAAGATATCTGAATGATGCCTGTAGCTGCAGGCATCATTCTGATATCCCAACTCAAATTCTGTGATGTCATATGATGTCGTTGGGTGGGAAGTGCTTAAAACATTGGGCCAGATTCTCAAAAGGGATACGCCGGCGTAACTGCTGTTACGCCGTCGTATCCCTGTTTCTAACTATGGAACTGATCCACAGAATCAGTTTTCCATAGTTAGGCAGAAGATCCGGCATGTGTAAGGGACTTACACTGCCGGATCTTAGGATGCAGTACCGCATCCGCCTCGGGTATGCAAATTAGCACTTACGGAGATCCACAAAGCTTTTCAGCTTCATTTTTTCTCCGTAAGTTTTAGTTTGCAAACGCAAAATTAGGGCTGCTTTTACAAAGTGTAAACTGTTTACACCATGTAAAAGCAGACCTTTCTGTCCAGCGACGCGATTTTTTTTTTGTTTTGAATTTTTTTTTCCCGCCGTATCTTTTTTTTTTCCCGACGCAACTTTATTGACCCGTCGCGATCCACAAAGCATGGCGTAACGTAATTTCGCGCTATGCACATCGGGAAAATGACGTCACGAGCATGCGCAGTACGGCCGGCGCGGGAGCGCGCCTAATTTAAATGGGAATTGCCCCCATGAAAAGAGGAACGCCTTGCGCCGGCGGAATTTAAGTTACACAGCCAAAAATTTCTAGGTAAGTGCTTTGTGGATCGGGCACTTAGGTAGAAATTTTAAGGCAGTGTAACTTAAATGGGAAAATTTAATTTACGCCGGATCTTTGTGGATTACCCCCATTATTTTCATTGATACATGTCCTCCAGGGAAGTGTTCAGCTCCCTGTTCCCTTTGTTTGAAAATTTCTTGCCTATTAGGCGATTATACTGCAAATTTCAGGAGTTGGACACAGCTGCAATTGATGTTCTAGCCAATGGAATCATGTTAATGTCTAATGTAAAAACAAAAATTGCACACATCTGAACCAACAATGCGATTCCAGAACGATTTACATTGATGTCTATGGAGACTAAATTCGCAACACAATGTTGTAAACTCGCACAAGACCCTTTTTATTATCACATTGCATTCATAGAGGAATCGCAACACATAGATGTGAATGACCATCATTGAAAACAATGACTTTTTGGATGAGATGCAAATCTATGCTTTTTTTAATGCATCGCATTCCTTATCAACTCGCTCAAGTGTGAACTGGGCCTAAGTCTTGAAAATGGCAAAAATGCATTTGAAAGATTCAGGTCTTATTGATTTTAGTGGGGTTAAAATTATTATACAGAACTTAGGAGCAAACCTTCCACAAACCACACCCAGGTACATTCGGCTTACCCCTACTCGAATTTTTTTTACATATTTTCAGTACCTTTACTTACTTTGTGTTAGTATTTAGGTTCAGTATCAGTGGCCAATTCACCTGGAGTCTGAGGCTCCGTACACACGTCCGAGAAACTCGACGAGCAAAACACATCGTTTTGCTCGTTGAGTTCCTTGTGAAGCCGCCAAGGATCTCGGCGAGCCAAGTTTCCCCGTTGACTAACGAGGAAATAGAGAACATGTTCTCTATTTGGCCCGACGAGATCCTCGTCGGTTTCCTCGGCCAAAAGTGTACACACGGCCGGGTTTCTCGGCAGAATACGGCTCCGATCGAGTTTCTGGCTGAATTCTGCCAAGAAACTCGGTCGTGTGTGCGGGGCCTGACAGTTTATGTCCCCTTCAACTGCTTAGCTTTACACAAAACTTATTTACTAATTGAGCTGAGAATCTTTACTTGATTCTTTACACTAAATTGTTCACTTTAAATACCCAATCATGTGCAGATAAAATAAATAAATTGAAATGTGCTTTTCACGTGAAGACTCTAAATTTCTTTAGTAAATACGATTTCCCCAACCCATCAGAGCCATGTAGTTAGAAGGAATTTAAAACAATTTAATGCCATTCTTTACAGTAAGAAGCTGGAAGACAGTGGATGGAAATTCATCCTGCAGCAGTCCTTTCAGCAGAACTCCTGAAGAGGGAGAAATGCATGCTCTGAAACGTGTTGTTTTATTGACTTTAAAGTGGGAATTAAACCTTGTACCTACAGGTAAGCCTGTAATAAGGCTTACCTGTAGGTACTGTGAATATCTCCTAATTTGCACAGTTTAGGGGATATTTACACTGCATGCAGCTAGTGACATCACCTGCGCATGCACTCTGAAGGGATGATATACCTATGCCATCCCTTTAGAGGACCATTCTGAGGTCCGTGATGTCATCACGATGTGACCAAACAGACTTCCAGAGGATGCAAACCCAGAAGGAATACTGGGTGAAGATGGAAGTGCCTGTCAGTGGTGACAGCACGGCGCTAAAGGGATTCTTTCTAAGCGAAATATTTCATAATGTGCTAGTATGCAATGCATTCTAGCATATTATGCTCTTACTTTGCAAGGTTTAAAATAAAATAAAAATTGGTATGGTTTACTACCATTTTAATAAATTTGGGACTTTAATTTATGTAATTTTTTTGGTTTACCCAAATTTGAGATGTGTTGTTAAAGACCTCTTGGATTCCTACTATGTAAGCTTGACAGCCAGGATACAAATTGGTATTTTCTTGGCCACTCACTCGAGGTGTGCTGTATACCGTATTTTCCGGCGTATAAGATGACTTTCTGGATGCAAAAAAATGCATCCAAAGTCGGGGGTCGTCTTATACGCCGGTGACAGTCTCCGTGCTGCAAGAGCATCAATGTTTTAAATGCCGCTCCTTCTCCTCAGAGTGTCCTGTGATAGGCGGAACACAAATCTTCCCAGCAGCGCCTCTGTTCTGTGTTCCTCATATCACAGATGCCTTCTCATCCTCGGACGAGATGTTCGCACAGTGGGGGGCAAGTTCAGGCACAGTGGGGGCAAGTTCAGGCACAGTGGGGGCAAGTTCAGGCACAGTGAGGTGCAAGTTCAGGCACAGTGAGGGGCAAGTTCAGGCACAGTGAGGGGCAAGTTCAGGCACAGTGAGGGGCAAGTGATGGCACAGTGGGGGCAAGTGATGGCACAGTGAGGGGCAAGTGATGGCACAGTGAGGGGCAAGTGATGGCACAGTGAGGGGCAAGTGATGGCACAGTGAGGGGCAAGTGATGGCACAGTGGGGGCAAGTGATGGCACAGTGGGGGCAAGTGAAGGCACAGTGAGGGGCAAGTGATGGCACAGTGAGGGGCAAGTAAGGGCACAGTGGGGGCAAGTGATGGCACAGTGGGGGCAAGTGATTGCACAGTGGAGGCAAGTGATGGCACAGTGGGGGAATGTCATGTAATGGCGCAGTGAGGCATGTAATGTAATTTAATGGCACAGTGAGATTTGAAAAAGCCTGTTTCTGTCAGCGGTTCTCAGCTTCCAGAAAGACTAGTAGGAAGCTTCCAGAAAGACTAGTAGGAAGGGGGTAGTCTTATACGGCGAGTATATCCCAAAACCAACATTTTTCCTGGAAAATTAGGGGGTCGTCTTATACGCCCAGTCGTCTTATACGCCGGAAAATACGGTACATTAATTTCAATTTTCCTGTTCACCTGCCAATATTCTTAGATTTACTCCACTTTTCTTTTGCTTTTTTTTTTTGTTTAAAGATTAACGTTTATTAAAGCTTTTGGTACATACAAGTAATAACAAATAATTATTACATAGACATGTTCTCATTACATGGACAGATTTTAATGTCATTTGACAATATACAATCAAGCAGGGCACATCTGGTGAATGCAGCAATATTTGTAATATTTCTCAATGACACACACCTTTGAATGCTGTCCAATATTTAACAGACTGTCCGTCAATGTTTTAAGATTGGCAGTATTAAAAACTTGACCACTGGGTAGTATGTCCACAATTGTCTCAAAGTGTACTGTATAGTACTTAAGCTATTATCAGCTCTCTGTTTTGCTTTTTAGTATACATTGCCTTATGAAGATTTGCAACCAGCTGATGGAAGGGGGAACTATATATATATATATATATATATATATATATATATATATCTTTATAGATATATATATATATCTATATCTATATGGATATATATCTATATATATATATATATATATATATATATATATCTATATATATATATATATATATATATATATATATATATATATCTATATATATATATATATATATATATATATATATATATATATATATATATATATAATCTACAGTGGATATGAAAAGTCTACACACCTCTGTTAAAATGTCAGGTTTCTGTGATGATGAAGATAAAATCACTTTAGAACTTTTTCCATCAACCACTTAAGGACCGCCTAACGCCGATTTGCATCGGCAGAATGGCACAGCTGGGCACAGGCACGTAAATGTACATCGCCTTTAAAAACCTAGCTGTGGGTGCACGCGACCAGTCTGAAGCTCCGTGACCGCGGAACCCGCGGATCCTATCGCCGCAGCTGTCCCACGTCATTGTGTCATTGATCATCTGTTCCCTGATATAGGGAAAGACGATCAATGACGTTACACATCCAGCCCGCCCCCCTACAGTTAGAAACACATATGAGGTCACACTTAACCCCTACATCGCCCCTTAGTGGTTAACTCATAAACTGCAATTGTCATTTTCACAGTAATCAATGCATTTTTATAGCACTTTTTGCTTTGAAAATGACAATGGTCCCCAAAATGTGTCAAAATTGTCTGGTGTGTCCGCCATAATGTCGCAGTCACGAAAAAATCGCTGATAGCCGCCATTAGTAGTAATAAAAAAATATTAATAAAAATGCCATACAATTATCCCCTATTTTGTAAACACTATACATTTTTTATATCTTTTTGGGGGATTTTTATTATAGCAACAAGTAAAAAATATTGAATTTTATTCAAAATTGTCTCTCTATTTTTGTTTATAGCGCAAAAAATAAAAACCGCAAAAGGTGATCAAATACCACCAAAGGAAATCTCTATTTGTGGGGAAAAAAGGACGCCAATTTTGTTTGGAAGCCACATCGCACGTCCGTGCAATTGTCAGTTAAAGCGAAGCAGTGCCGAATCGCAAAAAAGGGCAAGGTCCTTTACCTGCATATTGGTCCGGGTCTTAAGTGGTTAATGTGACCTATAAACTGTACAATTCAATTGAAAAACAAACTGAAAGCTTTATTGAGTTCCATAAGTGTGCACACCCTCTTAGAACTGGGGATGCGTCTGTGTTCAAAATTAAGCAATCACATTCGAACTCATGTTTAATAGGAGTCAGTACACACCTGCCCCTGCCATCATTTAAAGTGCCTCTGATTTACCCCAAATAAAGTTCAGCTGTTCTAGAAGGTCTTTTGTGACATTTTCTTAAGCCATGGTCCGTAGAGAGCTTCCAAAGCATCAGAGCGATCTCATTGTTAAAAGGTATCAGTCAGGAGAAGGGTACAAAACAATTTCCAAGGAATTAGATACCATGGAACACAGTGAAGACAGTTATCATCAACAGTGACATTACCACCTGGAAACCCCTTCAAAATTGATAAAAAGTTGAGAAGACAACTGGTCAGGGAGGCTGTCTTCGTATGTCTGGGCTATGGGGTAGAGTGGCAAGACGGAAGCCTTTTCTTACAAAGAAAAACATCCTAGCCCTTTGCAAAAACACATTTGAAGCCTCGCAAAAGCATGTGGAAAAATGTGTTATGGTCTGAGGAAATCCAGGTTGAACTTTTTGGCCATACCTCCAAAAGATATGTTTGGTGCAAAAACAACACTGCACATCACCAAAAGAACACGCTACCCACAGTGAAACATGGTGGCTTTGGGGCTGTTTTTCTTCAGATGAACAGGGGCCTTAGTCAAGGTAGAGGGAATTATGGACAGTCAAGATTGGCAAAAAACTTTCAGGCTTCTGCTAGGAAGCTGAACATGAAGAGGAATTTCATCTTTCAGCATGACAACAACCCAAAGCATACTGTACATCCAAATCAACAAAGGAATGGCTTCTCCAGAAGAAGATTAAAGTTTCAGAATGGCCCAGCCAGAGCCCAGACTTGAATCTGAGGAATGATCTGAAGAGGGCTATGAACAGGAGATGCCCTCGCAAGCAGACAGATTTGTAAAAAAGAGTGGGCAAATATTGCCAAATCAAAATGTACCATGCTGATAGACTCATACTCAGACTGAGTGCTGTAATAAAATCAAAAGGTGCTTCAACAAAGTAATAGTTTAAGGGCGTGCACACTTATGCAACCATATTATTACATTTTTTTATTTTTAAAAGATTTCAGTTTGTTGTTCAACTGAGTTGTACAGTTTATAGGTCACATTAAAGGTGAAAGAAGTTCTGAAATGATTTATCTTTGTATCATTGTTTTACATCACAGACACCTGACATTTTAACAAAAATGTGTAAACTTTTTGTATATCCACATCCACATATACAGTATGTATATATATATAAAATACATTTCTGCTGAATAGCCAAGCTCCCCCTTACTAGTTCTGGGTATTGGACAAATACAAATAAAGGAATACATTTCATTATAATAAATTTACCTTTAATCCACCCTACAGCACAGTTTTGTGACGATAGAAAACAATAAGAAGTTAATTTGTAAATTATAATTTTGTGACACTCTAATTTTGTGGCAATTTTCTCATCTCTAACTGTATCCTGTGTGATGTTTCTATAAAAGGAACCAATAAATTGCTTTAATGGTGTCTATATTGGTAAATCTCATGACCATCATACATTCTTAAGTCTCATTTAATAGTTTTAGTTCGTTATAATCTCAGCAGGTTAAAGGGTCATTTTTAGTGCAGTCACATTTAGCTGAATAAAGTGCTTGGTAATACAGTTAGTGCAAAAGGTTTCATTAATTACATTAATGTCAGTTACAGTTGACTTGTCCAGCTCCTTTATAATTTAGATAATTTCCACTTTTTAATGAAACAATCTAATAATACTATTTTTCTTAATAACGAAAGAGGAATACTTATTTGCACATATTAATTTATTAATTTGCAAAAATTATTTCCTCAAATACTGCTGGTATGAACTGTTGTACTGGGTAATATTACAGCGATTGCGAGAAGTAGAGTGTCTGAGTGTCCCAACCTTGTCCCTAAATGGCAGCCACCTGTCAAAACATTTACCTTCAGACCCACTCCTGAGTTTGCGACAGTGCAGCCCTACGTGACTCTTCATGTCCTTTTTCTAATAAAGTCCAGCACTTTATTTCTATGGCTGGTCCAAACTCATGGTAAATCCCAACCATCCAAAGTGTAAAGCTCTAGCCATTGGAATGAATGGGCCTAATAATGCATGTGCAACAGAAACTGGGACTTCTTTTTGTAAAGGCTGCGAGTTGCAGGATAGGAAAAAATGCAGTAATGGGGCTAAAGGTAACTATTTTCATCCTTTAAAGGGGTTGTAAAGGTTTGTTTTTTTTATTTTCTAAATAGGTTCCTTTAACCACTTAACCCCTGGACCATATTGCTGGTCAAAGACCAGGCAACTTTTTGCGATTCGGCACTGCGTCGCTTTAACTAACAATTGCACGGTCGTGCGACGTGGCTTCCAAACAAAATTGGCATCCTTTTTTTCCCACAAATAGAGCTTTCTTTTGGTGGTATTTGATCACCTCTGCGGTTTTTAGTTTTTTGCACTATAGACAAAAAAAGAGCGACAATTTTGAAAAAATGAATATTTTCTACTTTTTGCTATAATAAAAATCCCCCAAAAATATATAAAAAAAAAAATTCCTCAGTTTAGGCCAAAACGTATTTGTCTTAATATTTTTCATAAAAAAAATTGCAATAAGCGTTTATTAATTGGTTTGCGCAAAAGTTATAGCGTTAACAAAATAGGGGATAGTTTTAGGGCATTTTTCTTAATATGTTTTAATGGCGGCGATAATGGAGTTTTGTCGGTACTGCAACATTATGGCGGACACTTCAAACACTTTTGACACATTTTTGGGACCATTGGCATTTTTAAAAGGATCAGTGCTATAAAAATGCATTGATTACTATAAAAATAACACTGGCAGTGAAGGGGTTAACACTAGGGGGCGAGGAAGGGGTTAATCATGTTCCCTGGGTGTGTTCTAGCTGGGGGGTGGACTGACATGGAGAAATGACAAATCGCTGTTCATACATTGTATGAACAGACAATAGGTAATTTCCCCCCTGACAGGACTCCCGGTTCTTGCTCTGTAACGAGCCCCGTCGGCGTCAGGGGCGAGAGCGGGGGGCATGCGTGCGCACCTCCGGCGGCACGCGCGCCCCTATTGGCTGCTCGGCGAGGTGACGTATAGCTACGTGATCTCGCCCAGCAGAGCCAACCTGCCGCCGTATAACTGCGGCGGCTGGTCAGCAAGCAGTTAAGCTAGTGCATTGTTGGTTCACTTATCTTTTCCTTCAATTTCCCTAATAAATGTTTTTTATCTTTGTCTGAATTTCTCACTTCCTGTTCCTCCTCAGTCAGCTTGCCCATATCATCTGAGCTGTTCTAGCTGGGGGTTAGTCAGCGTGCTCGCCTCCTCCCTTGGGACTACATCCCTGCAGAGAGACGCTGTGAACAACTTTAAAACACATCCCCAGCTCAAGCCAGACCAGCTGGTGTGTGGTGACATCAGAGACTGTAGCTCCACCCTTGAGCCATGGCTCTGTTTTAAATCCTTGTTTGTTGGATGTCAGTATCGTTGTTTGAAAATAATGCCTTAAACCTAGTACTGCACCATGAAGTCTCTTCTTTATCCTTCCTAAATCAGCATTGGGAGTGAACCTTGCCTTACTTAAATCCACAAGGAATATCGCAGCAGGAGAACAGTAACAGAAAAAGGAGAGGTCCTGTTATTGGAGGAATCTGGGGATTCACAGTCCTTCAACAGAGGTTCACATATATATATATATATATATATATATATACAGTACAGACCAAAAGTTTGGACACACCTTCTCAATCAAAGAGTTTTCTTTATTTCCATGACTATGAAAATTGTAGATTCACACTGAAGGCATCAAAACTATGAATTAACACATGTGGAATTATACATAACAAAAAAGTGGAACAACTTAAAATATATTTCATATTCTAGGTTCTTCAATTAGCCACCTTTTGCTTTGATTACTGCTTTTCACACTCTTGGCTTTCTTTTGAGGTAGTCACCTGGCGCAGCACCCCATCACTCTCCTTCTTGGTCAAATAACCCTTACACAGCCAAGTATACTAGGGGGTCCAATGGGACTGGTACCTGTGTCACTCTAGTGATACACTGTGATACTTCCTCCCAGTATCTGTGAAGCTTTGGGCATCTCCAAATCAAGTGTATGAAATCCCCCTGCTGAACTTTACACTTTGGGCACATAGGGGTATCCCTTCTTCCCCATCTATGTAGTTGTGGCGCTGTTCTGTAAGCCCTGTGTAGAATAAAGAGTTGCGACAATTTGTGCGACGCAGAAACAGATACCGCCGGGACAGATTCAAGCGCCCTCTCCCACTGGTCTCCGTCTATTTCCCCAATGTCCTCCACCCACTTCCTTCAGCTTCTAAGGGAGACATGACTCTGAATTGTTGCCAACAATCCCTCATATATTTTAGTTATCAGTCCTCTCCGAGCCTCTGCTTGCAAAACCGCCGTCATCAAAGGTGACGGTGAAGTTACCACCAGTGATCGTGTTTGTTGTTGTTTCTGTAGAGCATGCCGAAGCTGGAGATACTGGTAAAAGCCCAGTGGGGCTAATTGGTATTCTCTACACAGCTGCTCGTAAGTTTTCAGTACCTCACCCTCGTACAGCTGTGAAAAGAACCAGATTCCCTTCTTTTTTCAGGAGGAAAAGCCTACTAGATCCTGTAGTTCTGCATATCTAGGATTGTTCCATATTGGAGTGAATGGTAGCACCCCCTCTGTCCCCAAAGTCTTCCGTAGCTCCCCCCATACCTTTCTGAGGAGTGTTCCTGTGGGTGCTGCCCATGGCATACTGGGCAAGCCCATCTCAAGATATGAGACTGCCTTTAATGAGGGAGCAGTACCAATTACTATATTTCTATTCGGGTCCTCTCTTTCTTCCCGTCCCCATCCCGCCAGCTGTTGTGACTGAGAGGCTAAAAAGTACATTTTGGGGTGAGGTACCCCCTATCATTTCCATATTGTAGAGTGGTTAAACTAATCCTGGCTACCTTTTTCTTCCATATCAACTCCCGCATCTGGGTATCAATTCTTTTAAACCATTTGTTCGATATCCATATCGGTGAATTATGGACGATGTATAGGAGTTGTGGAGCCCATACCATTTTAATTAGGTTAGCTCTCCCTACCACTGATAGGGGGAGTTTGCACCAGCTGTCACATTTCTCCTTTTGCTTTGCCAGTAGTGGACCCAGATTCAGCTGAAGATATTCAGCCGTGTCCGGGGAAACCGTCACCCCCAGATAACAAAAACTACTTGATATAGTAATCTGCTCTGCTCCTCCAGGTAACTCCAGGTAACTGCTGCCTCAGTGGATCTATAGGCATTAATATTGATTTGGACCAGTTTATATTAAACCCAGAGAAGCTTCCAAATTCTCCTATTATCCCCATTGCTGTTCGCAGCGACGCTGCCGTATCACCTAAATATATAAGTATATCATCTGCATATAAGGACATTTTTTCTTCCCTCTGGCCCCTGCAAAACCCAACCACCTCCGATGTATTTCTAAGCAGTATTGCCAGCGGCTCGACTGCCAGGGCGAACAGCAATGGGGACAACGGGCATCCCTGCCAGGTGCCTCTATGTAGCTCAAATGGTAGGGAAAGGTTATTATTAACTCGGAGTCTAGCTCTAGGTTTGGAGTAAAGCACCTTTACCCATGCTATAAACCTGTCTCCCAATCCAAACCTAGTTAATATTTCCAGGAGGTAGGGCCACTCCACACTATCGAATGCTTTAGTAGCATCCAGTGACAGAATAGCCCTACCCCCTGGATTATCCACCGGCACCTGCAAATTCTTATATTATCGGCCGTTGAACAGTTAGGTATAAAACCAGACTGATCTTGATGCACCAGCCTGTCTATAACCTGCGATAACCTTTTGGCAAGAATTTTAGCTAGAAGTTTGACATCCGTGTTTAGTAAAGAAATTGGAGCGATATGAATCTCGAGACAGCTTATCTTTACCTGGTTTAGGAAGTAGTATTATTATAGCCTCCTGCATACTGTCAGGTAGAGTTCCCTTTTCCACTGCTTCAGATAATGCTTCCAGCAAGGGCTGCAATATAAACTCTCCATATTGAGAGTATACCTCCACTGGTAGTCCATCTGGACCTGGGGATTTGTGTTGTGCAGCCCCTTCCAGAGCTTCCTTCAGTTCTGCCAATGTGATAGGGAGATTTAACATCTCCCTATCCTCCTCAGCCAGTTGGGGGATGGGGCAGCCCTGCAGAAACGAAACCATCTCCGAGTCTACAGTCTTGGTTCTGGAGGAATATAACTCCCTATAAAACTCATAGAAATCATCTAAGATGTCAGAACTAAGAGTGTGCGTCTCCCCGGACTCCCCTCTTATAGCCAAAATTGCTCCCTGGCTACCAGTGCTAGGATGTGTCCCGTATTTTCCCCTTCCTCAAAGTGGCTCTGTTGGTGAAAATATCTCCTCTTCTCCGCTGCCGTCAGCAGTACCGAGTTGTACAAGGATTGCGCCTCAACCCAGGAATCCTGATTACTCTGGCCCAGGTCTATTCGAGAGAGTCCACCATGCGAGGCCGAGTGACACGAGTAACATCTCTCGTCACCATGTCTCTCCCTCCATACATCACGGAGTCCCACTTCTGAAAGCAACAAAGCAAACATAGTTTTGCCAACCATCTGTCCTGTCACCTTAGGTATCAAGGACATTCTATCCAGTCCCTGATCCAGAATATTATTGAAATCCCCCAATGCTAACACAGGGGCATCTGGATATAGAGCCATGAATTGTGCCAGCCTTCTCAGGGGTACCACAGAAAACGGGGGAGGAATATAGATTGCAGCAATTATACATGTTAGCTTATTAAGTTTGCATAGCAGGAAAATGTATCTGCCCTCTTCGTCCACCTGTTGTTGAATACATTCAAACAAAACATTTGCAGACACCATTACACTGACCCCCCTAGAATAGGAAGAGTATGTGGAATGGTACTGCCTCGAATATTTGCGTGAGCTCAGCCTGTGGACGGAGTCAGGCGGCAGATGCGTTTCCTGTAAGACCTTTAAAACCATCTTCTTTCTTTGGGAATTAAGCCAAGAGTAGAACAGGACTGGCTTTGAGAACCTCCTAAAAAAAAAAAATTTTTTTAGGGTTGTTTTTGATTGTTTTTTTTTTTTTTTGCATGAAAAGCACAACATTTGAACAATTTAGTAGTAGCATAAGAGTATGGTTTTCTTTTTTGTTTAGCTACAATGAAAAATGCACAAAATGCACAGAATGCATAGATTTGTATAATATAGCAGTAGGGTGAAAGTATGGAGGCTCTAAGAAAACTGATGCCAATATAAAGTGGTGTGGGAGTTTAGGGGAAGTAGGAAATAACTAGAATTAAATTCTGGGTATGCATCTTGAGTAAACCAAACAAACACAAAAAAAAGCATGAAAGAGGCACGGAAGCACTAAAGTCAATTATAACAAGGGGGGGAGGAGGAATGGTATAAAAGGAGTATAGATGTATGGTAGAAGGAAGGAGCGAATGGGTACGGGTGTGGGTGATGTAGGGAGGTATGTGAGAGAAGAGTGGAGGAATGTGAGTAGTAGTGAGGCCATAGATACAACCCTGGGGGTAGGCCTAAATGGGCCAGGGGGGGAGCGGGTGGGGGGTTGGGGTAGGAAGGGAGGGAAAAGAGAAATCACTAAATACTAATCTACAAATGCAATCACAAAGAGTGAGGAGGCGAGATATGAATTATATATGCACTAGACGGTATAGGAGTATAAACAGAGAAACATGACCACTCTCAGACTTATTGTTTTTACACACCGAAGTTGAGGGAAAGTCTGTAAGCTTTTCTTCTTTTGTTGTTTTAGTAATTTTAAGTCTAATTGTTTATGAAAGTCTCAATAAATAAGGTAACAAAGAAGGATGTACTACTTATGACATGGAATATCAGGAGTTTAGGGAATAGAGATAAAAGGAACGCAATGTTTAGATACTTTGATAGGTTGCAGCCTCAGATAATATGCTTACAGGAAAAGAAAACTCTTTGATTGAGAAGGTGTGTCCAAACTTTTGGTCTGTACTGTATATATATATATGTTATATATATATATATATATATATATATATATATATATATATATATATATATATATATATACACACAGTAGTGGCCCAAAAAGTTGGGGAGAAAAGAATGAAAACTGCTGGGGTCAGAATGATTGTTTTTTCTATTTATTTTCAATCAATCAATCAGTCATGAGATGAAAATTGTGTGTGATTGTTGAACCCAAAACTCAAACTGTCCCTTTTTTATACACAGGAGGACATCAGCCAGGACGAGGGTCTGGAAAGTGTCAGGCAGGAGGAGGCCAGGGTGAGTGGCAGAGAGGAGGTGGCAGGAGTGAGTGGCACAGGGGAAGTGGCAGGGCTAAGTGGCAGAACAAGGTGCCAGGTGCCTCCCATCCACCTTCCAACAAGAAGGGCCAGGAGGGCTAGGAGGGTGAGTGAGGCAGCACTGGCCCTGATTAAAGAGGCACAGGCCACCCTCCAACAATCTACCACCCCTGAAGAGGGTTATGGCACCCTTGTAATGGCCAAAATGAGCCAGATGTCCGTGGACCAATGCCTCATATTTGAGCCCCTCTTAATTAGTTTGCTCAATAGGGGGGTGAGGGGGGCACTTACCGAGGACACGGTAATTTTCAGCCACGGCCATCCTCCTCCACCTGGTTCTTCTCAACCTCCTCCACCTTCTTCTCCTCCACCTTCTTCTCCTCCGCCTTCTTCTCCTCCACCTTCTTCTCCTCCACCTTCTTCTCCTCCACCTTCATCTCCTCCACCTCCTCCTCCTCCACCTTCATCTTCTCCTCCTGGCATGAGTACACCTCCAGAGGCACAGGCTCCAGCCAAGCGGAGAAGGAAGGCTGCAGAGAAGGCTGCAGGGCAGGCTGCAGAGAAAGCAGCAAAGACGGCTGCATGGAAGGCAGCAAAGAAGACTGGAGGGAAGGCTACCAGGAAGACCAGGAAGTGATGGCCTTGCTTCAAGGTGATCTGACAGAAGGCAGCCTGTTGTAGTACCACAAACTTGGGACATATATCTGACCTGCTGCTGTTCCTGACCTCTGGGAGTCCAGGACCAGATTGGGCTCCCTCCTGTATGTGCTTCTCAATGTCCCAATTTTAGTGTCCACACAGAGTTGCACAAATGGCAGCAGGTTCTTCAGCGCTACCTTCTATTTATTTTATTTATATTCTTTACCAGAATAAATGGTTATTTTTTTACAGTTCATACTTGTGTTTTTAATCAACCCAACAGATCAGATAACACCAAACAATAATGTTAAAATTGTGGCAACTTGACACAACAAAATGAAAAAAATAAATCATGGAGCTGACTAGAAATTAAATAATAATTCAAAATGCAGATCTGTATTTAAAAAATAAAATAAAAACTCTTGCTATATAAATTAATCAAAAATATTCATGAGATCAGCATGAAAAATGTTACAAAAAGTTAGTCAGAACTCTGTGTGAATATCAGCAGCAAAAAAAGATCATTATTGTTCATTATTGTACCATTCTAAAGATGATTTAAATGCACAGTATTTAAACGATGCAATAATTTTTACAGCGTGACGAATTGCAAACGCTACTTTTACCGAAGGTGCGCTCCCGTCTCATACTTTATTCTGAGCATGCGCGGGTTTCTAAGCATACACACAACCGTTTTTCTCAGCAAAAATGCTCTGCCAGCATTTTTCTTGATGGATTTTGCAGAGGAAAACGGTCATGTGTACGAGGCCTGCTTGCTGGGATAATAACTCTGAAGCAATTGTATGTTGTATTGTGTGCATTTGTGTGCATTTGACAACAATATCACAAATTCTCCACAAATATAGTTTGTATGGTAGGGTTGCAAGAAGCCACTCCTCAAGAAAGGCCATATGCAGTTATGACTGAGCTTTGCCACATGCCACTTTGCCAAAACGTACCTTGAAGATTCCGAGGTCAGATGGAAAAAGGTGTTATGGTCACATGAGAAAAAAAAAATGTATTTGTCCTCAACATCAAATTATATATTTTTCAGAAATCCAATACAGCTCACCATCTATATAATACCATTCCTACAGTAGAGCATGGGGATGGTAAAATCCTATTATGGGGGGTTTCTTTGCTGGAGGGACTGGAGCGCTTGTCAGGATGAAAGGAAACATTGATGGGGCAAAACCATCAAATTATTTAGGAAATTATGTTGCCCTGTGCCAGAAAGTTGTCAATTTGGAAGAAGGTTTACCTTCCAAATGATAATGATCCAGAGCACATAGCACAAATCACCATACAGTAGTTGAAGGATAAAAAGATGAATGGCGGGGGCGTGGCCGGACCTAGCCAGCTGATGGACGCTTGAAGCCTGAGCTCCTGCCACCTCAGAGTGCACAACGGCCAAAAACGGAGAAAATTCAGCGGATTTTATCCACCGACCATGGGCACAGCATCCAGGAGCTCTTCTGCCTCACGGTCCCGCTCTCCTAGAAGGAACACGGGCACAGACCCGCAAAATATACCGGAGATGTTCCGATCCCTCAGGGGAAACATGGCGCCTTCCCGCCATAACGAGCCCTCAGGCTCCTCACCTGCCATACCGCCTGTCACTTCAGGGATAGTCCTATCGGCGCAACCGGAGATGTCCGCTCCTACACCAGCAGACAACCGAGGGGGGACACCGACCTCCTCACCGCAGCAGCATCTTACCATCGCCGACCTGCGGTCCGTGGCCGCTGACATCAAGGACACCCTGGCGGCCGCCATAGCGGAGCTCCGAGTAGACATCCACTCGCTGAACGACAGAGTATCCCGCACCGAAAAGAGGGTGGAAGACCATGACCTCATCCTCCAGCGATCAACGAGGAAAACCGACGATCATACCCTACAACTGAGGGACATGAATCGTCACCTCGAGGATTTAGATAACAGGGGACGCCGCCAGAATTTACGGGTGCGGGGCCTACCGGAATCGGTCGAGGCGGACCAGATCCCGCAAGTAGTCACGAGCATCTTCAACTCTGTGCTCGACAGACCGCCGCAAACACCCATCGCCATGGACAGGATACACCGTGCCCTGCGCCCGAAAGGCAGGGACACGGACCCGCCACGGGATATCGTCTGCTGCCTGGGTGAATACAGGCTCAAGGAAGACATCCTCAAAATGGCTAGGGGCAGACGTATAGAGCATGAAGAGGCCCCGATCCAAATATTCCAGGATTTATCGGGGATCACACTGAAGCACCGCCGGGACCTCAGACCCCTACTGGACGTCCTCCGTGGAAAGGACATTAAATACAAATGGAAGTTTCCGTTCTGCCTCTCGGCCTCCCACCTCGGCCGCACCGCGCTCCTGAAAGTTCCAGAGGACCTGCACCGCTTCTGCGAAACGCTAAACATCCCACTCGTGGCGGTGCCGGAGTGGTACGCGGCATACCGCCAATCGGTCAGCAGATGGCCCAAACCGAGGGATGAAGCGATGGAGACGCAAGCCTCCAATTACCGGCGAAGAAGATCCCCGTCGGGATCCAGGCAGCCTGTTGGCTCACAGAACCCCCGGAGCGACCGCGAGCCTTCCCCATCCCAGAGAGCTAGGAGGGCCCGGAGAGAATATTGAGAGATTACTGATGTCCTAACCCCTTGTTGGCCCATTTGTTCTACCTGGACTAAGTTCGGCTACCAAAAAGTTAAACCCCTCTACATTGTTTGGACACCAAGTTGAATCCTCCTCAGTTTATTTTATTGTGGACATTACTCGTGCCGGAGCACGCAGCACAGCAGGAGAAGACACCCGTTAACACGCTCACCGCCATACTAAGGAAAGGCAGCAAAGGAACTACATCCCCCAGACTGCACCGCGCCAGGAGGAAAGCGCACGAAGCAACCACGTCACGGACTGGGCGGGGTGCGCGCCGCGAACTACGCTACCCAAGCCGCCATGCGGCAGGAACTGATACACTACCCGGACAGGGCGGGGCCCCTCCCGCGAGGCCGCCGAAGGGGACAAACCGCCCACCTCTCCGAGAGGTCACTCTTCACTGGCCGCGAAGTCCACCTCCGCCTGATCACAGCCACCCGAACCCAGGACAGAGACCCTTGCTCCCGGATGACTCTCCATAGGCGGACCGTACGCTGCGGAAGACAACCCAGAGGGAACCGCTCCACTGCCACCCCCAGGTACCCGGACTAGCTGGCCGCTGAGCACCACTAAACGCCCTGAGCGGACTGCAGGCCTACGGCCCTGGAAGGGTCTTACCACTCCCGACTCAGCTACCTCCGGCTCCTAGACTATCGCACCCCATTCGGACTGCATTGCTGATATCCGGCCTTAGAATGCAACATTGTTTTTCTCCTCAGGTATGGTGTAGCGTAAGCCCTGAGAAGGAGGTGAATCGGAGCATAGAGCTCCGGTTGTGACCCGCGCGGCTAGAAATGCCCCATCAGCACGTGCATCGATCCCCATGGACGGATCGACATTGCCCCGACGCGGAGGCCGCGGATGTCTCGGTGGGGGCCATAGGCCCCCGCGGGGGTAACGCGGGACATTTGGCTATGGTGGGCAAGGTAAGGCTGCGGGGCGCTGCCAGGGCTTACGTGAAGTGCTCAGGATACTTAGCGACACAGTCATGCCCCTAAGCCGCTGCCCGGGACAGGCGAGGACACGCTTACTTGCCCATCCTGGCCTGCGACTCAACCCTTCTGAAACATCACCAAGCCTCCTGAAGGTTCACTGCTAGGTGAAAAGCCTACTCTGAGGTGGCACGACACGAATGGCCACAGTTGCTGATTTACTTGGTTATATAGTTACTGTAGTTAGTATTGTTTCACGAGTGCTTTCGACACTACTCAATACATCTGCGGGTGAGTCCGTGCCAACCCCCACACAGCTGTACACAGAGGTGTGCGCACCGCACGTTGTGGTGTGCGCGCTGGGTGTGCACTGTAACCCTCCGACTAGCCCCATACCCCCCCTAGGTGAGAGGTCCCCACCTCTAGCCGCCTAATCGGTACAACCCAGCCCCCCCCAGACACACCCCCCTGATTCAGCACCAGTCCAGTGCCAACCCCCATCACTCATCTTTACCCTCCCATCTTCCCCTCCGTCATCCCCCCCCACCAGCCGATATGACGCACAACGCAATTCCTACCCCAACTGCCCACTTGCAACCCCCTGTCGCATTACAGCTAAAATTATACTCGCTTAACGCGCGAGGGCTCAATATCCCAGAGAAGCGCTCGCGCCTGCTATGCAATATCCAGAGGGAGAAACCTCACGTGGTCCTTTTACAAGAGACCCACTTCTGATCAGACAGTGTGCCCACGCTCCGGAGCCCCTACTATCCGACAGTATACCACGCTACCACCGACGAATCCAAATCCAAAGGGGTATCTATCCTTCTCTCCAAACATTGCCCAATGCAGGTAGACGATATTCAGAGGGATCCACAGGGAAGGTTCCTCTTCCTCAAGGGGTCAATACAGGGGTCGCCCGTCACAATCGCAAACATTTACGCCCCCAATTCAAAACATGTACAATTTTTCCGGGAAGTAACGTTCCAGCTCACGGCGTTCCAAGTAGGAACGCTGATCCTGGGCGGAGACTTCAACGTCCCCTTAGTCCCCCTGGTAGACACATCCAACGGGACCTCTTGCCTCACATACCGAGCCCTCAGAGCCATTAAAGTCCAATTGGACCTCCTAGCCTTACATGATTCCTGGCGTACGTTACACCCAAACGAAAGAGATTACACATATTTTTCATCATTACACACCAAATACACACGTATTGACTTGTTCCTCACCTCCCAAGACGCCCTCCCCCTTCTCTCGGAAGCCACTATAGAACCCATGGTGCTATCCGACCATCACCCCATCACTATAACACTAACGTGGCCGGGACGCCGCCCCAAGTCGGGCATCTGGAGGATGGACGATTCCATTCTCCTAGATCCCGTAGATTTCGCCGCTCTGTCAACCAGGATTTCCCAGTTTTTCACAGAGAACGAATCCCCAGAGGTCTGCCCAGCTACGGTGTGGGCCGCACACAAATGCGTACTGCGGGGCGAGATCATATCTATGATGGCGAAGCGCCGCAAACGCAGGGCTGCGCGCATCACTGAATTGGCCGACCGGGTCAAAACCCTCGAACGCACGCACAAACGCACACTAGCAGCAAACACCCACAGTGAGCTTCTGGCGGCAAGGCGGGACCTGTTGGGAGAACTGCAGATTCAACTGAAACGCAAGTTCGCCCTAAGCCACAAGCTCTATTATGAATTTGGAAACAAATCAGGGAAACTCCTGGCAAGCGCCCTACAGAAAAAAAAATCGACCCACACTATCCGCACCATTACATCCCCTACAGGGGTCTCACACTCCAGGACCGACCATATAGCAGAACAGTTCAATCGATACTTCTCGTCGCTGTATAACCTACCCACACCCCGCGTAGCGAAAGGGGCCCCAACACGCTCAAAATTGATTGCGGACTTTCTGGAGGATTACGGCGCACCCCCCCAACCGCTGCCGGACACGTCACACTTAGACGCGCCGGTGACAACCGCTGAAGCTCTAATGGCGCTGAAGCAACTGAAACCCGGCAAGAGCCCGGGCCCCGACGGCCTATCCTCGGGATATTACAAATCGTTCGCTGACGCCCTGATCCCCAAGTTTGTAGCGGCATTCAATGACATCCCTCTAGCCCCTCACACCAGTACGGACCTACTGGAGGCCCACATTACGTTAATACCTAAACCAGGTAGGGACGCTACGCTCACGCCCAACTACCGCCCCATCTCACTCCTCAACGTGGATGTAAAACTATATGCGAAGATCCTGGCTAACAGGATACTCCCATATTTGCCGAACCTGATCTCCACAGACCAAGCCGGCTTTGTCCCGGGCAGAGAAGCCAGGGACAACACCACCAAGGCTATAAATATCCACCACTGGATGTCCACAAAGAACGCTCAGGGATTCATGCTGTCCCTTGACGCGGAGAAGGCGTTCGACAGGGTGGCCTGGGACTTCATGTCCGCGGCCCTGCTCAAGTCGGGCTTCCCCCCCCGCTTCCTTCAGATGGTTATGGCCCTATATTCCACCCCCACTGCCAGGATCAGGGTCAATGGTCAACTGTCGAGCGCCTTCTCCGTGGCCAACGGAACCAGACAGGGATGCCCCCTCTCCCCTATTCTGTTCGTTCTAACCATGGAACCGTTCCTCCGCAGGCTAAGGGAAAACCAAGACATCAGGGGTATCACGATCAATCGCAAGCAACACAAAATAGCGGCATACGCGGACGATGTCTTGCTGTTCCTAACAAACCCTTTGGTCACCATACCCAACCTCCTGAAAGATTTTAAGCTGTTTCATACGCTGTCCAACTTACAGATCAATTTCAGCAAATCCACGGCACTCAATGTCTCACTGCCCCAAACCATGGTTGAACAATGTAAGTTGAATTTTCCCTTCCGGTGGGAACCCCACGAGATTACTTACCTGGGAGTCAAGCTCCCCGCGCGCTTATCAGAACTCTACTCCAGAAACTTCCTCCCAGCGCTCCAATTGATCAGGGGTGATCTGCTTAACTGGACAAAGGGCACCTTCTCCTGGTTCGGCCGGGCAGCCATTCTGAAGATGAATGTGCTCCCTAGGCTGCTGTATCTACTGCAGGCAGTCCCAATTAGACTCCCGCAGACCTTTTTTAACTCCTTTAAAACAATCTGCAGGTCCTTCCTATGGGCCGATCGCCCGGCAAGACTGAGCTGGCCTAGGCTTTCCCTCCCTAAACTGAGGGGTGGCATAGGCTTGCCCGACCTGCTCCAATACCATAGAGCCTGCCAGATGGCCAGGATCGTGGACTGGCATGTCCATGGCCAGAGCAAGGGATGGGTGGAGGTTGAGGAAGCCTTCTCAGGGACCCCCATAGCACACCTACCATGGATTGCCCCACAATCGATCCCGACGCCCTGTAGGACCCACCCACTGATAGGACCTTCCCTGTCCAACTTCAGAGCGGCGTGCAAAACGTTGGAAACTACCCCTTATCCCGGCCCGATGACACCACTGACCCGAAATCCCGGCTTTCCTGCAGACATCCAGGTCTCGGACCTGACGGAGCCTCAAATTACCACCACACTCCGCGCCCACCAATTCTTCCAAAACGATACACTTATGCAACACTCGGCCATGACCGCAAAATTTCCAAAACATGTTATTCCCCTATTCAAGTTCTTTCAACTCCGACACTATTTCCAAAGTATCCCGTCACCAGCGAACTGGCACAGGGACCTGTCACCCTTTGAACATATCTGCTGCCACACAGAACCGCAGAAACACCTGATCTCAACCTTGTACGCCCTCCTTATGTCTAAAACGCAACCCAACACCGACATACACCGTCTATGGGAGGTGGACCTCACCTTCTCTCTCTCCAAGGCCGAGTGGGAATCGGTATGGACACATGTACACAAGGGTTCAATAAATGTTTCTGCCCAAGAGAACAGATTTAAGATATACTCTCGATGGTACAAAACACCCGATAAACTGCACAAACTCTTCCCCAACGTCCCCTCCACGTGCTGGAGATGCCAATCGGACACAGGCTCCCTCCTGCACGTGTGGTGGGACTGCCCCCTCATCAGACCATTCTGGACGGCGGTGCACGACACCATCTCCCGCATCACCACTTGCCCGCCTGAATTCACTCCTGCCCAATACCTCCTACACCACTCTTCCGGGGCTGCCTCAAAATACCGTAAATCACTAACTCTTCACCTCATAAACGCCGCCACCCAATGTATTCCCCTGCACTGGAAATCGGCCTCCCCCCCACTGTCGCCGAATGGGAGTCCAGAGTAGACAGGATAGAGGACATGGAACGTGTCATACACCAAGCCAGGGACACATCAGACAAGTTTAGACTGACCTGGGCATGCTGGTCTCATTACAGGGACCCACTTCACCAGTCGTCCCCCACAGATGTTTCCCCCCCCCAAACCTACCGGGCGATCCCAAACACTCTGGGGCCTCCCCCACACTGACTCATCTCTGCCTCCCATCCAACAGTAACTCACCCCCCCCCCAATCCCCACCTACGCCTTTTCCTGGGCAACTGGACGACACAGATAATAGACCACACCCAGACCTTACTAACCTCCTGAACCCCTAGAGGACTGTTGAAGAGACAGACCTACATTCAATCCCTTTACCCACTTATAACACACACGAGGCGACTGCTCTCGCCGCGAACGTGCCGAAATACTGGACCAATCAGTACACCCTTCATTAAATGCCTCGATGGCCCCCCCCCCCGCCCACAGCAGGATCCCCGACAGGGGTGGGCGGTGATTGGGTGGACCCCCCAAAGGTCGCGGAATACACCACGCACGATAAAAACCGTGTTCCCCCCTCGTCAGAGAGGGCATGGTCATGGACCAGGGAAAATACATCCTTAACCCCTTTCCACTCCCGTTCACCCCCCCTCACTCTGTTAGCGTCTTACTCTTACGCCAGGTTCGTTCTTCCCGGATTTTGGCCGTTGTTTATGTACACCGCTAGGCACTGAAGCACTTACTGACGACACTCTGCGTAGGGTATTTCATACTGTATGTATGCACGTTAGACCCAATAAAGTGTTTTATTAAAATAAAAGGGAAGATAATAGAAGAAGACGAAGAAGTAGAAGAAGAAGAATCCCACGGATGAGATACGACATGTATTATATGTTCTGATTTTTCATGACATTGGCATACAACTACTCATACCTTTCAGTTTGTATTGTACTTTGCGTAACCTTGAAGCATGTACTGGCATAAAATTCAATAAATTTCTTTTAAAAAAAAAAAAAAGTTACCAGAACAACATTATTATCTTGTATTTTGTTACCTCAATGAGGTTGATTGGTGTCCCTTGTTAATTTGACATTGTATTTATTAAATGTACCTGCCTACTCACAAAAAAAAAAAAAAAAAGATGAATGGCCTTGCATGGCCAAGTCAGAGCCAAGACTTAAACCCCATTGAAAATCTGTGGAATGTCTTGAAGACTGCAGTCCACAAACGCTCACCATAAAATTTAACTGAACTTGAGCAGACTTATGTAAACTCGATTCATGAAATTTGAGCTGGGCACATATATCTGTATCTCTTTCTTGCTCCATTCTTCTGTTATCAGCCTGATAACTTCTCACATATTCTCTGAGACGGGAGATAGAAGTATGTGTCCGGTGAGGTTACTCTAAATAGATTAGCAGTCAGCATGCCATCTAAGAGCAGAACTGTGCACATTCCTCTTTTACTTTGCCTATGAGGAGAGGGGATTAGTGCCTTTTCTCCAATCAGCTGTCTTGGCTGTATTCCAATAATTCACTCCCAGAAGTAACCAGAAAGATCTGCACTTTCTAAACGATATATACAGGTGAAGACTGCAGATATACATGTAAACGTATGTAGGGAGATATGTTTCATCTCTGTGTATCCTCTGAGGCCGTACTCTTCACTGGGTACTGTGACAGGAAGTCAGGTAAATCTGTGGGTGTTGTCACAGACGGGAGATACATTTCTGCCTTGTTTAGACAATATACCAATTATTATCAGGTGTCGGCTGCAGAAGCAGACAGAAAGATTTAGGGTGTTGGAAAACTTCAGCTGTTCAGAATGAGGCAATTAAGGCCTCTAAAAGTAATCCAGAGGATTACTACTGATTGCTGCATCCTGAGGCTTTTTGAGTGAAGGACAGCAGTGAACAGAAATACTTCTGAAGAGGTGAGGTGCTGTTGATTTTTCTGTGTAATAAAAATCAAAAAGACTATGGGCCAAAAAAAAGACTATTACGCCAACGTAACTCAGAATCTAAGCCCATCGTATGTTTAAGTGTATGCTCAAACTGAGATACACCTAATGTGATGTGAATAGGGTGTGTTTCCGCGCCAAACTTAAATAAGTATATAGGAAATTTAATCACAAATGAAAAAATAATTATTACTTAAGTGACAAGCTGCTCCTCTGTGACAAAACATATAAGAAAATATATTGTGCAATAGAATCGATAAGTGGGGAAGAGGGCGCTAGTGAGAAAATACCTGAGATTGGGACACCCTCAGTCCGAGGGTTCAAATGGTATGAGTGGGAAAATTATAGAAAATATTATAAAAAAATATTATTAAACACTCTGGTGACCATAGGAATCATATATATATAATGTATCTCCAATAAATCGTGTACAATATAAATCATACAGCAGCTAAAATAAAGGCAACAAAGCCGCTATCGCAATCAGTGAAAATGCAAGAAACACTAATCGATAGTGCGTCTCATAAGTGACAACTCAAATAAGTAGGATGACACAACTAAACAGAAAAAAACAGTCCATAGGTGATTGTTTCCATAAGTGAATTCAATTCAACAGAATGTAGAATGCAGCCACCACCATACACTAGGATTACACCCGAAGTGATCTTGTCAGGAGATAAGCTTACCAGATGCGGCAGACCCCTTTCGTGAAAAATGGGTCAATTAGGCTGAGCAGGTATCAGTGCCTGCACACTGTTCGACCGTTCAGCCTGCAGATCTTATAACCAGTGATACACAGGAAATCCATCCAAAAAATATCAAAACAGGAAAGAGCTAAGTGCATTAACTTTTATTAAAAAAACACATATAAAAAACGCTGATTGGCCCCTTACTTGGAGGGTGCCTGCCCGGCACTAGGACTGCATGCGTCTAGTCTGACATCTTCACATACCAGCTGAACCCGCGCCGACACTGTGCAACAATCATACGCAGTGACCCACGAGAATCAGCCGGGGTCCTGATTAGACACATGCAGTCCTAGTCCCGGGCAGGCACCCTCCAAGTAAGGGGCCAATCAGCGTTTTTTATATGTGTTTTTTAAATAAAAGTTAATGCACTTAGCTCTTTCCTGTTTTGATATTTTTTGGATGGATTTCCTGGGTATCACTGGTTATAAGATCTGCAGTCTGAACGGTCGAACAGTGTGCAGGCACTGATACCTGCTCAGCCTAATTGACCCATTTTTCACGAAAGGGGTCTGCCGCATCTGGTAAGCCTATCTCCTGACAAGATCACTTTGGGTGTAATCCTAGTGCAGTGTTTCTCAATTCCAGTCCTCAGGCCCCCCCAACAGGTCAGGTTTTCAGGATTTCCATTATTTTGCACAGGTGATTTGATCAGTTTCACTGCCTTAGTAATCACCACAGCCTTTTCATCTGAGGGAAATCCTGAAAACCTGACCTGTTGGGGGGGCCTGAGGACTGGAATTGAGAAACACTGTCCTAGTGTATGGTGGTGGCTGCAGTAGCACTCAAGACCTTTTGCATGATCTACATTCCGTTGAATTGAATTCACTTATGGAAACAATCACCTATGGACTGTTTAGTTGTGTCATCCTACTTATTTGAGTTGTCACTTATGAGACGCACTATCGATTAGTGTTTCTTGCATTTTCACTGATTGCGATAGCGGCCTTGTTGCCTTTATTTTAGCTGCTGTATGATTTATATTGTACACGATTTATTGGAGATACATTATATATATGATTTCTATGATCACCAGAGTGTTTAATAATATTTTTTTATAATATTTTCTATAATTTTCCCACTCATACCATTGGAACCCTCGAACTGAGGGTGTCCGTGCGCCGTTCGTAAAAAACGTCAATCACGTCGGGTCACCATTCATTTAAATAAAACACGCCCCCCTCATCCTCATTTGAATTACGCACACTTACGCCGGCCCCATTTTCTGTATGACCAGCAGTGTCTGCTCAACAGTAGGCTGTGCCAGACTCCATAGATAGGTTCCTGTGTGGTGAAGGTAGACGCCCCAAGTGGCCAGGGTTTATTTTATGTTTGATTTTGTTTATGCTGTTTGGATGTTTGCACTTGTTTCCAGCAAGATGGAAGAATAAACCAAATTCTTTGTTTTCAACCGTCTTCGGCTGTTTCTCTGTATCATTCCGTGTGAAGTGAACCCATCAAGGGGGTCACACACCCCTGCTACCGAGCTAACCCCTTACACATGGTGGAGTGCCGCGGGCAGTTAAAGTAAGCCCAAAATGGAGGAGCTACTGAAACAGCTGTCTTTAGCAAATGCAAATCAACAACAAGAAAATTCAAATCAACAGCAGACGAATGCAGGTTTGCAGCGGAGCATTGCAGCTCAACAACAGGCTCATGCAGCTCAACAACAGGCTCACAAAGAGAGCCTTGCAGCTCAACAACAGGCTCACCAAGAGAACATTGCAGGCTTGGAACAGAGACACCAGCAGCAAATGGAGGCCATCGTGACACAGCTTCAGAGACAGCAGACCGAGGCTGGGAGTCAGGCCAGTAACATACCGACTTTTCGGGTAAGACACTTATTGCCAAAGATGACTGCAGATTAAGACCCTGAGATGTTTCTGACCACGTTTGAGAGAGCAGCGGAAAGAGAGAGTTGGCCTAAAGAACAGTGGGCTGGACTAGTGGCCCCCCTATTATCTGGAGAAGCCCAAAAGGCATACTTTGATTTGGAGCTTGCAGATGCAAAAAACTATGATCGGCTAAAATTGGAAATATTGGCACGTTTTGGTGTAACCCTGGATGTCCGTGCTCAGCGGGTCCACAATTGGAGTTATCAGCTGAAGAAGCCACCTCGGTCGCAGATGTATGACCTCATCCATTTGGCTAAGAAATGGCTGCAGCCAGAAACTCTGTCCGGACCAAACATTTTGGAGCGAGTAGTCATGGACAAATTTCTTAGGTCTCTTCCTAACACCCTGCAGAAAAGGGTGAACCATGGTGGTCCGGAAACCGCAGACAAACTTGTAGACCTGGTCGAAAGGTACCTAACAACAGAGAATTTGTCCTCTTCCACCAGAGACGCACAGACTTTCCACCCCAAGACCAGACTCTCTCTACCTATAGGTAAGACTGCATCAAGGGATGGGGGTGGAGAGAGGGACCAAGGAGCAACTAGAGGAATTATCGGGACTACTGCTAATGTTTGGCGAGAGCGGCCTGGAAGACCCATCCCACAGGAGAGGACCAGAAGGTTGATTTTTTACCGTTGCCGGGAAGAGGGACATGTAGCAGCGGTTTGCCCAGCGGGTGATGAACCCATGCAGTGTAACTTTCTGACAGAGAGACGACAATCCCTTTTTGCAACCACATGCACTGCAGTAAAGGGAAATGAGAAACCTTTATGTAGAATGTGCTTAGATGGTAAAGATGTTGTGGTATTGTTGGATTCAGGTAGCCTGGTCACTTTTTTTTTTTTAATCCATTTTTATTTATTTGTTTTTCTTATTTCATACATAAATATGCCTAATTGGCATCCGTTGCATTTCAATTGTCATAAATTGTACAACATTTTTTTATTCCTCTTATGATCCACTATACGTCTTTATATTTTTATATCCCACCCCCTCCCCCCCACCCCCCCTCTATCCTCTGCACTCTACATAGAGAATCTATCCATCACCAGTTTTGGTGGTGCGACACTCTCATCTCTCAACCAGGAGTACCAAATCTCCTAAAATTTACCTTATGTTTTCCTTCTTTTGTAGGCCAGGTGTTCTCTACCCAACAAGGAGTTAACATAAGCAATCCATTGCTTCCCTGTGGGGACCCCAGGGGCCATCCAATAACGTGCAACAAGTTTTCTTGCCAAATACAACAATCTTGTTATCATATAGTACTTTCCTTTTGTATACTCTCTAGGATCAATGGCCCCTAACAAATATACTAAGGGATCCAATGGGACTGGTACCTGTGCCACTCTAGTGATATACTGTGATATTTCCTCCCAATATCTGTGAAGCTTTGGGCATCTCCAAATCAAGTGTATGAAGTCCCCCTGCTGAACCTTACACTTTGGGCACATAGGGGTCTCCCGTCTTCCCCATCTGTGTAGTTGTGGCGCTGTTCTGTAGGCCCTATGTAAAATAAAAAGTTGCGACAATTTGTGCGATGCAGAAACAGACACCACCGGGACAGATTCAAGCGCCCTCTCCCACTGGTCTCCGTCTATTTCCCCGATGTCTTCCACCCACTTCCTGCGGCTTCTATGGGAGGCATGGCTCTGAATTGTTGCTAACAATCCCTCATATATTTTTGTTATCAGTCCTCTCCGAGCTTCTGCCTGAAGAACCGCCGTCATCAGGGGTGACGGTGGAGTCACCACCAGTGATCGTGTTTGTTGTTGTTTCTGTAGAGCATGCCGGAGCTGGAGATACTGATAGAAGCCCCGTGGGGCTAATTGGTATTCTCTACACAGTTGCTCGAAAGTTTTCAGTACCTCACCTTCATACAGCTGTGAAAAGAACCAAATTCCCCTCTTTTTCCAGGAGGTAAAGCCTACTAGATCCTGTAGCTCTGCATATCTAGGATTGTTCCATATTGGAGTGAATGGTAACACCCCTTCTGTCCCCACAGCTCCCCCCATACCCTTCTGAGGAGGGTTCCTGTGGGTGCTGCCTGTGGCATACTGGGCAAGCCCATCTCAAGATGGGAGACTACCTTTAATAAGGGAGCAGTACCAGTCACCAGGTTTCTATTTGGATCCTCTCTTTCTTCCAGTACCCATCCCGCCAGCTGTTGTATCTGGGAGGCTAAAAAGTACGTTTTGGGGTGAGGTACCGCTAGTCCCCCCCTATCTTTTCCGTATTGTAAAGTGGTTAAGCTAATCCTGGCTACCTTTTTCTTCCATATCAACTCCCGCATCTGGGTATCAATTCTTTTAAACCATTTATTTGCTATCCATACCAGTGAATTATGGAAGATATATAGGAGTTGTGGAGCCCACACCATTTTAATTAAGTTAGCTCTCCCTACCACTGATAGGGGGAGTTTGCACCAGCTGTCACTTTTCTCTCTTTGCTTTGTCAGTAGTGGACCCAGATTCAGCTTAAGATATTCAGCCGTATCCGGGGAAACCACCACCCCCAGATAGCAAAAACTACTTGATATGGTAATCTGCTTGGCTCCCACGGGTAACTGCTCCTTCAATGGATCTATGGGCATTAATATTGATTTGGACCAGTTTATATTGAACCCAGAGAAGCTTCCAAATTCTCCTATTATCTCCATTACTGTGCGCAGCGACGTTGCCATATCACCTAAATATATAAGTATATCATCTGCATATAAGGAAATTTTTTCCTCCCTCTGGCCCCTGCAAAACCCGACTACCTCTGATGTATTTCTAAGCAGTATCGCCAACGGCTCAACTGCCAGGGCGAACAGCAGTGGGGATAGCGGGCATCCCTGCCGGGTGCCTCTATGTAACTCAAATGGGAGTGAAAGGTTATTATTAACTCGGAGTCTGGCTCTAGGCTTGGAGTAGAGCACCTTTACCCATTTTATAAACCTATCTCCCAGTCCAAACCTAGTTAATATTTCCAAGAGGTCGTGCCACTCCACACTATCGAACGCTTTGGTAGCATCCAGTGACAGAATAGCCCTACCCCCTGGATTATCTACCGGCACCTGCAGATTCATATATAGTCTTCTTATATTATCGGCTGTTGACCGGTTAGGTATAAAACCAGACTGGTCTTGATGCACCAGCCTGTCTATAACCTGCGATAACCTTTTAGCCAGAACTAGCTAAAAGTTTAACATCCGTATTGAGTAACGAGATTGGACGGTATGAGTCTCGAGACAACTTATCTTTGCCTGGTTTAGGGAGTAATATAATTATGGCCTCCTGCATACTATCAGGTAGAGTTCCCTTTTCCTCTGCTTCAAATAATGCTTCCAGCAAGGGCTGCAGTATGACCTCTCCATATTGAGAGTATACCTCCACTGGTAGTCCATCTGGACCAGGGGATTTATGTTGCGCAGCCCCTTCCAGAGCTTCCTTCAGTTCTACCAGTGTGATAGGGAGATTTAACATCTCCCTATCCTCCTCAGCCAGTTGGGGGATAGGGCAGCCCTGCAAAAATGAGGCAATTTTTGGTCTTGGAGGAATATAACTCCCTATAAAACTCATAAAAGTCATCTAAGATATCAGAGCTAATAGTATGTGTCTCCCCGGACTCCACTCTTATAGCCAAAATGTTCGGGGAAAACCTTTGCTCCCTGGCTACCAGTGCTAAGATATGTCCCGTGTTTTCCCCTTCCTCAAATTGACTCTGTTGGTGGAAATACCTCCTCTTTTCCGCTGCTGACAACAGTACCGAGTTGTACAAAGATTGTGCCTCAACCCAGGAATCCTGGGTACTCTGAGAAGGATCTACTACCAACGCTTGTTCTCTGTTTTTCATTTCATCCCGGACTTTATCTTCCCATTCCCTAGAGCGAGTCTTAATGCCCGATATTTCCCTAATTAGGCACCCCCTCAAAAATGCTTTTAATGTATCCCATACCACCCCTGCATTTGCCGTACCCCTATTAATTTGCCAATACTCCTGTAGCTTGCCTACCGTCCCATCTGGAGATGGGAGTAAGGTCAGCCAAAATGGGTTTACTTTCCACAATGGGCGACCGGTTGCAACCGTAGCATCCAGTCTAACCCAAAATGGAGAGTGATCCGACAATAATCTTGGCTCATACGCCGAGTCCCTTACCCTTTGCATTAATATATCGTTACCAAGGCCCAGGTCTATTCGAGAAAGTCCGCCATGCGATGCCGAGTGACACGAGTAACATCTCTCGTCAGCGTGTCTCTCCCTCCACACATCACGGAGTCCTACTTCTGAGAGCAGCAGAGCAAACATAGTTTTTCCAACCATCTGACCTGATGCCTTAGGTATCAAAGACATTCTATCTAATCCCCGATCCAAAATGCTATTAAAGTCCCCCAATGCTAGTACAGGGGTATCTGGGTATAGAGCCATGAATTGTGCCAGCCTTCTCAGGGGTTCCGCTGAAAACGGGGGGGGAATATAGATTGCAGCAATAATACATGTTAACTTATTAAGTTTGCATAACAGGAGAACGTATCTGCCCTCTTCGTCCACTTGTTGTTGTATACATTCAAACAGAACATTTACAGACACCATTACACATTACACAGGTACTGCCTTGGATACTTGCATAAGTTCAGCCGGTGGGTAGAATCAGACCGCAGATGCGTCTCCTGTAGGCATATTATCTGAGGTTGCAGCCTATCAAAATATCTAAACATTGCGTTCCTTTTATCTCTGTTTCCTAAACCCCTGATATTCCATGTCATAAGTAATACTCCATTCTTTGTTACCTTATTCATTGAGACTTACAAAAACCAGTTATATTTACAGCTACTAAAACATCGAAAGGAATAAAAACAAAATTTCCCTCTGCTATGGTGTGAAAAAAACAATAAATCTGACTGTAATCATGTTTTTCGGTTAATACTCCTATACCATCTAGTGCGTGCATAACTCCTATCTCGCCACCTTACTGTTTCTAATTGTATTTGTAGATTAGTGTTTAGTGATTTCTCTTCCCCCCCTTCCTACCCCAACCCCCCACCCACCCCCCCCCTGGCCCATCTAGGCCTACCCTCTGGGTTGTACCTATGGCCGCACTACAACTCGCACTCCTCCACTCTTCTCTCACATGCCTCCCTTCATCCATCTCATCCATACCTGTTCGCTCTTTCCTTCTACCATACATCTATACTCCTTTTATATCTTTTCTCCCCCTCCCCCCCATTATAATCGACTTTAGTGCTTTCCGTGCCTCTTCTATGTTTCTTTTTGTGTTTATTCGGTTAATTTAAAGTGCATACCCATAATTTAATTCTAATTATTTTCCTACTTCCCCCAAACTTCCACACCATTCTATATTAGCAGCAGTTTTCTTAGACCCTCCATACTCTCGCCCTCATGCTATACTATACAAAACTATACATTCTGTGCATTTCGTGCATTTTTCATTGTAGCCAGAAAAAAAATAATTGTATGCTTCTACTAAATTGTGCAAGTTCTGTGCAAATTCTATGCATTGTGCATTTTGTGATAATAAAAAAAAAAAAAAGTGTTTTTCCTTTTTAGAGGTCTTTCTTGTTTTCTTCGAGCCACTTTTCCACACTCTTTGGGGTGTCAAAAAAATCTGGTACCATCTTTCGTCAATACTCGCAGACGTGCAGGATAGAGCAATGCATAGTCTAATTTATGTTGTTGAAGCTTTCGTTTGACAGGAATAAATTCTCCTCTTCGTCTCTGCAGGTCTGGGGAAAAATCCTGATAGAATGAGATTTTCGTCCCATTAAAAAAATATCCCCCTTCTCTCTGGCCTTCCGGAGCAAAGTCACTTTATCAATGTAATTAAACATTTTGATAAGTAGTGGCCTGGGATATTTACTTGCCGGTTGTGGTTTAAAGGGGGTTCGATGGGCCCGCTCGATTCCAAAAAATGTTGAGAAGGTTGTGACCCCAAAAACCTCCCTAAACCATCCCTCCAGGAATGCTATAGCATTAGCTCCTTCACTCTGTTCCGGCATGCCTAGTATCCTGATGTTGTTTCTGCGGTTTCTATTTTCTAATTCATCGATTTTTGCTGCGTGTTTATCCGTTTGTTTCTGCAATTCCATAATGACTTGTTTAAGGGGAGATAGGTCGTCTTCCACTGTGCTGAGTCTCTCCTCCAACACGGTCATTTTTTCCACTGTCTTGCTTACCCTGTCCCCCATTGAGAGCAGCTCGCCCTTAATGCCCTTTAGCTCGGCATCCAGACCCGTTATTGAGTCCCTACAGGCATTGATGGCTTGCAACAGATCCCTCAATGTAGGCTCCTCCTCCTCCCTTCCCTTGGGTGACCCCTCCACATTGGTCTTCACTGTCTTAGCCGGGGGGTTTGGTACTCATAATTTTAGTATTGAGCTTTGCAGCGTTGGATGGACTAACAGATACCCGGCCCCCGCCCTGGCTTCTCCGATCCACTGGCGCTCCCGCCTGGGCTGGTTGCTGGGGGTGAGTCCCCTTTGCTGGGGAAAGGTTGTTTCGGGCAAAGCGTTCCAGTTTTGCCGTCGCCGCAGCTGCGGCCTGACTTTTCGCCAACCGAGTGCTTTTAATCCCCTCCTGGGGTGGTTGTGCTGCGTGTGTCTTAGTAGAGCGGGTGCCTTGAGCTCCTTGACTACCTTCTTGGGTTAGATAATGCTGGGCTTGTTGCTCCTCTTCCTCACGCTTTTTAACCATATTAATCTCCCAGTTTATACTTTAATAAGCTTGCAGTCTCCTCTCCTGTTGTATCACCATGGTGTAATTGAATTTCAATGCTATTTAACAGTCCTTTATGGCTTACAGCAGGGGCCTCTTACCACCATACCATTTACTATTAATAGCTCCGGAAGAGAAAAAAAAAAAAAAAGAGGCAAAAAAAAAAAAAAAAAAAACGCATCTCCAAGGTATAGCACCAGTACTATGTACTATGTAGCAGTCCTTTACAGCTTTCAGCAGGCGCCTCTTGTCTCCGTGCCGTTTTCTTTTTGCTAATAAATAAGAAATACATAAAAAGGGGCAAAAAAAAAAAAATTAAAAAGGAGAGAGCAATAATTGGCCTGTAGCTGATTGGCCTACAATTAATGAAGGTGCTTCCCAAAACTATGGGTGCAAACATCCCAACCAGGGCTTATGTGGTAGACACTATCACATATGCAATTCATATGCTGCAGACCCTCTTGCTAGAAAATGATCTTAATGATCTTAGTGCTCAGGGATGATTGATAGCTGCCAGTTATACAGGATGCAGTGTTGATGCTGACTATTTTGCCTTTGATGTATGGTATGCAGCCAGCTGTTTATCAACATTTAATACTTTAATATTTGAATCAATATTTAATGCCAAGTGTGGTACTCCATGCAGTGCTCAAGAATGATCAATAATGATCCAGTGATCTCCTCATCCCCTTGCTGGGATCTTTACACTCCCTCGATCAGGTCTCATTTCTCAGTCCCTGCTGCAGAGAGACACAATGACCAGGAGATGTGCTCTCACTGTATACGAGATTTCGCGAGATCTCGCGGGATTTCGGCAGCTCCGTAGTTTTCGGGTATCTCCTGTGCACCCCTCGATCCTCCACTCAGTGAAGCCTGTTCCCGGTCTCCTCCAGCCCCAGAGCCACTCCACGATCCGGCCAGGCAGCCCAGCGCCCAGAGGCTGAGTAAAAATGTAAGTACGCTCCGGTCCTATAGTGCCTGTGTGCTTCTAAACCAGCCAGCCAGGGCCATCAGCAGTTGCAGCGCATGGTAGCATAGGGAGAGCATAGAGAAAGCTCAACAGGCTCAACATGCAGCGGCTGCAATAGTTCACAATAGTTCACATATTATGCTCGGACAGCCCAGACGACAAAGAATACACTGCTGCTCTATCGTGCACCACAATGCCTTAAGGTCCCCAAAGATCCAAGCAAGGGTCCGAGTTTGAGTGCATTATCTCTGCATGATTTTCAGCTAGGTAGGGGGGAAGGTGGAGGCTCTCACTCACTCACTCCAGCGCTCTCGCACTCACTCCCTCCTGCATCCGGCCACGCCCCCCAACCTGCCTGGTCACCTTAGTGAAAAGTGATCTAGTGGTGGGAACAACCTTGCATCCCTGGAAAATGGCTGTAGTTTGTGTACATGGGGACACTCGAGAATATCCGGTGACTACGGTTTCCTTTGAAACCTCCCTCGGTAAACAATCCCCTTGGACCCCAAAATAGCTTTGTTAACTTTAAAGCCAGAGAACATGTCACATGTTCATTTTAACCTGACAAAGCAGCTACTAACGGCAGCGAAACAAACCATGGCGAAAGCCTGGAAATCTCCAAATTTAAATATTAGTGAAACAATCGGCAGAATAAATACCGCTATGATATACGCCAAGATGTCTGCAATAGAATCGGACACGATCACCAGGTTTGAAGGAATATGGAAGCCCTGGATTGAACACGTAACGCAAAATTCTTATGATGGTGATGTACTGATGCCATGGTAGCCCAGCCATAGTACAAAAGACCTGTTTGATATTTTGAATATAGTAGAAAGATTCCCGATCTAGTCCTGCAGACCCCCTAACCTCACCCTCCCTATCCTTACCTCCCCCTTTCTTGAATTTTTCTCTCTTATTCATGTTTTCCTCACTATCAGCATTAAGATTATTGATACATTTCTGTTCGGTTTAATTGTTAAGCTCATACTGCTCAGGAATTCCTAGAGTCACAAGAGTGCCTGGACACCAGGACTATTGACTTAAGCATGAAACAATTACATCTCCAAAAGACAACATTTTGCATCAATGGATCTCTTTCCATCTTAGGAATGTTTATAGTGTTACATATACAGAAAGAGAATTGCAACTGGAGTAGATGCATTGTCATCCTTGTTTATTATACTTTAATCAAGACTAGGAATTTCTTTAAGTTTATAACAAATTTACTTGTAAAAGATTGTATAATTATCTTTCATAATACAAATAAAGACATTTTGACAAAGAAACTTCCCTCGGTAACTTGTGTCACCAGGTGGGTTTAGTTCCCAAACTGCCACATGACGCCATTGTGGGAAGAGATTTCCCAAAGTTCTGGGAACTCTGGGACTGCCCAGATTCCCCAGTAGGTGGTTCTTCTGAGCCTGAAACATCTACTCCAGAAACCTCTAACTGTGAGGATTCTCCTGAGTTTCCATTCTCAGTCTTAGCAGGGGAAACACCAGTCCCTAGGGAGGAGCCTGCTACCTCAGAAGAGGAACAGAGGCCGATAGGATTTGATGACCTCGAGGTGCGCAGAGAAAATTTCATCACTGAGCAATTGAGGGATCCCACATTGCTAAGAGCCCGGGAGAATGTAGTGAAGATAGATGGGGAGTTAGTTAACCCTGACAAGAGAGTTGCCCTCCCTTACTTCATTAATGAAAGGGACCTGTTATATCACGTGTCACAGAGGATAGAGGACACCATTGAGCAAATGGTAGTGCCTAAACCATACCGCAAGATGGTTTTGGAACTGGCCCATGGGCATATTCTTGGGGGACATTTGGGAGCAGAAAAAACCCGGGAGAGGATCACCCAGAGGTTTTATTGGCCTGGGATCACTAAGGAAGTGAAATTGTACTGCTCTTCCTGTCCAGTGTGTCAGATTACTGCACCCATGCCACATTTCCGCAGTCCGTTGGTACCCCTGCCCATTATCGAGGTCCCTTTTGAGAGGATCGCCATGGACTTGGTTGGCCCCTTACTGAAGTCCACTAGAGGGCACCAGCACATCTTGGTAATAATTGACTATGCCACCCGTTACCCAGAAGCGATTCCTCTCCAAAACACCTCTGCTAAAACCATTGCCAAAGAGTTATTTCAGGTTTTCAGTCGTGTGGGTCTTCCTAAGGAAGTCCTAACTGACCAGGGCACCCCGTTTATGTCTAGGGTGATCAAAGAACTTTGTAAACTCCTGAAAGTGACCCAATTACGTACATCAGTATATCACCCTCAAACAGACGGGTTAGTGGAAAGGTTTAATAAAACCTTAAAACAAATGTTGAGGAAGGTGGTGGATAAAGACGGAAAGAATTGGGATTATATGCTCCCTTATCTGATGTTTGCCATAAGAGAGGTTCCCCAATCGTCCACAGGGTTCTCTCCATTTGAGCTACTGTATGGGAGGCACGCCCGGGGGCCTACTGGACATTGCTAGGGAAACATGGGAGAGTGAGAGTTCCCCTCATCGAAGTGTGATTGAACATGTGGCCCAAATGCAAGATAGAATTGCCCAAGTGATGCCGATTGTGAAGGAACATTTAGCCCAAGCCCAATTGGCTCAACAAAGGATTTACAATCGTGGGGCCCAGGTCTGTTCCTTTGCACCTGGTGATAGGGTGTTGGTGCTGGTCCCCACGGTCGAAAGTAAATTCCTAGCCAAATGGCAGGGACACTTTGTTGGAGAAAATGGGACTGGTGAATTTTAAAATTAGCCAACCGGGAAGACGAAAACCTGAGCAGCTCTATCACGTGAACTTGCTGAAACCCTGGAAGGATAGAGAGTCCTTGGTCGCGAAGACTACCTGATTTTCTGCTCCATTTAACCTGGCTGTCCCTGAAGTTGGGCTAGCGGAGACTCTATCCAAAACTCAGTAACAGGAGGTTAAAGAATTTGTGCTCCGTAATAAGGAGACGTTTTCAGACCTGCCAGGTTGGGTCTCCGGAGTTGAACATGACATTATCACCACACCAGGGGATAAGGTCAAGTTGAAGCCTTATAGAATTCCAGAATCCCGGCGAGAGGCAATTCCCCAGGAAGTAAAAATTTTTTTTTGAGCTGGGGGTGATAGAAGAGGCAAATAGTGATTGGTCCAGTCCCATTGTCTTAGTGCCCAAACCAGATGGAAGTTGGCGGTTTTGTAATGACTTTCGCTGCCTGAATCAAATCACTAAGTTTGACACCTATCCTATGCCCCACATAGATGAACTGATTGATCGCCTAGGTACTGCCCGGTACATGACGACGTTAGACCTGACCAAGGGTTATTGGCAAATTCCTCTCTCAGAGTCGGCCAGGAAAAAAACAGCATTTGTAACTCCAGACGGTTCTTTCCAATATCGGAGGATGCCTTTTGGGTTACAGAATGCTCCCGCCACATTTCAACGCACCATGGCTAAGACCCATTGAGCCTATGCTGCTGCCTACCTCGATGACGTTGTCAGTGGCGTAGTGTGGGTTGTCAGCGCCCGGGGCAAGGTAAGTAATTTGCGCCCCCCTAATCCGCTGACTTTTCGCACGCCCCGAGTACATTCCCTTCCTACAATAGTACTGACTTGCCTGATTCCTATACTGACCAATACACTATACACTGACCTATCTTATTCCTATACTGACCCTTACACTAACCCACCTGATCAACCACTACACTACACACTGACCTACCCGATTCCCCACAGACTGCTACACAATACACACTGACCGCTACACAATAAACTACCCACTGACCGCTACACAATACACACACTGACCGCTAGACAATACACTACCCACAGACCACTACACAATACACAGACTGACCACTACACAATACACTACCCACAGACCACTACACAATACACACTGACACTACAGCATTGGTGCATTTTACTATAGAGGCATTGGTGGACTACAAGGTCCAGCATTTTACTATAGGAGGCTTTGGTGGACTACAAGGCCCAGCAGCTGGGCCTTGTAGGCCACTAATGCCTCAAAGTAAAATGCTGGGCCTTGTAGTCCACCAATGCCTCCTAAAGTAAAATGATGGGCCTTGTAGTCCACCAATGCCTCCTAAAGTAAAATTATGGGCCTTGTAGTCCACCAATGCCTCCTAAAGTAAAATTCTGGGCCTTGTAGTCCACCAAAGCCTCCGAAAGTAAAATGCTGGTCCTTGTAGTCCACCAAAGCCTCCTATAGTAAAATGCTGGGCCTTGTAGTCCACCAAAGCCTCCTATAGTAAAATGCTGGGCCTTGTAGTCCACCAAAGCCTCCTATAGTAAAATTCTGGGTCCCAGCATTTTACTATAGGAGGCACTGGTGGACTACAAGGCCCAGCATTTTACTATAGGAGGCACTGGTGGACTACATGGCCCAGCATTTTACTATAGGAGGCCTTGTAGTCCACCAATGCCTCCTAAAGTAAAATTCTGGGCCTTGTAGTCCACCAAAGCCTCCTAAAGTAAAATGCTGGTCCTTGTAGGCCACCAATGCCTCCTAAAGTAAAATGCTGGTCCTTGTAGGCCACCAATGCCTCCTAAAGTAAAATGCTGGGCCTTGTAGTCCACCAAAGCCTCCTAAAGTAAAATGCTGGTCCTTGTAGGCCACCAAAGCCTCCTAAAGTAAAATGATGTGCCTTGTAGTCCACCAAAGCCATCTTAAAGTAAAATGCTGGGCAGTGGGCACATGGACTTTCCGGCTCCGGCTGCTCCCTCCCTAGTCTCCCCAGCTGAGCGGAGTCCCAGCCTCAGCCTGTAGCAGAGGCAGAGTGTGCGCTGGGACAGGCAGCCTGCCCCAGGTCTTCCCCAGCGCACACTCTGCCTCTGCTAAACCATTCTCCCCCACCCCGGGCCGGCATCACGTCCCAGCGACACTTACTTGGCTGAGCGGGAGTCCCTGTAGGCGCCGCCTCCGCAGCGCGTGGTGTTATGCCAAACAGGGCATCCCCTGCATCCTTTCAGGCGTGCCCGTGCCGGCCGCTGGGAGGTACCGGCAGGGGGGGGGCTGTGCGCTCAGTGGAAGAGCCACTCACTCGGCGACGGCGCTCACTATAAATGCAGCAGAGCTGCCGGTCGCCGGCGCCCCCCCTCAGCTCAGCGCCTGGGGAAGACACACCCCCTGCCCCCCGGTTGTTACGCCACAGGACGTTGTCATCCACAGAGAGGATTGGGACTCACACTTACCAAAAGTTCAGGCTGTGTTGGATTCCATCTGGAAAGCCGGGTTTACAGCCAATCCAAAAAAATGTATCCTTGGGCTAGAAGAGGGGAAGTATCTGGGGTATACCATTGGAAGAGGTCTAATCAAGCCCCGAATAAACAAAGTTGAGGCTATTCAGGATTGGCCACGTCCGACCAACAAGAAACAGATTCGTGCATTTTTGGGGATCGCAGGATATTATTGCCGCTTTATCCCCCATTTTGCCTCACAGGCTGCTCCCCTGACCAATTTGACCAAAGGGAAGGAGTCTGTAATGACCAAATGGACTCCTGAAGCAGAAACACCTTTTCAGGCTTTAAAACAGGCCTTATGTAGTGAGCCAGTTTTAAATTCGCCTGTTTTTTTACGGGACTTTGTGGTCCAGACAGATGCGTCAAATGTGGGATTAGGAGCTGTACTGTCCCAGATTATCAAGGGGGAGGAACACCCTGTTATGTACCTCAGCCGAAAGTTGAAGGCCCATGAGGAGAATTATGCCACCATTGAGAAAGAGTGTTTGGCGGTGAAATGGGCTTTGGATTCTCTCCGGTACTACCTCGTAGGTAGACAGTTTGAACTGGTGACGGATCATGCCCCATTGAAGTGGATGGCACAGAACAAAGAGACCAATAGGAGAATAAATAGGTGGTTCCTTGCTTTCCAGGAATTTAGTTTTGTGGTAACGCATCGCCCCGGTGTAAAATGGGGAATGCAGATGGGTTGTCCCGAGTGCATGCCTGCCTGGCAACCTGTGTCCCAACCCTAGGGTTGAAACAAGAGGGAGGGGTATGTGACAGGAAGTCAGGTAAATCTGTGGGTGTTGTCACAGACGGGAGATACATTTCTGCCTTGTTTAGACAATATACCAATTATTATCAGGTGTCAGCTGCAGAAGCAGCCAGAAAGATTTAGGGCGTTGGAAAACTTCAGCTGTTCATAATGAGGCAATTAAGGCCTCTATAAATAATCCAGAGGATTACTACTGATTGCTGCATCCTGAGGCTTTTTGAGTGAAGGAGAGCAGTGAACAGAAATACTTCTGAAGAGGTGAGGTGCTGTTGATTTTTCTGTGTGATAAAAATCAAAAAGACTAGGCTGTGCCAGACTCCATAGATAGGTTCCTGTGTGGTGAAGGTAGACGCCCCAAGTGGCCAAGGTTTATTTTATGTTTGATTTTGTTTATGCTGTTTGGATGTTTGCACTTGTTTCCAGCAAGATGGAAGAATAAACTAAATTCCAAATAAACCAGTTTTAAACCGTCTTCGGCTGTTTCTCTGTATCGTTCCGTGTGCAGTGAACCCATCCAGGGGGTCACACACCCCTGCTACCGAGCTAACCCCTTACAGTACATCCATTTTAAAGGGGTTGTAAAGGAAATATATTTTTTTCATAATAAGCATCCCTTACCTGCAGACATTCCTCTTTTCACTTCCTCAGTGTTCGTTTTTGCTCAGAAGTTGCTCTATTTCTTCTCTGTTCTGTTCACTTCCTGCTTGTCTGATTTTACTGACCACTGTGAAGGGAGACTTTACTGCGGTGGTCAGTAACGTGCTCACCCCCTCCTGGGAACTACATCTGTGTGGCAGGATGCTCTCTACATATTTGAGACTTCAAGGAGGTGTGAATTACTGGGCGTGCCGCAATTCATACTGGGAAATGTAGTTCTTACATGAACGAGCGATGTAAACCAGGAAGTGAATGAGAGAACAGAAACTAGAACGCCGGAGGTGATATAGATGAAGGAATTTAATAGGTATTTACTTGTTTTTTAACAGAATCATTACACTATTCTGTCTGTCTACCTTGCAGACATTAATTTTAGGCAAAACATTTTTTCCTTTACAACTCCTTTAAGTCTAGATTTGCAAAGTTAGTAGAGAAATACCCCAACAGACTAAAGGCTGTAATTAAAACAAAAGGTGGTACAAAATATTGACACAAGGAGTTAATTGTTTTTCTGACATGATGGTATTATATCTTTAATGTGGATATTATAAGTTGCACTAGTAAATACAGCTGGATAAAACAACAACTGTGCCTGTCTTCAGTTTAGGCTGCTAAGCAACAAAATGTGATTATTTTAAAAGGGGTGATTCTTTTTTATACCCACTGTATATATAACTGTTGGGATGGTTGCCATTTTTGTTTAGCTTGCTGAATATGGAGTGGGGACACTTTGGATGCCTTCAGCAACCATTGTGCTCTACTGGGCTATTGGTGTATCCCTGCACCTTTAAAAAGATATGGACTCCTCCAGGTATATCTGCCCTTAATTTATCAATTGCTTTATATGCTTTAACATGAATAATCTCATAAATTAGACCCCTATCACACTGGGGTGTTTTTCAGGTGCTTTTGGGCTAAAAATAGCGCCTATAAAGCTCCTGAAAAATGCCTCACCCGCAGCCCCAGTGTGAAAGTCAGAGTGTTTTTCTGTTTGAATTTTTTTTTATGTTTTTATTAAGTGTATGCAAGAATACAAACAGGAGATCATTGACAAGAATACAGAGTTGAAGATATACAATTAGGAACAACCAATCATATTGAACAATAAGAAAAGGTAGCATGCATTTTATTGTGTCTGCGAGCTGCTCCGCTGCTCACCGCTCCCCATATGGGATCAAGCTGTGCAATGGGCTGATGGGACCCTTGGCCTAACACCTTAAACAGCAAAGAAAAAACTACTTGGTAAGAAAAAAAAAGAAGAAACATGTAAAAGGTGAGGCAAACAAACTATAACCACCTGTGAGGTCAACCTTATAAAGTCAGGTTGTGGTTGTCCAAGTCAATGTATCCTAACCAAATATATCAGAACATATAAAATCTCAAGACTATTACTGCACGGAATATTAAAGAATAGAAGAAGCGAATATTAATAGTTCTTGTATTCCAATAATAACCATTTGCAAACGTTTGCTTTTTGGATAAAAACAAGAATAGACAGAGGAGATCGAGCGACAAAGGAGAGATGGAAACAGCAGAAGAAAAGAGAAAAGAGGAGGGAAGGGAGCTGGAGGTGATGGCCACATGGATAAGAGATGGGGGCGAGGCGCCTAAGTGCACTCGGGGCCCAAGACCTTCTGTGAGAACTTGGGTCTAAAGTGAGACCCCAATGTAGCGATCCCAGGGGTCCCATATGCATTTAAATTTCTCCATGGAGTCAAGTAAGGTATTGGAAATCCTCTCCTGGGTCATAATCCACAAGATTCTTTGCTTAGTAGCAAGGAAGGAAACAGAAGGAGATTTCCAGGCCCGTGCCAATGTGATCTTGGCTCCAAGGAGAATAAAATCTGTTTTAATATTTTATTGTGGTTTCATAAGGCATAACAAAAGTCAAAATAATAGTACCATTCATATTTGTACAATACATTGAAAAGAATAAATTCCAAAAAATAAAAACAAGCAATTATAACTATACTTCTCTCATTAAGTACTTTATATAGAACTGAATGTAAGGCCCCGTACACACGGTCGATTTGGTCCGATGAAAATGAACCGAAGTTCATTTTCATCGGACCAAACCAACCGTGTGTATAGGCTATCGGTCTGGTTACCTTCGGTCCAAAATTTCTAAACATGCGTCAAAACCGAACCGATGGACCGCTGCCCCATCAGACCAAACCGATGGTTAGTACAGAAAAGCATTGGTTCAAAAGCCGATGCGTCGGGTTCAAAACCTGCGCATACTCAGACTAAATGAGGGGACGGGAGCGCTCGTTCTTGTAAACCTTGCATTCGTTTTTGAGATGGCACATTCTACATTTTTCAAAGTAGTGTTCCGTTTCTTGCTGAGCATTTGTTTCCTCGCTAGAATCAACACGTTGTTTAGCTGATGCTATTTAGCCAGCGTTCTCCCATACAGAATTATTTTGTTTTTTGCTTCTGATCTCCTTTTTTGGAATCATTTTTCCCTAGCCAGATCTCCAAAAGATTTATTTGTACTACACAATATTTTTTTGCTGTTTTGTGCGAAGTTATCACACCAATGTTTTATATACTTTATATTTGTTTTTTTTGTTTGTTTTTGAGTTTAGGCTGTTTTTTGATGCCAAGTTATCACACCAATGTTCCCCCCCCTCTTCAAGGAGTTTGTGTCCTTTGTTAATTACACATTGTATTTTTGAAATGTTTGATGGCTATTCACCAGAAAAACACAATAGACAAGGTTGTAACGTAAAATAAATTTCCATTTATTAATGAAAAAGGAAATAATAAAAAGAATGGAAGCACTCAACCAATTTACAACATACATATATCCACTTTATGGATACCAAAGGCACAGTCCACCATGATCAGGGAAAAAATAAACAACATCAGGGGTCACAATGTGCAACACATACCACAGAACTCAAAAGCAACAGCAAATGCCATAACAGACCCCAAGCTGTGGTACTACACAAAGCTTAGTTTTTTTTTAAATCACGCTGCTCCATCATGGCTTAAAACCGGCCGGCTAGTCAGAACGCACTTCACACAGATAGCACCCCCAAATCCAGCAATACCTGTAAAGATCGCACTGCACCCAGATACGAGCGGACGAGACGGCACTGCAAAGCAGAAACGACACGAAAGCCTGCACTGAATGGCATATACGATCCCACAAGCACACACTGAAGCCGAGAATACGATCTGAAAAAGCACGGAGACTGAAAAGCGCAAATTGGCTCTTACCAACCTTTCACTAACACGCGGTTACACGGAATTAGCAAAAGCGGACTCAAGGGCGGTAATGAAGGCTTTGGCCTACCCCTTTATAGTGACGTCGTACGTGGGTCACGTGTCAGCGGGCTGACCCCGATCGGAATTTGGACTGACAGTGTGTACGCATATCAGGCCGTTAGGCCATTTCAGAGGTGAACCTCTGAAAACGGACCGACGGGCCAGTCTCATCGGTTTGGTCCGACCGCGTGTACAAGGCCTTAGGAGTGTGCCACGTACATAGGGTCAGAATTTCCTATAAAAAAAGTCAGAGGGAATTTTTTTATTGGATGTTACGACTGTGTGTATGCCCGACGGACTTAGAAAGAGAACATGTTCTCTTTTTTTCCAACGGAAATATTTCTATCAAAAATTCTGTTCATCTGTATGGAATTCCGACGGTGAAAAAAACATGCCCGGAAACAATTTGACGCATGCTCGGAAGCATTGAACTTAATTTTTCTAGGCTTGTCGTAGTTTTGTACGTCACCGCGTCTTTGACTGTCGGAATTTGGTGTGTCCGTGTGTATGCAAGACAGCTTGAGATGAATTCCGTCAGAAAAACCCGTCAGAGTTTAAATAAAAACAATGGGCCAGATTCAGAGAGAACTTACGCCAACGTTTCTGTTGATACGCTGCGTAATTTCTAGGATGCGGCGTTGTATCTATGCTCCGTATTCTTGAAAGCAGATACGCCTGAATTCTGGCTCCATCCGACCGACGTAAGTCTACTACGCCGTCGTATCTTGGGTGCATATTTACGCTGGCCGCTAGGGGCGCTTCCATTGATTTACGCATTGAATATGTAAATGACCTAGATACGCCGATTCACGAACGTACTTGCGCCCGTCGCAGTAAGTTACGCCGTTTACGTAAGGCGTACGTCTGGCGTATAGTTATCCCTCTTAAAGCAGGGGTAAGTCATGTTAGGGTATGGACGTCGGAACAGCCGTTGGATTTTACGTTGTTTGCGTAAGTCGTACGTGAATGGGGCTGGGCGTAGGTTACGTTCACGTCGAAAGCATTGAGCCGACGTACCTTAGGGAGTATATGCGACGTGATTCTGAGAATGCGCCGTTCGTTCGGGAATTCATTTACATGGGGTCTAGGCTAATTTTAATACAACACGCCCACTACCTTCCTAATTTGAATTAGGCGGGCTTACGCCGGCCCATTTACGCTACACCAACGTAACTTAGGGAGCAAGTGCTTTGTGAATACTGCTCTTGCCTCTCAGAGTTACGTCGGTGTAGCGCATATGAGATGCTCTGAATCTGGCCCAATATGTATAAACATCAGCAAAATATCACAAAAATGTTTATGAAACTCTTAAAAACACTTGATCCAAGTACATGATCCATCAAATTAGACACATTATCAAAGTTATTTCACTGTCAAAATTATCTCACAGGGTCCAACCACTGTGCAAACATACTCATTTCCATCTCCAACCACCACAGAAGTAGAATGTTCATTTGGAAAGAATTTTGGCTTTTCAGGAGTTTATAAAACTGGAGAACCAAAGGGATTCCTGGCTGACAGGTGAATGTACACAAAGGGGCAGTGGTACTGTAAAAAAAAGTGTGGGGTCATCGACAAAATCTAAACTAGGCCCTCCAGATCTGGTATGGATTTTAAGGGGGACCCGATGCAACCCCCAAAAAAATTATAAGGGCTTTCCCAAATTAGATCTTTTTTTTTTTAATTCTTTATTTTATAAATTTTTCCTTTCTTTTTTATCCATACTTAGTTGCTTCATTTACAGATATATGTAGCTTCTATATACTATTACATAGATTAACAATATCTTATTACCCAAAAAAAAAAAAGGGAAAGGGGAACACTTCCCCGGTGTCCCCCTCTCCTCTCTCCCCTCCTCCCCCCTCAAAGGTCCCAGTCTCTATATCTTATGTATGGGGTCCAGATCAATCTATACTTCTCCTCTTGTTCTCTTAATCCCATGGTCAGATTCTTCATCTGTTGCATTTCTGATACTCTACTTAGCCATTGTTGTCTGGTAGGGGTAGCTGTGCTTTTCTAAAGAATTGGAATACATGCCCTTGCAGCGGTCAGTAAATGTCTAAGTAGGGATTTTTTAAACTTAGCCGTGGAAATTGGGAAGTCAAGTAGTAAATAGGTGGCAGGGTTTCGTCCTAGCTCCACGTCTGTAATTTCTTTTACCGTATCCGTAACCATTTTCCAAAATTCTTTTAACTTTGAACATGTCCAGAATACATGTAGCATAGTACCCTCCTCTTCTCCACACCGCCAACACTGATCTGATACTTCTGGAAATATCCGATTTAATGAGACGGGGGTTTTGTACCATCTAGTTAAGATCTTGTAACCTCCCTCCTGATATCTGGTAGCTAAGGAGGCTTTATGTGTAAAGTTAAAAAATTTTGTTTTCTGAGTCTCTGAAAATTCAATCTCCAACTCTCTTTCCCATGCTTGTATGAATGGTAATTCCTTCGGGGCTTCCAACTCCACCCATATACTATACATTAAAGAAAGACCATGTCTCAGCAACTCTCCCTTCAGACATATTTTCTCAAATCCAAATTAGATCTTAGGGGCCAGATTCACAGAAGAGATACGACGGCGTATCTCCTGATACGCCATCGTATCTCTGAGTGTATCTATGCGACTGATTCATAGAATCAGTTACGCATAGATAGCCCTAAGATCTGACAGGCGTACGGCTTCGTACGCCTTCGGATCTTAGGCTGCAATACTTCTGCCACCGCTGGGTGGAGTTTGCGTCGTTTTCCTGCGTCAGGTATGCAAATTAGCTTTTACGGCGATCCACGACGGTTTTCGCGTTCGTTGCGTCGTCGCTAGTAATTTATTCCCGTCTCAAAGTTAAGCCTGCTTTAACATGGCTTAAATTTAGATGAGCCATGTTAAAGTATGGTCGTCGTTCCCGGGTCGAATTTCAAATTTGTATTTTTTTTACGTAAGACGTCCGGGAATACGAAAGTACGTTACGCATGTCGCCGTTCAAAAAAATTACGTCACTTCGCGCAAAGCACGGCCGGAATTTCAAAACGGAGCATGCGCAGTACGTCCGGCACGGGAGCGCACCTAATTTAAATGGTACACGCCCCATTTGAATTAGGCGGGCTTGCGCCGGACGTCTTTACGATACACCGCTGTAAGTTTACACGCAAGTGCTTGGTGAATCAGGCACTTGCGCTGAAAACTTGCAGGGGTGTAACGTAAACACGATACGTTACGCCGCCGGAGTTTTCTGTGAATCTGGCCCTAAGGGTCTGGTGTAGATACCAAGGGGGAATCTTATGGAAACAAAACAAGAAAAAAGCATGACATCTCCCCAAATTCTATATCACTCTGCATGCACCCAGCTACCTGTTGTCCCATACCAGGCCATATGTCCTCATCATGGGGATGGAAGCTTGTCAGAATGGACCCATCTGACAAAGCACATTGTGTTCCATGATGATAAAAACAATGATCCAGTGGTTGCTTGGGTTTGCAAGTGGGGGTCCTATAGAAATCTAGAACCTCCTTTAAATACAGAAAAATGTCAATGATAATAAAACAGTCCCTTGAGTATTAGTCTAGAACTATTTTTTAACAATGGCTCCTATTGGCTCATCACTATTGAGGAACTGTTATAATGAAGTTAAGGGATAACATCTATAGATTAGTGTCAGAGGTTCTAATCAGCAAGTTGCTAAAAAATCTTCCACTGGTTTAGGATGGCTCCTGTTTTAAGAAAAAAATAATGATCTCTTCACCATAGGTGTTCAGCAGTCTACAGTATTGTCACCGAATGGTAATTTGGTGAGGGTGCAAAATTATAGTAGGTCTACTTAAACATGATGAGGAGGAGCAAAACTATTATTTCTTCTGTGTACGACCAATTTTTTCATCCCCAGTCAGTCTTACATTACTTTCTCTACATATAAAACATTTCAGAAAACTGATATTGTGCTGTCACATCTGCCAAATTAGATTCCTAATGCCCTGTACACACGATCGGTCAATCCGATGAAAACGGTCTGATGGATTTTTCCATCAGTTATCGGATGAAGCTGACTGATGGTCAGTCGTGCCTACACACCATCGGTTAAAAAAAACGATTGTGTCAGAACGCGGTGGCGTAAAACACAACGTGCTGAAGAAAATGAAGTTCAATGCTTCCAAGCATGCGTCGACTTGATTCTGAGCATGCTTGGATTTTTAACTGATGGACGTGCCTGCAGACGATCGGTTTTTATCTATCGATTAGTTATCCATCAGATAATTTTAAAGCAAGTTCCATTTTTTTTAACCGATGGATAAATAACAGATGGGGCCCACACACGATCGGTTTGGTCTGATGAAAACGGTCCATCAGAACATTTTCATCAGCCAAACTGATCACGTGTACGCGGCATCATAGTTTAAAGAAATGTGTATTACATTTTTTTTTATATTGTACATACTTTGTGAGAGTCATCCTGAATAATCAGGTAAATCTTGTTGTGATCCCAATCTCATCCCTGAGAACGTTCTTCCGTACATGTAAAGCCACTTTGTACATTTTACAATATAAAACCTTGAGTTTTGTTTTGAGTGTTTTGGAGGCCATATTAACATGAATCAGTGTATAATCTGGGAGCAGAGATTGATTTAAACCAAGCAAGAATTATTAAAAGGGTTTATAGCATGTTTGTTGGCAGTAATCATAGACCCCAGAATGTATTATATTTTCCTTTTTGCATAAGATCTTCAGAGTACAGTGACTTCTGAATAGTGCTGAAGGCCTAGACTATGCTATTGACAATTCACATTTATAAAGGGTTATTGTCCGTAACTTCACATTAACAGTTTGCTTCAAGGACTTCTGTTAAACAATTACAGAACAGAAATGTTGATTTGTTGTAAAAAAAATGGACTCAATACCTCTGAAATGCTGGGGGTTTTGTGAATTTTTAGAGTCTTCAGAAGTGATATATTTAATACCATTTTAATACTTTCTAAATATCATTATAAATCATTTTACTATAGACATGGCTTTAGTTATATACAGTTATGTATAACACAGTCAAATTAAAGGATTAGTAACAGCCAAATGAAATTGTTTTTCTAATAGTACCGCTTTAATAGCAAGGATATAATAAGGTTGTCGGCCTATGCTACATCTGTGATTATTTGTGAAAGAGTACTGATCTTTGATCTCTATGATGGGATTCATTACACAAAATAGGAACCTTGTGCAATTATTTGCGGCTAAAAACTCCTGTGTACAGTAGATTACACCATAGGGTGCATAGTCAGGCATGACTCAATTTTGGCTGAATAAAACTTTTTTACGTGGAGTGACATTGCCATTGTGCGTTCTACGTGGAACATTTAGACATATTATAGCTGTCAAATTTGCAGTTAAAGACACCAAGTGATGTGTATTTTAGGTCTAAATAAAATACACATGTAAAGAGGGATGGTAGTTAATTAGGTTAAGCTGGCCATGGACGGCTCAAAATTTTACATATTCCTATTGAATCAGCCAAAATATGAGTTACAGGAGTCCCTGTAGGTATCACCCAGATTGACCAAAATCAACTGAGCTTGGTTAAAAAAATATTCTGCTGAATAGCGACTGCATCCTACCAGATTACCATCCTGGTATTTTGGAAGCAGTGGGTGCTGCTGCTGACTGAATACAATAGGCATAAATGGAGATTCAACAATATTTTTTGTTCAACCTACAGGATAAATAAAATAAATCTAGCCATGTATAGTCAGTTAGTTATGTATGTACACTTAACCGCATGCCAACCGTAGAGTTTACATGTACGGTGGCAAGGCGGCTCTGCAAAACAGGATCATGTACTTAGTACGTGATCCTGCACTTCCAGATCTAGGGAGTGCAAGTGCGCTGCCGGAGACCTGCTCCCGCTGTGATTATACACAACAGGAGCTGATCTCTGGGTACCGTGGACTAGATGTCCGCTGGCACCCACCGATCATTAGGCAGAGCACCAGAATGGCACCCTGCCTGTGTAAACAAGGCAAATTTCCATTCTATCAGTAAGGAAGGCATTGATCCTGTGTTCCTGCTAAGCAGGAACATGGATCTATACCTTCCCCTAGTAAAAGCACCTCCCCCACAGTACACAAGCACTGGTTAGGCACACAGTTAACCCTTTGATCACGCATGATGTTAACCCCTTCCCAGCCAGTGTCATTAGTACAGTGTCACTGTCCCCAAAAAGTGTCAGTTAGTGTCCGATTTGTCTGCCGCAATATCGCAGTCCCACTATAAGTCGCTGATCACTGCCGTTACTAGTAAAAAATAAAAAAAATATATATATAAACATGTAGCGGGTGTCTCACTCTATAACCCGTGACCCCGCCAAGCTGGCTGCCGTGATGTACACAAGCTTTCCGGCCTGAAAGAGGGAGAGAGCTACCTGTCACATCTGCATGGGCTTTTTCACCACCTCCTTCTCCCTGTTTCACTGACTTACTGAATCTTTTGTAATGCGAGCTGACTCACATAGAGCTGTTCACCTTGCAGCCTCTCTTGTGGTCCTATTGGCAGGAGTAAAAAAAGTCAACTAAAGAAGCAGTTACGGGAGTCAATCCGAGGGACTTTAACAAGCTGCAGGAAGCAGCTGCAAAGGACTCTGGAGAATGAAGTTCCAGCACAGTGCGGCCTCATAGCCTTGTATAGTGGCTGAAACTAGTAAGACCAGCATTCTCTGTGGGAGGAAATTAAAAGACTTCATTTTAATTCCCGAAGAGATTCTAAGTGACCATGAGGCAGTGAAAGAGATCAGACCCAAAGGAGAGATGCTGTCTCTCAGATGATCTCCCTGTGCGATTCAGGCCTCCACCTCCAGTCGGAACATCCTGCCTGAGAGAGGAGGATTCCAGGTGCATATCCAGGCACACCTGTACTGACTGGGAAATGTTCCAGTGTTAGGCGATTAGTCGGGTCACCAGGAAATCCTGCTGTCCCAGGACGTTCGTTTGGGCCTTGACCACAGGATTTGGTGAGGGCATTTTGCCCATCTGCAGGGAACAGAGACAATACACCATAGGAGGAGTATGAACACTGTATACAGACATCATTGCTGGTAGTCATCTTGCTAACACTTGTAGTGCCACAGGGTTAAGGGATAAGGCTATCCATTTCTTGGACACTGTATACAGACATCACTGTCCTCTCACCTTGCTGAGGAGGATCCTGCCTGTTTCACTTGATAATCTGAGCCAATTGTGTTGTTTGGGCCCGCTATACAGGTGTTTAAGTGCACCAACAAGAGAGGCTAGCTGAAGACACCAAATCGTATCTTTTCTTCAAAAGAACTGAATCTACTAGTGCCATACGGATCCGCACACACATATTCAGGGCTCTGCATATGCATTGGGTGTGTGGAACACTTTATTTGGTAAGTTAAGTCATTACTTGTTGAATAAGTGTTTAAAGTTGGGCCTGTGGTGTCAGGGCACAGAAGAGAGAGGCCTGACACAAATAGAGTCATTCCTCTGCTCTCCCCCTGCCTGGACTCATAGAGCCAATCTGAGTAAAGGTAACCAATCTGTCATATTGTGCTTTATTTATCTATAAAGTGTGCCTCTGTTCGTGTGGACATTTTCAGGTTTGGAATCCCTTGAAAGCAGCTTGAATATAGGATTGAGAGCTATATTGCTCTGAAATCTCAGTTATTGCTCTCTATTTCCTTATTTGAATATATATATATTGTTACTGTCTGTTATTCTTACACGGAAATATTGCAGTAAAGACAATTTCTGTGTTTTATCATAACTTTTCTCTTTGGTCATTGCACTTACACTATTGCTAGGTGTGCCAGAGGGGGCTGAGGCTGTAATTAGGGTTGAGAGGCAGAGTAACAGACTGAAAACAAAACAAAAAAAATAAAGAAAATAAAAAAGAGACAATCAGCTGCACACCCTGAAGAGTTAACTACATATTTTATTGAAGCTATAAGCTATATCAAAAACATATATAAGGCATAAAAAACTGGTCCCCTATATATAATAGGTAACCTACCCAGATCATTCCCCATTAGAAAAACCCCTGTGACAGCATGTTCTGGTAACTAAATAAGCTCAATTCCCCCACAGGAGGATTGAGACACATAAATAGCACACCCACCCAGCGCTGTATCCTGGCCTAGGCCAACAAGGCCTAGGCCTAGGGCAGCACTTTGCAGGGGGGGCAGCACAGAAAGAGTCCCCACCGGCTTGTGCTACACTGTTAGTGTAGTGCCAGTCTTATGGGCCGGACTGGGCTGAGAGGCAAATTAGTACAGCGCCCCCATAAAGCGGGCGCACTGCTTCCAGTATGCGGGTGGCCGGAATTCCGCAACTGTGTGTGTGGGGGGGGGGCTGCTTCTAATTTTGACTGTCCTATCATCCTGGACCACAAACCTTCCTCACCATGCTGTATGTTTCTGCTGCACCATTGGCATGGTTATATCTTCTTAGGCCTCGTACACACAACCGTTTTCCTCCACAAAATCCATCAAGAAAAATGCAGGCAGAGCTTTTTTGCAGAGGAAAACGGTCATGTGTATGTTTTTCGTCGAGAAAACTGTCGTGGATCTCGACGTGAAAAAATTAGAACATACTCTCTTTTTTCTCGTCGGGAGTCTCAATTTCTGTCTCTTGTCGGGCTGGTTTACGACGAGAAACACGTTTGTGTGTATGCTTAGTAAACCGCGCATGCTCAGAATAAAGTATGAGGCAAGCCTAACAAGGAACTCGTCGAGGAATACGACGTTTCATTTACGACGATATTCTCGTTCGTGTGTACGAGGCCTGAGTCCACTCCATAAAATTATCAGAAATTTGTGCTTAAATGAGAACTATAGGCAACACTTTTGTTTGGAGGATTATAGCCCCTGTCAGCTTATTTTTTACCATCCCTGTCCCATTGCAGAGATTTCCCTTCACTTCCTGCCCCATAGCCAAACAGGAAGTGAGAGGAAATCTATGCAAATTAAGGGAATCCATTGCCTCCCCAGGCCCTCAGAACTAGTGTCCCCACTTGAAAAGTGGGGCAGGTCTAGGGATTAGGGCGGGTCTTAAACAGAAAGGGGTGGACCATATTTAAATTAGGGGGTACACGAGTTTAGTCAGGTCTAGGGCAGCACAAAACCTAAATACACCACTGCACCCACCCTCCCACAAATCACAGACAAGCCCCCTATATAGAGCTAAGTTACTAAAATAAGTAATAAGAGTAACAGACTGAACATACAAAAGCAGCTCCTTTGGGAGGTATCGCTACAAATATATCCCATAGTTTGTAGACCCTATAACTTTTAAAACAATCCAATAAATATACGCTTATTGGGATTTGTTTTACCAAAAATATGTAGCTGAATCCATATTGGCCAAAATTGATGAAGAAATTTGATTTATTTTACATTTTTTTATAGGATATGTTTTATAGCGGAAAGTTAAAAGAATAGTGGGCCATATTCTCAGTGAAGTTACGATGGAGTAAGTCAGATACTCCATCGTAACTCCCTTTTTTGGCCAGTGTATCTATGCTCCTGATTCTCAGAATCATTTTTGCATAGATACACTTAAGATCCGCCATCTGTAAGTCACTTACACTGGCGGATCTTAAATGCAATGACGCCGGCCGCCGCTAGATGGCATTTACTTGAAGGAGTCATTTGCATATGCAAATGATCCTTCTACGCCGATTCCCGAACGAGTTCGCGTCGCGTAACCGTCGCTAACGTAGTTTGCGTAAGCGGAAATTTAGTCCTGCTATATGGAGGATTAAATTTCCGCAAGTCTCGCGTAGGCCATGTTACGGATGGCGTCGGGTCCCCGTCGTGTATTTTCGTCGAGTACGTCGTTTACGTAAGTCGTTCTTGAATACGACTTTACGTCAATGACGCACACGTCGGCGTCATTGACGTTTTCCGCCGAGAACTGGAGCATGCGCACTGGACTTTTTGCAGCCCGGCGCATGCCCAGTTCTTTCGCATCGGGGGCGCGCTTCATTTGAATAGAAGACGCCCCCTTGGAGATCCGCCAGGCTACGCCGGGACACTTACACTCCGCTGTCCCAACTTATGGAGCAAGTGTTTGGGGAATACAACACCTGCTCCAGTAAGTTGGGACAGCGTAAGTGCCCTAAGCGCAGCAGGCGGATATTTTTCGAGAATATGGCCCAATGTTTTTTTGCTAAATTGCTGGACCTTTCTTTATAGCGCAAAACCCCCCAAAAAACACAGAGGTGATCAAATACCACCAAAAGCAATATCTATTTGTGGGAAGGACATAGATCACCAGTAATAAAGTGAGAATTATTTTCAGATTTACAGCAGTATAGGGTGAGTATGGGGTTTTGGCTAGCAGGCTCCTTCTAAGTGGTCTCTATTCTTGGGGCCATATCATACCTTTGTTTGATGTGTAGCTGGCCACAGTGATGGGAAATCCAACATTTTATATTTGTCACCAAAACAGAATTAGAAGTAAAATCTTCCAGCGGATACACCTATTCTGGCCACAACTAATCAAAGTGATTAAATAAAAATAATAAAAATGATTAAAGCTTAATACCCATCTCTCAATAGCTCCTCTTAATACTTATCAAACAATGGTTCATACTTGTGTTAAAAAGTATCCTGTTCTCTTCACACCAATAACCATGCCAACGTTACTTAAATCACCTTTCTGCTCCTTTCTGATGCTCAGTTTGAACTTCAGCAAGTCCACTTTAATTAATGCATTGATTTGCTGCCATGTGATTGGCTAATTAGTAATTTGTTACCAAGCAATTGAACAGGTGTACTTAATAAAGTGGCCGATATGTGTATAATTATATATATATATTTATATATATAACATAGCCACTTTAAGGGGGTAGATTTCACCATAAAATAGAGAGAGTTTATACCAATTCACTACTCTTTAAAAGCTAAAAAAAAATGGACTTTAGATTTTGTCTTTAAACACATCTGTGGCCAATAAATCAAATTCCTGTAAAAAACAGAGGTCTATGGAAGAGGTTCTTTACAGTAACAGTGACAACTGATATTCATAATACATAACACTGCAGAATGCTAATCTTGTTTCTAATATTTCTATTGGAATTGGTAAGATTGTTTCCCCCATTAGAAAATTGGAACATGTTTTTAACCATTTTTCTGCCAACCCCCGTTCTCCAATTTTGACCTCAGGGGGCCAGACCATTTTGCTTTTTTTCACATTTTTATAATTTTTTCTGCGCAAATCATGCATTTTACAAATGCAGAGGACTGGTAGAATTAAAATATGGTTTTGTTGGTTCTGTGATAGTTGGTTTATTAAAAAGATATGCTCGCTAAAAATACTGTACATTAAATCCATTGTTAGCACATAAAACACATTGCTAATAAAACCAAATAATAAAACTGTACTAAAGTGGTTGTAAACCCCATTCATGAAAGTTGAACTAAGCACATATATCTGTAGTGTTTACTTATATCTCTTCAAAGCTCTAAGTGTTGTTTCTCTCTGGTGATTCGTTCCTTTGTTATCAGCATGCATAATTTCTGACAAGCTCTCTAAAATAACAGTAGTTGAAAATTTGTGTAGGAGAGGGAGCTTAGTGGGAGGTAAGCAGAGAGCTTGTAGATTGAGAGTACAGCTCTGCATGTTCCTTCGTTCCTCTGCCTATGTGGAGGGAGGGTTGTGTCCCTTTCCTCCAATCAGCTCACACAGTGTAAGCTAATTCTCCCCACCCAGCCCTATGTGCTGCTGAAAGAGGAAGGCATTTTTTTAACACAATCTGCACTTTCTGAAGAGTGTAGAAAGCTGAAGACAGCAGATATACAATTAAAACTTAAAGAGTAAGTAAACTCTCCCACTCTGATGCTTCTTTTCATTTAGTCCATTATATTAAGTAATTATCAATCTATAGACACTGTATTCCAGCCCAAATCGGATATTACTTACTGTTTAAAGAAACTTTTAAAAAGCTTGTTTCCAGGGTAAGGCAGTGCCATCTTAAGTATTGTTTTCTGAGTCCCCAGTAGAGTGTATTTCTGCCCTTACATTGATCAGTTCCTCTACTGTTAACCAAGCCTCCTTCTCAATCAAATTAAACAAGCTGACTTGTTTAATTTCATAGTATTTACTTGTGCCGATTATCTAGTGTTTGCCTATGTCAGTCTTACCAGCTTCAGCTGATAAGTCTGCAGTAATGCAGTCCGATGCCCAGGTTTACACTCCATGTGATATCACATGGTCACATGGGGTGTAGGAGGAAGGAGTGATTATGCAATCTTGTGGGATTTCACTGTTGTGCCGTAGGAAGTCCTGATAACAGACAGACAAGCAAACACAGTGTGCTGTAAATCAGGGGAGATCTGGGCATGCTCCAGTGACGTCATTCTAAAGAACAAAAAAGATTACAACAATAATAAGCAAGTAATGATATATCTACAAGCAGTGTTCATTATGTTTTTTATGCTGATTTACATGGGATAAAGTTGTGGGGGAGGGTTTACAACCACTTTAAGTAGGGTGATTTGTTTCATCTCTGTGTATCACCTGAGGCTGTTCACTTTACTGGGTTAATGTTAGTGTTTACAACCACTTTAAGTTAATAAATTATAAATAGTAAATTTCAAATGTTGGCTTTTTGTGAAATGGTGAAATTCTAATGTGCACAAAATCATAAAAAGCAACAAACAGGTTGGTTTACATCTATGCCTTATGGTATTGCCCAATCTGCAGTGCTGTGTGTGTGTGTAGCATTAGTATTCATTTTAATAAAATGATCCAGGCATACATTTTATTGCAATGCAGAAAGTTTCAATGCATTGCAAAAAGCTGCTGCACATTACTTACTTACTGAAAGAATGCAATTTGAAAAAAAAAAAAATTTAAATAATAAAACAAATCTAGCATTGAAATGTGCATATGTGTGCATGTGTGTGTGTTTGAAGAGGGGGGTATGGTGTTAAGTCCAGGTTTACATCTATTCACTGCAGTAAAGCACGCACATTGATACACAATTTTATGTGTGGATCAATTCACAAAAATTGCACTAAAAACATGCATACAATTTTTTTTAATGCAGTGCAGCATAACCATAAGTTACCATGCATTGTGGTGGGCTACAATGCATGTGTGTTAGCAAGGTGTGTTGAGATACCATTAATAATGAATGGCAACATAATATATCAACAAGAGCAACACACAATGTTGTGCTTTTCAGCAGCGTGATTAATGTTGTGTCTTTTTTTTACTTCTGGGGTTTTTAGGGGTTTTAAAGAAATATCAGAAGTGTGAACAAGCTCCTGATATTTCAGTTTTGAAAAAGAGATTGAGAATACAGAGTCCTTAATCTCCCAATCCTTCGCTGTTACAGCTGCACTCACTAACGTTGAACAAAAGGTGTTCGGTCGAGAGCGTTTACTTTTCATTTACAAAACTAAAGGTGGTCATAGATCGATCGAAATTCAGCCAGTTGAGCAGGGAAAGGCCAAATTTGAATTCATATGTGGCCATTGCAGTTTAACAGAAGACGATCTACTGATTTACTTGGGTTCAACCACCGTGCAGCCAATGGCTGCAATACTGATCTATGTATTCTGACAGTGGGGGAGTCTACCTGCAGTCAGAATAAAATAGTGCAGTGGTGAAGGTTCTTCCGTCCTGTGTGGATAGGGAAATGGGCTCAGTTTTTTTCATTCAACTCTGACTGAAAAAATGGCCAGCTTAAGAGATAGTAAGGCTAGTATAAGTGATAGTAAACATGGCCATTCATATTTCTTTTTGAATGAACACAGGGGTGATCAACACTTAACCTTGGTGTTCATTCAAGACAGACAATTGATCATAGCTGTTCATTTAATCAGCACAGTCGGTTGGACCAACCTTGATGAGCCTATAGCTTATACTGAGGAATGCAGTCAATGTAAGGTCGGTTTGGTCCGATGAGAATGAACCGAAGTTCATTTTCATCGGACCAAACCGACCGTGTGTATAGGCTATCGGTCTGTTTTCCTTCGGTCCACAATTTTAAAACATGCTTCAAAACCGAACCGATGGACCGCTGCCCCATCGGACCAAACCGATGGTTAGTACAGAAAAGCATCGGTTCAAAACCTGCGCATGCTCAGAATCAAGTCGACGCATGCTTGGAAGCATTGAACCTCGTTTTATTCAGCACGTAGTGTGTTTGACGTCACCGCGTTCTGACCCGATCGGACTTTGGACTGACGGTGTGTACACATATCAGGCTGTACGGCCACTTCAGAGGCGAACTGATGAAAATGGTCCGTCAGATCATTCTCAACGGTTTTGTCCGACCGTGTGTACAAGGCCTCAGGGATAATCAGCTAGCCAGCTGCAAGCGGTTCTGTTTTGCCCTATTCCTTATGTCGATAGTAGCAAAATGGTTTGTTTTTGCCTTTCTCTGGACAAGATGAATGTATTTATTTTTGTTTTTTTTGGTTGAACTTGATGAACATGTGTCTTTTTTTCAACCTGACTAACATTGTAACTATTCCTCACATTCAAGTTATGAAAAGGTTTTTGCTTTGAACATGTAACATGTATAACAATCCTTTGTAGCATACAAAGTCACCTTACAGAACACCACTAGTTATTTAAATAGACATCTTTCTTTAATCCGGGTGCTTAATTTATTTCAATAAACTTAATTAATAGAAATATGCACTCCAGCTGTCTTAGTGCATCAGGTGCCGGAAATGGAAGAAAGGATGGCTATAATTAATATAGCAAACACCATGTCATGTGTGTCCAGGTTTTTCCTTTTAAACCTTAAAACCGTCAACATGCAAACTCTAGACTCTGCTTTTCAAAGACACCAAAAAAGTATTCATAGCATTGAAATATTCTTTCACATCAATAAGTAAATACTTAAAAATTTAAAATTCTGTTTTGTGTTGCTTTGCTACAGCTACAATTGTACATTTGCAACCCCGTACAGCTCATAATGGATCCATAAATTATAGGAGTATTCTGAAGCTATTTTAATAATTAAAAAATCTTTTACTTTTTTCAACTGGCAAACAAGTATTACAGTAAATAGTTTTCCATCCTCATCTAACATGACATCTAACCAATACAGGCATCACAAAATTAATAATTTATGGAAAATATTTATTTAAAGAGCTGTAATTTACCTTGCATTTACCATATGTCATTCATCCAAGTATCAATATAAAATATTCATTAGAAAAACTCATTAAATCAAACTTCTATACAATGAGGCGGTAGGCCAAAAAAAAAAGAAAAAATCAATCAGGACATTCCAAAGCTTTAAGTTGTTACTAGTGAGCATTGCAAATACTTTCTAACTACCAAATTATGAATGTTTGCTCTGCCAGAGGAACTAGCATCTATCCTCAAAGGACAGTAAATGTTTTTTCCTTCATTTGTTTTAATTTTAGTCAAGAAATCAAGTGACAGTACAAAAGATCTATTTTCCAAATGATGAAATAAAGCGGATATAATAATTAATGAGAAATCTATAGTTAATCTGAAGGGCTAAAGAACTGGGCTTGTATAATGGTCAACTTTGGCATGGCGTAACTCTTTGTAATTGGTCATGAGTGACAGCAGATACTGCAGAAAAGCAATCAGTAAACATTAGCAAAACGCCCATAGCATCTAGATCAAGATATATACATTAGAGCTCTAAATGAAGTAACATTGGGTGGTAATTAGTATATGAAATGTCAATAAGCAGATTCATCAAGATTGTTTTCCAGTAAGTTTAATCAGTATATTTTTTGTCTCTGTGCTTTCTGTATGCAAACACTGCTTTGAAGTTAAATAAATTAAGAAATATGCAAAGCATAAAGCATTTATAGTTTTATGTTTACTATAGATTTTTTTTTTTTACCTGGACAGAAAATACTGAAATTTGTTTTTCCTATCCTTATAAACAACACCTAAAAAACTGTCTTTTATTCTTCATATTAAACAGATAATCCAGTTATTTACTGAAAAATGTAATTAATAATTCTTCTTTTGCTTTGTCTTAATAAATTACACCCAATGGGCCAGATTCATAAAAGAGATACGACGGCGTATCTCCTGATACGCCATCGTATCTCTGAGATACGACTGTCGTATCTATGCGCCTGATTCATAGAATCAGGTTACGCATAGACCTCCCTAAGATCCGACAGGTGTAAGTGACTTACACCGTCGGATCTTAGGCTGCAATTCTAGGCCGGCCGCTAGGTGTCGATTCCATTGCGGTCGGCGTAGAATATGCAAATGACTAGTTACGCCGATTCACGAACGTACGCTTTGCCCGTCGCTGTAAATTTACGTTGTTTCCGTAGAGATACGCAGCGTAAAACTAAACCTGCCCTTTAGGTGGTCTAGCCAATGTTAGGTATGGCCGTCGTTCCCGCTTCGAAATTTGAAATTTCACGTCGTTTGCGTAAGTCGTCCGTGAATGGCGCTGGACGCCATTTACGTTAACGTCGAAACCAATGACGTCCTTGCGACGTCATTTAGCGCAATGCATGTCGGAAAATTTTAGGGACGGAGCATGCGCAGTACGTTCGGCGCGGGAACGCGCCTAATTAAAATGGTCCCCGCCCCATTTGAATTAGGCGGGCTTGCGCCAGGCGGATTTACGCTACGCCGCCGCAACTTTACAGGCAAGTGCTTTGTGAATCAAGCACTTGCCCGTAAAACTTGCGGTGGTGTAACGTAAATGTAATATGTTACGCCGCCACAGAGTAAGCCGATTCTACCTGAATCTGGCCCAATGTTTTTTTTTTTTCTCACAAGAAAGTTATGGGGACATTATAAAACTCAAACAAGCTTAATGCATCTATGAAGTATAGTGAGCTCAATCGGGTTACCACATACAGTTTGTGTAATAATAAATGCATAAAAAATTCTATATTACAGAAAAAAAATCCTTAAATACCTTAAAATTTGATGTTATTATTCACATGACTTGAATTTACTTTATCATCCTCTTTTGAAGGGTAATGGGACAGGGGGCATGGTCCTTCACTAAGCATCTACTGAGAATAGTGATGTATCATTTGATGGGAAAACAATGTTTCCCATTGTCTTTTGCTGTTGATCTTTTCAGCATGAACTGTGCATATTCAATTGATTTTCACGTTGTGACTCTTGGGTGGAGATGCTGTCATTCATTCAAATGGTGTGTTAGCATGTGTTGCCCCAGGTTGACTACAGTAGTGCAGGTGCGTCCTGTTGTACCTAATCCTGGTATGAAGTGTGCATGTCTGTCAATACTAACATGGGAATTGCAGACATGTTTAGTTGTGACAAGAAAAGGTAGGACCTGGTCTTAGTGGGGAAAACTGACAGGATCCCCAGATGTTTTAAGCATTAAATATTAATTTTATGAGGGAGAAATTAATTCAACAAAGGCAAATGTTGTTTTATGTTGACATACACTTTAAGACAGGACCATTTTGTTTTTTCTTATTCTTTCAAATTATTTTATATATAATTAGGAGTAATGAAACAACCAGATGAACCAATCTACTCAATATATGGTAATTTACCTACTTGGCATCTCTTTTAGTGATTCCTGTGCATGGGAATGAGCTAGAACTCCGAGTGGAGTCCAGTGGGGTATTATGTTTTTATTCACTAGTAGAGGAAGAAAATGATATATGGTGGTACTCTTCATCTTTAATGGTGTCACTGCTTTAATAAGTAACTATAAGTACTTGTAGTGGACAGTTACAAACAATAAAACGTTTCCATGTGTTTGGCTGGGTTTGTTAACTTGTACCCAAACTTTCACTGGCTGGAAAAAAGGACTTCAGAAAATATTTAGAATATAAATACTGTACAGGATTTTCAACTTTACTGCAAATTGTTATTAATTTAGAAACACCTGAACATTCAAAAATTATGTAATTGCTGTACTTCACAAATATCTGATCTCAATCTGACCACCTTTTCTATCATAAGCACCTAAGATAGACTCATTAAAGTATAACTCAAGCTAGAGTAAGAGAACGTTATACCCCTACAAGGTTTAGTTTTACCATCTGTGTCTCATTTGGGGTGATTTCTCTTAACTTCCTGTCCGATAGACAGAGAGGAAATCACTCTAAAGTAAGGTAATTTTTAGCTGTCACCAGAACAAGTGTCCCCATTGGAAAATATCTTCACTATTCCTGTCCTGGGGACAGCCCAAAATGTTGGATTTTCTTTTAGGCCCCGTACACACGACCAAACATGTATGCTGAAACTGGTCCGCGGACCAGTTTCAGCATACATGTTCGGTCATGTGTAGGCGCGAGCGGGCAGAATTCCAGCAAACATTTGCCCCCCTGGGCCTTTTCCCAGCGGGCAAATATTCCTGAACTTGTTTTAAAACCGTCCGCTGGAATCCTGCCCGCTCGGACATGTATGGTCGTCAGTACAGACCTACCGTACATGTCCGAGCGCCCGCCGTCCCTCGCATGCGTCGAATGACTTCGACGCATGCGTGGAAGCATTTAAAAGGCAGGCCCGCCCACGTCGCCGCGTCATCGTCGCGGCGACGGCGCGGACACGCCCCGCGTATTGTTTACGTGCGGACGTCTGTACGATGGTTAGTTTGAATTTTCCCGATCGTGTGTAGCCCCATCAGAGTTTTTTCATCGGAAATTCTGATGAATTTCATCGGAGTTTAGATATAGAATACGTTCTATTTTTTTTCGATGGAATTCCGTCGGAATTCCAATGTGATTTGGCCAGGCAAAAGCCTGATCGTGTGTACGCGGCATTAGTTTACCTTCATTTTCCAAAGAAAAAAAAATTAACCGGAGGATTACATATAGAGATCGCCACCCCCCCCCCCCTCCCCTTTTATCCCCACAGGCCAGATGTTATTTTCTGAGACCTAAATATCTATTTGGGAGGATAACACAAAATCTAACAGGGAATAAAACTACTTGTGATTCAAGAAGTTTATGCTTGGTTGCCACATCTCCATCAAATGTCCAAAACTACAACTGTTTTTACAATAAACCGATTTTTTGGCTTTTACAACAATTTGTGCCTATTTTTATCACCATAATATGTTGCTCTGTTCATGCAAATTTATTCATAGATGTGTGAAGTTTTGGTAATGTGCTTCAATGTATAGAGTTTTCCTAAGCAAACTATTTGTGTGACTTTGTTGCAATGTTTTATACATGTAGATCCTGCCAGTAAACAACTTCTTGTTGAAGGCTGACAATGTTAAGTCTTAAACTAAGCAGAAGCGTTGTCAGTCTGCCATGGGCATTCTGTCAGTTAGTTATTGGTCCTTATGTCTAGGTATTTTATATATGTTGATGTGTGGGAAAGGAAGCAAGAAGGGCCTTGTCTCCCATGGATTGCTATTTTGTTAATTGTTTTGCTGGCCTCTGTGATCATGGCATTTTCATATACCCAAACTGCAATTTGTTTGGGCCAAACTATGTACACTATATTACCAAAAGTATTGGTCTTTACAAGCACATAAACTTTAATGGCATCCCAGTCTTAGTCCATAGGGCTCAATTTTGAGTTAGTGCACCCTTTGCAGCTATAACAGCTTCAACTCTTCTGGGAAGACTGTCCACAAGGTTTAGGAGTGTGTCTATGGGAATGTTTGACCATTCTTCTAGAATCACATTTGTGAGGACAGACACTGATGTGGACACAAAGGCCTGGCTCAAAGTCTCCGCTTTAATTCATCCCAAAGGTATTCTATTAAGTTAAGGTCAGGGCTTTGTGCAGGCCAGTCAAATTCCTTCACCACAAACTTGCTCATCCATATCTTTATGACCTTGCTTTGTGCACTGGTCCAAATTTTTTGGTGGAGGAGGGATTATGGTGTGTTTTTCAGGAGTTGGGCTTGGCCCCTTAGTTCCAGTTAAGGGAACTCTTAAGGCTTCAGCATACCAAGACATTTTGGACAATTTCATGCTCCCAACTTTGGAGGAACAGTTTGGGGAGGGCCCCATTCCTGTTCCAACATAACTCTGCACAAAGCAAGATTCATAAAGACATGGATGAGTGAGTTTGGGGTGGAGAAACTTGACTGGCCTGCACAGAGTCCTGACCTCAACCCGATAAATCACCTTTGGGATGAATTAAAGCTGAGACTGTGAGCCAGGCTTCTCACCCAACATCAGAGCCTGACCTCACAATTGCGCTTCTGGATGTCCACTCTGAAACCTTGTGGACAGCCTTTCCAGAAGACTTGAAGCTGTTATAGCTGCAAAGGGTGGGCCAACTTAATAATGAACACAACGGACTAAAACTTGGATGCCATTAAAGTTAGTTTGCGTGTAAAGGCACATGTCCCAAAACTGTTGGTATTATAGTGTATGTCCTGGACCTCATTCTGACCCTCCAAGCTTTACCTATGAATGATGAATAGCCATGCGTTGGACCAATTGCAGCAAGTGAACATTTCAAATGCTTGTCCACACACAGTTTTTATTGAAATTGTTCTTATATTTCTGTTTTTGCACTAATCACTGGAAGTATACTAGTTTTACTTTGAACTTTATTTTGATGTGCCCTTTCACATGCACAACAGAAGGATTAAAATGATAAAGCCCTGTACTTAATACAATACACTTACGCTTGATATTTAATAGGATTTGGAGTTGCTGGCAAGACTGTTTAACGGCACAGTTTGTAAATGGAAAATGCGAATGATTACATGATTATTAATAATCAATGTTTAGGGGGGTGTTTGTAATTGGAGAGGATGCAGGTAGTCTTAGTATGGCACTGGTTACAAGTATCTTAATTTGAGTATTTTCCCTCACTTCCTGCTCTGGTGACAACTCTAAAATGTTGGCTTTCCCATCACTTTCTGTCTCTGTGACAAAGGTCACCATGACAAATAGAGAGCTGAATCTGTGGGGACACAGACATCAATCAAAACTTGACAGGTGGTCTAAAGCTTTCCCCATTCCCCACCCAAAACTAAAACACATTCACATACACTTTAAAGTGGTTGCAAACATTTTACAACCACTTTAACCTACAGGTAAGCCTAGATTAAGGCTTACTGTACCTGTAGGTGCAAGAAATATCTCCCAAACCTAAAGGGCCAGATTCAGATAGGTTAGCGGATCTTTAGATCCACGTAACCTATCTGATTTACGTTCCGCCGCCGCAAGTTTTTGAGGCGAGTGCTTTATTCACAAAGCACTTACCTCAAAACTTGCGGCGGCGTATCGTAAATCCCCCGGTGGAATTCAAATTCCGCGGCTAGGGGGAGTGTACTATTCAAATCAGACGCGTCTCTGCGCCGATCGAACAGCGCATGCGCCGTCCGAAAATTTTCCCAGCGTGCATTGCTCCACTCCCCCCCTTCTCAATACAATCAGCACTTGATCCAGGGCCTTGTCCGATCGCCTCTCGGGGGGTCAGGAAGGATTTTTTTTCCCTGTCGTAGCAGATTGGCGTAGCTCGGCCAGGTTTTTTTTGCCTTCCTCTGGACCAAGCTAGGAGGGAGGATTAAGTCAATCTCCCCTCCATCACCCTTAAAAACTACCCCTCCACCCCCCCCCCCAGGGTGTTTGGCGACCATTGTTAATCTGCAATATTCGGCGGAAACCATTTGGGGTCTGAGGCGTTTTGCCGCAATACTACCAGCCATCACCAAAAAAGCACTAAGAATTGAGCGATTACTTCAACGATCAACTGTCAAGAATGTCAGCCATTCACCCAAGCCTAAGCACATATTATGTGCTTTGATCAACACAAGATCGGCAGTAAAACACCGACTAGAAATCCACGATCTCATTTTGCAATACGACTTAGACTGTCTATTCATTACAGAGAGCTGGCTCACAGCCGACTGTAACACCATTCTTGGAGAACTGGTGCCAGAAAACTATCGTATCATAACCGAAAACAGAATAGGGCAAAGAGGAGGAGGCCTGGCGGTGATCCACAGGAATCACCTGGCGATCACAAAACCAGTCCTTCAAAACCCTCTTCCATTCATGGAAACCCTTACTTTGCAACTGCAAACCAATCCCCAGGAAACCGTCCGCATCCTACTCTGCTACAGGCCACCTGGCCCAAAATCGCAGCTTCTCCCATCATTGACAGAGTTTATCGCCACTTACACCCTTAATAGCAAACACTTTTTGCTGCTCGGGGATTTCAACCTTTGGGCCAACTCCCGACGCCTGTATTGACCACCTGGAAGGATTAGGGCTACAGCAACTAGTATGTGGGCCCACACATGCTTCAGGTCACACGCTCGATCTTATTTTCAGACAAGATCTGGAAATAAACATTTTGGAAAATGAACCGTTGCCATGGACAGACCACCATGCAATCAAATTCATAATTTCCAAAATCCCCCCCTTAACAAAAACATCAAAACCAGTGACAACACACTGGACTAGATGTCAGAAGAAGCTCCATTCTGAACTCTTCAAAACCACATTAAGGGAAAAAACAAAAACAATTCAATCTCATCAAACGGCCTACGAAACACTGAACGCCATAAACACAGCCCTATTACAGTCAGCCGACTTAATAGCGCCGAAGCGTAAAACCTGCATCCGGAAAAACACCTCTAGCTGGTTTAACAACCAGCTATCGTTACTGAAGCAAGAGCGCAGAATCTCATCATCTATAAGGTAATAACAAGAAAATACCATAAAGAAATTTTTAAAGCCAAGAAAAATTACTTTTCCAAGGCTATCAACAGCGCCCTAAACCGCCCCCGCGAACTATTCAAGCTGGTCACTCAGACCATGAATCCCGTCTGTCTTGAAGCCCCCAATTCAGACACCCAGGAGTTCTGCAATGAATTGTCGGATTACTTCATTAATAAAAATGAGGGAATCCGGGAAAGCATTCAACCAAACAATACCCCCCCCAACCCCCCCCGTAATTATTTACTTAATACCCACAGAAATTCACCACAATTAGGAAAATTCACTCTAGAACCGATTACCATCGACGACACTAAAAATATCATCGGAACTTTGCGAAACAGCACAGCACCAAATGATATTATTCCAACCAAACTGCTGAAGGAATGTGCCGATATACTGGCACCCCCTATCACGCAGCTTATCAACCAATCCTTCAAGGAAGGTATAGTGCCCTCCCAATTGAAGGAGGGCATAATTCAACCCATTTAGAAGAAACCCACCCTAGACCCCAAGGACCCACTTCATCGCCGTCCCATAACAGGCCTAAATGTCCTCTCTAAGGTAATGGAGAAAGTAGTGGTACTAAAGCTGCAACAGCATCTAGATACCCACAACCTACTTGATCCATTTCAATCGGGTTTCCGCCCCGGACACGGTACGGAAACAGCATTACTCAAAATATGGGACGACGCTCTAGAGGCCGCAGACGAAGGAGAATCTTGTCTCCTGATTCTACTGGACCTGAGCGCTGCCTTCGACACTGTAGACCACAAACTGTTACTGACTCGGTTAGCTGACGTAGCCAAAGTCGCAGAAGATGATTTGCCTTGGTTCTCCTCTTTTTTGGAAAACCGGTCACAAACAGTGAAATTAGGATCTTTCACTTCTGAGAAACGCACGGTACTGTACGGAGTCCCTCAAGGATCACCTCTGTTGCCAGTGCTGTTTAACATCTATCTTCGTCCTCTTTTCGAAATCATTAGCAGCCAAAAACTGCTTTATCACTCCTATGCAGACGACACGCAACTGTATTTCCGCATTTGCAACAAAAAGGATCACCATCTCAATCTAGAGACATGCCTCTCTTTGATAGAGGACTTCAACGGAGCGAAAACAGAACTTCTTCTGTTTCACGCCAAGCGTATGAATCAATCTGCAACAACCTGGATACCCCCACCCATTCTGGGCAAAATCATCTCCCCTAGCGCCAAAGTCAAAAGTCTCGGGGTCATCTTCGACTCCCACATGACAATGGACGCACAAATAGGGTCAGTAGTCAGTGGATCTCACCATCTGTTGCGCCTACTACGCAAACTCACCCCTTTTATTCCCAAAGAAGACATAGCAGTCGTGGTGGGAGCTATGGTAATCTCCAGATTGGACTATGCAAACGCCCTTTACCTCGGGCTCCCAAAGTACCAAGTCGCCCGTCTGCAAGTCGTTCAAAATACGGCCGCCAGACTAGTGACTGGGAAAAAACCCTGGGAATCAATCTCACCTTCACTGAGAGCCCTTCATTGGTTGCCAGTTAAAGACAGAATTGTCTTTAAAGCTCTCTGTCTAACGCATAGATGTATCCATGGGAATGCTCCCCATTATCTATGCGAAAAAATAAAAGCTCACAACTCCAATCGCATTCTGCGATCCACCAACCAAAATCTGCTCCAAATACCAAAAGCCAAATACAAGTCCAAAGGAGAAAGAAGATTCGCGGTCCAGGGTCCCAGACTATGGAACGCTTTACCAACCAGCATTCGGTTGGAGGAAAATCACTTAGCTTTCAGGAGAAAGATCAAAACTCATCTCTTTTGATATCAAAGGAGACAGGAACAACAAGCGCCCAGAGGCGATTTAGTTCGCATGTGCCGCGCTATATAAGTTTTTCATTCATTCATTCATTCAAATGACGTCGCAAGGACGTCATTGGTTTCGAAGTTTACGCAAATTACGTCCATCCGTATTCGCAAACAACGTAAAAAATTCAAATTTTGTCACGGGATTTACGGCCATACTTAACATTAACTCATAGACCCAGGGGTAACTATACCCCGGAAAAAGCCGAACGCAAACGGCGTAAAAAAAAGCGCTGGGCGGTCGTTCGTTTCTGAATCGGCGTAACTCCTCATTTGCATATTCCTTGCGTATACAAATGGAAGCGCTACCTAGCGGACAGCGTGAGATTGCAGCCTAAGATCCGACAGTGTAAGTGACTTACACCTGTCGGATCTTAGAGAGATCTATGCGGAACCTGATTCTATGAATCAGGCGCATAGATCCGACCGACGGAACTCAGAGATACGACGGCGTATAAGGAGATACACCGTCGTATCTCTTTGTGAATCTGGCCCAAAAGGTTTAGGCAATATAGTCATGCGCGGGAGTGACATCATCGCTGCTCCGGCCAGTCACAGAGCCGGAGCAGCGATACCCGGAAGTCACTCCGGGTATCACGGCGGTGTCGGAGTAGGCGAATGAGGGCCGCTGTGGGGGCTTCGATCTCAGGTAAGTAATTCCTCGAGGCGATTTAGTTTGCATTTGTTAGCGCTATACAAGTTACTCACTCACTCACACTCATACTAGCTCATTATGCCTTTGTCTTGCAGGTTGTCTTTTTTATTTTATTTTGGACAAGAGGGTTTACTTCCTCTTAAATTTGTGGTGTACTGAGAATTCCCCCCCCCCCTCATGACAATATTTTGCAGAAGTCCATATCTACATCATTTCTTTTCTGTATTGAGCTAGTAAATGTAACTTACTAGGTGTGTTTTTACATGAGCTTTAACATACCAGCTTAATAAATTTAAACATTTATGCATATGGCAACACAAGCAAAATACTTGAACTACTGTGAGCCAAAAATACATTTATGGGAAATAGCGGAAAAAAAGAATTTCAAGTTTCCATACCAAGTTATTCATTAAGCAGTTCTGTTAAATATCCACTTCACATGTACTGTATTTTTGGTAACGTTGTTGATATGTGATTAAATGCTTTAATAAAATTAACTGGCCAAGCTACAAACAGAACATCTGGAGCTATGTTTAAGTCAATGTCAAACTTAGACAGGAAACACCTGCCTAGGTGAAGTCAATTTTTTTCTGTGAATGACATTAATCCATCTGTTGTGGAAATGTATGTCACATTTGTCACATTAAACAGTAATGTCAACAAACACAAAACCCCTAAATTGCTTGGGACATAGGGCCTTTAAAATTAATCCTTTTTTCATTTATGCCAGTTTTGTTGTGACAGGACGTTTTTGTACTGAATAAGGTCCCTTCTTATGTTTTGAAATTTTCTGTTCCTTTTTTTTTCTTTTGGACAACCTCTAAGTGCAAAAATTTCCAGATGTAAAAGGAGCTTGTAACAAATATGATTTGATGCTTTTAATATAGCCTGTCTTAAAAAAAATCTTCACCAACAAATACTGTGAACCTTCATTAAAGGCGGTTATATGCAGCTGTAAAGCTAAATGGCAGCTGAGTTAAAAGAAAGTTGGAAATAGGAAGGATGTTTACCAAGTGAGGCCATGATGACTTTATTGGAATAAATCACTTGTGTTTGATTCTGCTTCAAGGTGGCAGGAATTTATTAATGACAATTTTCCATCAGGAACAAGAGGGATGTTTTAGTGAATTGCGATGTCCAAATTAAAAATGAATTTTTAGGGGGCTCCTGTTTTTATAAATCAGGGCCAGAGTGGTGTGCCTGGCCCTATGCAAAGTTAATATATGCTTGGGCTTTACAGTGATCTTCCGCAACAGGGGAAGTGAAGTACTGTAAAGTAAGCTGGCCATACATGGATTGAAATGTGGTGGTTCAGAGGGGACCAGCCAAATTTCGATCCATGTGTGGCCACTGTGGTTGAACAGAGTCAATCTACTGAAAAACCTCTGTTCAATCAATTCACAGAGTGCTGGTTCACACCAAATGCAGTTATGTGTGCTTTTTTTTCTGCACATAGCACCACAGACAATAGTAAGGTGACCAGATTTTTAAAATGAAATCTGGGGACATATATTTGTTTTTTACTAGTTATGGCGGCAATCAGCTACTCTCTGCCTGTCGCCGCCGCCCTGCCTCACAGCCTGTCAAGTGTTACTTTCCGAACCCCGGCTACTACTGGGTGGGGAGTGGAGGAAGATCACTCCACCAGGGAAGGCAATGAGATAAACAGGCAGTCGGCTGGCCGGGACTTGAGCCAAGCCAGGGAGCGGAGCTGAATGAACATGAGCCCACACCTGAAGAAATATTCCCTCTGTTTCGACCAGCACATGATCATCAGAAAGGTGCACAGATAATGGAAAAAAATATACCCCCTCCCTAAGCTAGTATGAGCGGGGGAGCTGGGGGGGGGGTGTAATTCAGAATTTTGTGTTTTTAATTCTGCACTGACTGTCTTTGAAATTGCCTCAGCCCTTGTTCAAATCCGGGGACAAAACCGGGGACAGACTTGGTCCGGGGACAGTATCCTCAATCCGGGACTGTCCCCAGAAACCGGGGATGTCTGGTCAACCTAGACAATAGGCTGCAGCACTAATCTGTGTATTCTGATGGAAGGGGGAGTCTCCCCACTGTCAAAATACAATGGCACAGTGGGGAGGATTCCTGAATCCTGTGAATGGGGGAATCAGGTCAATTTGTTTTGTTTTTTTCAGCCCATTTTCATTTATTATTTTGAGCCTTGGCTAACATGGTAATGCACATCCATTAGTGATGTCTATGACAGCTTGGGTTCAGATGGAGCAGGGTAAATGACACTAGCTGTCATTCAGGCTCCCCCCAAAAAACAGGGGCATTCTGTGGGGGGGGGGGGAGAATTAAATAGGGGACAACTTTGAACTGAAAGTGAATAATGCAGCTAGATCTGCCATTTTTGGGCCAGATTCTCAAAAGAGTTACGCTGGTGTATCTACTGATACACCGGCGTAATTCGAAATTCCCGCCGGCCTATCATTGTTTTGTATTCGCAAAACAAGATACGTGGGAATTAGGCTAGGATCCGACTGGTGTAAGTCACTTACACCGTCGGATCCTAAATGCAATACAACGCTGACTGCTAGGTGGCGTTTACGTTAAGGTCTCATTTGACTATGCAAATGAGCATGATAGGCTGATTCCCGGAAGGAATTTGCGTCGCGTACTCGTCGTTTACGTCGTTTCCGTAAGCGTAAGGTTACCCCTGCTATATGAGGGGTAACCTTACGCCAGTCCGCCGTATGCCATGTTAAGTATGGCGTCGGGTCCGCGTCATCTTTTTCCATCGGTTACGTAGTTTTACGCAAGTTTTACAGGCAAGTGCTTTATTCACAAAGAACTTGCCTGTAAAGTTGCGGCGGCGTAGTGTAAATCACCCGGCGCAAGCCCGCCTAATTCAAATGAGCCGGGTAGGGGGCGTATAGCATTTAAATTAAGCGCGTTCCCGCGCCGAACGTAATGCGCATGCGCCGCCCCTAAAATTTCCTGACGTGCATTGCGCTAAATGATGTCGCAAGGACGTCATTGGTTTCGACGTGAACGTAAATGGCGTCCAGCCCCATTCACGGACCACTTACGCAAACAACGTCAATTTTTAAATTTCGACGAGGGAACGACGGCCATACTTAACATTGGTTGCCCCTCATATAGCAGGGGCAACTTCACGCCACGCAAATCTAACGTAAACGTCGTAACTTCACTGCGTCGACCGCATTTAAGATCTGACAGCGTAAGAGCCTTATGCCTGTCGGATCTAATGGATATCTATGCGCAACTGATTCTAAGAATCAGTCGCATAGATACGAAGGCCCAGATTAGGACTTACGACGGCATACATTGCGTTGCGCCGTCGTAAGCCCTTTGAGAATCTGGGCCAGTGTCTCTTGTAATAGGAGTCTGCAGCTCTCCCATTGGGCCATGCTCCGGGACATCACCTGCTTTATCCACCGTACACAACAAATGACAGATCAGTGTACTTGGCAGCTGCTGTTAATCAATCACAGCAGATGACATGGCAATTGAACACAATGGATGGCTTGTGTACTATTGTGTACTATTGTGTTGATCTCTGTGATTGGTCACAGTGATCACACAGTACAGACAGGGCAAATCACAGCCTATCTGTACCATGTGATTAGCTGTGGCCAATCACAGCTAATAAAAATAGTACATGTTTAATTAAGGGATTTCATTTAGAAAACATGGTTGCTTATAACAGTGATAATGACTGTAATAATACATCATAGTGTGTAAATCATTGTGTGTAAACCAAGCCTTAATGTTTGTTTTTTTGTTTGTTTGTTTTTAGTAATAGACGTGATAAAGTTTGAGGTTGTCTATCGATCTATCTATCTATCTATCTATCTATCTATCTATCTATCTATCTATCTATCTATCTATCTATCTATCTATCTATCTATCTATCTATCTATCTATCTACCTATAGCTCTATTCTTAATAAATCAAATGTGGTGAAGCTTCACTTTGTAAAGAATACACAATCAGGTACAAGGAAAAAAATAAAACATGTTTGCTTCCACATAATTGTATGAAGGAAATCAGCAGAGCCACATTTACTAGGCTCTGGGGAAATGAGTGCAACTGCACTTGCAATGTGCATAGTCTATTTGCCTTTAATAAATCCACTCCGGTGACTAACACAAATTTGCCTAGAATCATGGGCGTAGGAACCGGGGGGGACGGGGGGGACGCATCCCCCCCAGGAAATAATGCGGGGGGACAGGTATAGTAAAATCCCCCCCAGGTTAGGAGGACTTGGCACTTTCTTCCTGTACGTAATTGGACAAAAGTGCCCGCAAAACACAGCACAGTTCCGGCGAGCTGCCCGATCCCGACCTGAGTCGCCGAATGGATCTGATTCTGATGCTGTAATCCGGCCTCGGGCACAGGGGGGTGGATCTGACAGAGGCTGACAAGCTGTGTGTGGCATGCTACTGGTGGAGCGGCGGCGCCGGCGATGCGAGTCAGTGATGTCATGGCGCATCCAGCGGCCAGCCAGACGCGCCAGGATTTAAAAATACTTTACTCACCAGGAGCTCCAAGCTGGGCAATCTGAATGGAGCAGTTTTGCCGGCGGTGGCTGTGGTCTGCCCAGGCAATTCAGTGACAGCCCAGCAGCTGCCCAGGCATCCACACACAGCACAACAGACCAACTCAGGGCAATCCTAAGACTCCTTTGCTGTAAGGTAAGGACGTGATGGTGGAAAGAGGAGCTGGTGCCTGATGGTGGCAGGAGCTGGTGGGGGCAGAAGGTGGCAGGAGCTGGTGATGATGGCAGGAGCTGGTGGTGGTGGCAAGAAGAGCTGGTGATGGTGGCAGGAGCTGGTGGGGGCAGGAGCTGGCAGTGGGGGCAGCAGGAGCTGACGGTGGGGGCAGGAGGAGCTTATGGCAGAAGCTGGTGATGATGGGAGCTTGTGGCAGGAGCTGCTGGTGAGTAAAGTATTTTTAAATCCTGGAGGTGGCAGGAGGAGCTGCTGCTGGTGGCAGGAGAAGCTGCTGGGGGCAGAATCTGGTGGGGGCAGGAACTGGCGGTGGGGGCAGGAGGAGCTGGCGTGGGGGCAGGAGGAGCTTGTGCCAGGTGATGGTGGCAGGAGCTGGTGGTATCAGGAGCTGGCAGGTGGTGATGGGGGTAGGAGCTGGTGGTGGAAGGAGCTGGTGGTGGTAGGAGGGGATGGTGGCAATAGCTGGTGGTGACAGGAGGAAGCGGTGGTGGCAGGAGGAGCTGGTGGTGGTGGTGGCAGGAGGAGCTGGTGGTGGTGGCGGCAGGAGGAGCTGGTGGTGGTGGCAGGAGCTGGTTGGGGCAGGAGCTGGTGGTATTAGGAGGAGCTGGTGGTGGGGTCAGGAGGAGCTGATGGGGGCAGGGGCTGGTGGTGGCAGGAGGAGCTGGTGGTGGGGGCAAGAGGAGCTAATGGTGGGAGCAGGAGGAGCTGGTGGTGGTAGGAGGTGATTGTGGCAATAGCTGGTGGTGACAGATGGAGCTGGTGGTGGTGGTGACAGGAGGAGCTGGTGGTATCAGGAGGTGGCAGGATGAGCTGGTGGTGGTGGCAGGAGGAGCTGGTGATGGTGGCAGGAGGAGCTGGTGGCATCAGGAGGTGGCAGGAGGAGCTGGTGGTGGTGGTGGTGGCGGCAGGAGGTGGTGATGGCACGAGAAGCTGGTGGTGGTAGGAGGTGATGGTGGCAATAGCTGGTGGTGACAGGAGGAGCTGGTGGTGGTGGTGGCAGGAGGAGCTGGTGGTGGTGGCAGCAGGAGCTGGTGATGGTGGCATGAGGAGCTGGTGGTATCAGGAGGTAGCAGCAGGAGCTGGTGGTGGCAGGAGGTGGTGATGGCAGGAGAAGCTGGTGGTGACAGGAGGAGATGGTGGCAATAGCTGGTGGTGACAGGAGGAGCTGGTGGTGGTGGCAGGAGGAGCTGGTGGTATCAGGAGGTGGCAGGAGGAGCTGCTGGTGGTGGTGGTGGAAGGAGAAGCTGGTGGTGGTAGGAGGTGATGGTGGCAATAGCTGGTGGTGACAGGAGGAGCTGGTGGTGGTGGTGGCAGGAGGAGCTGTTGGTGGTTTTTACTAATGCCATGTGGGTTAATTTTTACTTATGCCATGTGGGTTAATTTTTACTTATGCCATGTGGGTTAATTTTTACTTATGTCATGTGGGTTGATTTTTACTAATGCCATGTGGGTTGATTTTTTACTAATGCCTTGTGGCCCACAAGGCATTAGTAAAAATCAACCCACATGGCATAAGTAAAAATTAACCCACATGGCATGTGGGAGTCCGAGTTTACTGAATAAGAATTTACCTGGCGAGTAAAAATGCTGTCCCCCCCAGATTTGTAAGGGTTCCTACACCCATGCCTAGAATATAACATTTGTAAGATTGCAAAAAAAGACAGAACATACATTATGATCACTATGCATGTTTTAAGCATAGAAATTTGCATTTTATTTGATGATAGTAATAGTATAGAATACTTTTTAATGTTAAACGTGTTTAAACGTGTTTAAAATATTTAATGCTTACTGACTTTGATTTGTTCTTAAATAACATAAAAGCATTTGTGTTTTGACAGCTTCTTTATATAAACTTTAGACTTCTGTGTTGCTGATCATACTAGATCTTTGTGGCTGTGTACAGCTGTAAAAACAACTTTTCAGAAGCGGAAAAGTCAGTGGGGCAGAGAATCTTAGTATTTAACCATGCACCATGTCTGATCTAACGTCAACCGAGCCAAAAATAAAACAGACAACAAAAAGGAAATGTAGATTTTCTCTCTGTTTCAGAAAGTTACTATACTTAGCTTAATGGTGGTCCAGATAAAGAACTTTATATGTGATCCAATTAAAACAGAAAAGCCCATTGTTTTGGATTTTCTTTAGGAGACAGAATTATCATACCATGCCATAATTCAAATCAAGGGACGAGGATACAATTTATTTAAAGGATAAGTGCACTTTCAAACAAGTGAACTTTATGCCCCCTCAACCAGGTAAATGGCATTGTTAGATGTACCTAGGTAATGGCAGCTCACATTCATTTCTAGGCATGTGCATTTTGTTTCGTTCCGAATCGAAATTCGGACACATTTTTCATTATTCGGACATTCGGATGCATACTAATTCCCGAATTGCAATATTAATGAATTTACCGAATCTGAACGAACGTTTTCGATTCCGAATCGAAAACCAGCAGTCGAAATTCGATCGGAATTTGAAAAAAAAATTTGAATCAAATTCGATCGGAATTCGAAAACAAAAAAAAATAAAAAATTTCAAATCAAATTCGAAAAGAAATTCTATTCGAAAAGAGACTATTTGTTTTCGAATCCGGTCGAAATATTTTCGAATTCGACCGTATTTTTCGAAATTCGGTCGAAAACGAACAAATTCCGAAAACGGTCGAAATATTTTCGAATTCGACCGTATTTTTCTAAATTCGGTCGAAAACAAACGAATTCCGAAAACGAATTTAACACATGTAACGAATCTAACTTAACGAAATTAATTAAATAACGAATTAAAACGAAACGAAACAAAACAAATTTTTCCCTTTTGCACATGCCTACAGATTTTGAACACTCATCATGTTGTATACAATCTGAGATGTTCTTATCTGTGTTCTTCAAGGGGAGGGAACATATTTGCATTCTCAAGCTGGCCATATACTAGTAGATATTTTAACCACTTCGTTACCGGGCCTATTTTGGCACTGTTCTCCTTTATGTAAAAATCACAATTTTTTTGCTAGAAAATTAATCAGAACCCCCAAACATTATATATATTTTTTTAGCAGACACCCTAGGGAATAAAATGGCGGTCATTGCAACTTTTTTCTCGCACGGTATTTGCGCAATAATTTTTCAAACGCCTTTTTTTAGGGAAAAAAACAGTTTCATGAATTAAAAAATAACAAAACAGTAAAGTTAGCCCAATTTTTTTGTATAATGTGAAAGACGATGTTACGCCGAGTAAATAGATACCTAACATGTCATGCTTTAAAATTGCGCACACTCATGGAATGGCGCCAAACTTCGGTACTTAAAAATCTCCATAGGCGACGCTTTAATTTTTTTTACAGGTTACTATTTTTGAGTTACAGAGTAGCTCTAGTGATAGAATTGTTGCACACGCTCTAACGCACGCGATGATACCTCACATGTGGGGTTTGAACGGTGTTTACATATGTGGGCGGGACTTGCATGCACGTTCGCTTCTGCACGCGAGCGACCGGGACAGGGGCGTTTTAAATTTTTTTTTTTATTATTTTATTTTATTTTTTTACTTCATTTTTTTATTTTTACACTTTTTTTGACATTTTTTTTTTTGATCACTTTTATTCCTATTACAAGGAATGTACACATCCCTTGTAATAGGAATCACTGTGACAGGTCCTCTTTATGGAGAGATGTGGGGTCAATAAGACCCCACATCTCTCCTACAGGCTTACAAGCATGAAATCGGTGAAAAACATTTCACCGATTACATGCCGACAGCCGCGATAGCGGCTTTGTTTACTTCCGGGCACCGGGCGTGACGTCATAACGTCGCGCCCGGCCCTCCGACGGTCATAGAGATGACTGTGACCGTCTGGTCACCAGTCATCTCTATGGTTCAGCAACGCGCGCCGGCCGATTCGCTCTCCGGGCCCCCGATGGCATGGGAGAGCCCGGAGAAGCACCGGATGGCGGCGGGAGGGGGGGGACGTCCCCTCCCGCTGCCTAGAAGAACGATCGAGCGGCGGAACCGCCGCTTTGATCGTTCTTCTGGTGCACAGAATCGCCGGCTGAAGACAGAGATATCTGAATGATGCCTGCAGCTGCAGGCATCATTCAGATATCACCACTCAAAGTCCAGGACGTCCCAGGACGTCCTACGGATCTGAAGTGGTTAATGACTGACAAATGTTGTTCAAAACTGATGTTTCTTTCAATATTTTGGATGAATATTCATGACTTATTGCTCATTTAGTCCAGGAGAATTTACAGTAGAAGAAAATATACATAGATATATTTATTGTTTCTCTATAATTCTTCCAGCCACATGACCAGGAGTCTGAGGTTTCATAGGACTATTATGTTTATATTCAACAGCTTTTCATAGTATTTGAAGCCATATTGCCAAGCCAAGTCACCCCTGAAGAGTGGTCCATAGACCTAAAATAGAACCAAACTCAATGCATCAATCTTTTTTTATTTTTCTCTCCTCCCTCTCACACAAATTGTTAAAAATAGTATTCAAATCTTTACTATTCAGATTATTTTTCTGGTTCAAGGACTTCTTGGTTTCTGGCCTAGGCTGGGCACATCTTCCTCCTGGGATTGCTACAGCAGAATTATCCCTGGAGGCAGTGTATTACAAAGCTGCAACTATGCAGTACACATGTGCATACGTGTCATATTTCTGTGTGTGTGTGTGTGTGTGTGTGTGTGTGTGTGTACAAATGCAGCTGGACAGTATAGTGGCAATATGCCAGAAGCTGGCATCAATTGTGTGCATGTGCATATGCATTGATGGTCTCTACCTGGTCTTAGATACCAGAAAGACACTGGTGGCGCATATACACATGCACTGGAGTTGGTGGAGTTGTGGCATGGAAGAGGGGCGGGGGATGTAAAGATTTAGCATGAAGGATAGGCAGACAGCATGAGCTTGAACGTGAGCTTGGTCTTTATTCAGTAGCCTCCATCTTAGAACTAACCACAGCCCCCCCCCCAGATCACATGACCAAAACTGTTAACTGTTTCCTAACATGATAAGGAACTGGGTATAACAATTGAACTTGAATTATAACATAAAGCATACACATAATTACAGGGGAGGTCCACTGCAGGCTGTGTGCACACCCAAAAAAAATGTAATAGACTGAAAGTAGGCATATCCTGAAGGTGCAACATGTAATAGAACAATGTAATATTTTATAGAACTACAGGATATTCTTAGAATGCTTATAGTAACAAAGAATATTTGAAAGCAACCAATGCTCAGAGGGTTAGTCTAGTTTGATTTGGTTAGTAAAAGTGACCCACCAATCAGTGCCATTTAATATTAGTCTATAGAAACTAGATGAATATTAATAGAGACACCTTTGGATTTAAATAAGTCTTTTGATCAACAGATTGTATTTAATAATATATTATAATATGCATGATACATTCCTTGTTTATAAATAAATTGCTGGTTTTCCATATTTAGGTCCTGTCACATATCAGTTGTAAAGCTGATCTGTTACCCATAGTTCCACAGACATGCAAGGCTGACCCATCTGCTGCACTTTCGTAGACAAGCAAATCTAACCTGTTAAAGTGTAAGTAAACCCTCCTATTGTTTTTAGCCAAGGAAGCTGCCATCGTTGCCTCTGTTTACTCTAAAACTGCCCTGATGCTGCACGTGATCAATTATGACACCAGCCATTGGATGGTTTGACAATTTGGTTGAAAGCACAACCAATGGGAGTGTTACATTTCCGGAATGTGACATAAATGAAACTGTTTTATGGATGGGTTTACTTCTGCTTTAACTGTAGTTCCACAGATGTGCTAAGCTGACCTGTCACTATAGCACCCCAGAAGACAGTAGCTTAAGTGCCCTCTGTGACTGACTCCTGTGTACTCCCACCATGGTCTCCCACCATTGCATTATAGCCAACTTTCAGCATTCCTGCACCTGCATGCCCTCCACCCCTGCCAGTTTCTGATGTTCCTGCACCTGTGTGCCCCTGTACAATCCAGTTATCTTCTAGCATTTCTGCACCAGTGTACCCCCTGTACAGTACAGCCTTCTTCCAACATTCCTGCACCTGTGTGCCCCCTGTACAGTTCAGCCTTCTTCCAGCATTCCTGCACATGTGGGCTCCCTATACAGTTCAGCCTTCTTCCAGCATTACTGCACCTGTGTGTCCCCTGTACAGTCCAGCCTTCTTCTAGCATTCCTGCACCTGTGTGCCCCCTGTGCAGTCCAGCCTACTTTCAGCATTCCTGCACCAGTGTGCCCACTGTACACTCCAGCCTTCTTCTAGAATTCCTGCCCCTGTGTGCCACCTGTACAGTCCAGCCTACTTACAGCATTCCTGCACCTATGTGACCCATGTGCACCTTAGTGTCCTGTGTTCGCAATCACCCAGAGCTGCAATAGACTTTACTTTCTGCCCTGTATTTCTTAGTGCTTCCTTCCCTACTCACCCACTCAGTATCTGGTCAGCTGTAGACTTAATGGGTGTTTTTGAGGGCCACAACCTGGGAGATGCCTTGCAGCAAAGTCCATCACCTCTTTGGGTTACTATGGCAAATACTAGGAACTCCTTAGACTCCGCATCTCAAACATATTGTCATCATGCATGCAGGCTGCACGGTGGGTCCAGAGTCCCTAGCCATAACATGACAGGTCTTTTTACTGTGTACTAAAACATGAGTTGTTATTTTAAAGCTTTTACTTGAGTACCCAAACCTTATTGATGGGTTATTTATGTGTAGATGTAGATATTTAGGTGTCGTATCCCTCAGTATAACACTGGGTAACAAACACTTTCACTAGATTTTTTTATTCAGTGTTTTGTATTTCTAAAGATTTTTTTTTGTCATATATCTGAATATTTATTTGCCTCTTGGTGATCTCTAAAGTTATTGCATAGGTTTCCCACAGATGTATCTACTGTAAGCGTTAAGCAACACTGAGAAACAAGTGTAAGCAGATATTTAGTTCATAGCTTCAGTATGTCACAACGTGGTATTGATGATATTTAATTCATGCATTATAAACATTTACTAATCACTGAATGAGCATCTTCATGGTTAATAGGTTTAAAATATAATGAATGACTTGCCCCCCCAATAAATGTATGATAAATGCCCCATTTATTGTATGTTAAATATGTTTTTTTTTTGTTTTTTTAACTTTTTGTAATGAAGCTGTGCCAGGAAAACTGTGTTAAACTTTGTTTTAAAATGTTACAACTTTTATGAAAAAAACATGGAATTTTTTCATGAGTGTGACATTCATTACCTTGGATTATTGCTCTTGGTGTGTTTTGTATAAAAATTACATCATAAAAATAAAATTACATAATATTATTTTTAATTTGAACACTGGAGAATGTGGGGTTGATTCACCAAAGGAGTCGTTTTAGTACTGTCCAAAAAAAACTGCATTTGCTACAAATATTCAGTTATGTGCAGGGCACTCTCCCCCTTAAAATTAATAAATAGAAGATTTACTGGTCCAGCTTAAAAACTACTCTGCTAGTAAATCCTCAACTATATGCTTTTTCATTTAGTTATTGTAAATATAAAAGGATTTTCTACAATGGTAAACAATCCACTCAACTGTGGCAGCAATAAAGAAATTAATTGAACCAGAAGATCCTTTGCATAGAAAGCAATCTTGGTTCCACTCTACAGCACCTACTGGCACATGATAACAGGAAGCAAATTAGTGGTATCATTTACATATAACTTAATGAATAAAGCTAATTGTCTACAAATAGAAATCTATTGAACACATCTTATCATTATTTCTTTCATCTTATGTATGGAAACTGAAATTAAAACTCTTATTTGTTAGTTTGAGATTGCAGTCTAGAAATAATTTGTTTCTATACTCAGGCTAATTAAGGAAGACATATGCCAGTCAGTAAATGCTTCTCATATGTGTTATAGAGCCACTTTGTTGTGATGTGCCTGGGTGAAATGCAGTTTTCCTTAATGTGAAAAGCACAGAATCTTTGCTGATGTACATTATATATTTTTCATCCTGTTATTTCCCTCACTGCCTGTTTTATAATAATTTTTATAATTCCAATCATTTTAACTATATTTGATATTTAAAAGGAAATGAGCAGCTGTATATTGGGTTAACCTGCTAGAATATTGATGTAACTTTAACAACTTCAGCCCCGGACCATTTGGCTGGCCAAAGGCCAGGCCACTCGTTGCGATTCGGCACTGTGACGCTTTAACTGACTACATATTATTGGTAAAAATACATCGCAATAAGCGTATATTGATTGGTTTGAGCAAAAGTTATAGGGCCAGATCCACGAAGCAGCTACGCTGGCGTATCTATTGATACGCCACGTAACTACCAAGTTGCTCCGGCATATCTTTGTTTTGTATCCACAAAACAAGATACGCCTAAAGCAGGGCTAGATCCGACTGGCGTACGTCTTAGTACGCCGTCAGATCTAAGGTGCATATTTACGCTGGCTGCTAGGTGGCACTTCCGTAGATTTCCGCGTTGAGTATGCAAATTAGCTAGATACGCGAATCCACAAACGTACGTCCGGCCAGCGCATTTTTTTACAACGTTTCCGTAAGGCTTTTTACGGCGTAAAGTTACCCCTGCTATATGAGGCGTATCCTATGTTAAGTATGGACGTCGTTCCCGCGTCGAATTTAGAAAATTTGACGTTGTTTGCGTAAGTCGTTCGCGAATAGGGCTTTGCGTAGAATGATGTTCACGTCGAAAGCATTGGCTTGTTGCGGGTTAATTTGGAGCATGCGCACTGGGATACCCCCACGGACGGCGCATGCGTCGTTCATAAAAAACGTCATTTACGTCGGGTCAAGTAAAATTAACATAAAACACGCCCACATCTTTAACATTTGAATTCCGCGCCCTTACCCTGGCAGATTTACGCTACGCCGCCGTAACTTTAGAGGCAAGTGCTTTGTGAATACAGCACTTGCCTCTCAAAGTTGCGGCGGCGTAGCGTTACTACGATACGCTACGCCGGACTAAAATTACGATCCGCTACGTGGATCTGGCCCATAGCGTCTACAAAATAGGGGGTAGTTTTATGGCATTTTTATTATTTATTATTATTATTTTTTTTTTATTTCGTGACTGCGACATTATGGCAGACACATCGGACCCTTTTGACACTATTTTGGAACCATTTACATTTATACAGCGACCAGTGCTATAAAATGCACTGGTTACTGTATAAATGTGACTGGCAGGGAAGGGGTTAAACACTAGGGGTGGGAAGGGGTTTAGTGTGTCCTAGGGAGTGATTCTAACTGCGTGGCTACATGTGACACGTCACTGATCGCTGCTTCCGAAGAAAGAAAGCAGTTGATCAGTGACATGTCACCAGGCAGAACAGGGAGATGCCTTGTCTACAAAGGCGTGCGCAGGATTCAAAGCAACGTATATATACGTTGCTTTGCCTGCCTGTGCCATTCTGCTGACGTATATTTGGGTTAGGCAGTCAGCAAGCGGATAAAGACTGGTGGACAGCTAATATTGTACTTATCCACAAAAGGGCAGTAAGGTAGAAGCTGGCAATTACAGGACAGTGAGGCCCCGTACACACAACCAAGTTTCTCGGCAGAATTCAGTCAGAAACTCGGTCGGAGCTGGATTCTGGCGAGAAACTCGGTTGTGTGTACACTAGGGGTGTTGAATATAATCGTTGCATCGATGCATCGAGATTCGGGGGCCCCCGATTCTGCATCGATGCATGTGACCCCAATAATCGATGTCGGTGACGTCATCCCGACTTGCCCCGCCCCTCCCGGGAGAGCGCTCCGAGCGTGTGTTTTAAAATGCTCGTTTTGCAATACATGCTGCTATAATCCATTCAGGGGACACTGCTGCGTGTGCTTTTTAAAATATACTGTGTTTCATTCCTATATTTCTGTCTGTATATTCCCCTTATGTGACTGCACGCTCTGGCCCGCCTCTCACCTCCCACGTGTCTCCTGAAGTCAGCCCCGCCAGCCTCTCTTCTCATCTGATGGCTACAGTACAGACGGTGGGCGGGGCTGAGAACTCCCACTGATGTCGGGAAAGAGGAGAACGAGAGGCAAGAGGCGGGCTGTACAGGACAGAGTCACGTGCGGAATATAGAGCATACACAGACAGAAATGCAGGTATGAGAAGCTTTATATATTTTAAAAAACACATGCAGCAGTGGACATTTAATGGTTTAGAACGGCATGTATTTCAAAACGGGTACTCTTAGTTACAGCTGTATTCTTTTTCCTACATGTGCTCTGTGTTGACATTACCCTGATCTCCTAAATTTGCACATTCCATTGTGTTAACTCCTAGTGTGCTGGAATGTGTGAACTTGGGAATCCAGGGTCATTTCAATACAGACACAATACAGGGAACTTCACAGGGCTGTTTGCTGTGGATTATAATCTCTCCTGACCTCCCAGCACCACATGTGTATATGTCTGTACCCTGTAGTGCACCGGATTAGTGCACTACTTATAGCGGAGTTCCACCGTTTTTTAGTTTAGTAAAAGTCACCAGCTACAAAAAGTGTAGCTGGTGACTTCAATTAAACTGACACTTACCTGTCCCTCAGTCCAGCGATGCGGCCGCACAGAGTCCCATACCTTTCCCCGCTCCTCTCCTCAACCCCGCCATATCTACTGTGGGCACCCGGCCATGATAGCTTACGGCTTCATGGCCAGGCGCGCACCGTTATCTGCCATTGGCCAGACAATCTTCTGGGACCTGTGTCCCAGAAGATTGCTGGCAAGGAGGAGCCACCTAGGGCGACAGGAGGAGTCACCTAGGCAGCTGTGACAAAAAGTCCCATTAAAAATGGCAGGGGGCGAGGAGTGCTTAAAGCAGAAGTTCCACTTTTGGGTGGAACTCCACTTTAAGGGAATGAGTTTATTTTTATTTAAAAGCAGAGTTCAGTAAAAAAATAAGTTATTAAAAGTCAGCAGCTTCAAAAAACAGTGTATCTTCTGACTTTTAATAAAAAGACACTCAGCTGTCCCACAATCCAGCGACGTGGCCACCCGAACCCTCCATTATGTCCATGGCGCTGGCAATACTACTGTGGGCATCCGGCTGTGACAGCTTGCAGCTTCACAGCCAGGTGCACATGTCTCACTGCGCTGTCCTGCATAGCTGGACAATCTTCTGGGACCTGTGATGTGTCTCAGAAGATTACGGGGATGAAGGGCCACCTAGGCGGCCCAAGCGGAAGTGAGAGCTCGTTGGTAATCTTGATGCATCGTGATGCATCGCGGAATCGAATCGAATCGAATCGTTGACCAGATAATCGTAATCGAATCGAATCGTGAGACCGGTGAAGATGCGCACCCCTAGTGTACACTGTTCTCTATTTTCTCGTTAGTCAATGGGAAAAGTCGGCCCACCGAGTTCCTCGGCGGCTTCCACACTGAACTCGACGAGGAACTCGATGTGTTTGACACGTCGAGTTCCTCGGCCGTGTGTACGGGGCCTGATTTTAACATCTGTTGTACAGTAGTCAAGGTAATGGAATCACTCCTGAAAAGAAGGATCATTGATCACTTAAAAACACACAACTTTCTGGACCCGGAGCAGCATGGCTTTACTGAGGGCAGATCATGTCGGACCAATCTGATTGAACTTTTTGACTATATTACCAATGTTTTGGACCAGGGTGGTGCTGTGGACATAGCATATCTTGATTTCAGTGGTTTCAAACATGCATGGAACAAACAGAAAAAAGTTAACTAAGTAAATAAACAAAAATACATTTTCTGCTGTCACTTTTCTATGTTTCTAAAGGAGAAGTGTGAAATTGTTTTACCCTTTGTATCCTAGTACAAACAGAACAGTAATACCCATGGACATTTTTGGTTTTACCCAATACTGGTGTCTTTGGAGTTATTAATCTGTTGGGCAGGGCACATGCTATGGATGATCACAGCAGTAATGCCGTGTACAGACGGTCGTTTTTTGTGATGAAAAAAAACGTCGTTTTTAAAAACGTCATTTAAAATGACCGTGTGTGGGGAAAACGTTGTTTTATGTCTTCTGAAAAACGTCAAAAAATAAATTTGAGCATGCTTTAATTTTGAATGTCGTTTTTCAAAACGTCGTTTTTTGTGTCATAAAAAATCACTGTGTGTAGCTAAAACGACGTTTAAACAACGTTTAAACGTCTTAGGCTGCAGTCGGCGTAACAAGCTTTCTGAATACAGAAAAGTCGTTACGCCGGCGCAACTAAGCAATTGCGCTGCGTAACTATGGATACGCAGACGCAATTGCTTACTGAATCCACCCCAATGGTGTGTAGACAACATCGTTTTTTAAAATGAAGTTTCAAAAACATTGTTTTATTTCATGACTTAAAACATTGTTTTATTTCATCACAAAAAACGACCGTGTGTATGGTGCATAAGGCCCCATTTCCTCATTCCCACCTAGTGATTTGAGATCGCTAGTAGAATCACCAAGACTGCCAGTGATTCCAACCGGATTACAAAAGGTATCTTTGGATCCTCCTTTTCACCTTGAGAAGGATACAAATGACCCTGAATTAGCAGTAAGAAGAACAAAATCCCTTGCGTGTAAATGCAGAATTTGTTCAGAGGGAGAGGTTCCAAAAAAACCTAATATCACTAAACATACTTTCTCAAACATTATCTAACAATACAAAACAAATGGCCAAGTTTAATGCCTTTCCCACTGGGCACTTCCTAAACAGGCCAATTTACAGCTTTCAGTGCTCTCACATTTTGAATGACAATTACTCAATTAGTCATGCAACACTGTACCCATATTGTCCTTTTTTCACACAAATAGAGCTTTCTTTTGGTGGTATTTAAAGCGGAGTTCCGGCCACAATTTCACTTTTTAAATATAAATACCCCTGTAATACACAAGCTTAATGTATTCTAGTAAAGTTAGTCTGTAAACTAAGGTCCTTTTTGTTAGGTTGTTACAGCATTTAGACACTTTATAAAATAGAAATTGACTGGGGCCATCTTAAGTGTGGACATCATGAAGCCAGACTGTATGACTTCCTGGATTTCAGCCTTGCAGATCTCGCACATGCTCAGTGCTGCACAAGCAGTGTCAGATCAGGTTTCAGCACCTGTGCTGTCCAAGTCACATGATTCTTTGAGACTGGGGAGTGCACAGACTCCTGGAAAGTTACACCCACTACATTCCCAGGAGTCTGTGCAGTGTAGGTTAGGAAACATTAAGCACCTAGGTGCAGGAAGTGGGAAGATTAACTATTCTACCTAGCAACAACACTTTGAAGGCATCTAAAAAAAAAAAATGTTTTCGTAAAGGACTAATGACATTTTTTTAAAACTACTGATGTAATGTTATATTTATGGGTGGAACTCCAATTTAATCACCACTGTGTTTTTTTGTTTTTTTTGCGCTATATGTTAACCACTACCCGACGGTTGTACGACTTTATACGACCACAGGGTGGTTCTAATTCTCTAACTGGCCGTGTTTTACGGCCTGCGCGCGCAGTCAGCGGCACGCGCTCGCCGCATCGCTGTGATGCCGATGCGAGTGCCTGGCGGCCGTGATGTCCGCCAGGCACTCGGGATCGGTGGCTACAGGGACAAGACGTGGAGCTCTGTGTGTAAACACAGAGGTCCATGTCCTGTCTGGGGAGAGAGGAGACCGATCTGTGTCCCTTGTACATAGGGACATAGATCGGTCACCTCCCCCAGTCACCCCCCTCCACACACAGTTAGAACACAATTCAGGGTACACATTTAACCCCTTCCTCACCCCCTAGTGTTAACCCCTTCAATGCGAGTGACATTTATACAGTAATTAGTGCATATTTATAGCACTGATCGCTGTATAAATGTGAATGGCGCCAAAAATGTGTCAAAAGTGTCTCATGTGTCCGCCATAATGTCGCAGTCACGAAAAAAATGCTGATCGCCGCCATTAGTAGTAAAAAAAATAATAAAAAAAAATAATAGTTCTGTCCCCTATTTTGTAAGCGCAATAACTTTTGCGCAAACCAGACGCTTCTTGCGATTTTTTTTTTATTTTTTTTTTACCAAAAATATGTAGAAGAATACGTATCGCCTAGACCAGTGATGGCAAACCTTGGCACCCCAGATGTTTTGGAACTACATTTCCCATGATGCTCATGTACTCTGTGCAGTGTAGTGTAGCATCATGGGAAATGTAGTTCAAAAACATCTGGAGTGCCAAGGTTCGCCATCACTGGCCTAGACTGAGATTTTTTTTTTTTTTTTTAATTGGGCTATTTATTACAGCAACAAGTAAAATATATTGTTTTTTTTTCAAAATTGTTACTCTATTTTTGTTTATAGCGCAAAAATATAAAAACCGCAGAGACGATCAAATACCACCAAAAGAAAGCTCTATTTGTGGGGAAAAAAGGACGTCAATTTTGTTTGGGAGCCACGTCGCACGACCGCGCAATTGTCAGTTAAATTGACGCAGTGCCACAAGCTGAAATTTCACCTGGTCAGGAAGGGGTATATGTGCCCAGTGAGGAAGTGGTTAAAAAAGGCCCGAAAGTTCTGTAATTTTTTTTTATAAAGTTTTAAAAATAACCAAAATAAGAGTATATTATTTGGTCTTTGTGAAAGGTATAGAGTCTACAAGCTATGGTGCCAATCACTGAAAATTAATCACACCTGATGTACCGATGGCCTATCTAATTTCTTGAGGCCATGAAAGGCCAGGACAGTACAAATACCCCCAAATTACCTTTTTGGAAAGTAGATATTGTAATGTATTTAGTAGGAGGCATTGTGATTTTTTGAAGTTGTAATTTGTTCCCACAATTCTTTGCAATTTTTTTTTCACAAAATCGTAGTCATATTAACAGGTTATTGCTTTCACATGGCATATGCATACTTGCAACTACACCCCAAAACACATTCTGCTACTCTCTCTGAGTACAGCCATGCCATATATAGAGGCCAACATGTAGGTAGCACTGTCAGGTGTTATAGAAGCATAAGTTACCCATTTAATTTCTTGACTACTTATTACACTTTTGAAGGCTCTGGAGCACAAGGACAGTGGAAACGCCCACAAAATGACCCCATTTTGGAAAGCAAACACCCCAACACATAATCTACTGTAGATGGCATAATGAGTCTTTTGAACATGTCATTTTTTTGAAAAATGTGGAAAGAAAATGAAAACACATTTTTTTTTTTACACAAAGTGGTCAATTTATAAGATATTTCTAACACAGCATGTACATAGAAAAAAATGACATCCCTAAATACATTCTGCTATTCCTCCTGAGTATGGCGATACCACATGTGTGAGACACAGCCTGGTCTCATACAGAGGCCCAACATGCAGGGAGCACTGCCAGGATGAGCACTGATGTGGCATGGATGAGGCATGGATGGGAACATGTGAGGCACGGATGAGGCATGGATGAGGCAATGGATGGGCATGTATAAGCACTGATGAGGCATGGATGGGCACAGATGAGGCATGGATGAGGCAATGGATGGGCATGTATAAGGCACTGATGAGGCATGGATGGGCATGTATGAGGCATGGATGAGGCACATATGGGCTTGTGTGGACACGGATGGGCACTGATGGGCAGGGATGAGGCATGACTGAGGCAGGGATGGGCGGGTATAGGCGCGGATGAAGCATGGATGGGCATGGATGAGACACAAATGAAGCACAAATGGGCGTGTATGAGGCACTGATGAGGCATGTATGGGAATGTATGGGCACGGATGAGGCATGGATGGGGAGGGATGAGGCATGGAGGGGCATGGATGATGCATAAATGAGGCAGGGATGGGCAGGGATAGGCACAGATGAGGCATGGATGGGCATGTATGAGGCACAGATGGGCATGGGTGGGCATGGTTGAGGCATCTATGGGCATGGATTAGACATGGATGAGCATGTATAAGGCATGGATGGACATGGATGAAGCATAGATGGGCCTGTATGAGACACAAATGAACATGTATGAGGAACTGATGAGGCATGAATATGCACAGATTAGCCCTGTGGGCACTTCAGATCCAGCCCACAGCGCTGCTGTAACAGCTCTGTCACGTACCTTACCAGAGGCCGAAGTGCTGGGAAGGCTTCCCTTGCGACTAAGTGCAGAGCGCCCCCTGAAGGTGGCACAGGGAGTGCTATACCCAAAGAGGTAGGAGTTGCCAGCTGCAACAAGCTGAGGTGATGCTGGAGATCAGCTGGTGAGCAAGGTAGACTGTCAGGCAGGGGTACCCTAGAAGTACCAGATGAGGCTTAGCAAGGAAAAAAGGAGATGTCCTGGACTGCCGCACACTGATAGGCAAATTTTATAAAAAAAAAATGGCAAAGAATAAAATCCAAAAGATGGCAAAATAATGCAAAAATCATGCAAAACACAGTCAAAAACAAAAAGTGGACATGCAGGGGCAAATACTAACGCGTTTCACATGCTTACTCATAGCTGATGAGGCTGTGCAGCAGGGAGAACCAGAGGCGAAGTCAGAAGCCAAGCCGGAAGTCATACACTGGTTAGCAAGCAGAGGTAAAGTCACTGGAACAGCCAGGGTCATACACTGGATCAGCAGACAGGAACAGGATTACAGGAACAAGCCGGGGATCATAAACAGAGAAGACTGGTCAGGCAAGCCGGATCGATAATGGTAATTCAAGGTAGCAGAAGAAGGAACTCAGGAACACACACAGGAAGGCTAAAGATCATGCAGCAGTTGGTGACTGCTGCAGCAAGCTTTAAATAGGGCACTGGGCACCAAGAGTCACTCACGTATTGCGTGCGCTATGGCACACGCGCATGCACAATGGAGACTGTAGATTCATCAACGTTGTTGCCCATGTGCGCGCCGGTGTGCACACTCGCATGCGCATTGCGTTTGTTGATCCGTGATTCTGCTGAACATGGATAGACCTGCCAGTCCTTCTGTGGATAGTTCCCTGACAGGCTCCCTCCTCTCCTCACACGCTCTACCGATTGCGTATGAGGCACAAATGGGCATGGATGGGCATGTATAAGGTACGGATAGGCATGTATGAGGCATGGATTGGCACAGATGAGGCATGGGTGGGCATTGATGAAGTATGGTTGGGCAGGGATGAGGCATGGATGGTCCTGGATGAGGCATAGATGAGGCAGGGATGGGCAGGAAAGGGCACAGATGAGGCATTGATGGGCATGTATGAGCATGAATGAGGCATGGATGGGCATGGGTGAGGCATGGATGGGCATGTATAAGGCATGTATGAGGCACTGATGAGGCATGAATTGACACATATGGGCATGCTGTGGGCACTTCAGATCCAACGATGCTGCACCGGCTCCCTCCTCTCCTCACATGCTGTACCGATCGCATGTGAGGAGAGGAGAGAGCTGACCCGGACATGCGCCAGTTTGTTGAGAAAGGATCACTCCATTAAGGGACAGAGCGATCACATGGTAAAGGGCTGCTATCATCGGCCTTTTACCCGGCGATCACAGGCACTTCCAGGTGCACACCCCAGGGAGCATGCGGAAAACGTGAGTCTGGGAGGACATCATAGTATGCCCTCCAAGAACTAGCCGGCCATGCTGTATCCATCATTCCGCTATGGCCCAGTCGACAAGTGGTTAATAAATGTTGAAAGAACATTAAAAATTGCCCAGCATTATTCTCGATTGAGACACTTGAGGCAGCAAATTGGTTGCTTTACATCACAGAGGCACTGTGATGTAAAGGGGGACTGTGATACAAAATGGGGATACTTGGATGCTTAGGGAGGCTATGATGTAAATCAAGCACTGTAATGTTAAGAAGGGGTTGTATTGTAAAGAGAGGCTGTATTGATGTATATACTGGTCACCTTCACAGCCCCCCTTCTTTTTTTTTAAATGTTTTATTTATACATTTTTCAAGTCATACAAAAGAGAATAAAAGCAACAATCAGCGCACAAATAATACAGTTAAACTAAAAATATTGCAAGCTGAACACAAAAAAAGGTAATCACGACCTCAAATGTAGCAAATGAAAACAATATGTAAGTGCAGCGGAATGAAAGTTCATATAAAAATAACTGAAGATGACACCCAGTGATATATCGAAAACTCTTCAAACAAAAGTGATGCAACCTCCACCAACAAGAGAAATGCTTCCTTACCAGATGGGATGGACCATTTGCGTTAACAACTGGTCAAAACAGCTTGGTCTCACCATAGGAGAGAAGACGCGGATGGATCCAGCAGAGTGGTATGTAATCCGATCAGATGGGATGGGCCATTAGCATTATCAACTGGTTAAAACAGCTTGGTCTCAGCATAGGAGAGAAGATGCGGATGGATCCAGCAGAGTAAGTAATCCGATCAGATATGAAAAAACAACAGAAAACATGATCTCAGTGTAGACTGTTTGTATTTTATTCCAAGGGTAAAAAAGTTCACTATACAGCAAAAATCCTGGACTGGACAATAGGCACAGGGAAATCCACTGGAGGACTACCGTCTGGTATAGCGAATAAGATTAAAACCATAAAAAAGCATGGCATGTAGCCGTGGTGTACATCCACAAACGGCAATGGAAAGGATGCGGGTGACATCACAAAGCTCCTCCCCATACGCACGTTACGTCCGATTGGACTTTGTCACCGCTGAATAGGATATTCAAGAGTGGTGGGCTCAAAGAAGAAGACAAGGAAAAGCGCTCAGAGCAGCGTTTCCAAATAGACAACGTGAGCAGCATGGGAGCCAAACAGATTTTCCGCAATTGGGGCATATGAAGGGCAGTAGAAGGCCAGAGCATATAACAAGGGTGGACCGAGGCTGTGACACTCATTTCTATTTCCACCCACCTATTTGAAAAGAAATAGGGAGGTCCATGAGGCAGGAGCTCTCAAATGCAAGGCATAGTAGTATTTGATGAAGTCTGGGCCTCCCAAACCCCCTCTATCCCTCTGGGCCAGGACCACCATCCCTGCCAACCTGTGGGAGGCGTTATTCCAGACAAAGCGTAGACTCCTCCTTTGAAGGGATTTCAGCTGCGTCAATGGGACCGCCACCGGCAGTGTTTCAAACAAGTATAACAATTTAGGAAGGATGGACATTTTAAGAACATTAATTCTCCCCAACAGGGATGGGGGGGGTGGTCCAAAGCCCGGTATAGAGTATCATAAGAGGCAGTGAGCTGAACCCATAAATATTTAAGTGACTGAGAACACCAATGGTAATTAGAAGTGCTTTGGAGGGAGGACAGGAGAGAATGAGGAATGTTTATGGGTAATGCTTCCATTTTAGCAGCATTCATTTTAAAACCTGAGAGGCAACTAAAGGTTGATAACACGTTATGTAGGTGTGGAAAGGAGGAGTGTGGGTGAGTGAGGAGGACGTCATCTGCGAATAAGGACAATTTATATTCCGTGTGTCGAAGATGCACGCCTCTAATTTCCAGACAATCCCGTATAACCGCAGCCAGGGGTTCCAAACTAAGAATAAAGAGCAGCGGTGATAGGGGACAACCCTGTCTCGTACCATTACTAAGGGAGAAAGGACTTGGGAAATGTGAGGAAAGTTGCACTTGCGATGTGGGCTTCGAGTACAAGGCTCTTCAAGCATGGACAAAGGGGCCTGAGAAGCCATAACGAGTAAGTATTGCAAATATATACGGCCAGCTAAGTCAGTCGAACACTTTTTGGGCGTCTAAACTAAGAATCAAAGCGGGATTTTGGGTTTTAGTAAGTAGGTCTATAAGATTGATTGTGAGACACGTGTTGTCACCTGCATGTCTCATGGGGACGAATCCCACCTGGTCTCTGTGGATTAGAGCTGGTAGTAGTAAGGATAATCTGTTAGCTAATATCTTGGTGAAAATGTTATAGTCCGAGTTTAATAGGGCGATGGGACGATAGTTATCGGGAAGGGAATGCGTCTTTACCCGGTTTAGGGATAACGGTTACAAAACCGTGCAAAATCGAAGAGTTTGCCCTGGAGAGGCGAGGTGAACAGGGTTAACTACTAGCTGACCAGCCACCGTCATTATACGGCGGCAGGTCGGCTCTCCTAGGCGAGAGCCCGTAGCTATACGTCCTCTCTTTTAGCCGCCACTAGGGGGCGCGTGCGCGCCGCCGGAGGCGCGCGCACGCGCCCCCGACTCCCGTGCGTGTGCCCGGCGGGCGCGATCGCCACCGGGCACATGCGATCGCTCGGTACAGAGCAGGGAACGGGAGCTGTGTGTGTAAACACACAGCTCCCGCTCCTGTCAGCAGGGGAAATGCTGATTTTCTGTTCATACAATGTATGAACCGAGGATCAGTGTTTCCCCTAGTGAGGCCACCCCCCCACAGTAAGAACACACAGAGGGAACATACTTAACCCCTTCCCCGCCCCCTAGTGTTAACCCCTTCCCTGCCAGTGGCATTTTTATAGTAATCCAATGCATTTTTATAGCACTGATCGCTATAAAAATGTCAATGGCCCCAAAAATGTGTCAAAAGTGTCCAAAGTGTCCGCCATAATGTCGCAGTACTGAAAAAAAAACGCTGATCGCCGCCATTACTAGTAAAAAAAATATATTAAGAAAAATTACATAAAAATACCCCCTATTTTGTAAACGCTATAACTTTTGCGCAAACCAATCAATAAACGCTTATTGCGATTTTTTTTACGAAAAATAGGTAGAAGAATACGTATCGGCCTAAACTGAGGAAAAAACATTTTTTTTATATATTTTTGGGGGATATTTATTACAGCAAAAAGTAAAAAATATATATTTTTTTCAAAATTGTCGCTCTATTTTTGTTTATAGCGCAAAAAATAAAAACCGCAGAGGTGATCAAATACCACCAAAAGAAAGCTCTATTTGTGGGAAAAAAAGGACGCCAATTTTGTTTGGGAGCCACGTCGCACGACCGCGCAATTGTCAGTTAAAGCGACGCAGTCCAGAATCACAAAAAGTACTCTGGTCTTTGGGCAGCAATATGGTCCGGGGGTTAAGTGGTTAACAAATGTGGAGTTAGGGTTGATAAGAATGTCTTGTAATAGGAATAAGGGAGACCGTCTGGACCTGGGGCTTTATGTGAGGGGAGGTGTTTAATTACTTTAGTTAATTCTTCAACAGAAATAGGTTGATTTAATGAGGAACATTGGTCCGGTGACAGTCTGGGATGGTGTACAGATGACAAGTAAGTATCTAGTCTGTCTTGTGAGAACTGTGCCTGTGGGTCTGTGCTCAAGCAGTTACAAAGTTTACTATAATACTCTCCAAAAACTCCGAACATGGTCTGAGGACAGTGTGTAGGTGTACCATATGATTGTACTATATGATCAGGGATGTTTAGAAAAGGGCGGGGTTTTAGCTTGTGGACAAGCATCCTATGAGGTTTGTCTGCATACTCATAAAACTATTGCTTAGACCATAACATTGACTTTGAGATTTTGTTTGTATCTACAGACTTAATGCGGTTACGAATAGCAATCACCATACACGTTTCAGGCGAGAACCAGCTGAGATGCACTCACCCCTAAAAAAGGCCTTATGGGTTTCCCATATGGTAGAACAGCCCCCCTTCTATCCTTGCAATCCAGACCCCTTTAAAAAGGGACTAGGGAGCGTGCCCGCAAGGTAACCCCCTTGGGAAAGCGCTTCCCAGAGGGGGTTATATGAAGCGGGGAGGAGTCACAAAACGAACTGCACAGTGGAGGTAAGTATGATATGTTTGTTGTTTTTAAAAAAAATCTAACCTTTACAACCACTTTAAAGAAGTTGTAAAGATTTTTTTTTTACTAAAATAAATAAGATGTTATATTTACTTGCTCTGTGTAAGAGTATGGTGCAGCGTGGCCCCCGAACCACCTCTTTTGGGGTCCCCCGCCAGTGCTTTCCGCTCCACCTCTTCTCCATGTTCCACTTTCTTTAGGTGCACACATGGGGGCGTGCTCCTGAATCATCATGTGTGCATCCATAGGCACACACAGGGCTGCTCAATGCTGCCCCAGCTCCCTCCTCACTAGATTTTACTGACAGCGGCAGGAGCCAAGCTTGTGAGAGTGGGGATAGAAGACAGAAGACCTGCAGAGGAGCACAGTGCTAGATTGATGTAGGACTCAGGTAAGTATTTAGGGAGGGGGTGGGGGAACAGCAACTGGAAGTTTTTTTTACCTTAATGCATAGAATGCAAAGAACCAAAACCAGACGTGACAGAATCCTTAACACTTCTGGTTTCTGATGTTACAGAGAGGGAGGAACAAAGTCAGTCCCTCTCTCTGTTTAATGCAGCTAATGCCGCAGGTCAGAGTGGTCCCAAGATCTCAGAGTTAATGGGAGATCCCGGGAAAGGAGGTGGCGCTGGGGGGGGGGGGTGAAACCCCCTTGTGCTGCCTGTAGAAGCGATTGGGTGCTGAAATGTTGAATGAAATAAAAAAATGTGTTGCATATTGATGCAGGTTTCATCTCTGTATAAACACTTTAATCCGAGGAGGACATCATATGACACCAACCTGGGGAGGTGGTTAAGGGAAAGCTATCAGGTTAGTATAAGTAATTACCTTGAACATAACAACAATTTAAACATTTTTCTTCTCTCTTATCTACACTTATCACTTATTTTGTATAGTTAAAGAGGCTGTATAGTCAATTTTAAACTAAAATTAAAAAGATGTTATACTTACCTGCTCTGTACAAGGGTATTGCACAGAGAGGCCCTAAACCTCCTCTCCTGGGGACCTCCTGCCAGATCTCTGTTTCACCTGTTCTCCATGTGCTATCTCCTTTGGGGGCACACATGTGGGTATGCTGCTGAGCCATCCTGTGTGCAACCATTGGCACACACAAGGCTTCTTGGCCCTGCCTCTGCTCCCTACTCACTAGATTTTACTGACAGCGGCAGGAGCCAATGGCTTCCATTGCTCTCAGCCAAGATTGTCATAGTGGGAAGAGAAGACCGGGGATCTGCAGAGGGGCACAGCGCTGAATCGATGTAGGACTTAGGTATTTAGGAAGGAAGGTGGGCAGCAACTGGAAGTTTTTTTCCGCTTTAACTTTAGAACCACTATACGATATAGGGTAAACTGTATCCATTACCCAAAAGTTGTTATATACAATTTTCATAAAATAAATATGTATGTAAAAGTCATGGTATATAAGATCTCACATAATCCTATTTATTTATAAATATAAACAATAAGAACATTTCTATTCAGTTGTATGCACAGTTAGAAATAAAATATTGCTTTGAAGTTGTTAAGTTCCTCTAGCTAAACAATATAAACATCTAATTAAATTATAGCAATACACATCAAAGGCAAAAACATATCAGATTTGGTAATTTTATTCCAGTTTTTTTTTTACTTGAAATCTTTGAGGTGTAATTTGATGGTAATAAAGGCAAAGGGCTCCTGTTTTGTTGAGGTTATGTGCACCAAGTAAATCCTATGTAGGTGCTTAAAAGAAATGGCACTAGATCTGGTTGCAGACCAAGATTAAGGTTAATATAATAACCAGCCCTCCAGTATGATTCAGAAAAAAGAACAGAATTACTTAGAAGTAGCAGAAATGTAGCATAAATTAAAAACACCTGCAGGAAAATGGCTCCAATTTTCTAGATGAAAAATATCTACACAAACGTTTTTCATCTGCTACCTGCCCAGTATTTGTGCCAGGTTATTTAATTTCCCAGATGTTTTTAGACAATTAGCTGAACGACTTCAAGAAAAGTACAGATTCCACAACTGTCTCCAAGAGTGACTATAATATAACAGCTGGTTTACATCTACTGCATAAATAATTTAATAATATACAGTAATGAAAAGGAATGAAATACTTTAAAAAAAATATTTATGTACTGGTATCTCATCAATAATCCATGAAAATTAAGCATTACCATACCTGATGTACAGTATGGTTAGAATTAAATTGGGTGGGTTGGATTTTTGTGTTTTTGACACAGCAATATTTTATTATTTTAAATGTTGTCTTTGTTGCATTGCATGCAGAATTAATTTTATCCTAAACACTGGGATTGCTTTTATTGTAGTCTCTTATTTACATACTTAGCCTAAAATAGTCTTATATTTGCCGTCATTTTTCTTTAGTGGTGTGTGATTGTTAAAGCGACCCTGTCAACAATATAGATGAAAAAAAGGGTAACAAAGGACACCATAGTAAGGGGGAGGTCAGCAGGAGAAACCAATAAACACTGCAGGGGATCCAGGTGATCAACACTTCCAAAAGTTTTGGTTTCCAAGCAGACTACTGGGGTTGAAGGGTGATTATTTACCAACAGAATGGCCTTTGGTGGCACAGGCAGCAGGAAAAGTATTTATACAGTTTTTATACAGTTTTCTAAAGGTAACATCTTTGTTTTTTAGAAAAATAGCGCTATTAAAACGCTCATAAAATGCTCTCCATGCATCTCAATGGACCCTTTCACACTGAGTCCTGAAAGCAGCATCTTTGGAGCAGCTTTTGGGCGCTGAAAAAAACGCTCCAAAAATGCCCCTCTCCATTAAAATGAATTAAAAGCGCTGTAAAAACGACTTACCCTTTCACACTGAGGCGTTGTACTGGGGGGCCGTTGAGAAAAGTCCTGCAAGCAGCATCTTTGGAGCAGATTTTGTCACTGAAAAAAACGCTCCAAAAACGCCCCTCTCCATTGAAATGAATTGAAAGCGCTGTAAAAACGCCTTACCCTTTCACACTGAGGCACTCTAAAAATCTCCTAAAACATTAGGGTCTTAGCGGTGCTTTACCAGCACATTGGGATTGCAGATGAGGCTTCGATTGAATAACGCTTGAAAAACGCTTGAATAACGCTCAAAAAGAGGCTCGAATAACGCTTGAAAAACGCTTGAATAACGCTCGAAAAACGCCCCAATGTACTGTATATTGTCTTCCCAGTATTGCGAGCTAATATGTTAGTGTGGTTAGAGTTAAAAATTTTCGTAACTGCACCTTAATATTAATGTTTTGATTGCACAAAATTAACAGCAAAAATATAACTAGTTGTGACTAGCTTGTGTATTTGTTAATATTTTTTTTTAAATACTATAAAATCCACATTATTTTATTCAGCTTTTCTGTTTGCAGTTATCCATATGTAAAGCAATACCAATATATTGGCATTCTTTTGTGTTCTTTTGGATCCCTGAGCGCCGCTCAGGACTAAGGATGAGCTTGGACGTGTCATTTGGATACACTGTATTTTAACACACGCCTTCACTTTAAGGCTTCATTTCCACTGGTGTTTTTACAGCCACTTGTGTTAGCCTTTTTTACAGCTTAAACACGCCTGTCCATGTTTATTTTGCGTTTTTTAATGTTTTTTAACGTCTGGCGTTTTTACAGCTCTACTCTGGAGCTTCAGAACCCTGGTCCTGCGTTTTTTTTACAGCTCAAAAACGCCTATGCCATTTGCAGCTCAAAAACGCCTATGTGGGTATGATGCCATAGAATAACATGGACAGGCGTTTTTAAGCTGTAAAAAACGCTCAGAAAAGTGGCTGTAAAAACGTCAGTGGAAATGAAGCCTAAGAGGGACGTTTTAGGAAAAAAATTAAATTTTAAATAAAGAACTGTGAAGCAAAATTAGTGTCAGTGCCCATGAATGCAGCCTAATCAGTGCCCATCTGCAGCCTCACAAGTGCCATGAATGAAGCCTCCTTATTGCATAAATGCAGCCTCACCATTGCATGAATGCAGCCTCACAATTGATATGAATGCAGCCTCAAATGAAACTTCACCATCGCATGAATGCAGCTTCACCATTGACATGAATGCAGCCTCAAATGTAGCCTCACCATTACATGAATGCAGCCTTACCATTGCCTTACCGTTGCCATCAGTGCGGCCTGATCGATGCCATCTGCAGCCTTGGAGGGGACAGGGAGGGGGGGCAGGATGAGTGCCAACAGATTATATACAGGAGAATCTCCAGTTTTCTCATTGGCCTCCTTAATACAAAAGTTTTAATGGTGAAACACACCTCTCAGTGGGTGTTTATATCCAAATTAGTGGTAAACCTTCCAAAGTGGTAATACGCCATCAATTATTGTATCAAGTGAATAACCGTTGCTGCATGCCACCTGTGAAGAGTGATTCAGTGTTCGAGTCGCTCTTCCTGGGGGGCAGTCAGCAAGGTATGTGTATGCAAAACTTAATGATTCCTCGATCAATGCCCTTTTTGGCTTTCAGGAAGAGATCGGTCCTCAGAGTTAATAAAGTATATAAAATAACCTGAAGAGTGATCCAAACTCGTGTCACCCTTTAGTAGGTGATAGTGACCAGTGTAAGTTAAATATCAACCCTTAGGTGCACTGAATGCTACAGTATATCCAATCCCAAGATCAAGTGTTATCACTAATCAGACAACATATTAATATATAATAGACATCAAAGGAATAAACATCAAAAAGCCAAAAAATCTAAAATCATAAGATTGCCCAATAGTCAAGCACCTATGGGCTACACCTCGTGAAGGAATAAATGTGCCCTTAGAGTCAATCCCCCAAGGCAGGGAAAAAATGTGTATCCCAAAAAGATACAAAGAAAATCCACAAAAAAAAGTGATACTAGGTAAGTATATGTTCAGCTGCGCTGTGCCATACTTGTATGACAGGAAAAAAATAAGAATTATTTGCACTAGATCTTCCAATAAAGTGACATTTGTGATTATCCTTGGTGTCCTGTGATGACTTTATCCCCAAGTATACAGGTAACGGTGACTTTTGTGCTCCCCTTGTTTTCACTCTCACCAGATCCAGGTACCCTTGCAGGGATAATGAGCGAAAGTGAGTGTGTTGGTTCTCTCTATGCCAGGCTGCTGCTCCTCCGCTCAGACTCCAGGGCTCCCGATCCACAAACCAGATCTTATAGCTGTGCTTCTTTGCTGCTTCCCCAGCGTACCAGCCTCTGGTATTATTATTATTATTATTATTATACAGGATTTATATAGTGCCAACAGTTTGCGCAGCGCTTTACAACATTGGAGAAGACAGTACATTTACAATACAGGAGGAATCAGAGGGCCCTGCTCGTTAGAGCTTACAATCTAGAAGGGAGGGTCAAGTGGAACAAAGGTTATTATCTGTGGGGAATGATCAGATGGATAAGATGAAAAAAACAAAAAAAACAATTGTTAGGTGTGTGTAGAATAGACTTCTCTGAAGAGAAGGGTTTTCAGGGATTGTCTAAAAGCTAATAGAGTAGGAGATAAGCGGACAGATTGGGGTAAGGCATTACATAGGCTTGGAGAGGCTTTGGAAAAGTCCTGGAGGCGAGCATGGGAGGTGATGAGAGAGCTAGAGAGCAAGAGGTCTTGCGAAGAACGAAGAGAACGAGTAGGTTGGTATTTTGAGACTAAGTCAGTGATGTTGCTAGGGGCAGAGTTGTGGATGGCTTTGTAGGTAGTCATTAGTATTTTGAATTTAATTTGTGTGAGCGGTAGCCAGTGGAGGGATTGACAGAGAGGAGTAGCAGAGACAGAGCGATTAGTAAGGTGGATGAGTCTGACAGCAGCATTCATGATGGATTGAAGGGGGGATAGAGTATGTAGGGGTAAGCCAATGAGGAGGGAGTTGCAGTAATCAAGGCAAGAGATGATTAGGGAGTGAATTAAGAGCTTTGTTGCGTCATTGGTTAGAAAGGGGCGTATTTTGGAGATGTTGCGGAGGTTGAGGCAGGAAGATTTGGACAGTGATTGGATGTGGGGCTTAAAGGAGAGTTCTGAGTCCAGGACTACACCTAGAACCTTGGCGTGTGGGGATGGGATTATAGTCGTGCCATCGATTTTGACAGAGAAATCGACGGAGGAGGCACGTGGGGAGGAAAAATTATAAGTTCGGTTTTGGATAAATTAAGTTTGAGGAAGTGGTGTGACATCCAGACTGATATATCTGATAGTAAATTAGTGAAATATGAAGAGAATGATGGAGTGAGTTGAGGGGTAGAGAAATAGATTTGCGTGTCGTCAGCATTTTTTTTTTCCACGATCATGTGTAGGCAAGACCGCTTTAATGATCAAGTTGAAGAAAAACATTGTTTTTTCTAGAGCCTGAAAAACATCGTTTTTTACAACCCGAAAAATGATTGTGTGTATGCGGCATTAGACACTGAAGACTTAGCACTTCAAGAAAGGGAAAGACAAAGTAAATATGAATACACAGCAAACACATCTGAAAGACCGGTGTGTACAAACTCTTAAATCTACCTTCCTTTAATGAGATGACAGATATGTGCAATTCAAAATCTGATAATCTTATAAACAATGGACCTGTGCTCAGCCATTGCAGATCATGTTGACATAAAGATTGCTGATTTTCTTTTTCTGGTTTTAGCCTGGGTCAAATTCTTGCATACTACATGTATATTGAAGATACATGCCTGGTATGCTGTGTTGTCTGGTTTTAGCTGGTCAGGCCCTTCATAGATATAAAAGTCTAGGACATCACATGTAACACAAGGATCAACTGTTATATGTGTGCAGGAAAATACTGTAAATGATATCATATACAGTAAAAAATAAACCAAATAAAATTGTATGTCTTCTGCATTGCCTGCAGCTGTTCTTTTTTTCTACTGTGGTTTGTGTAAAGTTTTGTAACGAGTGACATCTGCATGCAGTAGAAAGATACTGCTACCTTAAATAATGATACACTTTGTAAACCTCTAAAAAAAAATGTTTAAGGTTAGTTGAACTATAAACATTCCATTCCACTTTGATTTCTATTTGACGGATCTGAATCTAGGATCTGCACTGCATTTACAGTAATAAAAGCAAGGATTACTGATCAGTAAAGGAAAATTTACACAGATTAGGTTTTATAACAGCAAGCCTGATATACTATACCACCTTCACCATTGTTGGTCCTACAATTAAAGGCCACCTCTGAGTAAAACTGACCTACCTCCGACCTTTCATAAGTCTACTTGTAAGAATACTCATGTACTTTTGATAATCCTTAAATCATTCTGCATGTGTTCAAGGAACCTTGGATCACAAACAGGTAAGAGAGCTGCCGCTCCAGGTGAGCTCACTAGGGTAATTGATGTCCACTCAGAAGCAGATGGGTGCTGGCAATGCACAGGATGTGCAAAAACAATAAGGATATGGACAGCCGCACTCCAGTAACATGAAAAAAGACGTGCCCTTTATTGGGTACAGGAAAAAATGCACTACAGATATCAGCACACAGTGGGATAAACAGCTGACGCGTTTCGCATTGAGTGTCAATGCTTAATCATAGCTGATTTAGCTGATTGTATCTGTGACCTTGGATCACAGATACACACACTATACGGTAAGTCCAACACTTTTCCCAAATCAGACCTAAGTCATGCCTGTCCAAGAGCTAAGCCCTTTTAGCTGTGCTGTCACTGAGGTTCTCACATTATACAGTTGAATGGAAGAAAAAGGGCACAGTAGTGAATAGGAGAGGAGGTCTTCTTTATAACTGCGATCCAAGGGCTTTTTGCGTAAACAAAAAACTAAATGTTAAAAAGCAACTTATGAACTTGTTCTCGAGCATATCTGCACATTTTTATTTTACATTTCCTGTTTTGAGAATAATAGCTTTAAAGTTAGCATTAACTATCTGCTAGTTCTACACAGATGACAGATTAGTGATAGAAATAGAAATGTGTTTCTTGCATCCCTGACTGGCCAGCTCTCCTCTGCAAGGCGTGGCATGGGATACGAATCAAATCATTATTTAAGAAATGTAGATGTTCTTCTTCATTGGTTTTATAATAGGAGGATGCAGATGGGTTAGGCTAAATGAAGACTTTGTTGCGTGCCATCTTTGTATAGACATAGGTGGCAATGCTTTTAAAGACACAATTGTGTCCAGGCTATGGATATATGTATGTATTTCAACATGCATATGTATGTATTTTACCAAGCACTAAATAAGCTTTAAAAAAAACACTCACTGACCTGTGTAGCTGCAGGCACTGTGGAGTAATCCTTCCTCAAATTGACAGCTGAAGCACTTTCACTTTGTCTTTTGCCAGCTCAGCTCAACCTACTCTTCATCCTAGCAGTAACTTGGCAGCCTGACAGAGTGCTATAGTCCAAAATGTTTTCCTTTAAAGAAGTGGGACTTTAAATGGATCAGAGACAGAAAGTGTATGAAAAAAATATATTGAATTTTATTACATAAATAGACACATCATGATGAAAATCATGATACAAAACATTGGATAAAACCAAAACATATGACTGACATATAAAATTAAAAACCAACTAAGAACCAAAGCCCAGAAGCTGTCAAGATGACAGACCATCCAATGCGTTTCGAAAGACATGCATGGTTTATATCTTCAGGGATTACACCAGGCTTAATATTTTTAAAGCTGAAAGTAGGATCGCTGTTAAGAGCGTTTTATCAACCCAAATGTGATAATTCACTCGGGAGTAGATGATCGGAGGAGAATATCCATCCGTCACATGCACGTGTAAGTTAAGTTGCCACACACCCAAGGGGGATTCTTTCCTATGTGGATGCTGTAGTGAGCAGGAGAAAATCCTGGTTGCCAAAAAAGTCTAAAGACGTGTACACACGACCGTTTTTCATGATGTGAAAAATTACATTTTTTAAAATGGTCATTAAAAACGATTGTGTGTAGATTCCAGAGCATTTTTCATGACGTGAAAAATGGGCATTACAAATTTAGAACATGCTCTAAATTTTTGCGTCGTTTTTCAGAAGAAGCAAGTTATGAGACGGGAGCGCTCGTTCTGGTAAAACTAGCGTTCGTAATGGAGATAGCACATTCATCACGCTGTAACAGACTGAAAAGCATGAAGACTGAAAAGCACGAATCGTCTCTCACCAAACTTTTACTAACACGAAATCAGCAAAAGCAGCCCCAAGGGTGGCGCCATCTGAATGGTACTTCCCCTTTATAGTGCCATTGTACGTGTTGTACGTCACCGTGCTTTGCTCGAGCATGTTTTTTCATGATCGTGTGTAGGCAAGGCAGGCTTGACAAGAATCACGTCTAAAAAAACGTTGTTTTTTTTAGACCATTAAAAACAGTCGTGTGTACGCGGCATAAGGCTCTATGCACACATGGATGTTTTTTGGTGTTAATGAGCAGTGGAGTTTATGGGCTTTTTGCTGAACACCAGAAATTTCTGTTCAAAGTGACGTTTTTCGGCGGTAAAAACACTAAAAACGCTAATAAAATGCTCAAAAACGCAGCTCGCCAGCGTTTTTTGGCGTTTTTTTATACATTAAAAAAAAAAGCTAAAAAACACTACACTGAAAAACGCTATAAAAAACGCTATCGCAAAAACACTAAAAAACATTGAAAGGCTCCCTACAAAGCTACTGGCATATTTTATAGCTTTTTTTAGCTTTCAGTGTGCATAAAGCCTAATGTCGCGTAAAAACGTCATTTAAAATCATCGTGTGTGGGCTTCACATAGTTTTTCGGCTTCTGAAACACAACAAAAAAAAAATGTGAACATGCTGCATTTTTTAATATCGTTTTTTAAAATGCAGTTTTTCAGGTTGTAAAAAATTATCGTGTGTGGGCTAAAACAACGTTTTAAACCCGCGCATGCCCAGAAGCGAGTTATGAGACAGGAGCGCTCGTTCTGGTAAAACTACCATTCATAATGGAGTAAGCACATTCATCACGCTGTAACAGACAAAAAAGTGCAAATTGTCTTTTACTAACAAGGAATCAGCTAAAAGCAGCCCAAAGGCCAATAGAACTTCCCCTTCAGAGTGCCGTCGTACGTTTTGTACGTCACCGCGCTTTGTTCATCATTTTTTTAAAACGATGGTGTGTGGGCAACATTGTTTTTAATGATGAAGTTGGAAAAACTTAGTTTTTTGGACATGCTGAAAAACATAGTTTTTTTTTCATGCCGAAAAACGACCGCGTGTACGCGGCATCAGAGTTAATATTTTCAGAAGTTTTTAGCACTAGTCTGCTAACACAGATCCGTAGAAGATCAACCAAAAATGTAGCACAATCTATTGTCCATATCCTAATTTAGTCTAGTAGTTTAGGACGGGACCCAGAAGAGGAAAGGGTATATCCTGAACTGCTGGATCTTTAACCACTTGCTTACTGGGCACATATACCCCCTTCCTACCCAGGTGAAATTTCAGCTTTCAGCACTGCGTCATTTTAAATTAAAACTGCGCGGCCGTGCGACGTGCCTCCCAAACAAAATTTACGTCCTTTTTTCCCCACAAATAGAGCTTTCTTTTGGTGGTATTTGATCACATCTGCATGTTTTATTTTTTACGCTATAAACAAAAAAAGAGCGACAATTTTGAAAAAAAAAACACTATTTTTTACTTTTTGCTATAATAAATATCCCATTTTGAAAAAAAATATATATTTTTTTTCTCAGTTTAGGCCGATACGTATTGTACATATTTTTGGTAAAAAAAACATCGCAATAAGCGTATAGTGATTGGTTTAGGGGATAGAATTCTGACTTTTTTTTTATTATTTTTTTTTTACTAGTAATACGGCGATCTGCGAATTTTACAGGACTGCGATATTGCGGCAGACACATCGGACACTTTTTGACACATTTTTGGGACCTTTCACATTAATACAGCGAACAATGCTATAAAAATGCATTGATTACTGTATAAATGTGACAGGCAGGGAAAGGGTTAACACTAGGAGGCGAGGAAGGGGTTAAATGTGTATCCTGGGAGTGATTCTTACTGTGGGGGGAGGGGCACTGACTGGGGGAGGTGACTGATGCTGTGTCCCTATGTACAAGGGACACAGCATCTGTTTCCTCTCCCTGACAGGACGTGAAGCTCTGTGTTTACACACAGAGCTCCACGTCCCTGCTCTGTTGTTGCCGATCGCGGGTACCTGGCGGACATCGAGGCTGCCAGGCATGCGCATCAGCATCTCGGGGACGCGCCGGGTGCATGCGCGCGCCCCCCAGTGGCCGGAGGACCCGAGGACGTCAAAAGACGGCGTCCCGGATTTATAGAGTGACCTGGACGCCGTCTTTTGACTATATGCCGGGTCTGTAGTAGTTAATGATCTTGCTCCTGGATAGACCAAACGTGACTCCTGTTATCAGCCAATGCAGCACACAGAGTGCTAAGTCCCGACTTGAACAACATCAATTCTTCTATTGTGAGTTTAACCTCAATACTTGAATGTACTCAGCCACACATGTTCATTTCAAGGTCCCTGTGTTCAGTTTCTTTTTTTAGACATCAAAAGTTTATTAAAGAGATCAAGGTAACAGTACAAGTTATTGAGAATAACAAATAACAGTCATTCAGAGATCAATAACAATAAGTTCGCACCACAGATCAAAAGTACTTATACACCACAGTGTGACAACTGATATAGCACGAAATACCTTATTGCATATGTAATCTCAAGGTCAAACATAACGCTACCATAGCTAACAGTTGGTATACATTGCCATCCAAATAGATTATCTGTTTATAGAATAAGCTAAAGAATGAAGTATATAGTAGAGAAAAGTCCAGATAAAAAGAGGAGGAGGGAAGGGCAAGAGAAAAAAAAGGGAGAGGGGAGTCCATGAACATCAAAGTTTGTTCTTTACAGTCGTACATGTAGGTAGTCTCTATATGGGGAGACAGACCAAATCCACTTCCCATGTGAGGGGTAGTCTCAAGTCTAAGCCTCTCCACAGTTCATTAATGCATCAAATTCTCGAGAAACCTTAAAAGCAAACCACAGGGACCAGGTCTTTTGATAATTTTCAATCTTGTCCATTGATTTGGCCGCTGTGTCTTCCATATAGCAAATGCTACTCTTTTCAACCAATCTCGGATGAAAGGGGGTCTAACGCTTTTCCAAGAGAGGGGAATAAGAGACTTGGCGGCATTCAGTAAATGTTTGGTTAGAGACCTTTTATAGTGCTGAAGGGTGAAATTTGAAATGTGTAAAAGACAACACACTGCATTCAATTGAATCCTGGTCTTCGTGATCCGCTTCACCACATCCCTAACACCGTTCCAGAAATCACTCAGGACAGGGCAATCCCACCAAATGTGCATCAAACTACCTTCCCCTGTCCCACATCTCCAACATCTGCCTGAAGTATTGGGGAACCATTCTTTTACTTTGTCCGGGGTGGCATACCAATGCGTCAAAAGTTTATATGACGTCTCCTGAGTTCTGGTGCTAATGGAGCATTTATGCGCCAAAATGCAGGCAGACGTCCACTGCTTATCAGTGAGGTTCATTTGCAAGGCCCTGGACCAAGTCCGTCTGAATCTGTCTTCCTTCACAGCGTTTGAGTTTTGCAACCAAGCATAAGCAATGGAGGTCGCTCTGTCAAATTGGGTGCCCTCTAAGCAAACTTTTTCAATATCAGTCAGTTCTCTAGAGAAAAAGTGTCTCCTGCTCCCTTTGTTGGCGTAGTCCCTTATTTGAAAATAGGTCCACCAAGGAAGTCTCGGCAAGTCATAATCATTTTTGAGTTTTAAGTGACTTTTAAATAGACCTGTATGGAAGCAATCTTTTGCCAAAAGAGGAGGTTTCGTGTCAGGAGTCTGAAGGCCAGTGGCGGTTCGTCCATAGAGGGCGCTGGAGCGCCGCCCCCTCTGGCTCTCACCGCCACTGAGTGAAATAACATAGATTCATGCATTGCACAAATCTATGTTATTTTCGCCGCTGCCGATGTTATTCAGATGGTCGGCGCTCAATGTCCGGCCATCTGAATAACGCCAGCTGGTTGGCTGTAGGGAAATGTCTATCAAAGCCAACGGCTCTGATAGGCTTTCCCAATACAGCCCGGAAGCTTATTCTCGGAGCGCACAGACTGTACGCCCCTTGAATAAGATGACAGGCGTCTCAGCCAATCACGTTGGCCGGTTCTGGCTACCTGTAACCTGATTGGCTGAGACGCCTGTCAGTCATCGAGGGCGGGAGAAGACATCGTGGGACGTGGATGCCTGACTCCAGTAAAGGTAAGTGCCGGGGGGGGACGCAATTTACAGGGCAAAGTGGGGACAATTGGCACAGTGGCTGCGTTTAATGGCATGGCACAGTGGTGACAATGTATGGCACAGTGGCTGCGTTTAATGGCATGGCACAGTGGTGACAATGTATGGCACAGGGGCTGCGTTTAATGGCATGGCACAGTGGTGACAATGTATGGCACAGGGGCTGCGTTTAATGGCATGGCACAGTGGTGACAATGTATGGCACAGGGGCTGCGTTTAATGGCATGGCACAGTGGTGACAATGTATGGCACATTGGCTGCGTTCAATGGCATGGCACAGTGGTGACAATGGATGGCACAGTGACTGCGTTTAATGGCATGGCACAGTGGTGACAATGTATGGCACAGTGGCTGCGTTTAATGGCATGGCACAGTGGTGACAATGTATGGCACAGTGGTGACAATGTATGGCACAGTGGCTGCGTTTAATGGCATGGCACAGTGGTGACAATGTATGGCACAGGGGCTGCGTTTAATGGCATGGCACAGTGGTGACAATGTATGGCACAGTGGCTGCGTTTAATGGCATGGCACAGTGGTGACAATGTATGGCACAGGGGCTGCGTTTAATGGCATGGCACATTGGTGCGAATTGATGGCACAGTGGTGCGAATTGATGGCACAGTGACTGCGTTTAATGGCATGGTATTGATGGCACAGTGGCTGCATTTGATGGCATGTAACAGTGGCTGCAATTGGGCACAGTGAGACTGCAATTTTTTTTTTCTTTGCGCCCCCCCAAAAATTTTGAGCACCAGCCGCCACTGCTGAAGGCTATCATTCCCCACTCCCGGTAGAAAGTCAGGGTTGTCTTTTAAAGGGGATAAAGGGCTCAGTGAGGTAGTCAAGTCCGTATTGCTTGCAATAATGTGGGCTAGCCGCAGAGTGGTACCCGTGATCAGATGATGTTTAATGGAGTCACGCTGGCTCTGCCAGGGTATCCATGGAGAAAATGTCAGTGGTGTTGAACTCAAAGAGTTCTCCAATCTGACCCAGTCTTTGGAGCGGACATGACATTGCCAGTCTATCACCCTCGCCAGGTGTGACGCTAAGTAATAATTGTAAAAGTTAGGTAGGCCCATCCCACCCATTTCATTTGGCCTGAAGAGTAAGGAGAATTTAATTCTGTGTTTTTTGTGCATCCACAAGAACTGATGTATGGCAGCCTGCAGGGCTCTGAAAAATGTCTGGGGTATAGCAATTGGAAGGGTCCTAAGAAGGTACAACACCCTCGGTAGAACAGCCATTTTTAGTATCGCCGCTCTTCCAAACCACGAAAAGTACTTGGAGTGCCACTTCTGTAGATCTTTCGGAATGTCCTGCAACAAGGCTGGAAAATGACGTTCATAAATGGCAGTCACATTGGGGGTCAACCATATTCCCAAGTATTTGAGTGCATTAGTGACCCATTTAAAAGGGCAATTGGCTTGGGTTTTAGGCAGAGTATCCTCTGTTAAATAAATATTCATTGCTTCCGACTTGCTAAAGTTAATTTTAAGATTTGACAAGTAGTCAAAACTGTTTCAGTAGGTTGGGAATAGTTATGTGTGGAACGGTCAGAAAAAATAGAAGAAAACCAGCATAAGCTGCTGTTTTGTATTCAGTGCCGAAAACCTTGAACCCTGCTATGGAATTGTCTTTGTTGACCATTCTGATAAATTGGCTCCAATGACAGGATGAACAACAAAGGAGACAGGGGGCACCCCTGTCTGTTTCCATTTCTGATCATGACCTCTTCCGACAATAAACCGTTCACTTTTAACTTAGCTGAGGGGCTATCATAGAGGGCCGAGATCCAATTCATCATCTGCGGTCCTAGACCAATATATCTGCAAGTAGCCAGTATACAGTCCCACACCACCCTACTAAAGGCCTTCTCCGCATCCGTGGACAGGAGAAGGCCCTCAAAGTCGCCTCTGCGTGCCTCATGTGTCAGGCAAAGGGCCTTGATCACGTTGTCTTTGGCCTCCCTACTGAGCATGAAGCCCACTTGTTTAGAACCTATTAAGGAATCTAACAGCGGCCTCAATCTATTTGTCAACATTTTTGCAAGAATTTTGAGATCTAAATTGAGCAAGGAGATGGGTCTGTAGCTGGAGCAGTCAGCAGTGTCCTTCCCCGGTTTTGGGATAAGTGTGATATGGGTGGACAAAAAGTCAGTTGGCACTGAGCCAAATGTAGTTAAAGCAGATGTCCGCTGAAAAAAAATATTAAAAGCCAGCAGCTACAAATACTGCAGCTGCTGATTTTTAATATTAGGACACTTACCTGAGTCCAGCACCGTCCGCAGCAGAGGACGAGCGATCGTTAGTCACTCTGCTGCCCCCTGCCATCCTCAGTGAGGGAACCAGGAAGTGAAGCACTCTGGCTTCACTGCCCAGTTCCCTGCGGCGCATGCGCGAGTCGCGCTACGCCTGCCGATTGGCTCCCGCTGTGTACTGGGAGCCGAGTGTTCCCAGAACACAATGGGGGGGGAGGGAGGTGACGTCATGCCCACAGTCCTCCCCCTGAAAGGTGTCAAATGTGACACCAGAGGGGGGGAGGGTTCCGATCAGCAGGAGTTCCACTTTAGGGTGGAGCTCCGCTTTAAGTGATTCAAAGCTGCCGTTAGCGGTCCTGAAAGGATATCACCAAATGATTTGTAATAAGTTGAAGTGAACCCATCTGGGCCTGAGCTCTTTCCAGGTTTAAAGTCTTTAATTGCCAACTGAGATTCTGATAATGAAATTGGTTCCTCAAGAGGGGATAATACCAGGTCATCTAGTTTAGGTAAACCACTGTCACGTAAATAATCCAATATTGCAGTCGCCCTGTCACCTATCACCTTCTAAGGCGCGTGTTGCTTTGGGAGATTGTAAAGTTTTGTGTAAAATTGGTGGAATTGCATCGCAATAGCCTCTGTCGTGACCTCAAGTGCCCCTGTATGAGTCTTAATTCCTGCAATGTGATTAATAGCAATGGATTCTTTCAGCGCCCTTGCTAAAAATCTGCCTGTCTTGTCACTAACTTCATAATAAAGTTTTCTCTTAAAAAATAACAATTGTTTAGTTTGGGCCTCAAACAAGTTTTGCAATGCCTTACGTGCTTCAAGCTGTTCTCTCGCTGATTGCAGTGCCAAATATTGTTTATGACAGGTTTATAGTCTAGAAATCTTGGCGGTTAACTCCCTGGTTTATTGTTCCTGTTGTCTTTTTCTATGGGCACCCAACCTAATTAGTTCCCCTCTTATGGTACATTTATGTGCCTGCCATACCGTTATGGGATCAGTATCTGGGGTAGTGTTGAGGCGAAAGTATTCTGATAAAGAAGCCGTCATTTTTGGCAATAAGTCTTGGTCTGATAGGAGCGAGGCATTCAATCGCCAGGTGTTTGGTTTACCTGTCCCCCTACCTAGTTCAATCGTCAATGAGACTGGGGCATGGTCGGACAACGACTGAATACCTATGTGGGCTCCGGTCACTGTTTGGAGGTCGCGCTGTGACACAAAAAGATAGTCCAGACGAGAATAACGATTATGCGGAATCGAATAATAGGTATAGTCTCTAGAATCAGTATTGCAAAACCTCCACGTATCAATTAAGTGTAAGGAGTTAAGCATTGATCTTATTCTCTTGAGGGCATGATAAGTGACACAGGAATTTCCGGTAGAGGAATCTACAAGCGGGCCAAGTGGTATATTAAAATCACCCCCTAAGATAAGAAGTCCTGACGTGAAGTGAACCCCTGCGGTTCACGTACCATTTTCTGACAGAAGGTGGCATGCGACGAGTTAGGGAAATAAACGTTTGCTAGGGTTATAGGTTTGGCATTGTAGGAACCCTTCAGGAATACAAATCTGCCCTCCAGGTCTACTAGACTTTCTGACAGAGTAAAAGGGGCATCTCTACTCACTAAAATCGATGTCCCTTTCGTCTTGGCGAGATTATTCGTTGCATGATATGCCATAGGGAAGTATGCATTAGTAAGCTTCTGAACCTGACCAGTCTTAAAGTGTGTTTCCTGTAAAAACACAAAATGTGGCACTTCAAACACAGGTTGCAATATACAAAAAAAAAACAGTGGGGGGGAGGGAGGGAGAGATAGAAAGAGGTAGACAGAAGAAAAGAAATCTAGAATGGAAATAAATCCAACAGCGAGAGGTATAAACACAATACACTCTAGTCAAAAATAAATAATAAAAAATGAACTCAGACTAAAGTGAGAACAAGTTAGTACACCTAGACAGAGACACCTCGATCTAGGTGTACTTTGTGGTGGCGTGGGAAGCCAGCAACCAGTATGAATATGAACTACAACAAATAAATGGAAATTAACTATGTAAATTACACAGCAGTAACAAAGCAAGGAAAAGACACAGCCATAATTCTGCAATAATAACGTTTAAACCTGGAAGTATAAACCGTCCAATGGGATCTGCCTGGCACAGCATCATAGGCTGAACACAGAACTTGTAAGACACCATGGGAGGTAACTGCGGCAAAAGGAGTCTGTGTGCCATAAAGAGTCACAGGTAAATGGGAAGGATCCACCAGAAGTATGAGTATCAGCTAGATCAAAGCATCGGGCAATGTCAACCTTACAGAGAGTGGCTATGTCGCCTCTCATACCACCCCGTCAGCCGCAGGATCCAAAGCTGATTACCCGTGCAGGTATCATCATAGCCGCAGTCCTCAGAAAGTGATTATGCATAAGAGCGCACAGCAAATCCATATAATTCCTGTCTGTGACATCTTCGTGCCTTCGACGAGATGCAGCCAAACTGGGGACAACAAGGCACAACATAAAACAAAAATGGGTAAACTCAAAATTGGTCATAAAAAGCACCGACCCTATAGCGTTTCTCTCAAGGGAGGGATATAGCATCCAATTTAAAAAGAGTCCTCAGTCCGGCTTGTTCGATCAGTCAAAATCCCGAGCCCGGGAAGGAGTGGGACGAGGCGCGGGGGTCCCCAATTGTAAACCAACTCCATGGCCATGTTTCAACTTCTTGGTCAGTGGTTTGTCCGGAGTGGATATGGAAGAGTCAGGGGGGCTCCTGGTGACAGGCGGTGAAACAAATTCCTGGTACCAGTCAGGTAACTCCATCAACTCAAGGCCCAAAGCCTCACAGAAATTCGGCAAGTCAGCTGGAGTGCGCAGAATGAGTTGTTTGACTGCTGTCGTAACCACCAGTGCAAAGGGGAAGTGCCAGGTGTATCTTATCTCCCTCTCCCAGAGCTTATCCAGCAGAGGGTGCAGGGCTCTTCTATTTTTCAGCATGATCTGTGAGAGATCTTGGTACAGCATTATGTGGGCGCCATTAAACACAATGTGCTCATTTTGCCGCGCTTTCCTCATAATGTCTTCCTTGAGCGGGAAGCTCTGTAAACAACATATAATGTCTCTCTGTGGGGAATCATCCGGACCCTTAGCCCTGAGAGCTCTGTGGGCTCTGACAAAGTCTATCTCGGTGTCCTCTTGCCTCTTCAATAGACAATTGAAAACTCTTTGCAATGCAGGTACAATCTGATCGCTTTCCACAGACTCGGGGATCCCCCTCACTCTGATATTATTTCTCCTCCCCCAATTGACTAAATCCTCCAAATGGCGATTCATTTCTATGAAGTGGGATGAATGCGAATTGGCCACCTTTTCCAGCCTGTACAGCACCTTATCCCTCTGTCTCCCTTTCACTTCCACTGCCTCCATCTTATCAGAGAGTACCAGCAAGTTAGATTTCAAGTCCGTAATCGCTGCAGAGAATGTGGCTTTTATGTCAGCAGCTATAACGGACATGTCAGCGAAGGTTAGGGGTTTGTTAGAGCGTGCCCGACTCCTACCTGAGTCCTCAATGGCATATTGACAGTCCTCACTGAAGTCGTCCTCCTCGTGCTGGGACAGTGCCATCTTGGTATTCGCCACATTCCCGCAAGGTGTCAGCTTGGCTTTCAGGAGTTCCGATATGCTCCTGGATGAGGAAGCTGTTGAGCCTCGTCGGGTTCTGGAGTGGGGTGCTTGGTAGGTCAGTTTTTCCATTTCCAGGTTCAAACTCGCTGTAAAAAAGGGCCGTCGGCTGTGTCTTTACACGGAGCTCCTCAGTGTTCTTCCATTCCGGATGGTCGCCAGGCCACGCCCCTGTGTTCAGTTTCTAAACAGAAATTGTGGAGTTCAGTTATCTACCCCTAAGAGTGCTCTAGAATGTGGATTTTTGGTTTTAGACTAAACATTTTGGTCAGAGTTTTTATAAAGAAGTGCTAGATGTCTGGAAAAGGTATCTATCAATATGGAAATATTAGGATAAGGGTTATATTACCTTTAACCACTTAAGGACCGGACCAATATGCTGCTAAATGACCCAAGGGGTTTTTACAATTCGGCACTGCGTCGCTTTAACAGACAATTGCGCGGTCGTGCGACGTGGCTCCCAAACAAAATTGGCGTCCTTTTTTCCCCACAAATAGAGCTTTCTTTTGGTGGTATTTGATCACCTCTGCGGTTTTTATTTTTTGCGCTATAAACAAAAATAGAGCGACAATTTTGAAAAAAATGCAATATTTATTACTTTTTGCTATAATAAATATCCCCCAAAAACATATATAAACATTTTTTTTTCCTCAGTTTAGGCAGATACGTATTCTTCTACCTATTTTTGGTAAAAAAAATCGCAATAATCGTTTATCGGTTGGTTTGCGCAAAATTTGTAGCGTTTACAAAATAGGGGATAGTTTTATTGCATTTTTATTATTTTTTTTTTTTTTTACTACTAATGGCGGCGATCAGCGTTTTTTTCGTGACTGCGACATTATGGCGGACACTTCGGACAATTTTGACACATTTTTGGGACAATTGTCATTTTCACAGCAAAAAATGCATTTAGATTGCATTCTTTATTGTGAAAATGACAGTTGCAGTTTGGGAGTCAACCACAGGGGGCGCTGTAGGAGTTATAGTTCACCTAGTGTGTGTTTACAACTGTAGGGGGTGTGGCTGTAGGTCTGACGTCATCGATCGAGTCTCCCTATAAAAGGGATGACTTGATCGATACACCGCCACAGTGAAGCACGGGGAAGCCGTGTTTACATACAGCTCTCCCCGTTCTTCAGCTCCGGGGAGCGATCGCGACGGAGCGGCTATAAATGAATAGCCGCGCCGTCGTCCCGGATCGCTCCCCGAGGGAATACGACCACCGCATTTAGCGGGGGGGTCCCAATCGGACCCCCGACCCGCGGAAAGGCAGGGACGTACAGGTACGCCAATGTGCCTGTACGTGCCATTCTGCCGACGTATATGTACATGCGGCGGTCGGGAAGCGGTTAAAGATAACCGTGCCTTTAGCTTATTTACATCCAGCCTTCCTACCTTATATTTACTATTCCTAGTCTTATATTCACCTTTACCGGATCTTGCAAGTTATTGATTCCTTCTGCACTACCACATCAAATAAATCTTTTTTTCTAGGTCTGCCTATGTGCCCCACACTCTGGGGTAGATCCACAAAGAATTGATACGCCGGCGTAATTTCAAATTACCAGCGTCGTATCTTTGTTTTGATTCCTCAAAGCAAGATACAACGGCATCTGGGTTAGATCCGACAGGCGTACGTCTTCGTACGCCTTCGGATCTTAGATGCAATTTTTCGACGTCCGCTAGGTGGCGTTCCCATCGTAATCCGCGTCAAGTATGCAAATTAGCTATTTCCGACGATCCACGAACGTATGAGCGGCCATCACATTTTTTTACATTGTTTTCCGTTATGCTTTTTCCGGCGTATAGTTAAAGCTGCTCTCTGGTGGCGTACTCAATGTTAAGTATGGTCGTCATTCCCACGTATAATTTTGAAAATTTTACGTTGTTTGCGTAAGTCGTCCGTGAATGGGGCTGCACGCCATTTACGTTCACGTCGAAAACAATGACGTCCTTGCGACATCATTTGGAGCAATGCACCCTGTGAGTTTTGACGGACAGGGCATGCGCAGTTCGTTCGGCGCGGGGACGAGCTTCATTTAAATGAAACAAGCCCCCTACCCGCCCAATTTGAATTCCGCTCCCTTACACCGCGAGAGATACACTACGCCGCCGTAACTTACGGCGCAAATTCTTTCAGGATTCAAAGAAAAGAAAAGTAAGTTACAGCGGCGTAGCGTTTCTCACATATGCTGCGCCCACGCAGATGTATGTGGATCTGCCCCTCTCTGTTCACTATGCAAAGTTTGTACTCCACATTGAGAGGATAGTATATTACAGAACCAATGCTGAAAAAAAAAATTCTATATGCCCTTGGTCTCCTAATTGTTATTTTTGTTTTTTAATAACTCACGTGAATGTCAAATATCTCAAAGATCTAATTGTAGCAGAACATGAATGATGTAAACAACATTTTTAATTGAAGGGAGTAATTGAGGTTTCCCATGTGATGTAGCACTGTGGAACTTTTTTAGCATAGGAAAAACCTGTCCCTCGTATCAGTCATTGGACAATGTGTGTAAGCATATGTAATCCCAAAAATGAACTGCATTTTCTCCCCTTTGATCTGTTAAATGTGCCATTGAAAGTGTTTTGCTATACAGTATCTGCCCGATAGGTGGAAAAAAACAACATTTTGATCCTTTAGAAAACATGAACGTTCATATCTGCGGTTAGCATTGCTATCAGCTCTCTCTCAGAACCACATTTTACCTTTCCCCTAAGGCATGGGTGCTCAACCTGTGGCTCTCCAGCTGTTGCAAAACTACAATTCCCATAATGCCTCAGCCTTTGGCAGACATGCTTGTACCTGTCAGCGGCTTGCAATGCCTCATGGGAATTGTAGTTCCGCAACAGCTGGAGAGCCACAGGTTGAGCACCCATGCCCTAAGGTATGGAGATCATGAAGAGAAGTGTTCTGTATTTCCACTTCCTGTTCTGGGCTAGAAGCACTGTTCTTCTATAGACACAATACAGGGAGTAAGAATTTATCACCAGAATGAAAGAAAACCCATGCATCAATTATATCCAAGGACTGGTATATACAGTATATACTGCATATATATACACAATATGGCCCGGATTCACAAAGCACTTACGCCGACGTATCTCAAGATACGCCGACGTAAGTACAAATGTGCGCCGTCGTATCTATGCGCCGACCCACATACTAAGATACGCCTAAAAATAGGCTTCCTACGACCGACGTAACTTGCCTATGGTGTCGCATCGTGGGCGCATATTTACGCTGGGCGCTTTGCCGCTCCCATTGATTTTCTATGCACATATGCAAATCAGGGAGATACGCCGATTCACGAACGTACTTGCGCCCGGTGCATAATATACGCAGTTTGCGTAGATCGTATGTCCGGCGTAAGGTTATTCCCCATATATGAGGCGCAACTAATGCTAAGGTATGGACCAGGGAACACAGCCGTCTTATTTTACGTAATTTACGTAGTTTACGTAGTACGTGAATAGGGCTGGTCCGTCGTATCTTAGGGAGTAGTTCCGACGTGATTCTGAGCATGCGCACTGGGATACGTCCATGGGACGGCGCATTCGCCGTTCGTTTTAAGTACTTGTATGGCACTCGGCCCATCATTTGCATGGGCTCACGCCTTATTAGCATGGCTTATGCCCACTTCCACCTACGACGGCTTACGCCAAGGGAACCCAGCGCAGTTTGGGAGGCAAGTGCTTTGTGAATTCGGTGCTTGCCTCTCTGCGTGACATCGGCATAGCGTATATTAGATATGCTACCCCGGCATAAATATGCGCCAATGTATGTGAATCCGGGCCTATATATGTATATTCTTCTATTGTTATTGGGATTATGGGAATGCAAATACCTCTTGTAGATCAAATACAGGTCACAGGGAGGTGAACTACAGGTCAAATGCGCCTATCTATGAATTCTAAATGATTTCAGAAACCTGATATCAAAATTATGCCATCTCTCATTCCATTACCCAACTGCCTGGGGACCTGGACATTACAACATAGTTTAGTCCAGTTCACTCATACTGTATTTGACAATGATAATATGAAAAGAAAATGCATTTTTACTGTACTCCTGAATCGTCATACTTTGGCTTATAATTGAATACTGATAAACATACTAAGTGAGGCTTCAGTCGCAAAATACATACACATATTTCTTGTAGGTTTATATCTTTTATTTAAAGATTTCCAATCCTTAAAACATGTTTTAATAGGCTTTCATTCCAGAGCTTACCTTCCAGATCCAATAAATATATTATTGTTATAGTAAGTTTAGTGTGATTAATGCTGTGTGCTTTCATTTTGCAGGTGGTACTTTGATCTTGCATTCTTCCCACATATTTATGAGTCAATCAAAAAATATGTAGGATTCTACACCACACCTGCACATGACAGAGAAAAATTATTACCATACAATAAGTAATTTTACTAAACTGCTAATCATGGAGAACCAATGTAAGATTTATTTTCACTATTAATCAAAGTAACTTTTTCCACACATTTTAAGTTAACAAAGGAAGCTGTACAGACACTATACTTTTTGATATGTTTAGCAGATGCAACTATTATAAAACATAGCAAAACATTCAGAATTGCTGTAAAGATCATTTTAATCACACACACACATCATATACAAAAAATCATTATTGCTCATAATAAATATTTTTACAAATCTATCGATTATACATACATCAAGCTCTAGTTCACTATTATTTTATATTTTCCACCTGTAACATATCTTTTGTGTGGTTTAAACTTCTTAGTTATAGTTAATGACCTCTTTTCACATTTTTGTTTTAAACTTTAAAAAGCTGGGGGAATACTTTTGGTCCTGGACATTTTTTTTTATTATTTTACACACCAATAGATAAGAGAAAACATCTAAATCATTGGTTCTCAACCTGGGGGTCGGGACCCCTTCGGGGGTCAAATGACGATTTGCCAGGGGTTACCGAATCCTAGGCTGTTCCTAAAGCCCGCAGCACTCACAGCCTTTTTGCAGCCGCCCAACAGGGCAGTCCCTGGAGCCTGTGGCATGGCTGTGGGGCAGGCAGAGACTAGAGGTCAGCTGACTGGTAAGAAATGTGAAGTGGGAGGGGCTGGAGGAGACCCTATCTTTTGATTTCGGCATAGGTGTCACTGCTGCAAGACACCACAGAGCTGGAGAATACATGGAAGGGAGAGGAAAAGAGGGAGAGAAAGAACAGGAAAGATGGCTAGAGAGAGGAATATTTAAAAAAAACAAAACAAAAAAAACAAGAACTTAAGCTAGAGATAAAAGGGAAAGCAAGGAGAACATATAGAGAGTGGTACATCCTAAAAGGTACCACAAGGGGTTTTAATACTGTACAAGTGGAAGGGACTCAGGGAGCCTTTAATGTCCGTGGGTTAGGGGCGCAAATTACTTGTCTTGCCTTGGGTGCTGACAACCCACGCTTTGGAAATTCTACTGTTAGGGGTCCCCACAACTTGGGAAATTTTATCAAGGGGTCACGGCACTAGGAAGGTTGAGAACCACTGATCTAAATGGAACAAATTGCCATCTTTGACAGCTGTTTTGGGAACATACAATATGTCCAGTTTGGAAGAATATCCCTAATTTCTTACTTTGGTGACATTTTGGATTTCTCTTCACTTTCTGTCACAGTGACAATGGTCATCAAGGCAAATATAGAGGGTGAATCCTGCCAGTATAAACACAGATGGCAAATAAAATAAAATAAATAAACGACCAAAAAAAAAAGCCTTAAACACTACACCAGCATAGTCCTAAAACATTAAAGACACTGAAATAATAAGTAGAGTAAACACAATGGGCCAGATCCACAAACGAATTACGCCGGCGTATCTATTGATACGCTGCGTAATTTCAAAGTTCCCGCGTCATATCTTTGTTTTGTATACACAAAACAAGATACGACTGAATGAGGGAGCGATCCGACTCGCGTACGTCTTAGTACGCCGTCGGATCGTAGGTGCATATTTACGATGGCCGCTAGGTGGCTTTTCCGTCGAATTCCGCGTCAAGTATGCAAATTAGCTAGATACGGTGATCCACGAACGTACGTCCGGCCGGCGCATTTTTTTACATCATTTGCGTTTGGCTTTTTCCGGCGTATAGTTACCCCTGCTATATGAGGCATATCCTATGTTAAGTATGGCCGTCGTTCCAGCGTAACATTTTTAAAATGTTACGTCGTTTGCATAAGTCGTTCGCGAATAGGGCTTTGCGTAGAATGACGTCACCGTCGTAAGCAATGGCTTGTTCCGGTTTAATTTCGAGCATGCGCACTGGGATACCCCCACGGACGGCGCATGCGCAGTTGAAAGAAGATTGCACCGATCTACCTGGATCTGCCCCAATGAATCCAAATGAATCCAAATGATAAAAAAGCCTCATATGACTGCAAGGTAAAGCAGACAAGAGCCAGTAGTGGATCCAGAGTCTAGTCTCAGGAGGGCCTCTGCCAGAAAATATGTTTTTTTGTGGGCAATTTATCGGGGAAATGGCTGGTGTTGGCGCTTCAATCATCCTGGCACCATGGTTGTTATGGTGTCATGATGATTGAAGTGCATTATTTCTATTATTACATTGTAATATAAAATGAAATGAAACTCACCAAATGCAGAATCAGTGGGAGCCCTGAGTGTGTCACTTGCCACATCGCCTGCCACCAGATGTGGATTGTCACTTGTCACGACGCCTGTCACATGTTACGGATTGTCACTTGCCACGTCGCCTGCCACACGTTGCAGATTCTCACTTGCCACGTCACCTGCCACATGTTGTGTATTGTCACTTGCCACATCGCCTGCCACGCGTTGTGGATTCTCACTTGCCACATCGCCTTCCACACGTTGCGGATTGTCACTTGCCTGCCACCATATGCAGATTGTCACTTGCCACTTCACCTGCTATATGTTGTGGATTGTCCCTTACCACATTGCCTGCCACATGTTGCGGATTGTCACTTGCCATGTCACTTGCCATGTCACCTGCCACATGTTGCGGATTGTCACTTGTCACACATTGCAGATTGTCACTTGCCTGCCACCAGATGCAGATTGTCACTTGCCACGTCACCTGCCACATGTCACAGATTGTCACTTGTCACCCATTGCGGATTGTCACTTGCCTCGCTGCCTGCCACATGTTGCGGATTGTCATTTGCCATGTCACCTGCCACACCTTGCTGATTGTCACTTGCCACATCACCTGCCACATCTTGCAGATTGTCACTTGCCTGCTAAGGTAGTGTTTTGCTTGTCTCTTGCTTTGTCCCACCCAGAGTCCGGCAGCAGAGAGATGATATAATCTCTCTGCTGCCCATGCTGCCTGCACAGTGAGAGCGGAAGTTACTGCAGGGATGCAGGGCAGGCACGGGCGGTGAGAGATGATGTCATCTCTCTGCTCCCCCCTCCACCGGCTCGCAGATTGGCCAGCCACCCACTCACACACCAAGCCGCCCAGCTGACTGCCCGTTCTCTCACTCACCGCCTGCCCGCTCACACACTGAGCCACCCGGCCCACCTTCTTTTTCACCCGCCCGCTCTCTCACCCCGCCGCAACTAATTTCTGGGGGGGGTAATTGCCCCGTTGCCGCCCCTGACAAGAGCATACTACTGTGTTTTAATGTTTTGCTTTCATAGTCAAAATTATGAATATTTACTTTGAATTTTACCTATTGATTTTTGCAGGCCTTTGTGTTGTATGTTAGATTGTGTGGGTACTGTGTGAGCAGTATTCAATTTGCAACATCAAAAATGTGAAAATTTCAATTTAGACAAAACAAAGTGTATTCAAGAAACTTGCTTTCGTATATGGATGGCTTAAAGATCTATTTGTGGAGAAATTATATAAAACAAAGGTACTGTATGGTGCACTTTTAGAATACCTGTCTGTTTTCTGTGTGTTTTTCTATCAATAAACTAACTCATTCTCTGATTCTACTTCCATCTAAATGACTGTGTTGCTCAAGGGAAAAACTAATTCGAATAGTGCTGACGGTAGAGTATGTGTAAACCTACTAAATGATAGATTAATATCTCCAATATATGTTTTAAATCTATTGTATTATTTTTTTCAGAAAGCTGTTCAATTCCTACGCACATTTTATTTCTATATCCAGAGGCACAATATTTGCGGATTATTCCTGCTGACACAGTTGCAATTGCAAGACATTAATTTAATATGGATTTGAAAATATGTTTTTGTTTATTAAAGTTTGGCTTTGTTTAAATATTTTTTTTCTGGAAATATTAAATGCAGCTTTTGTCCATAGTAGTTATTGTCAGTGTTGACAATTGATAAGCTAGCAATAATATGAAGAAAGACAGACAATTGCATCCCTGGTAGTTAATAATTCCTGACTACTTTTAAAGTGATTAACACATTTCTCACATATACTGTATATAGTTCTAACTTTAATACATAACACATAACTAATTTACTTATACATTATCTTTAGGAATGAGCTGCTAATTCAGCCTAAACCCTGGTTTGCACCAAATGTTGCTTGATTGAAGGTTTGGCGCACAGTCAACATGCATAGCTGTTCAGCAGAGCCAAACCTCCTGCTGCAACAGAAAGGCAAACATATAGCTGTATTATTAATACTGCTAAATTAAACAGCTTTCAATTTAGGGCCCCTGCTCAGGTCTACTGGACATCCTAACAACCAGTAACATATTCCCACTCAGCGGATTCACTTGTCATTCTGGGATTCCCAGCTGACAGGTGAATGTAAACAAAGGGGTGAGGATTGTGTAAAAAAAAACAGCCTGGGGTTTTCATAGGTCATTCATAGGTCTGGTATTGATTTGTTATATTAAACACAATGTATTGTGTTTTTTTTTATTGTTCCATAGATAAAGCATTGAGATGGGAACAGTACATCATCATCTATAGCAGGGGTGTCCAAACTTTTTTCAAAGAGGGCCAGATTTCATGAAGTGGACATGCACGAGGGCCGACCATTTTGCCTGACTTTAATTTTTGTGGTTTTATAGATTCTTTCTGGCCCCCACTTGCAATCTGCCTCCAGGCTCAGATCAGGGCAAGGTTGAGCTATTTTTTTTTCTTTGTGACCCCAACTTGTATCTGCCCCCAGGCTCAGATCAGGGCAAGGATGAGCTTTTTTCCTAAATATATTGTTATATAATATATTATTTCCGTGTGTGTTAATTACACGTATCTTATCCCCGAGCGTCTCTCACTGCAGGAAACAAACCGCACGCTGCAGCCAATCACCGCCGCCGTTCACCGCCACCAATCACAGGCACCGGCACATGCACAGGCATGACTCAGTGTCTGCTATTGGCACCGCACAATGTCAGCTTCCCGGGGGGGTTTGGAACCCCAGCTTGTCAGTGAGAGGCGCCCAGGGATAAAAGTACCGCCGCCTATCACAGGCACTGGCACAGACACAGGCGTGTCTGCTATTGGCACCATGCACTGTCAGCTCCCCTGCGGCATTTTAACCAAGCCCCAGCCTGTCAGTGATTGGATTACATGGGGATTAGAGAACATTTTTTTTTCTAAAAGGCCAGCTCGTCCTTGTTCTGTCCGGAGCCTGGGGGGCCACAAGGGTGACAAAATGCAAACTCAGATGGGGGCCGTAAAAAAACGGTCCGCGGGCCGCAACTGGCCCGCGGGCCGGACTTTGGACATGACTGATCTATAGGGATGAGCTTCGAGTTCGAGTCGAACTTATGTTCGACTCGAACATTGCCTGTTCACCGAACAGCGAACAATTTGGGGTGTTCGCGGCTAATTCGAAAAGCTGCGGAACACCCTGTAAAAGTCTATGGGAGAAATCTAAAATGCTAATTTTAAAGGCTAATATGGAAGTTATTGTCATAAAAAGTGTTTGGGGACCTGGGTCCTGACCCAGGGGGTATCAATACAAAAAAAGTTTTAAAAATGGACGTTTTTTCGGGAGCAGTGATTTTAATAATGCTTAAAGTGAAACAAGAAAAGTGAAATATTCCTTTAAGTTACGTACCTAGGGGGGGTGTATAGTATGCCTGTAAAGAAGTGCTTGTTTCCCGTGCTTAGAACTGTCCCTGCACAAAGTGTTATTTCTTAAGGAAAAAAATGAATTGTCGGCTCTTGGCAATACAGAGAAAAGTCATTCATACAAAAAAAATTAAATAATGTGTGGGGGTCCCCCCAAATTCAATTACCAGGCCCTTCAGGTCTGGTATGGATTTAAAGGGGTACTCCACCCCAAATGTAAAAAAAATGGCGTGGAGTTCCCCCCAAAAATCCACACCAGACCCTTTATCCGAGCAGAGCATGCAACCTGGCAGGCCGCAGGTAAAGAGAACCGTACCAGGCCACATGCCCTCAACATTGGGAGGATGCTTTGGGGGTCTGTGACCCCTTAAAGCACCATGTCCCCATGTTGATGGGGACAAGGGCCTCATCCCCGCAACCCTTGCCCGGTGGTTGTGGGGATCTGCGGATGGGGGGCTTATCGGATCTGGAGAACCCCTTTAACAAAGGGGACCCCCAGATCCTGCCCCCCCATGTGAATTGGTAATGGGTACATTGTACCCCTACCATTTCACAAAGAAAGTGTAACAATTGTAAAAAAAAAACACAGACACCGTTGGGAAAGTCCTTTATTAAAAAAAAAAAAGATTCCAGCGGTGGTAATCCACTCTTGGCCTCTGCTCCAATGCTGTCGGTATCCTGCAATGGATGATCTCCTCTCCGTGGTCCAGCGATGAGAAGATCTCCTCTTCACCCAGGTCCAGGATCCAACGATGAGATGTCCATCCAGCGCAGCGCATCACCTCTCTCCACCGGAGACAGCCCGGGAATGACTCAGGTTTGCCGTTACATCAGAGGGGGCGGGGTCACCCGTCACATCACTGGGAAAGCCTGGGTTTTCCCTTGCGTCAGAGGGGGACAGGTCATCTGACGGGTGGCCCTGCCCTCACCTACATAAGAAATGTCACTGGCTGAAGTCACGTCATTCCCGGGCTGTTTCCGGTGGAGACAGGTGATGCGCTGCGCTGGATGGACACCTCATCGCTAGATCCTGGACCTGGATGAAGAGAAGATCTTCTCATCGCTGGACCCCGGAGAGGAGATCACCCATCGCAGGATACTGACAGCGTTGGAGCGGAGACCGAGAGTGGATTACCACCACTGGAATCTTTTTTTTTTATTTATTTTTAATTTTTTAATAAAGGACTTTCCCAACAGTATCTGTGTTTTTTTTTTTTTTTACAATTGTTACACTTTCTTTTTCTTTGTGAAATGGTAGGGGTACAATGTACCCCATTACCAATTCACTTTGGGGGGGGGGGCGGGTTCTGGGGGTCCGCTTTGTTAAAGATTCCGATAAGATTCCGATAAGCCCCCCGCCTGGAGACCCACACAACCACTGGACAAGGGTTGTGGGGATGAGGCCCTTGTCCCCATCAACATGGGGACATGGTGCTTTGAGGGGTCACAGACCCCCAAAGCATCCTCCCAATGTTGAGGGCATGTGGCCTGGTAAACCATTTTGACTGAAACTTCAGTTGGGCTTTAAACCTTGAATGTTATGTTTAAGAATGTATTGATAGCATGTTTGTCTGTAGAACGGGTGCCCTATGTAAATCTGTAATATACAGTATATCTATGCACACAAGCAAAAGTAACACTTTGGGTAAAGCAATTGGCAACCGTGAGCTAGATGAACCATTTCATCAATCAAATTATACATTATTGTTCATCTCGGCTACCTCAGGCCATACAAATCTCAAAACTGTCATACTCATAAAAAAAATGTCATACCATTACTGCCTTTAATATTCCTTAATTTAAGGAAGTCTAATTCAACTGCAGGGTGTGCAGCTTGTTCACTATGTGGAACATGTAACAGTGTTAGGTTACTTTAATGTCATTAGACTACATTAGTGCCTTTATTATTTCCTAGATAATGATTTTCCAAATTAAATTAAGAAAAAGATGGCTGCTTAAAACAGTTGTTTAATGTAAGCTTTAAAATCAACTTTACATTTTGGAAATTTAATATTTAAATGTGATTGTTTGTTTCAACAATAAATTGAAGCTAATCACATTATGTGTAGCTCTAGCAATGAAAACACGACAGTACATTTTAATGCACTCAGATGGAAACGTATTAAGCATCCTGCCATTTGGTAGTATTTGGTAATAAATAACTTAGTGAATATATAACTAAAAAATACATTCTCTAAATATCTACATTTGCCAATTTTTTTTATTTATTTTTTTAAATATTGACAGTTACGTAATTATAGAAGTGCTGTAAAGAATTTACTTTTAAAAACTAGTCAGTTTCTAACTAGTTTTATGTTGGGATTTCTGGATCCACTGCCATACTAAATTAAATTGGAACCATTATCTAGAAGTGAGCATCTTAGTGTAGACCTTACAACTTAAGAAGGGGGATATCATTACCGGTCTTTATTCATTTGCATGATGAGTTTATGCAGCAACAGAAATATAAGAGAACACTTAACGCAGGAAGAAGTTTATTAATAATGCGTTTTTGTTTCATCAGATTGCTATAGTATTTATTCTATTTTAGTGTTTGATAATAATGTACAAACTTTAAAGCCAAAATTATATCTTTCATTTAAAACTGAAATATGATATCCTATATTTTTCTAGTAAATACATTACTAATAGAGGATATTTTAATGTAATATAAGTCTTACAGCCCCCATAAGATTTTTATATTGCCATTATTCTGGAATAAAAGAGGATGAGAGGTTGTGTATTTTAGATTAATAGAATAATGTCAAGTTTGTTTCATATTTTTTTATGCTGAGTAGTTATGCAAAGATTGGTGCACTGAACATTCACCGAAATCAGCAAATTCTGAATATAGCACAGTTCACCCAATCTTGTTATTTTTTCTGGCCTATTTCAATTCCAGTTTGCAATATTTTTTTAAAAATAATAAAAAAAGGGGCATGGGTACAACCATGGAGAAAATTCAAGAACATTTAAAAAAATTACCATTCAGTGGGGAATCAGCTTGAAAGACACATAAAAATACACAACTACTTTAAATTGCTTGGGGATGCCTTGTTGTTGTTGTGCACCAGCAAGATATACTCCTGCAAAACTTACTTGCTTTTTTTGGGAAATGAGTAACAAAAAAATACAGTATCTGGGGCCCTCTTATTCTAAAAAGAGGCTTTCAGATTCCAATAAGTCCTCACCCCCGCATACCCCCACATTTACTGGGCCAGGGATGTGTGCACGACACAACAACCCACCAACATGATGAAGCTACTATATCACTAATCCCCTTGAAAATGATGATCCCTGGCCAGCTGTTGCATGTAAACAAACTCGCTGGAAAAGCTGGGTGATATAACTGACTGAGTAGGGATATGATTGGGATCTGGAGAGGATCGTCATCTCTGTTTGTCCTGGGAACCATTTGCTTGGGAAAGGGGAGCAACCCTTTGATATGCATACTGACCCTCATTTTGCTGAAAACTAAATAAAACTTTTTTCTTTAATTTTACTGTGGTAGGTTGTAAATATCACAGATGAAACACTTCACAGTCAGGGTCAGTTTTCCCGACAAGAAAAGTGTTGTGAGCTTTTTGTCTTGAATTCCGACCATGTGTATGCTCCATCACACTTTGCCTGTGAGAATTTCTGCCTAGAAAAGATGGAGAGCAGGATCTAAATTTTCATGACAGGAAAAATTCCTATCAGGAATGGCGATCGTCTGTATGCAATTACGACATGAAAAAAAAAACGGAAATGCTCAAAATCAAGCAGAAGTGCCGAACTGCCTATTGAACTTCATTGATCTCGGCTCATCCTACGTGTTGTATAACTCTGCGTTCTTGACGTTTGGAATTTCAGACAAGATTTGTGTGACCGTGTGTATGCAAGACAAGTTTGAACTGTTTTCCTGCTGAAAAAAACCCACGGTTTTCCTGTTGGAAAAACTGATTGTATGTACAGGGCATAAGACAACCACTGCCTTACTAAAGAAATTGAGGGTAAAGGTGATGGACTGGCCAAGCATGTCTCCATACCTAAATCCTATTGAGCATCTGTGGGGCATCCTCAAATGGAAGGTGGAGGAGGGCAATGTCTCTAACATCCACCAGCTCTGTGATGTTGTTATGGAGGTGTGGAAGAGGACTCCAGTGGCAAACTGTGAAGCTCTGGTGAACTCCATGCCTGAGAGGGTTAAGGCAGCACTGGAAAATAATAGTGGCCATACAAAATATTTACACTTTGGGCCCAATTTTGACATGTTCACTTAGGGGTGTACTCACTTTTGTTGCCAGTGGTTTAGACAATAATGGCTGTTTGTTGAGTTATTTTAAGTGGACAGCAAATGTACACTGTTATGCAAGCTGTACACTCACTACTTTACATTGTAGCAAAAATGTATTTCTTCAGTGTTGTCACATGAAAATATATGATAAAATATTTACAAAAATGTGAGGGGTGTACTCACTTTTGTGAGATACTGTATGCGGCAATACTCAGATGTCTGTAATGGCCAGTTCACTACTTCCTCAAATATATTTTAGTAGGGTCACAAGTTTTTAAAATATGTGTTCATGCAAGGAGAATTAAGGTGTCCATAGCCCAATTCAATTTTTATAAAAAAATTATGCTTAAAAGCAAATATTACACTCACAAGCATTTTTTGAGAAAAAAAAGGTGTAACAATGGTTTGGAATGCAGCTTTCGCAGTTTGCATTTCAAATGCTGTATGTGATGTCACCGGAAGTCCTGCCTAATGCATTTTGCTCCTCCCCAGAAGGTTCATCTGAGGTTCTCCTCTTGATTCTCCTTGCATGAACACATATTTGAGAAACCTGTAACTCTACTGGAATATTTGAAGGATTAGTGAACTGCCCATTACAGACATCTGAGGATCGCTACATATCTTACAGGCGTAAGACTACCCATTGAGAGTCATGAGTGAGGACACATGAGAAGGGGAGCACAGCACTTTATTGCTCTTCATTGCACAATATCGGCACAAGAAAATAATAGCACTTATTTTATCTATAAGGACTTATTTAAAACATTGGCACTGATCAAACATATAGATATATGTCACATCATATGAACCTCATGGGACACTTTTTTTCACTGATGCTTTGTAATATTTGTATGATTTTCATGAGTGTTGAAATATAGGTTTACACAGGAGTTTCTATAAAACAGTGCTGGGTTCACATATCTTTATCCTGAAGATTGTCTTCTGAACAGAAAATAAAAGGAAATCCCCCCAAAATAACAGTATAAAATTAACAGCTCATTAAAGGAGAAGTGTGGGTTTGGGTTTTTTCCCCCAATATACTTACCTCGGTGGATGCAGCATCAGACTAATGCTGCATCTGTCCGACGGCGTCTCTGTACTGAGTATAGAACACCGCTGGTTGCTCGGTTCTCACAGATCCCTGAGAGGAGAGCTGCTGCCTGTCGGTCAGCAGCTCCCCTGCTCTAATCCTCCATGCTCACTGGAATGCTGAGCTGCAGAGGGGCTGGAAGCAGCCATCTCAGCGGCTCTCTGAGAGGTTGAGACAGCCATCAGTCCAGGCACCTGGCGGATCCAGACTCTCAGAGTCGGGATGACGCGGTGCCTGTATTGATCTGTGTGACGTCAGCAGAGAACAGATTTCAGACCCCTCTCTGCTGAAAACGGGTCACAGGAGTGCAAAATGAATTACACTCCTGTGATCTATTGGAGAAGCCCAGTCAAACAAGCTTAGGCTGGACTTCTTTAAAAGATAAAATAACCAGCTTTTGTTGCAATAATCATCCTTAATCCAATATTTTCTCCAATAGTACTGGTTTATGGCTCTAAATATCCTCAGGCTGATGACCAGCATAATTTAATCTACTTTCCCTGAGCCTAGGTCATCCTGGACCTGCTCCCAGCCTGTACCTGGACAGTGAAAAGAGAAGCAGCACGATGATGAGCCCATTTCTGTCACTCTTCTTTCTCCTCCTATAAGCAATCTGCTAGTCAGAACATGAACTGATTGGCTCTTTGTATACTTTATACCTCTCACACTTCAGCTCTGCTGTACAATGACTGCAAGAGGCTGATACCATGTCAAATTCAGCTATGTACACTACTTGCATTTAAAAAAATACAATAATTATTTATTAATAAATACAGAGCTGCAATAAATTGTATACTAATAATTTGCACGGAATCTAGCTTAAATTCTTTACTTATATTTTATCAAAGTTAAAAAAATACTTTATTATTTTGATACTTTTTTTTGTATAATATTATTCATTCTTAGCTCAAAATGTATACTTTTACTAGGTGCTATGAAAATGTAACTGTCTCATTAATGGATACACACATTATATATATCAGTCAATCACACATAGCCTTGAAAAAGTATTCATACCCCTTGAAATTTTCCAAATTTTGTCATGTTACAACCAAAAACATACATGTTTTTTAAGGAGGAAGGAAAATGATAAGTGGTTTTAAATTTTTTCTTTACAACTAAATATTTGAAGAATGTGGCGTGCATTTTTATTCAGCCCCCTGTGTCAATACTTTGTAGAACCACCTTTCACTGCAATTACAGCTTCAAGTCTTTTTGGGTCTCACTAGAAAGTGACATTTTTGCCCATTTTTCAGGTCTTGCCACAGATTCTCAATTGGATTTAGGTCTGGACTTTGACTGGGCCATTCTAATGCCCTGTACACACGATCGGTTCATCCGATGAAAACAGACTGATGGATTTTTTCATCAGATATCCGATGAAGCTGACTTTCATCAGTCGTACTTACACACCATCAGTTAAAAAAACGATCGTGTCAGAACGCGGTGAGGTAAAACACAACGACGTGCTGAGAAAAATTAAGTTCAATGCTTCCAAGCATGCGTTGACTTGATTCTGAGCATGCATGTGTGGATTTTTAACCTATGGACGTGCCCACGAACGATAATTTTTTTCTATCGGTTATTTAACCATCAGATAATTTTAAAACAAGTTCTAAGTTTTTTCACCGATGGATAAAAAAACGATGGGGCCCACACACGATCCATCAGACCGTTTTCATCAGACGAACCGATCGTGTGTACGCGGCATAACACATGAATTGAGTTGAGCGAACCCGAACTGTAAAGTTCGGGTTCGGTACGGACTTTTTTTTTTCCCGAACCCGAAAAAAAATGATGTGGGGTTCCCCCTAAATATCCATAACCAGACCCATTATCCGAGCACGTTGACCTGGCACCCTCCGCTACGTCACTGGGTAAGCCCAGTCTTCTCCCTTCCTGGGCTTCCCCAGTGATGTAGCAGAGGGTGCGTCAGAGGGTGCAGGGTCACGTGACGGGTGGCCCTGCCTCCTCTATATAAGTAATGTCACAGCTTCAGCGCGTCATTCGCTGGGCTGTGTCCAGCGGTGAGTGGAGGTCGGCGATGCTGCGCTCTGGATGGATGGATCTTCTCATCGCTGGAGATCACACGCACCCGTCGCTGGATCACCCGCACCCGTCGCTGGATCTTCTCATCGCTGGAGATCACCCGCAACCGTCGCTGTATCAGGACAACTTTGGAGCAGGAAGCCGGGAACGAGTGGATTATCACCGCTGGAGTTTTTTTCTTTTTTTTTATTAATAAAGGACTTTTTTCTACGGTGTGTGTGTGTTTTTTTTACAATAATTTACACTTCCTTCGTGAAATGGTAGGGGTAAAGTGTACCCCATTACCATTTCACACAGGGGGGGGCAGGATCTGGGGGTCCCCTTTATTAAAGGGGTCTTCCAGATTCTGATAAGCCCCCTGCCCGCATACCCCCACAACCACCGGGCAAGGGTTGTGGGGATGAGACCCTTGTCCCCATCAACATGGGGACAAGGTGCTTTGGGGGGCACCCAATGTCGAGGGCATGTGGCCTGGTGCAGATCAGGAGAGGGGGGCACAGGGGGGCCGCACTCTGCCCCCCCTCTTTTCTGCCGCCGGCCAGGTCAACGTGCTCGGATAACGGGTCTGGTTATGGATATTTAGGGGGAACCCCACGTCATTTTTTTTTTAAATTAATATCCATACCAGACCTAAAGGGTCTGGTTATTGAATTTGGGGGGACCTCCGCGCATTTTTTTTTACTAAAAGTCTGTGTCCCATTGACTTCAATGGGGTTCGGAGTTCTGGTTTGGGTTCCCGAACCCGAACTTTTTTTTTAAAGTTCGGGTTCGGGTCCGAACCCGAACATCCAGGTGTCCGCTCAACTCCACACATGAATATGCTTTAATCTAAACTATTCCATTGTAGTTCTGGCTGTATGTTTAGGGTCATTGTTCTGCTGGAAGGTGAACCTCTGTCCCAGTCTTAAGTCTTTTGTAGACTAACAGATGTTCTGTTTTTGCCTCCATCCATCTTCCCATCAACTCCGACCAGCTTCCCTGTTGTCCCTAATGAAGAAAAGCATCTCCACAATATGATGCTGCCACCACCATGTTTCATGGTGGGGATGGTGTGTTCAGGGTGATGTGCAGTGTTAGTTTTCAGCCACACATAGCGTTTTGCTTTTAGGCCAAAATTAAAAATGTTGGTCTCATCTGACCAGAGCACCACCTTCCACAGGTTTGCTGTGTCCCCCATATGGCTTCTCGCAAACCACAAACAGGACTTCTTTTGGCTTTATTTCAACAATGGATTTCTTCTTGCCACTCTTCCATATAGGCCAGATTTGTGGGTTGCATGACTAATAGTTGTCCTGTGGACAGATTCTCTCACCTAAGCTGTGAATCTCTGCATCTTCTCCAGAGTTACCATGGCCTCTTGGCTGCTTCTCTGATTAATGCTCTCCTTGCCCAGCCTGCCAGTTTAGGTGGACGGCCATGTCTTGGTAGGTTTGCAGTTGTGCCATACTCTTTCCATTTTTGGACGATGGATTGAACAGTGCCCCCTGAGATGTTCAAAGCTTGGGGTATTTGTTTTTTTATAACCTAACCCTGACCTGCCTGGTGTGTTCCTTGGCATTCATGATGCTGTTTGTTCACTAAGGTTTTCTAACAAATCTCTGAGTGCTTCACAGAACAGCTTTATTTACACTGAGATTAAATTACACATAGGTGGACTATTTACTAATTAGGTGATTTCTAAAGGCGATTGGTTCCACTAGATTTTACAAATGCACACCACACTTTTCAGATATTTATTTGTAAAAAATTTGGAAAACCATTTATCATTTTCCTTCCACTTCACAATTATATGCCACTTTGGGTTGGTCTTTCACATAACATCCCAATAAAATACATTTATGCTTTCGGTTGTAACATGACAAAAGTTAGAAAATTTCAAGGGGTGTGAATTATTTTAAAAGTATAGAAACTCATTTAGTGGGACCGTTACTATTTTTATCTTTCAATATGTTTATTGAGTTTTAAAAGAAGAAGAAAAACATATGGACCGTTACTATTTTTATGTAACAGGGCAATGGTCATTGTGTACATTATGTATATAGGTTCCCTTTTTATAATACAAGTTTTTGAACAAATGACAATACACAAATACTGTATATATCATCCATTACATGGCATACAGTCAGGCAGTGGCGGCCCTTCCATAGGGGGCGCCCGGGCGCCGCCCCCATCCCCCAGTCAGTAAAATAAACAAAAATTATTTAAACCTGTCCCTTTAAGAAAAAAAAAATCCAAAAAAGGGCCTTATGTGCACTGTGTCCACGTGCCGGGCGCCGGGCACAGTGCTGTAGGAGTAGCACCACATCTGTGCAATCACGGGATTGCAGACGCGGCACTACATTGGCAGCCAAAATATGCCTTTGTGGCGTTCTCCATTGCGCCACTTGCTTCCAGCGCGATGGACTGTATTGTTATGGCCGGGCGGGTGCATACACTTTCTGCCCATCTCTGTGCTTGTTCCGACGTCACTGAAAAAACAGGAAGTGACGTCGGGACTGCTAGAGCTCAGTGCGCCCGACCAAGGAACAGGTAAGCTGAGCTACCCATGTCTTCACCTCACCCCTTATGGAATACGAAGCATCGGCGGCAGCGAAACAACACCCCACCTGCTTATACAAATGTTGTATCTTTATATAATATTCGGCGCTGGCAAAGCAGCATCCGACCACCCATCCCCCCCCCCCCCACTTATTCAACAAAGTTTTTTTTATTCGGCGACCGGCAAAGCAGCATCCAGCCCCCCCCCACTTATTCAAAGACGTTTTTTATCTAATATTCGGCGCCCCCCCCAAAGTTTTTGCATGTAATATTCGGCGGCTGGTAATCTTGTGCAGTATGTCCGCAGTCTCTGGTAATCTTGTGTAGTATGTCCGCAGTCTCTGGTAATCTCCTGCAGTATGTCCGCAGTCTCTGGTAATTTCCTGCAGTATGTCCGCAGTCTCTGGTAATCTTTTGCAGTATGTCTGCAGTCTCTGGTAATCTCCTGCAGTATGTCCGCAGTCTCTGGTAATCTTCTGCAGTATGTCCGCAGTCTCTGGTAATCTTGTGCAGTATGTCCACAGTTTCTGCTAATCTCGTGCAGTATGTCTGCAGTCTCTGGTAATCTTGTGCAGTATGTCCGCAGTCTCTGGTAATCTCCTGCCCATTTCGAGTCCTTCATTACTAACAGTGTCATATTTTAGTTTGTTTGCAACGATCTGTAAGGCTGCGCTATATACCATGATTTGTGATGCTGGGGCTGTATACTCTGTGCTGTGACGCTGAGCTGTATACTCCTGACACTGAGTGGAAGCAAGTGGAATACAGGGGACGGAGTGGTGGATTCTATAAGGGGTGTGGCTTATGAGAAGTGGGAGGGACCAAATGTGGAAGGGCGGGGTATTGCGTCCCCCCATCCTAAAACTTCACCAGCCGCCACTGCAGTCAGGTATAGTCAAAACAATGATAGGGTAATGATCAAGGACTCAATCTTTTGTTTGGTTGGATATTCAAACAAACCATATATACAAAACAGAAAATGCAGATCAAATAAAACAATTCTGTGCAAGTACCAGAAACTGTTTCACTTTGAGAAAGCAAGAGTGATTAAATGACATGTGATGTTCACATGAGCTAGGGAGGATGCAGTCTGCCTATTTTTTATCACATTTAGCTGAGCATCCTCTATAGATATTTGTAATGAAACTGTCCTATGCCAACAGCATGCTGGAGACTTGGGTTGCTGGTCTAACACAGACCACAGTCTCTTGAAATCTGACAAGCCTATACACGGTGCTCATAAAAGGCCCATAGTATTTGCAACTCTTCAGCCTGTGGAAAAAGTTATTGAACATTTTGACTCTTTTCCCAACAATATACAGTATCAGGATTCTTCAAGAGAAAACCCTTATCTTATAAAAAATGCCACCGCACCTGCTATAATATTTGTATGTTACATCATGTGAAGTATTATTCAACTGTTTTGCCTCGTACACACAACCGTTTTTCCCGTTGGGAAAACTTCCATGACAGCTTTTGGCCAGGAAAACCGGCCGTGTGTACGCTTCACAGCTGTTTTCCCGACAGGAAAACCGCTGGGAGTCCCAGCAGGAAAAATAGTACATTTTTTCCTGCCGGGATTCTATGGGGAAAGCCTGCGGTGGAGCATACACACGACCGGGTTTCCCGACCAAAGCTCTCATGGCAGTTTTCCTGCCAGGAAAACCACCCGTGTGTAGGGGGGAAAAAGCTACCGAGCAAGTTCTCGGTTTTCCCTTCGGTTTTCCATGCTGACCTTTTACCGCCGGGAAAACCGATCGTGTGTACAAGGCATTTCACGCTTTCCTCCTAAAGTAGTTTGTACCAGTACTCTTCAAGAGAAAAAAAAAGTTTTTCTTACCCCTTATCTAATATGAATTAAAAAAAGAAGCCACATACATTAAATGTGTATATTGCAGCATGATAAAAACAGTTTCAACTGTTTTAGCACTATCCCATGTACAGCAAAACTAAATGGGAAAGCTGAAAAATCTCCATGTGTCTATATTTTTCATAAAACTCATTGCTATTTTAGTCAGATGGATAAAGTAGCCTCATTTGTAGAACAAGTGCTACTGTAGTCATTGACTATTGAACATTCTGTGACATTTACAAAGAGTAACAGTTATCAAAGGAAACGCACCGCAAAAGAGAAAACCCACACACAAAATGTGATAGATGAATAAGATACATTGTACTCTATAGGTTATAACTACACCAATTAATAAATGAATAGAATTCTTCAAAGTATTACACCTTGAGATACCTTTCCAAAAGAATGTGGGAATTGGAAACTGGTAATACTATATCTAACCTACTGTGATCACATCCACTGTAAATGCACAGACAAAAACCCTCCAAAAAGTATAGCCTGCCTTATCAATACTATATCATGCTATGATTAAGCCACTATGCAAGTGCTACATGACTGTCATATGAACATGATCAACAGGGAATCTTTAGACAGGGTCAGAAGTTAAACATTACTGGAGGTTTCTATCATTTGAAAGTTCTTTTTTCCCCATTCAAATTACATATAAAATGATATAATGATATATATACTTACTGGGAGAGTGAAGAATGATGCTTCAAGTAGTAAATAATGATAATCAATGTGAAAATTACCATTCAAACCAGCGAATGAAAGAAATAAAGCTAACTACTGGGCCTAACTAGTCAAATGGACCCTACCTAACCACTAACCAGTGGGTACTGTGCACAAAATCTGCCCGCGTGGGAGACCTTAAACTCTATAGTGCAGAGCTTAAACCTCTAAAAAAAGTGTTTGTACTACAAGGTTTAATGATGTTTTTTTGTAAAGTGTTCCAATAGCAGACAGTGAAAGAATGGCATGTTTCTTGTTAAAATAAAGCTCCACCAATGACAGCAGTGTTCCAGCAAGTGTAAGCAAATGCCGATCACCAATCCAGCATTTTCCAAATGTTTACCTTAAATATAATCTGTTCTCAGATGGCTATTGTTACAGGCTTGATGGAGGTGGATAGAAGTAAAGCATCAGTGCTTTTGGTTGGATGATGGCTAATTAAAGGTGTAGGACGTAATGTCTTTGAAGCTGGTCTCTGTATTGTTTACTTGTTTATGGGTGTCAGATGAGAAGCAATCCATAAAGCTCTGGGCCCCCCCTTTTTAATTTACACTAGGAACTAGACTAACAAACTAAAGTTTGGGTGTCAAATACGGATCCCATTGAAGACAATGGGAAACAAATATTACAAAACAGAAATGGCCATTTTCAAGATAATGAATAAGGGATTATTAAACAAATGGTATGAGAGGCTGGACATTGCGCTGGAGAACATGTACTAAAGCAAAATACAATTAAACATTTTAAATCCCATTTGGTGGGGAGCAGACAGTTTAGTAATGCTTAAAGTAAAACAATAGAAATGCAAAATTCCATTAAGTACAATGCCGTGGGGGAGGTGCCCTGATACCTGTACAATGTAAACAACGGCCATGGCAAAAACTGTAATTTGAAAAAAAAAAAAAGTTTATTTAAATTGCAGTCAAATGGAAGCTCCCAACTGCTTTTTGTATACAAAATCATCAGGGATTCCATTCATCTATATTCATCCTTATTCCAGAAGAGGGTCTAATGTACAGTAGATGTAAATGGGTGACTCCACACAAAAAAATGTGATGGGGTTCCCCCTTATTCCTAAGGTCTGGTATGAATTTTAACAAGGATCCCATTCAAGTAACAGGTTCTCCACAAAAATCCACACCAGACTATTATCTGAGCATTCAGACTGGCAGGCCAGGAAAAGGGGGTTAGCTTGCATCCCCCTCCTGAACCATACCAGGCCACATGCCCTCAGTATGAGGGGCACCCATTTTGATGAGGGCGAAGATCTCTTCCCCACTATCTGGAAACCCCTTTTAACAATAAGGTGAAGTCATATATTGATCCCCATGTAAATGAGTCAGAGGTATATTGTACTACTACTCATTCACAAAAAAAAATGCAAATAAACACACAGGCACCACTTTAAACAAGTCCCCTATTATAAAAAAAAATCCCAGGATGTACATCCACCATCAATTACATAATTCAGCAATGTAGGTTCATGCCAATCACAATGTTCAATGTGTCATGATCAGGCATCAGACTTGAAGACCAGTTGCTATAGCAGTTGCCGGACTACCACCGACCAGCAGGATAGATGAACAGGCAGTCACCCTGGCAAATGACACAGGCTCATCTGAGGTGCGGAGTCTAAGCACTAGCCATGTTCACCAGAGCTCCTGATGGTGGAGATGGATTTAGCTGCATGCTAGTATCAGGTCACAGTCCTCAGGTTTGCCCCACAAGGGTATGAGCAAGCTAAGGGTCCAGTAGCGGATGAGCAGATAAGCATCAAACTGCAGCGTGGTCAGTAAACAAGCCAAAAGGTCAGTAACGATTAGTTGCAGGTTGGGATCAGGCAGTAGAGTAGTCAAGGAACGAACCAATGGAGAATCACGAGTGGTAGCAAAATACAGATGGCAGCAGGGAAGACAAGAGCAAGGCACTGGCTGAGTAGGCACAATAACCTGGCAAAGAGGAAGTGCTGAGACAAGGCTTATATAGGAAGTTCATGAAGGAGCAAGGAGTTCAAGGTTCAACAGCAATCAAGACACAAGGCATGGTTGTCCAATGGATCAGATAGAATTGTCCAATAGATCAGGCAGGGTGCTGTCAGGCATCCCAGATAGCTCAGTGGGAAGAGTCAAAGCCAGACACAGAAGAGGTCCCAGGTTCAAGCCCAGGTCCTGATGCAATGACTGTTGACCTACCGAAAGTAGAACAAAAACAACTACTGAACCTTGTCTGTTCTCTTCCCTCATGCCTTGTACACATCGGTTTTCCCAGCTGTAAAAAGTCAGCTGGGAAAACAGAGAACCTGCTCGGTAGCTTCTTCCCCCCTACGCACAGCCAGTGTTCTTATTTTTCCTGTCGGGAAAACAGCTATGGAACATACACACGGACTGTTTTCACGGGCAAAAGCTGACATGGCAGTTTTCCCAACGGGAAAACCGGTCATGTGTACGAGGCATCAGCTGAATTACATCTCTGGCACATATCAGCTGACACAAACAAAGGCAAGGGGTCTCTTGAGTGATGTAACCATATTTTGAATTTTTGGCACACATGTGGAAAACATTGTTTTAGGCCTGAAGATTATACAAAACCCCCAAACATTATATATTTTCTGAAATTAGATACCCTAGAGATTAGAATAGTGGTAGTTTCAACTTTTTATGTCACACAAAATTACAGCAAAGGTCTAGGAAACACACAATTTCAGTAAATGATGTATAAGTGAATCTTATGGCACACAACACACTAAACTACCCACATGTTTTGTACATTAACCGCTTCAGCCCCAGACCATTTTGGTGGTTAAAGACCTGACCACCTTTTGCGATTCGGCACTGTTTTGCTTTAACTGACAATTGCACGCCCAAACACAATTTACGTCCTTTTTTTCCTACAAATAGAGCTTTCTTTTGGTGGTATTTGATCACCTCTGCGATTTAATTTTTTTGCGCTATAAACAAAAAAAGAGCTACAATTTTGAAAAAATATATATTTTTTACTTTTTGCTATAATAAATATCCCCCAAAAATATATAAAAAAATTCCACAGTTTAGGCTAATACGTATTCGTCTACATATTTTTGTTAAAAAAAATCTCAATAAGCATTTATTGATTGGTTTGCGCAAAAGTTATAGCTTCTACAAAATAGGGGACTGTTTTATGGCATTTTTATAAAAAAAAATTTTTACTAGTTATGGCAGCGATCAGATTTTTATCGTGACTGCAATATTATGGCGGACACTTTTGACACCATTTTGGAACCATTGTCATTTTTACAGCTATCAGTGCTATACAAATGCACTGATTACTGTAAAAATGACACTGGCAGTGAAGGGGTTAACCACTATATGGTGCTGCAGGAGTTAAGTGTTCCCTAATAAGTAATTCTTACTGTTAGGGGGCATGGCTACACGTGACAAATCACTGATGACGGTTCCCGATAACGGGGAACGGTCATCAGTGACAGTGTCACTAGGCAGAATAGGGGAATGCCTTGTTTACAAAGGCATTCCCCCTATTCTGCTCTTGCGCACCTGCTGAGTGGCAGATTTAAATCAGCGTACCTGTACGCCAGTCTGCCTGCCCGTGCCATTCTGTCAACGTAAATAGGCATGCGGCGGTTGGCAAGTGGATAATGAAGATGAGTTTGCACCAAGTAAATAGACACTCAACATGCCAAATCCTAAATTTACATGGGCCTGTGAAATAGCAACAAACTTCAGCACCCTATATTTTCTATAGTTGACACATCAAAAGTCCCCTATAGATCATGTCCCCTATGTCCACTATCCGTAATGTTCTATTTAAATGTGTGAAAAAGTTCACAATTTCTGTAGAGTGGTCTTAATTAAATCACATGACTGTAGTTGTAAAGCTCATGTTAGTCGAAAGCACAAAAAACACAATGTTGCAATATATACTGTATATATACATGAGTAATCCCATGAATCCTATGAGTAAGTCATGATGACGAAACATGTTGTGGCTGTACTTCTACCAGTTGTGACACTTGACGCATACCGGAAGTGTCGGCCTGGTTTTCGGGATCCTGTGTGGGTGACATACTGTTTACACACGTTGGGTCCACTGTGATCATACCATGCCAGTACTTGCTGCTACAAGTGGATACATACTGATGTCACTTACCTGTTTCCATGTGAGTGCAATTTTTGAAGTTTTTTAATCCAGTAAATCTACCACAACATATTTACACTATTGGAGCACTTTATTTATTTTATGTGGATAGTCCAAACATATCTGGTTCATGATTGGATATCAGTGGATGTTTAACCCTGTGAGGGTTGATTCTGTCTTTGCCAAGCATGAGAGTGCAAGGCATCTTCACCTGGTGAGTGCATATCCAGAGGGGAGTGGAATCACCAAGTGCATGTGGTGTGGTGGAAGATTTTGCATAAGACTGTTTAAAACAGCATGTCTCATTTATGGTCAAAAAAATTGATTATATTCACATTCATGTATCATCATTTTGTTAGTCTCAACACTTAAAACTGGGTGTTTATTATTTGAGTTTATTTATTTATTTGGTAAATGCATTTATATATATATATATATATACTGTATGTATATATATATATATATATATGTATTCCAACTAAAATTTTAAGTAAACGTGATACTACATATGCTATCAAATATTTGGTATTTATTGTGCAGTGAATTGAGTCTTTAGACAATTTTTTTTTAAATAAAATGTATATTGAGATCTGTATTGCTCATGATCAAACATAGATTTATTGACAAAAGGTTAAAAGTCAGTATATAAGCAAACTACAAAAAAAAAGTCAACAGATAGGAAGTAGAGTATGCTATTCATCTTGCCTCCGGCTGTGACAAGCATCATCAAAGTTGCTTATTGTGTTGGTGTTCAATCCTCCCATAATCAATAATGTATATGCCTCAGTTTTGATTCCATCATCTTGTGTATTATATATTTAATTTGTTTTGTTGTTCCACATAGAAAGCTATATGATACAACACATAAGCACAAGCATTGCAGACCATGTATCATTTAACTAATGCCGCGTACACACGATCAGTCCATCCGATGAGAACGGACCGATGGACCGTTTTCATCGGTTAACCGATGAAGCTGACTGATGGTCCGTCATGCCTACACACCATCGGTTAAAAAAACTATCGTGTCAGAACGCGGTGACGTAAAACACAACGACGTGCTGAAAAAAACGAAGTTTAATGCTTTCAAGCATGCGTCGACTTGATTCTGAGCATGCATGGATTTTTAACCAATGATTTTGCCTGTGAAAAAGAAAATGTAGCGCCCAAAAAATATAATAAAGACCCCTAAAAAAAGGGTAAAATAGATGTGTACTCCGAAGGTAAATGGCCCAAGGTTTAAGCCTAATACCACATAATACACAATAGTGAAATTGTGAAATTAATTAACTGATACAAATCCGTGCTGTGGAAATCAGCAAGTAGGTATACATATGTGGAATACCTGTTGTGTAGTCACATGTATGCAAACAAATGTGTAATATATACAGCAATATGATAGAAAACAAAAACTGGATGTTTGATACTAAAACGATGCAGAGTCAGTTGTAAAAACAATCTTCAAATAGCAACGTTCCACTATTCCACTATTAATCAGGTGTGCCTCAAAGGCCTCAACCCAATCGTGCAAATACACAAAGTCTGCTGGAAAACGTGGGTTCTAAGTAGTACATATAAACTTCCAGTGTTGGGTGGAGCAGGTGTCTTCAATGTTAGAACTCTTCAGTATCGGACAAATAAATGGATAAATAAACGGGTGGGTACCCTTACCAGAGTTGGTGGACCCTCTCAACCACCATACGGTGGGAGGGTCATCAAGGCTTGTATAGACCGATTGTCTGGGTCCAGGGGTCCTCACTCCGCGTGTCCAATCCAGAAATGGTTACTGAAGCACTTGTTCTTTCAAATTGGATAGCTGGGATCGATTGATCGATAATGGCTCAAAAACACCCAAAGTAGTAAGAGAAAAAATAGAGGTGCTCCTCATAGTGTAAAAACATTTAATAAAAGCGTTGCAAATATACACTCGTGGCAAAAATTGCAATAAATATAAAATATGAAAAAACTTCAAATGACCACACATGAGAAAAGTCACTCTGCTAACAGTCAAAAATGAAAAAAATAGCAAAAAGTATAAGTACAGCAGCGAACTCCCACCTTGGATAAAGGTGTAGGGAGTGTACCAACAAAGTTTGAGAATGCAATGGGGATGCAAATGGAGTAATCACCCGACCGGTTTCGTCGCTAACGGACTTCGACTGGGGTATCTGGTCCTCCTATGCTCCCCATTGCATTAAATACCTTGAATCCAGGTCCTTGATTGCTGGCATCTGTTCGTCCATAATCGGCGTGCGTTCCATAACACGGAACTGCAGGCATCACCTGCGCTCCTGAGGCCGGAAGTAGCAGGGCGGGGCTTGGCGTCAAAACGTCCAACGTCAAGACGCATCATCGTCAAGACACAAGATGACTCAGTCACTCCCCTTCTCTGTGGTGTGCAGAAGATAGTCTGCCGACCAATGGGCATCCATCAGCAGCCCTTCCGCAGCGTCATGACGTCAGCGCCGTCACGCCGCGTTCCACGATGCGCTTCAGGCATGTCTCAAGCAAACGTCAGCATTAATATACAGACGCTCTCGGACACCTAGCGTCATGTATCAGCCCAGAGGTAGAAAAGAGCCCACCGGGGTGGTTAGAGATCACTCCAAGTCATCCCAAACTACTAGGACTTAACAAAGGACCAATATAGGTATATAATATACAATACTATATATGAACCAGATGAAAGTAAGCAATCATGGTAATGGACTCAAGGACCCACTGAAAATGTATACAACGAATAATCACAAAACCAATTAAAGAGATACAGACATATATATAACATCTTCAAACAGTTAGAAATTTGTTTTGGTTGTTATTAGTTGTTTCCTCTAGATCCCAAAAAAAGTAAACGAATCAGGAGAAACAATCTTGGCTGTAATAAACATAGGCGATTCCAAGAGTCATAAAAAATATGAAAAATAATGATTTAAAAAATCAGGACTGATTAATAAATGCATTCACGTCCCATTCGACATTAAGTCCAAATGGGGCGTAACTTTTAAGAGTGTATATCCAATACACTTCTAACTTTGAGACCCCTCTAATACTAGATTCACCCCTCCAGTGTGGCACAAATTTGTCAATGATCAAAAAAGAGGTGCCTGTCAATGACTTATTGTGGACCTGTAGGTAGTGTCTGGGCACTGTATGTTTATCGTTGCCTTTCTTGATTTTTGCAACATGTTCACCTACCCTTGTGGAAAAACTGCGGATAGTGCGACCCACATATTGTTTTCCACAAGGGCAGGTGATCAAATAAACTATGTATGTAGAAGCACAGGTGGAAAATTGCTTCATGGGATAGTCCATCTGAGTGATACTAGACCGGAAAGAAATGCTTTTCTTCCTCCCATGTATGTTTTCCAGGCATACCTTACATTTCCTGCATGGGTGGAAGCCTTTGGATAAGGGAAAGAAAGTTGTTTTTTTAGGCGGATCAATGACATTGGGGGCAACTTGATTTTTTAAGGAAGAAGCCCCCCTATAGATCACTGTGGCATTGCTTGGCAAGGAAGGTCCCAACACTTGATCTTCTTTGAGGATCCCCCAATGTTTACAAATGATATTTTTAATTTGTTTATGTTGACCCGAGAACGTAGTAAAAAATGCGTTCCTAAATTTGGGATCTGGTGGTGCTCTAGTCCTTTCAAGTGTGAGTGTTGTACGGTCAACCCTTCCTATGTGTTGGATTTCTTTTTCAATTTCCTCCCTCGAATAACCTTTATCTAAGAACCTCTGTTTCAAGATCTCTGCTTGTAAGTAGAAGTCTTTAGTGTCGGAACAATTACGTCGTATACGTAACAGCTGACTCTTAGGGATGGATTTCAGCCAGGCCGGATGATGACAGCTATCTGAAGGGATATAGCTATTACGGTCGGTGTTTTTGAAATATGTTCTAGTCATCAAACGGTCATTCTTGGCTTCAATGACGAGGTCAAGGAAATGGATGTTGGAGAAACTTGCCTCATATGTAAGAATAATCCCTACCTCATTGTCATTTAATGTGGCCATAAATGAAGCTAGAGAGTCCTGGTCACCTCTCCATAGGAGGAGGATGTCGTCAATGTACCGAGCCCAGAGGACAATTTCTGGTCGGTTTAAAGCATAGACGACATCCTCCTCCCATTTGGCCATAAAAATATTAGCAAGGCTGGGGGCAAACTTGGCCCCCATTGCCACCCCTCTTTGTTGCAGGAAAAACTCACCATTGTACCAGAAATAATTATTGGTAGTCGCAAACCTCAACAGGTCCATAATAAAATATTTCTGTACGACAGGGATGTTATCATTTCTACGAAGGAAGCATTCCACCGCCTGGAACCCCAAATGATGGGCGATGCTCGTGTAGAGAGAGGACACGTCCGCCGTAACAAGCAAAATGTCCCCACTGTACACGACGTCATTAAGGCGAGCAATCGTATGTCTAGTGTCCTTTAGATATGACGGAGCATCTTTAACCATCGGTTGCAAGTGAAAATCAATATATCTCCCTATTCGGGATGTGATAGAATTGATCCCACTAATGATGGGTCTTCCAGGGGGGTTAACAACATCCTTATGTATTTTTGGCAAAAAATACATAGTGGGGATGCGAGGAACCTTAGGCATCAAGTATGCTCGCTCCTTTTTGTCCAGTATCCCTTTCTGTGTTCCTGCAGTAAGTAGTTTGCACAATGAGGCTTTAATCTTAGAAGTGGGATTTGAGGGCAATTTAACATAGGTGTTAGTATCTCCCAAAATCCGAAGCATTTCTGCATGATAGGCAGATTTGTCCAACACAACAATGCCACCCCCTTTATCCGCAGGGCGGATCACCAAATCTTTGTGTTCACAAAGACTTTTCAAACCAGTCCTGATGCTAGGATCTGTAAAAGTTTTCTTTAGAGGTAATTCTTCAAGGTCTTTGAGGACCATATCCCTGAACACCCTCACATTAGGAGCCATAGGGCAGGAGGGGTTAAAAAGGGAGGGATTAGAGAATCCTGTGTGAACAATTTGGGAGGAGGTATCCGGGAGATTGGATCTACAGGGATTACTAATAAAGTATCGTTGTATGTTTAATTATCTTATATATTTTTGCACGTCAATAAACGTAGCAAATTTATTCAACGTTTTAGGTGGAACGTATTTGAGTCCCTTATCCAATACTGCCTTCTCTGTATTTGACAATGGGACTTTACTGAGATTAAAAATCCCTGTCCCCTTTAAACTTTTCGTTTTTTTCGTCCGGGCTCGTCGCCCCCCTCTCGAGCCCCTTTTGGTTCTCTTCCCCTGGGATGGTCTTCCCGGTCCCGGTGAAAATCCCCCTGGTACTCTAACCTAGGTTGCTCTTGATTATATGTATATGGGGACCTAACCTGACGGTAGTCATCTCTCTCCATATAGCCATATGTGTGGTTGGACTGTTTATAGGGGCCGGGTGGAGGGGGTCTCCAACCTCCATATCCAGGAGTGGATTGTGGATATCTGGTGGAATGTTCATAGTAGTTATGATTACCATAAGGGGATGAATCATAGGGCCGGGGATCCTGGGGGGTGTCCCTTCGGTTCTTGGATCTTCCTCTAGGTCCCTTACCCTTGCCTTTATTAGACTGTCCTCTTTGTTGGGGATTGGGGGTTCTTGGGCCTGTTCCTCTATTGGTAGAGCCCTCATTTCTACCTAAAGGGCCTGATGATGGACCAGGTTGGGAAAAGGCCAGAACTTTACCCTCACTAGAGGAGGGTTGGGACACCTCCATATCCAGATTCGGATGTTCAGTTTCATCATCCCTCGTAATAAGGCTCTGCCATCTGAAAACTATACCATCTTTATAGTCAGCAACATCTCTGGCATACTTTTTTTGTTTTTTTATTTTCTGGTCTCGTTCTTCTTTGTCTAAGTGGGTTTTTAAACTTTGGGACAGCATGCTGTATTCAGGTGTGGACTTGGAAGTGGATAGTTTTTCTTTGATATCTTTTATCTCTTTATCCAATACCTCCATTTTAAGTTTTTTCTTATCGTTTAAAAAATTCAAAAGTGATACCCCTTGATTGTTAAAAAATTGGTACCAGGATGTTAGATCGAGTTCACCTTGTTGTGGGTGAACATCCCATCTCAATCCTCTGGGGACCATACGTTCCTTAATATATTGTTTCAAGAACGCCTGGTCCCACTGTAGGTGGAGTTCGGAGGTCATAAGGTTTTTAAGCCTCATAAAAAGCCCCCCGATCTCTGAATCATTGTCTGAAACAGAGAACACCCCTTCGGTGTTCAACACCCGACTGTTGCGGTAGTCGAATATATCCATGGGGGTGGTTGAATCTGGTTGCTGCAATATAAATGATCCAGAAAGTGCAAAAAAAAGTGTATATACAATATTGCGCAAACCAAATATTGGGTGTAAATCAGGCTGCCAACATACCATATGGATATAAGGTGAAAAATGTGAAAAAGAAAATGTAGCGCCCAAAAAATATAATAAAGACCCCTAAAAAAAGGGTAAAATAGATGTGTACTCCGAAGGTAAATGGCCCAAGGTTTAAGCCTAATACCACATAATACACAATAGTGAAATTGTGAAATTAATTAACTGATACAAATCCGTGCTGTGGAAATCAGCAAGTAGGTATACATATGTGGAATACCTGTTGTGTAGTCACATGTATGCAAACAAATGTGTAATATATACAGCAATATGATAGAAAACAAAAACTGGATGTTTGATACTAAAACGATGCAGAGTCAGTTGTAAAAACAATCTTCAAATAGCAACGTTCCACTATTCCACTATTAATCAGGTGTGCCTCAAAGGCCTCAACCCAATCGTGCAAATACACAAAGTCTGCTGGAAAACGTGGGTTCTAAGTAGTACATATAAACTTCCAGTGTTGGGTGGAGCAGGTGTCTTCAATGTTAGAACTCTTCAGTATCGGACAAATAAATGGATAAATAAACGGGTGGGTACCCTTACCAGAGTTGGTGGACCCTCTCAACCACCATACGGTGGGAGGGTCATCAAGGCTTGTATAGACCGATTGTCTGGGTCCAGGGGTCCTCACTCCGCGTGTCCAATCCAGAAATGGTTACTGAAGCACTTGTTCTTTCAAATTGGATAGCTGGGATCGATTGATCGATAATGGCTCAAAAACACCCAAAGTAGTAAGAGAAAAAATAGAGGTGCTCCTCATAGTGTAAAAACATTTAATAAAAGCGTTGCAAATATACACTCGTGGCAAAAATTGCAATAAATATAAAATATGAAAAAACTTCAAATGACCACACATGAGAAAAGTCACTCTGCTAACAGTCAAAAATGAAAAAAATAGCAAAAAGTATAAGTACAGCAGCGAACTCCCACCTTGGATAAAGGTGTAGGGAGTGTACCAACAAAGTTTGAGAATGCAATGGGGATGCAAATGGAGTAATCACCCGACCGGTTTCGTCGCTAACGGACTTCGACTGGGGTATCTGGTCCTCCTATGCTCCCCATTGCATTAAATACCTTGAATCCAGGTCCTTGATTGCTGGCATCTGTTCGTCCATAATCGGCGTGCGTTCCATAACACGGAACTGCAGGCATCACCTGCGCTCCTGAGGCCGGAAGTAGCAGGGCGGGGCTTGGCGTCAAAACGTCCAACGTCAAGACGCATCATCGTCAAGACACAAGATGACTCAGTCACTCCCCTTCTCTGTGGTGTGCAGAAGATAGTCTGCCGACCAATGGGCATCCATCAGCAGCCCTTCCGCAGCGTCATGACGTCAGCGCCGTCACGCCGCGTTCCACGATGCGCTTCAGGCATGTCTCAAGCAAACGTCAGCATTAATATACAGACGCTCTCGGACACCTAGCGTCATGTATCAGCCCAGAGGTAGAAAAGAGCCCACCGGGGTGGTTAGAGATCACTCCAAGTCATCCCAAACTACTAGGACTTAACAAAGGACCAATATAGGTATATAATATACAATACTATATATGAACCAGATGAAAGTAAGCAATCATGGTAATGGACTCAAGGACCCACTGAAAATGTATACAACGAATAATCACAAAACCAATTAAAGAGATACAGACATATATATAACATCTTCAAACAGTTAGAAATTTGTTTTGGTTGTTATTAGTTGTTTCCTCTAGATCCCAAAAAAAGTAAACGAATCAGGAGAAACAATCTTGGCTGTAATAAACATAGGCGATTCCAAGAGTCATAAAAAATATGAAAAATAATGATTTAAAAAATCAGGACTGATTAATAAATGCATTCACGTCCCATTCGACATTAAGTCCAAATGGGGCGTAACTTTTAAGAGTGTATATCCAATACACTTCTAACTTTGAGACCCCTCTAATACTAGATTCACCCCTCCAGTGTGGCACAAATTTGTCAATGATCAAAAAAGAGGTGCCTGTCAATGACTTATTGTGGACCTGTAGGTAGTGTCTGGGCACTGTATGTTTATCGTTGCCTTTCTTGATTTTTGCAACATGTTCACCTACCCTTGTGGAAAAACTGCGGATAGTGCGACCCACATATTGTTTTCCACAAGGGCAGGTGATCAAATAAACTATGTATGTAGAAGCACAGGTGGAAAATTGCTTCATGGGATAGTCCATCTGAGTGATACTAGACCGGAAAGAAATGCTTTTCTTCCTCCCATGTATGTTTTCCAGGCATACCTTACATTTCCTGCATGGGTGGAAGCCTTTGGATAAGGGAAAGAAAGTTGTTTTTTTAGGCGGATCAATGACATTGGGGGCAACTTGATTTTTTAAGGAAGAAGCCCCCCTATAGATCACTGTGGCATTGCTTGGCAAGGAAGGTCCCAACACTTGATCTTCTTTGAGGATCCCCCAATGTTTACAAATGATATTTTTAATTTGTTTATGTTGACCCGAGAACGTAGTAAAAAATGCGTTCCTAAATTTGGGATCTGGTGGTGCTCTAGTCCTTTCAAGTGTGAGTGTTGTACGGTCAACCCTTCCTATGTGTTGGATTTCTTTTTCAATTTCCTCCCTCGAATAACCTTTATCTAAGAACCTCTGTTTCAAGATCTCTGCTTGTAAGTAGAAGTCTTTAGTGTCGGAACAATTACGTCGTATACGTAACAGCTGACTCTTAGGGATGGATTTCAGCCAGGCCGGATGATGACAGCTATCTGAAGGGATATAGCTATTACGGTCGGTGTTTTTGAAATATGTTCTAGTCATCAAACGGTCATTCTTGGCTTCAATGACGAGGTCAAGGAAATGGATGTTGGAGAAACTTGCCTCATATGTAAGAATAATCCCTACCTCATTGTCATTTAATGTGGCCATAAATGAAGCTAGAGAGTCCTGGTCACCTCTCCATAGGAGGAGGATGTCGTCAATGTACCGAGCCCAGAGGACAATTTCTGGTCGGTTTAAAGCATAGACGACATCCTCCTCCCATTTGGCCATAAAAATATTAGCAAGGCTGGGGGCAAACTTGGCCCCCATTGCCACCCCTCTTTGTTGCAGGAAAAACTCACCATTGTACCAGAAATAATTATTGGTAGTCGCAAACCTCAACAGGTCCATAATAAAATATTTCTGTACGACAGGGATGTTATCATTTCTACGAAGGAAGCATTCCACCGCCTGGAACCCCAAATGATGGGCGATGCTCGTGTAGAGAGAGGACACGTCCGCCGTAACAAGCAAAATGTCCCCACTGTACACGACGTCATTAAGGCGAGCAATCGTATGTCTAGTGTCCTTTAGATATGACGGAGCATCTTTAACCATCGGTTGCAAGTGAAAATCAATATATCTCCCTATTCGGGATGTGATAGAATTGATCCCACTAATGATGGGTCTTCCAGGGGGGTTAACAACATCCTTATGTATTTTTGGCAAAAAATACATAGTGGGGATGCGAGGAACCTTAGGCATCAAGTATGCTCGCTCCTTTTTGTCCAGTATCCCTTTCTGTGTTCCTGCAGTAAGTAGTTTGCACAATGAGGCTTTAATCTTAGAAGTGGGATTTGAGGGCAATTTAACATAGGTGTTAGTATCTCCCAAAATCCGAAGCATTTCTGCATGATAGGCAGATTTGTCCAACACAACAATGCCACCCCCTTTATCCGCAGGGCGGATCACCAAATCTTTGTGTTCACAAAGACTTTTCAAACCAGTCCTGATGCTAGGATCTGTAAAAGTTTTCTTTAGAGGTAATTCTTCAAGGTCTTTGAGGACCATATCCCTGAACACCCTCACATTAGGAGCCATAGGGCAGGAGGGGTTAAAAAGGGAGGGATTAGAGAATCCTGTGTGAACAATTTGGGAGGAGGTATCCGGGAGATTGGATCTACAGGGATTACTAATAAAGTATCGTTGTATGTTTAATTTTCTTATATATTTTTGCACGTCAATAAACGTAGCAAATTTATTCAACGTTTTAGGTGGAACGTATTTGAGTCCCTTATCCAATACTGCCTTCTCTGTATTTGACAATGGGACTTTACTGAGATTAAAAATCCCTGTCCCCTTTAAACTTTTCGTTTTTTTCGTCCGGGCTCGTCGCCCCCCTCTCGAGCCCCTTTTGGTTCTCTTCCCCTGGGATGGTCTTCCCGGTCCCGGTGAAAATCCCCCTGGTACTCTAACCTAGGTTGCTCTTGATTATATGTATATGGGGACCTAACCTGACGGTAGTCATCTCTCTCCATATAGCCATATGTGTGGTTGGACTGTTTATAGGGGCCGGGTGGAGGGGGTCTCCAACCTCCATATCCAGGAGTGGATTGTGGATATCTGGTGGAATGTTCATAGTAGTTATGATTACCATAAGGGGATGAATCATAGGGCCGGGGATCCTGGGGGGTGTCCCTTCGGTTCTTGGATCTTCCTCTAGGTCCCTTACCCTTGCCTTTATTAGACTGTCCTCTTTGTTGGGGATTGGGGGTTCTTGGGCCTGTTCCTCTATTGGTAGAGCCCTCATTTCTACCTAAAGGGCCTGATGATGGACCAGGTTGGGAAAAGGCCAGAACTTTACCCTCACTAGAGGAGGGTTGGGACACCTCCATATCCAGATTCGGATGTTCAGTTTCATCATCCCTCGTAATAAGGCTCTGCCATCTGAAAACTATACCATCTTTATAGTCAGCAACATCTCTGGCATACTTTTTTTGTTTTTTTATTTTCTGGTCTCGTTCTTCTTTGTCTAAGTGGGTTTTTAAACTTTGGGACAGCATGCTGTATTCAGGTGTGGACTTGGAAGTGGATAGTTTTTCTTTGATATCTTTTATCTCTTTATCCAATACCTCCATTTTAAGTTTTTTCTTATCGTTTAAAAAATTCAAAAGTGATACCCCTTGATTGTTAAAAAATTGGTACCAGGATGTTAGATCGAGTTCACCTTGTTGTGGGTGAACATCCCATCTCAATCCTCTGGGGACCATACGTTCCTTAATATATTGTTTCAAGAACGCCTGGTCCCACTGTAGGTGGAGTTCGGAGGTCATAAGGTTTTTAAGCCTCATAAAAAGCCCCCCGATCTCTGAATCATTGTCTGAAACAGAGAACACCCCTTCGGTGTTCAACACCCGACTGTTGCGGTAGTCGAATATATCCATGGGGGTGGTTGAATCTGGTTGCTGCAATATAAATGATCCAGAAAGTGCAAAAAAACATGCCTGGAAAACATACATGGGAGGAAGAAAAGCATTTCTTTCCGGTCTAGTATCACTCAGATGGACTATCCCATGAAGCAATTTTCCACCTGTGCTTCTACATACATAGTTTATTTGATCACCTGCCCTTGTGGAAAACAATATGTGGGTCGCACTATCCGCAGTTTTTCCACAAGGGTAGGTGAACATGTTGCAAAAATCAAGAAAGGCAACGATAAACATACAGTGCCCAGACACTACCTACAGGTCCACAATAAGTCATTGACAGGCACCTCTTTTTTGATCATTGACAAATTTGTGCCACACTGGAGGGGTGAATCTAGTATTAGAGGGGTCTCAAAGTTAGAAGTGTATTGGATATACACTCTTAAAAGTTACGCCCCATTTGGACTTAATGTCGAATGGGACGTGAATGCATTTATTAATCAGTCCTGATTTTTTAAATCATTATTTTTCATATTTTTTATGACTCTTGGAATCGCCTATGTTTATTACAGCCAAGATTGTTTCTCCTGATTCGTTTACTTTTTTTGGGATCTAGAGGAAACAACTAATAACAACCAAAACAAATTTCTAACTGTTTGAAGATGTTATATATATGTCTGTATCTCTTTAATTGGTTTTGTGATTATTCGTTGTATACATTTTCAGTGGGTCCTTGAGTCCATTACCATGATTGCTTACTTTCATCTGGTTCATATATAGTATTGTATATTATATACCTATATTGGTCCTTTGTTAAGTCCTAGTAGTTTGGGATGACTTGGAGTGATCTCTAACCACCCCGGTGGGCTCTTTTCTACCTCTGGGCTGATACATGACGCTAGGTGTCCGAGAGCGTCTGTATATTAATGCTGACGTTTGCTTGAGACATGCCTGAAGCGCATCGTGGAACGCGGCGTGACGGCGCTGACGTCATGACGCTGCGGAAGGGCTGCTGATGGATGCCCATTGGTCGGCAGACTATCTTCTGCACACCACAGAGAAGGGGAGTGACTGAGTCATCTTGTGTCTTGACGATGATGCGTCTTGACGTTGGACGTTTTGACGCCAAGCCCCGCCCTGCTACTTCCGGCCTCAGGAGCGCAGGTGATGCCTGCAGTTCCGTGTTATGGAACGCACGCCGATTATGGACGAACAGATGCCAGCAATCAAGGACCTGGATTCAAGGTATTTAATGCAATGGGGAGCATAGGAGGACCCGATACCCCAGTCGAAGTCCGTTAGCGACGAAACCGGTCGGGTGATTACTCCATTTGCATCCCCATTGCATTCTCAAACTTTGTTGGTACACTCCCTACACCTTTATCCAAGGTGGGAGTTCGCTGCTGTACTTATACTTTTTGCTATTTTTTTCATTTTTGACTGTTAGCAGAGTGACTTTTCTCATGTGTGGTCATTTGAAGTTTTTTCATATTTTATATTTATTGCAATTTTTGCCACGAGTGTATATTTGCAACGCTTTTATTAAATGTTTTTACACTATGAGGAGCACCTCTATTTTTTCTCTTACTACTTTGGGTGTTTTTGAGCCATTATCGATCAATCGATCCCAGCTATCCAATTTGAAAGAACAAGTGCTTCAGTAACCATTTCTGGATTGGACACGCGGAGTGAGGACCCCTGGACCCAGACAATCGGTCTATACAAGCCTTGATGACCCTCCCACCGTATGGTGGTTGAGAGGGTCCACCAACTCTGGTAAGGGTACCCACCCGTTTATTTATCCATTTATTTGTCCGATACTGAAGAGTTCTAACATTGAAGACACCTGCTCCACCCAACACTGGAAGTTTATATGTACTACTTAGAACCCACGTTTTCCAGCAGACTTTGTGTATTTGCACGATTGGGTTGAGGCCTTTGAGGCACACCTGATTAATAGTGGAATAGTGGAACGTTGCTATTTGAAGATTGTTTTTACAACTGACTCTGCATCGTTTTAGTATCAAACATCCAGTTTTTGTTTTCTATCATATTGCTGTATATATTACACATTTGTTTGCATACATGTGACTACACAACAGGTATTCCACATATGTATACCTACTTGCTGATTTCCACAGCACGGATTTGTATCAGTTAATTAATTTCACAATTTCACTATTGTGTATTATGTGGTATTAGGCTTAAACCTTGGGCCATTTACCTTCGGAGTACACATCTATTTTACCCTTTTTTTAGGGGTCTTTATTATATTTTTTGGGCGCTACATTTTCTTTTTCACTTTTTTCACCTTATATCCATATGGTATGTTGGCAGCCTGATTTACACCCAATATTTGGTTTGCGCAATATTGTATATACAATGATTTTGCCTACTAACGATCGTTTTTTTCCCATCGGTTAGCAATCCATCGGTTAAATTTAAAGCAAGTTGGCTTTTTTTTAACCGATGGTTAAATAACCTATGGGGCCCACACACGATCGGTTTTGACTGATGAAAACGGTCCATCAGACCGTTGTCCTCTGTTTAACCTATCATGTGTATGAGGCCTTACTCAGGAAAACACTGATGTTATATTTCATATATTATCAATATATCTATATTTTAAGGGCAGGTAAGTGAAAAATAAAGTAACGCCAAATGAAGCAGTAGCTCTTCCTCATTTAGAATGCATCTTCTTAAACAGCATAAACCACTGCTTTCACCCTTGCATATTGCATAGTATTACAATTTGAATGTGTAGAGTAGGGATGAGCCAAACACCCCCCGGTTCGGTTCGCACCAGAACATGCGAACAGGCAAAAAATTTGTTCGAACACGCAAACACTTTTAAAGTCAATGGGACACGAATATGAAAAATCAAAAGTGCTCATTTTAAAGGTTAATATGCAAGTTATTGTCATAATAAGTGTTTGGGGGGCCTGGGTCCTGTACCAGGGGACATGTATCAATGCAAAAAAAGTTTTAAAAACTGAAGTTTTTTCGGGTGCAGTGATTTTAACAATGCTTAAAGTGAAAAAATAAAAGTGAAATATTCCTTTAAATTTCGTACCTGGGGTTTGTGTATAGCATGCCTGTAAAGTAGCGCATGTTTCCCATGTTTAGAACTGTCCCTGCACAAAATGTAATTTCTAAAGGAAATAACATACTATTTGCGGCTATTCATGAATTGTCGGGTCCCGGGAATACAGGTCAAAGTCGTTGAAAAAATGTCAGGGATTTCCCCCCCCCCCCCCCCAGTCCATTACCAGTTCCTTTGGGTCTAATATGAACATTAAGGGGAATCCCAAACCAAAAAAAATAAAAAAATCATGGGGGTCCCCCCAAATTCCATATCAGGCTCTTTAGTACACATTTACCCTACTGTGTACCTATTTAGTAAACATCATGAACATTCACTTTGCAAAGTGAATACTCTTTATTTTTTTAGGAAATTAACCGCAGTACATTCATTTTGGAATGGTATCAATTGAGTTACACTGTTTTTTTTGTAACCATGAAACTTGATTAAAAAAAAAACAATGAACAATAAAATGATTAGCCAAATGGACATGTTAAAAACAAAAATACAGTTTAAGTATATAATGTTTTAATTTATTGAGGTAAATGAAATACAATGATTGCTTGTCACTGTAAGAATGTTGTGAATCTTCTGACAGATTTTAACAGCGCCTTCATTGACCTTCTATACAGTTTAAAATTTTAGAGTTGAGGTAATCATCTTATGTTGATTCATATTTATAATTGCCTAGGTAATCACACAATGCATACATCAGTATATGACATAAACTAAAGGACTCTGTATGTTAACAAATAGTTGTTTCAATGTAGCTGGTAATAAATCACAAAACACTCCTGATTTAAAAGTATGTTTGTTACTGGCTGAAATTATACACATCCTAAAGATTCAATTATTGGGATATCATCCTAGTGTTTACAACAATCTGTAAAAACCAGATGCATTTTAGACCAATGGCCAATATTAGGGCAATTAAGTATGACAGAGCTTCTTTCTGTTTTAATGTGCCTTCCCAAGATAAATATTCCATTACCTCTCTAAAAGTACCATCTTCCATTATTAAGACTTGTTCAGGCTTTTTTAATATAACAATTTTATTGTAATCTAGATTTAATAGTACAACCAGCACAACCTGAAAGGCAGTGTCTTAAAAAATAGCAGTAGCTTGTCTGAGGATAGATAGATTTAATGTAATTGTATTACCATATCCACTTAAATATGAGACTAACATAAGCAATTGTAGGAGAATCAGTGGCAAATTAAATTCTAATAGGTCCTGGGTGGTGCATAAGCCTGAAGCTTCCATGACAAAGCATTATTTTTCATACATGATCATTCAGTAAATTGCATATTTAAGGGGAATTAATATTAAGGGATAAGTTAAATGTAGATATGCATATAAGATTCTGATTGTTCATAACTTATGCTTGAACACTTGAAAATCCTGTTATACCGATATATTCATCCACTGTTAAATTGTATCTAAACTTACATTTTTTCCAGTTTGATCTGGAAGCCCCATCAGTTTTTTTGACACCTCTGTCCTTTTGCAGAGATTTCCGGTAATCACCTGTCCTTAGACACAATAGGAAGTAGGATACAATTTCCCCTCTGAGGCCCCGTACACACCATAGAATCTATCCGCAGATAAATCCCATCAAATGGGTTTCAGCGGATAGATTCTATGGTGTGTACACTCCTGCGGATATTTATCCTCGGATAAATCTCCCCTGGGATGGATTTTCAGCAGATGAATATTTGCTGACATGCTCAACAAATCCATCTGCTGAAGTCCATCCCAAAGGATGGATCCGCTCGTCTGTACAGACTCACCGGATCCATCCATCCAAAGGGATTCCCCGCACGCGTCGTAATGATTTGACGCATGCGTGGAATTCCTTATATGACAGCGTCGCGCCCGTCGCCGCGTCATAATAGCGGCGACGGCGCGACACATCATCGCCAGAGGATTTCAGCGCGGATTTCAATGCGATGGTGTGTACACGCCATCGCATAGAAATCTGCTGAAATCCTCGAGAGGATTTATCCGCGGATACGGTCCGCTGGACCGTATCTGCGGATAAATCCTCTCGTGTGTATGGGGCCTCAGACATTTCTTATAGAAAAAGGTACCCCCCCCCCTCTCCTTGGGATGTTCCTCCTTTATTCCTGTTTTGGTAATACATTTTGGATTTCCCCTTACTTTTTACACATAATACCATGTCATGTATTAGTATTTGTGAATGTTTTTCCTTTCTTAGAGCTCATATTTTTATTACCAAACAGCACCCAGGTATTTTTGTCTCAGAGAGCAAACCAAACAAATATACTGTTGTTCTGAACCCTCTACTGTACATGTTCACTGTTGGGTTTTCAGCTCATAATATAGTCTATAGAAGATCCTATTAAAACATAAAAATCACACATAGGAACAGAGCGTATAAAAAACAATGAACTACACTATTTGTATACAGTAAATGACAACCCTTGGTAGAAAAAATGTGGCACTGTCAACATTACCTTTTTCGATTTGATAAGAAAGGATCTGATAGATGATGAGCAAGACATTGAAGTTCACACCCATCCACAAAGACCTTCAGGCAGATTAGAAGGCTGTGAATAGTCATTCTTTCACTATTATAATGTATTGTATTACTATTTGTAATGCTGCACAAGCATCTTCATTCTCTTTTTTGCAGTCCAGTGTGATTTAGACATACCCATGCTCAGACATTGCTGCTGTATAAATACTGTGTGAAATCTTTGTACTTTTATGTGTAAAATGTGAGTGTCTGGATACAAGCCAAGACTGAATAAGATCTGAATAATTGACTAAATTCTAACACTTCTTTAAGACCACTACAAAGAGCATGCTGATTTTTTTTTATGTAGAATGACAATAAATTATCAACCTAAGGGTAGATGATATATTTTACATCAGTATTTTTAGTGTATTATCAACTGCTTCATTGTATTCAATGACCCCAGCTACATAAATTGTTTCCCTTCAGTGATGGGTCACACTGAACTCCCTTAAATTTATTTTGGCGACTCTGCCTGTGTGATTATCACTAAAGCATCATAGACAATAAATATTATAAATATTATTAAAAATAAATGTAAATTCCTTTCAACAAAATTGTGACATTTGTATGAATAAAATACCAATCTAGAGATGAGAAAAGTTATTTTATTTTATCCATCAATAACATGCAATGCAATGAAAATCTGCAGTGGAACTCATTTTATAACAGCTTTTAGAAGGTTAAACTTTTTTTTAAGTGAAAATATGTGTGTTCATTGTGATATAACAATCACTATGTAGTTGAAAAGCATCTTTTATAGGCTGCAATATAAAAGAATAAAAGGAAGAAATAAGAACAGTTTTATCTATTAAAAAATAGCAGTCGATACACATGATATAAGAAGCTGTATTAGACCACAATATAAGAGTGAGTATAAGAGTGAGAGTTGAGGTAGGTGTTTTTCATGTTATAAACTGGCAACCCACTCCCACTTGGGGCAGAATGACTGACCAGGACTAATTGAGATAGCTGGGAAGATGGTGGCAAAAACATTGAGTAAACACAGAGTGGTTGGTGTGCCTGCTCGCTTGGTATTGGTTAGAAGAGAACAGGGTCCAAGCAAAAAATATAAAGTACCATCTGGTCTTCACCAGAACTCCTAGAGGTGAAAATGTTACACTGCAGGTGATACCCAGGTTATGGTCCTCCATCTCACCCAAGCAGACCGCCACTCTGAGCAGGAGACAGTAAAGAGCTTTAATTGCTGGGCAGCAGGTATTATAGGAATAATAGCAAGAATGCATGGGAAAACATAGAGGCACAGACAAGAACCACAGGCTGGAAGTATATAGGTGCTGCTGGCTGGGACTCACAAGGAAAAGCACTAGTGCGGAGAAGCAGGCAGCTGAGTGCAGCAAGAGGCACTTTAGTTAAAGAAGATTAGATGATGGCAGCGCCCAGGGTCAAAAGAACAGGACAGAGGCTGGGGAACACAAGGATTACCAGAACAGTACACAAGCTGGGGAACACAAGGATGACAGGAGCAGGCACAGGGACACAGGCTGCAGTACACAAGGTTGGATGCAGTCTGGAAACCAAAGACACTGGAGAATGCCAGAATCACTAAAACACAGAATATAGGCTGGAGAGACGCTGGATACACAAAAGGTCATGGAAACAACACTGTATGGCACTGGGAAACACTATAAAATTTGCAAAAAAACACAGGGGCTCCAGCTCCTAGGGCATGGAAGCATTGCTTGAATTTTGAGCAAACCACAAGCTAGCTCTTTAGGACAGTACCCCCTCTGTGATTGGCTGGAAGCTTCACACAGAAGGAAAGACATAGTAACATAGAAGAGTGAGGGCAGAAAAAAAAACAAGTAGTCGATTGAGTCTTCTCCATTTTTTTTAACCTGTTTATATGAGTATAGATCTATCTTTGGCCCAAGCATCTTTAAATCCACTTAGTGTTGACTGACTCACTACATCTGCTGGAGGTTTATTACAAGTATCAAGTACTCTTGACACGGAGTGAAGAACTGGTTGATTCTGTACTGCTTTGCCCAGCTGTTACTGACCTTGACCCAGTGCATCAGGATCCTATGGGGCAAATGACCGCGCTATATCAAGATGGCACTCAACTCCTTGTCATCTGATCCTGCTTCCATTTTCTGCTCTGCTGCCAAGTTTCTCCTGCACCCTGAACCAAGGACTGCATCTACAGCTCTACCCACTTACAGAGTGGACCTCGCCAGTCAGCTACTTTGGCACTCTTGCCACTCTTTGTCTGTACACTCTCTGTCTCCACCTTCAGGAGTGTTGGACAGGAGGTGCAATGAGGCCTCCACAACATTCCAGTCATCACCAGGTATGTGATAACATGAGTACTTGGTGTCAGCATTTAATGAGTCAATCAGCATGGTTAGCCTGTTAAAGGTGACAAGAATCTTCTGCTGCTTCTGGAGCATTACAGTACTGGTGTGATAGACTGGGAAAGGGAAGAACAGCAGCTGGGGTAGTAGATGTCGAGAACTTCCTGATGTCTCAGAACATCATTTACCCTTTATACCTGACATCAAGTTATATGATAAGCATGAATAGGAAGGTTGGGGAGCCAGCTATGAAGAGGAGGAGGACATGAAGCAGGCTTACAGGTGTACATTGCACTTTTCCCACTAGGAATTGTGCTAAGGTGTGATAAAAAGGTCGTGGACACACTGGTTATAGTATCATTGACACCTAGCAAACAACAGTCATGAAAGGAACCCATCCAAGACATCATTGTTTACTACTGTGTGTGATCTGTGATTGGTCACCAGTGATCATGTGGTACTTAGGCCAATCACAACACCATGTACCATGTGATAGCTGGGGCCAATAACAGCATCACAATATTAAACAATGAGTCATGAATGAAAGCCACACATGAAAGTTCAAACGATTACTGTTACAGTAATCATCACTGTAACATATATTAAGTTGTAATGTATATATTTTTCAAAAAATTACTCCTTAACTCCTTCAGCTGGACTCCTCAAGGTGAGCTCCCAGCACAGAGACCAGGGTCTCAGCGGGAGCTCCAGGCCCTGTACCAACAATCGGCAGTCACTGTGAAGCCTACCCCTGTAGTTTCTCTCTCTGTGAATAGGGGAAAGAGATACATCATATCTCTCTCTCTCTCCTTGCAGAGAAAAAAAAGTGTATATAAAAAACAAAATACATAATAGTAATAAAAAATAAGATACAAACAAATACCTAGATCAAGTTTTGATCTAGGTCAGTACCAGGATTAGGGCTGGGTCAATGTCAAGTTCAAAGGTCAGGCTCAGTATTTTATTTTATTTTTTATTAGTATCAGTTAGTGTAATTTCTGGGCTGTACTATGGGTAAAAACAACAACTAACATACATATATGTGGTATTGCTGCGATCCTCAGGAGCAGGAGAATTTCATTTGGGTTGTTTTTTGGTAGAAGTTTATGGTATAAGAAAGAAATATACAGCTACAAAAAAAAATCCACTTTTCCCCAGTCATAGTTGACTGACTCACCTTTTATAAGAATGAACCAGTCTTGAATCAGCAAACCCATACAGATGAAGTTAACGATAATATGCTTAGTTGAAAAAAATGATAATCAAAACATTTTACCATATAGCATGCCAATATCCTAACACCACTGCTGGCCCGCAATGATTACCATCCATTGCAACCAATGCTACAACCTATGACTGCTGGTCTGCCACGATTACCATCTCCTGGCACTGCTGCTGGGCTGTCATCATTACCATCTGCTTCTACCCCTACTATCTTCAACATTATCATCTCTCCTATCACTGCTGAAGGCCTGCCAGCTGCTTCTACAGCTGTACTCCTGTGCTTCATCACTGTCAGGGTGCTACACTTAACATTTCCCACCTAACAAAACTAAGGTTGCCATCCAGTCATGGATAGAGTAGAGAGGTATTAGAAAATCTATTAGGGTTTTATTGCTGTTTGGAAACCAAAGATTCACCCCCTCTATTTGTCCTTTTTATCATTATCATTAAAAGTTAAATTAAAAGAAAATCTCAAATTTTGGGTTGTCCCCAAAAAAGTAATAGAGGGTACATTTTTCAATCGGGACACTAGTTCTGGTGACCTGGGGGACCCCAAGGGATTCCCTTAATTTGCAGAGATTTATTTTCACTTCCTGTTTTAGCAATTGGCCAGGAATTGAATGTCTCCCCAATGGGACACATATGGTAAAAAAAAAGAAAAAAAATCTGACAGGGGTTCTAACCTCCTATTACTCTATCCAAAATAAAGTTTTGCCGTTAGTTAAACTTTTAAACAGCCTTTTTCAACCTTTTCAACACAGAGGGACCCTTAAAATATTTTTCCAGTCTCAGGAAACCCTTGCTAAAAATTACTATGTCTAAAACTCATGATACATTAGTGTGGTGGTCAGTGGGAAGAATGCTTCTTATACGTGTAGTCACTGGGAGGAATTATCTACTTATAGAAAGCTAATAAGACGATGTCAGTGGAACGACATATCTAAAAATAATTGTGAAAAAGTAATCAATCCCCACTACGTATGCCATATGTTCTAATAAGGGATTAGACCATTTTGATATGCATACACATTGAACTACATGTAATGGGGTGGATTTACTAATGAATGAATGAGTAACTTGCATTGCGCTACAAATGCAAACTAAAATGCCTCAATGCGACTAATGGCACATAGACTGAGCACTTTACAAATGAAGTTGTTCCAGAGTTTAGAAAATGAAGTTAAGCTCTGCTGACTTTCATCATCCAATCATGTGCAGTTTTTTTCCTTATATGTGTTTGGGTATTCTTTGTAAAGTGAAGCTTTACCTTATGTCCCTGTCAACTTTGGAAGATTTCCCTCTGTTACTTTCTTTGGGGACAACACAAAAATGTGGGATTTTCTTTTACTTTCACTTTCAATGATAATGGTAAACAGGACAAATAGAGAGGGTGAGTCTTCCTAATGGGGGCACAGGCAACACTAAAAACCCGACAGGCGTTCTAATCCACCTTCACTCTATCCAAAACAAAACAAAAAGTTTTTCCTTTAGTTATACTTAAAGTAAATCGACCCCAATGAATTTCATATTTTTATATTTTTGTTTATTTGCATTACTATTGAGAGAACTGATCCAAAAAGGCAAAGACTACTCAAAATTGGCTATTATATGGTTACATTCCTTAAATACCGAGGGGCAGATAGACATACATCTGCGCCGGGCGCAGCGTATGTAAGATACGCTACGCCGCTGTAACTTACTTTGCATTGGTTTGAATCCTGAAAGAATTCGCGCCGTAAGTTAGTGTAAGTTACGCGGCGTAAGGGCGCGGAATTCAAATTCGGCGGGTAGGGGGCGTGTTTCATTTAAATGAAGTGCGTCCCCGCGCCGAATGAACTGCGCATGCGCCGTCCCTAAAATATCCCAGGATGCATTGCTCCAAATAACGTCGCAAGGACGTCATTGTTTTCGACGTGAACGTAAATGGCGTCCAGCCCCATTCACGGACGACTTACGCAAATGACATAAAAAATTCAAAATGCGAGGCGGGAACGACGGCCATACTTAACGTTGAGTACGCCACCATATAGCAGCTTTAACTAGCCGAACGGAAACTACGTAAAAAAATGCGACGGCCGGTCGTACGTTCGGGGATCGTCGGAAATAGCTAATTTGCATACTCGATGCGGATTACGACGGGAACGCCACCTAGCGGACGCCGAAAAATTGCATCTAAGATCCGACGGCGTACAAAGACGTACGCCTGTCAGATCTAGCCGAGATGCCCTCGTATCTTGTTTTGAGGATTCAAAACAAAGATACGACGCAGGAATTTTGAAATTACGCCGGCGTATCAGTAGATACGCTGGCGTAATTTCTTTGTGGATCTACCCCCGAGTGTCTGGACAACTATTGAGTTACTGCATGCATTTAATTATTTATTTCCTTCTGTGATTTGACTTTACCCCTTTTCATGCGGTATTTATTGAGCGTTTTGAGCATTTTGCAGTAAGACATGGTATTCCAAAAAAACGGAATAGTGAATTGACAATTTCAGGATTGCATGCGATATTTAGAGAAAATGTGTGTGGACATCTAAATACTGTACCACATGCAATCTGCTTTAGTGAATGGAGCTCATTGTCTTTTTCCACCACTGCTGGCCTCCCACTCTGACCATCTCCTGCAACGATAACCAATACCTGCTACCACTGCTGGCCTGTCACTATTACCATCAACTTCCATTATTACCATTTTCTACCACTATCATGGCCTGCCATCATTGTCATTTCCTAGCACTACTTCATGCCTGCTAGTATTACTATCTAGTGTTGCCTCTATAACTCTAGTTTGAAGCTTCAGTACTGTCAGAGTGCTACAACTAATATTTCCGCAGATGCTCCTCAGCTGGCAAAAATAGCCAATTTAAATATAGATTTTATCATTTATATTATTAAAATAAATTGAGATGTGGTTTACCCAATGAGTTTTACAAGAAATTGTAGAAAATATGTGTATGCTGTTTGAAGCATACTATTTCAACTGGAATCGGAGAAATATAAATGTTACCTCTTTTTGGACTCAATAAATGTGAATGTGGTTTGATCAGTGAGGTCGCAAATAAATTGTAGAAATGTTACATATATTGGGCCAGATTCACATATAACTGTGGCGGCTTAACGTATCGTCTATACGTTACACCGCCGCAAGTTTTCAGCGCAAGTGCCTGATTCACCAAGCACTTGCGTGTAAACTTACGGCGGTGTAACGTAAAGGCGTCCGGCGCAAGCCCGCCTAATTCAAATAGGGCGTGTACCATTTAAATTAGGCGCGCTCCTGCGCCAGACGTACTGCCCATGCTCCGTTTTGAAATTCCCACCCTGCTTTGCCCAAAGTGACGTCATTTTTTTGAACGGTGATGTGCGTAACGTACTTTCGTATTCCCGGACGTCTTACGCAAAAAAAATAATTGAAATTCGACGAGGGAATGACGGCCATACTTTAACATGGCTCGTCTAAATTTAAGCCATGTTAAAGCAGCCGTAACTTTGCGACGGGAAAGTACGACTAGCGACGACGTAACGAACGCGAAAACCTTTGTGGATCGCCGTAAAAGCTCATTTGCATACCCGACGCTGGAAAACGACGCAAACTCCACCCAGCGGCGGTCGAAGTATTGCAGCCTAAGATCCGAAGGCGTACGAAGCCGTAAGCCTGTCGGATCTTAGCCAAAATCCATCGTATCTTGTTTGTGAATCACAAATTAAGATACGACGCGGCAAATTTGAAAATACGCCGGAGTATCAGTACATAATCCGGCGTATTTCTTCTGTGAATCTGGCCCATTGTGTGTACCATATTACTTAATACTACTATTATAATCTTTAAAAAAATACATAGTTGGACTTGTTGCCCCAATTCTAAATGGGGGATATCATTTTAAACATACTTTAGAAATTGTAGAAATAATGCATATGCAGTGAACAATATTCCTCCCTTTTTTAATATACTATTCATTGTGTTTATTTGGTGCTAAAAAGCTGCATGTTTTGTGTTAAAAACTTTACCTACTCTGAGGCCTCGTACACACAACCGTTTTCCTCGACAGAATCCATCAAGAAACTTGGTGGCACAGATTTTTTGCCGAGGAAACCAGTCGTGTGTATGTTTTTCATCAATGAAACTGTCGAGGAACTCGACGAGGAAAAAAGAGAACAAGTTCTCTTTTTCCTCGACGGGAGTCTCAATTTCTATGTCATGTTCCTTGTCGGGCTGGTTTTCGACGAGAATGTTGTTTTACCTAGCATAGACACTTTACTTTTTCTTCATATGTCAAAAAGACACCAGAAGATCACATACACATGCAAAAACATATATTTTTTTAAATAATTTTGACCACCATGATGACCTGATCATTTATATTGTGATATGGGTTGATTAGACTTAATGTGGTGAGTGGATTTAACAAGTCCGCATCAGTCCGTATCTGTGATTTAAAGATCTGGCAGACCATTTTTATTAAAAAGGAAAAGAAAGTCTAAACAGGGGTTTCAGCTTCACTCGGAAACAGTGGGCCAGATTCAGGTAGAATCGCGGCGGCGTAACGTATCGTAGATATGTTACACCGCCGCAATTTTTCATAGCAAGTGCCTGATTCACCAAGCACTTGCGTGAAAAATTACGCCGGCGTGTGCCATTTAAATTAGGCGTGCTCCCGCGCCGGACCTACTGCGCATGCTCCGTTTCGAAATTCCCGCCGTGCTTTGCGCGAACTGACATCATTTTTTCAATCGGCGACGTGCGTAGCGTACTTCCGTATTCCCAGACGTCTTACGCAAACGACGTGAAATGTAAAAATTTGACGCGGGAACGACGGCCATACTTTATACAGCACATACGTGTGCTGTGTAAAGTTAAGGCACCAAAAACGAAGACTAACTTTGCGACGGGAAACTAGACTAGCGGCGATGTAGCGAACGCGAAAATCCGTTGTGGATCGCCGTAACTCCTAATTTGTATACCCGACGCTGGTTTACGACGCAAACTCCCCCCAGCGGCGGCCGTGGTACTGCATCCTAAGATCCGACAGTGTAAAACAATCACACCTGTCGGATCTTAGGGATATACTCTGAGAGATATGACAGAGTATCTGAGATACTCCGTCGTATCTCCGCTGTGAATCTGGCCCAGTGTTCTTAGAAAATGCCATGGCACCTGGCTCTTCTGTCAGCAGTACCACAGGTTCCTAAAGCTCACTTAGCCTTTACTCATAGTACTTCTCTGTTCTGGCCCACTCCTAACTTCTGGATAGGGTCCCCCAGTACCCCAGGCTTTCCAATTCGAAACTTACAGACCCTCTTCCTGGACTCTCTAGTTACCTCATCTCTCCTGGTCGTCTGCTGACTCACTTAGCTGTTCCAACTCTCCTGGTCCTGTGGGTAGGAGAATCTTCCCAACATGGAGTACCGTCTCCTCAGTAGGTCACCTCTTTTGGCTGGAGTATATCGCTATCATGACACCAAAGGCTGTGTATTTGAACAGCAGCAACTGCAACAGGTCTGAGCTGCTCTCAGATCTGGCTTAGAATGACCCTGCACATCTGTGTACTCACTCAGGCTGCAGGCATCTAGCAACACCCGGACACAGGATTGAAGGTTCCGTTCCGCCAAAGATGCTTTGGAACATTCAAACTTTGGGTCCCAAGCCAGGAGTCAGGACTACCAAACAAGGAGAAAACTTAAAAAGGGGTGTTCTCCGCTTACAATACACATGCTGGAACTTCTCAAACTTCAAATTTGAGAATCCTGTGTCATCCTTACATCCCTTTCCTGCTATCACACTGTAGGTTTCCCAGTTAGACACATAATTATTGTTCATATTAGCTTTTGTTTAATTAATGAGCTGATACCTTGTATTTCATGTGTTGTATCTTCAGTAATGATTAAACAATTAATAATATGTTGAAACTATTAGAAACCTTCTTATGCCCTGTACACACGATCGGACCTTTGTCCGACCTAATTCACATTGGAATTCTGACGGAATTCCATCGGAGGTATGTAAATTTCGATGGAATTCATCGGAATTTTCAATGGAATTACTCTGATGGGGCATACACACGGTCGGAATTTCCCACGGAAAAATTCTGTCTGACTTTTTCCACCGGAAATTCTTAGGCAAAAAAATGTTTAAATCATGGTAACTCATGTCAATCTATTATACATAAGGGGGTTATTTACGAAAGGCAAAGCCACTTTGCACTACAAGAGTAAACTACATGTGCAAAGTGCACTTGACTTGGAAGTGCAGTCGCTGTAGATCAGAGGGGGACATGCAAGAAAAATAAAAAACAGCATTTTAGCTTGCACATTATTGGATAATAAAATCAGCAGAGCTTCCCCTCATTTCAGATCTACCCCTCAGATTCACAGCAAACTGCACTTCCAAGTGCACTTTCAGTTCAATTTCAAGTGCATTTTGCACTTGTAGTTTACTCTTGTAGTGAAAAGTGGATTTGCCTTTCGTAAATAACCCCCTTATGTATAATAGATTGACACAAGTTACCATGATTTACATTTTTTTTCCCTAAGTATAAGTATTTGTGTTTTTTATGAATTGTCTTTTGCCAATATATACTTGTTGATAAGATTATGAACTTTCTTTTTTTCTGCTATAGTACAAACTAGTGAAACAGAGGTAAACAAAAGCGTGTGTCCTGTGACTACATGCTAAGGCACAAAGTGAATGGCTTCTATGAATTTATTGGGCTTTCATTTGCTAAAGAAGTAGATAAGAGTCTCTTAACAAATGATTTGCTTAGCTTGGTAAATAAAGTGAAGATGCATTAATTTCCAATCATTCAGTCATATGCAAGGCTTTATTTTTTTTGCCAAACTAGGTAAGCAAATACTTTACTAAGTGACCTCAGTGTTTCATTGATTTCTTGTAATATTGTCACATACATGAACAGATTAACACTCTTGTGACTGGAAGATACTCACACTATAACATGAAGAACATAGGTAGCTTCTCCCACTTTTATAGCATAACTAGCTGAATACCCGGCGTTGCCCGGTCTTCCTATCTTAACCTTTTGGGGAGGAAAATCATAGTAATATAAATATACCCATCTTTTATATAAGGGTGTAGGTAAGGGTTAATTTAACTGTCATATATTTTTATTTGGCATATAAGTAATATGTGTACCAGGTATTATTGAAATATCTCCAGGCGTACAGAAGTTATGTGGGAACATACATTTCCCATTGATTTGCATGGGACTTTAAACAAAAACCCTGACCCTCACAAATGGGGGTAGTTAAGGGATAAATTAACTATCCTATAGTTTAAGTGGACATATAAGTAACATGTGACCAAGTGTTATGGAAATATCTACAGCCGTTTGGAAGTTATGAAGTAACATGTATTTCCCATAGAGTTGAATGGGAGTTTAAAGGAAAACCCCGACCATGGCAAATGGGGGTGGGTAAGGGTTAAACCACCTATCCTATGTTTGTTGCTGACATATAAGTAACATGTGTGCCAAGTTTCATGTTAATATCTTTAGCCGTTTGGACGTGATGCTGGAACATGAAGTAACATGTATTTCCCATAGAGTTGAATGGGACTTTAAAGAAAAACCCCGACCATGGCAAATGGGGGTGGGTAAGGGTTAAACCACCTATCCTATGTTTGTTGCTGACATATAAGTAACATGTGTGCCAAGTTTCATGTTAATATCTTTAGCCATTTGGACGTGATGCTGGAACATACATACATACACACACACACACGTTGAGTTTTATATATATATATAGATTGAATTACTTGTGCTCCCTTTGCCCCCAGGTTTTGGTGGTTATACTAACACTGTACTTTAGCTACATACTGGTAGACACATTAGGGAATTTTCCCATTGCCTTAAAATTTTAATGTATCAGAAGTTCCAGATAAGAGATTTAGTATTTATGGTATGTAATTAACATCCTCGAGTGTGTGTGATGTTTTGATTGAAATTAATAATTTTCATTTTGGTGCAAAATTTTATAAAAATTAATGAAATCAATATGTGTTACACAGTCTTTTGTAACTGTGTTAGAAAGTTTGCAAATCATTTGACCAAATGGTTGAACTTTATCATAGCTAGGACATAACTCCATATCTAATTAATATGGTTCATTGTTAGTTTCATAGGAATTCAAAATAAAATGAAGAAACCTTGATGAAAAATAAAAAGAGCAAACAAATCTAGTGCTGCCACTAGATGATGTTCTTCAAATGTACATCCAAATGTTGGCTGTCTAATTGCTTCTTCAAGTCCCAGGTTAAAAAGAAGTTCCTTGGGGAAGTAATTCAGTGGACAACAGCTGTAAAGCAACACGATGATCTTCCAATTTGATATGAACAAATTGATAATCCATGCTATTGATATCCATATTGATGTATTGTGACTCCTGACATGACTTCCATTCAATAAGCAGCAAATAAACTCAGACTCAACCCAATAAACCTCGGCAGTTGAAAATGTGCAATATGTTAACTCTTTTAATTTGAACAAGCAGTTTTCCAGTCTATCCCAAATGATCTACAATCTCTAAGCCATTTTTTTACCTTGATCATAATGAGAAAGTTGAGAGAATAAAACATCCTGTAAACAATCAAATATGCATGAACAATATGTACAATGTTGTAGGCTGACATGGTAAACATACTAAATATATGATTAACTGTCATTGAAAATGTCAATTGTTTTGAAATAGAGGAAATAATATTAAGTGTTGGATGTACATGATGGTTACCCTTTCATCATAGTCATTTAAACAGTAAGGCCTCGTACACACGACAGAGATTCTCGGCAGAATTCGCCGAGAAACTCGGTCAAAACCCGGATTCTGCCGAGAATCTCTGTCGTCTGTACAGTTTTGGCTCGATGGAGCCGCCGAGGAGCTCGACGAGAAAATAGAGAACATGTTCTCTATTTTCTCGTTGGCCGCGTTGTTCTATAGGAGAAGGCGGCCCGCCGAGCTCCTCGGCGGCTTCATCCAAAAACGAGACGAGGAACTCGACGTGCCAAGCACGTCGAGTTCCTCTGTCGTGTGTACGGGGCCTAATAGCACGCTCTAGCAATATTAAAATTTCATTAAAAATCAAGGAACATTATATAAAAATATAGATGATATATTAATATATATATATATATATATATATATATATATATATATATATATATATATATATATATATAGACATAACCCAACGGTACTTGTAAAAAATAGGTGTTATGCAAAAAGGTGTAACCTAGTGATCTCTGCAACTTGTCATTTGACTGCAATCTTTGCCAATAAGCTTATTGGAAAAAGTCAACAATGCATATGTACATGTTCAAAACAAGATTTTAACCAGTTCTAGGGACACACAATCATATCCACATCCAATTCGACATAGTAAAACAAAAGAAATGGGAAGAGTAGGTCACTCCCATACAATAAAAAGGACTTTAGAAGGATATGAGTTTATCGCTGAGGTGAGCAGAAGAACACAATTAATTTATGATGTCATTTTTATTGTACAAACATCCATAAAAACATCATAAAAAGTGTTAGGTAAATATGGGAACAGAATATGGCATAATGTCAGTAATGATACTTGTTTACAGTATAAGCTTAAATAATTGTTAGGCATAGAGCATCCAACGCGTTTCGCATATATATGTACATATCTTCTCTGCCTATTAGAACTGGAATTTGGATTTCCATCAGCACCATCCATTGTGAATATATATATATATATATATATATATATATATATATATATATACAACCTGATCCTGCTGATCAATATGTATGTACAGCTATGCCTGCAGTCAGATGTGTTTCAAACCACTGGTGGGCAAGGGGAGTGATAGGTATGTGTGAAGAGTGTATTGGTGTATTGTAGGATAGATTCTAGAAACATTGTGCTGTACATGACACCCCCTACTCTAAATGCTGTGCAGTTTGCTACATAATCTAATCAGTTCAACTTTGAACAGTGTGCTCTACATTTTATACTCCATACCACAAATTATGACAAATTAATATGATCTTGGACAAAACCAATCAGACCCCATTCATATTTAAGAATAGAGAAATCAGCGGTGACACCTGTATTCTGCTCATATCAGAATGTACAATTAATAGCAGCAAAAAAGAGGGAGTGCTTGACTTTTTCCCATAGAGAAACACTCCTGAAGAACACAGATGTTAGCAGAACTTCTTTATCCTGTGTATTCTACCAAATCCTAAACTTGTTTAGGTTTGCCAGCATGATATAGTTTAAGATATTCAATTTAAATTCAACCAGTTAGCTCTTTTCAAAGTGTAATCGTAAATCTAAACGTTTGTTCAACAGATTTCAGCTATTTTTGACTAACTACAAATGTAATAATTTCTTATATTGGTTTAAACACCAAATCAGTTCCAGGTGAAATTTAAACAATTTCCGAGTCTTACCCGAAATGAACACAAGTCAGAGTAACATTCATTCTTTAATTAGGCATAGAAGTGATTTTTAATTGTAAAATGGTATTACACTATAATATATATAATCACATTTCAAATATTTTTTACAGTTGTATCTTTATTTACTGTCTCTGGCCTTTTTGGTCAAGTTTTCTTATTGATGGTCTTAAACTTTAAAGTCACATGTACTTTCTGCCCCGGACCTGCACTAACCGATGGGACCCTTAAACAAGACAATGATTTTGTTCAACATATGGGGGGATAATGACATAATTATCTGAATCTTGGTCATTTAGCACATGAATGTTGCTTGTACATAATTCACTGGGGATGAAGGGATAGAAATCTCTGCACGTGCACAATGAGCTGTTATTTATTGAAAGGATTTGCATACACCATATGTATGCATCTCCACATTTGTTTTCTTAGCAGATCACAATAGCAAAATGTGTCACCTACTATGACCATACTGAACAAAATTAAAGTCATTGTAATCAGTAGCTTTTAACGCTGATTGCATTGTCAAGTATTTCCATAATATTATAACCTCACATTATACATAACCTGAAATTTTAATACATTCCAAAAGGCATTCAGTACACGAGTTTAACATTGCTACATTTTTTAATCCAGTCTTAGGTCTGCACAATAGTTCTATGAAGAGCAGAATAGCCATTAAGAGATTGAACATGAGGTACAATGTGTGTATTGTTCAATGTTTTCACTGTCAAACTGAGAAGCAGTGAGCTGTACAAAAGTCATGTAAGTCTTCATATAAGGCACTTTATTGTATGAATAAGAATACACTGTACAACAGCACAGGGTACCTGAGGTGACATAGCAACATGGCGCTTTATGTATTTTATCATAAGAGGCAGTTATTTTGCTGCTTTAACCACCTAAAGATTTTTACGAAGTGTGCAACTAGTACATATTGTAATGATCCAAATAAATGATTTTAATGAGGCAATAATTATGACATTGTGTCTAAAAGTATACCCAAAGTTGGGTGCTTGAAAAGAATTTGGAAAATGATATCCAAAATAACTAATGAAAATGAATTCTACATAGCTTAGAGTGAGCACACAGTCTCAGTTGCAGCTTGAGAAATAACAAAATGATAATAACATTTCTTGCTCCTGCTGTCATTGGTTGCTGCACGCTATGGAATGAGAAATTATTATTGCAGCGAAGAATCTACATATTGTGGAATATGTTAATTGTCATATTTTATGCAACTGCACAGTATATAATCTTTTTTTAACATGAAAATCTGGGAAGGTATGATTATTCAGATAGTTAATAGGATATCACCTCCTTCATTATGCTAGGTGCTGGTATTCTTTCTATACGATATTGGTATTCTTAATCACTAACTGCACTGAAGAAGCAGACAGCTCTGACACCCTCACACAACTTCTGCTTTCGCCTTTACCTATGTAACGACGAAGAACATATAAATAAATGGAATTGGAGCAAAGTAGTAGATTTTATACAAAAGCACTTGCAGACATTATACAAAGATTAGCACCGTCAATATTACAGTTCACAGGCAGCAAAGGCTGATGCTTTGAGCAGATTTAATTCAGTAGAAAAATCAATGTATCATATTTACATAAAAAATATCAATAATGACATGTGTTTTATATTACTGTTATCCAAAATACTTCATTAGAGGTAATAAAGTACAAACTGTTAAAATAATAATAATTTTAACATTATTAGCACAGAAAAGCATGTATTACAGATAAAATACTGTACAATTAGATGATTAGTGCATTCAAAAATATAAAAAGGATTATAGGTTCCAAAGAACACATTAGTCAGTTGTATTAGTCAGCTCAGCAGTATAATCCACAAGTAAATAGTGATGATGGATGATGTAATCCTATGATGATGCACCAAGTGTCCTCCATCCTCCTCCAGTGTTCCCACCAGTGCTATAAGACTCATTGACAGCAGTTTCTAGATAGCAGAGAATTTGCTTGGTCACATGTCCTGGTATGCCTTAAAATCCTCACTTGTGTTTGGTAGTCTCACAGTGACCCAGACTGACATCATGTACTGCAAGAAGCACGAACCAATACAATCTGTACAGTCATGGTACTTTACCAACCACTCCTATAAACACAACAAGGCTCCACAATTGCAAAAGCTGCAATTTACTAGGGGAATATCTGTTTAATATGCTGCTTGATCTGGCAAGTTTATAGCCTAGCAAATCTGAATACAAATGTTGATGCAAATGAGGATTCATTATTCCTACATCGTCTTTGTGTTTCAGCTTAATGCAGAGTGGTTTCTGTGATAGGCTTCAGGAACGTAGCTTTCAAGACAGCAAGAAATCAGGATGGAGAAAATAGAGAGATAGGAAAGGGTGAGATAAGAATGGAAATGAAGAATAAGAATATTTAGGTATAGCATTTGCACAATATAGCTATGCATCTATTTTACCATAGCTGCCGTTACAATCAATGAGTTTTCCCTGATTATCAGCACTGAAAATGAAAGAGTTAAGCAGTCAAGATATTATAATTGCAGTCAGAACAGTATTTTTTTTTCTTTCAATGATTATACCATATTGTGCCCATCATCCAGAAAGTGTCCTATTTCCCTCCACGTTTCAAAATTCTTTCATAATTACAGACCTCACTGACTATAAGACACTATTCATTCAGATCTGTCCCAAGATTACATATAAATGCAAAACACAAAAATGACCTTCTAATTTTCATTCTTCCGTATAATTCCCCTCTACTGAAAAATTCTCAAGGAACACAAAATTGCTGTTAATAAACTGCACCCTGGAAACAAAAGCTACACAGTAGAAATAATATGTATATTTATTATAATAAATAGCTAAAGGTATTAAAATAACAGTTTAGTGCTAAATTAAGAAAATTATAGACTGAGTACAAAAAGAAAAGATTAATAAAACATGCATTTCATCATGCAATCCTCATTTGTATCACATCTATCTTCAGATTTGTCCTATCATATAAATACCTGCTCTGGAAAAAAATAATGGACTGTTGGCTCGATATCTAAAGGATTTTTGATGTTAAGCATATGCGATAATTCCAAAGTCGATGCTGTAGGCTTGTTTTGTCATCCATAAATAAAGCACATTTGCATCCGTTCAGTCAAATTAACTCCATTAAAATCTGTGGTTATAATTAGCTCCTTCCCCCGTCTCGTAGTTAAGATGCTCGGATGCTTGCCGTTTTGATTAAATCCACCATTGTCTTCCAATAGCTGGTACTAATTCTTCCAGGGAAATATTCATTTGAGGTGTTATTTTATTCTGCACTGCTGTTAGTTGTTTAATTTACACCAAGTCCCTGCAGTGCTTTCCTTAAAGCCATCCTCTTTGTCTTGCCTTTGAAATTTACCAAATCGTACAAGAAATCAATACTTAATTGATTATTCACTTTTCTGCAGCTTCAAACAGCAAGCACGCATAAGATCCTGAAGTAGGCACCCTGTTTCCATTGCAGAAGGTTGCTTGGTGGCAAACATGCACAAGCCTCCAATAGTCTACACTTCACGAGCTGTGCAGTGGCGTATGGTGCCAGCCTCCGATAAAGGAAACGAAGATACTCTAATGAAACAGGAAGTGTTCCCTTGTGAGACAGATCCATCTTAATGCTTTTAACAAAAAGGGAAAATAGCTGAGGCAGGAGCAATATGATACATACACTTCTCTTGCAGTTTGTTTGTTTTTTGTTTGTTTTCTTGCTTAGTTCTTCCTGACCTTTGGCATGAAGATGGAGCATCTGAAATGCCACTGAAGTCACACTACCCCCTATGGCAAATGGGGGGGAATTGGTACTGTACCTTTGCCATGCAGTAAGGAAGGCAAGAATGGATCATTACGAAATGTAGGACAAATTCAGGCGAACGAGAGAGAGAAAGCAGAGCCAGAGACAGATGGCGGATCTGGCCAAAAGCCAGAGTCAGTGAAATGAATTGCATTGCTAAATAACTGTACATCATTGATTTTACCACTTGTTGCTGTATGGATTGGAAAAAAGGCCTTGATGTTGGCAGGAATTTCCAATGTGTCATACCACAGACAACTTCAGATGCATAAGTCACCATACTGATAGCACTACGACAGTAAATGCCTTCTGGGAGCATGCAGGATGCTTTAGAAAAAACAATGACGGCAATCCAGTCATTTTGTGTAATGAAGAATTGAAGACTGGCTCTCAGACAAGTTGTTATGTGCCGCATATTAATGCATGCTGAGAAGATATCCTCCCCCTTTTCCATGAGTGGCAGCTAGATGAGGACCTCTCTACAACAGTCATCATGTGAACAGAGTTATGCCAGGCAATACATGTCTGCTACCATACTTAATGTGCCACGTGCCGTTCCATAGAACAACTGGTTGCTGTCTTTATAGACAAAAGCAGATCCCTGGGTTACATGACTTGGGTGTTTTAAAAACATACACACACACACAAAAGGAAAAACAGGAGAAACAGGCTGTTCAATAAACGCTTCATATAAGGATGAAGGCAGATATTATGGCATGCCCAGGGGGGCTTTAGAAATCAAATACAATGTTTGAGTAGCACAATTTGAAGTACAATCTAAAAAAAAAAAAAAAACAGAAAGCAATTTGAATTGCCAATGAGGCGACACATATCTGCATGCTAATTAGACCTGTGTCAAACTAAGTCTGCAGGCTTCTCTTGATGGTTTCGAACACTTATCCAGTGCTGCAGAGATATATTATTATTTTTTCCCCTTCCTGCATAAATTATTAGCTTTGTTCTGCTGATCATTTGCAGCAAACAAACATGAAATGTAAGATCAAAAGGCGATTCTGAAATTAAAATTATTGATTGCTGAAGCCTAGATTTCAGAATCTAATTAGAGGAGGCACAAACAAAAGCTGATATTATTACAGATTGTGCCTGAGCAAGCAGCCAGATAGAACAAGGTCTGTAATTTATCTTTGTTTATGCAGCCAAGGATATTAAAATGTAATTAAAACAGTAAAATGAGATGATCGGAAATAGCCACCTAGTGGCAAGTATATCATTTTAGATGAAAGAACTGCGTACTTAAAAATAGTGCATTTTCCAATTACAGTTTGAACATCCAATCAAGGTTGTGCTGCACAATTATATCTCTGCTAATACATTATCTTTTATAGATTTGTATGCAATTATCGAATCAAAAATATAACAACTAATGAATAATGCAATGATGTAATTTACATACTTTTTCTAGCAGTTCAGTTTTTAATTTTTATGCATGCATTGTAACATATGAATAAACAATGTAACAGTATATTTTTGTCTATATTATACATATTTGCCAGCTTACCTTACTGAGGATTGGTTAAGGAGTGCCTACAAGTGTGAGGAAAGTAAACCCCTCTTAAGTTCTCAAAGGTCATGGGATTTAGGCAGGGCCAGCATGGCAAAATGTGTGATCTAAAAAAAAACATTGAATAGAGAGCATAATAGAACATAAGGCAATATACAGTATACTGGAATACAGTATATCTGCTGCTGGTGTCTATAAACATATACTCTAATGCCCTGTACACACAATCGGTTCGTCTGATGAAAATGGAGCGATGGACCGTTTTCATCGGACGAACTGATCGTGTGTGGGCCCCATCAGTTTTTTTCCCATCGGTGAAAAAAAATAGAACCTGTTTTAAATTTTTCGTATGGTTAAAAAACTGATAGAAAAATGATCGTCTGTGGGGAAATCCATCCGTCAGAAATCCACGCATGCTCAGAATCAAGTCAACGCATGCTCGGAAGCATTGAACTTCATTTTTCTATGCACGTTGTTGTGTTTTACGTCACCGCGTTGGACACAATCAGATTTTTAACCAATGGTGTGTAGGCAAGACTGATGAAAGTCAGCTTCATCGGATATTTGATGAAAAAATCCATCGGTTCATTTTCATCAGATATCCGATCGTGTGTACAGGGCATAAGCCAGTGTTTCTCAACCTTTTTTCAGTCAAGGCACCCTTTAAAACCACACAATCTTGAGACACCCCTTTTAAATGTATAAAAATTAAATAAAATAAACATTTTGCATAATGTAGCAACACCCACATGTGTAGGACACCTAAAATTTGCAGTGATTTATTCTTCCAAAGCAAATACACATTTGCACACTGGTACTGATTCATTTTCCAATGTATCTATTCTACCTTGGCTTTTCTCCTTCACTCAGCTAATGTGACCCTGGTGCTGAAGGAGAGGGGCAGGGGAGGGTCAAACAAGGATGCTGTGCAGTTGCCCCACATCTTCCTTATCAACTGATGACATCATTGGTTGTTAGCACACTAAACCTGTGGCTTTGTGTAAATAATAGGCAGGCTTGGTTCACACATTGACTTGTATACAGCTTTTGGGCAATTTTTTGGTATTTTGGCAAGCCACACCTGAAAACTCCTGAAGGCACCCTGTTTGAAAAAGCCATAATATCAATAAATGTGAAATGTGTGCCATGGGTTCTCCTAATGAATGTGAAACCAAACTCTGGATGAAAACAAGTAAAATGTCAGTCTCTGGTTTACCTCTAAATTTCTAGTGCTCCTGTTTGCTATAAGTAAAACATGCACTGGTTGTCAGTACATGTTAAATTCCAAGCACTAGCAACCATGAATTCACCATGAATTCACAAAACTCATTTTTGTTTTGGAGGATTCACTGGCTGTGACAATTGCTTACCTGTTGTATTGGTGAAAAAGCCCTTTTACCGCCTTTGTTTCAGCCAAGTGCTCATATTACACGATGTACAAAATGAAACAGCAGTTCCCTGTTAACTCCATGTTATTTTAAGATAGCAGCTCCTCAAAAGAAGAAGACCTTCACATTAAATAAGTAGTGCAGGGAATATACAGTAGACCCAGAGAGCAGAATAAAGAGAGAATAAAATATACAACTGTACATTGTAACGGTTAAATAATGAAGGATACAACTTATGAGCTATTAGCAAACATTATAAACGTATATATAAAGAAGGAGCAGGCTTCTCTCAAATGAAGACAGGAGTACATTATAGGGTTGTGTGTTAGGGTTTTCTTAGGCCCCGTACAGACGACCAAACATGTCTGCTGAAACTGGTCTGTGGGCCAGTTTCAGCAGACATGTTCGGTCGTGTGTAGGCCCGAGCGTGCAGGATTCCAGAAAACATTTGCCCGCCGGGCCTTTTCCCAGCGGACAAATATTCCTGGACTTGTTTTAAGACAGTCCGCTGGAATCCTGCCCGCTCGGACATGTTCGGTCGTCTGTACAGACCTACCGTACATGTCCGAGCGCCCCGCCATCCCTCGCATGCGTCGAATGACTTTGACGCATGCGTGGAAGCATTTAACTGGCAGGCCCGCCCACGTCGCCGCGTCATTGTCGCGGCGACACCGCGTCATCGACGCGGCGACACCACGGACACGCCCCGCGCATTGTTTACTCGCGACTTTCTGTACGACGGTTAGTACAGCCATCGTACAGAAAGCCCCCCGTGCAGACATGTACGGTAAAAACGGTCCGGCGGACCGGTTTCATCGTACATGTTTGCTGGTGTGTACACGGCCTTAGGGTTAGGGTTTTCTTTACTTTTTTTTTCTTTTTAGGTTTAAAGGAGCACCTTGATTTATATACTCTTTTGTGTTCTTTTATGTTGCCAAAGAGTGGGTGCTTTAAAGTTTATCTATAACAACATTTTTTTTTTAGTCTTGTAAGAATGAGGAAAGGCTAGAACCCCTGTCAGTTTTTATTGCTATCCTTGGGCTCAGTTTAGAGAGATTTCCCTTCATTCATATTTCTGGAGACCACTTTTTACCAGACAGAAAGCGAGGGAAAATCTTCAACAGGCAAACAGAGAACAATAAAAAGCTGACAAAGATTCTACTTAACTACTTGCCGACCAGCAGCCATCACTATACTGCGGCAGGTTTGGCTCTATTATGCAAATCGCCCTAGCTGTACGTCGGTTCATGTAATAGATACAGTGGGCGAACGTACAACGCCGGAGACGATACGCGTGACCGGCAGCTGCGATGTCCACCGTCCACCAGTGATTGCTCCGCAGAGAGCCAGAATGGGGATCTGTCAATGTAGACAAACATATCCCTGTTTTGTCAGAGGAGTAGAGAGAGATCATCTGTTCCTAGTGATCAGGAACAGTGATCTCTCTCCTATTTAAATCAGTACACTGCCCCCATAGTTAGAAACACCTTCCAGAGAACACATTTAACCCTTTTGATCACCACTAGTGTTGACCCCTTCCCTGCCAGTGTTATTTATACAGTAATAAGTGCATTTTTATGGCACCGATCGCCTTATAGTGTAAATGTCAATGGTCCCAAAAAGTGTCAAAACTGTCTGCTGCAATGTCGCAGTCCCGCTAAAAATTTGTAATCACCGCCATTACTGGTAAAAAATAAAAAACAATAATACAAATGACATAAATCTATCCCCTATTTTGTAGATGCTATAACTTTTGTGCAAATCAATCAATATACGCTTATTGCTATCTTTTTACCAAAAATATGTAGAAGAATACATATTGGCCTAAACTAAGGAAGACATTTGTTTTTTTATATATATTTGGGGGTATTTATTATATCCCCAAAAATATTTTGTTTTCCAAAATTGTCGCTATTTTTTGTTTAAAAAATAAAAACCACATAGGTGATAAAATAACACCAAAAGAAAGCTCTATTTGTGGGAAAAAAAGGACATTAATTTTGTTTGGATACAATATTGCATGACAGCGCAACTGTCAGTTAAAGCGACGCAGTGCCGTATCACAAAAAATGGCCCGGTCATTAACCTCTTGACCACCGCCCCATGTCAAAAAGACGTCCTCCTTTTTAAAGTTGAATATCTCGATAACGGCAGCAGCTGCTGCCACAACCGAGATATTCATCTTTGCAGGGGGCGGTGGTGTACACGATAACGGCGGTCTCCGCGGCGGATTCGCCGCGAGATCGCCGTTATCGGTGGCGGGAGAGGGGCCCCCCCCCCCTCCCGCCGCTCTCCCGCGCTCTCCGCCGCTTACCGGAGCCGTCGGTAGCGGCGGAGGGGATCCGATGTGTCCGGCAGCTGAGCGGGGACGGGACTGAAGGAGAAATCTCCTTCACCCGTCCTCATAGCTCTGCTGGGCGGAAGTGACGTCAAAACGTCAGTCCCGCCCAGCCTCTTAAAGAAACATTTTTTTTTTTGTCATTTGAAAAAATGACATTTTTTTTTTTTTATTTTTTTTTTTGCATTTAAGTCTAATTATGAGATCTGAGGTCTTTTTGACCCCAGATCTCATATTTAAGAGGACCTGTCATGCTTTTTTCTATTACAAGGGATGTTTACATTCCTTGTAATAGGAATAAAAGTGATCAATTTTTTTTATTTTATTTTTTTCAGTGTAAAAAATTATAAAACTAAATAAAAATAAATAAGAAAACCAAAAAAAAATTTTTTAAAGCGCCCCGTCCCGACGAGCTCGCGCGCAGAAGTAAACGCATACGCGAGTAGCGCCCGCATATGAAAACGGTATTCAAACCACACAAGTGAGGTATCGCCGCGATCGTTAGAGCGAGAGCAATAATTCTAGCCCTAGACCTACTCTGCAACTCAAAAAATGCAACCTGTAGAATTTTTTAAACGTCGCCTATCGAGATTTTTAAGGGTAAAAGTTTGACGCCATGCCACGAGCGGGCGCAATTTTTAAGCGTGACATGTTGGGTATCATTTTACTCGGCGTAACATTATCTTTCACAATATATAAAAAAATTGGGCAAAATATATTGTTGTCTTATTTTTTAATTCAAAAAAGTGATTTTTATCCAAAAAAAGTGCGCTTGTAAGACCGCTGCGCAAATACGGTGTGACAAAAAGTATTGCAATGACTGCCATTTTATTCCCTAGGATGTCTGCTAAAAAAAAATATATAATGTTTGGGGGTTCTGATAAATTTTCTAGCAAAAAAATTGTGATTTTCACATGAAGGAGAGAAGTGCCAGAATTTACCTGGTGGGCAAGTGGTTAAGGGGGTAAATACTTCCAGTCCTAAGGTGGTTAAAAATATATTCATATATTACTTTGCTGTTTTGCTGCTGGAGAGATTCCACCTCACTTCCTGTCTCATTGGCAACCTTTTTACCGACAGGAAATGAAGAAATCTATTAAAAGGAGACTTTGATGGCAGTAAAACTTGACAAGAGTTCTAATTCTTCCCTATTCTTTCTAAAACTTAAAAAGTTTTGGCTATAAAAACTTAAAACAATCTGATGCCAATCTTTATCAAGGAATGCCATATTTGTTTAAATAAAAAGTGGGGTAATATCATAGTGCTATTTGAACTAGCCCCATGATCCAATCACTATGGCAGGGCTGCACCATGCACGTCACTAAAAGTAACTGTTTAGCATGTGGCTAAATGTTGGAAATCACAGTATATACTGAATGAATGACTTGTATAGCGCTACACATGCAAACTGAATCGCCTCTGGGCGCTTTTCCAGCCAGTGTCTGCTTGTCTGGTGCGGTCATTTTACCCCGTAGGATCTCGACACGCTAGGGACACACAGTCATACACACAGATATACATATATATACTGGGCCAATCTTTTGGACAAGATCCAATTTACCTGCCAGCATGTCTTTGGAGTGTAGGAGGAAACCGGAGTGCCCGGAGGAAACCCACACAGACACAGGGAGAACATGAAAACTCCAGGCAGATGGTGTCATGGTCGGGATTCGAACCAGCGACCCTTTTGCTGCTAGGCGAAAGTGCTACTCACTGCACCACTGTGCTGCCCGTTGAAAGGTAAATTCCACTTTAGTGGTTCCTTTTTTTATGATATAATACAGGGCTCAAAATTTCAAGTCCTGAGCTACTAGCCAGGCCTCAAGGGTTACTTGCCACCAATTGCCCCAAAATCCAGCCTCACTGTGCCCCAAAATCCAGCCTTACTGTGCCCCAAAATCCAGCCTCATTGTGCCTCAAATTGCAGCATCACCAGAGTGGAGGAAGTGAAAGGGCAGCCAGGATATGACTGGAGGAAGATTAGAGCCATGAGAGACATTCTTCCAGAGTGATCACCCCTGTGGAAGAGAGCATACAGGAAGAGGAAAGCCGCAGGATAGCAGAGCAGTGAAACACGCTGTAACAGCTGACATTGTCTCTGCTTTGCTCACTCTCACACAGCCCCGTCTCCTCCTGACCCCGCATTCACACCTGAGTGTTTTCAGCTCATAAAATGCCATCAAAAATGCCTGAAAAATTCCCAACAAGCAAAATCCCATTCATTTAAATGGCCCCTGTTCACATCTGAGCATTTTGTCGCCTGTAGTAAAACACCTGAGGCTGCATTCACACCTGAGCGTATTACAGGCGTTTTTCTGCTTTTTACATTGGTGACCTTTTGACCTGTACAAAATCGGGGCAAAAAACGCAGCAAAAATTGTGGTAAAAACACGTGACGTTCTGTCTGAAAAATACGCTCAGGTGTGAGTGCAGCTTTAACCATTTAGGTAAGCAGCATGTGTACATGTGTTAATTAAGCCCGGGTTCACACTGATGTGATGCGGGAAGCAGTGCGATTCCAGCGCCGGTTGCCGCATCGTATCTTTTCTGTGGGCAGTTCCCACTGCCCTCTGCGAACCACTGCGGGTGTCAATACATTGTTAACGACACCCCCAGTTTAGTTCATTGATCGCAGTGTGAACTGTTAACTCGCACAAGAATCAGATTGCATAGGTGAGAACACTCATGTGATCTGATTCTTGTGCGAGAAAAACAAGTCCCTGCGATTTTTTTGTGTACCAATCCAATGCGAGTTCAGCCATACAATTGTAGGGCTGAACTTGCATCTCACAGACATCGCATGCGATCGGCACCACAGGTGCAAATCGCATGCAACGTCTCGAATCGCACTGGTGTGAACCTGGGCTGAAGCAGAGAAGAAAAGCACAGTTCTCTTCTAGCAAGGACACAGAGGGTTACTTACTACAGAGTCTAATTCAGATAACAAAGAGATAGCAGAAACAAAGTGGGAAAGCTGGAGCACAGATAAGCCATGGCATGAGGTTTACACGGAGACACAGTGAGGATTTATATCTGACCTGGCTGGAGGGGCAAGAAGACAGAATGTACACAGTAGCTGGGTCTGCTGCTGAAGCCACAATCCGATCCGACGGCTCCATCATACATCATGTGCACTTGGGGTCACAAGTTCACAACACAGGAAGAGAAACTGACCAGCTCTCTCACTGGTCTCCTATCTGTGCAGAGATATGGGGGAGGGGGGGGGACTGTCACCACACGCTGTATGAGAGAGAGCTCTCTCTGAACGCTGCAGCTAGCAACTCCTCTTCCACATCGCTGGGAGAACGTCTGTTCACCCCCCCCTCCCAGGCAGCCCAGCTCCTCGCCAGCCCTCATTTATCACTCGCAAAATGCGAGTAGGCTAGTGAAATTTTAACTGTTAATGAATGAATACATTAGTGCTTGAAGTGGTTGTACATCTTTTTTTTTTCTTTTAAAATAACAAACATGACATACTTACCTGCTCTGTGTAATGGTTTTGCACAGAGCAGCCCCGATCCTCCTCCTCTGGGGCCCTCCACCGACACTCCTGGCTTTCATAGGAAGCTGTTTTCAATGGGGGCACTCATTCAATCTTGATCCCGAGCCACGCTGCTTACATCTATAGACACAGACAGGACAGCTTGCTCCAGCCCCCACTCCCTTGTCACAAAATTTGACTGAGAGCATCTGGAGCCAAAGGCTCTCACTGCTATCAGTCTGGCCTATGAGGAGAGGGAAATCAGGGAGAGGGAGTCTGTACTCCCTTTTGTTTTTTAAATAATTTTGTATAAATAAAATATGTTGTGATTGTATGTATCTTATCTTTGTGGTCTATTGTTTCTGAGCACTAAGAAAATCCCCATCTCCCCACAGTCTCCCCCTTTGGGTGAGACATGGGAAACATTTTCTTCACAATTTAGAATTTACCTAGGGCAGTGGTTCTCAACTCTGTCCTCTGGACTCACTAACAGGCCAGATTTTAAGTATTACCTTGGGGAGATGCAGACTAGAATACTGCAATCACTGAGCAGCAAATTATATCAAATGTGATTTATTTCAGTTATCTTGCAATCCTGGCCTGTTAGTGGGTCCTGAGGACAGAAGTTGAGAACCATGACCTAGGGGATTATGCCAGAATTTTTAAACAAGTTCCCCCCACCCAATCGTCAGAAATCAGAGAGAGCTTCTACTCTCAGTCATAGTGCTGGATTGAGATTAGGCTCAGGTAAGTATAAGGGGGCTTTTGGGGGGATCCCATATTTTTTTTTACCTTGATGCAGAGAATTCATTAAGGTAAAAAAAAAACATAAGCCTTTGGAACCACTTATGCCCTGTACACACGATCGGTTCATCTGATGAAAACGGACCAATGGATTTTCTTCATCAGTTATCTGATGAAGCTGACTTTCATCAGTCCTGCCTACATACCATCGGTTAAAAATCCGATCGTGTCCAACGCGGTGACGTAAAACAGAACGATGTGCTGAGAAAAATGAAATTCAATGCTTCCGAGCATGTGTCGACTTGATTCTGTGCATGCATGGATTTTTGACCAATGGATTTCCCCACAGACGATCGTTTTTTTCTATCGGTTTTTTAACCATAAGAAAAATTAAAAACGGGTTCTATTTTTTTCACCGATGGAAAAAAATACAATGGGGCCCACACATCGGTCCGTTTTCATCAGACGAACCGATCGTGTGTACAGGGCATTAGAGTGTGATAATTAAAGGAGTTGTAAATAAAAATAAAAAATTATGCTGAAATTACTGTTTACAGGGTATAGAGACATAGGGCCAGATTCATAGAGAATTGCGGCGGCGTAACGTATCCTCTTTAACCACTTACCCCCCGGACCATATTGCTGCCCAAAGACCAGAGTACTTTTTGCGATTCGGGACTGCGTCGCTTTAACAGACAATTGCGCGGTCGTGCGACGTGGCTCCCAAACAAAATTGGCGTCCTTTTTTTCCCACAAATAGAGCTTACTTTTGGTGGTATTTGATCACCTCTGCGGTTTTTAGTTTTTGCGCTATAAACAAAAATAGAGAGCCAATTTTGAAAAAAATGAATATTTTTTACATTTTGCTATAATAAATATCCCCCAAAAATATATAAAAAAACATTTTTCTTCCTCAGTTTAGGCCGATACGTTTTCTTCTACATATTTTTCGTAAAAAAAAATCGCAATAAGCGTTTATTGATTGGTTTGCGCAAAAGTTATAGCGTTTACAAAATAGGGGGTATTTTTATGTCATTTTTATTATATTTTTTTTACTAGTAATGGCGGCGATCAGTGATTTTTTTTCGGTATTGCGACATTATGGCGGACACTTCGGACACTTTTGACACATTTTTGGGACCATTGGCATTTTTATAGAGATCAGTGCTATAAAAATGCATTGGATTACTATAAAAATGCCACTGGCAGTGAAGGGGTTAACACTAGGGGGTGGGGAAGGGGTTAAGTATGCCTGGGAGTGTTCTTACTGTGGGGGGGGGGGTGGCCTCACTAGGGGAAACACTGATCCTCGGTTCATACATTGTATGAACCGAAGATCAGCATTTCCCCTGCTGACAGGACCGGGAGCTGTGTGTTTACACACACAGCTCCCGGTCCCCGCTCTGTAACGAGCGATCGCGTGTGCCCGGCGGCGATCGCGCCCGCCGGGCACACGCACGGGAGTCGCCCCTCCGGCGGCGCGTGCGCTCCCCTAGTGGCGGCTGGGAGAGAGGACGTCATATTACGTGCTCTCGCCCAGCAGAGCCACCTTGTGGACGTATATCGACGGTGCGCGGTCGGCAAGTGGTTAAGTTACACCGCCGCAAGTTTTCCTCGTAAGTGCTTGATTCACAAAGCACTTGAGTATAAACTTGCGGCGGAGTAACGTAAAGACGTCCGGCGCAAGCCCGCCTAATTCAAATGGGGCGTGTACCATTTAAATTAGGCGCGTTCCCGCACCGAACGTTCTGCGCATGCTCCGTTAGGAAATTTCCCGACGTGCATTGCGTGAAATTATGGCGCCCCAACGTGTTTTTTGAATGGCGACGTGCGTAACGTACTTTCGTATTCCCGGACGTTTTACGCAAAAAAAAAAAATTGAAATTCGACCCGGGAACGACGGCCATACTTTAACATGGCTCGTCTAAAGTTAAGCCATGAAAAAGCAGGCCTAACTTTGCGACGGGAAAAACCGACTAGCGACGACGTAACGAACGCGCGTACCTTCGTGGATCGCCGTAAAAGCTAATTTGCATACCCAACGCTGGAAAACAACGCAAACTCCACCCAGCGGCGGCAGAAGTATTGCATCCTAAGATCCGACGGTGTAAGTCAATTACACCTGTCGGATCTTAGGGCTATCTATGCGTAACTGATTCTATGAATCAGCCGCATAGATACTCTCAGAGATACGACGGCGTATCAGGAGATACGCCGTCGTATCTCTTTTGTGAATCTGGCCCATAGTAGTTAACTGATTTCTTTTAAAAACAATTAAAAATAGATAAAAATCAATAATATAATGTACCTGTAGTTTCTAGACAATTCATGAATAGCCACGAGTAGTTTTAAATTACTTTTTTTCCTTTGACAATTTTTGCAGGGACAGTTCTAAACAAGGGAAAAAATTGCTACTTTACATGCATACTATAGACACCCCCAGGTATAAAATTTAAAGGAATATTTTTATTGTTTCACATTAAGCATTAATAAAATCACTGCTCCCGAAAAAACAGAGGTTTTTAAAACTTTTTTTTGCATTGATACATGTCCCGTGGGCCAGGAACCAGGGGCCAAATCCTCAAAAACGTAGCCTAACTTAATTTTTCCCATTTAAGTTACACTGGTGGGAAATTTCTACCTAAGTGCCCGATCCACAAAGCACTTACCTAGAAATTTCACGCAGTGTAACCAAAATTCTCCCGGCGCAAGGCGGTCCTGTTATCCAGGGGGCGATGACAATTTAAATGAGACGCGCTCCCGCGCCAGCCGTACTGCGCATGCTCGTGACGTCATTTTCCCAGACGGGCAGCGCGCGAAATTACGTTACGCCGGGCTTTGTGGATTGTGACGGGACAATAAAGTTGCGTCGGGTAAAAAAAAAGTTACGCGCCGAAAAAAAAAATTCAAAATTTTTAAAAAAATGCGGCGATCGAAAAAAAGGTCTGTTTTTACAAGGTGTAAACAGTTTACACCTTGTAAAAGCAGCCCTAATTTTACATATGCAAACGTAAACTTACGCAGAAAAAACAAAGCTGAAAAGCTTTGTGGATCTCCGTAAGTCCTCATTTGCATACGCAAAGCGGCATTTCAATGTGAAATGCCCCCCGCGGCGGATGCGGTACTGCATCCTAAGATCTGACAGTGTAAGTGTCTTACAGATGTCAGATCTTCTGCCTATCTTTGGAAAACTGCTTCTGAGGATCAGTTCCAAAGATAGGCACAGGGATACAGCAGTTCCGCCTGCGTATACCTTTTGAGGATTTGGCCCCAGGTCCCCAAACACTTTTTATGACAATAACTTGCATATTAACCTTTAAAATGAGCACTTTTGATTTTTCATGTTCGTGTCCCACATACTTTAACAGTCCTGTCTACGCACTGATAATAATAGTTTGGCTTGTGTAATTGATAGCCAGTTTACAAATATTGTGGGGAAAAAGTCTGAAACCAATGGCAGATAATTTTAATGAAGTGTATGTATAGGTTAAATGTTCTTTTTAGTTTTGGATAGTAAAGGGAAGGATTAGAACCCCTGTTAAGCTTTTATTGCTTTCTGTTTCCCAGCAATAAATGCCTAACAGGGGAGCTTTCCTTACTTTGATGAGATTTAGTCTGAATCAGTAGTTAGGAGATCTTGATTATGATTATCAGTACTTTTCTACCTTGTATTTGACTTTCTCAGATATAGAAAATTGCAATCATTTTCAGTTGCGACACCCCCTTTATGCTATGGTTTTAAGCCTTTTAATTACAGCTACAAGATAGAGATTGTTCTTAGTTCTATTTCAGAATAAGAATAAGCATGGCAGTGCACTAATTGACAAATGAAGAAAACTAATTATCTGAAGCCTTTTGTAAATATGAACAGTAGGGGACAATCAATGCCAATTAAAAGCACAAGATTAAAAAAATAATTAAGTTGTAAATAAATACTTATCGAGCCACCAGTACAAGCTACGAGGCATTTTAATATTCATTTTACGATTTTGCCAACACAGCTGTGTGGTCTTTTGCAAGCTGCACTTAAAAAAGCCTAATTAATTATTAATGTGTGGCTAGAGTTCTGCCTTACTACAAAGCCTGAAACCATTTTAGTAAATGATGACCTGGTGATGAATACAAGAAATGTCAAGGCGCCACCAGAACATGTTGCCTGCTGCCCATCAATCTGATGGATTACTAATTTCTAGTAAATCAGGCTTAGAGACTAGAAGTTGTAAGGAGATACATGCTTTATAGTGACAGCAGAAACCTCTGCTATCTCAAGCATAAAATCAGAAGCATGCTGGCTTATTTTACCTAGTCACTCAGCTGTTTCTACAATACATGAAATCTGCCATTCACAATTAAGCATTTTTCTGGCCAATTAAAGTATATTTTGCTCATTCAAGCAGAAGATCGTATAAAGAAGTTCTGGTTTCTGAATACTGATGATGTCTTGTTTCTAAAATTAAATCTCAGGAGAGTATTATTATGGTAACAATGTATATATACCTGCCATTTTGTCTTTAGATATTTTGCACATGTTGGACCCCCTGCCTTTATGGATGGTTTGCCTTAATAATGACTGTAAAGTCTGCTGTTTAAAAGACCAGAGAGCAGTTTGCATACAGAAAAGGGCTATTGACATGCTTATAGCTTAGAAATGATGTTCAGTTAAACGTATAAAATGTAAGATTAACATTTTAAATAAATATATTTACAGTATGCAATGTTTATCTTGATTTATTTTATTATTATTATTATTTTTTTGTGTGATACATATTATAATGAGTAATAAAAATACAACAGATTTGAAAAAATAACTCCATGGTCCACTGTATAGCTACGTATAAGTACATTATATAAACACTACAGAGAGAAGAAACCTAAATTAGTTAATAAAACAACTGAACTATTGAAAAATAAATATGCAAAATAATACTTTATTTACTGTATAGAATAAAAAAAGAAATAAGGCAGAACAAAAAGATACACAAGAAAAAGGGAAACACAAGAAATGGATAGGATAGAGTAGTAGGAAAATAAAGAAGGAAGTACAGAAGTCCACTGAGATGGTTGGAGTAACATGGCGTTAAAAGAACATTATAATTTTCACAATAACAAGTAGGGTAACACCCACCCTCCTAAAGTTTGGGTTTGTAAGTCACTTTTAACTAAATAGGGCTTTCAGCTACCATGGCATAAGAATTAAGTTATCACAGAATGGTGGAAGATGATAATTAATCCAAGGATTCCAGATTTTTTAAAAGACAGAAATTTGGTCCCTTTCTATTGCTAACATTTTGGCATGAGACATGAAGTCATTTAGTCTGCGTTTGGTCTCGGATATCTCTAGGTTAGGGGTCCGCCATGCCATTGCTATTGTTTTCTTAGCTGCCGTAAGAAGTTGAGTAAGGAGTTTAAATTGCTTATATGTAATGAAATATGGTTTTGGATTGAGCAAGGCTGTGGCTGGATCTGGTTGCACATTGAGATTAAATATTCTGGAAGCCGTTTCAAATACCTTTTCCCAGTATGTTTGTACTAATAGGCAGGACCACCAAATGTGTAAGTGGGTGCCGGGGTCAGGACAACCTCGGAAGCATTGAGCTGTTTGGTTTGGCGCAAATTTGGTCAACGGGTTAAAACTTTGTAGTTGGTTTTTACCGCCAGGATGTTTGGTGAGGAAGATTTTATTGCAGACCAGATTTTAGACCAATCAGCCATATCAAATGTTCTTTCCAGGTCCTCTTCCCATTTACGTGCATAGGGTGGTTTATCGAGACCAGGGTAGATTGAAATGTGGAAATATATAGAAGATATCAGTTTTTAATTTGGAGGTACCTAAAAAGTTCGGAATTTGGTAAGTTATAGGTGTCGCAAAGGATAGGAAATGTGAGGAAGGATGTCGAAGAAATTAGGTTACTAAGCCGTGTAATGTTCAGTGAGTTCCAGACCTTAAATGATTTGGGGGCGACCCATGCTGGGTAGAAAGCGGGGTTTTTGAGAAACGATAATAGAGGGTTGTTAGAAGATTGTAGTTGGTGTTTAAATCTAAGTTTGTCCCATAGAGATAAAAAATTGTTCGTGATGGGATTGTGCAGGGTTTTGCGTTCCTTGAGGAGGAGCCATAGCAGATTGGAAATGGAGAGAGGGTCGCATTCTGCTGCTTATATTATTACCCATAGAGATATTTCATGTGTAGTGTGATACTTAGAGAGGCTGGCAATGTGTGCAGCCCTATAATAGTTTGCAAAATTCGGAAAGCCAAGACCTTGTTTGAGTATTGGTAAATACAGCGTATATAATGATATACAGGGTTTAGTGGAGCCCCACAAATAGGTTATTGTCCTTTTATGAAGTAATGTAAGGTAATAAGATGGGATTGGGATTGGCAAGACTCTAAATAAGTAAAGTAGTTTTGGGGGAAATTGTCATTCTGATAGCATTCATTTTACCTATCCATGAGATCGGAAGATGTGTCCGTTGTTGTAAAAGTTTTGTAATTTGTTTGAGAAGTAGGGGATTGTTTGCTGAGAAAAGATCTAAATATGAGGCTGTTAGGTGAATTCCTAAATAGAGAATTGACCTCTTAGTCCATATAAAAGGGAGTGCATTTTTGTCCGAGTCTGATTCTGAGTCTAAGGGATATATCAAGGGCTTTGGATTTTTTAGGGTTTATTGTGAGGCCCGAAATCATCGCAAATTTATTGAGAATGGGCAGGATGTTATTTCCAGATAGTAGGGATGTCCAGGGATGACAGAAATAGTAGTATGTCATCCGCGAATAGACATAGTTTATGTTGGTATCCAGCAGTTTCAATATCAGTGATTTGTTGGGCTAATGGTTCCACTAAAAGTGTGAATAAAAGGGGGAAAGTGGACATCCCTGGCGAGTACCTCTTTCTATGTTGAAAGGATTAGATTTGTAACCAGCATATTTGATGTATGCTATTGGTTTGTTATAAAGTGCTTCGATTCATGTGAAGAAGTGGAACCCCATCCTTGTAACGTGTAGCATAAGTAAGGCCATGATATGGAGTCAAAAGCCTTTTTTATATCAAGGGATAGGAAACAGGCTGGTATAAGATGTGTTTTATCTATCTGAGCTAGTAATACTGCCCGACGGACATTGTCACCCGCTTGGCGCGTTGGCATGAATCCTACTTGATCTTTGTGAATGAGCTTTCCTATTATATTGTTTAGTCTTTTTGCAAAAATTTTAGCTAGAATTTTGATATCAAGGATTAAAAGTGAGATTGGGAGATAATTTGTACATAAGGTGTCGTCAGTAAGAAGTTTGTGGATCATGCAAACAATGGCCGTAAATGTTTCTTGTCTTATTGATTTTCCTTCTAACAATACGTTAAAAGCTTCAGCTAAAATTGGTGATAAAGAATCTGTGTAAGTTCTGTAATATAAAGCGGAGTAGCCATCTGGGCCCGGTCTTTTGTTTAATTTTAGGTCTTTGATGGCCTTGGTGACATCTTCTGGTGTAATATAATAATAAAAAGGTGAAGTCTGAGCATGTAGGCCCCTTACAAAATAATCTAGAGTGGGTGACTGGGGACAAAGAGAAGGCAAATTTATTAAATGTTTTCTTCAGCTCTGTGTATACAATGGAGCATGGGGGAGCTCATGTCCAAAATGGGGGTGGGAGTGACACAGCCTCAAATCCACAATGGCTCAAAAGTGATATGGTCCAGAAATATTTAGACAGAATAAAGGTGGATAAAGCACCTGGACCTGATGGCATCCATCCACGGATCCTAGGTGAGTTGAGCTCTGTCATTTCAAAGCCACTGTATCTAATATTTAGGGACTCATTAAAGACAGGAATAGTACCACTGGATTGGCGCAGGGCCAATGTGGTGCCCATATTTAAAAAGGGAACAAAGTCTTTACCAAGTAACTATAGACCTGTTAGTCTAACTTCTATAGTTGGGAAGATACTGGAACGTTTAATAAAAGACCACATGGATGAGTTCTTGCAGGAAAAAAACTATTTAAGCAGCAGACAACATGGATTCATGAAAGACAGAAGTTGTCAGACAAACCTGATTTCCTTTTATGAAGAGGTAAGTAAAACCCTGGACAGAGGCGTGGCTGTGGACGTGATATATTTGGATTTTGCAAAAGCGTTCGATACAGTTCCGCACACACGGCTCATGTGTAAGGTAAGGTCTACAGGATTGGATATATCAGTTTGTAAATGGATAGAAAATTGGCTGAAAGACAGAATTCAGAGAGTCGTGGTTAATGATTCTTACTCTGAATGGTCCAATGTTATCAGTGGTGTACCCCAAGGTTCAGTGCTGGGACCCTTACTTTTCAATATATTTATAAATGATATTGGGTCTGAGATCAAAAGTAACATTTCTGTCTTTGCAGATGACACCAAGCTATGCAGTGGAATAACGTCCTTGCAGGATGTCTCCAATTTACAAGCCGACCTCAATGCTCTGTCTAATTGGGCGACTAAGTGGCAGATGAGGTTTAATGTAGATAAATGTAAAGTTATGCACTTGGGGGCTAAGAATATGCATGCATCATACATACTAGGGGGAGTACAACTGGGGGGATCTGTAGTGGAGAATGATCTGGGGGTTTTAGTTGATCATAAGCTCAATAATGGCATGCAATGCCAAGCTGCGGTTTCCAAAGCGAGCAAAGTCCTTTCTTGTATTAAGAGAGGTATGGACTCCAGAGACAGAGATATAATTTTGCCCCTGTACAAATCATTAGTAAGACCTCATCTGGAATATGCAGTTCAGTTTTGGGCACCAGTTCTCAAAAAGGATATCGGAGAACTGGAGAAAGTGCAGAGAAGAGCAACCAAACTGATAAGAGGCATGGAGGAGCTCAGCTATGAGGAAAGATTAGAGGAACTGAATTTATTCACTCTTGAGAAGAGGAGAATAAGGGGGGATATGATCAACATGTACAAATATATAAGAGGTCCATACAGTGAACTTGGTGTTGAGTTATTCACTTTACGGTCAACACTGAGGACAAGGGGGCACTCTTTACGTCTAGAGGAAAAGAGATTTCACCTCCAAATACGGAAAGGTTTCTTCACAGTAAGAGCTGTGAAAATGTGGAACAGACTCCCTCCAGAGGTGGTTCTGGCCAGCTCAGTAGATTGCTTTAAGAAAGGCCTGGATTCTTTCCTAAATGTACAGAATATAACTTGAGTATTAAGATTTGTAGGTAAAGTTGATCCAGGGTAAATCCGATTGCCTCTCGGGGGATCAGGAAGGAATTTTTTCCCCTGCTGTAGCAAATTGGATCATGCTCTGCTGGGGTTTTTTGCCTTCCTCTGGATCAACTGTGGGAATGGAGTTGGGTGTATAGGATTTTACTGTGTTTTTTTTTTTTTTTTTGTGGTTGAACTGGATGGACTTGTGTCTTTTTTCAACCTGACTAACTATGTAACTATGTAATGTTTCCTTCAAATAAATTATTTTGGTCAAGGAAAAGTTCTGGTAAATTTATATCGGAAAAGAATGCATCAGCTGCTTTTGGGTCAAAGTTGTTGGATGATGTATATAACGAGGTCAAGTGGGAATGAAATCTCTCAGCTATTTTTATAGGGTCGCTCATGTAAACATCTTTTGCCAATTTCAAGCGCATTGGTTTAAAGGGTTTGTTCAAGGAATTAACGTGCTAGGTAGGTTCCCGACTTATTGGATTTCATAAAATAGTTATGTCTTGCTTGTTTGTAGGATTTCTCAACTTTTTCGGTCAGAAATAAATCATATGCAACACAGGTTTTGTCTAAACGGGATTTTGTTAGTGGTGATGGATTGTCTTGATGGGATATAAAGGCAGCATTAAACTCAGATTCCAATTTACGGGCAAGGGTTTTTTGTTCGCGTTTGAATATGGCTGATTACATATTACTGGCTTATAAGCTTCCCAAAGAGTTAGAGTATTTATTTTGGGGCTGGTATTGAGAGATATATATTCTTTAATGGCTAGTTCAATGGTTTGATGGTAAGATGGGTGCTTGAGTAGAATGTCTGGGAGGTTCCAAGTGGGGTCGTGGCCTTTGGGTAATGCTGATTTAATAGCAGTGATTACGGCATTATGGTCAGACCATGGGATAGGAATTATGTCTGCTGTAATTATTTCAGGGAGCATACCGATAGTTAGAAGTATGTGGTCAATCCTTGAAGATGTTTTATGAGGGTGGGAGTAGTATGTATATCAATGTTTTGTGGGATTACATTCTCTCCATGAATCTACTAGTTTATATTTGGATAGAAGTTGTAAAAAATAAATTTTGAATGTATTGTGGGATGGAGTATATAGGGATTTATCTTTATCTAGAAATGGGAGGAGGACCTGGTTAGAGCCTCACACAGTATGACTATTCCTGTTTTATGGTCATTCACGACTTATGTGTAAACACAGAGCTCCACGTCCTGTCAGGGAGAGAGGAGACCGATCTGTACATAGGGACACAGATCGGTCACCTCCCCCAGTCACCCCCCTCCCCCCACAGTTAGAACACACCCAGGATACACATTTAACCCCTTCCCCGCACCCTAGTGGTTAACCCCTTCCCTGCCAGTCACATTTATACAGTAATCAATGCATATTTATAGCACTGTTCACTGTATAAATGTGAATGGTCCCAAAAATGTGTCAAAAGTGTCCGATGTGTCCGCTATAATGCCGCAGTCCCGAAAAAAAATGCAGATCGCCGCCATTCCTAGTAAAAAATAAATTAAAAAAATCATTATGTCCCCTATTCTGTAGGCAATATAACTTTTGCACAAACCAGGTTATTGCGATTTTTTTTTAAACAAAAATATGTAGAAGAATACGTATTGGCCTAAACTGAGAAAAAAATATATTTTTTTAAAAAAATGGATATTTATTATAGCAAAAAGTAAAAAATATTGTGTTTTTTTCAAAATTGACGCTCTTTTTTTTTATAGCCCAAAAAATAAAAACCGCACAGGCGATCAAATACCACCAAAAGAAAGCTCTATTTGTGGGAAAAAAAGGATGCCAATTTTGTTTGGGAGCCACGTTGCATGACCGCGCAATTGTCAGTTAAAGCGATGCAGTGCCGGAAGCTAAAATCTCATCTGGGCAGGAAGGGGGTGTATGTGCACAGTAGGCAAGTGGTTAATATCCATTCCAGACCTGAAGGGCCTGGTAATGGAATTTGGGGTGAACCCCCACGCTATTTTTTTTTAAATTTTTTATGAATGAATTCGCTCTGAATTGCCAGAGCCGACAATTCATTATAGCTGCAAAGCCGGTTTTAAAAGACTTTTTTTCCTTTCAGAAATTACACTTTGTGCAGGGACAGTTCTATGTACTGGAAACATGCGCTATTTCACATGCTAACTTTACACCCCCCCTAGGTACGAAATTGAAAGTGATATTTCACTTTTATTGTTTCACTTTTAGCATTATTAAATTCACTGCTCCCGAAAAAACTGCCTTTTTTAAAACTTTTTTTACATTGATACATGACCCAGGTCCCCAAACACTTTTTAGGACAATAAATTGCATATTAGCCTTTAAAAATAGCACTTTAGATTTCAAATGTTCGAGTCCCATAGACTTTAATAGGGTTCTAAAGTTCACATGAACATTTGGTGTGTTCGCAAGTTCTGGTGCGAACCGAACAGAGGGGTGTTCGGCTCATCCCTAATAAAGACACATTTAAGTGGTTCCCATAAGTGGGGTCAAAGATCACCCACTGGGCAAAGGGAGCTTCCGTCAGAATTCCACATATTGTATGTGGCCGAATGAGGGAGGCAAAGTAGGGTGCACTGATCTACCGCTCATGGGAGGAGAGCAATCCGAAGAGAACATCTTAATGACGTGCAAAACTGTAAACCTCGCAACTTATAATACAACTATTAGTGTTGAAGTTAACTATATTAAGGAATGGACGTTAGGGGTAATGAGAAATGGCATCTGATTGCATTGAGCATACAATTCTGGAGAACAAAAAAGAACAGAATTTAAAATAGAACTTAGCATTGTGTAGTAGAGAACTAATAGGTGCAATATGTTGCATAATAAGGGCCAGATTCTCATATATCCACGTAAAATTGTGCGGGCGTAACGTATCTGATTTACGTTACGCCTCCGCAACTTATATGGGCAAGTGCTGTATTCTCAAAGCACTTGCTCCATAAGTTGCGGCGGCGTAGCATAAATCGGCCGGCGTAAGCCCGCCTAATTCAAATTTGGATCAGGAGGGCGTGTTTTATGTAAAACTACTGTTACCCGACGTGATTGACGTTTTTGCGGAACGGCGCATGCGCCGTCCGTGGAATTTCCCAGTGTGCATTGCTCCAAAGTACGCCAAAGGGCCTCATTGGTTTCGACGTGAACGTAAATGACGTCCAGCCCCATTCACGGACGACTTTACGCAAACGACGTAACTTTTTCAAATTTTGACGCGGGAACGACGGCCATACTTAACATTGGTACGCCGCACTTATGCCTCATATAGCAGGGGCAACTATACGCCGGGAAAAGCCTAACGTAAACGTCGTAACTTTACTGCGTCGGCCGCGCGTACATTCGGGTATTCGCATATCTAGCTAATTTGCATACTCAACGTGGAATTCGACGAAAGCGCCACCTAGCGGTAAAAAAAACATGCAGTTAAGATCCGATGGCGTAAGAGACTTACGCCTGTCGGGTCTAATGAATATCTATGCGTAACTGATTCTAAGAATCAGGCGCATAGATACGACGGGTCGGATTAGGACTTAAGACGGCGTACATGGTGCTGCGCGGTCGTAAGTCCTTTCAGAATCTGGCCCTAAGTATTTAAGAAAGACTAGTAACAGAGTGAAGAATGAGCCAAATGCTCAGTTTTTAGGAGCTTCTTTCAGTCCATTAAATCATTTCGTTCCTGAGGAGGTGATGTGTAGCGACCTCTCTTGTGGGATGGATGGTTTCCATTTTTCAGATTGGGTTGAGAAGGATTTTCTGTAGATGAGAAAGGTGTTGACCTTCTGTGCGATGGAGTATTTTGTGATTCTGGTTCCATTAAATTCAGGTCTATGAGTGTTTGTCGGAGTTCATCAGATCTACAGGTATATTTTTTCTCTTTGTGAGCAAAGCGTAGAGAAAGTGGGAACCCCCATTGGTAGGTGATGTCATGGCGCTGTAATTCCAGAAGAAGGGTTTTCAATGCTCTCTTTTTAGCAATTGTTAGCTGGGACAGATCAGCAAATACTTGGTAATCATTACCTTGGAAATTCAGCTGCTTTTTGTCCCTGGCAGATGACAGAAGCTCTTCTTTTGAGCGATAATAATGTAATTTCACTATACTATCGTGTGGGGCATCGTCAGGTTTTTTTTGCAGAAAGGGCCTGATGGATTCTGTCAAATTCCAACCTTTCAATAGGAATGGCTGGTTGCAATTCCTGAAACAGGGCAGTTATGGTAGATTGCAGGTCAGTGATCGTTTCAGGAATTCCCCTGATACGTAGGTTGGACCTTCTGGCCCTGTTCTCTTGGTCCTTGAGTTTAGTTTGGAGCATTAGGTTTTCCTTTTTGAGGTTTCCATAGTGTGTTCAAGAGAAATATTTTCTAAATCATCTGCTTTAAGTTCTATAGCTGCTGTGCGCTTGCCAAGTTCTCTTATCTCTCTAGTGAGGTTAGATGTAATTTGATCTGATGTTTGTTTTAGGGCTTTATGCAGAATATGTTCAAATTGCTTTAATATGGCTGGGGCTACTTGAGGGGTCTGTGGAGAGTCTTGTGAGGTAAATAATTCACTGTCAGAGTCAGCTAGGGAGACAGGCTGTGTCAGGCTTTGCCTGTGAGAGCGCATAGAGGCTGTGTATGAAGAAGGGGGCAGCGCCATTTTAGTCACAGCTTTCCCCTTTGAAAACTTCACAAGGGAATTCTTTATTTTAGCACGGCCGCCTCCCAGGGTTATGGTTAAATACGGTTTCTCCTCCCGAATGGTGCAGAGCTCTAGCACTGCATTACCGCACCGCTAGACTCTGCGCATGTGCCTCCTCCTCTGTTATCTTATCAGTACATGTAAACAAAGTCCTTTATAGTCATTTCTAGGCAGTTGAGTTTAGAGGCTTTTTCCGGAACCCCAAAAAAATGTGTTCAGAAGCTGTGTTTAGAGGCATTTCTAGCGCCAAACACAGCTTCTCTTGATTTATTTATATTTGGATCCAAGTTGTCATTTTGTCTAACCCTATATTTTAAATGACACCACATTGAAATTCCCCCATGTGGGGTTTTTAGGGCAATATATTCCTACTATGTGTAAAAGACATAAATACAAAAAACAAAAGTCACTGCCCTTACCTATGACTGGTCTATACAATAAGGAGCACTTTAATGGGCTCATATACATACAAAAACATAGAATATCCAGGCTCAAACTTACAGACCAATCAGCAACCAACCAAATTCACTTGTCTAACTGCGTGCGTTAAAAACAGAGGTTTAGTTGCACACATTTGCAAATGCATGTGTAAGCTGCAGGCCCCGTCAAGGCGCTCTGTATACTGCAGTCCTAACTATAACATTGCATTTTATGTCTCCTCAGTAGGAGCACATGACTGCTGATGGATAGATAAGGGGCAGGTGACTGGAGGTAGCCCAGCCCTCATTAAAGGGGCAGGAGCACATTGCACACTCAGCACATGGAAGCAAAGGTGCCAGTGTTCTGCCTGACCACAATGACATAAATACAACAAACAAAAGTCACTGCCCCTAGACATAAAATGCAATGTTATAGTTAGGACTGCAATATACAGAGCACCTTGACAGGGCCTGCAGCTTACACATGCATTTGCAAATGCGTGCAACTAAACCTCTGTTTTTAATGCACACAGTTAGACAGGTTAATTTGGTTGGTTGCTGATTGGTCGGTAAGTTTGAGCCTGGATATTCTATATTTTTGTATATATGTGTAAAAGACAGTCTTTATTGTATGCAAAATAATAAAACATAAAAAAAAACACAATCATGGCCGATTTATGTACATGGACAATATTTTACAGCATAATAACACATGGATTCAAAACAATCTTGGTTAACAAAAACAGTTGTTTTCCATAATGACTTGTCTTGAGTTGTTGTTAACACAGGATAACCCAACATGTTTCAGAGAAAAAAACTCCTTCTTCAGGGGTGCACATGAAGGGGAGTATACCATATGCTGTAAGTAATGCAGGGACACTTATACAGCCATCACTTTAAAAACAGTAAGAGGTTGCCATCACCCACTCAAACAGTTCAGATCCATGCCAGGAGCTCATCAAGGGGCCACCAGATAACCACTGAGGTCACCTGCATGGGTTCATGAAATGTTTTCTTGCAAAAGCTTTAGGGCTCAGTTAATTACTTGGCTGGAGGGCACTTTACAACCTCCAGGCTAGTAAAGCACATTATCAGCTTTAAGAGTGGTGTGTATGGATCAGAAATAGTATGCAGCCTGTGACTGGATGGGTTGTAAAACATTGGCCAATGCTATTTAGATTCATTATTATTACTGTTGTCTTTGGCCTCTTTGATAGAATTTGTTTTATTGCTTATGGTGCCACTCAGATTAGAGATGAAAGCATATCTAGTTGTGCCAGAACATGGGGTGCATGCTTGATACCAATCCAGTGGATTAATAGATGTAAAGAGGAAAGGATTGCCGCTACTCCCGACCAGCCTAGGTGAATAAACGATGATGATTGGCCTCAGCCTACATGTCTCCACCAAACCACACAGCCTGATGTATTTTGGCAGACCCACTGGAGCTTAATAGGTTGCCCTAGTGGGCGGTTAAAAATTAATCAGGGTTTGTGGTTTCTTGGGAACATGTAGGCTGAGGTGCTCTTAATTGTTTATTCACCTGGGCTGGTCGGCATTAGCAGAGATCCTTCCCTCTTTACTCTTTGATATCATGCTTGGTCAATTGCCATGAATATACTGGTCATAAACAATGGATAGATTTAGACCCAAATCTTGTTAATCACCCATTTTCAATCCCCTTCTAACATATTAATTACACATTCAGAATTAATTTATCCATAAGGCCTGCAGATAAATCTTGATTTCCGCAAAAATAAATTAGATAGTTACACAAAATCATCTAATAAAACAGTTGTACTAGATAGGGGTTTAGCCTTTGGGTGGTTCAGTGGAAATGCAATTGGCTAAAGAATAGATACCAGAGTGTGGTTGTGGTTCTTTGGGAACAGAGACCAGTCCCACAAGACTATGTACTAGGTTCTATTCTGTTTTACCTACTGTAAGTGATTAAACTAAGGGGATGGTGGTTAAGGTACTGCATGTATTTTTGCTGATGATGTAAAGGTGTACAATGGGTCTGATATCCCTGAAGGATAACAGAGCATAATTTGTCATTGCTGGAAGATTGCAGTTCAGTGTTTCCAATTGTAAAATAATGCACCTAGGGTATGTCATGATTATTGGGGGTACAGTGCTGGCCAGCACTACAGAGAAAAAAGATTAAGGAGCACTTTTTCTGATGATTGCAAAATGAGCAAACAGTGTGACCAGGCAGTGGACAAAGTAAAGAGAATTCTAAGATGTCTCACTAGAGGGGTCACTAGCAGGAGAAAGGAGGTCTTGATGCCTCTATATAGATTTTTAGTGAGACATCATTTAGAATAATGTGTCAAGTTCTGGAGACCTCACTTACAAAAATATATTGATACGATATAACAAATCCAGAGACGGGTAACAAAAATGTTGAAAGGTCTGAGTGAAAAAACATATCAGGCGAGACTTCAGGACCATAATATGTACAGTATGGCAGGAAGAAGGGAAAGGGGAGGCATGAATGAAATCTTTAACTACTTCAGCCCCGGAAGAATTTACCCCCTTCCTGACCGGGCCATTTTTTGTGAGACGGCGCTGGGTCTCTTTAACTGACAATTGTGCGGTCGTGCGACGCTGTACCCAAACAAAATTGACGTCCTTTTGTCCCCACCAATGGAGCTTTCTTTTGGTGGTATTTGATCACCTCTGCAGTTTTTATAAATGTTTGCGCTATAAACAAAAAAAGACGGACTATTTTGAAAACAAAGCAATATTTTTTACTTTATATATATATATATATATAAAAAAAATGTCCTTAGTTTAGGCCAATATGTATTCTTCTACATATTTTGGTAAAAAATCACAATAAGGATATATTGATTGGTTTGTGCAAAAGTTATAGGGCCAGATTCACAGAGATCGGCGAATCTCTGTGCAGGGGCGTAGCGGATCTCATATGCGCTACGCCGACGTAACATAGAGAGGCAAGTACAGTATTCACAAAGCACTTGCTCCCTAAGTTACGGCGGCGTAGTGTAAATGGCCCAGCGTATGCCCGCCTAATTCAAATTAGGCTGGTAGTGGGCGTGCTGTATTGAAATGAATCGAGACACCATGTAAATGAAGCGCCGAACGAACGGGGCATGCACGCGCATACTCAGAATCACATCAAATTTACGCCGTAGGATACGACGGCTCAATTTCAACGACGTGAACGTAACCTACGCCCAGCCCAATTCACATACGACTTACCTAAACGACGTAAAATCCAACGGCTGTTCCGTCGTCCATACCTTTGCATTGGCTGCGCCACCTATAGAGGTGTTTTATCTTTATGCCGGACGTACGCCTTACGTAAATGGCGTAGCTTACTGCGACGGGCGCAAGTACGTTCGTGAATTGGCGTATCTAGCTCATTTACATATTCAACGCGTAAATCAACGGAAGCGCCCCTAGCGGCCAGCGTAAATATGCACCCAAGATACGATGGCGTTGGAGACTTACGTCGGTCGTATCTTGGCAAAATTAAGGCATATCTCATTTAAAGAATCAGCGCATAGATACGATGGCGCACATTTGGACTTACGACGGCGTATCAGTAGATACGTCGGCGTAAGTCTTTGTAAATCCGGCCCACAGTGTCTACAAAAAAGGGGATAGATTTATGGCATTTTTATTATTATGCTTTTTTTTACTAGTAATAGTGGCGATCTGCGATTTCTATCAGGACTGCGAAATTACAGTGGACAGATAGGACACTTTGACACTATTTTGGGACCATTGACATTTATACAGCGATCAGTGCTATAAATAGCCACTGACTACTGTATAAATGTCATTGTCAGGGAAGGGGTTAACTCTAAGGGGTGATAAAGGGGTAAATTGTGTTACCTAGGGAGTGATTCTAACTATGGGGCATATGACTGCCTGGGTAAGGAGAGTAATCATTGTTCCCAAGCATTAGGAGCTACAGATCGCTCTTCTCACCCCTGACAGAACGGAGATCTGTCTGTTTTCATCGACAGATCTCTGTTCTCTACTTCTCAGGAGCAATTGCGAGTAGCCGGTGGCCACCGGGGCCCGTCAGCAACGCACACAAGCCCCTGCGTCACACCATACTCCTTAAAGCGCCCACTGTCTAGCTACAGCGTTTCACACAGGAGGGCCATTCTGCCACCGTTTGACAGTGGGTGGTCGGCAAGCGGTTAAATATAGCAAGACAGTGAAGAATGTTCAGGAGGGGCAGTATTTTCAATAAGAAGCCAAGATGAAGAACATGGGGACATGACCTCAAACTAACAGTAGGAAAAACCAAAACAAATTTTAGAAAGTATTAATTTACTGAAGGAGCAGTTGATGCTTGGAATAGACTTCCAGCAGAGTTAATAAGCCAGTCAACAGTAAGCAGATTCAAACATGCTTGGGGAAAATATAGGTCTATACTCAGACAAAAAAGTTATTAAAACCCCCCAAAAATAAAACCAAATACATATATAAATTAAACAATGGGACAGACTCAATGGACCACTTTGTCTTTTTTTCTTCTACCATTCTTCTATGTTTATATGAGTGATCAACCCTATTTAAGTATTTTTTACTATTTTTTGCAGGCATTGGTAGTTTGATATGATACAGGAAGTGGAAGTGGTGGCTGTGGTCCATTCCTGAATCCTCTGTTGGGATTGTTCAATATTCAGATGCATATCAACCTCTATCTATCTATGGAATCAGGCGAAGCCTAAATCAGTGATGTATCTAGCCAGGGAATGCAAAGGAACGTTTGGTAAGTTCATACTATTCTATATTCTATTCTGCACTAGATGCATCCTTATGTTTCAATTCCAAAACTTAAGATTTGCACCCATCCATCTCCCTTTTTTTTAGATTCCATGCCTAAAATATAATACTACTGCAGCACTTGATGAATCATTTTTTGTCATGCTTGGGGGTGAATTTACTAAAGCAGAAACAGACAGAATTAAAGTACAGCTATGTATATTAATAAATCAGCTTCTAAATTCAGCTTTTTCAGTTAAGTTTAGAAAATAAAAGCTAGAAGTTAATTGATTGATAGGCACAACTGCTCCTAATTCTGACTTCACATTCCTTGTAATTTCTCCTCTTTTTGTTTCTTACACAACATAATTACTGTAAACTAGGGACGAGGCTCAAGTTTGCAGCAGTGCAGGGTTAGCACTGGTGGCCACCAGCATCCTAGCAACCATTATCCTTCTGCCTGATGGCTTGTTACAAAATGTAAACAATTTGGTGGATATCCCAGATGATGTCATTGACCAAATATGATCGTGATCATATTAGGACAATAATATCAGTCAGATCCCTGCCTACATTGTCTTTCAGCTGTGAGGCTGGGAGCTGTCACGTTGTGCGTGATAGGCATTGTTTCTTTCAAAGGTTGCAGCCTTCATTCATCGTGATTGACAGTAGATCTACATTATTGGATGATGTGATTGATGATGGATTTACATAACGGGACAGGCTTTTTTGTGTACCCTTTATTCATTCATGTGAGGGACAGATATCTGGGTGCCCTTGTTTTAAAGCGAACTTCCAGATTCTGATAAGAGTCTCCCACAGACATTCACATCCACTGGGCCAGGGATGTTCACAAGAGACCCTTGGGGCAAAGGGCATTCCCAGGGGGACATGATGGTTTGTAAAGATGGAGTGCACTCTCTGTGACCCCACTACCCTCCTCTTTCTTAGACAGCCAGGCTGCATTCTTGAACAAGGGCCTGGCATCATCTAGAATAGAGTTCTAGTATAGATGTTGAAGGGAATCTTAACTTCCTTACATAGTTACATAGTCGATATGGTTGAAAAAAGACACCAGTCCATCCAGTTTAACCTGTGGTGTGTGTGTGTGTTCATGTCAATAGTAATTGTGTATTCCCTGTATGTTGTGATCATATAGATGCTCATCTAATAGTTTTTTTAAACTATCGATGCTCCCTGCTGATACCACTGTTTGTAGAAGATAATTCAACATCCTTTCTGCTCTGTCTTTTTAAACTCCCTTTCATTAAAAAAGGTCACTAGTAAGGTATTCATACGTCACTATCATATTCCCTCTCAAGCATCTCCTCTCCAGAGATAATAAGTACAATGCTTGTAGTCTTTCCCCATAGCTGAGGTCCTCTAGTCCCTTTATTAACATTGTTGCCCTTCTCTGGGCACATCCTTCCTGATCTGCCTATCTTTAGGCAGGCGTAGCTTATCTCAGATACACTACGCCGCCGTAACTTAAAGCGTACTTTCCATATCCAGAAAGAATTTGCGCCGTAAGATACGGCGACGTAGTGTAAATGTGTCGGCGTAAGGGCGCGCAATTCAAATGACTAAGATGTGGGCGTGTTTTATGTTAATGCAACTTGACCCCGCGTAAATGACGTTTTTTTTAACAGCGCATGCACCGTCCGTGGGGGTATCCCAGTGCGCATGCTCGAAATCACGTCACAAATAGTCAATGCTTTCGACGTGAACGTAATTTACGCAAAGCCCTATTCGCGAACGTTTTACGCAAACGATGGAAAATTTGACGCTGTCCCGACGTTCATACTAAACATTGCGTACGCCTCATAGACCCAGGGGTAACGTTACGCCGAAAAAAGGCTTATGTAAACGATGTAAAAAAATTCGCCGGGCGGACGTACGTTTGAGGATCGGCGTATCTAGATACTTTGCATACCCTACGCAGAAATCAACGGAAGCGCTACCTAGCGGCCAGCGTAAATATGCACCTAAGATCCGACGGCGTACTAAGACGTACGTCAGTCGGATCAAGCCCACATTCAGTCGTATCTTGTTTTGTGGATACAAAACAAAGATACGACGGGGCATCGTAGAACTTACGCGGCGTATCAATAGATACGCCGGCGTAAGTTCTTTGTGGATCTGGGCCAAGATGTCTTGTAGAGTGGCAAAATTGTATTTTTATCTCTGGAGTGAATCCCATTTTTATTGCCTGCTACTAATCTGTTGGCTTTGCTTGCAGCAGCTTGGCATTGCATGCCATTACTGAGCCTGCCATCTACTAGGACCTCCAGGTCCTTTTCCATCCTAGAAACCCTCAGAGGTTCTCCCTTTAGCGAGTAACTTGCATTCATATTTTAAGCACCCAAATGCATTACATTGTATTTTTCAACATTAACCACTTCAGTCCTGGACCATTTGGCTGCCAAAAGACCAGAGCACTTTTTGCGATTCAGCACTGCAATATTTTTTACTTTTTGCTATAATAAATATCACCAAAAAATATATAAAAAAAAATGTTCCCTCAGTTTAGGCCGATACGTATTCTTCTACATAATAAGTGTTTATTGATTGGTTTCGCAAAAGTTATAGCATTTACAAAATAGGGGATAGTTTTATGGTTTTATATTTTTTTTCTAGTAATGGCGGTGATCAGCGATTTTTATCATGGCTGCAACATTATGGCGGACACATCGGACACATTTGAAGTCATTTTGGGACCATTGTCATTTATACAGCAATCAGTGCTATAAAAATGCACTGATTACTGTAAAAATTACACTGGCAGTGAATGGGTTAACCAGTAGAGGGCGCTGAAGGGGTTAAGTGTGTCCTAGGGATGTGTTCTAACTGTGGGGGGGTGGGCTCTATGCAGAACGGGAAATGCTTGATTACATCAGCATTTCCCCATTCTTCCTCTCCGTGAGAGAATCGCAGGGACTCTTGGCAGGCATCGAGTATGCGGGACCCGTGGTCACACTCACAGAGCTTGCGGCGGGCGAGCACACCCACAATGCCGCGGGTAACCGGTCCTTAATTGGTTAAACCTCATTAGCCATGTACTGTAGTTGCCCAACCCATTATTTTATGTAGGTCTACCGTCTTCGTGTAAGGTTTCCACATACTGCTGCTTATCTGGTATCATCCACATTGAGCTATTTATCCCATCCTGTATATTGTTTATGAATAAATTAAACATAATTCCTTGTTTACAAACAGAAGAAAGTATCTGGAAAATATCATTAGTGGCTGTCACTTTCAGTTTACTACATTTACACTACTAGTTCACTGTATTTTTTATTGCTGCCCTGTGAGCCTTAAAAGAGCCGCTCCCCGCCAAACAGTGTTTAAAAAAATAGTTACATTGGCACATATTCCCACTGGTAGTGCTCAGCTACCCATGTCTTTAGCTTGACAATGCCTTGTCTATTAGCCTTGAAAATAGGAAAATTTGATTTGCCCCATTGATTTCAGTGAGGTCTACGTTACATTTGGAAACTTGTGGGTTTTTGGACGTGTTCACTGAAACTGACCTTGAATCAAACCAAAAAAGGTTCACACATCACTACTGTGAGCATTTTAAGTCAAGTGCCTCTCTTCAATGGCACTGTGTACAGCTTCCCCGGAGGAAAAATGTTTAGATATCTTGGTGAGCATCATATGATTCTCCTTTATTCGCTGTTTTTCTTATGCCTTACAGGTAACATAGTTGGGGGAATTTAGAAAGGTCGTCACAGAGACCTTTTTATGTAAACTTGTGCCCAGTTTATGTACCTGTCACAAACAGGTACATGATTTTGTCTGTGTCTGCACTGGGGAAGGATTGACCACAATCGAACATCCTCCACAGTGCACTCACTCTTGCACTCCCTCCCTGGCCACTGCACCCATCACAATGACAGGCACTTGTTTTATACTGGGGTGCAGCCTGATGGGGAACTAAGATCCCCATCAGGTCTGCTCCTCTTCTGATTGACAGCACAATGTAGTGAGTGGATCTATAGCTGTCATTCAGTCCGAGAAGTGGCTATCAAATCCTCCTACTGCTGTGCACTGTCACTCAAAAGTGAAGCAGACTCAGTTTTTCACCAGGTTCTGCTCACCCAGCGACGTCATTTCCCAAATACGGGTATTGCCCATATTAGAGTAAGGACGTCAGCTGAACCCCTGGCCCTTTTGCTGATATTTAGCTTTTGGCTGGGGAATCTCCTGGCCGAAAGATAAATGAGGCAGGCGATGCAGCCCTGTGCAGGAAGCTAACAGCTTCCCAACACAGGCACTGCTGTTTAGAGCTGGTATACCTCTGTGTTGGACCTAATTACCACCATTTTTAAATGGAGAATTGTCAGTAGTTCTTTAAAGCGGATCTCCCACAGCCATACTTTTTTGTCCGTAATTTGTTTATGGCATACTTAAACAGTACTCACTGTTTAGCTGTTTTAAGTCCTACGCTTTCCGCTTTCGTCTTGAATTAGAACTTATATTCTCCCAGTACCGTGGTTTCAATTTTGCTTGTGGGCATGAAAAGCCCACAAGCATTAATTTCATTGTTTCCCGCACATGCTCAGTCGTAACGGCAAGCAGGCACATCAACTGCCGGGTTGCCATCACAACGTGCCACGTCATTAGCGAAAGTTACCACCCCGTTGTGATGTAAACAAAACCACAGGTAATAAATACGTACTAAAGCATCACTCACTACGGGAGAGACCTGTAGCTGTGAAGGTACTGACAATGCTCTCTTTCACAATTTCATATGTAAATGCTCCAGTAACGTAATGGTGACTAATGATTGTTGTCCCTCGTTTCTAATGGAGACTTTTGAAACGCCCCCAAAGTTTGTTGATGTGATCGCGTCACTTCCGGCTTATGAAATCCTGCGATAGCTGACAGACAAGGCTCCGCAATGACTCCTGGGAGCTATGACAAGAAGCTCCCACACTGTGGTTACAGGAAGTGACGCACTACCCGCAGAATACCTGTACTTCATACAGACAGGAAGCTAAAGGTACTGTACAGAATAAAAAAAATAAAACTTCAGTTTTCACTTGCTTTACAGGCTGCAGTATGATTGAGCTCATGTCTTGAAATAGGGTGGAGCTCCGCTTTAAGAATTTGTCACTACAATAGATTCTTAACGTGGTGATAGTAAATTCTATGTAAATGTAAATACTTTGGCATAAAAATACTGTTAAAAAAGGCTTAGTTTAGACCACCATGTTGTGTTTATGCACCTCAATTTTGTTTAGATCTATCACTCCAAATACTTGCCTGAATTAGATGCAGACAGTTCCTAAGAAAACTATTGCCAAAAATATGTAATTTGAGCTGTTTTAAAATCCTCGGACAGTGTCTTCCTGCCTCACATCAACTTGTACTAGCACCCACCATGTATGCTCTCTTCATTATGGATTCTTATCTTGCCTGGAAGCAAATTGAGGAGTGTTTACTGCGACTACACTTCAGTGACACAAGCAACCCCCCCCCCCAGCTTGTATGAAGTTGGTACTGTTCTTTTGACATTTGTTGTCTTCACTGTAATATACTTGTATTATCCCTTTCATGCCTAAGCCTATTTATGACATTTGGTGTATACAAGTTAAAATCCGTATTTTTGGCTAGAAAATTACTTACCCCCAAACATTATTTATATTTTTTTTAGCAGAGAATCTAGAGAATAAAATGGCGAATATTTTATGTCACACGGTATTTGTGCAGCTGTGTTTTAAACGCAACTTTTTGGGAAAAATTTACTTTCATGAATTAAAAAAATATGTAAAAGTAAAGTTAGTCCAATTTTGCATAATGTGAAAGATGATGTTACGCCGAGTAAATAGATACCAAGCATGTCACTCTTTATAATTGCACGCACTCGTGGAATGGCAAAAAACTACGGTACCTAAAAATCTCCATAGGCGACGCTTTAAACTTTTTGTATGGTTACCAGGTTAGAGTTACAGAGGAGCTACAGAGGAGGACTAGTGCTAGAAGTAGTGCTCTCGCTCTGCCGATCGTGGAGATACCTCACATGTGTGATTTGAACACCGTTTTCATATGCGGGCGCGACTTCCGTATGCGTTTTCTTTGTTGCGCAAGCTCGCGGGGAGGGGGGCGCTTTAAAATTATAATTTTTATTTTTTATTTATTTGATTTATTTTTATAATATTAAATACATTTTTTGTTTACATTTTGATCACTTTTATTGCTGTCACAAGAAATGTAAACATCCCTTGTGACAGTAATAGGTGGTGACAGGTACTCTTTATGGAGGGATCGGGGGTCCTTTGCACTTCAAAGTATTCAGATCGCCAAAAACGGCAATTCTGAATACTGTGTACTTTTTTAAATCCGGCGCCATTGGCAGCCATTGGCAGCCGAGAAACCCGGAAGTGACGTCATGACGTCACTTTCGTGTTTTCATTGCGGAGACTGAATCAAAGCCGTTTACGGCTTAGTTTCAGTCTGCACCCAGACACTGGAGGCGCCGGATCGAGGATCGGGGTCTCCCGGTGGGACGGGAGGTCCGGTCAGAGCGGCGGGAGGGGGTGATGTCCCCTCCCGCTCCTCCGACATAACAACCGAGCGGCTTTTAGCTGCATCGGTTGTTATGTCTGGATAGCCAATCGCCGGCTCTAAACAACGGTACCGGGATGATGCCTGCAGCTGCGGGTATCATCCCGGTATAACCCCCGAAATCCGAGGACGCATATATGCGTTCGCTCGGCGTGAAAGGGTTATGTTGTAGTGCTAATTCCTTATGGTTTCCAGAGTTTACTTCCATTCTTTTATAGCCTCTGACCCAGTTATAAGGATACTTCAGACTTTTACATACACACAGACTTTTTAAACCATAAAAAAAACTTTTTGTAGTCAGAACGTTAATTTGTAAATCTCCCCTGAGACTCCTACTAAGCAGACGTGGATTGGTGTGGTCAACCTGATTTCTATGGAACAATATATACAGTATATAAATCTAGAGGTCGATAACAGAGGCAGATATCTGCACCCTGGTATAACTAGAGGACACTCACAGTCACATATGTGTATACACCTAGTTTAAAAAAAATCATGGCATTTGTATCTGTTTTTTAATTATTTTCCTTAGATCATGAGATTGATGTTCCCATTATGACCGCATAATGGCCCAGAAGGGGGGAGGAGCTAAACCACAGCTTATCTCATGTCCTGTGGCATCACTTTAGTTATTAGAGACCCTCCTTTCCAGGCCATTCAGAGTGGTATGCACTAGACATGTGCATTCGTTTTCGTCCAAATGCATTTTCGCCCGAATTTTAGGGATTTTTGCATTCGTTTTAACAAATGATAACAAACGACATGCTTTATTTTCGTTTTGTTGTGCCAACAGTTCGAAATAGATAGAATATTCAACATGACAATAGCGATCTGTGTCTATCGAACCTGCAGGCGAATTTCCTTAACCGCTTAAGGACTTACGTCGGCAGAATGGCATGGCTGGGCACATGCACGTACAGGTACGTCCTCTGCTAGTGCCCAGCCGTATCGGCCTAAACTGAGGAAAATTTTTTTTTTTATATATTTTTGGGGGATATTTATTATAGCAAAAAGTAAAAAATATTGCATTTTTTTCAAAATTGTCGCTCTATTATTGTTTATAGCACAAAAAATAAAAACCGCAGAGGCGATCAAATACCACCAAAAGAAAGCTCTATTTGTGGGAAAAAAAGGACGCCAATTTTGTTTGGGAGCCATGTCGCACGACCACGCAATTGTCTGTTAAAGTGACGCAGTGCAGAATCGCAAAACCTGGCCGGGTCCTTTAGCTGCCTAAAGGTCTGGGTCTTAAGTGGTTAACCTAACTCTATTAGTCCAAAATTATTCTACATAGAGAGAACAGATTTGACATTATAGAGACATGAAAATTTGACAAAGCAGCTAAAAACATACGATCGCCACGAACGGACATTTATGGTCAAATGCTCTGCCCATAGGCTATAGAAGAATAAATATAATTATTACTAGCCATACAACATTAGAATTCTACTACAGTATAACTTGTGGGTGGAGCATTTGACTGGAAATGTACGATTGCAGCGTCATACAGTTTAGGTGCTTCGTCGGACACCATAAGCCTTCAATTGACAGATTCTACCTTAATTCGGATTTTTGGACCAATGCTTTTTTAAATGAAAAAATGTAAAATAAAAACGAATTATGGGAGTAACTAAATAAATGTATTTTTCAGACGAAAACAACATTTCCGAAACAAAATATTTCAGTGTGCAGATGTCTAGTGTGCACTAACAATCAAGCATTTGGTCACCCTATGGGGTAGAGCACATGCCTGACTGACAATGCACTGCCCTTTGAATGGCCTGGAAGGCATGACATGTAATAGCTAAAGCGACATCACATAACATATGATGTGCTGTGGTTAAGTTTTAGCCTCCACCCAGGCCAGGCGGTGATAAGAACAGCCACCACGTGACCTAGAAAGTAAACCATGTATAGTAATACACAACTTACTTACTAGTCTGAACAGGGTGCACATGCACTGTGGTGGCAACACTGCAAAGGGCCTAAGAGCCTGCAGATAACCGCCATGAAAGAGGAAGCACTAGGAATGGCAGGATCACCAGATCATTTCTATTAAAGGAGGATTTTTTATCAAACACAAAGGGCACAGATACAACAGATGTTAGATATAATTAGGAAGGTCTCAGTGTTTTTTTTTACTTTAAAATCACTTTAAATAAATAGCATCCCCAGTTTACATCAATTTTTTTGTTCTACTATCATGCTCTATAAATATCTGACCAAGTACATCTGCTGTTTCAATCCATGTATATGATGCAATGTTTTGTTATTTTGAAGCATATTTACTGTTGTACTTTTTCTGTAGTATTATTGTGAACTATGGGCCAAATCTTCAAAGGAGATACGCAGGCGGAACTGCTGTTCAGCCTGCGTATCCCTGTGGCTATCTTTGGAAACGATCCTCAGAAGGATTTTTCCAAAGATAGTCAGAAGATCCGACATCTGTAATAGACTTAGGCCCCATACACACGAGAGAATTTATCCGCGAATACGGAATTACGCTGTCATATAAGGAATTCCACGCATGCGTCGAATCATTATGACGCATGCGGGGGATCCCTTCGGACGGATGGATCCGGTGAGTCTATACAGACCAGCGGATCCATCCGTTGGGATGGATTCCAGCAGATGGATTTGCTTGGCATGTCAGCAAATATTCGATCTGCTGGAATCCATCCCAGGGGAGAAATATCCGCGGAAACAGATCCACTGGCGTGTACACACCATAGGATCTATCCGCTGAAACCCATCTGCTGGGATTTTCAGCGGATGGATTCTATGGTGTGTACGGGGCCTTACACTGTCGGATCTTAGGATGCAGTACCGCATCCGCCGCTGGGGGCATTTCGAGTCGAAATGCCGCTTTGCGTATGCAAATGAGGACTTAAGGTTTCACCGCCGTCACCGAAGACCTCCTGCCCGAAGGGGCTGCGCGAGTGCAGCGGATGCGATGGGTTGGTTTTCCTCGCTGTGGATGGTGGACGGTGGAGCGCGGTGGAACGCAAACAAGACTTCTTTATAGCGCTGTCTGTAGCCATGCCCTGACGCGTTTCGTCACTTCCGACTTCAACTGAGTTGAAGTCGGAAGTGACGAAACGCGTCTCACCCTCTTATGACTCACCCTCCTATCTTACTGGCAAACTCTCATGAGAGAGAGAGAGCTGTTAATGATGTCATAATCCGAGGCTAATGACCAGACAAGAAACAGGAAGTGGGCTGTATAAGGTATTTACTGTCAGAAAAAATATATATTTTACTATCCAAAGTTAAAACAACATGGGCAGAAAATTTTATAGATGGAAAGTTGAAATAATTACTGAAGGTCCGCTTTAATATCTTTATCAGTGTTTTTGCTTTGTGTTTCAGTGAGTAGCTTTCTCCTCAATACTGACCTGGAGACACAACAGGATATGGGAGGAAATATCTCCAAAGTGAGGTGAACTCTCCTTTTCCCCCAGAAAGTTGTTACCAGAACAGGTAGTCTACTGGTGGATATTCCCTTACCACGTGTTCTTTTGGCAACCATAACATTTTGGCTTTTCCATCACCTTCTATTCCAGGGATGAATAGAGAGGTTAAATCTCCATACCACACAAACAGCATTAACCACTTAATTACCGCCCCATAGCCGAATTGCGGCTACAAGGCCATTCCTTAATTTAACCGACGGGAGTGTCTGTGACCGCCGGGTCCAGAGGACCCGGCGCATCACGGATCGCGGTAAATTGCTACTGATAGTGGCCGTGTACCACATGATCGCTCCGTCCAATGACGGAGCGATCACATGTAAACATGTAAACAAACCGGCGTCATTTGATTGGTACAGTGTGAGAGGAGAGAGCGGGTGTCAGCAGTGCTGAATATTGAAAAGTGAAAAAAAAGAAACGGCATGCCCCCCCCCCACCAATCCATACCAGGCCTTTTGGGTCAAAATCAAAAACAAAAAGGCGTGTGAGCTTTTTTGGGTGGGGGGTCTCCACTGTTTTTTTTTGTTTTGTTTTCAGATTTTTCTGTTGCCGACAATGGTATTGTATTTCTGGCAATTTAAATGTCAATTGGGTTTTATTTAGAAATGCCAGTTTTGCTGCAGTAGGTTCTATACATGGTACAGATGTGCCACTTTACAGGCAGACTAATGGGACCCCCTCTATATTTACAGGAATTTTTCATTTTTATTGTTTCACTTTAAGCGTCATTAAAGTTGCTGCTCCTTTAAAAACAATATTTAAAAAAAAATTGCATTGATACATGTCCCTTAGTGCAGTACCCAGGTCCCCATAGCCTTTTTTATGGACAATAACTTGCATATAAGCCTTAAAAATTGTCTCTTTTGATTCTTCATGTTCAGATCCCATAGACCTTAATGGGGTTTGGAGTTTGGGTCTGAACTTATGCTTGTTCGGTAGTTCTGGTGTGAACCAAACCGAGAGGTGTTCGGCCTATCTCTGCACAGTACACAAATACACTGGCTAGTCACACAGTTAACCCTTTGATTGCCATAGATCAGGGGTGTCAAACTCAATTTTATTGTGGGTCACATCAGCATTATGATTGCCTTCAAAAGGGCCTGTTATATTTGTAAGATTAGATGTCCTGCCCCTTACATTGGATGTCAAGAGCTACACCACCATCAGAAGTTGAGTCCCCCACTCTCCCTTACATCACAGTGTACTCCACTTTCCTTATGCTGCTGCTGAGAAGAAGCTGGGTGCATTTTTTTGAAAGCAGAAAGTAAGGGTCTTGAGGAGGACCAGAGGAGGGCTGGAGCTCTCCTGCAGCTAAACCCTTCCCAGCCAGTGTCATTAGTACAGTGACAGTGATATATTTTTTTTTTTAGCACTGATCAATGTATTAGTGTCACTGGTTCCCGCAAAGTGTCAAAAGTGTCACTTAGTGTCTGATTGTCCACCGTAACATCACAGTCTCTCTATAAGTCACTAATTGCTGCCATTACTAGTATAACAAATAAAAAAAAAATTCCATAAAAATATCACATAGTTTGTAGATGCTATAAGGTTTTTGGGAACCAATCAATATACATTTATTGGGATTTTTTTTTTACCAAAAACACGTAGCAGATTACATATTTGCCAAAATGAATTAAAACATTAGATTTGTTTAAGTTTTTTATTGGATGTGTTTTATAGCAGAAAGTAAAAATATAGAGACCATTAGCTCCTGCTGCTGTCCATCAGAACCAGTGGGGAGGAAGTGATGGGCCCAGACTAAGCCCCGCTCTGTGTGTCTTATGGACACTCAGTACAGTGTTGGGAGCAAGCATGCACAAATGCTCCCATAGCAAGTGACTTGCAATAGGGGCACTCGGCAGGGGGGTAGAGCCAAGAGCGCAGATGTGGGACCTGAGAAGAGGAGGATTGGGGCTGCTGTATGCAAAACCATTGTGTAGAGTACATCATGTTTCTTATTTTAAAACAAAAAAAAACGAAGCCTTTACTATTACTTCAAGGTTTATATTTTACCAGTCAATCTATGATGCAGTTGTTTGTATAATGGGCTGAGGGGCTAATGATATCTGGAAGGCTCCCTCTAGATTTTTTGCAAGTGTGTATAAATGTTAAGAGGTTTTTCAGACAGGTCTGACAATACTGGAAAAATGTATGTATGCATCAGGCTGCTTAGCATTTTTTCACTTAATCTAACATCAACTAAACAAAAATTGTGCCGCTAATGACCCAATTTTGTCTTTTTTCTCTGGATGTGAAGAATGTCTCTAATTGCTTTTTACTGTTGAACTAAGTCATGGCTTGTTTATATTATTATGCACCTTTCTGCAATGAACCTCCAAGGTCAGATTTCTAAATATGGGAGAAAAAGCAGCATACATGGGAGCATTCTATGCCATGTACTGCTATCTCATCACAGTACCTACATATATTAGTTTGTTTACTACTACTTGTGCTAATTATTGCTTATAATCAGTGTATATTTATTTCTTATTGAGACTTTGAGCAGCAGGATCTTTGCATTATAATAGGGATTGTTGCAATATTTTTATGTAAAGTATATTTTTCAGCTTGAAAAATAACCTGAAATCTTCAGCACAATATGTAAATGTAATATTTGAATGCTCCCTGTTGTCTAATTGTCTTTACACCTTTACTTTTAAGTAAAGATGAGAGTGCTCCGTAGATTCCTGTACTCCATGTGTGTATGCTGTGAGCATAAGCAGGGTCCAGAATGAAGCACCCAGAGATCTTTCTCTTTCTTGATGCATGCATGATGCATATTGCACTACCAGTCAGATGAACCTTGGGGAATCTTTTCCTGATTATCATATTGCCCAGACTGAAATTTGTAATCCTTATATTATGAAAACTTTTTTGCAGTTCTTTATGAAGTGAGAGTCCAGAGAGCCTGATTATGTAAATAAGACAGTTTGGACTTAACTTTTGTTCTCTGAAATTGCCCTGGTTTTACAAGACAACTATCCATATCTATTTGTATGTATTCCTATTCAAGAAACTGTCTACATAGCACATACATTTTTACACTTGGCAGAGGAAAGCTCACACCCATCTCATTATTCATTAGGAGATGGTATGCAGTCTTTTGTGGAAGTCTGCTTTGCAAACATGAACTATCTCTTCAATAAAGAAGGCTTATGTCAACCTAAAAAAGGGACATACAGTAAATCTCAGCTTTCCCTATACAAGGCAAAGCAAAAGGTTATTTTAATGCATACCTCCGTAGACCCATATACTTACCTTTCTTTGGTTCTTCTGTCACTCTGTTCAGCCACATGGAGTGAAAAAAAAAGGAAAGAGGAATGGAAAAATAAGAATATGGGGGGTACATGTGCAGAGTCTAGCGGTGCAGACATGCATAGCTTCGTACCGTACGGGAGGAGAGCCGCAGATACAGCAAAACCTGCAAGTATTTAACATACCCACCGGCTTCAGCTAATACCCGGGAACACAGGGCTCCATTTTTGTGACAAAATATGGTGTTGGGTGGCGGCTGTACAAAGTTAAAGAATTCTCTCATGAAGGACTCACAGGGGAAAGCCACAGTTAAAATGGTGCCACCCCCCTCCTCATACACTGCCTCTATGCACTCTCACAGGCATAAACTAACACAACAGTCCCTGCCCACCCATGCTCCTTACTATGGCCCTCGTCTGATAAATCGTTTGCTCTCTTAAAAAAGGTCTGTCTAAACCCGATGCTATTCACTCTTTTATATGGACGCGATGTTCTGGTAAATTTTCCTTATCGTCCCCTTGCCCACCCCTGATAAATATTCTCTTTAACCCAGAAATTCCTGACAGTTTGTCCTATGACTCTATGTTGCCCTGGACTCAAGCAAACATATTTCAATTACGGCACCTAGTACACCCAATAACACGTACATTGTTATCTTTCACGGACCTACAGTCAAAGCATAAAATTCCAAAATCTCTTTTTTATTCCTTCCTCCAGATTAGACATTTTTTTGCATCCATGTCCCCCCATTTAACCCTTAGCGTCCCTACTGACTTCGAATTGCTGTGCTCTAGAGGCCCCCACGAACTTCACCAGATCTCCACTATCTACAAAATCTTACACTCAGCTTCTCCCCTCTCTGAAAACACCCATTTATATATGAGGAAATGGTCCCACATACTGTGTAAACCCATCTCACTGGGAGATTGGAGACGAATTTGGGACGCTACCTCAAGAGTCTCTAGATGCGTGGGCCAGAAAGAAACTGCATATAAAATACTTATGTTCTGGTACAGAACCCCAGAATTTCTGGCAGCACGTGGATTGACCCCACATTGCCAATGTTGGAGATGTAGCTCCTCTGTGGGTACTCACCTCCACATCTTTTGGGATTGTCCATTAATTACTCCCTTCTGGTCACAGGTCCATGATCTCCTCGAGAAGGTCCTAGGAATCAGCATACCCTTTTTAGCCTTTATATATGTTGCTAGGCTTACCTCTCCCGAAAATCTCCAAAAATCTTTCCAAACGTGTCATCCCACAATGATGGAGAGATACCTCCCCTCTCACCTTTGCACAATTTTTATCAACAATTGCTGATATTAGGAGGATGGAGCGTCTTACAGCGGTTATAGATGATTCTCTACCCAGATTTGAAGCTATTTGGGAGAGATGGGACTCTTCTGATTTTAACACGGAGCCTCACCCCACCCCACCATAACTGATTACCCATTGCCCACATCCCCCTCTGCCTCATATAAGATAATAACCCTTTTCTTTCTTTTCTCGTTTTCTTTTTCTATGTATAAGTAATAGATTGCCGATATAGGTTTCTACTCAGCAGAGCCATGATTAGCTGTTCTTGTTGAACTTACTACTTAATTCATATTTAATTCATTTAATTCATATTTTTTTTTGTTACAACAAACTTGTAAACATCCAGACTTGTATGTTTCCTGATGAAAATGTGATTGTTTATTCCCTGTATTCTTGACCAATCATTTGTCTGGATCAGTGTTTTTCAACTCCAGTCCTCAAGGCGCCCCAACAGGTCATGTTTTCAGGATTTCCCTCAGATGAAATAGCTGTGGTAATTACTAAGGCAGTGAAACTGATCACATCACCTGTGCAAAATAATGGAAAGCCTGAAATCATGACCTGTTGGGGTGTCTTGAGGACTGGAGTTGAGAAACACTGGTCTGGATTATGTAATTACTTTGTATGACTTAAAAATATTTAAATAAACAATTAAAAAAATAAATAAATAATAACGCAGCCTGACTCCCCAGGTGACTCAGAAAGTGAACTGGTCACCTCACAAGATTCCTCTCAGAATTCTCAATTAGCTCCAACCACATTAAAACATTTTGAGCGTATGCTACATAAAGCCTTGAAACAAACCTCTGAACAAATTACAACTAACCTCACTAGAGAAATAAGAGAACTAGGCAACCGCACAGCAGCATTATAACTTAAAATGGATGACATGGAAACTACCTCACAAGAACATACTATTGAAATAGAAAACCCTCAAAGAGGAAAATTGAATGCTCCAAACTAAGTTGGAGGACCATGAGAACAGAGCCAGAAGGTTCAACCTACGCATCAGGGGAATTCCTGAAATGATTACTGACCTACAATCCACCATAACGGCTTTGTTTCAAGAACTGCAACCAGCTATCCCAATTGAAAGATTGGAATTTGACAGAATCCACCGAGCAAAAAAATCAGATGGCCCGCCATGCAATATAATAGTGAAATTTCATTAATATCGCACAAAAGAACAGCTCCTATCATCAGCCAGGGATAAAAAAAGACCTACATTTTAAAGGTAACAATTACCAGCTATTTGCCAATTTATCCCAGCTAACTATATAAAAAACGCGAGCAATGAAACCCCTCCTCATGGAATTACAACGCCACAACATCATCTATCAATGGGGTTTCCCATTCTCCTCATGCTTTGTTCATAACGGGAACAAATATACCTGTAGATCTAATGAAGAACTTGAACAAACTCATAAACTTACAGCTAATGAATCCATTTCCATGTAATACTTCAACGCCTAGAAGATCAAAATCCTTCTTATCCGCAGGCAACTCCTATCAACCCATTTTGAAAAATGGAAACCATCCATCCCATAAGAGAGATCGCTACACTTCACCTTCTCAAGAACGAGTCGATTCCATGGACTGAAGGAAGTAACTAAAGCGGATATATTTGCTCATTCTTCACCCTGATAAAAGTCTTCATCAAAGACACATTGGGGGTTATTTACATAAGGGAAATCCACTTTGCACTACAAGTGCACTTGGAAGTGTAGTCGCTGTAAATCTGAGGGGTAGATCTGAAATGAGTGGAAGCTCTGCTGATTTTATCATCACATATAGTGCAGAAAATCCAAAACACTTTAGACCTCCTTAAAGGCCACAGATAGAAGGTCTTTTGGCAAATCTAATACATAGTCTGGCCACACAACTTATTTGTTCTAGTCCTCAGAATTCAGCTGGCTCTTAGATCAATCCAAGGAAGTTCTACTGTATCGTTAGTATTATAAGTATAGAAGTTTCTCACTTGAACCTTTCCAGTTTGAAATATTGTTATACCCCTACTACAAGTTTAGGGGCCTCCTGTTCCTATTCCCTCCTCCATTTCCCTTTATCATTCTCATAGTCTGATTCACTCCCTTACCATGGGACCTTAGGGATGCCAGGTTCTATTCTCATATTTCCCAATACCCCTGCCTTCCCTTCCTTAATATTGTTAGTTTCAAAGCGGGGGTTAACCCCCCAAAAAAATTCTAACATTACATTGAGCCGAGTTGTGAGAATGACATTATGCTGTTTTTTTTTATTTCCTTGCCGTACATACCGTTTTATCTATATTTTCACTGCGGCTTCCAGGTATGTAATCTGTGGGATGGGGCATTCCTATTCACATGCTAATTGATTGACATGCTTCCCACCGGCGCATACAGCGCGTCACGAGATGCCGAAAGAAGCCAGACTGCGAGTCGGCTCTATACAGCGCCTGCGCACCGACGTTCGGCTTCTTTCGGCAACTCGTGACGCGATGTATGCGCCGGTGGGAAGCATGTCAATCAATTAGCATGTGAATAGGAATGCCCCATCCCGCAGATTACATACCCGGAAGCCACGGTGAAAATATAGATAACATGGTATGTCTGCCTCCCTCATTCGCCCACATATAATATGTGGAAGTCTGACTGAAGCACCCTTTCCCCTGACTGAGATTGTTATCCCCTCTCACTGGAAATATTTGAATGTTTCTATAAGTTAACTCATACATTATGGGCCAAATCTTCAAAGGAGATACGCAGACGGAACTGCTGTTCAGCCTGCGTATCCCTGTGGCTATCTTTGGAAACGATCCTCAGAAGGATTTTCCCAAAGATAGTCAGAAGATCCGACATCTGTAATAGACTTACACTGTCGGATCTTAGGATGCAGTACCGCATCCGCCGCTGGGGGCATTTCGAGTCGAAATGCCGATTTGCGTACGCAAATGAGGACTTAAGCAGATCCACAAAGCTTTTAAGCTTTGTGTTTTCTGCGTAAGTTACGATTTGCACGTGTAAAATTAGGGCTGGTTTTACAATGTGTAAAGTTAGTACACCATGTAAAACCAGACCTTTTTTTCGATCGCCGCGTTTTTTTTAAAATTTGAATTTTTTTTCCCGGCGTATATTTTTTTTTTTTCCCGACGCAACTTTATTGTCCCGTCGCGATCCACAAAGCCCGGCGTAAATTACGTTCGCGCGATGCACGTCGGGAAAAATGACGTCACACGCATGCGCCGAACGTCCGGCGCGGGAGCGCGCCTCATTTGAATAGGAATCGCCCCCTCGAGGAGACGACCGCCTTGTGACGGAGGCACTTAGGTTACACGGCATGTAATTTCTAGGTAAGTGCTTTGTGGATCGGGCACTTAGGTAGAAATTTAACGCCTGTGTAACTTAACTGCTGAAAGTTAAGTTAGGCAGCGTTTTTGAGAATTTGGCCCTATATTCTTTAACCATTTCTATCTTATTCCTTTCTCTCACCTTAGTATTTATCTATATTTCCTTCTTCTTCTCATTCTCCAAGTCCACCTGGATTGACTCACCTGACCAGAACAACTCACTACTGGGTAAGTTTCATTTTTTTATTCATCTACCATGGCACCACTAAACATTCCATCCCTGAATGTTCAGAAATGAACCAAGGCCTTCCGTGCATTTCATGCCAGGAAGGCGCACATAGTTTGTCTACAAGAGACGTATTTCACAAACAACTCTACATCCAAATTTATGTCTCATTTTTATCCACAAAGTTTACAGCCTCAACTACCTCTAAACAATATGGCGCCTTCATAGCCTTTCATCGCTCTACTCCATTTACCCTCCAATCCCAAATTAAAGACCGAGAGGGGCGCTACATAATTCTTACAGGACATATTATGGATACAGCAATTACTGTTATTTCATATTATGTGCCCAGCAAACAACCAAACCCGTTCCTATCACATTTACTACAAGTCGTGAATGACCTCCTCCCTCCACCCCCCTCCCCTGTATACTCCATCCCATAATACATATAACATGTATTTTTCCAGCTCCTAACTAAATATATCTAAGTAGACTCATGGAGAGACTGTAATTAAACAAAACATAGATACACATACTACTCCCATCCCATCAAACCTATTCACGGATTGACCACATATTTTTAACAATTGGTATGATTCCTGAAATACTCACAGCCGACATAATTCCTATCCCATGGTCTGACCATAATGCAGTACTCACATCTGTTAACTCCACAATACCCAAAGGTCATGACCCCACTTGGTACCTCCCAGATATTATGCTCAAACACCCATCTCACTGCCAAACCATCGAACAAGCCCTAAAAGAATATCTATCACTTAATACCAGCCCAGAAATAACCACATTAACACTGGGAAGCACATAAACCTGTTACGTAATATAATTCAGAAACAATTTGGTATATTCAAACAAAAAACCCTTGCTCGCAAGTTATAAACTGAATTTAATACTGCCTTTATATCCCACTAAGACATTCCAAATGTCAAATGTCAACAAAGTGGTCATGTGACTGCCACCTTGATGATGGTACTGGGGGGAAACCAGAAAAGGACTAGTGTGTCTTCTGCCATGGATACACATGGCCATCTTTAGGGAAGCCTATAAGTTCCCATGATATTTCATTGCCATCTTTAAGGACAGAATTCATTAGTTCAGTTTTTTAAATTAGAGTTTGGGCCCTTAAGGTCTTTACCAACTAAAGTAAGTACCTATATAGTATAACATTTAGTATAGTGTTACAACCATCCTATGTCCTACACTACATGTAACATTAGGGTAATTTCTTAATTACGGTAACTAATTTTTTAATTAATAAAAAGAATATATATATATATATATATATATATATATATATATATATATATATAGTACAGACCAAAAGTTTGGACACACCTTCTCATTCAAAGAGTTTTCTTTATTTTCATGACTATGAAAATTGTAGATTCACACTGAAGGCTTTAAAACTATGAATTAACACATGTGGAATTATACATAACAAAAAAGTGTGAAACAACTGAAAATATATTTCATATTCTAGGTTCTTCAAAGTAGCCACCTTTTGCTTTGATTACTGCTTTGCACACTCTTGGCATTCTCTTGATGAGCTTCAAGAGGTAGCACCCCATCACTCTCCTTCTTGGTCAAATAGCCCTTACACAGCCTGGAGGTGTGTTTGGGGTCATTGTCCTGTTGAAAAATAAATGATGGTCCAACTAAACGCAAACCGGATGGAATAGCATGCCGCTGCAAGATGCTGTGGTAGCCATGCTGGTTCAGTATGCCTTCAATTTTGATTAAATCCCCAACAGTGTCACCAGCAAAGCACCCCCACACCATCACACCTCCTCCTCCATGCTTCACAGTGGGAACCAGGCATGTAGAGTCCATCCGTTCACCTTTTCTGCATCGCACAAAGGCACGGGGGTTGGAACCAAAGATCTCAAGTTTGGACTCATCAGACCAAAGCACAGATTTCCACTGGTCTAATGTCCATTCCTTGTGTTCTTTAGCCCAAACAAGTCTCTTCTGCTTGTTGCCTTTTTTCAGCAGTGGTTTCCTAGCAGATATTCTACCATGAAGGCCTGATTCTCACAGTCTCCTCTTAACAGAAGGTGGCTACTTTGAGGAACCTAGAATATGAAATATATTTTCAGTTGTTTCACACTTTTTTGTTATGTATAATTCCGCATGTGTTAATTCATAGTTGTGATGCCTTTAGTGTGAATCTACAATTTTCATAGTCATGAAAATAAAGAAAACTCTTTGAATGAGAAGGTGTGTCCAAACTTTTGGTCTGTACTGTATATATACATATTTTTTACCATGTATATATAATTAAAAAAATAAAAGCACAAATTGTAATTATTAGTGTAAAAAGTTTCATGTGTATATACTCCATTTATACAATCATAACACAGTAGTTTCCATTCCATATCTTTGTTTGGTTTTGTTTAGGTTTATTTTTATTTTATTTCAAATTTTTATTTTATTTATGTTTATTTTTATTTTCATTATTATTGTTATTATTTTTCATTTTTCATTTTATTTTCATTTTTGTTTTTGTAATTATCATGATTTCTTATATTTTTATTTGTATATTTATTTTCATTCTCATTACTTTACATATAATTTTCTTTATGTTCAATTGCATTCATAACTCTATGTCATTGTCTAGTTGCATCCATTTCTACTTCATCCATCTATTGTCTTGTATCCCCCCTTATTGCATATTTTGCCAGATAACTACGGTATACAGTTTTTAATCTGTTCATGCAGTCCCAGATAATAACTACCATGATATAGACAAGTTATGCCTCCATAGCAATTGTACTTTATGTGTTTCTAAAGCTGCAGGTCTTTAAGACCCAGCAGCAGCAGCTTTACTGCCTATAAGCCCTTGTCCAAAATGGCATCAGCTAGGTCTGAAGAAGGAGCACATGCTTCGCAAACAGTTCGCCTGTTCTCTCAATGCATCCCGCAAGTGACGTCATCACCGGCTCCCTGTGCGTTCCAAGACTCCAGGAAGTGTTGCAATCACCGGCTACTCTGTGGAAGCCATCCTGACACACAAACTTCATGGACGCTATTGCATATTTGTGCTCAATGCCTTGTGAGTTTTAATCCTTGCGAGTACCTGTATAAATTACCTTACCCACAACACTTACATTGGCAGCCCAGCAATAGCAGCTCATTTAATGCCGATGCATGACACAGGTTTACATACAGACAATGAACAGAGGTGCCGATATGTGAAGAAGAATTTTTTATTTCTAGCTCTACTGCAGGCTTCTAGTGGGAGATCCTCAGGACATCTGGACATCCTTCTATGGGATCATTGATCCAACAAGTGCTTTGTGACCCCGCTGAATAAGGGTGGTCGCTGGCTTTCCTGTAAGCCTTTTACCTCACTGTGGTGACAGGTATCACGCGGTCAAGCATTTGATCCAGGCTCTCACGTGGGATCTTTTTAATTAAACTCCAGCCATTTAATAAACATTTTTTTACATTTGCACTGTTGAATGACTTATTATTTGGCACTTCAAACGCTATTGCATTTTATAATACAATGTGTGTTTTTTGTATTAGGTTGGTCACATGTATAATCAGTATTGCACACAGGGGAGGGCTGGCAGGGGGGGGCAGGGTGGAAATCTCCCCCGGGGCTGGTGACACTATGCACAGCCACCATCCGCCACTACCAAATGCTGTTTTTGCAGAGCAGGAATATGCCTGCTGGAGCTCTGTTAACACAGGTCACGGCCGCTACTCACCTCCCACTGTGCAGCCGTGCCTGTGTCAGCTCCGAGGTAGATGGCTGCAGAGCTGAGCTATGTCTCGTCTCACACATAGCTCAGCCTCAGTGCACACAAGTGCTAACATCCCCTTCTCTCTCTGCACAGACACAAGGAGAGATAGAGCTCATCTGCTCCTCCTCCTGAGTCTGCCCTGCCCACACTCCCGGGCATGTGTGGGCACTGTACAGGAAGTTTGAACCCAAAAAAACATCAGACAGCCTGCCTGCGCCTTAGCCTCCATCCTGGTAAGCTCACCCTCTCTAGTCTCTCCTGCCTCCCAGTGTATAAAAAGGGGTGCTCTGTGGACTTTGTTAAAGGGGAGGGGGGCAGGCTTTGGTGAGCAGAGACCCTCTTTGCACAATAGTCTACAGCATTCACCCTTAAATCAAGTTTCCCAGAACACCCCTTACATCAGATGTCATGTATATGGGGTTTCTGCGTACTCTGATGTATATGGGGTCTGTGCAGACTCTGATGTAAGGGGAGGCTCTTTGTGGACTCTGATGTAAGGGGAGGCTCTGTGCGGACTCTGATGTAAGGAGAGGCTTTGTGCAGACTCTGATGCAAAGGGAGGCTCTGTGCGGACGCTGATGTAAGGGGAGGCTCTGTGCGGACTCTGATGTAAGGGGGGCCTCTGTGCAGACTCTGATGTAAGGGGGGCCTCTGTGCGGACTCTGATGTAAGGGGAGCCTCTGTGCGGACTCTGATGTAAGGGGGGCCTCTGTGCGGACTCTGATGTAAGGGGAGGCTCTGTGCGGACTCTGATGTAAGGGAGGACTCTGTGCGGACTCTGATGTAAGGGGAGCCTCTGTGTGGACTCTTGTGATCATGAAAAATCTTAGACTGTTTTCCTCTATCCATCACTTTTCCACGCTCTATGGGCCACTTGACTGGACTTGCCCCCCAGGCCTAAGGCTGCCAGCCCTCCCCTGATTGCACAGTTATTACAACCACGTTTGCACATCTGCACTTTACAGTTATTATATGCTATATTCACATACGCATTATTTTTTATTTGCTTTTTAAGCGCTGCACTTTATATTTTTATATGTTGACTTAGATTGGCGCCTGTGCTTTTTTCTCAGTTGTTCCAGTGCTGCTTCTAGCTTACCATTGGGCTGCCTTTAAGGTGGATGTGTATGGACATTATGGACTTTTTATAAGCCACTCATGAATCTTTTGTTGTATTTGCCAATTGTCTTTTCATTCCATATGGTTTTATCTTACCCTGTGGGCTGACACCGGGCTTGTTCTAAGCGCCAATCCATCCATGTGTACTGCAGATATCCCCACCTTCTTATCTGTAAATGTGCTGAAGATTTTGAGCTGGGTATTAAAAAAAGCAATGATCCTTTGTAAGGCATATCCTGCCTGAAGGGAAGATTATACTTTCTGCTATGAATTGGGGTGTGGTGTACGGGCAAAAAAAGTGCATGCAATATTTTTGGACCACGCAGCACACATTATTGAAAACCAATACACCACGCTAAGTGATAAAAGATTAATAAACAAAATTCATAACTAGGGATGAGCCAAACACCCCCTGGAAATTTGTTCAAACACGCGAACACCGTTAAAGTCTATGGGACACGAACAAGAAAATTCTAAAGTGCGAATTTTAAAGGTTAATTTGCAAGTTATTGTCATACAAATTGTTTGGGGACCCGGGTCCTGCCCCAGGGGACATGTATCAATGCAAAAAAAGTTTTAAAAACTGCATTTTTTTCAGGAGCAGTGATTTTAATAATAATGAAACAATAAAAGTGAAATATTCCTTTACATTTCGTACCTGGGGGTGTCTATAGTATGCCTGTAAAGTAGCGCATGTTTCCCATGTTTATAACAGTCTTTGCACAAAATGACATTTCTAAAGGAAAAAAAGTAATTTAATACTACTACTCGCAGCTACTGTATAATGAATTTATATACAAAGGTGATCTTGCGCTTTAGAGAAATATCACTACAAATAACACCCTATTATAGAAGGAGATAAAAACATGCAATAAATAAACATGAAAATAACAAAATGCTGTAGAAATGTGGGTAAAAAACAGTGGGTGAAAACAATCAATGTAAATTGTCCCCCTGTTAAAAAGGAAAATAAAAGTGTCTCTGTGATAGCTAAAATGGCTATAATATATGGACAGATAATCCAAGTGAAAAAAACTTGATTAATTAAAGCCTTCTTATGGAATAGGTGACAGTTTGTGTGAGTTTCCAAGGTAGAAAAAGTGAGTGATATAAGTGATCCACACACTAGTCTTCCAGAACTCTCACCTCAATATGAGTAGCAGTTCACATAGATAGAACATGCATGTGATCCATCCTCAAGCTATGTTTTCTCCAAACCCTCTCTTCTATCTTCTCCAACTCTGTGGTGGCTCTGGCTATCAGGTACCGCTGGCAAAAAAGGGATACCCAACTTCTATAATCCAAGCTGTTTGCTGCTAGCCCAGTACTATTAGAAAGAAGGGGGTAAGGAGACTTCCAAGGGCTTATATGCAGATAGAAAAATTGTAAACTCATAAAGAAAAAGTTTTTGGGGGAAATTCATTTATTAATAAATATCAAAAGTATCAACAAGTTATTGTACATAAAAGGATGAAGGAAAATGGATCCAGGACAACATTAAGAGCTCTGATGTACAATTAATATATGATGTTCACATATATACATATCTATATCTCACAATGACCGTATGTTGTTAACCATTTAGTTGCCACATGCGGGTCCCCAACACGTTTCGATCATTTCAATCGTATCGATCTTCTTCAGGGGGTTAAATAGATATCTCATGTGGAATGCCATATAATCAAAACCAGAGTGGATCATAAAAACATGGTTGCCAAATTCTCCATGGTGGCCATGCTGATGAGCACCAGATGAGGGTGGTCCGGATTTGCCTTATTTGATTGTCTAGCAAAAAGAAAAGGGACAAATAAGATGTTCTATCTAGGTCTGTTTTTTGCTCCCTATTTGCAGCATTGTAGAAAATCCTATCAGAGATTAAAGGCTTCAATGTCCAAAGTTTCTGTCCTTCAATTAAGGATGACTGATAGATTAGTGTACGTCAGTGTCAGTCCTATCTTCACTCCAGGCTGCTTATCCAAATGAACCGCTGTTCCTGTAGGTGGCCCATTTCTTTCACTAACCTATCACCATAAGCTCAAAAATATGGGGTGCAGGAATAGGGGAGGAAAAGAAGAAGAGGCCTCCAAAAGTGTAGTTATTAAAAAAATATTATAAACAACTTTATTGGGCGCTATATGGGTGGACTCTTACATGGGAAAACATTAACACAAGCAAACAATAACATTTTGGCGTTTCCATTCTCATAATCCATTCTCGATGTCCAGCAATGATCTATTCTCCAGCGAGGAACAACGCATGATCCTGCCTTGACCGGAGGCAACCGGACGAATTAAACTCTTTGACAGCTGTTTTATAACCGAGGGCGGGGCCACCCGTGACGTCTGACCCCACCCCCTAGTCCACTTCACGGGTGGCCCCGCCCTCGGTTATCAAACAGCTGTCAAAGAGCTTGCGTGTCATTTGGCCGGGTGCCTCCGGTCGAGGCAGGATCGTGTGTCGTTCCTCACTAGAGAGCATCGCTGGAGAATGAATCATCACTGGACATCGAGAATGGATTACAATGCTAGACTTCAAGACTGACATCGCTGGAATCATTTTTTTATTTTTAATAAAGGACTTGTTCCAAGCCGTCTCCTGTCATTTTTAAAATGTTCACACTTTTTTTGTGAAATAGTAGGGGTACAATGTGTGGGGGGGATCTGGAGTTCCCCTTTGTTAAAGGGGGATTCCAGATTTAGATAAGCCCCCTGCCCGCAGACCACCACAACCAGCGGGCAAAGGATGTGGGTATGAGGCCCTTGTTCCCATCAACATGTGGACATATTCCCCATGTTGAGGGCATGTGGCCTGGTACGATTCAGGGGGGGCGCTCTCTCGTCCCCCCTCTTTTCCTGCAGCCTGCCAGGTTGCGTGCTTGGATAAGGGTCTGGTATGGATTTTTGGGGGGAACCCCACACCATTTTTTTTTATTTGGCATAGGGTTCCCCTTAATATCCATACCCGACCTGAAGGGCCTGGTAATGGAATTTAGGGGGACCCCCCACACATTTTTATTTTTCAATGACTTTCAATGACTTTGATCTGTATTGCCGGGACCCAACAATTCATTATAACCGCGAGTAGTTTTTTTCCTTTAGAAACGCCATTTTGTGCAGAGACTGTTATAAACACGGGAACATGCATTACTTTACAGGCTCACTATAGACACCCCCCAGGTACAACATTTAAAGGAATATTTCACTTTTATTGTTTCACTTTAACCACTTAAGACCCGGACCATTATGCAGGTTAAGGACCTTGCCACTTTTTGCGAATTCAGCACTGCGTCGCTTTAACTGACAATTGCGCGACGTGGCTCTAAAACAATTTTTTTTCCCACAAATAGAGCTTTCTTTTGGTGGTAATTGATCACCTCTGTGGTTTTTATTTTTTGCGCTATAAACAAAAATAGAGCGACAATTTTGAAAAAAAATGCAATATTTTTTACTATTTGGTATAATAAATATCCCCAAAAAAGATATAAAAACATTTTTTTTCCTCAGTTTAGGCCAATACATATTCTTCTACCTATTTTTGGTAAAAAAAATCGCAATAAACGTTTAACGATTGGTTTGCGCAAAATGTATAGCGTTTACAAAATAGGGGATAGTTTTATGGCATTTTTATTAATAATTATTTTTTTACTACTAATGGCGGCAATCAGCGATTTTTTTCGTGAATGCGGACACATCGATCAATTTTGACACATTTTTGGGACCATTGTCATTTTCACAGCGAAAAGTGCTATAAAAATGCACTGGTTACTGTGAAAATGACAATTGCAGTTTAGGAGTTAACCACTAGGGGTCGCGCTATAGGGGTTAAGTGTGACCTCATATGTGTTTCTAACTGTAGGAAGGCGGCGCTGGACGTGTGACGTCAGTGATCGTCTTTTCCTATATCAGGGATTTACACACACCTCTCCCCGTACTTCAGCTCCTGTGACCGATTGCGGGACACTGGTGGTGATCGGGTCCCGCGGCTGCGGTCACGGAGCTTCGGACCGGGTCGTGACCCACGGCTGGGCACTTAAAGGGGACGTACCCTTACGTGATTGTGCCCAGCCGTGACATTCTGCCGACGTATATCGGCGTTAGGCAGTCCTTAAGTGGTTAAGCATTATTAAAATTACTGCTCCCGAAAAAACGTCAGTTTTTAAAACTTTTTTTTGCATTGATACATGTTCACTGGGGCAGAACCCACGTCCTCAAACACTTTTTATGACAATAACTTGCATATTAACCTTTAAAATTAACACTTTAGATTTCTCCCATAGACTTTGAAAGGGTGTTCTGCGGCTTTTCGAATTTGCCGTGAACACTCCAAAATGTTCGCTGTTCGGCGACCGTGCGAACAGCCAATGTTCGAGTTGAACTCATGTTCGACTCGAACATAAAGCTCATCCCTATTCATAACATTATATAATATTGCTATGACCACGCTTGTAACAGTCCCAATTGATATGATGTACAGTGCTCGTCATCGTGACACACTTCCACCCACTATATATTTCCGGGAATCAAGCAGGACCGTGGTCAGGGGTACCCCATCTTATGTGGGCCGATTTCCCCTAAAAATCAACTGCTATTCACACCGGATGCCAGGCACCCTTACATGTGAGTTCTATAACTTTGTTTTTAATGTTTTAAATAAATCTTTTAACGATATGGTGCAATGAGGTCCTTTTTTTCATATCTACTTGCATGAGGCTTATCCACTACAGGAACTGCCAGCACCAAGATATCTCCAGGGGTTTACCCAAACGCCTGTTTGACCAAACTAGAGATAGTTGGTCCATATGGAAGGGTGAGTTTACATCCATGTGGGGACACCTTGTCTGAGCACCAGGCAGCACAAATCTGTTATTTTTGAGCATGAGCACCACATCAATTGGGACTGTTATAAGCGTGGTCGCAGGAATATTATATAATGTTATGAATTTTGTTAATAAATCTTTTATCACTTAGTGCAGTGTATTGATTTTTACTAGCATTTTTGCACAGCAAGTTTGTCACTGCAGCTGATAACTAGATTATTGTTATTAGTATTTATCTTTGGCGCTTTGATTATTTATTTTTACATTATTGTATTATGCAAAATTATGTGATGGGGGTGTGGCTTGCGCATGGAGGAGTGAGGGAGTAAGATGGTGAGCTCCCGTCCTCCGCAGCTCCAGGACTAAAATTGCCGGCGCTAAGGGGATCGCATACCAGCTACCGGATCGGGTGGATGATTGCTTAGCATAGCGTGAGCACGGCGTGAGGGATGTGAATCACCGATCGTGTAAACTGGGCAGCACACTGTCAGCAGCGGCCGCTGAAGCAGAGCAGTCCCCCCGCTCACGCTACACACGTGGATTGCCGGGAGAGAGAGCGGAGTGTGACCGCAGCAACTGCAGTGAAACAGCTGACAGGTCAGTGGAGCGGGACGGAGTTGGGGTATAGCAGCGAGGTGAAGAGGTCTGAAGTATAGTGTGTTTATTTGCTGCTGCCTACCCGCTGACACCCGCTTGTCCTGGGTCCCCGCCTGCCTGGAAATTTAGACTATCTGTCAGGCACAAATAGTGCTGACAGCTCCTGAAGCTCTCGGCGTTTATGTGGAGAGTTGGGGAGAGAGGAGAGCAGGTGTGGGGACTGAGTATATACCTGTCAGCTGGAACATTTAATACACTCAGTACTATCGGTACTAGATTTTTATGACTCTCTCGGCCAGCCTTTGACAATAACTGCTGTGGTTCTGAGAAGGGGGGGTACTTGGATTTTGGGAATCCCTGCTACGGGATTGGACAGTAGCGGCGGAGAATACAAGGGATGCGCCCGGGCAGGCCACGCGAGAGTCGGACATCACGCAACGCGGCTTTGGCAGCACATCCACAGATAACAGCTCATACATCCAGACCCGCAGAGCAGCAAGAGATCCAACGGTACTTCCCGGCAATTCAGGGGGGGGGGGTCGCCTCCCCGAAGGTAAGAGCGGGGTACTGGACGGTAAGGGGCTGATAACTGGTGCCCTCAACAGGACTGTACCTCAGTATCAAATGTCCATTAGATCAGATATGGAGGTTCTACAGGCTCCGCCACTGAGTCCTCGTTCTTCGGCGGTCTCACCGGGGGCCTCGGCACCCCTCCCCCCCGGGAGGGTGGGGGGCTGAAGAGTGAGATTGATGTTTTGAAGACCTTGATTCAAGCACTCCCTACCAGGGCCGATATTACTGACTTGATTATTAAAGTGGAAGAGGCACATACTAGGGACTTTGAACAAGTCCGGGGTGAAATAAAAGAGCTAGAGGCCCGTACATCGGTGGGAGAGACCGGGCTGAAGGCCCTGGAGACACGGGTGGGGCTGCTAGAGAGTGAGAGAGATATGCACAGGGATGTGTCGATCTCTCTCCAACTGCAATTGGAAGAGCTCCAGGATAGGAATCGACGCAACAACATACGGGTTCGGGGTGTTCCAGAACCGGCAGACCAGGAGGACCTACAAGAAATTATTAAGGGGATTTTGCAGAACTTGATGAACGATTCTACCTTAGTAAATTATGAGATGGACAGAGTGCATAGGGCCCTCGGCCCTAAATCAAAGGACAGTAGACACCCGCGGGATGTAATTTGTAGACTACATTATTTTCCACATAGGGAGGCAATCCTTCGGAGGGCATGGGAGGCCGGTCCAATTGACTTCCAGGGAACTACTGTGAAGATTTTACCTGACTTATCCAATGCCACCCTTCATAGACGAGCGCTGCTCCGTCCCGTCTTAGACAGGGTGAAGGCCTGGGGAGGGTCGTATAGATGGAGGTTCCCGATGTCAGTGCTTATTAAAAAAGGACAGGTATCTTTTTGGCTTCGCTCAAGGGTAGACCTCCCAGGTCTTTACACATTCCTGGAGATGGAACCATTTGCGGTCCCCGACTGGCTACAACTGAACCCCAGAACAGTAGATGTTAAGTGACTTTGAATCTTGAGAGGAGGAGGGAGGGGGAAATTGGGGTAGAACTGGACCAACTTTTTGTTTTTTTCCTTTTTTTTTGGGTGTCCTCCCCTCCCCCCGCTCTCCTGGGCCTTTTTTTTCCTTGATTTTTTTTTTTTTTTTTTTTTTTTGAGCGAGAGAGCGGGGGAGGGAGGGTATGAAAATGAAATGCCAGGTTTATTATTGATTTAAGATAGAGGAAAGTATATAGATGATATAATTTGAGGAAAGTATATACTTGCCCTGTTTGGATAGTCATTTAGACAATTGATATATAGTCATGTCAAATGTGTTTTTTTTTTTTTTTTTTTTTTTTTTGGTGGTTATGCTCAAGTCCTGAACTAGGGTTTTTGGGAAGGTAAGGGTAACACATTGGTAATCTTTGGGGTTTGGGGTAAGTGGGGTAAGGTGGGAGGGGGGTATAAGATATAGTAGTGGGTTTGTTCTGTTTGGGGGTTTTTCTCTTTTTTTCCCCCCTTTTTTTTTTTTTTTTTGGGGGGTCACAGGGAGGGAGGGTCTCAAGGAGGGAGGGTGGGTTGGGGAGACGGGGGGAGGGTGTACTACCGGGTGCACGGGGATGTATCATGATAAAAATGATATATAATAAGGCCTAAACATATGATGTGAAGTCAGGAAAGCAGGAAAGCAGAAGTGAACTGTTCTCCTTTTATATGCATAATTCTCCTTTTTTTTTTTTTTTGTGTGTCAATCCTGGTAGAGTGGCAGACCCCCCTTTTTTTTTTTCTCTCGATCTTGTTTTCCTGGCATCCTGGGGATCCCCGACCTATACTAAGAAATTAGTAACCTAAATAGTGATATAGGCTCGGAGTAAGTAGTAGGGGTGGGGTGGGGGGGTGGGTGGTCTATTTGCTTGTTTTATTTATTTACTTTTTCTTTTCGTTGTTTGCTATATCTATTTTTTTTTTTTTTAGACACTAAGGTAGTAAGTTGGTAGAGAGGAGTGCATGCTGCCCATGTTTCTCATTATGGGGGGGGGGGAATCACTTATTACAACACATAGGATGGGGGAGGGGGGGGTCTGAGTTTGTATGCTCTCCTCTGCCCTCGCTCCCACTTTGGGGGTATACAAATAATATTCCTGTTTATGTTTGGACACTGTTTAATTCAGTTTACCTGGGACCTAGGTTGTAAAGGAAAGCACATGAAGAGCACAGGGACACTAGGGGGGGGGGGCGGGAGGGGGCTTTTTAAGGGGTTAGGGATGGTAGTCTATTAGAGAAAGATGGGGAGGGAGGTGGGGGGTAAGATTGGAACTGTAGACTTAGTATGAACCCATCCTGAACTCTTCCTGAGCCTATCCTGATGGATTGGTAAATGTAAATGACTCGGATCTATTAGGGGGGGATCTCACGGATGCCAGGATTAAACTATTGGGGGGTTATTAAGGGGATGGATATTGTGTAATTACAATCAGTATCAACTATTAATACTCCCATTCGAATGTAGGGAGAATAAAGGTTATGTAAGGCCTAAGTATGGGCCAAGGTTAAAGGTTGAATATAAGTTGTGAAGTAGTAATTTGGAGAAACCTAGGGGAAGGGAGCACCCGGGGAGGGAGGGCACTGGGAGGCACAGTATGTGCCCTTCTTTCTTTTTTTTTTTTTTTTTAACAGGACATTACAGGGCAAAGTTAGTGACTGTTATTAGTACTAGATGTGGTAGTTCTACCTGGAGTTTCTATGGGTCTGGGGAGGCTTCCCCCTTTCACCCCCCTCCCTCCCTTTTTTTTTGGGGGGGATTGAGGGAGAGGGGAGGTGATAGGGGGGAAGGGGAAAAATTCTCTTTTTCCCCCTCCTTTTATCTATATTTTATTTTTTTCTCTCTCTTTTTCTGTTGTTTTCTCTCAGACTGGAAGGGGTGGATGTATGGAGCGGGGTGGGGACGGGGAGCTCCCTCACTGAGGCGTGCGCAAACAATCTTCCCCTGTTAGGCCAACACTCACAGGGTTTAGGGGGTTAAGAGTGTCCAAAGCTTTGGCTTGGTGGTATCCCTGGGGGGGGTGGGTATAAGATCTCCTGCCCACGGCTAGGTGATACCAGCTTAGATTAGGGAGGTGGGTCGGGGTTTTTTTTTTTTTTTTTTTTACTTTTATATACTGGATCCATTGGTAGTGATATCAATCAACGCCAAGGGTCTAAACATACCTGAAAAGAGGAGGATCTTAATACAGGATTTGAAGAAAAGGGGATGCAATATTGCTCTGGTACAAGAGACCCACTTTAGGACGGGCGGGCCCACCTTTCTTTCAGGTAGACCCTTCCCGTTGGTATACCATGCGACAAATCCAGAGGCTAGAAGAGGAGGAGTGTCTATTTTAATATCTAACAATACTCCATGGTCATTGACAGAATCCTTGGTAGACCCGGGGGGCCAATACTTGGCCCTGAAAGGGAATGTAGGTGGCAAGGTAATAACTCTGGCCACCTTTTATTCCCCTAATACATACCAAGACCGTTTCCTGAGGAAGTTTCTAGATAAACTGGCAGACTTCCAGGAAGGACAGTTGATAATGGGTGGAGATCTGAATATGCCACTCGATCCAAAGCTGGATACATCTTCGGGTGGATCTTCCGTTATGGGGGGGACCCGGAGGAGAGTCCAGCAGATGCTGCAACAGACTCGGTTGACAGATGTATGGAGACTGACGCACCCAGGGGAACGAGACTATTCTTTTTATTCTATTCCGCACAAGAGTTATTCGCACATAGATTATTATTTTATCCCACATAATCAGTTACACTCTGTAAAAGAGGTTGTAATCGGCGAGATCACGTGGACAGATCATGCACCAATTGTCCTAAAATATACATTGGGAGACTCGTGGTCAGGAGGGACGGGGTCTTGGAGATTGAACGAAAGTCTATTGCAGGAGGAGGTTGTACTAGAGGACGTGCGGAAGGAATTGAGGTGGTATTTTGAGGCTAACATGACCCCAAATTGTAATATGGGGGTAGTGTGGGAGGCCCACAAGGCGGTAATAAGGGGGGTTCTAATGAAACACGGGGCAAGGATAAAAAGAGAGAGGGAGCTGAGGGTAACAACTCTTATGACAGAAATTGCAAAGCTGGAGATAAAACATAAGCATAATCCTAACCCTGTGCTGGAACGCGAACTAAGGGCGGCACGTAGACAACTTACAGAATTACTTTTACAGAAGGCCAAATGGGCAATTCAAAACGGCAAAAGGCAGAACTATGAATTTGGTAACAAAAGTGGGAAACAATTGGCCAGTGCATTAAAAGAACAACAGACCAAAACCTACATCCCGATGATTCAGGGTATAGAGGGGGAGAAAATTGTGCTGCCCAGAGAGATAGCAGGGAGGTTTGGGGATTTCTACAGCTCCCTATATAACTTGCAAACAAACCCTCAGGACCAGGCGGAGATGGGTAACTACATAGCAACCTCAGGTATCCCAAGCTTAACACCAGAAACGAGCCAGGAAATGGAAAAACCAATTACAATAGAGGAATTGCAGCAGGTAGTGAAGAAGGGGAAGGGAGGGAAGGCTCCGGGACCAGACGGATATACCACTCAATATTATAGAACTTTTATGCCTGAATTGGGTTTATTTATGGTAGATTTGTTCAATGGCCTAGGGGATATAGGCGCCCTCCATAACGAGTCATTAAAGGCGGTGATAGCGGTGATTCCTAAAGAAGGAAAGGACCCCTCCCAATGTGGAAGTTATAGACCTATTTCGTTGTTGAACGAAGACCTGAAGCTCTTTGCCAAGATCTTGGCTGGGCGGATACAGCAGAACATACCAGGGCTTGTCCACAAAGACCAGGTGGGATTCGTGCAGTTGCGGGAAGCCCGAGACAATACAGTCAAGACTATGAACTTGATCCATCTGGTAGGCACCACCCGAACCCCATGTGTCTTTTTAGGTACGGATGCAGAGAAAGCATTTGACCGGATCAACTGGCAATTTATGTTTGCAGTATTAAGGCACATGGGGTTCGGGAGAAAGATGCTGCAGTGGATCATAAGCAACTACACACAACCAACGGCACAGGTTAGAGTGAATGGTATACTGTCACCACCTTTTAAACTATCAAATGGGACAAGGCAGGGTTGCCCCCTGTCACCACTCTTATTTGCCCTGACGGTTGAACCACTACTGAGCAGGATCCGCCTGAACCCAGGTATCAAGGGGGTGTCTCTGAGAGGTACAGAATATAAAATTTCAGCCTATGCTGATGACATGATGTTTAGTTTGACCAGCCCGAGTGAATCCCTCCCCAATTTGGAACAAGAATTAGGTCTGTACGGCGAATGGTCAAATTTCAAGATTAATTATGATAAATCGGAAGCGATGGGAGTGGCGATCCCGGGGAGAGAATTAAGGATATTGAAATCAAAATTTAAATTTAAATGGTCTGACACTGCCCTTACATACTTGGGAACCCTCATACCGGCGGACCTAACACAAGTTTTTAAGCTTAATTTTCTGCCCTTGTTGTCCAAAATACGGGCCCTCCTGGATGGATGGCATAGGGGGTTTCACTCGTGGCTGGGGAGATCCAGCATCATTAAAATGAGCATATTACCCAAATTTCTGTACCTCTTTCAGACCCTCCCGATAGCAATACCCAGATCTTTCTTCAGGCAGGTACAGGTTCTTATTAATAAGTTTATTTGGGCAAACAAACGCCCAAGAATTAAGGCTCATACTATATCACTGGCCAAACGGGACGGAGGAATTGCTGCCCCGGATATTTTTAGATATTACCAAGCAACATTACTGTGTCGACTTATTGATTGGAGCCGACACACTGGAGAAAAGTTATGGCCGGGGCTAGAGCAGGACCAATGCGGTAGTATCCTACAGCGGGCAGCATGGTGTTACCGGGCTCTCCCAACAGAAATGAAAAGACATCCGCTGATAGGACCTACCTTGCGGGTGGCACACAAGCTATTTGTACGGGGGATACTATCGACGGAGGATTCACCCCTTTTCCCAATTTTGGGAAATCCGCAGTTTGTACCAGGGTCATTGAACGGCCCCTTTAGTAAGCTAATGGAACAGGGGTTGTTCCAAGCATCGCATTTCCTGAGGGAGGGCGTTTGGATTCCCAGGCAGGAAATGGAGAGGATAGACTCCCCTTACCAACTAGACTTTTGGAGATCCCTACAACTGTACCACTTTTTAGACACCTTAAAACCACCAGTTAGGTACTGCCGAACCCTGACAATGTTCGAGAGGTACTGTAGCGGGCAGGGGACTCTACGGCACTCCCTCTCAAGAATTAGTGCGTTACTTAATACTCCATCAGCGGATTCTCAGTTACCCTTCTTTAATAAGTGGGAACGGGAATTAGGAAGACCTTTTACAGAAGATCAAAAAACTAAGATAATAGGGAATATTTTCGAAACATCCATGTGTATAAAGACACAAGAGATGAATTATAAAATCTTGTCTCAGTGGTATCGGACCCCTGAGATTTTGAGTAAATGTTTTCCAGACATGACAGACAGATGTTGGAGGTGTGGGCGGGAAGGAGGAACCCTCATGCATATTTTTTGGGCCTGTCCTAAGATTCTAGGATATTGGAGTAGGGTCCGGGAAATTACACAAAGATTTTGTAAGGAACAACTACCAACTGAATGGTCTTTTTTCATACTTCAGGATGTGGAAATATCAGTGAGGCGCTACAGGAAAACAGTGGTGTGCCATCTCCTGAACGCAGCCCGGGCTTGCATTCCAGGGCTGTGGAAACAGACAAGGGCCCCATCTATTAAGATGTGGCTTAATAGAGTGGAAAACTTGAACAGAATGGAGGACCTAGTATGGACCTCAAGGCAGAAGCGGAGGGTCTACTTGGAAACGTGGGCGGAATGGAACATATTCAGATATTCGGAGGAGGGGAAAGCCTTGATGGATGTAGATTGAAGGTGGGATGACTGCTGCGGGGTCCGGGGGGAGAGGCAGGCAGGGGCGTTGCTTTTTTTTTTTTTTTTTTTTGTGTTTTTTTTTTTTTTTGTGTTTTTTTTTTTTTTTTGTTTTGGGGGGTTTAATGGGTATTGGGGAGGGGTTAGGGACGGGTGGGGGGGGTTAAGTAAAGTAAACAAGGAGATACAGGGGAAATGTCCCAATCATGGCGGGATTTTGGCTTTCCGCATGAAGGGGACAGAATCGAAACGGGATATTAAAGGTACTGTCAGGGTGAGAGCCCTGACTTTTGAGGAGTGAGGGAGGGGAAAGAAACAGGGATCAGAAAATTTAAAATGTAATTTGTTTTTCCTCCCCCTGGTTATAAATGAAGATTATTAGATGGGGAAATGTTTTTTTCTTTCGAAATGTTTTTTTTTTTTTGTATGGGTAATTAAATTGATATTACTGTTATATATGATCAAAGGGGGTTAAACTGGAAGAATACCCCTCGGGTTTGGTTTCTTTTTCCTTTTTCTTTTCTTTGGATTGTACTCGTGAATCTCTGTTTTCCTTGTTGTTTAAAATCAAATAAAAAGATGATTAAAAAAAAAAAAAAAAAAATTATGTGATGAGCGCAACCTCTAAACACTTACTAAAATATAAGGGTCACTGCTATAACAAACAGTGTGTGTACCAATTAAAGTGCAAACGTGCAATATACAACTAAAACATGATGAAATATGTGTGTAACAAACTCCAAATATCAGATAAACAAATAGCAAACAATAGTGTGTGGGTAAACAAACCAATAAAGTGCTAAATAGTGAAAAACACAATAATATATGAACGATATATAAATATATATAAATAAGTCCAAAGTGCTAGTGCTGATGAGAAATCAAATAATAACTTCATGTGCTCCTGATATTCAGCATACTCCAAATGGTGGTCCTCTTAATATGTGGGCTCACAGAGCGCTTACCTCAATACCAGAGATCATGTGCCTTGTAAAGCTACAGAACGGCTTACTGCAAAAATAATGTCCTTAGTATGCAGCTTCCTGATGCACTTACTATTAGTGGTGATGGTCTTCAATAAAATGGAGGCTCACAATATGGATCAATCAGTCACCAGAGAAAGGGGAAAAGAAAAACTCTCATCGTGAAGTAGTACAAACAAGAAGATTTAATGAATTATAAAAATGGGCACTTACAAGCAGGATAAAAATGATTCCTCTGATGAAGTCACGTGAGGTGACGCAACGCATCAGGAATACTGCATGTGACCGTAAGTGACGTGGAGTCCATTCATATTACGGTTTTTATCCCTGCTTGGTTTTTTATCCTGCTTGTAAGCGCCCTTTTTTATAATTTATGAAATCTTTTTGTTTGTACTACTTCACGATGAGAGCTTTTCTTTTTCCCTCTCTCTGGTGACTGATTGATCCATATTGTGAGCCTGAAGAAGTGCAATATTTCCTGTTTTTTTTATTTTTTTATATTTTCAGTAAATAGGTTTATTGCCCTAGGGTGACCCTTGTTTTATTCTTTTTTCTGTACTGATTGTCTACAGTCCTTGTCTTGACAATTAAAGGGATAGCTGCACAGACCCTGGAACTATTAGAATATCACATTGATGGCTATTTTGGAGTACTTATTTAGCTGGAAACACCTGCGCATGAAAGTGGGGTTAATTGGATCTCTCAGTGTTTTAAAGTGTGTTAGGACATCACAAAAAGTGTAAACCAGCCCTTACCAATTGGATACAATTTTCTGCCCTGGAGGCATTAACAATGGCATATCAATTGAACAGACAGGGGAGTAGCAGGCCCATTGTGGAATATCTCAACTAAAGTTAGTGTGTCTGTAATATTTGTAATAGCTGTTTGTAATAAAAAAAAAACATAAAAAAAATGAGAATGGAACAATTGATACAAGAAAGCAGTGTCTTATAGCTCACTATAATAAAAATTAGAGTTCAGTAGGACATATTTTTTGAATCATACCTTGATAAAAATATGTTTTCATCATTAGTTCTGTCATAGTTAAGATTTAATAATTTTGTCTAAAGAATGAAAAAAATTATAATTTTATTTGTTGATGGTTAATCTTTGATGGAAGACAATTAGTGAAGCGTAACATCTGATAAACCAACAAAGAGGCAGAAATGCACGCTAGCTCTAATTATACCAATTATGTAATTAATTCTTAACTATTGTGTAGTATGTGAGACCTTTGTATGTGTTAAATAGAAAATGTAAAACTCATTATGCCGTGTTTTGTATCAGAGGGTTAAGATGGAGTTCCTACATTTTGTAATATTACTCCTGCTTTGTTTCATCAGTAAACAAGCTCTAGTATGTGTTAACAATGAATCCATAGTCCCTAAAATGTATGAAAGCCTGCATTAAATCACAATGTTGCTATTTCAAGATAAATAATTAGTTCTAATAGATCATTGTAAAGTAAGGGGGTCGCAAAAGTGACACAAAAGCTAGTAGATACATCAGGAAGAACCTATGAACAATACTTCTAAAAAACGATACAGATTATCACTGCAAAGCCTATAATACAGCTTACAGTCATTTTTTTTTTTTTTTTTTGTATTTCAAGTTGTATACGCTTTTTAAAGTCCTAATATATATATATATAAACATAACAACAGAAGTTTATTATGACCAGACCAATATGGAAAAATAGTTTGACACTCCAAAATCTAAAATTGCAATTACCTGAAGTCTTGCTGAGAAAAAATACAGCATATCTCTGACAGTACCCCAACTAACCATTTGGAGTTTATTTTTAACCTTTCTATACTAAATATTTTTGCTTAAAGTTATGAATAAATTATAACCTTTCACAAGGTTTACTAATATTAATTAATTATTATTGCATAAATAACAACTTAGAGTAAAAAATAAATAAACACACATATATATATATTTGATTTGATATGGGATTTGTACTGCGCCGAATGCGCTCCCTTAGGAGCTCTGTATATATATATATATATATATATATATATATATATATATATATATATACATATACATATATACACACAGTGGGGGGTATTTACGAAAGGCAAATCCACATTGCACTAAAAGCGCAAACTACAAGTGCAAAGTGTACTTGAAAGTGCAGTTGCTGTAGATCCGAGGGGGACATGCAAAGAAAATAAAAAAACAGCATTTTAGCTTGCACATGATTGGATAATAAAATCAGCGGAATGTCCCCTCATTTCAGATCTACCCCTCAGATTTACAGCAACTGCACTCCCAAGTGCACTTGCAGTGCAATTTCAAGTGCACTTTGCACTTGTAGTTTGAACCAATGTACTGTATATTCTATGAGGCATAATGAGTCTTTTGCACATGTCATTTCTTTCCACAATTTTTAGGAAAATGTGGAAAGAAAATGAAAATAAATTGTCAATAACTTATAAGAGATTTCTAAAACACTGCATGGACAAAGCTCAAACTACACCAAAAAATTAATTCTGCTACTCTGCCTGAGTATGGCGATACCACATGTGTGAGATTTTTTCACAGCCTAACCACATACAGAGGCCCAACATCCAAGGAGCATCATCAGTTGTTTTTCGGGACACTGTCAATTTCATTGGCTCTTTGCCCTTATCAGAGATGCACTGTGTGTCATGCCTCATCCCCAATCGCTGTGCTAAGTGCTGTGACGGAGGGGGGGGGACCGCATATGACGTTCGCCTAGAAGGATGACAGATTTCTGCCAGCATCATTATCCTGTAATAGGCTGGGCGGGAACCTGAATTTAAGACTTTTCTTCACCACAAATTTTTCTTCACCCTGTACCTCAACAGGTATTGGAGAAGAAGAAAAACACGATGATACCCGTTTCATTTAAAAATACTTTGGTAAGTAGAGCTATGTTTAGAATTGTTATATGCAAACTCTGCTGTAGAAAGATAATCCACCCTGTTATTCTGAAGATAACATCAACTGTTACCCCACAAGGTGGACCCTCTGTTAGATAGGGTCAAATGCGCATTCAACGAAAAAAGAGAACAGTGCGTCCCATGCAGAAAATACCACTAATGTGTGGTAGCGGCTATCCAGAGTAGACACTCCCCCGTGCGAGGGGTCTTTACCGTAGCCAAAAGTATGAGCGCAAAAAACAAAGAGTACCTTATAGGAAAAACCTCAAGGGGGGGGTTCTATCCTATGGGTAACAAGAGGCTACTATAGGTAAAGAGGGACTATACTCATGGTTTAGAAAATTTACAAAATTATTTAATGTAGAAAAAAGTCGCTACAAAACATGATTTACATAGCAGTAAAAATTGCATATGCAAGTATATATACAGGCAATTGAACTGGATGAGTGAACAATAATGCACCTGTAGAGATACTGGGCCAGATTCAGGTACAATTGCGGCGGCGCAACGTAACCCATTTACGTTACACCACTTACCTGTAAACTTGCGGCGGTGTAATGTAAACACGTCCGGCGCAAGCCCGCCCAATTCAAATGGGGCGTGTACCATTTAAATTAGGCGCGCTCCCGCGCTGGACGTTCTGCGCATGCTCCATTCGCAATTTTCCTGACGTGCTTTGCGCGAAATTACGGCGGCCCGACGTGTTTGTGAATCGCGACGTGCGTAACGTACTTACGCCGAAAAAAAAAAATTCTAAATTGACGCGGGAACGACGGCCATACTTTAACATGGTGGAGTAATTTTACACCATGTTAATAGCACACTTAACTTTGCGACGGGAAAAAAAGACTTGCGCTGACGTAACGAACGCGAAAACCTTTGTGGATCGCCGTAACTGCTCATTTGCATACCCGACGCTGGAAAACGACGCAAACTCCACCCAGCGGCGGCCGAGGTACTGCATCCTAAGATCCGACGGTGTAAGTCAATTACACCTGTCGGATCTTAGGGCTATCTATGCGGAACTGATTCTATGAATCAGCCGCATAGATACGACAAGAGATACGACGGTGTATCAGGAGATACGCCGTCGTATCTCTTCTGTGAATCTGGCCCACTATGTGCAAATATTAGACATATATGAAAGACAATGACGAACATACAACATATATAGACAAACAGTCCGGACGTGAAAAACACCACATTTGCTGCAATTTCCAGTCGGAAAAAACAAATGAATTATATATTATCAGAAAAATAGAAATAGATACTATGGAACAGAACAGCAGATGTGACCCCGCGGGGAGGGAAGCAGTGGGGTGGTACATGGGGGAACAGGGAAAAATATGCCGCAGTGGGTTAAATGGGAGTTGGACAAAGTTAGGAGCCCGTCCAATAGGGTGAATTATGCTCTATACTGATGTCCTAGTATGCTGTTAATGGCACAAGGATGTTTCCCGATAATGAATTAATGTGAAACTACTATAGAGCAAACGTTTTTTTCAGGAAAATCGGCTCGGGCGGGGAGCATGTCCACTCGGTTTAGACAAGCTACACAAGCCGCCTCCCCCAGTCATCTCTATGGATGGTAAATAGAGGAAGCAGACTGCGCAAAGGAACACACAAAAAACAAAGCAGCTGAACACTGAAGGTCAATAAATCCTTGAGGAGAGTACATAGAAAAAAAGCAGTGCAGCGCTACAAACAAAACACACAAAAAAAAATTATAAAATAAAAATGGTAAGTCCAAAGAATGATCAATCGAAGTGACGAAAGGGTTAAACTGACTCCTGGAACCTCACTGAGGTGTTCAGATGCAAAACTCCTTAAAACACAGCATAACATGTATGGCTCTATGGATGGCTCTGTGTGCCGCGCTGAATGCTGGGAAGTGTAGTTTCCAGCGTACCCCTGCGGATTCTCTTCTCACCGACATGATGGCAGACAGGAGGAGACGCTCGTCAGAGGACAGTTGGGAGGAGGAAGAAGAGTCCGGCAGGCTTCAGGTACAACCTACTAGGAAGCAGAAGCATTGCTGGGGCGGTGCGGTCCGCACCCAGGTGACACCCTCCCTACTCTCCCGAGGATGAGGAAAGCCCTGGTAATGTTTTTTTTTACACTCCGCAGCCCGCTCAAACAACACTTCCAGCGCCACGCCTGGTGTGTGTCCTCCTTCTCTTCTTCCTCCTCCCTACCCTACTGAGACAGCGAGCCTCAGCCTGTCACATCTTCTGCTGACACTGATGTCACTCACTACACTCCACACACTTCTATCTCCGCCCGGGCAGCGCACCTGCACTCTGCACCCTGTAGCCACCTGCACTCTGCACCCTGTACCCACCTGCACTCTGCACCCTGTAGCCACCTGAACTCTGCTTCATGTACCCACCTGCACTCTGTACCCACCTCCACTCTGCACCCACCTGCACCCTGTACCCACCGGCACTCTGCACCCACCTGCACTCTGCACCCTGTACCCACCTGCACTCTGCACCCTGTACCCACTAGCACTCTGTACCCGCCTGAACTCTGCACTCTGCACCCTGCACCCACCTGCACTCTGCACCCTGTACCCACCTGCACTCTGAACCCTGTACCCACCTGCACTCTGCACCCTGTACCCACCTGCACTCTGCACCCACCTGCACTCTGCACCCAGTACCCACCTGAACTCTGCACTCTGCACCCTGTACCCACCTGCACTCTGCACCCTGTACCCACCTGAACGCTGCACCCTGTACCCACCTGAACACTGTACCCTGCACCCACCTGAACTCTGCACTCTGTATGTAGCACCCTCATTTAATGACCCTTTAGCACATGTTTACTTAACAAGGCAGTAATGATGTGTACGGTGTCAATAGCATCCAATCATATTTTATCCTTTTTTTATTTATCACAGTCAGATCAATGAAATCAGCTTTATGTTAATATTTATTTTTGAACCTTAATTCTGCATGAAACGTTTAACAGTGTAATTTAATAAGACAATTGAAGAGGGAGTGTTTAGGGGTGGAATTAGGGGCGGGCAGGGTAGGTGTAGGGTGGAGCAAATGGTGGCGAGCAACACTTAAGGCCTGGCTAGTAGCTCAGGACTTAACATTTTGAGCCCTGGCATTCCCATATGGGTATAATCCAGGCAAAAGCTCCAACAGCGATCAATCAAGGACCAATCGCTCGAACTCACGGATAATACCAGTGGGGCGTATGTCAATACTGTAGCCTATAATGGTATAAAGGGAGCTAACGTTGGCGGTCACCAATATACTATTGGAAGAACATCCTAAAGACTCCAGAATTTGAATGACATGCATAGTGTGTGAACATGTTAACAATATTAAAAAGGGAAAAATAACGCATAATGTATCTAGGCATTTCAAACAATTTCATCATAAAAACCCTAAGGGTCTACGTTTCTGGGGAATTGAAAAAGTCAACCGTCATTGGAGGGGGGGGAATTTCATCTGCCAATTGAGTAAGAGGGAATCTTATTGGATACACAAGACTCATGTACTTTGTCCTGATGGTCTTAATGTAGACTTTAATATTAATTGTTTTATTACTGATCGTTGATCATATTTTTTCATGTTATAATATTTTTAATATTTGTTTATATTTTAATATTATTTTAGCATGTTTTATACATTGTCTGTGGCTGGCTGCGGTTGACCTCACGCATATTTATGTCTGTATATCCTTATGCAGACTAGATTTTTTTTTTTTTTTTTTTTATAAATTATTTTATTGAATTTTTTAAAACAATAAAGGAAGATACAGAAAAGAAACAAAACAATATAATGACACGGTACATGCATATCCAGCGAAAAGAATAGTGAAGTATATCTGTAAGCATCGTAGCCGCTGGGACTAGTGATCAAGGTAGCTGACTTCTAAAGAATACCAATTGTACCATATCATGAAAGCAAAATACCAGATGGCAAGAATATCAACCTATAGTCGAAGCAGGTATCAAGAAGAAAATCGAAGAAGTATAGAGAGGAAAAAGGTATAGAGAGAAAGAGAGGAGGAGAGGTGGGGAAAGGGGAAGAGAGAGGGGGAGAGAATGAGAAGAGAGGAGAGGAGGCACAACATAAGGGCAGTATAATTGTAAGCAAAATCAACGAGATCTTAGTATATGCAAATGAATAAATACATACAGAACAACAAGGTAGCGTTTCCTATCTGAAAAAATCGGCCCACTATTCTTCGACCATCTCTAAAAGAATCTATACATTGCAATGAAATAGATAGCAGGTAGTCAATCCTTTAGGATTCATATACAGATGGATTGGGTGAACAGTCAGAAGGGAGGGCTCACACTTCCGATAGGGCTTTTATCTAAGAATAGAAAAGGACTAGTCGACAGGGCCGAGCATTCAGATGTAGATAGGGCGATGTTAGCGAACAGCGACCACTTCTCGTCAAACTTATCTCTCGAGTGTAGATGGTGATTATGGAAGTCCAGGTTCTCTCTGTATAGTAAGGATCTTAAGCTCCCAATCGTTGCTGCAAGGGAGGGGGGGGGTGGCAGATATCCAATGGCCCAGGATGGTCCTGCGGGCTACCAACAGCGTGGTAAGTATCCAACTACGGAGGCCGCGAGGGAGGTGGTTATAAGCATAGGACCGGTCATGCAGACTAGATTTTATCTATCTAGTGTATGCTTAATTCGTTTTTATTCATACACCAATACACATCATTTTTTTTAAATGTACGCCTTTGCCAATATATAGATCTTTTGTGGTCAGGGTTTCTTATTTCTTATTTTACCCTGTTTTCCATTTCATCGGGGATTATTGTGAGATTTTTTCGCCCTGAAATATATATTTATTTCTGAATATATGTTTTCCTCATCGGTGTCTAGGGTGATGTATTTTTCTATACCCTTATCCGCGCTGTGGTGAACGACGCCTATTTACCATATTCACGCCCGCCGATGCAGACCACATGACTTAAGAGGCGTTTCTTGTCCCCTCCCCGTCCGCACGCCGTATCACGTTGATGCGGTGTTTTGATCTCTATGGCAACAGGCTTCCTATATATCGGGTGCACGCTGTCTCTTCTGACATCTGCTGAAGAAGTCCCACCCCAAGGAACGCAACGTTCGGTAGGGAAGGACGTGACGTCACCCGCAGCCTTCCATTGCATTACACATCACGCTGTATTTCCTGGCACTGGATTAGTGCCTATGTTTGACCTACGCCCCACACCGGTATTTGTGAGTTCGAGAGCTTGGTCCTTGATTGATCGCTGTTGGATTGCCTGGATTATACCCATATGGGAATGCGCATTTGACCCTATCTAACAGAGGGTCCACCTTGTGAGGTGAGCGGCCATTTCTGTTACCAGTGGAGGTGTCTTATTATATTCCACGCTCATCACCCGCATGCTTCTGCATAAAGTCACGTTTTGAAAATCACTGGGATGACTTTTTGATGGACTTTCTACTAGCGATGCACTATCTTTTGCATATTCACCTCAGGAACTTTTTGTATTGATTCCTAGTGTTCAGCAGCTTGTCATTATTGTATTGTGTTTTATTGCGCTGATTTGTTTTCTTTTATGATTAACTGTTACACCTAAAGATAACCATAAGGGTAAAACTAGTCCAGTATGAAGCAAGAAGACTTTCTGATCATTCCCCACTGACTCTGTCTATGAAGTGGAAGGAACAATTGATTCGACCACTGTGGAAAGTAAACCCACAGTGGTTATTTTTGATCCCAGGGAAGTATAAAACCAGCACTAATAGGTTTTTTCAAAGGTAATAAGGGACAACCTCGGCAATGGTGGTTTGGGATGCAATGAAAGCTTACCTTAGAAGTCAAAGGGAGGAAATGGTAATGCAAAAAGTTAAACAAACAGAACAAGAATTTATATTAGATCCCATCAAAGAGAAATACGTAGTATGGCAGGAAGCTCAGAATATATATTGAAACTTGGTTATAATTAAGGCAGAGAATAGTAGATTTTTGCAGAGTCAAAAACATTATGAAATGGGGGAACAGGTGGGCCATATGTTGGCTATGATAGCGCATAACCAGGAAGGTCCGTCCAGTATAGTGGTCATGAAAGATAGAAAAGGTGCAGTGATGTACGATACAGAGAGTATTCAAGAGATATTTGTGGATTTCTATTCACGGTTAAATAAATCTAAAATGTCAAATATAAGGGGGAAAAAATTAACATTTCTAGATAATCTAATTATACCCAAACTGACTTCAATAGAAAGTGATTTTTTGGATATCCCCATAACCCTGGCCTAGTTGGAGGAAGCTGTGAGGCAAATTTAAAACAATAAAGCACCAGTGATGAATGGACTTCCTGTGGAGATATACAAAATATATTGTCAGATTTTGCTTTGAGAACTTCTGGAGGTATTAAATTAAGCATATATCACACAGGAACTCCCTAAATCTTGGATGGAAACAATAATAATTGTAATTTTAAAACCTGGCAAGGATCCATTAAAACCAGACTCACTCATATTGACCAATCTCTCTTCTTACATCAGATATCTATATATTAGCTAGGGTATTGGCCAATAGACACATACATGCAGATCAAACAAGCTTTATCCCTTCTAGAACTGCAGCAACAAATATTTGCAGGCTCTTTTTGAATCTGCAATTACCAATGGACAATGGGGGAACTGGCACCATCTTGACATTAGATGCTCGGATATGGTAGAATGGCAGTATCTATGGATAGTATTGTCTGCCTTTGGCATAGGTCCAGGATTTTTAACCTGGCTAAAAATACTATATAAAGAGCCAAAGGCGAGGTTGAAAATCATTGACACTATGTCGCCGGTTCTCTCATTGTCCCAGGGGACTAGACAGGGCTGCCCTCTATCCCCACTCCTGTTTGCATTGGCAGTGGAACCATTAGCCTCTGAAATCAAACAGTGTGATGGGATAGAGGGATTTTGGAGTGGAGGAAGAGAGTAAAAGATAGCTTTATATGCAGATGATGCTCTCATTTCCTTAAGTGATCCTACAAAATCTTTAAAGGAACGTATAAACTGGTTTCTGCATTTGGACAGATTTCAGGATTGTGTATCAATTGGGAAAAATTTGTTCTGTTGCCCATACATAATGCATAAAACAAATTAAAATTCATCATAACGTTTCTGGGAATAGAGGTCACGCGTAATGTGGGGGAACTATGTGGATCTGAACCTCAGACCATTATTACTTAGGTTTAAAGACAAATGCCAAAGCTAGTGCAAACTCCCATTAACTGTGATTAGAAGAGCCAACCTTATAAAAATGATTTGGTCTCCACAATTATTGTATATTTTTTATAATTGCCCGGTGTAGATAGCAATGTTTTGGTTCAGAAGGATAGAATCTCTCTTTCGTGAACTCATTTGAAGGAAAAAACACTCTCGGATAAAACTAACAATATTAACCACTTCAATACAGGGCATTAATACACCCTTCCTGCCCAGACCAATTTTCAGCTTTCAGTGCTCTCACAATTTGAATGACAATTTCTCAGTCATGCTACATTGTATCCAAACAAAATTTTTATCATTTTGTTCTCAAAAACAGAGCATTATTTTGGTGGTATTTAATCACCGCTGGGTTTTTTATTTTTTGCAATATAAGCAAAAAAAGAGAGATTTTTTTTGCAAAAAAAAACCACTAAAACACTAATATTTTTCTTCATAAATTTGGGCCAAAATGTATACTGCTACATATCTTTGGTAAAAAAATAACCCAAATTAGTGTGCATTATTTGGTCTCTGTGAACGTTATAGAGTCTACAAGCTATGGTGCAAATCATTGAAAAATGATCACATCTGATCACACCTGATGTACTGACGTCCTATTTTATTTCTTGAGATCCTAACAAGCCAGGAAAGTACAAATACCGCCCAAATGATCAAGTTTTGGAAAGTATACATTCCAAGGTATTTAGTAAGAGACATGGTGAATTTTTTGAAGTTGTAATTTTTTCCCACAATTCTTGTGAAAATTAAGATTTTTTTTTTTTTTTTACACAAAATTGTCAAGTTAGTTCTCTCACACAGCACATGCATACTTACAATGACACCCCAAAATACATTCTGCTGCTTCTCCTGAGTATAGTGATACAACATGTGTGAGACTTTTACACAGCCTGGCCACATACAGAGGCCCAACATGTAAGTAGCACCTCCAGGCGTTCTAGGAGCAGAAATTACACATCTCATTAGATGACAACCTATCACAATTTTGAAGACCCTGGAGCACTAGGACAATAGAACTGCCCACAAAATGACCCCATTTTGGAAAGCTCACACCCCAATGTATAATCATTGAGGCATAAATTCTCTTGAACGGTTCATTTTTTTCCAGAAGTTTTTGGAAAATGTGGAAAAAAATGAAAACGCATTTTATTTACACAAAGTTGTCCATTTATAAGATATTTATAACACACAGCTTGTACATAGCAAAAATAACACCCCAAAATACATTCTGCTATTCCTCCTGAGTAGAACTATACCAAATGTGTGAGACTTTTACACAGCCTGGCCACATACAGAGGCCGAACATTGAAGTAGCACCTTCAGGTGTTCTAGGAGCATAAATTACACATCTAATCTCTCAACCACCTGTTACACTTTTGAAGGCCCTGGAGCACCAGGACAATGGAATTGTCCACAAAATGACCCCATTTTGGAAAGCTAACACTGCTATGTATAATCTATGAGGCATAATGAGTCTTTTGAATGGTTTATTTTTTTCCAGACGTTTTTGGAAAATGTGGAAAAAAATGAAAACACATTTTTTTACACAAAGTTGTCAATATATAAGATATTTCTAACACACAGCATGTACATAGAAAAAATGACACCCCAAAATACATTCTGCTACTCCTCCTAAGTAGAACGATTTCAAATGTGTGAGACTTTTACATAGTCTGGCCACATACAGAGGTCCAACATTGAAGTAGCACCTTCAAGTGTTCTAGGAGCATAAATTACACATCTAATCTCTCAACCACCTGTTACACTTTTGAAGGCCCTGGAGCACCAGGACAATGGAATTGTCCACAAAATGACCCCATTTTGGAAAGCTAACACTGCAATGTATAATCTATTAGGCATAATGAGTCTTTTGAATGGTTTATTTTTTTTCAGACGTTTTTGGAAAATGTGGAAAAAAATGAAAACTCATTTTTTAAACACACAATTGTCCATGTATAAGATATTTCTAACACACAGCATGTACATAGAAAAATGAAACCCCAAAATACATTCTGATACTCTTCCTGAGTAGAACGATACCAAATGTGCGAGACTTTTACATAGTCTGGCCACATACAGAGGTCCAACATTGAAGTAGCACCTTAGGAGTTCTAGGAGCATAAATTACACATCTAATCTCTCAACCACCTGTTACACTTTTGAAGGCCCTGGAGCACCAGGACAATGGAATTGTCCACAAAATGACCCCATTTTGGAAAGCTAATACCCCAACGTATAATTTATGAGGCATAATGAGTCTTTTGAACGGTTTATTTTTTTCCAGACGTTTTTGGAATATGTGGAAAAAATCAAAACATATTTTTTTTACAAAAAGTTGTCCATTTATAAGATATTTTTAACACACAGCATGTACATAGCAAAAATGACACTCCAAAATACATTCTGATACTCCTCCTGAGTAGAACGATACCAAATGTGTGAGACTTTTACATAGTCTGGCCACAAACAGAGGTCCAATATTGAAGTAGCACCTTCAGGCGTTCTAGGAGCTTAAATTACACATCTAATCTCTCAACCACCTGTTACAATTTTGAAGGCCCTGGAACACCAGGACAATGGAAACGCCCACAAAATGACCCCATTTTGGAAAGCTAACACCCCATTGTATAATCTATGAGACATAATGAGTCTTTTGAACGGTTTATTTCTTTCCAGACGTTTTTGGAAAATGTGGAAAAAAAATGTAAACACATTTTTTTACACAAAGTTGTCCATTTATAAGATATTTCTAACTCACAGCATGTACATAGCAAAAATTACACCCCAAAATACATTCTGCTACTCCTCTTGAGTAGAACGATACCAAATGTGTGAGACTTTTACATGGTCTGGCCACATACAGAGGTCCAACATTGAAGTAGCAACTACAGGTGTTCTAGGAGCATAAATTACAATCTAATCTCTCAACCACCTGTTACAATTTTGAAGGCCCTGGAACACCAGGACAATGGAAACGCCCACAAAATGACCCCATTTTGTAAATCTAACACCCCAACGTATAATTTATGAGGTATAATAAATCTTTTGAATGGTTTATTTTTTTCTAGACATTTTTGGAAAATGTGGGGAAAAAATGAAAACGCATTTTTTTTACACAAATTTGTCCATTTATAAGATATTTCTAATAGAAATTCGTTTTTATTTATTTTGTTTTTCGTAAAAAAAATGCATTCGTCCGAAAATCCTAATTAAGGTCGAATCTGTCATTGAAGGCTTATGGTGTCTGTCGAATGTTCTAAGAAAAAAAAAAAAGAAGATTCGACAGAATCTTTAAAAAAAATAAAAAAAATTTGACTCTTGACTTTTACATAGTCTGGCCACATACAGAGGTCCAAAATTGAAGTAGCACCTACAGGCGTTCTAGGAGCATAAATTCCTGCCAACCTATGACATTGTTGAAGGTCCTTCATTATTATAACCCATAGCATGTACTGTACATACCAATTACAAACCAAAATACATTCTTCTGAGCAAAGAGTAAAGAAAAGATTACCTGCGGTTTTAGTAGTGCAGTGGTCCACAGAGCAGAGCATCGGTCCAGGTAGCAGGCGGATGTGGTCAGCAGCAGCAAAAGGATCCTCCATGCAGCAGGCAGGAATACTGTCCATAGTACAGGCAGCAGGAAGAGATATGGTTAGTGCAGCCAAAGTATTGGTCCAGGCAGCAGGCAGGACCATCAAGTTTAGGGCCCGGTCTGGAAAGAATGGGGAGAAGGACACACATGTGAGACCCCTGTGTAGCAGGCTGAAAGATCAGTCCAAGGGGCAGGCAAAAACATGGTCAACAAGCCAAGGTCAGTGCAGGTAAAAGGCAGACACAGACGGTAGGCAGAGGCATAGTCGATACATTCCATGGGCAGGTAACGTGAAAGGCAGAAACATGGCGGATAAACAATGCAGATGGCAGGCAGAGGCATAGTCAAGAAACAGTCCAGGGTTAGTTCGCGTGAAAGGCAGAAACATGGCGGATAAACAATGCAGACTGCAGGCAGAGGCATAGTCAATAAACAGGCCAGGGTCAGTTGAGTTGGGGCATTAGGTTGGTTGGTTGAGGCAGCAGGGAAATAATCAGCACAGAAATTTGGGTAAATAGTCTTCGAGAGTGTGATATCGCCTGAAGCATTTTCCGATACATAGGCCAGGTTGGGAGGGACAGTCTGGACAATGGTAATGGGTGTCATTCCTAATTCCACTTTTGCTGCACACCCAACATTTTTTTGGTGTCTTCTTCCGGTTGCTGATGGTGGAATATTGTCAGAAAAATGGCGCTCATGCAGTCTGCTGACACAATCGGAGTGAATGCTTTCTGGGGGAGGGGGGTCTTGCTGATAGATCAGGGCAGTGACAATATTTTCGATAAATCTGATAAAGGGGATGGGCATTTCCGTTGTTTTTTGATAAGTGACATATGCATTATAAAGGGCCATATGGAAGAAGTATATTGCAACTTTTTTGTACCAAAAGAGGGACTTTCGTGTTGAAAGATAGGGCTGCAGCATTTGATCATTTAAATCCACTCCCCCATGAACTTATTGTATTCGTTGATAGAGCAAGGCTTTTGAACAGTACTGCGTCTTCTTCGAAGTTCCACCGAGGTGTCATTGTGGATAGTGGACATGATGTAAACGTCTTTCTTATCCCTCCACTCCACGGACAAACCTTCTTCGTTCCTCAGGCTTGCCAATTCCAACTTTGTAGCCTTGTGGTAACTAGACACTGTGGGAAGCCTTTCCTGTTTTTTCTTGCAGTACCAGAGGCCAAAGTTTTATTCAGGAATAGGTGGCGAAAAAGGGGCAGACTGGTGTAGTAATTGTCCATGTATATGTGACACCCCTTTTGGAAGAGTGGTAATGCCAACTCCCATACAATTTTCCCGCTTATTCCCATATACGTTGGACACTCAGGGGGCTGGAGCTGGGAGTCTTTGCCTTCGTACACATGAAAGGCATTCACATAGCTGGAGGAGCTTTTGCAGAGCTTGTTTAGCTTCAAGCTGTACCTCGCCCTCTTACTGGGAATATACTACTTAATTCTCAGGCGGCCTGTGAAATGGACCAGGGATTCGTCCACAGAGATGTTCTGTTCAGGGAAGTTCGGTACTACTCATGGAGGTGATGGGTACTCAAGTACTCCTGATGGAGGTGGCGGTACTCAGGTACTCCTGATGGAGGTGACGGGTACTCAGGTACACCTGATGGGGGTGACGGGTACTCAGGTACTCCTGATGGGGGTGACGGGTACTTAGGTACTCCTGATGGAGGTGACAATACTCAGGTACTCCTGATGGAGGTGACGGGTACTCAGGTACTCCTGATAGAGGTTACGGTACTCAGGTACCTCCATCAAGTTCCTGATGGAGGTGACGGGTACTCAGGTACACCTGATGGAGGTGACAGGTACTCAGGTACTCCTGATGGAGGTGACGGTACTCAGGTACACCTGATGGGGGTGACGGGTACTCAGGTACTCCTGATGGGGGTGACGGGTACTTAGGTACTCCTGATGGAGGTGATGGTACTCAGGTACTCCTGATGGAGGTGACGGGTACTCAGGTACTACTAAAAGAGGTGACGGGTACTCGGGTACTCTTGATGGGGGGTGACAGGTACTCAGGTACTCTTGATGGGGGTGACAGGTACTCAGGAACTTTTGATGGGGGGTGACAGGTACTCAGGTACTTTTGATGGGGGGGGTGACAGGCACTCATGTACTTTCAATTGCACAGTGCATTGGAAGCCCTGATTGGCTGAAGCAATAAAAGCTTTGGTAAATCGAGGCACAGAGCACTGTCAGAGCCAAGATTGGAGAGAGTAATGATGACTCTATCCCATCATAGCTTATTGCTCTTAGTCCTGCCCCACACTATAAAAAAAATTCTCCCCATAGCGGCCTTTTGCAGTGTAACATTGCCGTGGAGAGAAATAGAACAGGGCTCTGTTCAGAACTAGTAGTGAGTTAGTGTGCTATAGCATGCTATTGTGACTCGATTGTCAGTGTAGAATATCAGTTTAGTGTGGATCTAGTAATAGTTCAGTGTGAGTGTAGTGTGACCATTTATTTTTACTTTAGTGTCAGTTTAGTGTGAGCCTAGTGATAGTTCATTGTGAGTGTAGTGTGACGATTAATTTTTACTTTAGTGTCAGTTTTTATGAGTGTAGTGTGACCGTTCATTTTTACTCTAGTGTCGGTTTAATTTGTCAGGGCAGGTTTCCTGCAGTAAATATCAGTGCATTACTGCACGTTTAATGCAGTATATATCAGTGTGTTACTGCACTTTATTGCAGTATATTTCAGTGCGTTATTGCACGTTTAACACAGAATATTTGAGTGCCTTACTGCACGTTTAACACAGTATATATCAGTGCATTACTGCACTTTTAACACAGTATATATCAGTTCGTTACTGCACATTTAACAAAATATATTTTAGTAGGTACTGCACTTTTAACACAGTATATATCAGTGTGTCGCTGCAGTTTTACTGCAGTATATTGTAGTGTGTCAGTGGAGTGAATACTCAAGTTAAAGTGCACCAAACACCAGTTTCCGTTGATAAAAGGGCATCCATGTACACATTTCCACATCTTTATTACATTTTGTTAATAAGCGCCCCCATGATGATGATGATGATAATGAGGTCACTGACATGACTTGGGTGCCGGATAGAGCAGAGGAGGAAAGAAAGGGTGAGGCACAACCCCAAAAAGGCAGCCATCATGGAAAATAGAGAGCAGCCACCCTATTCCACCAGATTGTGGAGCTGTTATCTCCCACAGTTAAGCTGTTTCAGCCTTTTTTAGCACATGTGTAGCCGATCGCACTGTTGCAATTTGCAAACTTTGCCTCAAGCACATAAAGCATGGCAAAAACACCAACCATTTGGGCACCACATGCTTGACAAGGCATTTAACCTCTCACTACTCAGCCCATTGGCAAGAGCACCTGAAAGCCACACAAAAGAGGCGCAATTCTGCTCCTCAACTTTCTGGTCTACCCTAGCTTTACCGCATGACCTCTCAGCAGCCTCCACTGACAGGTATGATGGTATAGCACAGGATGTCCCTCACAGCACGTCTGCCAGTAGCACACCACTGACTGTAGACTAAAGGAGGAAAATTTCTCTGCCCCACCTGCTGCAGAGAAAAAAGAATACAGTCACTGCCACTCACATGCCCTGCATCTAAATTAAAGCTTGTCAAAGCTGCTGGCTTTACAACTCCTGACTTTCTGTCTGGTGGATTCTGCCCCATTTTGTGATTTTGCAGAATGTTCTGTACACTAATGACAGGTTCCCAGTCCCTATTTCTTTTTACGTAAGGCTATTCCAGCTCTCTACCATCACGTGGAAGGTAATGTTGTGGCCTTGTTGGGTAAAGCAGTCAGCCGCAAGGTCCATGTTACTGCTAACATGTGGTCCAGCAAGCATGGTCAGGAACAATATATTGTCATTCACAGCACACTGGGTAACTCTGCTTGCAACTCTGAAGGATGCAGGACAGGGCTCAGGACTGCAGCTTGTTGTAGCATCATGTCTCCATACAGCTAGTGGTGATGATGCAAGATTTGTCAGCTCCATCCCTTGTCCTCCTTCTCCTCTGCAGAATTGTACTATGAACCACAAGTACCCCTTAAGCGTTCAAGGGGCCACACCAGAGCAGAGATTCTTGAAACTCGGCAAGCCCAGAGGTGGTTCATGCCATGCCAGCTGGAGCCAGGAATGGTGGTGTGCGATAATGGCACAAACCTCCTGTTCGCCATTAGACAGGGAAACATGTCTGGCAATTTGTTGTTGCAGTGTTTTTTAAATAGGTACCCAGGGTTGGAAGATCTGCTAAAGCAGGCCAGAAGAATCTGTAGCCAATTCAGGCGGTCTTACACAGTGAGTGCTCGATTGGCTGAAATTTACCAGGAATTCAACCTGCCTGTAACTGCCTATTTTGTTAAATGCACGCGAGGTGGAACTCGACTTTGGCAATGCTGCAGCAGCTGCAAATGCAGCAAAGGGTGGTCAACTGATACTTGTGTGAGTATGGCACAACGACAAGCTCAGACTGGCTCTGCTTTTTTTCCCCAAGCCAATGGCTGCTGATAAAGGATGCATACATTGTGCTGTCACCAAATCAGGAGGCCACAGGGATGGTGAGCCGTGACAATGCTTGCATCAGTGATACAATCCCTGTTATGGACAGGGCACTCGGGGCAGAGCAGCGGGAGGAAGAGGAGCACATCCTTTACTCTCAAGGCCCGCTTCATGCAGATACTAGGGATGAGCTTTATGTTCGAGTCGAACATGAGTTTGAGTCGAACATTGGCTGTTCGCCCATTTGCCAAACAACGAACAATTTGGGGTGTTTGCGGCAAATTCGAAAAGCCGCGGAACACCCCAAAAAGTCTATGGGAGAAATCTAAAGTGCTAATTTTAAAGGTTAAAATGCAAGTTATTGTCATAAAAAGTGTTTGGGGACCTGTGTCCTGCCCCATGGAACATGTATCAATGCAAAAAAAAGTTTTTAAAACAAACGTTTTTCGGGAGCAGTGATTTTAATAATGCTTAAAGTGAAACAATAAAAGTGAAATATTCCTTTAAATTTCATACCTGGGGTGTATGTATAGTATGCCTGTAAAGTAGCGCATGTTTCCCAAGCGCCGCCTCCTGAACTGTACCAGGCCACATGCCCTCAACATGGGGAGGATGTCCCCAAGTTGATGGGGACAAGGGACTCATCCCCACAACCCTTGCCCGGTGGTTGTGGGGGTCTGCGGGCGGGGGCTTATCGTAATCTGGAAGCCCCCTTTAACAAAGGGGACCCCTGGATTCCGCCCCCTATGTGAATTGGTAACAGGGTACATTGTACCCCTACCATTTCACAAAGAAAGTGTACATTTAAAAAAAAAACACACAGTTGGGATAAGTCCTTTATTTAAAAAAAAACATTCCAGCAATGTAATCCAGTCTATTAACCGATTCCTCTTGGCCTGGGCAGCCCAGAAGCTAACCAAACAACTAAAGCAACCTGCCTACACTCACTCTATCAAAGCTTTAATTATTATTTAAGAAGACAAAGTACTGAAGGAATTTTTACTTTATATCCAGAGCAATTCAGAGCAATTCAGTAATATGACAATTGCTAACAACCATTTCTGCATCCATAAGATCAAAAATGTGTGCAGTTCATGGTCCTTACCTTCTGTTCAGCAATTGATAATTTTAGCTGAGGCAGCAAGACAAGCATTACCTTTATTGCAGCGCAGGGCACTTCCATATGGTTCAAGAAAAACACAACAAGAGACATATCAGAGGCAAGATTTGGTTTTCACCACCGCTAGTTTAGAAATTGTTAATATATATCCAAGCAAACTGTGGATTATATTACGTTAGGGCTATGGGGCCCTAAATTAGGATGGAAATAAAGGTTATTTTTTTTAATTTTGGCTTGTTTCTTTGAGAGAATACCCACCTTAAAATTTCCATACTAAATATAATTCGAGATTTTCCTAGCTTGTGACGGAAAATATTGATTATATGAAGACAGGAGGCGAGTATCTTATGCATTAATCCTTCTTTATTAATGCTCACAGCAGAAGTGTAAAACCTTTAACGAATGTAATAAAAGAAAAAACTGGTAGAACCACACCTCCCAGCAGTCCCATGGCCTAAACCACTCCCATTCTAGTCTCTATAAATTGGACTGCTCTCACTAGAATCTTCCTCTTTCTTTGCGTGAGTACGAGGTGTCGTTTCTTAGTCCCCGATTACCGACTCTTCGGCCAGCCGGCCCACGATTTGTAACCGGAGACTTTCAAAGGAGGAATGTCGTAGGCCCCGACTGTGTCGACCCACAGCACTTGTTGATTGAACCGAACAGGGGAACATCACCCTAACCATAGGTCAACCGAACGAACGGCTCCAGGTAAACGAAAAATCAGTAGCCTGAAATAGAAGAGCCAAAACATGAAAGGGTTGGGAAGGGAGGGAAGATACTCGCCTCCTGTCTTCATATAATCAATATTTTCCGTCACAAGCTAGGAAAATCTCGAATTATACATCAGACAGGAGGCTCATATCTTATGCAAGTTCAAAGCTAACACAGCATAAATGTATATACCAAGAAAAGGTCAAAACATTACATAGCAATCAAACATCATAAAACAGACATGGCAACATGATCCTCCGGTCTGAAATAGAAAAAAACGGAAGACTGATTCAGAAGACCAATCAGCCGCCATTAATAGTTCAGAGAGTGAGCCCCCGGTCGCCATCACCTTGGTAGCCATGGCCCCTCTGGCCGAGTGTGCTCCAAACAGCGTGATGTCTATACCCGCCAACGCCATGGTGGACCTAACCCAGCGCGCTAGAGTGGCGGTTGTGACCGGATGATGAGGTCTGATGTAAGAAACTAGTAGTTGGGAGGAGTCCGGACTACGTAGATCCACGGTGCTAGCTTCGTATGCTTGTAGGCATCTAACCACACAGAGCCGTGGGTGTGTAGGGAAAAAGGGATAAAAAACCGAATGCAGGCCGGTCTTCGTCCTGCGGACTATCGTGAACTTGACGCCTTGAGGTGAAAATTGTCGCCTAGAGATGTCCAAGGCTCTAACGTCGGAAACTCGCTTTATAGAAATCAGACAAAGCAGGATAGTAAGTTTGAATGACAGCATCTTAAGAGACAGCGACTCGTTGTCTTCCCAGCTCGAGAGCATGGCAAGGACCCTGGAAACGTCCCAAGTGGACTGATACTTAGGCCGCGGGGGTCGTTTGAACCTGATACCTCGCAGGAGTCTGCAGATCAGGGGGTGTTTGCCGACAGGCCTGGAATCCACCGGATAGTGATAGGCCGATATGGCCGACCTGTAAACATTGATGGAACTGTAAGCCTTGCCAGAGGAAAAAGACTCTGCCAAGTAGTTCGCAATGATGGTTATAGGGGCATGCAAGGGATCAGCTTGCCGTTGGTCACACCAACGTACCCAAAGTAGCCAGGCTGATCGGTATGCCGACCGAGTCCCCGGGGCCCAGGCCATGGTGAGGAGGTCTCTAGCCGAGCTTGAAAGGCCGTCACCCGGGTCTGGCATCCAGAGACCAGCCATGCTAGGAGCATCAGGTTGCCTTCTTCCACTAAGGGGTGAATGCCCTTGGTCGGGTGTAACAGGATACGAGGGAACTGGGGAAGGACTCTGGGGTGGTCGATGATCGAGTCCAGCAGCAGGGGAAACCAAGGTTGAGCTGGCCACCACGGTGTGATCAGAACCACTGTTGCTCCCTGATTGGCGATTTGCCGAAGGACCCTGGGGATCATTGAGAACGGGGGAAACGCATAATGTGTGCCCCCTGTCCAGGAGTGGCGGAAAGCGTCCACTGCCGAGGACCCTGGGTCCGGTCTCCAACTGAAGAAGTGGGGCAGTTGGTGGTTGAGGCGAGAGGCGAAAAGGTCTATGCCCAAAGGTCCCCAAAGTAAATTTATCTGGGTGAAAACCGAACGGTCCAAGCCCCAGTCGCTGGAGTCTACCAGATATCGCGAGTTCCAGTCTGCTACTGTGTTGGAGACCCCCGGGATGTATTCTGCTAGCAGAGAGATGTCTCGAGACAGACAGAAATGCCAGATCTCCGCGGAGATATCCGCTAGAATCTTGGATCTGGTACCTCCCAGGCGGTTGATGTATTGAACCGCTGAGATATTGTCCATGCGTAATAATACGCAACAGTTGGTCCGTGTTGCCAGGAAACTCTGAATGGCGAAGAGAGCCGCTGAGAGTTCCAAAGCGTTGATATGTAACAGGGATTCCTCCCTGGACCAGATCCCTCCTGTGGACAGTAGCCCCAAGCGGGCGCCCCAGCCATGTCGGCTCGCGTCCGACTCGATGACAACATCTGGTTGTGCATTGAAAATTGTCCGGCCGTTCCACTCGGTGGCGTGGCGAAGCCACCAGCGTAACTCGACCTGAGCTTCCGGGGATATGGACACTTCGTCCACGTAGCGGAGGCCCCGTCGCAGGTGTAGGATTTTTAACCTCTGGAGGGCCCTGTAATGTAAGGGAGCCGGGAAGATGGCCTGGATGGATGCAGCTAGTAGGCCGACTATGCGTGCTAGAATGCGTAGGGATAGGAAACCCTTGCGCAGAACCGCCCTGATCTCTTTCCGGATTAGAGCCAATTTCTCGCTGGGGAGTCGCAGGATAGCGAGTTGGGTGTCTATTGAGAAACCCAGGAATTCCATCTCCTGTGCAGGGACGAGAACCGACTTTTCTCGGTTGATTACGAAGCCCAGGCTTTGTAACAGGTCGATGGTCCAGTTCATGTGACGATACGCCAAATTCCTGGAGTAAGTCATTATGAGGAGATCGTCCAGGTAAATGATCAGACGAACTCCCCTGCTCCTCAGAGCTGCCACGACCGGTTTCAGGAGCTTGGTAAAGCACCACGGGGCTGAGGATAGGCCGAACGGTAGGCACGTAAATTGCCAGATGCGACCCCACCATCTGAAGCGGAGGAGGTGTTGAGACTCTGGATGCATGGGAACCGTGAGGTAGGCGTCCTTTAGGTCTACCTTCACTAACCAGTCCCCTGGGGTGAGTAGGTCTCGGAGGCAGTGAATGCCTTCCATCTTGAAATGCCGATAGGCGACATGTTGGTTCAAGTCCCGGAGATTTATGACCGGGCGATAACCCCCCCCCCTTCTTCTTGACCAGGAAGAGGTTGCTGAGGAAGCCTGGGGATGGGGTGACGACTTCGGTGACCGCATGTTTGGCTAACAATTCCCGAAGTTCGGTGTCTATAAGGGTCACATTTTGTTCTGAAAAATGGATAGGGGGTGGTATTATCCCCAGAGTCGGTGGGGAAACCAGGTCTATTTGGAAACCCGTTACCGTGTTCAGAACCCAGGGATCTGCCGTAATCGCAGACCAGGCGTGCGTAAAAAACATTAGGCGGCCTCCCACCGGTATGAGGGGAAAGGGAATGAGAGTGGTACTCACCGGAATACGGGCGTGAACGAGGGTATCCTCTTTGGCCGCGTCCTCTCCAGGGTCTTCCACGGGGGGGGAAGAATGGTGCCGGTTGCGCGGTGGTGGTATAGTGGGAGGGAGCCTGGTTATAGTGTGTTTGGGCAGTAGACCTCTGGAAGGGTCTGCCCGTGTTGTATCGGCCGGCAGAACGGCCCCTGTTTCTGCCGGCCCGGGGAAAAACTCTGGCGTTGTTGGTTTTCTTCAGAGATGTTTGTGCTTTGTCCAGGCTATTGAACATGCCAACAAATTTATTAATGTCCTTTATTAAGGACTCGCCAAAAAGCATGCCCTCTGCTGAGGGGCCCGGCTCGGACTCTGCTAAATGGGCTAATTGCGGGTCGAGGCGCATGAGAATTGAGCGTCTGCGCTCGACTGAACAGGCGGTGTTGGCGTTGCCCGTAAGGCATATGGCTCTTTGGGCCCAACCGCGCAGTTGATTTAGGTCAACCCCTTGGCCATTTGCTGCGGATTGTTCCGCCAGATTCAGAATTTTTGTCAGAGGCCCGAACAGGTCCAGGATACGATCCTGGATATTATTGAAGGACCGATCGATCCCTTTCTTAGGCATCTTTCCTGTTTTAAGCAGGTATTTCATTAGTATAGGGTCCACTGCAGGTGTGACAACCGCTTTCATAGGGATATGCGGGCGGGGGCACTCCGCTCTAAGTTTGTTGCGATTGGATTTATCCAATGGTCTCCGTGCCCAGAGCTCTACATATTGGGACACATGGGGCAGAGGAGACCAGTCCCCCGAGCGGGGATGTGAGATAGTGTCAGGATTGAAAAGGGGTTCCCCCATGGCGTCTAATACGTCTTTGCCCTGGTTGTCAGGGTTGGCATCCGGGAGGATTGCCGAAGCCCCCGCATCCTCTTCCTCATAACAATCGGACCCTGAGACCTCTGATTTATCCGACTCGGCGGATGAATCGTCGTCTGACTCTATGATGTAAGAGTCTGGTTTGGCTCTCTTAGCGGAACCATGCCTTTTTGTTGACTCTCTGAGGCTCAGAGGTTGAAAAGGGTCTGTAGGATGCGTGGGGTGGCAGTCCGTGGAAGGATCTGCTCGCAGCATATTGTTAGCTTCCCCTGCCGGGGAGTCATAAACCGTTACCACGTTCTTCCTTTTAAAGGAGGATTTTCCCTTCTTTGTGGCCGGTTCTGTGTCGAGTGGTACGGACACAGGGGGATAATTGGATTGGGAAGCCCCAGAAGCGGCAGTTACTGCTAGTGCTGCTTGGACAGACTGATTAATAAGGTCCTGTAATTGGGAAGTACTGAGAAGGTGAGTAGGTTCCAGGACCAATTCCTGCCCTGTGGGGGAGGGGGAGCCCTCTTCAGTCATAGTGATGAAAGAGAGAGGCAGCGGTGCAAGGGTTAATAGTGCACAGAAGTTTTGCAGATATGTGAAAATAATATATATATCTATATGGCAGGCAGCACCTAAAGGTTCTGAGTAGTAGAATGTGGGCACAGGGTAAGGATGGGAATTAAATTCCCAGGAGAAAATGTGGTGAGCAGACTATACCAGGCTCTCCCTCCGGTCACCAGCGCCGACTGGCACGCGACGGGAGGAGAGCCTGTGAGCGAGAGCGCTCTGGGGGCGAAGTCTCGCGAGACTACGGCCCCCAGGCGTCTATTGGTTGGAAGGTGAGAGAGAGAGAGAGCGAGCACGTCTCCCGGGTCCAGCGCGCGAAGCGATAGGACGGCGGGGGCGGCTCTGCAGGAGTAGAGCGAGTGGTAGGCTCCGCCTACCTGGCGACGCGCGTTCGTCCTATGGAGGGGAGAGAAGGGGGAGATTGCCCAAGATGGCGCGCCGCATAGGAGAAAGAATAGGGAGGTAGGGTGCGTAGATCGCTGACAGATCTGACAATATCAGCGGTGTCAGCGGAAACGGAGGTAAGGAAAAATATAGAGAGGCACAGAAAATGTTAAGGATAAAGAGGTGATAGGTACAATACACTAAAGGTGAAAGAGCTTGGAGAAAAGCTTAGGTATCAAGGAGATATGGGATTTCTTCAAAATCGCACCACTAAAGACATAGAAATATATATAAAATATATAAAAATATATAAAAAATAATATCAATATCTAATAATCCATGTATACTTATCTATGCTCCGCCGTGAGCAGAAAGAAAGAGGAAGATTCTAGTGAGAGCAGTCCAATTTATAGAGACTAGAATGGGAGTGGTTTAGGCCATGGGACTGCTGGGAGGTGTGGTTCTACCAGTTTTTTCTTTTATTACATTCGTTAAAGGTTTTACACTTCTGCTGTGAGCATTAATAAAGAAGGATTAATGCATAAGATATGAGCCTCCTGTCTGATGTATAATTCAGGGTTTCCTTGGATATAGTTTAAAGCATGTTAAGAAAAACAGGCAAATGAGAACTGCAGTTGGTTGAGAAACATTTTGATAAACTATGAAATACCCACGTTAAAAAAGCATAACGTTTCCCCCAATGAGAACAATTTATTTTATTACTAAGATCCAAATATAAATAAAATATTGTTTTAGATGACATTAAGGCCAAGTACAGCAGCCACAATACCCATGCCACAGTATACTTTGTTCAGCTCACATTGGTCATTATCAAGGTCATTTGAGATATTAAGTAAAAAAATAAAAGTAAAAATTACTATTTTTAGAACCATAACAATGTCAGCTTTAACAACCCGAATTTTCACAACTCAATTCCCAAGTGTGAGTTTAAAAATGCTGGAAAGCTTCACACATCCGTCCAGCGAGTTTCATCATGATAAAGTGAGAAAAGCCATATTTAACTTCCATTAATTTTTGACTTTGTGGATGCTGCTTTTTGTCATGTGACAATAACTAATGTTATTTTTCTGTTTGTGTGTATACATTTCAGAATTTTATTAGCCGGTCTACTCAAAGCTTTAGGTGAAAGTGTAACATTGTCTGGTAGATTTTTCATTATTGTATAAAAACTGCTCAATGTTTTTAGTCCTGGACTGTTTAATTGTTTATAGTGTCAATACATTGGAAACCCAAATACAAGAATGTACTTTGAGGCATTACTTTAGTGTTATGGGTTAGGTTAAAGAAGAGTTCAATTCCTAACCATTTTTTTTATTTTTGGAAAGATCAGGTAAGGATTAGAGCCTCTTTACGTATTTTATTGGTGACAGCATCTGTACACCCAGGCCCGGATTCACGTAGAAGCGTGCATCTTTGTGCGGGCGTAACGTATCCTATTTACGTTACGCCTCTGCAACTTTGACAGGCAAGTGCCATATTCTTAAACCAAAGTTGCAGCGGCGTAGCGTAAATAGGCCGACATAAGCCCGCCTAATTCAAATGTAGAAGATGTGGGCGTGTGTTATGTTAATTTTATGTGACCCCACATAAATGACGCTTTTTACGAACGGCGAATGCGCTGTTCGTGAAAGTATCCCAGTGTGCATGCTCCAAATTAACCCGCAAGAAGCCAATGCTTTCGACGTGAACGTAAATGACGCACAGCCCTATTCGCGAACGACTTACGCAAATGACGTAAAACGTGAAAATGTTTACGCTGTTCCGACGTCCATACTTAACATTGGTACGCCTCATCTACGCCTCATATAGCAGGGGTAACTTTACGCCAGGAAAAGCCTAATGTAAACGGCGTATCTGTACTGTGTCGGCCGGGCGTACGTTCGTGAATTGGCGTATCTAGCTGATTTACATATTTCTAGGCGTAAATCAGCATACATGCTCCTAGCGGCCAGCGTAAATATGCAGTTAAGATACGACGGCGTAAGAGACTTACGCTGGTCATATCTTAGTGAAATTTTGGCGTATCTGATTCTTTGAATCAGGCGCCAAGATACGACGGCTCGGACTCAGAGTTACGACGGCGTATCTGGAGGTACGACGGCGTAACTTGTATGAGAATCTGGACCCCAGTCTTTAACCACTTCAATACAAGGCTTTAAAACCCACCTCCATACCGGGCCTATTCTGGCACTTCTCTCCTACATGTACAAATCATCATTCTTTTGCTAGAAAATTACTCAGAACCCCCAAACATTATATATGTTTTTTTAGCAGACACCCTAGGAAATAAAATGGCGGTCATTGCAACTTGCACGGTATTTGCGCAATCATTTTTCAAACGCCTTTTTTTTGTAAAAAAAAATGGTTTTATGAATTAAAAAATAACAAAACAGTAAAGTTAGCACAATTTTTTTGTAAAATATTAAAGATGATGTTATAGAATAAATTAGCCTCTAGGGTATACAAGTGTGTAATAATGATTAAAAGTACCATCATCCAGAAATCAATTGAATAGAAATTGTATTTTGGTCCCCAAACCAAAAGACAAAAAGTTTGCGGGCAGGTTGGACTATCGAGGTACGGTAAAGCAATTATAAAAATACGAATAAAAGTAATTATACATTTTATTGACATAGAGCAAACAATAAATCTACATAGGCAACAATACAATTGGTACACTTAAAAATAGTGACAATCCAGGTGTACCACGTGGTAATATGTGTAAGGGGAAAAACGGAAGACAAGGACTAAGCTGCTTACCTACGACCCCCATAGGGTGGAGCTGTGTGGTTGCCCCCCCCCCAGCAGGCTGCCGCATCTAGCCCTGCAATTTATTTCCCCATTCCAATTGGGGAGAAGCCTCTTTTTGTAATTTTTGTAACCTTCCTAATTTTTATGTAATCATTTTATTTCTGTACGATTCACAAGCAACTCCTTACCTCTGGATGTTGCGGGCTTAGTCGGCAGATTCCATGCCGTTTACTTCTATTCCCCCTTTATGTTTATTCGTAAGCATATTGCTTGTGTACCCATTGGCATTTATTACAGATCTATGCCATTATCTATCTATTACACCCCTTTTACTTGTATTATTTCATTCAACCATTGTTATTTATGTTTATCTTCAATGAACTTCTTTTATATGTTTCCTTCAATACCACGGACTGAGCTGTCTTGCCTCCTCCCCATGATCACCTCCGGGTGTGGCTGTCCCGGTGTGTGCTCCCCAGTGGCGACCTTGTGTCCGCCCTGCTGAGGTCAAGAGTCCTCGCCCCGGGGCTGTTCCTCCTCTGCCTTTGCATTGACAGGGCTCGCACCGAGATTCGATGCATGGGCACATGCGCACTGTCACGCTTGCGTCATGTGGGCGTTCATTCTCAGTGACACCGCACGCTGGCGACTGCCGCCGTGCGTTGACGTCACTGAGGAGGGGATATTTAAGCAGGCTTATCCTGGTTCTAGTTGATGGACACCAGGTCCTGGGATTGCTGCCACTCCACCCAGTGGACAGTATGTTATATCTCTCCTTCCCACCTTTTGCTACCTTCTCCACCATGAGCTAACCTCTCTGCTAGCTTGCATTCCCTGCGGACCTTGGGGTTGATTTTCTCTTTCCCCATCCATCTAGGTTATCTCTGGCCACAACCAGAAACTGTAGTGTGATTACTGGCTCCACTAATGGTATTAGCAGTGCTCCTGCTTCTTCTCATAAACTATGTTGTCCCAGCACCAGCCTTGGTCAGGTCCCTTTCCTGGGGACCCCTTACTTCTGTTATGCACCCATACAGGTACACATATCCCCTTCTCTTCCTACCCTTCTCTCCCTCTTTTTCCTTTCTGTCTCCCTCCTTGTTCCCCCCCTCCCGTCTCCCCATCTTCCTGTTTCCCCTCCCCTCTCTCCTCTCTTCCTCTCTCCTTTTTCCCTCTTCTCCCCCCCTCCTTCTTCTCCACCCATTCACTCCTCCCCCCCACCTCTGGACCCCATCTTTTTCCCTTACCCTCTCACTTTGCACTTTCATCAGCCACATCATTTTATTTTCTCTCACACTTTTTAATTATCACTGGTTTTATTACACAACTGTGCACCCCCCCCCCCCTTAATCATAGCCACAGTTTTACCTATGGGTTATTTATTGTCCCATTTGTGATTACTTTATACTCTTAGATACTAAGTCCATCCACACATATGCCCCCCTGGTCACCACAGGAGACCGCACTTCTGCCTCTGCGGACTATGGGGGTCGTAGGTAAGCAGCTCAGTCCTTGTCTTCCGTTTTTCCCCTTACACATATTACCATGTCAGGTTTTATTGTATCTCTAAACCTGCCTTTGTTCATTTTTTATTTTTTCCTGATTGTTTTGTGAATTATTTACAGATTGTTCTACTGATGAAGCAGCAAGGGCTGCAAAACTAGTCGAGGCACCCCATAGCGACTCCCATCCCCAGTGTGATCTCTCCCCCTTTAGGGACTGACCACTGGGGTGATACACCTGGATTGTCACTATTTTTAAGTGTACTAATTGTATTGTTGCCTTTGTGTAGATTTATTGTTTGCTCTATGTCAATATAATTTATAATTACTTTTATTCATATTTTTATAATTGCTTCACCGTACCGCGATAGTCCAACTTGCCCGCAAACTTTTTGCCTTTTGGTTCGGGGAACAAAATACAAAGATGATGTTATGCCGAGTAAATAGATACCTAACATGTCATGCTTTAAAATTGTTCACACTCATGGAATGGTGCCAAACTTTGTTACTTAAAAATCTCCATAGGCGACGCTTTAAATTATTTACAGGTTACCAGTTTAGAGTTACAGAGGAGGTCTAGTGCTAGAATTGTTGCACACGCTCTTACGCACGTGGCGACACCTCACATGTGTGGTTTGAACGATGTTTACATAAGTGGGCGGGACTAACGTGTGCCTTCACTTCTGAGCGCGAGCTACCGGGGACAGGGGCATTTTATTTTTTATTTATTTTTATTTTTTTTACTTTTTACACTTTTTTTTACATTTTTTTTTAGATCGCTTTTATTCCTATTACAAAGAATATAAACATCCCTTGTAATAGGAATAGTGTGTGACAGGTCCTCTTTAAGGAGAGATGCGGGGTCAATAAGACCCCACATCTTTCCTCCAGGCTGGAAAGAATGAGATCGTGAAAAAAATTCACAGATCTCATTCTTACTAGCCGCAATTGCGGTTTGTTTACTTATCTTGCAGGGTATTTGTGCAATCATTTTTCAAATGCCTTTTTTTGTAAAAGACTTACTAGAATTGTTGCACACGCTCTAACGCACACGGCGACACATCACATCATGTGCGGTTTTGAACAATGTTTACATATTTGAGCGGGACTTACGTGCGCGTTTGCTTCTGAGCGCGAGCTACCAGAACAGGGGCGTTTTATTTTTTTTATTTTACTTATTTATTTATTTTTTACACTTTTTTTTACATTTTTTTTATCGCTTTTATTCCTATTACAAATATTTTTGACTTGTTTACTTGGAGGGTAAGAGGAAGTTTCTGTCTCCCGTGTCTATCCTAACAGGTTAGATCAGGTTAAAGCGTACACAACACACGATCAGACATTCCAGCATCAAAAAACAAGATAATACAGCGCTAATAATTAAACCTATGAGAAATATATGTGAAATATATGGCCTAAAAAATATGAATAAACACGATGGGTGAATTGACAGTATGATAATCAATATAACAAATCCATCCAAATGAATAAATAAAGTGAAAAAAAGGGTAGTCCATAAAAAATCAGTGCAATTGAGTCCAATTAAGGTGAGCAGCAGTAATTAATCATGAAAGGATCCTCCACCAGAGATGAAGTGAAAGGTCACCCAATGTGTGGGAAATGAAATCTCCTTACCAGAGAAAAAGACCGGGCTTTCAACGGTCTAATACAGCATAAGGATGTTTAAAGTCTTCCTTGAAAAGACTATTCCGGACACTGCTATAAATCACCAGCATGAATAACTCCAAGAGATAAGATCCTATTCAAATCCGCTCCAGTTTAGCAATTGGTGTTCATAAAAATAAAGAATGGTGGGAAACCACATAGTGCATTACTGTGTAAACATTTAGTTTTTAATAGAAACAGATGTGCACTTACAGCAAAGACTTGATAAACTTGCATATGGGATATGGTGTGGAGAGGATGGCGTTTCCTCGATCCTCCGTTAGCTTCGTACCTCCATCCGTCACGTGTCTCTCCCTCTAACGTGATGACGTCACTGTGGCTAAGCTCCTCCTACGCGTTTCGTCGCAATACGGACGTCTACGGGGATAGGCTGTCCGTATTCCTTTCATGATTAATTACTGCTGCTCACCTTAATTGGACTCAATTGCACTGATTTTTTATGGACTACCCTTTTTTTCACTTTATTTATTCATTTGGATGGATTTGTTATATTGATTATCATACTGTCAATTCACCCATCGTGTTTATTCATATTTTTTAGGCCATATATTTCACATATATTTCTCATAGGTTTAATTATTAGCGCTGTATTATCTTGTTTTTTGTTTCTTTGTTTACTATGGTATTTTAGTAATTAATACTGGCAGCTTTTCACAGATATTTTTTATATTCAATATTTTCTTTTTAATTGTATTTACACGTTAGCGCAGTGTTTTTTTCTGTTTACACAGAGAAATCCCCTTCCACATTCCAGCATCAAAACCGTGGATTTTTTTCAGACGGATTGTTCTCTCAAACATGTCTTGCATACACACGGTCACACAAATGTTTTCAGAAACTCTAAACATCAAGAACGCGGTCCCGTAGAACACTACTAGTGTTGAGCAGAATACGCCATATTCGATTTCGCGATATATCTCGAATATATAGTCGAATATTCGAGATATATTCGCTAAATTCGAATATTCGTGATATTTTATCGAAATGAAATGATTGCGAATTTTCGCTATTGCGAATGCGAAAATAATTGCGAATTTTCGATAACTGCGGTAGGAGCACTCTGATTGGCTCAGAATATTCGTGATATTTTACAATACAAAATAATTGCGAATATTAGGCAAATGCGGAAGGAGCACTCTGATTGGCTCAGAATATTCTTGATATTTTACAATACAAAATAATTGTGAATATTCGGCAAATGCGGAAGGAGCACTCTGATTGGCTCAGAATATTCTTGATATTTTACAATACAAAATAATTGCAAATATTCGGCAAATGCGGAAGGAGCACTCTGATTGGCTCAGAATATTCTTGATATTTTACAATAAAAAATAATTGCGAATATTCGGCAAATGCGGAAGGAGCACTCTGATTGGCTCAGAATATTCTTGATATTTTACAATACAAAATAATTGCGAATATTCGGCAAATGCGGAAGGAGCACTCTGATTGGCTCAGAATATTCTTGATATTTTACAATAGAAAATAAAAAGTGTTTTGCATTGGTGGTGATTCTTTACTCTATCCATCTGTCACAGCCGTTTGTCAATCAAACACCTTGAAGATTGAACACGTTCATGCTGCATGCTTTGGACTTTTTTTCACTTCACATATCAAAGAAATTTTTATGAAAGATTATTTTTCTATTATTGGGACTATATTTCTTTATATATTTGTTTCACTGTGTATTTCACAAGTTATTTGCGCTTGCTTATTTTATAATTTGCCCACATGTCTTGTCACTAGACATATTTTTTATTCTTGTAGAGCGACTCCATTTTCTGTCTTGTATTAATTTATGTTGTATAACATTTTTGAGTTGCTGCTGTATTCTCCCCTTTTTTTAAGGTATGCGCAATTTTTTCCTTCTTACAAAAAATAATAATATCAAACATACAAATATTCATAACAGAAACATACACAAAGCCCCCCCCCCTTTTGCATCAGAGACAATCAGAGTTCTCCTACCACAGTTATCGAAAATTCGCAATCATTTTCGCATTCGCATTAGCGAAAATTCGCAATTTTTTTTTTTTATATTCGGCAACATAAAAGGATCGCCTCAGCTTAACTACTCGGCCCAGGGTCTCTAATCATACCAGCAATGCTTTTAGACGTCGATAGGATGTGATCTGTTTTAAAAATAAAATTGAAAAAATGCGAATATTCGGAATTGCGAATATTCATTGCGAAATTCGAAATATATCGCGAATACTCGAATATGCCATATTCGAGCCGAATATTCGCAATACGAATATTCGTGAGCAACACTAAACACTACAACAATCCGAGAAAAATTAAGTTCAATGATTCCAAGCATGCGTCAAATTAATTCCGAGCATGCGTAGGATTACTGTGCGTCGGAATTGGCTTCAGACGATCGGAATTTCCGACAAAGAACTTTTGTTGTCGGAAAAATTGAGAACCAGCTCTCAAATATTTTCCGACAACAAGCTCACATCGAACATTTTGTCGGAAATTCCGATCGTGCGTATGCGGCATTATAGTTAAATTAACAGTAACAATGTGACTTTAAGGGATATTTTAATGTAAAATGAATACCTTCAGTGTTTCTGTTAAGACAAATGCAGAACACATACCAAATATAATAATAACACATACATAGAACATTCAATTCTGATACAGTTTTTGCTGCAATATTCACCTTTAATTCAAAGATTTCCCTCTCTGTACTTTTTTGTAAAACTAGATGTCCTCAGTCTGGTGGCCAATATAATTTAACCCACTTCTTCTCAATGGACAGTGATGAGCATGCTTCTTGTCAGCCAATAAACGTATTGGCTCCATGTGATACTACTTCCTCTCACATACCATCTCTACTGTACAGGGATTGCAAGAATTGGATGCTTTTTACTGTGTCTTAGATGGGGTTGCTTTCTCTATTAATTTTTCCTGGTAAGTCATGGGATTGTAGATCGCACTTATCTCTATCTATAAAACCCAGTAAATAACAGGCAAGACAAATAAATTGGTGTTTTAAACGGCCGCGGCACCTTTATTGGTATTTAATAAATAAATAAATCTTTATTCAAATATCAATCATTGAAAATATAAATAAATATATAACTCAAACTTTTCAAACAAATTCTAAACCGGCTCAGTCATAGGACTTTAGCTATAATGAATAATCTGATAAGAATCGTCGTAACTAAACCAGCCCATCCCTCCAAAATTCTTATAAGCTTCAAGCACATGCTCCAGGTTCTGAAAAAACCCAGTGCACTGCTCTGGATGTTTCTCACCTAAAACTGAAGAAAATATGCAGAAAGCCTGCAACCAGTTAAAAAATTATCTATTCACAGGACGGCGTCTGTCATCAGAGCCGTCCTCTGATTTTTTCTCTAACCTACCGAATTCCTTAGCAATGGGTAACAAGGATAAAAGATCAACAAATTCACCCTTCCATATTTTCTCTTTTGTAGACAAAGGAAGGTGAAAACCTAAAGGAGACATTTCACAAGGAAGGACCTCTTTAAAATATGTCTCAGAAATAACAGGAGTACCTGAAGGAATAAACATATTAACTGTCTCAGTACTAACTGGGTTACCTGACCAGACTTGCTGGGGTGGGAACTGGTGTTGAATTGAAATTAGATACATTATCATTGAATTTGTTCAAAGAAAGAAGCAATTGATTGATTAGCATATTTTGAGATGACTCACCCGTCTGACTGGGCAAAACAGGGATGTGAAAGCCTTGCGTCCATAACTGGCTGACATCCGGACCTGTGTGGGAAGAAAGAGACAAAGTGGCCCTCACAGCATCCAGCCTAGACGGCCTGGATACTAATGATGCCATATTAGTGACCTGAGGACTATGCCCAGGATGAATCCCTGCAGCATCATTGTCCAAAGCTTCCCTGGACATAGCCAGGTTAGCACCGCGGGAGGCAGCAGGTGCCTCAGCTAGTCTAGGAGGAGATGCATTTCTTCTGCCAGGATTGCTGTTAAGAGCCGAGGGGGGGGCGACCCCTGCCCGCTTTGACGGGTGGGGGAGATGGAGACAGCACCCACTTGCTCTTCTTCTCACGCTTGCTTGTCCTAGGAGATGCTGGCACCTGTTCTTCTGGTTCTCCTGTGGAGCGAGACCTCTATCTCCTCAGTCCTCTGTCGTTCTGGCGGAGAGCTCCTCTGCAAGCCGCGACCTGGGGAGCGCTGAATAGCTGTGCTGGTACCTGGAGGAGAACTGCTCATTGCTAATAGTTGTTCCGCTGAAAATGCAGCCTGAGCCTGGTCCTCTCCCTCCATGTCCAAGCAGCGCCGCAGCCACTCACTACCACCTTCAGCCTCAGCCCCCTCAAGCACCCTGCGAACTAAGGACTTCATGACAGGGGAGCTCCGATCCTAATAGCTGCTGTGAGCTCCGATTCTAATTGCCTCAGGGGCTGCTGTGAGGAATCCTGTCACACAGGTGGCTTATATAACCTCCAGCCACCTGTGCCCTCACGTTGTTCCCGCTCAAAGCCCTGTGACAATACCTCTTTTTTATTTATTTTTTATTTAATATTGACAAAATTCAAAACAAAAACTTTATAAACTGTATGGCGATCACAATCCCAAGTTGCGGGCTCCTTATTGTGCCCACTGCTCAGTGGGAAGGGAAATTATCTAAAATTCAGGCTTTCATGGCTGAACTTGTCCAGTGGGTACACATATTCTGGTGGTAAGTGTCCAAAAGGAAATTTTCTCTCTGTTTGAAGAGACTTCCCATTATTTTGCCACAAGTAGAATCATTTTTCAAAATTAAGTTTAGCTTTAAAACACAGCTACATAGCTACACATCACAGTATAAATCTCCACCAAGATGGGAATACTTTTTAAATTATTACAAACTGCATCTCAACAAACTCATCCATAAAGTGTATCTCCATTTTTTTTATTTGGAAACAAAAGCAACATATTCTTGGTGTCTGATGTACATTGTAGCCTTTTAACAAACTTGATTGCAAATTCCAACCTTTTTCTGCTCAGCAGATTGAATCTGAAGAAATCTTTAAAAGTATATAACCCTTGGGGATTATCTCACCAAAGTTGATGTTAATATTGCAGGAGGTGCCTAAAATGTGATTTATATTTTAGAGCAGACTTCTGGGAAAATCAGTGAACCAATCGCTCAAGCAGCAAATTATGTTTCTGTGGATGTTCTGTATGTCAACCATCTGTAGATTATTAGTAATTTTTAAAAACATCGATAACTTAAAAATTGCAATATGGCTTTTGTAGAAATTGCATATTTTTAATTGCATATTACAATAATTGCATATTGCATTATTGTTTGTGTTTGCTATTTTTTTCCACAAAAGTGTGGTTACGTTTTAAACACAATTATGTTGAAATACATTCATAGTTCCACCCCTCACATATTTTATTATTATTTTATTACCCCTCACATATTTTATTATTATTTTACTTTTCATGTGACATCCCTGAAGAAATTACACTTTACTACAATGTAAAGTAGTGAGTGTACAGCTTGTATAACAGTGTAAATTTGCTGCCCCTTCAAAATAACTCAACACACATCCATTAATGTCTAAACCACTGGCAACAAAAGTGAGTACACCCTTAAGTGAAAATGTCCAAATTGGGCCCAATTTGCCATTTTCCCTCCCCAGTGTCATGTGACTCTTTAGTTCTTAGGCCCCATACACACGGTCGGACAAAACCGATGAGAATTGTCCGACGGACCATTTTCATCGGTTCACCGCTGAAGTGGCCTGATGGTCTGATGTGTGTACACACCATCAGTTCAAAATCCGATCGGGTCAGAACGCAGTGACGTAAAACACACGGCGTGCTGAAAAAAACGAAGTTCAATGCTTCCAAGCATGCGTCGACTTGATTCTGAGCTTGCGCGGGTTTTGAACCAATGCTTTTCTGTACTAACCATCGGTTTTGAAGCATGTTTTAAAATTTTGGACCGAAGGAAAACAGACCGATAGCCTATACACACGGTCGGTTTGGTCCGATGAAAATGAACTTTGGTTCATTCTCATCGGACCAAACCGACCGTGTTTACGAGGACTTAGGTGTGAATGGGGAACAGTGTTAAATTTGGTGTTATTGCTCTCACTCTCTCATATTGGTCACTCGAAGTTCAACGTGGCACCTCATGGCAAAGAACTCCCTGAGGATCTAAAAAAAAGAATTGTTGCTCTACATAAAGATTGCCAAGCTATAAGAAGATTGCCAAGACATTGAAACTGAGCTGCAGCATGGTGGCCAAGACCATACAGCAGTTTAACAGTACAGGTTTTACTCAGAACAGATACTTGGTGCATAATCTGTACACATAAACCACTATGCTATATATCAGCACCCAGGATCAAATACTGCATATGATGCTATTTTGAATTTAAAGGACAATCAACATTAACAACAATTGGACTGTCCATCTGTAACTTTACAGCGATCCGTCTGCTTTAAACACATGGGACCACCCTGTTTCTAAAGTAATACCACTTTTAGGTCATGAACAATCTCCGAGTGGAGCTACTCAGTGTGCAAATCCCAGTTTTAGGATATGAACTATATCAGCATTATAGTATCCAGACTCGGCTAGTGCCGTCATCAGAGTCACAGCCCAGGACTCAAGTTGGTCCAGACCTTTGGGGATATACAACTTTCAACTAGCTAGAGAGGGTGCCATCCATCCATTTCTCACATTTTATACACAACGTTGTATTTTTATTGCATTATTCAGTGTATGTTTTACTGATTTAGATACTCTGGAGGAACCCTCTTCCTGGCATGGCTGAGTCAGTCACTCAGGGAGAGTTCTTTTTTTATACTATTTGCATTCATTAATAAAGTCAATATACACTGCTGATGTTCTTCTGTGGCTGATTCACCCTCAGACATTACCTTGGTGACATCTCCATGTCTCCAATCTACCCCCATTTTTCTTTACTCAGAACAGGCCTCGCCATGGTCAACCAAAAAGTTGAGTGCATGTGATCAGCGTCATATCCAGAGGTTGTATTTGGGAAATAGATGCATGAGTGCTGCCAGCATTGCTGCAGAGGTTGAAGGGAAGGGGGGGGGTCAGCCTGTCAGTGGTCAGACCATACGCCGCACACTGCATCAAATTGGTCTTCATGGCTGTCGTCACAGAAGGAAGCCTCTTCTAAAGATGATGCACATGCAAGCCTTCAAACAGTTTGCAAACAGTTTGCTGAAGACAAGCAGACTAAGGACATGGATTTACTGGAACCATGTCATGTGGTGTGATGAGACCAAGATAAACTTATTTGGTTCAGATGGTGCCAGTGTCATGTGACTCTTTAGTTCTTAGGCCCCATACACACGGTCGGACAAAACCGATGAGAATTGTCCGACGGACCATTTTCATCGGTTCACCGCTGAAGTGGCCTGATGGTCTGATGTGTGTACACACCATCAGTTCAAAATCCGATCGGGTCAGAACGCAGTGACGTAAAACACACGGCGTGCTGAAAAAAACGAAGTTCAATGCTTCCAAGCATGCGTCGACTTGATTCTGAGCTTGCGCGGGTTTTGAACCAATGCTTTTCTGTACTAACCATCGGTTTGGTCCGATGGGGCAGCGGTCCATCGGTTCGGTTTTGAAGCATGTTTTAAAATTTTGGACCGAAGGAAAACAGACCAATAGCCTATACACACGGTCGGTTTGGTCCGATGAAAATGAACTTTGGTTCATTCTCATCGGACCAAACCGACCGTGTTTACGAGGACTTAGGTGTGAATGGGGAACAGTGTTAAATTTGGTGTTATTGCTCTCACTCTCTCATATTGGTCACTCGAAGTTCAACGTGGCACCTCATGGCAAAGAACTCCCTACGGATTTAAAAAAAAGAATTGTTGCTCTACATAAAGATTGCCAAGCTATAAGAAGATTGCCAAGACATTGAAACTGAGCTGCAGCATGGTGGCCAAGACCATACAGCAGTTTAACAGTACAGGTTTTACTCAGAACAGATACTTGGTGCATAATCTGTACACATAAACCACTATGCTATATATCAGCACCCAGGATCAAATACTGCATATGATGCTATTTTGAATTTAAAGGACAATCAACATTAACAACAATTGGACTGTCCATCTGTAACTTTACAGCGATCCGTCTGCTTTAAACACATGGGACCACCCTGTTTCTAAAGTAATACCACTTTTAGGTCATGAACAATCTCCGAGTGGAGCTACTCAGTGTGCAAATCCCAGTTTTAGGATATGAACTATATCAGCATTATAGTATCCAGACTCGGCTAGTGCCGTCATCAGAGTCACAGCCCAGGACTCAAGTTGGTCCAGACCTTTGGGGATATACAACTTTCAACTAGCTAGAGAGGGTGCCATCCATCCATTTCTCACATTTTATACACAACGTTGTATTTTTATTGCATTATTCAGTGTATGTTTTACTGATTTAGATACTCTGGAGGAACCCTCTTCCTGGCATGGCTGAGTCAGTCACTCAGGGAGAGTTCTTTTTTTTATACTATTTGCATTCATTAATAAAGTCAATATACACTGCTGATGTTCTTCTGTGGCTGATTCACCCTCAGACATTACCTTGGTGACATCTCCATGTCTCCAATCTACCCCCATTTTTCTTTACTCAGAACAGGCCTCGCCATGGTCAACCAAAAAGTTGAGTGCATGTGATCAGCGTCATATCCAGAGGTTGTATTTGGGAAATAGATGCATGAGTGCTGCCAGCATTGCTGCAGAGGTTGAAGGGAAGGGGGGGGGTCAGCCTGTCAGTGCTCAGACCATACGCCACACACTGCATCAAATTGGTCTTCATGGCTGTCGTCACAGAAGGAAGCCTCTTCTAAAGATGATGCACATGCAAGCCTGCAAACAGTTTGCTGAAGACAAGCAGACTAAGGACATGGATTTACTGGAACCATGTCATGTGGTGTGATGAGACCAAGATAAACTTATTTGGTTCAGATGGTGTCAAGCGTGTGTGCTGGAAACCAGATGAGGAGTACAAAGACAAGTGTGTCTTGCCTACAGTCAAGTGGTGGTAGGAGTGCCATGGTCTGGGGCTGCATGAGTGCTGCCGGCACTAGGAAGCTACAGGTCATTAAGGGAACCATGAATGCGAACATGTGATGTGACATACTGAAGCAGAGCATGATCCCCTCGCTTCAAAAACTGGGCCGCAGTGCAGTATTCCAACATGATAACGACCCCAAACACACCTCCAAGATGACCACTACCTTACTAAAGAAGCTGAGGGCAAAGGTAATGGACTGGCCAAGCATGTCTCCAGACCTAAACCCTATTGAGCATCTGTGCGTCATCCTCAAACGGTAAGTGGAGGAATGCAAGGTCTCTAACATCCACCAGCTCTGTGATGTCATCATGGAGGAGTGGAAAAGGACTCCAGTGGCAACCTGTGAAGCTCTGGTGAACTCCATGCCCAAGAGGGTTAAGGAGGTGCTGAAAAATAATGGTGGCCACACAAAATATTGACACTTGGGACCCAATTTGGACATTTCCACTTAGGGGTGTACTCACTTTTGTTGCCAGCGGTTTAGACATAACTGACTTTGTGTTGAGTTATTTTGAGGGAACAGAAAATTTTCACTGTTATACAAGCCTTACTTTTACTACTTTACATTGTAGTAATGTGTAATATATATATATATTGTATATTACCAATCTAAATCAAGACATGTTTCTATTGTATGTATGTATATTGGTATAGTTTATTTTGTACTGTATAAATCTATACATATGTGTTGAACTTCTGTGTGTAAACAAAGTCTATAAATCAATCAATAAATCAATACATAAAAATGATCATTACATGTTCTGAGCCAATCCAGCAACAATAAGACCTGGAATTAAAAAGTATTAATTATTTATTCTAACATATTTACTTTACACAAAGAAACAACACAAGTATATTTTCTCTTTCTCATTTCCCCGTATATTCCCAAATGTCACAAAACCCACAAAGCCCATCATTCAAGGTTATGCTGTGTATTGATTGAACACATCTAGAGAGCTGATTAATCAAGCACATGTTGTTATGATTGGCTAATACTGATGCACATCAGGGTGTCTAAAGAATACTCTGTTGGCTAAGGTCATCTGTAGCCTATATATACTTATAGTTAGTAACTAATAAAAATGTTAGTCTTAGCCTCAAAGATTGGCCCTTATGCTTTTTATGATATATACAGTATATACATTTTATATATATATATATATATATATATATATATATATATACATATATATATATATATATATATATATATATATATATATATATATATATATATATATATATATATATATATATATATATATATATATATATATGTGTATTTTATTTTCATTTTATGGTTTCAAATTATTTTACAATATTGATAAATAAATCACACAAGCTTGATAAGACATGTAAAACATTTTCTTAATAAAGTTGTTGGATATTTGCATTAATATTCAAATGTGTAATTTAGAAGTCCTATTTCACCATAATAAGGCATGATGTGGCATTGCTTGTTGTCTAACAATGATTAAATATAAATTGCTTTACCTCATTTAAGGGGTGTTTCTCAATTTAGAGCGCATTAGCTATTTAGTGGTTTAAGCCTTCATATTCTTGTTGTAAATGAAAAATTCAAAGATCCTATAGAATATGTTAACATGCAATATACCTTGGGGAAATCTATTAGCTAGCAATGAAAAAATACTTTTTTTTTTACTTTCCAGAGCTGGTTTTCCCTAAAATATGTCACAGATTAAAAAGAATCAGTGGTAATGTAGCAATTAAAAATGTATTTTCATTATTAAAAGCATATTCCTGAATTTCAATATACAGGTGGTGCCCGAGTTACAAACAAGATAGGGACTGTAGGCTCAAAGGGATTGATACAACCTCACATGTAGTGCGCATGTGGATGTATGAAATTTTTACATATGCCACGTCCTGAACGAAGTTTATAAAGAAAAATGACTCATGGGCTAGTCATGGACTTTATCGGCATGATAGGTTGGTAAAGATAAGAGTGGGACTGTAGGCTTGTTTTTAAGTTGAATCTGTTTGTAAGTTGGAACGGGTAAATGTTTTAAGTGTAGCTCCAGCCCAAAAAAATATGTTTAAGCTTTTTTTGTCTCAAAGGGAAAATGTCAGGGGTCTGTTAAAAAATAAAATAAAAAAATAAATAAAAATAATAATAATAGAAAAAAAATCTACTATCACTATTCACTGTCCTATACCCCCACCCTTTCCCAGAAGCACTGTGGAAAGAAAAATATAAAAACATTATTTCAAAAAGTAATAAAAACAACAAAATTGTAAAGAATAATAGATATAATCATTAAAACAAAAAACTACTGGCACCGTCCACTGCCCTACTGACACTGTCCACTACCCCCCCCCCCTCCCTTCCAATCACTGGAAAAAATATATAAAAACATATATAAAAAGTAGTAAAAATAAAAAAAAGTATAAATGTTCCTGAATGACGTTGGCCCTCCCACTTCATGTAGTAATGTAAGAAGGAGCGAAGGAGAAAAATACATAGGAGAATATGAAAAATAGTAAAAGAGGGGTTAAATGTGTGCCCTGCTAGGTGATTATTACTGAGGGGGCAGGGGACTGTCTAGGGGAGATGACCGATGGGTGTCCATATGTACAAGGAACACACCATCGGTCTCCTCTCCCTGACAGTACGTGGATCTGTGTGTTTACACACACAGATTCACGTCCCTGGCTCTGTGACTGCCGATCGCGGGCACCTGGAGGACATCGTGGCCGCCAGGCACACGCATCCGCCCTTCAGCGGCTAGAGGGCCGAGGAAGTCATATGACGTCCTCCCGGCATTGTAGAGCCACCTTGTTGACGTCATTCTACAATGGCCCGGGTCTGAAGTGGTTAAAGAGGAACTGTAGTCTGCTCACATAATTTGTAATAAAATCATCTTTGCCATTCTGAAGCTTCCCTCCAACCACTTTTCATATTATTTTATATATACTGTGATTCTGTACCATTTTAACTGTGGGCAGCTGAAGCTGCTGCCTGTTCACTGTTCTCTTCCTGGATTTACACAGACAAACAGAGGCACACCTCCAGCTCTGCAGCCCTGCATCTTTCATTGGCCCTCTTATGGTTCATCCACCCTCCCTTCCTGGCAAACTCTCACAAGAGTAAGAGAGAGAGAGCTGTGCTTGATGTCATAAGCCTAGGCTTTTTACCAGACAAGAAACAGGAAGTGGTATTTAAATACGGTATTTATTGGCAGAAAAAAAGTTTTACTATATACTATATGAAGTTAAAACAACAAGGGCAGAACATTTAATAGACGGAAAGTTTAAAAAATTACTGAAGTTCTGCTTTAAGATGGTCGTACACTATGTGGATTTCAGCTAGTTACTTAACCACTTAAGGGCCGCCTCCTGCAGATATACGTCGGCAGAATGGCACGGCTGGGCACAAGCACGTACCTGTACGTCCTCTTTAAGTGCCCAGCTGTGGGTCGCGGGCGCCCGCGACCCGGTCCGAAGCTCCGTGACCGCGGCCATGGGACCCGTGGACCCGATCGCCACCAGAGTCCCACGATCGGTCCCCAGAGCTGAAGAACAGGGAGAGCAGCTTCCCGTTCTTCACAGTGGCAGCTTCATTGATCGTGTGTGATATAGGGAAACACAATCAATGATGTCACACGTCCAGCCCCGCCCCCCTACAGTTAGAAAAACATATGAGGTCACACATAACCCCTACAGCGCCCCCTAGTGCTTAACTCCCAAACTGCAACTGTCATTTTCACAGTAAACAATGCATTTTTATAGCATTTTTTTGCTGTGAAAATGACAATGTGTCCGCCATAATGTCGCAGTCACGAAAAAAAAAATCGCTGATCGCCACCATTAGTAGTAAAAAAAATAATAATAATAAAAATGCAATAAAACTATCTACTATTTTGTAAACACTATACATTTTGCGCAAACCAATTGATAAACGCTTATTGCGATTTTTTTTTACCAAAAATAGGTAGAAGAATATGTATCGGCCTAAGCTGAGGAACATTTTTTTTTTTTTTTTACATTTTTGGGGGGTATTTATTATAGCAAGAGTTAAAAATATTGAATTTTTTTTAAAATTGTCGCTCTATTTTTGTTTATAGCGCAAAAAATAAAAGCCGCAGAGGCGATCAAATACCACCAAAATAAAGCTCTATTTGTGGGGAAAAAAAGGACGCCAATTTTGTTTGGGAGCCACATCGCACGACTACGCAACTGTCAGTTAAAGCGACGCAGTGCCGAATTGCAAAAACTGGCCAGGTCCTTTACCTGCATAAAGGTCCGGATCTTAAAGCGGAGTTCCAACCACAATTAGCATTTTTTAAACGTATGTCCTTTCATCCTGCGTTTTTATAATATAAATCTGGTCACTTACTATTTCACAATCCGCCACCGATCCGCATAGATATTCAAAAAAGATAGTTTATAAAACTATATCTACACCGTTGTCATTTTGCTTGTGGGCAGTGTGAAGCCTACAGGCACTTACTTCCTGGAAGTCTTGGATGGGGAGTGATAATTGGACAGTGCAGTGCATCCTGGGAAATGATGACACACATTTCCCAGGAGCATTAGAGGGAGATGATGTCAGAATCCTAGGTGGTTTCAAAGGCAGATTTCGTGGGACCGCATAGCAACAGGCATTTCCAGATGAGTAAAAAAAAAATGTTTATTTTTTTTTCTTTTTTTGTCGTAAGCTACAGTTTAAAGCAAAATTGTTTTTTTGATGGAACCTCCACTTTAAGTGGTTAAGAACCAGACAAAATTCAGTCCTTGGATAGCCCTGTCACCACCCTCCCACATACTTCAACCTCAGCTGCATCTAATCAGATGCAGCCACAGTTTGGGCATTCTGACAGCCACCAGTCATGAGTGGATAATTCATCTATCTATCCTGTGTAGTGTGCATGGCGAAATCTGTTAGATTGTATGGCCAGCTTTAGGCTTGATTCACATATATGCATTTTTAGTGCTTTTTGAATTTTGCAGATTTGCACTACAGTCCATTTTACATGGTTTGCTACGGAACACGTTCTGTAGTGCAAATCTGCAAAATGCAAAAGGCACTAAAAATGCATAGGTGTGAATCAGGCCTTAGTGTCACAGTGACAAATATTTCACCAAGCAGGTGAGGGAAAAGTGGTAACAAGGACCCAGACAGTAATTTAAAACTGTTGAGAGTTCCAGATTTTCCATGCTCTGTTAATGATAAACATTTTTTTTTCTGTCTGTGTTGCTGTTTGAGATTTTCCTGTCTGGTGAAACTGTTGTTAATAGTCAGAGGAAATCTGTCTAACAGAGCAGCAGTGAAAACCAATCAGGGTTTCTGCTTTCCAAAAAAGAATAGTTTTAGTAGGACATGCTGTATACTTTGCCATCCTCCAGACCTATGCATTAGCGTAACATGTGGTGAAACTTCTGTTTTACTGCATATTACTGTAATGCATGGTACTTCATGTTAAAATGACTAGGCTTTCCTAAACCAGCAAACATTAACATGCAGTTACATAATAACACGTCACAGTGGACTTCAAAGGTCTGGAGGGGATCTATTTCACTTTCCAAAGCAGTTTTGTAAACTAAAATTCCTGTTGTGACATTAATCTGGTAAAAATGTACAGTGGAACACAATGTGTATCTATACCAGGGGTCTCCAAACTTTCTAAACAGGGGTCCAGTTTATTGTCCTTCAGAATTTAGTGCCCCTTTACTTATCCCAGTGTAGGGAATTATGCCCCATTGTTGGTATCAGTGGATGAACTAGTGTCCCAAGGGCTGGATAAAAGCAAGCAAAGGGCCGCACCTGGCCCCCCGGGCTGCAGTTTGGAGACCACGATCTATACAATAAAGCATCTAGTTTTCCATGGAGTTAGAAATTAGTCCACTTTCTAAAACACTTTTTTGCTACAGAAAAGCACCTTGTGACAAGTGTTTGTTAATAATCTGATAGGGACATACTGCAGCTCTATCGTGTGAAACTTTGAAACGTTTTTTCTAATACCAAAAATGCCTGTCAGTTAATATCTTACAATGCAAAACACCATGTGAGGAAAAGGGGAAAATTATTTTGCTCTTTAAAATTTTGATAAAATCCCCAAAATCCCCATATGGATGTTTAGGAGAATCACAAATTATTGCATCTAAAATTTTCTTACACTCTTGAGTCTAAATGCAACTAAAATGCAGTCTTCTACCTGATATTATATTGAACCCCCAAACTTTTGATACTGAGCTCAAATAAGCTGGCAAAATATAGTGGGGGAGATTTACCAAAACTGGTGCACACATAATTTGGTGCAGCTCTGCATAGTAACCAATCAGCTTCCCCTTTTCAGCTAAATATTTTACAACAAAAGTTGATTGTTCAAACTGTGCTGGGCTACCCAATGAGGGAATTTCAATTGGTTCCTGAGCAACCAGCGCAAAATTCACGCAGTGTATGGCTAGCTTAAATCTGGCCATACATGGATCTTTTTTTTTAGAGCCAGTTCACACCACATCTAGTCCAGTGCATCAAAAATGCATGGAAAGTAGGTTATATTGTTTTCAATGGCATAGTTCACACTATTTCTTTCAGTTCCATTGTGTTCCTGTTCCTGAGAAAAAAGAAGAACTTGCTGCATTTTTTCTGCACTGGACTGTACTGGAACGCTGTAAAATGCATGAAAAACACACTTGAACGCACTGGAATGCAACTAAATGCACCAAAAACACTGGAACACACATGTGCTTATTTAAGGTTAAGAAAAAAAGGGGGAAAATGCACTGGACTGCATCAAAAATGCACCAAAAATGCACTGGAATGCATCAAAACGTGTCAAAAACACACATGCAGAAGAGCATCTAGAAAGCATCCGGACTTTGTTTCTATGGTGTGAACTGGCCCTTAATCAGCCAGGGGGTGATTAAAAGAAAAAGAAAAATGGATGGATTTCCCATCTATACATTCAATTCAAGGAATTCTCCCAACTGTGCTATTTTAGGCACACACTTAGAAACTGTGTTTAACGCTGTTGCGTCCTCTTTGTTGATCTCCCATGAGAGGTTAAAGGCTTTAATTATCACTCTACCAAAGCCAGGAAAGGAGCCAAATATTCCACAGAACTTCCATCCTATCTCGTTGTTAATAGAGATGGGCCGAACATCCCTCGGTTCGGTTCACACCAGAACTCCCGAACAGAGAAAAGTTCTGACTCAAACGGTGAAACACCATTAAAGTATATGGAACCCGAACTTGAAAAATCTAAATTCCCCATTTTGAAAGCTTAAATGCAAGTAATTGCCCATACAAAGGGTATGGGGGTCTGGGGGCTTCCCTGGGGGACAGGTATCACTGCAACATTTTTGTTTTAAAAAGATCATTTTTATAGGAGCAGTGATTTTAATGATGTTTAAAGTGAAACAATAAAAATGAAAAATTCCTTTAAATATAATGTCTGTGGGTTCCCCTTAGTCTGACTGTAAAGTGGAACATCTGTATTGTGTATAAAAAAAACGGACATTTCTAAAGAAAAAAATATATATATATATAATACAATACCTTTTCCGGAAATAGAAAAATGCAAAAAAATAAAGGCAAGAACCCTGCGCCAAAAATGAGTTGTTTTCTTTTTTCCTGCCGGGATTCCCGGCGGTATTTTTCCCGGCAGTTTCCCTATGAGAAGCACTGCGGTGGAGCATACAAGTGGCCGAGATTCCCGGCCAAAGCTCTCATGGCAGTTTTCCTGCTAAAAAAAACGGCCATGTGTAGGGGGGGAAAGCTGCCAAGCAGGTTCTCGGCTTTCCCAGCGGACTTATTACCGCCGGGAAAACCGATCGTGTGTACGGGGCATCAGTCCTAAATCATTACAATATGCATTGAGTCATTTTGTCTGGAAAAGTAAGAAAGCTAGATTGATTAAGTCAGTAAGGGGATTGGGATGTGTGAGAACATTACTGTGCAACTTTACTTGCTCAGCTTAAAGAATGGTTGCCCCCCTTCACTTCGCTGTGGGGTGAAAGTGAAAGGCTCCAAGTCCCCGAAAAATTATTTACATGATTACATAGTAGAGATAGGTGTAGTTCCATGAATCCCCAACTACCCAATTCAATTTATGCTTAGTTAAAGCTTCGCAGCAGTTTCAGCTAATGGCTCCACATGGAAAGGAATTGATCCCTCTTCCAATAACCATTTTAATATTTTAGCTTCTTATACCAGATATATCATTGCATGCTTGGTCAATGGGTGGAGTTCAATATGTAAAAGATCTCTATTTCTGAGACATTGTTAAATTGTTCCTAATGCTTCAAAATAAATTTTACTTACCACCTTCTGAATAATATAGATACTCTAAAAAATCACATTGTCTCTTTAGCAACCCTAAGTTTAGTGATAATCTCCACTGGCAGGTGTGGCAGCAGTATAATCCAAAAAGTTGCAAACTTATGCCACGTACACACAGTTGGACATTCCGACAACAAAACCGTGGATTTTTTTTCCGACGGAATGTTGGCTCAAAGTTGTGTTGCATACACACCGTCACACAAATTTTGTCGGAAACTCCGGACAAGGTTTGAGATTTGAGGATAAATCTACCTTTGTTAAATCCACCCTGTTTGAGAGGTGGAAAAGAGAGATGAATTCCAATTTCACAAAATCTCAATGGTTAGCTGCTTTTGCAGTACCCTAAAATGTAACTTCCTGTACTAACTTATGGGAACTCTTACAAAAAATTACCCTGTGGTACCTGACACCCTATCGCCCAGGGCTGTGGAGAAGAGGCCCTTGTCCTCATCAACATGGGGACAAGGTGCTTTGAAGGGAGCTCCAAAGCAACCCCTCATGTTGAAGGCATGTGGCCTGGTATGGTTCAGAAAGATGAGCGCTCGCTCATTCCCCTTTTTCCTGACCTGCGGACTGCTTAATCAGATAAGGGTCTGGCATGGATTTTGTGGGGGATCCCATGCCATTTTTAAAAATAAATGTTGGCATGGGAGTTCCCCTCACAATCCATACCAGAAGGGACAGCTGATGACTACCGCAGGCTTTCACTACTAAAATACCGCATGACTTCATAAAATAGCGCATGTGGTATTTTAAGAGTGTTTTTTAATGAATGACATTTTTTTTTTAAATGCTGTGCATTATTTTGCCGCATACTCGGATGCAGTAAGATACCGCTTTGTGAATGGAGCCCAATTTTTAAAAAATGGATGTAGGTTTTTGCAGTGATACCTTGATTCATTTGTCTTTATTTTATTATAGAAGAAGAAAACAAACTAAACCTACGGTTAGTAAATGAACAACAAGCAGAAAAGTATAGTCTATCTCGAGATGTAATTGCTACTTTTGATATCTTTGATGAAAGCACTGAGCTCAAAGAAAATGGACAAAAGCCTTGTATTAGACTTTTATGAGGCAAAGAAACACAAATTTCATATTTTTTGTAGCTGTTTTTTTCATCATTTCATCTAAAGCTCTTTTCTGCTCGGAAAATTCATATGTATCAATGAACTATCTTATATTATGACATAAAAGCATATGGTCTATGACAAGACAAACCTGTTTATAACACAGATTTCACATCTAGGGTAACTGCATTTTGCTATCTGAAAAATATTATATTCCATGCACCCATTCCCCTAGTTCACAAAGGCACTTAAGGCAAACAATAAAGGTTTTTATTTACTTATTTTTATGTTTACAAACATGTACAGTACATTGCTCTTTCAAATCATTAATTTCACTTTTTGTGTAAAATCTTTTTTTTTTTTTTAAACAAAAGCAGGGGATTGAGGATTGGATTCCGATCAGATGTGAGTTTTATACGGAATCAGCCTGTTCACTGGACTGCCTAAAAAACATCTGAAATTTTCCAGTTTGTCCATCTGAATTTCTAGCTACTGAAATGTAAAACAGCCAGGGTTCCCCACTGACATTTTTGATCAAATATTGTCATAACCATATTTTCTCATTGAGGTCACCCAGCATCCCCAGAGCTGTTGTTACATTTCCACAGTACTGGGGACCTATTATTTAGCAACAGATGTGGAGGGAAACATCATTGTGCAGTGGATCATTTTGGTAGCGGGGAAGCAACCTTGGGTAAGATGTAAGCACACTGTTTCCCTGGAAGCCCATTTTCTGAATCTGGGCAAACAACTGTCAGCACCGAGAAGAACCTCCACACTAAAAGAGAGCCGGGAACGTACCCAGCAGGTACAGAGGTGGGTGGACACAAAGAGGTGCAGGCACTAGAAAATAGTAGATGGGTGACAATCAAGGGTAGAGGGGGAAGTCCCAGGGAGGCTGATCCAGGGCTGGAGCATCCTAATAAGTATGCTCCATTGAGTGACATTGGTGAAACTCCTCCAGTGAGAATGGGGATTATCTGGTGATAGGGGAATCATTTCTTAGAAGGACCGAGGGGGCAATCTGTAACAAAGACCTGAAGCGCGCAAACTGTATGTTGTCTACCGGCGCTCAGGTTCAGCTCATCACGGATCTGGTGGCCAGATTACTGGGAGGGGCTGGGGAACACCCAGCTGTCATGGTGCACGTTGGCACCAATGACAAAGTTAGAGGCAGATGGAGTGTTCTGGACGGCTGGGTGGTTGCTGTGTTTGCGCACCCCCTCTGACGGCGGACGTCTCACTGACGCCTATGCGGCACCGCCGATACATGACGCTGGGGGCATAGCCTTCGGGACCTTATGGGCATATCTGTACATTCAGCACGGCTGGGACTCTGATTCATAACTTAACTATTGGATAGAGCGGTCACATCTCCAAGAACAAATTGACAACCACTGGATATTTTTCACTCCACTGAGGTACAACTTTTTAACTTTCTTGACACCTATTGGGTTTGTTACATTGTCCTTACACACATGTAATATGTATATCATTTCTATATTGCTCCGTAGTCTCCCTGCCCATACCAACTTTATAAACATGTTGGTTTGCATTCATGTATATACCATATTCCATATCTCAGATAGTCATTCATACCAACATACTTCAGTAGGCTTAATTTATTTATTTACATCTTTATATATAAATATAATTTTACCTATTAGAACCTTACACATTAAGCTCATTTTGAAATTATGATGCCTTCTGATATATGTGCATCCTTGCAGATATTTTCTAGACATGGTTTTAAGGGTCTAAATGGATACCGCCGTAAGAAATACCCCTATCCAGACTGTGCTGATCCTCCAGATGTTCCCCTGTTGTGGCTTTTGTTTGCTCCGCCTCCTCAGCTCCCAAGCTGGGTGCACTACACGGCCGTCATCTTGATATCCAGCGTTTGACGATTTATCTCAGCCTGTCAGTAAGTATGAAGTCTCTGCTTTAAGACCTCTCTTGCCAATCATTCCGCCTGCCCCTATTTATCAACAACATACATCTATTGATCTTATCACTTACATTGCAGAAACAACATTCATGCATCCGCCCCTGAAGAAGTGACCATGGTCTTGACAAACGCGTAGGGCTTTATTGATGCTTGTTTTATGCCGGTCCATGCTGGTTATTATTGATGTCTGCATTATGCTTACATACTTCCCTGTCTATGTATGTACATTTTATTTTCTTATTGTGTATGTGTACTGGCCCAGCAACTTTCACGTTTTATTGTTGCTCATTGATGTATAACATTTGTAATAAATCTTTATATATTTACTTTTATATGTGTTGTGTACATTGGCTATTATTCCGGGTAACTCACAATCATTGTTGTTGCCGCCCCGTTACATAACATTTTGAACCAAATAAATAGATTTTGTCTCATTGTTCGCTGTGAACATTGGCTAAACTTCTTTCTCCTCATCCAAAGTCCCAGGGCTACCTCTTTTGTTTTTTTGTGTACTACTAGGGATGGAGGTGTCAGAGGGGTCACACCAGACCATATTTTTTTATTTTCTGAATGTCTTGCAGGACAATTTTATGGGTCAGATGGTAGATGACCAACTAGAAATAAAGCGTTACTGGATCTGCTGATTACCAACAATACAGACCTGATCACAAATGTGGAAATGCAGGGCAATTTAGGCAACAGCGATCACAGGTCAATTGACTTCAGTATAAATCACACAAATAGGAAACATAAGGTTAAAGGGTCTTTAAAGGATTTTTTTTAGCTAAATAGCTTCCTTTACCTTACTGCAGTCCTGGTTTCATGTCCTCATTGTTCGTTTTTGCTCTGATGTTGCTGTAATCCTTCTCTGTTCTAAACACTTCCTGGTTGTCTGTTTCCTGACAAAAAAAGTCATGGGAGCTTTCTCTCTGCAGTCACTAATCAAGGAGGTGTGATTACTATGTGTCCCCATTGGGTAATAAATTTAAAAGAGCAAGCAAAAATCCTGGACAGGTTAACTCAAATGTAAAAATGCATATAAAAGCAAAGGAGAAGGCCTTCAAAAAATACAAGGTTGAGGGATCATCATTAGAATTCAGACTACCCCTCTCCCACATAAGAGCAAGAGTACAGTGCGACCGGTAGTAGAGGACAGACCTGTTCCTCTATGTCCATACATTCTGGGTGAACACTAGACAGACTAGGATTACTAGAATCCTTCGGCCATACAGAGACCTTTGAGTCCTGGAGCAACGCACCTTTGATGTTCTCAGAAATGTAAGAATGTGTCCAGCCCAATCAAGTGGCTTAAGATACACTGTATGAAATACTAATTTCAACATTTGGGAACTGTCTTGGCTCATGAGGCCCCGACCTGCCTTTGCGTACCACAAATGGACCGTCTCTCTCTCTTCTCTTTTTTGTTTGAATTATCATCCACTGGTTAGCCTAACATCAATAGTATGTAAGCTCTTGGAGGGGATGATAAGAGACTATATACAATATTTTAGTAATGAGAACAGTATCATTAGCAGTAATCAGCGTGGATTCATGAAGAATCGTTCTTGCCAACCAATCTATTAAGGCCTGTTGATGTGGTGTATCTGGATTTTGCAAAAGCATTTGACATAGTTCCCCATAAACATTTACTGTACAAAATAAGGTCCATTGGCATGGACCATAGGGTGAGTACATGGATTGAAAACTGGCTACAAGGGCGAGTTCAGAGGGTGGTGATAAATGGGGAGTACTCAGAATGGTCAGGGTGGGTAGTGGGGTCAAGCACCAGTGGCCTAGTACATCCTGGTCATAGACAAACCAGCACTGCAGTAACACTTGGTGATGTGGTGAGTCCCATAAGTGCAGTTCAAGTCTGTGCTGTGGTTAGCATAAGTAGTGCCCACCCGCCACCAAGTGTTCGAACACAGGCCCATAGAGCCCAAAGTGCCCTTCCCCTGCATATGCCAATCCTGAATGGGAGCCCACCACTTCTGCAGTTCCCGTACTTCCCCCAATTGCTGGCAAACCCAGAATTCAGGTGGAAACAGTTGATTTTACGTCACTTGATTTTTATTCATTGTTTTTCACGAAAGATCTCTATAGATCTATTGTGGATCAAAGAAATTTGTATGCTGGTCAATTCATCGCCGCTAATCCGCATTTGACCCTTGCCAGAGAATAGAAATATATTACAGTTTATGAATTTTAGACCTTTCTGGGCCTAGCCCTCCTCATGGGCATTACTAAAAAGAGTAAGTTGTGGCCATATTGGCCCACTGACCCAATTCACCAAATCCCCTGTGTTTTCTGTTTCCCTGGCCAGGACTTGCGGTTCATGCATTTTAATGACAATGAACTCTGTCCTCAGGGTGACCCTGGATATGATCTGCTCCACAAAATTGGCCCCTCGTAAACCACTTAAACCAACAATTTGCAGTCTTGCTAAATCCCAATCAAGATGTCTGTGTTGATGAGTCCCTGATTACATTTTCTGTCCGCCTGTCTTTTAAATAGTATCCCCCCCAGCAAGCGTGCAAGATATAGGGTCAAGTTGTATAAGCTCTGAGATAGGGCAACAGGCTATTCATATCGTTTTAGGGTTTACGATGGAAAATACAGCACTGTGGAGCCCCCCAACTGCACAGACTACACAGGGAGCGCTGGTAAGCTTGTTTAGGACTTGGTGTCACCCTTATTCGGAAAGGGGTACCACGTGTACATGGACAATTATTACACAAGCGTGACACTTTTTAGTCATCTTTTTGATTGTGGAATTGGTGCATGTGGCACCATACAATCTAATCGCCGGGGCTTCCTCCAACCTCTTGCAGATTCCCGACTTAGACGAGGGGAGGCAGCCTACTTGAGATGTAATAATTTGCTTGCAGTGAAGTGCAATGTTTTAATTTTGTCCTCTCTTCATGCAGATACAGCAGTCGAAATTCCAACGCTGACTGGTGTTGATGTGAAGCCCCTCTGTGTCCATGAGTACACCCCTTAACATGGGAGGAGTAACATTTAATGACCAGATGATGGTGCCATATTTAATTGCCTGAAGGACCAGACGCTGGTATAAAAATGTGTCAGTATATTTACTTCGATTGGCTCTGCTGAAAGCTTATATGCTATACAAAGCGTCAAGATGAACTGGATCCTTCCTTAACCACTTAAGACCCGGACCAAAATGCAGGTAAAGGACCAGGCCCCTTTTTGCGATTCGGAACAGCGTCGCTTTAACTGACAATTGCGCGGTCGTGCGACGTGGCTCCCAAACAAAATTGGCATACTTTTTTCCCCACAAATAGAGCTTTCTTATGGTGGTATTTGATCACCTATGCGGTTTTTATTTTTTGCGCTATAAATAAAAATAGAACGACAATTTTGAAAAAAATTCAATTATTTTAACTTTTTGCTACAATAAATATCCACCAAAAATATATAAAAAAAGTTTTTTTCCTCAGTTTAAGCTGATACGTTTTCTTCTACCTATTTTTGGTAAAAAAATTGCAATAAGCGTTCATCGATTGGTTTGCGCAAAATTTATAGCGTTTACAAAAGAGGGGATAGTTTTATTGCATTTTTATTAATTCGATTTTTTAACTACTAATGGCGGCGATCAGCGTTTTTTTTTCGTGACTGCGACATTATGGCGGACACGTCTGAGGCCTAGTACACACGAGAGGATTTATCCGCGGATACGGTCCAACGGACCGTTTCCGCTGATAAATCCTCTCGAGGATTTCCGCGGATTTGGATCCGATGGAGTGTACTCACCATAGGATCGAAATCCGCGGCGAAATCCCATCGCGATGACGTGTCGGGCCGTCGCGATGATGACGCGGCGACGTGCGCGATGCTGTCATATAAGGAATTCCACGCATGCGTTGAATCATTACGACGCATGCGGGGGATCCATTCGGACGGATTGATCCGGTGAGTCTGTACAGACCAGCGGATCAATCCGTTGGGATGGATTCAAGCGGATAGATTTTAAAACATGTCTTCAAATTTGTATCCGCTTGAAATCCATCCCAGGGGATAAAAATCCACGGAAACAGATCCGCTGGATTGTACACACCAGGGGATCTATCCGCTGGAGCTGGTCCGTGGATCAATTCCAGCGGATGGATCCTCTCGTGTGTACGGGGCCTGACTGTTATAAAGTAATCTTACTTTGTCTTATTGTTAACCATTATTTTCTTTGCAGGTACTCCATTCTGCTGCAGCACTGATTTATTTATCTTGACAGCAACAACATTTTCTCTCACTATAGGTAAAGCCGTGACTCCAGCGCTGTAGGAGATGATTTCACCACCACAGTTAAAACAAATGAGCATAAATTCCGAAGCATGGAGGCATTCATGTAAAAGCAATTCTAGTGGCTAATTAGCTGAAACACTGATTTTACAAGCAGTGGGAGGGAACATCCCCCCTGCCGTCTTCCATGGTTTTCTAGGGCTCTCCTGTCCAACCGGGGGAACTCCGAGAATGCACATTGTGGTTCCACCAGCTGGCCCCAGAATAGCTCCAATCATCTATATGGCCTAAGAAATCGTATCCTACAAGCATTTCATGACTTTGGTTTAGCCAGATATAAACAGTGCCATTGGAAAATTGGGAAAGCATCTTATCACACTGATCTTGGTGTGGTCAGATGCTTTGAGGGCAGAGGAGAGATCTATAGGTGGATTCAGAGAGAGTTAGGCCGGCGTATCAGTAGATACGCCGACCTAATTTGGAATCTGCACCGTCCTAAGTTTAAGTGTATTCTCAAACTGAGATACACTTAAACCTAGCTAAGATACGACAGCCTGCGCTGTCGTATCTTAGGGTGCAATATTTAGGCTGGCCGCTAGGTGGCGCTTCCATTGAGTTTAGCGTAGAATATGTAAATGACTAGATACGCCGATTCACGAACGTATGTGCGCTCGTCGCAGTAAAGATACGCCGTTTCCGTAAGAGATATGCCGCGTAAAGATAAACATGCCCCCTAGGTGGCGTAGTCAATGTTAAGTATGGCCGTCGTTCCCGCGTCGAAATTTGAAAATTTTACACCGTTTCCGTAAGTCGTCCGTGAATAGGGCTGGACGTAATTTACGTCTACGTCAAAACCAATACGTCCTTGCAGCGTACTTTGGAGCAATGCACACTGGTATATGTACACGGACGGCGCATGCGCCATTCGTAAAAAACGTCAATCACGTCGGGTCACAGCTAATATACATAAAACACGCCCCCACATCCTCATTTGAATTAGGCGCCCTTATTCATGCTACGCCGCCGTAACTTAGGAGGCAAGTACTTTGTGAATACAGTACCTGCCTCCCTGAATTACGGCGGCGTAGTGTAAATACGATACACTACGCCACCGCAAAGATGCGCGCCCCTACCTAAATCCAGCTACTAGAGTCTAATATTGCTACTAGAATACTACCTATTGCTATCATGGGAGATATTTACATTCCCTGTGATAACAATAAAAATGATTTACAAAAAAAAATGAAAGACTGTATACAAATTTAATAAAAAAGCAAAATAAATAATACAAAAATAAAATAAAAATAAAGTACCCCTGTCCCCCTGCACTCGCTCTCGTGTCATATGTAAACAGCAATTGCACCATGCATGTGAGGTATCACTGCAAACATCAGATCATGGACAATAATTCTAACAGTAGACCTTCTCTGTAAATCAAAAGAGTTAACCTGTGAAGAGTTTTAAAGGCTTTTAAAATGTATGTAATTTGTTGCCGCTGCATGGTTGTGCCCAATTTTAAAGCATGTCACGCTGTCGTATGTATTTGGCATAGGATCATCTTTTATGTTTTACCAAACATTTGGGCAATATAGTGTGTTTTAGTGCAATCAAATTAAAACAATTTTTTTTTTCTCGCTGCGTAAATACTGTGTAAAAATAAATAGCACCCACCATTTTATTTTGTAGGGTCTTTGCTTATCTGTAGGGCCCTGATTATGAGTGTACATGTCCCTTTCAGAGAAGCCGGATATCGGCTCTCTTCTCAGATCCTCTGATTCAGATAACTGACACATGTTTACCTCCGTGATCAGCTGTGATTGGACACACAGGACATCACAGGACGTTATATGACGGCATCCCAAAACTAGCCGATCACGCTGTAGCCATTATTTGGCTGTAGTGCGGCCAGCAAGTGGTTATGTTTAACTTTGTTGAAAGGGGTATTAGGAGATACTAATGTATCTTTATAGTTCTTCCCTTGAAGAGGTAGGTCCCGTGAGGAGGTAGATATCCGGAGACCTCCTTATTTTAAAGGGGCTTCCAGATTCCACTATAAGTCCCCTAACAAACTCCTTTTTTGGGAATGTGGGGAAGAGGCTTCTGTCCCTTAAAGGGGTTGCAAACCCTATTTTTTTTAAATAACAAACTTGTCATGCTTACCTCCACTGTGCAGTTCATTTTGCACAGAGTGGCCCTGATCCTCGACTTCTGGGGTCCCCTGGTGGCGCTGGTAGCTCCTCCCTGCATCGAGTGTCCACGTTGGAGAAGGCTCTCCTTAGGTGGACATCCATGTGGACGTGCTCCCAAGTCCTGCATCTGTGTACATTCACACAGAATGCAGGACTTGGCCCCCGGCGCCCACATCATTGGATTTGATTGACAGCAGCAGAAGCCAATGGCTGTGCTGCTATCAATCTATCCAATCAAGAGTCGATTGGGGGCTAGGGGGTGGTCACTGTCAGATGAGGGTTTACAACCCCTTTAACATTGGGTTAAGATTGGATGATATTTTCAGAACAGACACCCCTTTATCAGAACATTTACTACTGTGAGAATGAGATCACTGTTACTATACTACGGTAGGAGAAATGAGGATAATCTTTGTAGGTACCCCTTTAAAGCTTTTATAGCGAAAGAGATAACATTAATAGGTTGAATTTATAATTAAAAATGATGACACAAGTCAACTAAAAGAGCCAGATTAGTATGGACAATTTGTAGTTGAAAAATAACCTAATAAGTAAAATTATAATTTAAAGCTGGTAATATGTTTACCCTAATGAATTTAAAACACCAAGCACAACCAAGGTGCATTTTATTTAAGTTCCTGTCTTCTAATTTCAGATTTGTTTTAACTCAGAGGAAGAAGTGAGTTAGAAAAAAAAAAAAAAAAAGTTTGAATTCTTTCTGAGCTCAAACCTGCTGATAAGATGCTATTTTGTATTGATTTTTCCTGAAGCCAGTAATCTTGAAAGCTTGTAACAGAGGATGAGGTAAATATCATTTTATTTGCTCAAATAGGTTTAGATTAGATTGAGATGAAAAACCAGGGACATACCAAATTAGGACTGAAAGCAACAATTACAGATTATTGTTTCCAGTGGTAACTGGAATGACTTATACTGCTGATAATACAGTTTGATTTTAGGGAAAGTATACTGTTTGTATTCACATTTTAAATGTCACTTAATTTATGTGATGAAAACTCTAATAAATTAGCATTTCAATCATCACCTGTGCTATCCAACTGGTAACTTTAACCATTTGACCTCCGGAAGATTTACCAGGCCAGGCCATTTTTTGCGATACAGCACTGCCTTACCTTAACTGAACAATTGTGCAGTCCGGCAGCGCTGTTCCCAGATAAAATGTATGTAATTGTTTTCCTCACAAATAGTTTTCTTTTGGTGGTATTTGTTTGCCTCTCCATTTATTATTTTTTGTGTTCTAAACAAAAAAAGACTGAAAATGTTTATTTATTTTTTATTTTTTTACTTTCTGCAATAAAACATATACAACACAAACTATGAGATATATACTGCAAGTGTTATTACAATTTTTTTATACTAGCACTGGCGGCGATCAGCGACTTATAGTGGGATTTCGATATTGCGGCATACATTCTGACACTAACAGACAGCTCTGAGACTTTGTGGAAACCAGTGATACTAATACAGTGATGAGTGCTAAAAAATAACCCCTTCACTGCCAGTGTCATTTTTACAGTAAACAGTGCATTGTTATAGCACTGTTCGCTGTATAAATGACAATGGTCTCAAAATAGTGTCAAAAGTGTCCGATGTGTCCGCCATAATGTCGCAGTCACGATAAAAATCGCTGATGGCCACCATTACTAGTAAAAAAGAAATATTAATAAAAATGCAATAAAACTATCACCTATTCGGTAGACGCTTTAACTTTTGTGCAAACCAATCAATAAATGCTTATTGCAATTTTTTTACCGAAAATATGTAGAAGAATATGTATCGGCCTAAACTGAGGAAAAAAAATAAAATTTTTATATATTTTTGGGGGATATTTATTATAGCAAAAAGTAAAAAATATTGCATTTTTTTCAAAATTGTCGCTCTATTTTTGTTTATAGCGCAAAAACTAAAAACCGCAAAGGTGATCAAATACCACCAAAAGAAAGCTATATTTGTGGGAAAAAAAGGATGCCAATTTTGTTTGGGAGCCACGTCGTATGACTGCGCAATTGTCAGTTAAAGCGACGCAGTGCCAAATCAAAAAAAGTGGCCTGGTCTTTAAGCTGCATAATGGTCCGGGCTTAAGTGGTTACATTTTCATGAAGGTGATGTAGGAGGAAGATTCAAGATGTGGGTAATTTTTCTTTCTACTAACAAAATAAACTCTCTTAAACATGTGTTTGTCAGTGTCAATAAAGAGACAGGTGGGGAAGATACTTTTTGGTATATATATGCATGCCTAAGTGGTTAAAGTGATTGTTAAGCCACTATACTACAAACACCCCATCCCCTCTGTTAGATAACATTATCTGTCCTAGTGTCTGTGCTGAAATCAAACAAAAAAGCAGATTATACCTCATATAAAAGTAACTCCCGGTGCTCACGTGACTCCTCGGCTCTCTCCTCTGCCCATGCTGACAGCTATAGTGGACAGGGCTGAGCACTGCCGCTGACGTCAGCCATGGGTGAGGGGAGGAGAGAGATCCAAGGAGTCACGTGAGTTCTGGGAGACACTCTGATATAAGGTATAATCTGCATTTTTTTTGCAGCACAGACACTAGGATAAATAATGTTAGCTAACAGAGAGGATGGGATGTTTGTTGTACAGTTATGATAGCAGCAGGAAGGGAAGGGGTGGGGGAGCATAGTGGCACAGACTAGCTTACAGGAAAAGAGGGGGAGAGGAGAACAGAGGTGGGCTGCAGATAGCTGCAGATGATTGAGGCACGTAAACTGACCATGGTGTCAGGGCTCAGCAGCCATGATAAACCATGATCAGTTCACAGGTGGGAGGGTTTAGCCAGGCAGGATCAGACAGGTTTTTAGGTGATAGAAGGGGCCAAATGACACAGCACAAGCACTGCGATGTTATGCATGCTTTAACCTCCCTGGCGGTATGATTCTGTCTGGAATTACATACCAAAAGCGGTACAATTATTTGCAAGGAAATTTGGCATTTTATACTGTAGGCCTGTAATTCTTAGGAATAACTCACTTAAATCTGACCAAACAAGAATCTAAAAGGCATCCCGGGTATGACATTTTTTTAAAAACAAAATGATACATTATAATATAATAAATAATTATAAATAATTATAACAAATAATAATATAATTCTAATAAAAATTATTCAATAATGTAATCAACTCAAAATCACTGAAATTTTCTCAGTTGCAGAATTGTCGCTGTCATTATTTTTTTTTTTTTATGACGAATTTCCCCACAAATCGATATCGCACAATTCTGCAAGTGATTATAATTTATTATCGCTGTTTTTTAGCTGATCTAAAACCATTTTTGACATAAAGGGACACTTTTGGTTGCTATGGACAATCTACAGTTTGCAGGCAGAAAAAAAGGTTTTTATTATATAAAAGAACATGCAGGGCACTGGGCAGACCACTAGGGACAAGGGGTGTGTCTTTTTTTTACATACAGTACTGAAATCTATAAGATTACAGTATACTGTATGTAATGTGTTTGTTTACCTTTTTGAATTTGGCGCCGATCTCCGCTCCCGTGCGTCGTAACATCGCAGGGAACGGAGATCGGCGGCACAGGAGGACGCTGTGTGAATCGAGCGAGGTCCCGCTCGCTCACACAGCGCGGTGACATTGCTGGATCCAGGACAAGGTAAGCCAGCGCACGCTGCAGGCTCTGCATAGCTTACCCCGAGCGTGACTCGGGGATACCGATCGCAGCAGAAAAAATCCAACCCGAGTCACGCTCGGGGTTACCGCCAGGAGGGTTAAGGAAGCAGGATCATTTTTTTTTGGGGGGGGGGGTTACAAACGCTTTAAGGTAAAAACACCACACTACCTGTCTCAACCCTCATCCCCAAAAACGTACCTGCCTCCTCTCATGATCCAGAGCTATCACCAACTGCAGCAGGGCTGCTCTCTCTTACTGGCCTCAAAGAAGATTCTGATTGCTTTCTGATGCTGTCAGTCAGTCAACTCCTCTGACAAGCGAGAGGGGGTGAGGCTGGAGCCATGTGTGTCTATGGATATACACAGCCTGATTGAGAGCAAGCCCACATGGGTGCCCTCTTAGCCCATGGCTTACTGACTTGCCACCCGTAGGAAAAGAGGAGTGAACAGCACCAACAGGGGACACCAGAAGAGGTGGTAATGGACCACTCTGCGAATTAATATTACAAAATGCAGGTAAGTATATCATATTTTTTTATTTTGATAAAAATATTTGCCTTTAATATTAATATTTGACTTTAACCTCAATAGAAATAGACAACATGTATAAGGAAGAGACATTTAGTGTGAAATGTATTAATGTTTTATTTTGTTTAGATATGCATACTTAATATTTTAAATCAATACTGTTGGCACTACTGATTGGAAATGTTATGAAAAAAAAAAACATAAAAAAATAAATGTACAGCCAATTGAATGTAAATAAAGCAATTAAACATTTTCTGTGTTGATTTGTTAATTTTACAACATATTAAAACTTAACAGTAATCATTGACTTCAGTCAAGGTCTAAATTCAGCCAGTCTAAGGTCCGGTCATGTACAGTAATATAACAAAATAAAACTGGGAAAAGCCTAGGGACCTGTGGAAGAATAGTCACAATAAAGGTTTGAATGTAAAAAAAAACTAAAACAGGGGCTTATCTGCAGGCTGCCTCATATCTTTGTCTTCTTCATGCTTCAAACATTTCAGATGCTCTTCCATCTTTAGATCAGCAACTTTGAATTGTTCTAGCTGTCATTCTGCAGTGACTTGCACAGCTAGATGTCATGCAATGATTGTTTGCACCTTTTTTCCCTCACATTAAATGGCAATCACCCAGCTCTTTTGATTTGTTTCTTTTATTTAGTCCTGAAGTTTTTACACTAGAATCTCATTAAGGATGAACTAGTGTAGTCCTGTCAAAAAACTAATGGGAAAAAAAGTTTAAAAGTGAAATGTTTCACCTGCACTGTCACTAAATGGCAGAGTGGAATTTATCAAAATTTGCCAGTGTTTCATAACATCTGTTTAGGTTCTTTTTTCAGACTGATTTTATACATGTCAAGTATATATACACTTCAAGTTCTGAAAAAGAAGACTGAGAACATGAATTATAAATCAGCCAGCCAAACTTTAGACAAAAGTATTTATGTACATATCTATACATGCCATCACAAATTGCAATGATCCTTACACAGTAAAATTTACTTATTCTGTTGTTTTTTAACTTTGTAGTCTTGAAGGGTTTTTACTTGATTTCTAGACAACATCATGGCTCCCGATTTAGTCTGAGCAGTCTGCATTCTTTAATCCTATTGGATCTATGCATTTCTTTTTAAATCTTGTATGGTGGTTCAGATTTTGCACAATGTTCTGGTTTCTGATTCTACCTCGTTTTTGCTTTTGTTCCACTCGCTAGTAATATAGTTCAGTGACTGAATCCTACTTCTATGCTAGCCCGACAGTGATTTACAGCTGTAGGTAAGCATAGGGGCAAATACAGAGAAATAAATAACCAACGCATTATTCTTACCTACCTCCTTTATACCCAGATAATATGTTTTACAAGGTGGGAAAAAATCTTCATTATGCAGATGTTGTGTTGTTGATTTCCTAATCTCTCCCTTTATTCTGGATATTGGTAGGCCTCAGATACTTGAACTCTTCACCAGCTCCAGGATTTTTGTTCAATGTTTTCTTGAAAATCTTTATTTGCAATAAAAATAAAATATATAAGTAAAAATATATATATATATTGAGATTAGCTTTTACACATGAATCAAGTTGTTTATATGTCTTTGGGTTAAGTGTCCCCCACACCACTTATCTAAATATATATAGTTTGTATGTATTGCATGGTATGTACAAAATACCCATGTTATTAGTGATGTCATTATGTTGTATATACATTTATGCTTTTTATTTTTAGTATCCAGTTCCTTCTGTTTTTATCCTGAAGAAGAGGATGACCACAAAACATGTCGAGTCAGACGGCCTACACATTTATATCTTCTCTGGAGTAGCTTCCCAGGTAGAAGTGACCTCAATGCTGGGGGTGTAGTAACCATCAATAGGGACAAATCTGTACTTTGTATGTCTATATGGCTTTTTTACTGTGTTGTTGATTATATGTATATAAATAAAATGTGTTGCTTTTAAAAAAACGTTGTGATGTCCTATGACGGTACAGATAAAATCCTGTTGCCCCACCTCTTCCATTGCTTCCTTTCTCGATACTTAGGATGTGGGTACCTGTATTTTAGAATAACATTTATTTCTGGGTAGTCACTTTAATATATAGTTTATTTATCAGTTGATGTACATGGGCCAGAATACTGTGGGTTCTGGTTCACCAAAGAGCCCCAGAACTGATAGGAACAGAAAATATTAATTTTGCTGCGCATATTGGATCAAAATTAAACAGATGCGCTATCCCTTATAAAATGCATTATCATATCACAACTTAAAATGTGTAAAACTTTAAAGATGCTTCTATACATAAATACATTCATACATATAAATACAATAATTATGAAATGTATAAATACAAAAACATGTGAGCGGACCACATATCCACCTTTTTATTCTACTTCAAAACGCCCCCACCAATATGAGACGATCAGTGCAATTAATAATTAAAAAGTTCAGTTTGGATCCCCCACTGTCTGTTTCTAGCTACTTTAGTGCACGTCCACCAATTCAGTGAGCACACGGATTGCTTAACAAAGGTTGCGACCACACCTTATAGGCCCATACATGTCCAATGTTAATCCTCTGGCAACACCACACCACTCAGCTGGAGTTTACAATACTCAAAGATTAGAAAAATGGAAAAAGATAAACTACCTGGGAGTGAATTCTGGAAGTCCTTGCCACATCCCAGAATACAGAAATTTTGGAAGGCATGCCTATAACACAGAATCCCAAAAATCTGCATTTTAGGTATAAACACATGCATATGAGTTTGTAAATGCGTAAATTAAGTCTAAACAAAGGGGGGGGGATAAATTATGCAAGTATTTTACCAAGTGAAGGCTTATGCTGCGTACACACGCATTAAGCTACAGCAAAAGGTGGACCTTTTGCCTATACAAGCAAACACTATACCAATAAAATAAAAGGAAACCTCTGCCTGGAGTTTGCATGTTCTCCCTGTGCCTGCGTGGGTTTCCTCCGGGTACTCCGGTTTCCTCCCACACTCCAAAGACATGCTGGTAGGTAAATTGGATCTTGCCCAAATTGGCCCAGTATATATATGTATATCTGTGTGTATGACTGTGTGTCCCAAGCGTGTCACGATCCTACGGGGTAAAATGACCACACCAGCCAAGCAGACACTGGCTGGAAAAAGCGCCCAGAGGCGATTCAATTCGCATGAGTAGCGCTATACAAGTCATTCATTCATTCAATGTCAGATTTTTTTTCAAGTGAACCTTGACCTATGCTCCAATTCAAAAACTAGTGTTGGTGCGAGTCAGGTTTGTAATGGACTATTTCCTTCTTTGCAATGTTTTACTATGGGGTAGTTTATTATCCCTAACCGCTCTGATCAATATTGTTTTGCACTAGCAGGTCTGGGCTATACATTTTCAATTTTTTTTTTTATCTTTTTTTTAAAGTGTACTCGAGAGAGGAGCCGGACTGCAGGAGTTGGGAGTAGGCAGGCAATCTGCCACCTTTCTCCATGCCCCGGGTGGCAATGGCGGGTGTATGAGGGGGTCCTCCCACATAGCCCACCCTACCTGCTCCGCTTTGAAGCCCAGTGGGGCAGAGGGACTCCCTATAAGGGAGTTAACCCAATTTCGTGTGTGTGTGTGTGTGTAAGTGTGGTGGTTTTTGTGGGAGGGGGGTGGGCGTACTAAGCTCAGGCTTACCTCACATAACACACCCACTGGGAGCCGGGCTGAGACCACCAAACTCAATTTGCATGTAGCCGAGACCGGGATCTGAACCCCTGGCTGCAGAGGTGAATGGCTTGTCAGCACAGTGCCAATCGCGTTGAGCCACCGCAGCTCGTTACATTTTCAATTTGTGATAGTTTGTTTGCCTCGTTTATTAATCACACATATTTAAAGTGGAACTCCAGCTACTTTTAACCTCTTGGCACAGACGGCATGCAAATATGCGGCCTCTCAACGGGTGGGGCCTTGTCGTAGCGCGGCCGCATATTCGTGTATCATATAAAGTGATGTTATTTGAGTGACACTTAGTCTGGGAGTAATGGGAGCCCAGGCTGTTTGATGATGCAGCATGGGCTCACAGGAGAAATGGGATTCTAAGAAATGGGCAGAATGGCAATGACTGTCACTTGAAGAGGATTGGCAGTATTGGCCAGAGAATGAAGCTGGGAACTATGCTGAAGCTTGGAGCTTGGATTTGTTTTTTAAACAGGACGGTGGGAGGGGGGATTCAAGAAATTAAAATAAATAAATAAAATTAGTTCTGCTTAAAAGAGTCACTGTCCCCTTAACAAACATTTCTGCTTAAAATGCATTTATACTATTTACTTTTACAAGCTTCCTTCCATGATCTTTGCTGCGGAGCTGGAGCTACTGCTAAGAATCTTTAATGTATTACACCACTGGATGTTCTCGATGTCCGTTTCTTCATTTTGTGTGATGTGCACCCTCCTTCCCCACCATCACTATTGTATCCCTGTAGGTATAAAGCACATTTTTCAATACTATCAATTATTTCACTTTGTTCATCAATACATTTTTTTCTATTAGAATTGGATAATTACTGCATTTAATTTAAGTATTTAAGTAAATATATATAAATATATGGGTTCGTTTTGCACTTCACAAGTATTTGAAATGAGAAAAAAAATGAAAACATTGGTTGCTTAGCTCATTTTCAAAAGTATTCATTTTATAAAAATCTATGTAATTTAATACATTAATGTAAGATATTATGGCTCTTACAGAGATAATCTTCACTATTGAAATATATCAAAGGTGTTTTTAAAGGTTAGAAATGTTTGCCATAGTTATTGTTTTGTTCTAACTAGATTTCTTCATTTATTTTTGAAATGTCACAGGCCTACTTAAGTGATGTTTATAGAGTGTGAATTAAACGGAAATATCATAAAAAACCCAAATAGATAGGGAGCACTTGGTTCAATTTGATTGCCCTTTCACCATGAGCTGATCAAATCATACATTATATAGTTCATTTTATATTCAAAGTGACTATGCCAGTGTTTAGTTAAACACATTTGTTAAATTTGTCCAATGTATTAATGTGTACAACCTACTAAATGCCAAACATGCAGATTAGAAAAAAAAAGGTCAGATAAAGACATGTTGCCGGGTTTACCACATGTATGGTAGCATGTGTTAGTGAGTTAGCATACATTGGAGTAAGGCAACCCATTATTTTGAATGGGCTGCCAATGCACCACAATGGACAGTGTTAAAGCACCATCCAAGAACATACACATGGCTCAGATTGCATTGTTGTGCACTGCCAAAGTGTGTAGGGATGGCATTGAAAACAAATAGTACTGCAATGCATTACAGTCAGTTGTTTATGTTATCTAGTGTAGACAAAAGGCACTTTAGTAAACAATTATAGTGGCCACAGTGGCTAGGAAACATCTACATCTTCATCCGCATGGAGAGGGGAAATGCTGAACCCCTTGTCTCATCACTCTTCCTAGCATCCCACTGTTCCAATGCTGCTTCATCTTGACAGGCCTGCTATTACCATGGAAGCCTGCCTAGAGGAGCAGCTGGCAACTTAATTTCTGTGTCACTTCTGCAGTCATTGTCTGGCCACTGAAGCCTTTTTCACAGTCCCTCTCACAACCTCCCTCAATCTCTGCCCTAAATGGCAGCTATGCTTGAATTGCGGGCTATGTAAAGCCAGCAAAACTTGGTCAAATGTTGAATGACCCTAAACTTGAAGCCACATCCCAATGAAGTCTATAGCATGTTGCTGAATTTTGACTTTTTAAGGGCTAATAGTAAAATTACTGTACTGTAAAAAAAAAAAAAGTAGAGTAGCTGGGCAGAGTCATGAGAGATGTACCAATACAATACATAATAGAAAAAAAACGTATTTATGAAAAAAAGCGAATTAATCTATAGTATTGAAAAAATATTGGGTCTTTTCACACAGCATCAAGGATAAAAAAAACACAAATACTTTAAACAACCTGCTTGGGGATGATGATGATGATGATGATGCAAGATATTTCAAAACGCGTCGGGACTCTACTGCTGCCATGCACATATTGATGTCCTTTTTTACTCATCTAACTGTAAGTGTTTTTAACCGTCATTAAACCTTCCATGTTTTTACGGAATCACACTATGTGCCTTTCATTTCCTCTATGCACTCTGGGTATGGTTTGACCTTCTGCGAGTCATCTCCAAGTTGTTGATACCTCCCCCCGCCCTGGTTCAAGTGATATCATCAGTGTATCCAGCCGATTGCATACTTAGTTCCTGCTGATGTGTCCTCCATCTACTTACATTCAGCCTTATTGATCCTTTGAGCGTACGCTCACTTGGGTTCAATATATCCAGTAAGCCTCCCCTCTTGGTGGTGGGTGTTGTTTTCACACGTTAAGTTTACCGTCAATCACCGTGGGTTCGGAATAATTTTCTGCACATGGTCCATTCATCTATCAAGTTGATGCACATGGACTTATATTTGATTACACTGTCATTTAGTGTTGAGATAGATTTTCAGTGTCTTTTTCATTTTTTCAAAATTGTATTTTATTTTAGCGCTACAATTTTTTGTATAACCTGCTTGGGGATGCCTTAAAGGTGTATGTGACATTAAAAAACAGCACAATTTTCATGGACAGTCTCTGCAATCACGTACACTCTGGCTGCACATATTTCCCTTTGGAATTGATTTGTTTTCTTTTACAATTAGCTTGGCTTAGATACAGCAGCAACATTCCAATATAGTAGAAAAATAATCAGCGCCAAACAACAAAATTTAAATAAAGAGAAAATCTTAAAATAAAAGCTGCTCCTCAAAAAACAATCTAAATTGTGATAAATGAAAAAACGTGTGGAGGGCGCTAAACCCACTCAGTGCTACTGAATAGTGAACCAAAATAATAAATGAGAAATAGATTAAATTAAACTATCTCTAATACATATATGAAAAATACTAAATTCCAAAAGTGTCTCTGTGTCCAAAGGAATCTGTAAAAAAAGTCCCAATAAGTGTTCAATCAATGCATCACATGTGAACGAAGAGAAAACAAATCTTCTTTCTTGAATATTCTTTATGTGCAAAAAAGGAAAGCCGTCACCAACAAATCCAATCTTCTTAATCACCCTCTAATTGGTGTTAAAGCAAACAAATGTGCTTACCAGAATAAGTGGACTATTATAATTAAACAATAGTCAGCTAGACATATGCAGGATTGTGCCTGCATGCACATCGGACAGGAAATCAATAGTGAGCCTCAATGCCAGGGATTCCAGATGGGATATATAATGAAACAAAAAGGCAATGGAGATGCCAATAGTGTGATACCACTTTAAAATTTATTGTATATAAAAACAGAAAAACCAAAAAACAAATGGCCCAGATGGCCTCTTACTTCTAAAAGTGCCTACCCGGCACTGGGGCTGCATGCGTGTCACCGCTACCTTGCGGTGCGGTAATGGACAGGGTCGTCTAATCCGGTGCTGTCTCCGCAGCACGGCTCGGCGTCAGAGCTGGCAGCTCGTATGGGCAGGGAGGCACGTCTCGTGATCGGGTCCGCCTCCGACGTACGTTTCGTCAGGTATAACGTCTTCAGGGGGGCGTGCCCGATCACTGATGCATGATGGTATATGTAGTCTCATGGAGGCTACTGATTGGTCCAAATTTAAGACGGTGAAATGAAAGCAGCCGCGGTGCCGTTTAAGCCATATGACAAGGCATAACAGTCAAATTGTTTGATAAATCATGGAATAATAACTATACAGCAGCGGATGCTTCAGTATTTGCTAGATAGACTCAAAAAAACCAAAGACAAAAAAGAGTCACAAAAGAAATCTAGCAAGTACCAGAAAGCCGGGGGATGTTAAAAAATATACTACACTCGCATCCCTCCGGATGTGCACACTGAATCTCCATCGTGAAAGCAATATATAATAAAGGACCATCTCGCAGGCCAAACTAATACATAAAGATGACTAGAAAATAAAAATAAAAGTAAAAAAGTAAAAAAAGTTGTAGGCATTAGATGAAAGGTCCACAACATTAGTAACATAAATTTGGGTAAATGAATAACTTTGCATCCCTCCGGTCGTGCAAATCACCCATTTAACCCCAGTACAAAAATACTAAGAAAATTAGTACACATATGCACATCTAAATTTCTGAAAAAAGGGGGATTCTTAGTTTGTGTATATAGATGAGAATAGACAATATGAAGAAATAATATGTAAAAAAATATATATATACAAATGGAGAGGGGATGGTACAGAAAATCTCTACCCCACAACCAATAAAAATAAATAAATTGATAAAGGCTATATGGAATGTATTATTAATTGGATGGACTCTGTGTCTCAGAGCCCAGACCAATTCAGACAATGGATTAAATTTCATAGATTACTGTCAGACCATGATTAGCAATAGAAAAAAGATATTAAATTAAAAAATTAATAAATTAATACCGAACCAACCCAATCCCTAGGTTGATCAATGTCCTAGTCATTAGCTAGAAAACAATTTAGGTCTAGCTCGATATTAAGACCAGTAGGCTGCATGGTACGAAGCCTATGCACCCACTTCATTTCATTCTGTGAGACACTCCTGGTCATATGTGTACCCCTCCAGTGCTTACTGATTTTATCTATGCCATAAAAGGTACATAGGCTTGGGTCACTGTTATGGTATTTGGTGAAATGTCTAGAAACACTATGATTGGGGAATTCTTTTGCAATGTTAGTTAGATGTTCATTTATTCGTATTTTGAGTTGTCGGGTGGTCCTGCCAACGTACTGAAGGGAGCACGGGCACTCCAGTACATAGGTCACATGATCAGACCCGCAGGTGATCAGGGGTTTGATGGTGAAACCCTCACCTGTCACATTAGATTTGAAATGTGTAATCTTCTTCTTGTCTCCAGATTTACGTGTGGTTCTACATGCTTTGCATCGAGTGCAATGGTGGAAACCAGATCCATCTAGAAAGGTGACAAGTTTCTTAGGTGGATCGGGTACGTTAGGGGCTATTTTATTACGTAATCCTGGGGCTTTCCTATAGATGAATTTGGGTACACCAGAGATGGATGATTTCAGGTCTTTGTCCTTCATTAGAATCGGCCAATGACGTTTAAAAATGGCCTCGACTTGCCGATATTGCCGGTGGAAGCCGGATATAAATGCGGCTTCGCTTTTAAACTCTTTTTTTGGTTTAGAGGTTAACAAGGTTTTCCTGTCTAATACAGAAACTTGGTTAAGCACTTGTTGCAAAGTCTCAGCCGCATAACCCTTCTCTAGGAATCTGTTGGTAAGATGCTTAGCTTGTTCACAAAAGTCTACATCTGTGTCACGAGACGTGCCTCCCTGCCCATACGAGCTGCCAGCTGGGACGCCGAGCCCGGCTTTCTGGTACTTGCTAGATTTCTTTTGTGACTCTTTTTTGTCTTTGGTTTTTTTGAGTCTATCTAGCAAATACTGAAGCATCCGCTGCTGTATAGTTATTATTCCATGATTTATCAAACAATTTGACTGTTATGCCTTGTCATATGGCTTAAACGGCACCGCGGCTGCTTTCATTTCACCGTCTTAAATTTGGACCAATCAGTAGCCTCCATGAGACTACATATACCATCATGCATCAGTGATCGGGCACGCCCCCCTGAAGACGTTATACCTGACGAAACGTACGTCGGAGGCGGACCCGATCACGAGACGTGCCTCCCTGCCCATACGAGCTGCCAGCTGGGACGCCGAGCCGTGCTGCGGAGACAGCACCGGATTAGACGACCCTGTCCATTACCGCACCGCAAGGTAGCGGTGACACGCATGCAGCCCCAGTGCCGGGTAGGCACTTTTAGAAGTAAGAGGCCATCTGGGCCATTTGTTTTTTGGTTTTTCTGTTTTTATATACAATAAATTTTAAAGTGGTATCACACTATTGGCATCTCCATTGCCTTTTTGTTTCATTATATATCCCATCTGGAATCCCTGGCATTGAGGCTCACTATTGATTTCCTGTCCGATGTGCATGCAGGCACAATCCTGCATATGTCTAGCTGACTATTGTTTAATTATAATAGTCCACTTATTCTGGTAAGCACATTTGTTTGCTTTAACACCAATTAGAGGGTGATTAAGAAGATTGGATTTGTTGGTGACGGCTTTCCTTTTTTGCACATAAAGAATATTCAAGAAAGAAGATTTGTTTTCTCTTCGTTCACATGTGATGCATTGATTGAACACTTATTGGGACTTTTTTTACAGATTCCTTTGGACACAGAGACACTTTTGGAATTTAGTATTTTTCATATATGTATTAGAGATAGTTTAATTTAATCTATTTCTCATTTATTATTTTGGTTCACTATTCAGTAGCACTGAGTGGGTTTAGCGCCCTCCACACGTTTTAACATTCCAATATAATTGATTTTATTTACATTTTTCTTTTAGGTAGCCTCAGTGGCCTAATAAAGAGGACAGAGTCCTGAAAATGCACTGCCTTACCAACTTCTCTTCCTGTGGCATGTAACATCACATACAAGCCTTTCCTGCTGTCCACAGCACTGCTATGAGATCAACCAAGTTTCAAATTTTTTATTAAGCAAAATATAGATGATACAGACAATGGTCCATGCTAGAACTAAGAACAAATAAGTAGCACAATGGTCCAAAGTGCATTCACAATGCGGGAGTCCAAAAATATTTAAATAAAGTATGGGGCGAGCATTGAGATACAATACCAACAATCTAGTAAGCGTGCACAAATTAAGAGTGCATACGCTATGCTTAAACTTGTTTATGGGATAAGTCAAAATAGTGATTGATAAGAATGTAGAGGAGCTTACAGGTTATCACTATTAGGTGATAAGCTACAGGTTATCATTATCCAATAAACAATAACTTCCATTGGCAGTTGGCTACCAAAAGAGAGGACTGTATGTAAAGGAGTGTAGGGGGTAATGAAATAGGGTAAAATGTCAGAAGAAGAAAGATGGGAAGAGGAAGGAGAGAAAAACCCCAGGTGCCTTTTGAGGAGACCGAAATGATCATACCTAGAGTCCAGAGGGCTTCGTATTTTGATACTCTGTCAGTACCAACAGCTTCTATTTTTGAATTTATCATGGCGTGCATGCAGAGGGTATTGGTATTCCATGTTTTAGCAATAATTTGTTCGGCCGCTGTTGTGAGCTGCAGGAGGAGTTTAAATTGAGGTTGAGTCAATTCTGATGGTTTTAAATTTAGAAGTGCAGCATCTGGATCTGGGGAGAGAGGTATATTGAAGAGAGTAATGAGCATGATATGAGAAGTGATTCTTCATAAACCCGGCTGTGTTTTGTTTTATGAAATTTTATGTCCGCTTGATGCCTGTTTTAAAAAGTTGAAATGTAAGTAAGCAATTGGCTGCTTTATTTTCTAATAAATCCGCGCAGTATTACGCTATGTATCTTCCCTGGTGTTTTCCTTACATATCTATGGAGTTTGGAGTTTAATGCTGATTGCCATTGAATGGGGAGGTCCGTCATTGAGCTACCGTTATTGGAGGATTAATCAGCTGGGCTGCTGCTGTGGATGCTATTTCTTTTGCTGTTAACTTACTGAGTTGCGGTAAGAGTCAGTAATTTCTGTGGTGGAGGTCTCCTGTTTGTCCAGATCACAGCGTGGATGCAATCACTGACACCTGAGATTCCTTTCTTTACTACACCCTTGGACTGTTTCAAACCTCTTGGCTTGCCTCTATTCCACTGAATTAACTGTGATATATCAATTTTAATGCTGTGGAGATACTCATGTTATTTTGACAGTTATTTATACTTTACACTTTACATTTTTTGGTGTTTTATTTGTATCACTTTTCAATAGCGCAACTCCTTTTTTTATTATATTAAAACGATGTTGCCTACACACGATAGTGAAAAAAAAATGCTCTAGCAAAGTGACGGTGACGTACAACACATACGACGGCACTATAAAGGGGAAGTTCCATGCAGATGACGCCACCCTTGGGACTGCTTTTGCTGATTTTGTGTTTGTAAAAGACGACTTGCGCTTTTCTGTCTGTTACAGCGTGATGAATGTGCTTACTCCATTATGAACGGTAGTTTTACCAGAACGAGCGCTCCCGTCTCATAACTTGCTTCTGAGCATGCGCTGGTTTTTCATGTCCTTTAAGCCCACACACATAATTTTTTACAACCCGAAAAACGACATTGTTTAAAACGTCGTTAAAAAATGCAGCATGTTCTTTTTTTTTTTTTTTTGTGTTTTTCAGAGCCTGAAAAATGATGTGAAGCCCACACACGATCATTTTAAATGACATTTTTAAAAAACAAAGTTTTTTTACAAGCCGAAAAATTATCGTGTGTACGCGGCATAACATCTTCTCTCTTTTTTTTGGTGTTTGTACTCAATCTGTCACATGAGGTCTTAGGCACTTTCAGTTTGTCACATCTAGAAGATATTAAAGTAATTTTAGGTAGTGTAGTCTTGTTGGCTGACCTGCACAGCTTTCAAGGCATTCCCTAGTAATCTTTCTGTAAACTTCTATTTCTTTTGGATTTCAGGGACATCTTATTCATTCAGTGCCTGCACAGCCTGCACCATCCATTCCCCGGAGCCTTCTTTCCCATCAGACTGAATTCCTAAGAAAGTCCCCAGTCTCCAATATCCAAATCCAGTGTAAGAAGGGATACTCTTTTAACACTTGTCTATGGTATCTCCAAGAGCTATGATACATTAAGGCCCCATCATAGCAATGGATGTTGACACAGGCACTCCCTCTGTAGATGCTGTTTAACTCATAGCCTTAGGGCTGCTGGTGTATGGTCACAGAAGTATTAGTTAGACATTAATGTCACTTGCCAGCTATGAGCTTGTACGCTGGAAACAGGCCATTAGGCATTTCCTTTACTCTAAAAATGCATACGTGTGATCTATTTTATATTCGTTACAAACACCTGCTGCTTAGCAGCCAGCACTGCCACTACTTTGAAAACTAGCCCCCTATCCATGCATCCCTATGTAGCACCCTCTAGTGCAGGGATATGCAATTAGTGGACCTCCAGCTGTTGCAAAACTACAACTCCCATCATGCCTCTGCCTTTGGGTGTCATTCTTGTGGCTGTCAGAGTCTTGCTATGCCTCATGGGACTTGTAGTTCTGCAACAGCTGGAGGTCCGCTAATTGCATATCCCCACTCTAGTGTGTGCTAGAAGTGAATGTAGGCAAACCATTCTTTGACTCACATTTAAGCTGGTGAGTCTTAATTGGGTCAGGGTTTTTTTATTAGAGGTCAGGGCTAGATGACTCATCTCAGCAGTTCTCTGATGCCTCCCCCTGTTTCCAGAGTGTTGGAGAATGTTCTGTAAGATAGTGGGTGGAGACTAGGAGGGGCTGCTCAATATATTTTTAGGTTGCTGGTCAATTCCCGGTAGTGGGCCTGGCAGGGAGCCGTGGAGCCTTTAAATATTGATGAGTCATGCCAGCATGGGCAGTCGGGTGGAAGATGGAGATACAGTGTTGAGTGGATAAGGAACTCCCCCTTACTGGACTTTAATGGCCCAATTAGAAGTACACACAAGGTTTATAAAAGGAACGGGAGCAAGAGAGGACAGAGTGAGTAGTGCAACACTGTTGGGGGCTAACAAAGGGGGAGACTGCCACATGTAGCCAGTCTCCCTTGAAGACAGCAGTGTGCTTAATTCTTCAATCCTTCCCTGAGAGATCTCCTGAGAGTCAGCCTAGTGGGCTGGTAAAGAGTCAGCCGGGTGGCCTGGTGAAGAGCCAGTCGGTTGGACTGGTGTGGGCAGCTGCAGCCAGGTGGGTTGACAGTGCTTGAAAAGATGGTGCTGGGATCAGTGGCCAAAGCGGAGATGTTAAATGCTGTTTAACTACATTTGAGCTACACCTAACAGCGTCTGTGAGTTCCTACCTGTAATGGGCTGCTGCTAAATTAGGAACCTGGCATATCATCTAAGATTGCTTCAGCTGGAGCAAGCAAGTGTGTGTACAGGAGGAAAATGAAGGAGACTGTATATTCTGTAGATGTATATTGGATGTTGTCCCTGAAGCTTGTTGAATTCAAGTGGGCATCCCATAACTTCCCATCCCTATCAAAGTTATTAACCCCCTAATAAATAACAAAAACAAATCTATGGACTGCTCTCTGACTCTGGGTGCTTGTGAATATTCTGCAGCTCCTACGTGTGGTGTGCTACACCTAAGAATGTCCATTTTACTTTTTCAATGGGAGTATTTGTAATTCCAAGTGCAAAGCTGACTCTCCGCAGGCAGTAATGTTAAATGTCTACAACAGGAACAAATATCTAAAAGGCCTCTCACCACCCAAATGGTTCCTGGAATCCTTGGTGGTGGTGGTCTCTCTCTCTCTCTCTCTCTCTCTCTCTCTCTCTCTCTCTCTCAAAATGGGATACTTCAGTAGTAGCACAGTACTGTACTTGCAGTAACACAACCTCTGCTCAGTGCAGTATGGCAGCTCTCCTTACCAGCAGCACAGGCACAGTAACACAGGAACAGCCAATATGGCAACTTTCTTTGCAGCACCACAGAAACAGCAACAGTGCAGGAACAGCACATTCTCTGGAGTCACAGGACAGCAACAGAGGAACAGCCACACATTTCCAGTTGGTCACAGGATAGCAACATTGTTTTTTTATGAACTCAGCATCAATGGGGGGGCTAAAAGTACCCTTGTGTCTCTTGGCACTATAAGATAGCCAAGAAGTCCACTCTCTCCCAGTTCTAGCCTCAATATGGCTGCTTGCATTTTTTACACGCTGTGGCTCTCTTCTCCACTCCCCTTGGGTCTGGTGGGCAGAGCTACAGTCCCATCCACTAAGCAGCCAATCAGGATCCTTCCTTCCACTCTGGGTCTACACCAAAATTGCTGCTGCTCCTCCTTTATTAAAGTCAATTTTCTATTTCTGCATGTTCTACCAATAGTACACAGGGAGCAATGAGCTACAACAGGGAGGAATGTTTTGCTGCACAGCTTAAAAGGCCAGCAGCTAGGCTACAGTACATACTGTACACTCACTGATGGGGCCAATCCTCCACTCCTCTGTGCATTTGGCACTGGATTAATTCCTTTTCTGGACACTTTAAGCAGGGGTAAGATCCTCCTCAAGTTCACTTCTATATACTTACTGTCAATCCTCTTCCACACTCTCACAACTGGGGCCAGTCTTCTGCAAACTCACCACAGGCGCTGATCCTTTTTTGTACACACTCTCTTGGGATTCTCTGCTGTACCATCACTGCAGGATCCGATCCTGTTCTGTGCATTTTATGCTTGAGCCGACCCTTTTTTTGTACATTGACTGCTGGGGCACATCTTATTCTGTCTACAGGTAATGTAAAGCAAATCCCGGGGGTCTCATGCTTGTGGTAACATTTTCTTTTAGTCCCTAAACATTTCCTATACATTTTCATGGAATAGTTAAGTGTGTACTTGTCTATGCCATGTGTGAGAAGGCATTGACCCATTACATATAATTTCTTAGGCCTTGTACACACGACCGAACATGTCCGCTGAAACTGGTCTGCGGACCAGTTTCCGCGGACATGTCCGACCGTGTGTAGGGCCTAGCGGACAGTTTTCCGGCCTAGCGGACAGGTTTCCAGCGGACAAAAGTTTCTTAGCATGCTAAGAAACTTGTCCGCTGGAAACATGTCCGTCGGACATGTCCGATGGTTAGTACGACTCATCGGACATGTCCGCTGGTTATGACGTATAACCAACGGCCTGAAATCCCGTGCATGCGTCAAATTGATTCGACGCATGTGTGGAAGCATTGAACTCGCGTGTTAGAGAACATCGGTGTCTTATACGTCACTGCGTTCTCTGTCCGCGGGGATTTTGGTCTGATGGTGTGTACACACATCAGACCAAAAGCTCCCAGCATTTGTGGACCGTTTTCATCGGACATGTCTGCTCGTGTGTACAAGGCCTTAAGCTATTGTGTTACGTACATAAAACAATAAAATTATTATATTTGTTGTTTTCAATGTTGTCTGTAAATACAAGTGATAATGCATAGATCAATGATTATTTTTTTTTTATGATTGTCATCATTACATATCATATTAACACACTTAACACTCAAGGCTATCATCACTTAAACAATGTCTGTATTTTTCCTTCATAAAAATACATTTCTTTTGTGTCCTCTGAAATCTTTTCAATTTTTTTTTCTCACTGTTTTTTAAAAGGGAAAAGAAAAAAGCAAATCAAGGTCACTATACAGTAGACAGGAGGTCAAATTAATTACAGCATTTCTACAAATAGAATGCTGCTGACGCCTCCATAAGCCACAGCAACAATTAATGTTGTTTAACATTTATAAGAAAGCTATATAAGTGGGGGAAGGTTTTCTATGCAATCACCTTGTAATGTATTGCATAGCTTTCATGTGAAAAGCAGAACTGGGGCTGTTTTTGCTGTACTAAAATATTGAGTATACATTTTCAAAATATACAATGCAGCATGTTTCAGGAGCCAGTGTCAGAATGCAAGCTTTGTTCTGTGACCTTGTAGTTAATGAATACAGTCTACATAAAACAGGTACAGTGGAAAACATTGAAGTGAAACTATGCTTAATGCACATGCCATGATTGTCTTCATAACTACTTTATGCAGTGTTAACACGCTCTGTATCATTGTATACAGACATTGGCCCGGATTCACAAAGCACTTACGCCAACGTATTTCGAAATACGCCGCGTAAGTCTATCTATGTGCCTATAAACAAAAGGGGAGTATAGCCTCAAGTAAAGGTTGATAATAAAGAATAAAACCGTACCATCATCCCAGTTATGGTAAAGAAGGGGGAGGGTGGGGGTAAGGGAATAGTGGCCGAAGCTAAACCCAAAACTACCCACTCAATTGGTTTGTGGGGACTATCTCGGTACTATTTAAAAAAATTAAACAAAATAATGTAAGAAGTTTATTGTGTATTTACATAAAAGTTGCGAAACAAACAATTAATTGTACAAATCAGTGATTGGTCAAGGTCGACTAGTTTTGCGGGAATTTAAATACCGCTTCATCAGGACAGCCAATCTATAGAGTAATACAAGAGACATTTTTATACAATAAAAACATATAAAATGAATCGGCAATAAATTATATATTTCAAGAGAAATAATAAAATTAATGGTAGTGGCTTACCCGATGAGTCAATTAATAGTGTGCGGGGGCCGGACAGCCCAAGGGGTTCCCCCCGCGACGGAAAAATTTGTCGTGGAATTCTGGGTATGAACAAAAAGTATACACGTCGATATACATATATACATATACTGTATGTACATACATATATACAATAATACAAATTAAATTATATTAATTAGAACCCCCAAGGGTACATAGGCTGGTAGTGGTAACCATAGGGGGGAGGGGGAAGGGGGTAAAAAACAACTTACCATGGTCGATAGTTTTGGGGAATAAAGCCAGGTCGTGATGAAGAGAAATGACCTGGTGATAAACAAGCAAATGGGCACGACAAGGGCTGTGAGCTGGTATAGCAACCTGGACATTTAAAAGAGACAGCTTGGTATGATTAGCCAATTGTACTGGAATAACCAGTGTTAAGTCAACCAGGGGAGGTATCCGTATTGGTGACAGATTGCATGGTAATGCATGGACTAAGGGATAGAGTAAGCTGTGCCCGCAGGGGAGTCCCGACATGGTGCCAGAACACGTCCTGAAGTGTCAGTGCTGAGCCAATAACCGCCAGTAGTTGGGTCCACGCTGCTCATCTAAGGGCCGGGCGGCCATTAAATAAGCTATCCCAACCCGAGGACGCCATAGACGCCGCTGGACGGCCGTGTCATGACGTCACCGGGTCAGTCTCCCCGCACAATGACAGAGCGCGCATAGCGCCACTCTGCATGGCACTGGGGTCACCAAGCAATCAAGGCAATAATACATAACGTAAGAAAAAGGATTTACAATTTAGAGGCACTCAGGGAGAGAGAGAACATTATTTTGTTTAATTTTTTTAAATAGTACCGAGATAGTCCCCACAAAACCAATTGAGTGGGTAGTTTTGGGTTTAGCTTCGGCCACTATTCCCTTACCCCCACCCACCCCCTTCTCTATTTATGCGCCGTCGTATCTGTGCGCCGTGCCCACAATCTGAGATACGCCTAAAAATAGGCTTCCTACGACCGACGTAACTTGCCTACGCCGTCGTATCGTGGGTGCACATTTACGCTGGGCGCATTTTCCGCTCCCATTGATTTTCTTTGCACATATGCAAATGAGGGAGATACGCCGATTCACGAATGTAGTTGCGCCCGGTGCATAATATACGTCCAGCGTAAAGTTATTCCCCATATAGGAGGCGCAACTCATGAAAAAGTTATGGACCAGGGAACACAAGCCGTTGTATCTTTTGTCGTTTGCGTTGTACGTGAATATGACTAGACGTAGGTTATATAACATGCATGTTCTAACATTTTTGCATCAGTTTCAACATTAAATTATTCTCAAATTGGAAGGAGTACACTCAGGGGAGCATAGACAAAAATAGCTAGAGCTTCTAGAAAAACTGGAGCCCATAGAGCAGTTTTGAGTTGGTATGACAATATCACAGGAAATGGATGTTCAACCTTATACCGCGTACACACGATCGGTCCATCTGATGAGAACGAACCGATGTTAAAAAAAAGATTGTGTCAGAACGCGGTGACATAAAACACAACAACGTGCTGAAAAAAAAACAAAGTTCAATGCTTCCAAGCATGCATCGACTTGATTCTGAGCATGCGTGGATTTTTAACCGATGGTTGTGCCTACTAACGATAGTTTTTTTCCGATCGGTTAGGAATACATCGGTTAAATTTAAAACAAGTTGGCTTTTTTTAACCGATGGTTATATAACCGATGGCGCCCACACACGATCGGTTTGGACCGATGAAAACGGTCCATCAGACCATTCTCATCGGTTTAACCGATCATGTGTGCGTGGCATTAGAAGTATGGAAACAAGTCTAGGGGTAAGTTATTCTGAAAAACAATGTATTTGTCTGAATAGAATGATCTTTCAACATGTCCTGCAACACTATAAAAAAAGGGAGCATGAGAGATGACAGATTGAGTAGTCAACACTGTTGGAAACTAACAAAGGGGGGACTGCCACATGTGTGCTTAAGTCTTCATCCCTCCCTGAGAGATCTCCTGAGAGTCAGCCGGGTGGGCTGGTGAAGAGTCAGCCAAATGGGCTGGTAAAGAGTCATTCGGGTGGACTGGTGTGGAGAGTTAGCCTGGAGGGCTAGTGAAAGGGGCAGCTGCAGGCAGGTGGGTTGGAAAGTACGTGAATAGGTGGTGCTGGGATCAGTAGCCACAGAGGAAGAGTTACAAGCTGTGTCGCTACAGTGTGCTACACAAGGAGGGGCTGCAAGTTCCTGCCTATAATGGTCCATTGCGAATCTGACTGGGAGTATGTCATATAAATCAAAGTGATTCAGTAAGCAAATTCTGTGCAGGAAAGTGAAGGAGACTGTATATAGACTGTATATAGGAAGGTGTCCTTGAAGTTTTGCTGAATGTTTTGCTGAAGTGGCATCCCATAGCCTCCCATACCTATCTAATTTATTACCCTTCAACAAGTAACAAAAACAAAGTCACTGACTGTTTTCTGACTCTGGGTGCTTGTGAAAATTCTGTGTGCCTGGCTGTGTAGGAGTGGGGAATCCAAGTTCATCAGAAGTCCCTAAGGGGGTGCGCCCAGCAATATTTCCGGACACCAGGAAATCCAATGCCCCTATTATGTTTAGGTGCTGTGAGCATGGTCAAACTGAGTGAGAAACTTATATAGCGCAGCACATGCGAACTGAATCGCCTCAGGGCGCTTGGTATCCATTCCCTACTGTATTTTGCCTTCAGAATAGATGGGTTTTGAGTTTATTCCTGAAGGCCTGGTGATTCGCTTCTATTCAGATGCTGGTTGGAAGTGCGTTCCACAGTCTAGGTCCTTGGACTGCAAATCTTCGTTCTCCTTTGGACTTGTATCTGGCCTTGGGTATCTGGAGTAGTTTTTGGTTTGTGGAACGGAGAACGCGATGGGGGTTGTGGCATTTAAATTTTTCGCATAGATATTGGGGGGCACTTCCTTGAACACACTTATGTGTCAGTCAAAGTGCCTTAAATGTAATTCTGTCTTTTACTGGCAACCAGAGAAGGGATCTCAGGGAGGGCGAGATTGATTCCCAGGGTTTTTTCCCCATCACAAGTCGTGCCGCCGTATTTTGAATGACTTGTAGACGAGCGATTTGGTACTTTGGGAGTCCGATGTAAAGGGCGTTTGCATAGTCGAGTCTGGAGTTAATTATTGTTCCCACCATGACTGCAGTGTCTTCTTTCAGGATAAAGGGAATGAGTCTATGTAGCAGGCGCAGCAGATGGTGGGATCCGCTGACTACTGAACTTATTTGTGCATCCATTGTCATGTTGGAGTCAAAAGTGACTCCAAGACTTTTGACTTTGGTGCTTGGGACGATAGTTTGGCCCAGAATGGGCGGGGATGTCCATGTTGTTGCGGGAAGTCTCTTTCGGTTGGCATGGAACAGAAGAAGTTCTGTTTTTGAGCCATTGAGTTTAAGGTAACTTTTCGTCATCCAATTTTCTATCAAAGTAAGGCATTTCTCTAGTCCGAGATAATGATCCTTTTTGTTGCTGATGCGGAAATAGAGTTGGGTGTCTTCCGCATAGGAATGGTAGAGTAACTTCTGGTTACTGATGATTTTGAAAATAGGGCGGAGATAGATATTGACAAGGGTGATCCCTGAGGTCGCATACACACGGTCGGTCCAAACCGATGAAAACGGCCTGAAGTCCAGTTTCATCGGCCAAAACCGACCGTGTGTACGGCCCATCGGTCTGTTGTCCTTTGGACAAAAATTATAGAACTTGCTTTAAAATGGATGGCTGACCATCGGTCAAAACCGATGGTTAGTACACAAAAGCATCGGTTCAAAACCCACGCATGCTCAGAATCAAGTCGACGCATGCTTGGAAGCATTGAACTTCGTTTTTTCAGCACGTCGTGTGTTTTACATCACCGCGTTCTGACCCGATCGGGTTTTGAACTGATGGTGTGTACGCACATCAGACCATCGGTCTGCTTCAGCGGTGAACCGATGAAAACGGTCCGTCGGACGATTCTCATCGGATGGATCGACTGTGTGTACGCGGCCTCAGGGATTCCGCATGGCACTGTGCGTCTTTCAGAAGTGAAAGGACCTAGTTTCACTATTTGAGATCGGTTTTCCAAAAAGGAGGAGAACCAGGGTAAATCTGAGTCTGCGACTCTAGCTACTTCAGCTAGGCGAGTCAGCAATAATTTGTGGTCTACAGTATCAAAAGCTGCGCTTAGGTCCAACAGTACCAGAAGACAAGATTCTCCTTCGTCTGCTGCTTTCAGAGAAACTGACACGTGCTGGCATGTTATTTCATAGAAAAAATAATAATTCATATGGGGACATGATCACGCAATTGTCAGTCAAAGTACGACAGTGCTGAAAGTGTAAAATTGGCCTAGGCAGGAAGGGGGTAAAAGTGCCCAGTAGGTAAATGGTTAACCAGCTTGATCTTATTTTGGCTGTATGTATTTTGAAAAGGACAGTTTTACACTTGCCGGATAAATCCTGATATGTTGAAGGTAATCACAGTATACTGTACATGTAAAAAAATTAAATAATTAAGTAAATATTTCCTTTAGGTTAATTCAACATTTTGCATAGCGAACATAAGAAATAATTTAAGTCTGTTAGAAGGAAGCCGTAAGACACAAAGTCTTGATTGTAATGATGTTAAAGTAACAATTCTCTGAAGTATCTTTAGTCCTACAGTTTTCAGTTCTTTACATCTCATGGCCATTTCACAATTTCCAATAAGAGAGCAGAAAGAGATGTCACAAACAGAGGTCAAGTGTATTGGGCCAACAGTCAAATCCTTTGAGCAGTAAAAGGGTCAGCTGAGATATTCTGCTGCTAAGTGTTGTCTCACCTTTCAGCATTGAACAGGTTACATAAAATCTATGGCTGGATGGAGCACTGCAAATTATTGCTTAAAATGTACAGTCACACTTGGCAACACATATTGGAATTTCAGTAAACTCCCAGCAATTTATTTGCTCTTTTTAACAGTTGTTTGTCAGTTTGACTTGAAGATGTAATGCACACAAAAGGCACACTATAGTAAATGTAGAAGAAACCATTGGATTTTACTTTGCAGCTGTATGTTTTATGTTTTCATGTGTATTCATGTGTTTTCATGTGGCTGTTCATCATTATCCTTAATATTACTAGATAGCGTATGCTGCAAAATATTATTTTCATTTTGGGTACTCATATTTAAAGGGTAAGTTCACCTTTTACATAAACTGTCTGTGGGAATGAAGCCGTGCGAGTTCATCCATCCATGCTCCATCCGTGCTCTATCCATGGCTCATTCATCCCCCATTCGTGCTCCATCTGTGCTCCATCCATGCTCCAGCCGTACTTCATCCATGGCTCATCCATCCACATTCAATGCTGATCCATCCCCATCCATGTCTCATCCATCAAAATACTCTCAATGTTTGCATTCCTACATCCTGGGTTATTTCCAGAACATGTCAGACATTGGATGCTTAACCCCAACATTTCAGGAGCAAGTTCACTTTCTGATTAAAATGCACAATGCACTCTCTCTCCCTGTCTCAGCAATGCAGAGCTCAGCTGCTGCTTGGAATAGGGGTAGAGAGTGCACACTCCACATGTTCAACTTTTGAGTCAGGAATTGCACAAGCTCCTGCGATATTGAGGATAAGTGCCCAATGTCTACACTTATAAGATCTGTCCTCAGCAAGTAATGAACCTTTGGAACCTGGATGGGACTTCAGTTGTAATTGGAGTTTAACTGATTTCTGTTATGTGTATCATGGCGGAGTTTAATGAAGTGTACACAGTGCCACCTGGGCCCAATTTTGTGATATACAGCTTTTTGGGGCCTGGCTTTGCTTTTTCAGCAGTCACAGATTATTTGACATCTACTGTATGTTTTCTGTTAATATCACTCTGAAATAGCCTCTGTGTTGTGTTTGGATCTATTTTTGTGTATAAACAGGTCCTTGTGTGTTTCCACGTTTACCCTAGGACATTGACAAACCTTGGATGCACTTGAACCACTATACCCATGTTTGGATATTTTTAAGACTATTGTGACTTCTCCATCCTCCTGAAGAAGCGGTATGCTGCAAAACATGTCAAGGAACTTTGGATTCTCCCCATAATCCTTATATAGCGTACTATACTATACAGTATAGTGTATGTGGGTCTTTGCACATCTTTTGTATTTCAGGCACTATAGTGGTTAAGGGAAGTTCTGCTACTGTACAATAGAGGTGCACTATTTTGTTGTTTGGATTATAGGAGTACAATAGGCTTTTATAATATGTTAATTTTGTTTATTACATTTTTTATATACTTTAGTCCAGTATTGTGTGATTCCTTCGGGTGCCAGTAAAAACAGATTGGCTATTTAGATTTCCTTCTATACATAGAAGTGACATAGTACCCCCCCACCCCCCCACATTTTTTACCACATGGATTTCTATTTAGCCACATTATTAAGACTTTGTAGTTATATACTATTTTGTCCAGGATTCATGTGTGACAGAAAAGGACTACAAATACAGCATTTGCATTAAACAATATTTTTTACAAATAACAGTGCATTATGTAAAAAGGGAACAGAACGTTTAAATCTTTGGACTGTATTAAGAAATTAAATAAACTACAGAAAGCCCAAACAAATATGGGGAAACTATAAAAAAAAAACAAGCACATTCTGGTGAGAACAGAATCCAAGACCTCAACGTAGTAGAGGGTTAATCCACTCCTTAGTTGCGTACCTGTTTTTTTATTATTTATTGTATTTACATAGCGCTGATTTACATAATAGAATGAAGCACTTTAAGGCCCCTTTCACACTGGGGTGGGGGGAGTGGTGGCGGGAAGGCGCTGCTATTTTTAACGGCTCTTTACCGGAATTGTCGGAATTGCAGCGGTATTCGCCGGCAATGCGCCTCTGCAGAGGCGCATTGCCGGCGGTAGAGCCACGGTTTTCTATTGCTTTCAATGGGAAGGAGCGGTGGAGGAGCGGTGGAGGAGCGGTAAACACACCGCTCCTTCACTGCTCCAAAGATGCGGCTATCAAGACTTTTGGAGCGGTCCTGCTAGCGCACCGCTCCAGTGTTTCAGGTCAGTTTGCAGGTGCTATTTTTAGCGCAATAGCGCCTGCAAACCGCCCCAGTGTGAAAGGGGTCTAAGAGATATTGCCACCACCAAAAAAATATAAAAAAAAGATCTCACTGAATACAAAAAATGTATGAATAAATATGGTCTTTTCTCACTGCCTGCTCTGCCAATTTTCAATATCTTGAAGATTGTCAAAGAAGCTTTTGGGTATGTCAGATGCTTGGCAGTGGCAGGTTAAAATCAGCTATTGCAAGTGTGAACAAATTTCACTGCTTGGTAGCCCCTCTCCATTCAAAGAGCTCCTATTATTAATTCCGAAAATGCAAAGTGTTCTGTCCTCTAGTTTTAATGTTCTATACAGAAACAGTTTTGTGAGGTCTTCCTAGATCAAAAGAGCTTCCTACAGGCACTCACCAGTCCACCAAAGAATAGGCCTCAGAGCCTGGGCTCCAGGGGTTCCCACACAGTCTATATATATCCTTCTGGAAAAGCTCTTTCAGAACATTGCTCAACTTGTTTGTTACCTCCTGAGTTAACAAATCAGTAGTTCCATTGATAATAAACGTACCAGGGATTGGCCAGCCAACTAATAGGCAGAGTTACCCATGCTACACTTTTGAAAGGACATATTAGACCCTCATCAACATAACCATAACACAGCAGTCTGAGACTTTAAAAAAAGCAAAATACAAAAAAACACAAAGCAAGACTTATGGAACACACTGCTATACTGGGAATCTTTAACTGTCATTTATATACTTTCTTATATAACCTTTTTAGCATCAATGTTTTTACTGACTAGAGATAATTTCAATACTTACAGTATATGCCACAGACATAGGGCTGGGCGATATTGGCCAAAAAAATCTGCGATTTAAAAAAAAAAACTCGATTCACGATTCAAATCAAATTTTTTTTCCTGATGGACACCGCCCGGCAGGAGTTTTTAGGCAAGGCTGTGGCTCCTGGGAAAAGGCCACGACTTTGGCCTAGTCCGTGGCGTCCAGCCTTGCGGCCTTTTCCCAGGATCGCGGCTTCGGCCTAGTCTGCGGATCGCCGGTCCTATGAAAAAAAGAAAATCGAAAAAATAGATTTGGTCAAAATCTGAATCGATTTGCCCTTGCAACTCGATTCAGATTTGAAATAGATTTTTCACCAGCCCTACACAGATATGCAGATTTTTTACAGAATGATCTAAAAGAATGTCTGTATTTCATGCTTTGAAATCAATACCTAAAGCACAACTGTTTTTTTTTTGCTGTTTGCACACTAGACGTTTTGCTTGTTTGTCTAGAGCCAAACATCATATACATTATCGGTATTTCTACTGCTACTTTATTTGACAGCTTCCCTCCTGTCTATGGTTTTTAGGAAGCCATGGGTGGCAGGTCCTAATCAACATCACTCGGCATCATTCATCAATGACATCACCTGGGAGACTCCATCCATTTGTTTACATCCAGCACAAGGATGAGGATCTCTTCTTTCTGTGGGTTGGTGGACATTGTTCATAGTGATTGATGTGGATCTGTATTACTAAACGTGATTGACAACGGATGTACATGATGGGACTTTTTTTGGGCCTTTTTATTTTTTAAGGAAGGTCTTGTCAAAAAATGTGGTATGATTTTATACTTTTTCATTTTTTGGGGGGGAATTATGTAGAGGTATTACCTACCCTTACCCATTCACATGTGGAGCTACCTGATTTCGATAAGCTGTCTGCCTGCAGACCTCCACAACCATCAAGCCTAAATGATTCGAAGAGGCCCTTGTCCTAATGAACACTGGGATAAAGTGAAAGTACTGTGCAAGCCTGATATGGTTCAGGAGGCGGGGTGAGCACGCTTGTCCCTCTCTTATCCTGGCCAGGCAGTCTGCATGCTCAGATAAGGGTCTGGTATTGTTTTGTTTGTGTTGGGGGAAGGGAGGTTAAGCATTTTTTGCACAAGGTTCTCTCCTAAAATTCATACTGGACCCTTATGCCATGTAGACACGATCGGACCTTTGTCCGACCAAATTTACATCGTAATTCCGACTGAATTCCATCGGAGCAAAAGAGAACATGTTCTGTATGTAAACTCTGATGGAATTCATTGGAATTTCCGATGGAATTACTCCAATGGGGCATACACACGGTCGGAATTTCCGATGGAAACAGTCAGTCTGACTTTTTCCATCTTAAATTCTGATCATGTGTACGGGGCATAAGTGGCTGATTTACTAAAACTAGAGATTGCACAATCTGGTGTAGCGCTGAATAGAAACCAATTAGCTTCCAGTGTTATTTGTCAAAGCTTATTTGAACAAACTGAAGTTATAAGCTGGTATGGAAATTTGAACAGGACCCATGCTGATTTTCTACTATTCCACTCATCCTGTGGTTGTCATTTTCTGCTGCAACCTTCCTGCTTGCTATTCCAGTGTCCAGTCTCCTGTCCTTCATCCCCTGGGAGGAAGTAAGCTATCACTGACTGGTTCAGGGATGTATTAAAATTGCTAGTCCCCAACAAACTATTTTTTTTGTTTTGGTACATGTTCCCCAGGGCAGTGTCCAGTCTTTTGTGCTATTTGTTTGAAAATCCCTTCCCTATTTCCCTAGAGGACTCTTACTGTTTTTTAACTTATATCTCCCATTGACTTCACTGTGGTTCAAATTTGGCACCCAAACTTAAAGTAAAGTTTGCTGAATCCACCTTTCACAGAACCCAGGTGCATTTGCCTCTTCCTTCCTCTTCATCAGGGCTTGGTACTGTTGAATGAAGCAAGTACTGGACTAATACATTTGGTGGGTTCCTGGGGGGTTAATAATATGATTGATCCAGATCAAACAAAACTTTAGCAAACTGCCTTCTATCTGTGAAAATCCATTGCTGAGGTCTTTGTGACATCATCTCTCGGTGCTATAAGCCTCAACTTCTAGTGGTACAGGTAGAGGGAGACTGATGGGCACTCTTTATGATGTAGGTGTGCCCTGCAGAGCCAAGAGGGCCTTGGGAAGTCCAAATACCCAGCATACAGCATACATCAGTATACTGGATACAAAATTGGTATGCAACCTTCCTATCAGACAATCCCACAGCATCTGCTATAAAATAAATTAAACAAGGCATCATCCCTGCCCAACTATAAGCCCTGAAAGCTGCCTTGAAGGATTTTAAACAAACCCCATCCTTCAAAGTGCAACATCAACATGTTAAACATGTTTTCTATTATGTTATTGTTTTCATTCTTTGTTTTCATAATCTATGAATATTCTTATTGTATTTTTTTTGTTATTTCAAAGTCTACATATCGACTACAATTGTGTAATCTTCTTTACTGAATGAGTGATTTGTTAAATGACATATCAGCTTGTCTATTACATAGAAGTTTTACTGCCGGACTTTTGCTCCTACTTATTTTAAAAACCTAATAGAAAATGTTTCAATAAATAACTGACATTGAATTTTCTATTTAAAACACTGCAAGATGACATGGTTGTGTAAAGATTTTCTCAAAGCCTGAAACTAAGTGCCTTGCTAACAGAAACTCCCTTGGTTGATTCAAAACCCAGTTTATATTCCCACTGATGTTTAACAAGCTGCGTATACGGTCTTAGATTATAGACAGGAAAAAATCAATAGCGTGCTGTCTCAAAGGCACCGATATAGATTATGAATCACAGCTAGGAAGTAGTGACTGATCTTAGCTGCCAACAGCGCCAAAGTAAAGATATTTGCTACCTGATATTGCTTTTCATACCTGAATCTGAACTCATTGAATTTGATACATTTAAATGAGCCATGGAAATCTGAAACATAAATAAGGGCAGAAATCACAGCAAGTTATTATTGAAAAAGTAAATAATTTAATGCAGAAATCGACTATTTATGGGCAGCCAGCTCGTCTTTAGATTGTCCAATGTAAACACCGCAAGGAAAAAGGCTAATTCTCTGATGAATTAAAGGATTTTTGGCTTTCCCTGATTCCTCCTATTGATTTATTTAAGGATACTGCAGGCAGTGATGTTGGCTCTGGCAGGCTTTTTAACATACGCTGATAATATCTTGCTTTTTAATATAGATGCATCTAGGCTTTGCCAGTTAAGCTGAGCCTGCCTTGATTACATGAAAAGGGACTGTTACAGGTTATAAGAGAGAATGAGACAGACTGAGATAGCTATTCAAAAAGTAGACAAAGAATACAAAAACCTGGCTTCATCTTAGAAAATTGTCTCTTTTTACTCTACTGGCCAGGCATGCACAATCAAACATGTGATAATTGCTTGTCCAGAATAAAGGATCAGTCCACCAAAAAGAGGTATTTTAGCTAGAGGTGGACTGTGACATTTTATACATCCTAGTTACAGAAACATAAAGATCTGTCTGGATGTTTTTGGAGTGGCACAGTAGCAAGCCATAAACAGCTGAGTATGACAACACTTACAGCACTTACACTGTGCTTACAGCACAGAACCAGGAGTGAGAGGTTGCTGCAAAAGAGTGTAAAGCCTCAGACATACGATCGGACATTTGTCAGACCAAAATCACATCGGAATTCCATCAGGGTAAAAGATAACATGTTCTCTATCCAAACGCCAACGGAATTCCTCGAAATTTTCGATGGAAAAAGTTCATCTGACTTTTTCCATCGGAAATTCCGATCGTGTGTACGGGGCATAACAGTACTGATGACACAGGGGTTGGTTTACTAAAAGCAGTGCAGTTGCACTCTGCAAGTACAGTTGCTCCAGATGGAAAGCTTTGCTGACTTCCATTATCCAATCATTTGCAAGAAAAAATGCAGTTTTTTTTTGTTTTGTTTTTTTATTGCAGGTCATTGGGTATTCTTTGCAATGTGAAGCTTCACCTAATTTACTAAGTGCTGGAGCAACACTTTCAGAGTTCAAGTGCACTTGCAAAATGCACATTCTATTTGCCTTTAGTTATTCCTTCAAGGTATGGGGTTATACTTTGAAGGAAAAGGCTAGGGGAGAAGGAGCAACCAGGGCCATCTTAATAGGGCCCCAGGGCAAAGTAATGCACTGGGCCCCTACTATCCAGCCATAATGAATGCACCTGCTCTCAAGAATTAAAGTATACATAGTTAGATAGATAAATAGAATTAAACATATATTTATTAATATTTTCAATCAAATAGATTTTAATTAATAAGAACGCATTCCATAAATCAAAGACTAATCAACACAAAGGGCACAGTACAGGGGTGGAGGCATAAGGGCAAAGTACAGGGGTGTCAGGAGGGAACATTACTGGGATCAGGAGGGCACACTACAGTTTCCAGGACGCTGCTTGGCACATCGCCATCGTGGGACAGCTTAGTAAAAAGTGTGACTGCCAAATCTGGGACAGTTGGCGAATATGATGTAATGCAATACTATCATGAGGCCCTCATTCACCTGGGGCCCCCTGGGCAGTGCCAAGGAGTGTCCATGCATTAAGACAGTCCTGGGAGCAACAAAGGAGGCATGAAATAAGCAGACAATGACTCTTACAGACAACTCAAGGCAGGTTGCAGTATACAGCCTGCAGCACAGAGCTATGGGGAAGCAGCAGCAGTAGAGACATCAAACAGTTGGGAAGACAGAACAAGGTATTGGGATGAAGAAGGAGCCTAGAATAAAGCAGTGGAACAAACACATAGCCTTTAGCACTAGTCAGAGCCGGTACAAGGGGTGGCATGAGGGCACCTTTATTCTGTTACAATGCTGACATGAGTAGTGACAAAGCAGTGATCTTGACAAGTGAGAGACTACTAGGTGTAGAATCCCCTAAGCTGAAAGGGGCGGGGGAGCAGTTTGGCATCTTTGCCCTGGGCACGGGATGACCTTCAGGTTCACTGTAGCACAGGGTTCATCATGAACTTTGGCCAAATCAAGTAGCCCAATAACCCCCCTTCTAAAGTGAATATTCAGTTGATGCAGAAAGCCATACATTTAGTGGCAGTATTATCACTGTCTCTAAATCTGAAGGTTTTCTGCTCAGGGCTGTGCATCAGCCCCCACTTGTTGGTTGCTAGGACCCTGGTGGCTGTGTTATATGAAGGAGTTGTACAGTTTTAGTGTTTCACTTTAAACCTTAATAAAAAGTGCTGCTTCTCTACAAATTATATATATCTATATATCTATGGATATAATATGTTAATTGTCAACAAGCAGTTAAACTCACAAGAGCAAAGAACTTGAATTACCAGCTTTATCCTTAACGTGTTTGTCAACCTCTAAATTGAAAAATGAACAAGGGACATCTTCATATTGTATGTGCTTGCCTCTAAATATAGCACATATCATGTATCCTGGCTGCTCTATCATTCCTCTGCTTTTTGCATGCATTACTTATGGCAGTTTTTCATGGTTCCAGATAATCCATGGTGACGCCTCCCACTACTGAAGGTCATTGACAACCTCAGCTGGTAATGTTTCCTGATAAGACTGTGTAGAGGGGGGTGTGTCTATACTAGGGGTGCAACGGATCAAAAAACTCACGGTTCGGATCGTTCCTCGGATCAGAGTCAAGGATCGGATAATTTTTTCGGATCACCACCATATATAGTCCCCACTGTAATATCCACATCTCCCCCACTGTAATATCCACATCTCCCCACTGTAATGTCCACATCTCTTCCACTGTAATATCCACATCTCCCCCACTGTAATGTCCACATCTCCCCACTGTAATGTCCACATCTCTTCCACTGTAATATCCACATCTCCCCACTGTAATATCCATATCTCCCCCACTGTAATATCCACATCTCCCCCACCGGAATATCCACATCTCCCCCACTGTAATATCCACATCTTCCCCCACTGTAATATCCACATCTCCCCCATTGTAATATTACAGTGGGAGAGATGTGGATATTACAGTGTGGGAAGATGTGGATATTACAGTGGGGGGAGATGTGGATATTCCGGTGGGGGGGGGTGGATATTACAGTGGGGGAGATGTGGATATTACAGTGGGGGAGATGTGGATATTACAGTGGGGGGAGATGTGGATATTACAGTGGGGAGATGTGGATATTACAGTGGGGGGAGATGTGGATATTACAGTGAGGGGAGATGTGGATATTACAGTGGGGGGAGATGTGGATATTACAGTGAGGGGAGATGTGGATATTACAGTGGGGGAGCTGTGGATATTACAGTGGGGGGAGATGTGGATATTACAGCGGGAAAGATGTGGATATTACAGTGGGGGGAGATGTGGATATTACAGTGGGGGAGATGTGGATATTACAGTGGGTCGAGATGTGGATATTACAGTGGGGGGAGATGTGGATTTTTGCAGCGGGGAATATGAGGATATATCAGTGGGGAGATGTGGATATTACAGTGGGGGAGATGTGGATATTACTAATATCCACATCTCAGCCACTGTAATATCCACATCTCCCCCACTGTAATATCCAAATCTCTCCCCCCCCACTGTAATATCCACATCTCCCCCACTGTATATATACAATTGTCTGCTTGCTTAGTCTTACCACTACAGAATAGAACAACACAAGCAGGCAGATCCACGAGCAGTTGAGACGGGTGATGTTGACGTCAGTGCGCCGGTCAAGGGAGCTCACCTAGGCTGCCATCGGTTGTACCAAGATGGCAGCCACTCCAGGGCTAGGCTGAAGCCGCGGCCTTTCCTATGGCCTAGGCAGCAGAGCTCAATCCATGGATCGCATGGTGTGCCGATCCGAACATGGTGACCCATTCGGATCATGGATCAATGACGATCCGTTGCACCACTAGTCTATACCATCCACTTAGGTGTTAGATTACACTCAGCTCCTTGCTGTGGAATGTGTGACATCAGATCCCTGTTTCCTGCCTCCTGAAAGCTGAAATATACCATCTGAACTGTGTATTTTGGAAGGCTATGGAGGAAAGATAGCTCTAGATAAACAGGTACTGCTTATGTGTGAAGATTTGCTTCATCACTGTGTATCACCTGAGGCTTCACTTCAGTAAGTTTATGTAAGGGTTTATTATAACTTAAGATTTGTTAAAGGGGAGGACCGCAGTGCCAGCACGCCACAGCTTATTGACAAATTGGCTCAGGTGAGGACAACGCTGGATGCCTGGACAGATAAGTGCCCTAATATTAAGGCCTTGTACACACGGTCAGTCCAAACCGATGGAAACGGAGTGAAGGTCCGTTTCATCGGTCCAAACCGATGGTGTGTGGGCCCCATCGGTCCGTTATCCTTCGGTCTAAAAATTTAGAACTTGCTTTAAAATTCAACCGATGGACGCCTAACTGATCGGTCAAAACCGACGTTTAGCATGCAAAAGCATTGGTTAAAAGCCCACGCCTGCTCAGAATCAAGTCGACGCATGCTTGGAAGCATTGAACTTCATTTTTCTCAGCACGTCGTTGTGTTTTACGTTACTGTGTTGGACTCGATCGTTTTTTTAACTGATGGTGTGTAGGCACATCAGACCATCAGTCAGCTTCATCGGTTAACCGATGAAACGGTCCTTCAGTCCGTTCTCATCGGATGGACTGATCGTGTGTACAGGGCTTAAAAGTCAGCAGCTACAGTATATAAAAAAAAAATTGGGTGGATGGGAAGCCTGGAGCTCCTCTTTAGTAATGGCTATCTATGATACAAGGTACGGCTTATTTGAAAAAATAATATTGTTGTGACATATTGTATCTTTAATGTTTCAGACTTATAAAGTTACTCAGGGGTTTACAATAAAAAAGACCTCCTATCTTATAAAGATTAGAATATCCTCTCTATCCCAAAAATATATTTATTATTCCCAAAGTCTATTTTTATTGTTATTATTATATAATATCAAATTTCATTCATTAAAACAGTAAAATATAAAGAAAAAAATACACCTTAAATATAATTATCTGACCTTTCTAACATAATATAATTGGATTTTTTTATTCATGATCTTAAAAATATTTATTTATTGACTGGCCTACCAAAAAGATTGCATTTGACTTTTTTCATGGCAAGGTATTTTTTTTTTTTTTTTTGCATGTATTTTCATTGCAGCTTTTTACTTTATCATCTTTCATTTATCACACTATGCTTTTCCATATAAATTGAATTGCTGGAATTGAATTGTTTCAGCAAAATTTACACCACCTGCGTACTGGAATCCAGACTGTATCAACTTAATTTGCATCACTTTCCTATTCCTTAAACTCCTCTGAGACAGATGTGAAGCCCTGAGATGTTTGATGGAAAAAGAGCACATAAAGGCAAACCGTATTTACTATAGAAATTATCTGCTAATGATTTAGAAAGAAAAAATAGACTGCATTCCTCTAGCTAAGTGTTATGATTTGTTATATATATATATATATATATATATATATATATATATATATATATATCAATGTATACCGGTATATAACATTGTTGTAATATTGCAGCCTGTATTAAGCACTTCAGCCCCGAACCATTTTGCTGGTCAATGACCGGGCCACATTTTGCGATTCGGCACTGCCTCGCTTTAACTGACAATTGCGCGGTCGTGCGACTTGGCTCCCAAACAAAATTGGCGTCCTTTTTTTCCCACAAATAGAACTTTCTTTTGGTGGTATTTGATTGGTGGTTTTTTTTGCGCTATAAACAATGCGCGCGTCAGCACCAGGGGTGAGCAGGGGGCTCGCGCGCGTCCCCAGTGGCTGAAATGCGAAATCACTTTATATTACGTGATTTTGCGCAGCCGAGCCGACCTGCGCCATAATTGCATTTCCTTCTATACTACTAACTTTATTTATTAGATTATTATTATTATTATTATTATTATTATTATTATTATTATCATTATTATTATCATTATTATTATTATTAGCAGCAGCAGCAGATGTGAAAAAGGGAGCACCTTGTTAGCTTTTTCTTTATGCACTATATTACACAGAGTATGGATGACACTTTTTTTAAATTAGATGCTTAATTAAAGTCACTTAACCACTTCAGCCCCGGACCATTTGTCTGGCGGTATGATTCTTTCAGAAAAAAGGTGCTGAAAGCGGTACCATTATTTGCAAGGAAATTTGGTGTTTTATACTGTAGGCCTGCAATTCTTAGGAATAACTCACTTAAATCTGACCAAACAAGAGTCTTGTAGGCATCCCAGGTATGACATTTTTTTAAAAAACAAAATTATAAATTATAATATAATAAATAATTATAAATAATTATAACAAATAATAATATAATTATAATAAAAATTATTCAATAATGTAATCAACTCAAAATCACTGAAATTTGCTCAATTGCAGAATTGTCGCTGTCATTACTTTTATTTTTTTATGACGGATTTCCCCACAAATTGCTATCGCACAATTCTGCAAGTGATTATAATTTATTATCGCTGTTTTCTTGCTGCTCTAAAACCATTTTTGACATAAAAAGACACTTTTGGTTGCTATGGACAATCTACAGTTTGCAGGGAGAAAGAACAGTTTTTATTATATAAAAGTACATGTAGGACACTGGGCAGACCATTAGGGACAAGGGGGGTGTGTATTTTTTACATACAGTACTGTAATCTATAAGATTACAGTATACTGTGTGTATTGTGTTTGTTTACGTTTTTGAATTTGGCGCCGTTCTCCGCTCCCGTGCGTCGTAACGTCGCAGGAAACGGAGATCGGCGGCACAGGAGGACGCTGTGTGAATCGAGCGAGGTCCCGCTCGCTCACACAGCGCGGTGGCATCGCTGGATCCAGGGACAAGGTAAGTACTGTCTGTGGATGCTGCGAGGCAAGCCCGAGTCTGACTCGGGGTTACCGATCGCAGCACAGAAATCTAACCCCGAGTCAGACTCGGGAACACCGCCAGGAGGGTTAAAGACCGGAGGTCTTTTTGCGATTTGGCACTGCATCGATTTAACTGACAATTGCGCGGTCGTGCGACGTGGCTCCCAAACAAAATTGACGTCCTTTTTTCCCACAAATAGAGCTTTCTTTTGGTGGTATTTGATTACCTCTGCGTTTTTTATTTGTTGCGCTATAAAAAAAAATAGAGCTACAATTAAAAAAAATATATATATATTTTTGCTATAATAAATATCCCCAACATATATATATATATTTTTTTCTCAGTTTAGGCCGATACGTATTCTTCTACATTATTTTGGTAAAAAAAATTGCAATAAGCATTTATTGATCGGTTTGCGCAAAAGTTATAGCGTTTACAAAATAAGGGATAGATTTATGGCATTTTTATATATATATATATATATTTTTATATATATATATATTTTTACTAGTAAAGTTTATCGTGACTGCGAAATTATGGCGGACACTTTCGGACACTTTTGACACATTTTTGGGACCATTGTAATTTTTACAGCGGGCAGTGCTATTAAAATGCACTGATAACTGTGCAAATTACACTGGCAGGGAAGGGGTTAACCACTAGGTGGCACTGTAGGGGTTAAGTGTGCCGTAGTGAGTGATTCTTACTAATGGGGGGGATGGGCTACACGTGACAAGACAGTGATCACCGCTTCCGATTACAGGAATCGGTGATCACTGTCATTGTCACTAGGCAGAGCGGGGAGATGGTTGTTTACATCAGCATCTCCCCGTTCTTCCTTACCGTGAAAAGATCGTATCCCCACGCAATCTAATCTGCGGGACCCGCGGTCGGGCTCACGGAGCTCATGGTGGGCGTGCGTCCACAATCCTGCGATCTTAAAGGGGACGTACAGGTACGTCCTTCTGCCTGTCCGAGCAATGCTGTCGACGTATATTGTCGTGCGCTGGTCGGTAAGCAGTTAAATTTAAGATACACTATCACCTTGCTCCTTTAGGGTAAAGTGGCAGTGTCTTTGAAAAGGTGTCTCTCCTAGCCCACTTATACACACCTTACTGGAGCGCCTTCACCGTACCTTCCTCTATCACAGATTACTACAATACCACTGATTCTGGATATAAGGAGTATTTGACCTCCTCATATGTGACAGTGATTAAATAAATATGGCTTTGGGACCCAACTCGTGCGGTGCCCTGCTACTGTAAAAACATAGGGGAAAGCAACTCAGGATTCTCAAGAATAGAGTTTAAGGGGCTCCAGAATGTCAATTCTGAGGGAAGAAATGTGATTTGGGGTTTTTGTAGTCCTAAATCAAGGTCTGGGAATCAGAGACTTAAAAGTGTTTCAGGTGGGAAGAAGTCACTTACCCAGTGTCCAGGTCTTGCAGACCAGGAGGGTGTGACAGAGGACACACTATATATTTTATCTTTCAATGCCAGACTCTATACTTTTGCACACGTTAATATGCACATTTTAGACTTGAAGATTACGGTAGTTAAAATCTCCAAATATTATATATTTCCTGAAATCAGGGATCCTGGTAAAAAAAAGCCTCATGTACTCTAAATGTTTTGCTAGCTTTCATAGACTCCTTTACTCCTGGCAGTTGTGGCAAAAAAAAAAAAAACATTTTTAAATGTAAATGCTTTGGTATTAATCCATTTCATTGGCCAAAATAATAATTAATCCTGGCAATTAAAATTAATTATCCCTCAAGTGCCCAAGGGCTTGCCGTGTTTATATTTTCAAAGTTTTACAACTTTTTTGTCTTAACTTTATTGCTATAACAAAGGGGGTTGACAAGCTCCCTTAAAGGGTCACTAAAGGACAAATTGTTTTTAGCTGAAATGACTATTTACAGGGTATAGAGACATAATAGTTAACTAATTCTTTTTAAAAATGATTAAAAATAGATAAAAAACAATAATTTAATGTGCCTGCAGTTTAGTTTCGTTTTTGCTGTTGTTTCCTGGTTCTCTGATGTACAGAGCCAGAGAGCCAATAGAGGGCAGATCAGGTTTGTAAAACGAAACTGGATTGGTGCTGACACACAGTAATCACACCTCCTTGATTAGTCACCACAGTGAGAAATCTCCCAGTACTGTGGTGATCAGGAAACAGACAACCAGGAAGTGTCCAAAACAGAGAGGAATTACAGCAACATCAAAGCAAAAACGAACAATGAGGACATGAAACCAGGACTGCAGTAAGGTAAAGGAAGCTATTTAGCTAAAGAAAAAATTCCTTTACTGACCCTTTAATGTCACCTACGGACCTCACTAAAGCTGATACAACACAAATTATGCTTGATCAACTTTTCCCTGGCCACAGAAGCTAGAGACACTGAGATCGGAAATGACGAGATGCTTGTCGCTTCTGGCTTCATTCAGTGCAGAGGTCTTTAGAGAATGGAAATGGATGTAAGATGGCTGTGCTGCCATTGACATAGTACATATGTCCAAGGCAGTGAAAGGGTTGAAGTATATATACAATTGGAATTTTTTTTTAGTATTTGATTGAGTAGGAAATTGATCAAACTTCTGTCAGTTCTTGTCTCAATGACAATATTTTCTTTAATTTCCTGTCTCAGAGAAACAACATGGAGTGGTGAAATATCTCAAAATTTAAGGGGAACTGCTCTTAGCCAATTGCCACTATTTTTCATTGCTCTGGAAGATTTTTCTTTAATTCTTGTTTACAACTGTAAAATGTGGTATATATCATCTCTGTCCTACTGGCAATGGTCATCAGGATAGACAGAGAGGTTAAAGTTTTTTTTTCTATAAAAATAACAAACATGTTATACTTACCTCCTCTGTGTAGTGGATTTGCACAGAGCAGCCCAGATCCTTCTGTTCTTGGGTTACTCTTTTGTGCTCCTGACCCCTCTCCCTGTTGAGTCCAGCTTGCTATGGGGACACCCGAGCCAAGTCACAGCCCCGGCGAAGATAGAAGAAGACCCCCGGAGAGCGGAGAAGACCCCCGGAGAGCGGAGAAGACCCCCCCCCGGAGAGCGGAAGAAGAAACCCCCCCCGGAGAGCGGAGAAGACCCCCGGAGAGTGGAAGAAGAAGCCCCCCCTGGTATTAGAGCTAATAAAGAAGACAGGGGGGGCCTCCGGAGCAGACTAATAAATTATTTTAAAAACCCTTGTGTTGTGTGTTTAATAACTTTAACTTTTTGCCTCCAGGTGAATGGGTAGGGGTACGATGTACCCCATATCCATTCACTTAGGGTGGGGGGCCGGTATCTGGGGGCCCCCTTATTTGAGGGGACTCCCAGATTACGATAAGCCCCCGCCCGCAGACCCCGACAACCAACGGCAAGGGTTGTCGGGAAGAGGTCCTGTCCTCATCAACATGGGGACAGGGTGCTCTGGGGTGGGGGGGCCCGCAGTGCGCCCCCCTGCCCCAGAGCACCCAACCCCCCCATGTTGAGGGCATGCTGCCTGGTACGGCTCAGGAGGGGGGGGCGCTCGCTCGTCCCCACTCCCTTTCCTGACCGGCCGGGTAGCGTGCTTTGGATACGGGTCTGGTATGGATTGTAGGGGGACCCCCTACGTCGATTTTTCGGCGTAGGGGGGGTCTCCTTACAACCCATACCAGACCTAAGGGCCTGGTATGCTCCTGGGGGGGGAACCCATGCCGGTTTTGATTTTACAAATTGCCGTGGAGTTCTCCCTCGGGAATGCATAACAAATGCCGTCGCTTGAATGGGCTTTTACATGGTGTGACTAACTTTCCACTTTGTAAAACCAGCCCTAGTTTTACACTTGCAAACTAAAACTTACGGCGAAAAAACGAAGCTGAAAAGCTTTGTGGATTGCCCTAAGTGCTAATTTGCATACTAGAAGCGGCATTTCGACTCGAAATGCCCCCAGCGGCGGATGCGGTACTGCATCCTAAGATCCGGCAGTGTAATTCAATTACACATGCTGGATTTTCTGCCTAACTTTGGAAAACTGCTTCTGTGGATCAGTTCCAAAGTTAGGACAAGGGATACGATGGAGTAACAGCAGTTACTCCGTCGTATCTCTTTTGTGGATCGGGCCCTAAGTTTTTTCACCGATGGGAAAAAAACTGATGGGGCTCACACATGTGTGTACGCGGGATAAAAGAAACAAATCTTTGGCTTTAGGTATACTTTATTATTAATATAATGTTAATAATAGTGGTTGTTTGAATAACGCCACATAGTACAATTTCTAAAGTGCAACACAAAATGTCCCCCTAAATGATGCTCCGTTATGATCTGCTTTCCGAGTGCTGACAGATATCGGGGTTGATTTAGGAAAAAAGTAGAGGCTGTTCACCTGAAGTGTGGATTAACACAAAATCAGTTTTTCTGCTTGTGTGATAATAGTAACAAGAAATGGGGGTCGAAGGGTAAAAAAAAAAAAAAAAAGAAGAGTACCACATCCTAATCATCTGATAATTAAAAAAAAAAGAAAAAATGAAAGCACATAGTTACATAGTTAATCTGGTTGAAAAAAGACCCAAGCCTATCCTGTTCAACCAACCTAGCACCAAACAGACATTTAAGGTACCCAGACATCATATAGTATAAAAACATACAGTATGCATATACCGGTATTGTTTTTTATTGCCATTAAATTGTCAGTGATAATATTAAGTGCCAACACTGGCGGTGCAATATGCCTTCTGGATAAGTTCCATACAACATACATTTATGGTACTGTATTTTTCAGCATTTAGTGTACAATCACTGGGACTGTGTGTTGGACGGTCTGGAGGACCAAGGCAGGAGGCCTAAGCAGAGATACTGCAGAGAAGCGCCATGAGGTGGAATACTGTTTGTTTGTCACATTGATGGTGAGCACCCCTGCAAAGGAAACTATTCAGATTTGAACTTCTCATTTCTTTTCAATAAAAGTTGTCAGAAAAAGTTCTAGAAGTCCTAAAATGGACTTTGTGGAGTGGAGTGGCCATCGATGTTTGGTGCTACCAATGAGCTAAAATACCCCAAATCCTTACTATATAAATAAAACCAGAAGTTTTTATGCTATATATTCTCTGGGTACAATAAAGTGGTTCTAAAGTTTTTTTTTTTTTTTACCTTCATGCATTCCTTGCACAAAGGTAAAAAAAAACCTTCAGTGTTCAGCTCCCCTAATACTTACACAAGCTTGATCGAGATTCAGCGATGAGCATAAAAGCTCCTGCTTGTTGGCTCCCACTGCTGTCAATCACAGCCAGTGAGGAGGGAGCAGGAGGCAGGGCCAAGCCTCTCTTTGTGTGTCTTATGGACACACAGAGGACCACACTGCTTGTTCTGAGGGCACTCGGGGGGGGGGGGGGGTTGGTGGAGTCGGGAGTGAAGGTAGGGGGACCTGAGAAAAGGAGGATCAAAGCTTCTCTGTGCAAAATCTTAGCACAGAGCAGGTAAGCATGACATGTTTGTTAATTTTAAAATCTGAAACCTTTAGTATCACTTTAAGGCCCTGCTCACATCTCTTGATTTGGGATCCCAAGTCGTGGAAGAAAGCAAGATGCACTTTTGGGTGCCATTATTAGAATATATTATATATTATGTTATTATTCTTTAATGGCATTCCTACCGCTTGTTGCCAAAAAAAGAGCATGCGATTCTTTTGGGCGACAGTAAGAGTTAGGCCGGCTTATCAGTAGATAAGCCGACCTAACTCAGAATCTACGCCGACTTATGTTTAAGTGTATTCTCAATCAGAGATACACTTAAACATATCTAAGATACGACGGCTTGCGCCGTCCTATCTTAGGTTGCAATATTTCGGATGGCCGCTAGGTGGCGCTACCATTGCGGTCGCTGTAGAATATGAAAATTAGTAGATACGGCGATTCACGAACATACTCCCGGCCGACGCAGTACTTTTACGCCATTTACGTAAGAGTTAGGCCGCGTAAAGTTAGAGCTAGGCCCTAGTTGGAATAGTAATGTTAAAGCGGATGTGCCACGGGGAAAAAATATTAAAAGCCAGCAGCTACAAATACTGCAGCTGCTGACTTTTAATATTAGGACACTTACCTGTCCTGGAGTCCAGCGCCGTCCGCAGCAGAGCACGAGCGATCGCTCGTCTCTCTGCTGCTCCCCCCTCCATCCACGCTCAGGGAACCAGGAAGTGAAGCGCTGCGGCTTCACTGCCCGGTTCCCTACGGCGCATGCGCGAGTCGCGCTGCGCCCGCCGATTGGCTCACACGCTGTGTGCTGGGAGCCGAGTGTTCCCAGCACACAACGGGCGACAGACGGGATGTGACGGAATGCCCGTCTTTCGCCCGTAGCGTGTGGCCGGAAGTGGATGCAAATACCTGTCTTTAGACAGGTGTCTGCACCCCCCTCCCCCCTGAAAGGTGTCAAATGTGACACCGGAGGGGGGGAGGGTTCCGATCAGCGGGACTCCACTTTAGGGTGGAGAACCGCTTTAAGTATGGTCGCCGTTCCCGCGTTGAAATTCGAATTTTTTACGTCGTTTGCATAAGTCGTCCGTGAATTGGGATTTACGTCCTTTACGTTCACGTCAAAATCAATAGGCCCGTGCGGCGTACTTAGCCGCAATGCACACTGGGATAGGTAGGCGCCCGGTGCATGCGCAGTTAAATAAAAACGTCAAAAACGTAAGGTCAAGCCCCATTGACATAAAACACGCCCCCTTACACACATTTGAATTAGGGGAGCTTACGCCCGCCCGCTTTAGGCTACGCCGCCGTAACTTAGCAGGCAAGTACATTGTGAATCATGTACTTGCCTCGCTAACTTACGGCGGCGTAGCCTAAATGCCTTAAGCTACGCCGCCGCAAAGTTGCGGCAAGGTATGTGAATCTAGGCAATAGTAATTAAGTGAATGGGCTGTCCTATGTGTGACACGTGAAACTGTGTGCAAATCGCTCAGCCAAAATCGCAAGCGTTTTCTCCAGCTACACAAAAGTGTGAATGCAGCCCAAAAGTTTGCTTGTTTTTAATTTTGTCAAATTTCAGTATGTTTGGTATCATGCCTCACTGTACTCAGTTTTTTTGGTGAAACTGTTGCAAGGTTCTTCCCTGGATAACCTGTAAAAAAAAACACTTCCTGTTACAGTATGACAACACTAAGCCACTCTCTCGCCAAATTAACAGCAGCGTTGTCAGTCTGCCATGAACATTCTTTTAATCGGCTAATGTTGCTACCTATCAGGCTGGGTTCACACTATCTCTGCATGTGGCTCACAGCAGGGGTCTAGTGTGTCCCTGTTCACCATTTCAGGTCCAATTTCAGCCTAATTTTTTTGCCGAAATCACATCTGTAACGTACAAAAAAAAAACACACAGGAGCCGCAGCGGAGATGTGTGAACCAGCTCCATAGAGAGACAGTCAAAATCGCCTGCTTTTGCGAATTGGATGCGAAGAAACCGTATCCAATTCGCAATAGTGTGAGCCCAGCCTTAGATAGGAAGTCCGACAGCCAACTGAAGGAGCTTAAATGACATTCTGACAATGTTGTTGCGAGGCGTGGTTTAGAATTGTTAGGCTCCAACAGGAAGTTCTGTTATTGGCAGTAAGTACTGTGACTGATTTCTAAATGATGGTTTGCCTGATGGTTTGCCTGATTTCCCATGTTGGCACGAAGTGCTTTATTTTACCACTTCAGCCTCGGAAGGTTTCCCCCCTTAATGACCAGGCCTTTTTTCACGATACGGCACTTTGTTACTTTAAGAAATCACGTACAGGTACATGATTTTGTGTTTAAGGGCCTCCCTGCCGCAGTATATGTATGGGGGGGCGGTCCTTAAGTGGTTCAAGCTGGTTCAAGCTGAACTGCAGCCCTGCCTTCAGTCTAGTACAGTTATACAGGCTCCTCTTTATTGAAACTGCACACTGTGAACTTCTCACAATGTTCATTAGCAGCTGCAGCAAGCAAGATACAGCCTGTTTTGTTCCTGGTTACAGTACAAACAGTATCATCTAGGAGGAGTTTATTACAAATAAAATGAGTTTATAAAAGGTAATGCTACGTATTCATACAAATGAATGAAAATGTTAAACACACAAGAGATACTCAAATAATTGGATAACATGTTTCAATGGTTTTCCTCTTTATCAGAGCCTTGGAGAGCCAAATCTGATCTGTGTGTTAAAATGTATAAACATAGATAGAGGAGGCTGGGTGGGTAGTGTAACACTACATAGGTGGTATAGCTTTTTGGGGGCGGATTCTCCTTCACTGTAGGGATTATCCTTCTGCATCACAGCGCTCTCAGCACCGTAGGAAGGGTGTATACATATAGGGTTGTCTTTTTTGGAGACCCGGTGGTTGATTCTGGTATTGCAGCCTAAGATCTGTGACTGGGTATCCACGTCATTGCTGGGCTATTCCGAGCGATTTACCTATGCTGTGGCTGTACAGTGTCTCCTACTAAACTGCAGCCATGTTGTGCTCTTCAGCATTAGCGCTCATAGTGTGGGTGCTTAGTAAGGTAGAGATGAGCGGCTACGCAATGCAGCCGTGTGACCCAGATCCAGGAAGCGCTTCTTCCGCTTTCAGCTTGCCTAGGATTGCCTGTTCCTCCAGACTGACATCCAGCCATTTAAGGGATATTGATATTCGTATAACTCTTCCCAAGAGGCAGACCACTGTTGGCATCAGGGCTGGGGGCTTTTTAGAGTAGTGCTGACGCAGGGTGCTGTGATGATTTCAGGAAGCAATATGCAGCACCCGGCTGGTCCATCCAACCAGCTGTGATCTGTTTTGCATAAAAAAGCACAGAGACCCAGTGATGACATCATTGGGTCTAAAATAAGGTATGTAATGAATAGGGAACTTGCAATTAGCATACTGGTGGGAGAGTGAGTGAATGTTAGTAACTGAGGTAAAGTTACTAACTACCCAAATATGTACAAGAGAAAAAAAATTGATTTTTGACAGCACATGATTAGTTTATTGAACTGAATGTGGCATACACATTCCTTAGTGAACATGCATTTTGCTAAGTGAATAGTCTTTACTCTATTACTATATTAACCCTCTTATGTTTTGCCGTTGCTTTTTTGTGCAAATCTTTAAATTTTCCTCAACAAAGGGAAATAAAATTGATGTAATCTCAGTGCTTTTTGTGGACCTGAGACATGAAAGCATCAGTGTGGGGGGCCAAAAGTGTTTGTTTATTTTGGGCTCAGTGTGGAAATGTTTATACCATGTTTCCATGTGACTATTGTCCCCAAAACAGAAAGTGACAGGAAGTTCAAGATGTTACAGCTGCTATATAGCAGGTGTTCCCATAAAGCATTTCTTTCAGTGGAGATCTAAGTTGAGATTTCCCTTAACATTGAAGAAATTTCTTCCCATTTCCTGATGTGTATCTTGTGCAGGATGTGGAAAGAAATTATATGGGATTAACAATTACCTACAATTTAAAAACCAAAAAATTAAGTATGTAACGATGGAATCAAATACCAAGCCAAGAAATGTCTATTTCTTGCAATATCCAAGGTCAAAATCTTTCCTATGCTGGTATATATCTGAAGATGACATACAGGAAGCAGGAAACCAACTGCTTCCTTGGCTTGCTTGGTGCATTTGTTACAAAAAAAAGTAAATTAATTGAAATGGGCATTGTTGAGCTTCTCTATTACATGCATGAGCAATTATGGGTGGAGGAAGAGCTTAGGGATGTGGTGAGGCTTGCCAAAAAGTGTTGGCAGCATCAAAGTGCCTCAGCTAGTATGATTGTAGTACAGAAAAGTCCCCAGGGAGCATTTTTTTTAAGACTATTCGGATCATGATAATTTAAAAGGCGACTTAAAGAGAAGCCTAGGATCCTGGGAAGCTAAACAGGCCCACAATCTTCATGTTTCTGCAAAAAACAAGGGGTTTGATTTGATTAAAGCTTTGCACCTGCATGTAGCTTTACAAGGGGTAATACACTTGTAGACAGTTGTTGTTTCATAGGACAGGCCATGCCAGTAAAGATGGGGCATATCATATGTACATTTCACCGTTTTACCATCCCTATCAATGTCATTTGAAGCGATTTTGGGTGGGGGGGACAAAGCATCTACCTTGTCCAGGGCTATGTTCTGCCTAAGGCTAGGTTCACATCTGAGTGAGTGCGGGAAGACGTATTGCCAACTTTTCCGTAAAATACACCAAAAATGTGCTGCTGTTTAGCAGATGCATGGGGTTGCCATTAATCCTAATGTCATCCCCACACACTGGAAATTGCAAAGCAGTTTCCCGTCCTGGGAATTTGCGAAGCACTGTGCAGTTTTCCTGTGGCTGCGTTTTTTTGGAGGGGGCAGGGAGCTTTCTTCTGTGTTTTCCATAGGTTTTCCATAAGCTTATTCAAATCAGTAGGTTGCTGTGCCCATGCCAATGTGGCCACTGGGAAACAGTGTGAACCTAGAGTTAACCTGTCTCTTCAACTGTCCAATCTACTCATAGATTACATTATCCTGGCTTAAAGATTGAGCGCATCTAGATATGTCCACCATACAAATACAGTCTTACACATAAATATATTTAAGAGAATAAAATAAAATGTTCCTGCACTTCTCTTTTTTTAACTGTCTGCACATTTTACACTATTGTTTAAAACCCTCACAGGAGTATTTGACATTTGACATATTCCACACTTAAACATCTCTACTAAGGCTCCTCTTATTAGGCCTAACCATATTTTCTTTTTGATGAAATGTTATGGCAATAAATCAGGCTAGTGTAGCAAAATATGGCTTGAATGTTCCATTTCCTACTGCAATGCAAATTCTCTGTTAGCTGATGCAGACCATTAAGAAACACTGCAAACAGACCATTAGGATGTGATGTACATAGTCCATTAAGCTGTAGGAGGTAACTCTTGAAAGTTGCTGTCCACTGGGTAGATTTCCAGTCCCTGGAGTCAATTGGAGCAATTATACTCTACAGAGTGGGTTGAAGAATTTGAAGTCTGCAAGGTAATCCATGGGATGAGATGTAGAATTTAAAATCTTAACAGCAACAAATTGAATCCACACAGCAGGAAATATATCAATTCAAAGGAGAATTTGTTTTAATCCGCTATGAATACCCCCAGACAGTCTTCAGATACTGCATTTGACTTGAGATAAAGTGATTTCTTCTTTGCTTGACGACATGTGCAACTTGGCCATTCATCCTCATATTATCCTCACTTTTTCCCAAGCAGGTTAATGTACCCTGTTTTTATCTCCAAGGGTGGGTCTAATTTGTATGCAGCAAGTATGCAAATAGCATTAGATTGAAAGTCTGCTTGATGGGCCAAAGTCCAATCTAGTGTAAATTGCAATCTGTACATGAAAATAGAACATTCCAAGTTACATATATCCAATCCAACTATAACAAAAATAAATGATTTAGCCAATTTCGTGTCACAAATGTGTCTTTATCAATGTAATTCTTCTTTCATCTCAGTATCCTGTGAGGAACACAATGGAGTTGATTTACTAAAGGGATACATACTGTTGATTTACTAAAGGAATATATACTGGTCACGTAGCAAAGTTGTGTTAAGTTCAATCATTTAATCACATACCGTACAACCAAAATCATGTTTTTTTTAATTGATGATTTTACCTTTCCAAGGGGAATATTCACTTAACTATGTGAACAGTTTTTATTATTTTAATAATTTACCTCCATGTGTATCATGTACTGTTCTCACTATTTTAATAAAATCTAACCTAAAAATTAATATAAAAAAAGCAATTATAATAAACGTTTCTGTTTTGATCCAATATTCTGGAATGGTAGTAATAGGTGCAGTCTTGACACTAATCTCCTAATATGTACTTGACCTATTGCTATAGGCACTGGGTTCTTCAATCGCATGCCAATGTTTTGCCATATTAAATCAGCAAGAGCCGACTTTTGCTAATATTAAGGATTTTTACCTTCTCTACATTAAGTAAAAAAAAAAATCTCCAATACTATTTTCCTTAGCCCTCCAGCCCCCTCCCTAATGCTTACCTGAGTCTTGTATTGATCCAGTGCTGTGCACGGCTTCCGTTCTTTTCTCTCCTCTCTGTGCTCTCACAAGCTTGGCTAAGAGATGTAGGAACCATTGGCTCCTGCTGCTATCAGTCAAATCATGATAGGAGGGAGTGAAGGGTGGGGTCAAGCCATGCTATGTTTGTCTATAGACGCACACAGCCCATCTCAAAATTGAGCCTGCCCAAGTGCTCGCTTAGCAAGCAGCTTGCTATGTAAGAAGTTGGAAGAGAGTAGGAGCAAAAAGTGTCAAGGGGGACCCCAGAAGAAGAGATTTGAGGCTGCTCTGTGCAAAAACATTTTTTTTTTATTATTTCAAGAGTTTTCAATTCAATACAAAACATCATGAGGAGACCATGGTATATAAGCATACAAAAGAGAAACAGGAGACACAAATATGACTTACAAAGCTGCGTGGAATGGTCAATGCACTGTACATTTATGAGGCTCCAATATGAACGGAAACTTATCTAAACATTAAGAGCAACCCCAGACCTGTTATGTCAGTCATGATACCAAAGCCAACAATAGAGTGAGGGTCTGAGGAGGTATAATATGAATGGTACCATTGACAGCACAATCTGGGATTCTAGCTTGCATGTGACAGTATTCAAACTGCCTGATTATCCTCAGCAGGGGAGATAGATAGCAGGGTGAGGTCAAGAGGTACCTGAGAGGCAAGAGGTTTGGAGAAGGGAAAAGGAGAAAGGGTAACAAGTAAGTTTACCCCAAGGAGACTGCAAACAAACAAAACAAAACCTGCAGACATGGGGGGGGGGGGTGGAGCAGGGAGTCATAGGTGGGAATGGAGAGGGAAATCCGGAAATTGAATTCCAGAATCCAGAGTGGCTGAGGCTTGGGGGAGAACTGGATTGGTACACTCTCACAAGGACTTCATCAAGGTTCTGTCTTCTGGGGAAAAGGTGAAATCATGCCAGTAGAACCAAGTTTTTCAATAGTTTTCCTCTCTGTGATTTTCAGAGGCAATATTCTCCTCCACAATGCCAATCTCCCCAATTTTGGTGATCAAAAATCTAATGGGAGGTTGAGTCACCTGAGTTTAGTAGAGGGGAATTCAGGCTTTTTCCGCATTCAGAAGATGGATCAGGAAAGAGCGTTTGTATCTCTTTGCAGGAATGGGGGGGGGGGCAGGTGTAGGAGAAATACTGCCGAGCCATCCTCCAGGCAGACGTCTGTTAGTTTAAAAACAGAGTTCCCAAACCTGATTCCAAAAGTTGAGTAGGTGTGGGCAACTCCAGAATATGTGGAGTAGAGTATCTGAATGTTGCTGGCACCTCCAACAGAGGGTGAGCACTGGGTCCAACTTTTGTGTAGTAGCGAGGGGACCTTATAACAGCGGGACACTATTTTAAACCCTGTCTCTTGGATCCTGATGAAAATGGAGGCCTTATGCGTAAAAGCAAGAATCCTTTCTTTCTGTGCATCTGAAAAAGTCATACCCAAATTGGACTCACATTTGGTGAGATATGGTGGCGTTAATTCACCTGGGGGGTTGGCTAGTATAGCATGAGAGTGTAACAGCCAATGGCAGATAGGTGTGGCAAACTTGCACCATTTTTGGAAGGAAATTAATTTTAAAATTGGAAGTTTCTCCATAGTTTTGAAACTCTTGTAGGAGGTGTGGCAAAGAGGTCGCTGGTTTCGTAATGAAAAAGATTGTCGGCATAGCCGGGATCTTTGTGTCCTTCTTTATCTGAGAGCATGCCAGCAATGTTAGGGTTTGCCCTTATATGGCAGGATAGAGGTTCAAGTGTTAAAATAAAGATAAGGTATCCCTGACATGTCCTGTTTTGGAAATAAATTTGTGATCTTAATGTATCTCTCAATGCACTGGTATGGTTACTATTAATGCACCACATGACAGACAACAGGAGCTGCGAACAAAAAAATTGGGTTGCTTTTAAGTCTGTTGATTTTCACCCACATATTCTAACATGATTATGAAAACTTCAGATCAGATGTTTGGGTAGTTTTCGATCATGTTGGGTGAGAGAGCATGTACTGTAGGTGCTGGTTACTGTTAGTGATGAGAAAATGGATTGAAAGGCCAATAAAATTGTGGGATTACAATTTAATTATTTTTAGATACGTATGCTGAAAATTACACAGTTCATCATAAATAACAATGTCTGAATTTTTGAACCACATACATACCCAGTGGTGTATTTAGGTTTTGTGCTGCCCTAGACCTGTGCACCCCCTAATTTCAATATGGTCCACCCCTTTCTGTTTAAGACCTGCCCTAAACCCTAGACCTGCCCCACTTTTCGAGTGGGGACACTAGTTCTGAGGGCCTGGGTAGCAATGGATTCCCTTAATTTGCATAGATTTCCTCTCACTTCCTGTTTGGCTATGGGGCAGGAAGTGAAGGGAAATCTCTGCAATAGGACAGGGATGGTAAAAAATAAACTGACGGGCTATAATCCTCCCTTACTCAATCCAAAATGAAAAAAAAAGTGTTGCCTATAGTTCTAATTTAAGCACAAATTTCTGATAATTTTATGGGAGGACTCAGGCCTCGTACACACGAAACGAATGAAACGTCGTATTCCTCGACGAGTTCCTTGTTAGGCTTGTCGAGAATCTTGTCAAGCTTTCTTTGCATACACACTGTCAAGACAAAATCTCGTCGTTCTCAAACGCGGTGCCGTACAACACGTACAACGGCACTATAAAGGGGAAGTTTGATTCCACTGGCGCCACCCTTGGGGCTGCTTTTGCTAATCTCATGTTACTGTGTGTTAAGTAAAAGTTTGGTGAGAGACGATTCGCGCTTTTCAGTCTGTTACAGAGTGACGAATGTGCTATCTCCATTACGAAAACCAAAGGTGCGCTCCCGTCTCATACTTTATTCTGAGCATGTGCGGTTTTCTAAGCATACACACAAACGTTTTTCTCGTCGTAAACCAGCCCGACAAGAAACACGATGAGGAAATTGAGACTCCCGACGAGAAAAAAGAGAGCATGTTCTCTTTTTTTCTCGTCGAGATCCACGACAGTTTTTTCGACGAAAAACATACACACGACCGCTTCCTCGGCAAAAAAGCTCTGCCAGCATTTTTCATGATGGATTTTGTCGAGGAAAACAGTTGTGTGTATGAGGCTTAAGAAGATTTAACCATGCCAATGGTGCAGCAGAAACATACAGCACAGTGAGGAAGGTTTGTGGTCCAGGATGATAGGACAGTCAAAATTAGAAGCAGCGCCCCCCCCCCCCCACACACACACACACACAGTTGCGGAATTCCGGCCGCCCGCATACTGGAAGCAGTGCGCCCACTTCATGGGTGGCGCTGGACTAATTTGCCTCTCAGCCCAGTCCGGCCCATAAGTCTGGCACTACACTAACAGTGTAGCACAAGCCGGCGGGGACACTTTCTGTGCTGCCCCCCCTGAAAAGTGCTGCCCTAGGCCTGGGCCTTGTTGGCCTAGGCCAGGATACAGCGCTGGGCATACCCCACTTTTAAGTACACAATGGTTTATTTACTAAAGCTGGAAAGTGCCTGTATGTGACTGTGGCAAATACTTAGATTCATAAAAAAAAAAAAAAGACAACATCATACTACACCAACATAATCAAGATAACTTATGTATATTATTATGTTATTTATATATTAAATATAAATAACTTCTTTGAAAAGCCATTTTAATATATAAAACAGAAATCAATGCCCAAAAAGGTTTCAAGTTCCCCTGCAAATACTGTGCATTGAATAAACAGACAAAATGTAAATCAAATAAATAATTTAAATTTTATTGCCTTCCAAAGCATCTTTTTTTTCATGGAAGATGTTGAACCCTTTCTCTTATGCTAATGAGGACATATTCACTAACAGGATTTACAATAAAGAGGTCATTTTAAATTAAATGAAATCTGCCCTTAGTGGTGTTGTGTTACAGAGCTCAGATTAAGCCTTGCACTGTTCTAACAGAATCTTTGACAAGAAGCTAAAGAGAAGTTTTTTTTTTTAGGAAGGACAGGCTCATAATTGTAGCTGCAACATCCTTTGTTAGTTGCAGAATCAACCTTGGAGAAAACTAAGGGAACTAAGGGTACTTTTAATATCATATTACGTGGGTAATCTTCTTGTCTTTCTTCTGCTAAACTGTTGGATGGGGGCCAGGAAATGTTAGAAGTGCTGATGTACTATTTTTGTTATTGTACTACTGTGTAACTCAACCCCAAACTCCCTTCATTATCTCCCCAAAAGTATGGGGCTAATTGACAGCCCACCTTTATATCTTGATTTGTACCCATTAGATATCCTTGTGTCCTTGTATAAACAGGTAAGGTAATAACTTTAATTACCAACATAATTAGCTGTTTCCAGAGCACCTGTGCTTAAATACAGAATACAGATACCTATAACTGTATTTTCCATTCAGGATCAATGCTATGTGTGCTGATTGACAGCAGTCATTAATTGTGAAAGGAACGGAAAGCAGACAATGCCATCCTAATGTTTTAATTAATGATAAACAATTATACTGAAAGCAAAGACATAAATGTGGTAAAGACACCAGGACAATAGCATACATGTGAAAAGAGCTGTTGTTTTTTTAACAAGGTAAAAGCATTTGTTTGTAGAAAGTGTATATTGTAAACTCTGTTCTTCCACCTTTGTAAAAATTTTAACAAACCTTTGAAAAATCTGTGTTAAAATATATAGTTTTCATATGCACTGTTTGCTACACAACATGAAAGTCTTTCTTTTCTTTGCTTTTTTATTCTTTGTTTCTTTTTTGTTTCATTTTATCTCACTCCACTTTTGTGGTGCACGACTTAGCCCAGTGTTAATTACAGTCTAAATGTCCTTTCCATACCACAGTAATGCAAGTATCTACCCTATGTCAAACCTTGGTCAGAAATAGGATTGAGGTTCAGGTTCTTTGCTACCATGGGTTTGAGAAGTATTTCCGCAATTTGCAATGCTTGCAAACTGTGAATCTTTAAAAATGTCTCCATCAGAAATAAAGAACAACTCATAAATAAGTGTAAAAAAAAGTGTAAAAAATGTGCAACCAATTATAGATGCAAATAAAGTGAAAGTAAGTGAACTAGAATTGGTTCAATATGACATAAACCAAAAACACAACAATGTTCAATTTAAAATGGCTGTGAAACAGCTCAGAGGTACATGGAAGCAAATCTTCATCCAATGTTTCAGCCAAGCAGACGAGAAATAGTATACAGAGGGGCCGCTTACCGGATCTGATGGATCTCTATCACGGAGATCATGATAGCTGAGCAAACAAGGGGTCACTCACAAGACTCAACGGCAGCCGATCGCTTCTCCAATCAGTTCCTCTCCTCCACCAAATGTCTGGAAACTACAACAGATCTTGCCACAGACAGGATTCACTCCCAGCAAAAAACTTAATAGGCGATGATATGGTAAAAGGGAAAAATGAAAAGCTTCATGGTGCAGTATGGTTAAAAAATTAAAGTCCCTTTATTTCAAAATGCAGGGTTACTGACATCAAATGCAAAACTTTTTGGCAGAACAGTTTAAAAACAAGCTATCTTCCAGCTGCAGCTCAGGCCAGTCAGCTGGAGCATGGTGACGTCAGGTTCTATTGCTCCGCCCGTAATAAATAAGTGCATAGCTTTTGCCCCTGTTCAACTGAGTCACACGAGCCAATAATTTGAAGAAATATATAACCTAGTCCCTTTTTTATAAAAGGTTGGACTAAAAGAAGTGATATTTGTCAGTGTGTGTTGGAGTTGGTTGGGAGAGCTGACAATTCTGTGTAAAATTAACTTGTCATTTTGTTTTTAATTTGGCAATGGTAAATCTCCCCAATGGCAGTTCCCTGTATACAGTGCCTTTTGTTTGACAATAGATTGTTTCTACAAATGGCCAGAATTTAATAGCATAATTCTCCCCTACAGACTTTCACTACAAAGTTCACAAACTTCTAAAAAGTTTTGCAATAGTGTTTGTGAGATTAATCAAGGCAGATTAGGTAATCCCTAGCCATAAGTAGGTATAACTGGGCCAAAATGAAAGAGTTTGTAAACCCTCATTTTTTTTTAAATAAAAATAACAAACATGCCTATACTTACTTGCTCTGTGCAATCGTTTTGCACAGAGCAGCCCCGATCCTCTTCTTCTGGGGCGCCTTACTGGTGCTACAGGCCCCTCTTCTTCATCGTGTGCCCTGACGCAAAGCCACTTTCCGTGGGGGCACCCGTGCAAGCTCACTTCTGAGTCCTGCTGCTGCATCCATTGACGCAGACAGTGGGGCTCAAGTCCACCCCCCGCTCCCATGTCACTGGGTTTAATTGACAGCAGCGAGAGCCAATGGCTCCTGATGCTAGCAATCTGTCCAATGAGGAAAAAGACAGCGGCTGGAGCCACTGTACTGATGAACATCATTGGATCAGATTGGGCTCAGGTAAGAAAAAGTGGGGGTCTAGGGGGAGCTGCAGCAAAGGAATTTTTTTACCTAATGCCTAAGGCTTTACAACCACTTTTATCTTCTAGCAATTTACATGTGGGGACATCAGGAGGAGGAGGAGCGCAGGCGCCAATCACACCGGAGAACTGAGCGCGGCACACCAGAGAGGAGAAGATCGGATCTGATCTGTACGGACGGGTGAGCCGGGCTAAGAGGCGAGAATTACCGATGAGTTAGAATCTTTATACAGGAAGAGCAGGAAGGAAAAAGTTTGGAGCCAGCATAGGTAAACATCGCTTAGGTTTCCGGGCAAAGCAATCTCGTAAGGTTTTACATTCAGCGTTTCCTCGGGCTCCGCCAAGGACTTCGACATACGGCATTCCACCTATGTGATCAAGTTTTTAGGAGATTCTGATGACGGATGGTGCACACTGATGTGACCGCGCTGAACTTATGGTGGAAGGGCTCCTGTAGTGCCGGCCGGCATTTGTATACTTGCTTTTAAAAGCGCTACATTTTGTAAGTACGTTTTCGTCCTTCTTATATTAAAATTTTATACGGAATCACACTATGGTCCCTTTTCTTTTACATCCATGAACCGAGGACCTGTTTACGTATGAGGAAGTGATCATACCCTGGACATCTGACCTTTGGAGTCTCTGTTTGGTCCAGTACTTCAGTCCGTGGATGGAGTTTCTTACAGGCCTTTAAACCTTATGGTTGTGGTAAGCGGCTTTCCATTAGGTGGTGGTTTCCTCACAAGAAGTCATTCTCACAGTGGTGCTGGTTTATCTTGTTTTCAGGGCCTGCCTTGATCCCCTACTTACCATTTGGGACTTTTTTATTGTTTATACCCCTATTATGCTACTAGTATTGGGGTTCAGTGACTTTGTTTAAATACTGGCACTCTGTAGCTGGTTTGTTTCATTGGCGCAATTTATTTTTGTACTAATTTACATGAATTAGACTTGTTCTGCTGATGAATATCCTCAAAAATTGGTAAATAAAAAGATTTTTTTGAGAGTCATCAGTTATGTTTGAAGACGTCAAGAGATAACTAGAGATTTGTGGAGTCATTTCAGTGGAGTGATTTCACTATTGTAGAAATTTGTCTGTAATACAAACTCTCAGTTTCATTAATTGTAGAAAGTTTTATTTGTGTATTTAATGTAGTTTAGTTAATTTCAGCTGGTGTTCTCTGTATTTGTGTTTTAGGATACTTGATGGCTATATCTCTACTCTCACTGAAATTTTGTTGTTACTTTTTTCCTGCTGTTTTTTTTTTCTTTTGTGGAAAAGAATAAAATAAAATATGGAATGGGATGGCAGAGAAATAAACCTCAGAGACACAAAAGAAAATTTCAAGAAAATGAAAACTTAAACTTTGCTCATCCCTAGAGATCTTGTGTTCACCCTTTTTAGATGCTGTAAAGAACTGATACCTTTCTAGAGTGTTTCATTAAGTGGGTCATAACACAAAGCAGCAAGCTAGCACTTCATTGCACAAAGAACATCACTGACATATTTTCCAGAGTCTCAAAAGTGGGTCATACCATGATGTTGTAACAAACGGGGACTCTAAAGCAGGGTGTGTCCAAACTTTCTAAAAAGGACCAGTTTACTGTCCTCCAGACTTTTGAGGGGCCAGATTCTGGCCAGTTAGAGTAGACAATGCCCCAGTGCCAGCAGGAGTAAACAATGCCCCATCATTGGTTTTATTGAATGTATAAATAGAACCTCATCATTGGTGTCAATGGGAGGAATGGTGCCCCATCATTAGTGTCAGTTGTAAATGTAATAGTGCCCCAAGGGCCAGATAGAGGCAAGCAAAGGGCCAAATCAGGCCTCAGGGCAGCAGTTTGGAGACCACTGTATGAACAAAAAGACTGGCACCTTTCCATGTCAGGTTCACCAGTGCTTCATACAAAGACAGTCCAGCACACTAGGACTTTTTTTGCACAAAGAAAAACACGGACACCTTTCCAGGGCTGTTCACAATTTGAATCTCACCAAGATAGCATAGCAAACTCAAATGTAGGTAAACTTTATTTTCAAAAACAACATACATGTGCTAATCATTGTGCCCCCTCTGCAACAATAATCAGACATGTGATGCCAAATCAAATGATTTAATTTCAATATTTTGATGAACCCTTGCTTAGTTCATCTCCCAGTGATTTCTCTCAGCAGTATCCCACAAGGGTGCCGTTCTCTGGAATAGCCTCCCTGTCGAGCTCCAGGAGGCCCCTACTATTCCGGTCTTTCGCGGGTTACTGAAGACTTGGCTTTTCACGCAAACCTATCCTGCGTAGCCTCTCTCTTCCACTGTTTCTGCCCGCTATGTGCTGCTTCTGGTTCCTGGGTTCTCTTTTCCCAGGAACTCTGCTTTGTGCGTCGGGACCCTTCGGGGTAAGACCATGCAATATTAGGATACCTCTCAACTCAACTTAACTTAATAAACTCATATTGCACCCTTGGTAATATTCCTTAACATTGATAATCAGCATTAATGTTTTAATCCTCCGATAATAGCCCTTTGTTCACTATTATTTTAAGATACCAATGTCTTCAATGGGGTTCAGATTCGACACCTTAACTTTACTCATGTTCTGTGAACCTGCCTTGAGCCAAACCCAAGAATGTTCAGTTCATCTCTACATGGGAGGTATGGTAACAACAGCTCTCCCCAAGCATTAAGCAACCAGTATAAGTGTCATGAACCAACACAATTTTAGACAATGGCCTACTGGATGGGATTTCAGAAACTTTAAACAGTGATAAATGGCATTTCAGTCACTCTGAAGATAACGTTACAACATTGATGAAGAAGATGTAGTCCAACATTTGTTTTATGATTATAAATCATATTAGCGGAAACAGAATACTACTAATGACAACATTTTGAAGGGAAAACATTTATTCAGTTAGGGTCTAAATACACAGTAGTATATGTCAGGTTTAAAGTTCAAATATAATCAATTTTATTTGTTTGCTTGTTTGTTTTTTTGTTTTTTATATAATGAATTATATCATGTGTTGTTTGAATGGAAATGATTGATTTTAAACCGAAAAAAAAATTGTCACTAGATGGCGATAAGTATTATAAGAAATTAAAGTTATATTTGACTCCATCTCCTAAACGATTGTGGGATTTACAGTATATAGCTTATATTGTTTGTTTTTTCATCACATTCTCACAAAATGAATGTTTTTTTCACTTTCATTGGATGAATGACTATGTTCTATATCAACCTGTTAGTCAGAAGTCAGACAGTCTAACCCTTTTACAATTTTTTTTTCTTTGTCCATTTTATAGGAATTTCCCATTACTTCCTGTCCTGACAGGAAGTGAGGAGAACTCTCCCCAACAGAGGCACAGATGACAATAAAAATCCAAAAAGTTGCTAACCCTTATTATTCTATTTAAAACAAAACAAAACATGTATTAATTTATTTATTTATTTGTTAATCTATTTAAAGCTAAACTCTTGGAATTACACAAAAAACACTCATGAACATGAACCCTCTAAGTGCAGGGGTTAAATGCTCATTATGCCTAAGCGGTAGAAAAATATACGTTACTCCTTTTTCCTTGCTCCAGTAGGTTTCCTCCATGCTGTGTGACTAACCCTCAAAAGCTTGCTGATGGCTGACCCAAAAGCCCCTTTGTTTAGGTTCTCCTGCTGACAGTCATATATAGGCATCATCAATATTAATGTAGACCAACAGCCCTGCATTGTTCATGAAAATGGTGAAGGCCCATCTACAACTTCGAGCATCAGAAAGAAGAGGTGCGTGCCCTAAGCATGGAATAAGATAAATATTGCTGTTTATTCCTCTAGCTCTACATTTAACAAGCATTTAAAGTGGTTCTAACGCCTCAACATGTTTTTTCTTTAATGCATTCCTTGAATTAAGGTATACAAGGTTTAGACATCAGTATCTCTCCCATCCCACCTTTTACTTACCTGAGTACTCATTCGATCCAGAGTTGTGCAAGTCTGCAGCTCTTCTCCGGGCAGCCGGAGACAATGTGAATCAAAGTCAGTGATGAGGGATCTGTGTCTACAGATGTAGTCAGTCTGACAAGCAAGCCCACATGAGTGCCCCCATAGAAAGGGGCTTGTTATGGGGGTACTTGCTGGAGGGCTGGCGGGGGAGCCAAGAAGATGAGATTGTGGGCAGCTCTGTGCAAATTCATTGCATGGAGCAAGTCAGTATAAATCTGTTTGTTATTTTGTTTTATTAATGAACCTTTACAATCACTTTAATCCTTAAAAGGGGGTGGTTGTGTAATTCCCAGAGATCATCTTTATTATAAGTCATGCTGCACTTTGACTGACCAGAGAAACAAGAAGAAATGATACAGTTACAGTAGGTGTGATGTCTTCAAAATGCACCACCTAAAATCAAAGTGGAATACAGCAATCCAACCAGATCATGACAAGTAACTTATTATGACAGCAAATTCCTTTTCTCAACATCAAACTGTAAAGAAAAGAAACAGTAGAGGCAGATAGCTTTGTTTAGTAAAAAAAATACAGTATATATGGCATTGATTCAGAAGGTAAGGATAATATACTCAGTTATCGTCAAATGTGTAAAACCCAGCCCATGGAAAAAAGGTATTTTTGGCTAGAGTAGAAAAAGAGCTATAACGCCCTGTCAGGCTTCCACTTTTGACAAACTGGACAATATTTTATTTATTTTCTAGAACTATAAAACTATCCATCTATATATTTAAACCGGGTACAGACTATTCGTTTTTTTTTGTTCAACCTTGATGCCTAGTACACACAATCTGTTTTCCCGTCGGGAAAACTGTCGTGTTTTCCTTTGGCCGGGAAAACCGGCCGTGTGTATGCAGAAAAACTGCGGTTTAAAAAATTAGAACATATTCTTTTTTTTTCGCCACAAATCGCAGCATTTTTTTTTTCCCTGCAGTTTTACTATGGGAAACACTGCGAGGAAGCATACATCCCAACCAAAGCTCTCCTGGCAGTTTTTCCGTCAGGAAAATCCGGCCGTGTGTACAGGGGAAAAGGGACAGAGCCGGTTCTCGGTTTTCCCGGCGGACTTTTAATCATCGGGAATACCGATCGTGTGTACAAGGCATGAGGGTAGAATGAAAAAAAAAAACATCAGCTCCAGTCGGAGCCGCTGTACTAACCATGCAAAGTTTGTTCAGCAATCTCCCCCGATGAGCTGTTGTGTACTGACAGGGGTGCGGCCCCCCACCAGAACACTCCAACCAGTGCTCTCTGCCATTGGTTGAGAGCACTGATAAGAAGATGCTTTTTTTCAGCATGCACGTCTGTCAGAAGCCCGCCGAACGAACAGACTGACATACACACAGGCTGAATGTTGTACTTTTTTGAACCAGCCGTTGTCTCCCAAAATCCGACCCATGTGTACTCGGCTTTAGTCTTCATGTAGAAAAATATTCATTATAAAAACAAATAAACAATACAAAATATACAAATTAAAGTGGTAGTAGACTCTGTACTAACACTTTAACCTACAGGTAAGCCTATAATAAGGCTTACCTGTAGGTATAAAGAATATCTCCTAAACCTGACTGCAGTGGCGCATGCGCATTGGAGATCCTCCGCTAAACGCCCGGCAGCCGCCGGACCTTGCCGTGGAGTGACGACATCGCCGCTCCAGCCAATCACAGCGCTGGAGCGGCGATACCCGGAAGACACGCCAAGGCAAGATGACATCTCCCTCGGCGTGGACCAGGTAAGTTCCTCACACCTTGTTTCAAGGTAAGTATGTCATAATGAGCTAGTATGCGGTGCATACTAGCTCATTATGGCTTTTGCTTTTCAGGAGTAAAAAAAAAAACGGCAGGGGGTTTACCACCGCTTTAAATTCTTATATACAGATTAGTGCATATGGAATGGGGTGGTTCAGGTACAAGGCTTTCACTTTTATCTGTGTCCCTGTGGGGAAGATTTTACTTTATTGCATGTCCTAGTTACTACTTAGAAGAAGTGGCAATCTCCCCAATGGGTATAACAATAAAAACATATCACAGAGATTCTCAACATTACCCAATCTACTAAAAAATAAATTTCATCACTGTCTTTAATCCTTTTTTAGACATTTTTTCTTTCTCTTTTTTTATTACTTTTTTTTTCTTTTTTTCTTTTTCGACATTTTGTGCACTTCCCATTTTAGTGACCATACAGGATGAGTAGGAAAATATACCCAATGGATACAGAAGTGGCAATAAAATCCTAACCTACGGTTTATTCAAAACTAAAAAAAAGTTTGAGCTGTAGTTTTAGACTGCTGCTTTCATTGCTGGAGCAGATTACAACTGCTTTAATATTTAGAATATTTTTTATTAAACAAGCCTTTTCTTTTAACAAGCAATACAAATGTCTTTAGAAAAATATGGTTGCAGCTTATTTTGTGTGCAACATGTGTCTTCTGAGTTGTAGCATATCACTGAATTATTTATCTATGGACCTAAGTGATAAGAATAGCTGATAATTGTGTTCTTTTAGAACAAAATGTAGAATGTGGATAATAGCAGAATGAGGCATAATTGCCCTAACCTTAGAAATGGCTAAAATCTCTTGGCCTGTCCTGCAAATCCTTTCCAATTTTATTGGGTCCTAAAAGGAGTTATGTGATTCCCTAGGATCTAATACTTGTCAATCAGAAATGGTAAATTGGATTCTTGAATAGGGAAATCCCATGGGGAAGCTGGATGTTATCTAGATCAGATGCAGTGATTTTTTTCAACTCTGTGCTCACTAGATTCTGTTCTCTCTTTAGTGAACCAATAAAACTATAATAAGTATTGATTAACCCATTACTGAGCATTATCCTCTGGCTTCTGCCTGAGTGTATTTAAACACATGGCAGTTGCTTCAGTGCTGCCACAGTACAGTTTTTTGCCTTTCTGTGGGTCACCTTAAAACAGAGAAATTGAGACAGCTTCGAATTTCCAAATCAAAGTATTGAATACACTAATTATGCACAACACAAAAGCCAGCAGCTATCTATGTCTTTTATGTAGAAAAGCAAATACCACTACATTAGGCCTGAGCTGGACCATTAGTTAACAACATGTTAGCATGTTAATATTAGCATTTCAGTGTAGAAACAGTAGTGATATTTATTAGAACTTCTACGATTAACTTTTTAAATGTATACATTAGAATGTTATTGTTCTATCATTTCATAAGCAGACAATGTGTAACAATATAGATTTTCCAAAACAACAACAATATAATAATCAAAATAAATTTCCAAAATTCCAATCTTAAAATTCCTACTGGAAATACTAGAGTTGCTTTTCCTTTTATATAACTCTTAAAGGAGCAGTAAAGGAAACATTTTTTTTGCTGAAATGACTGTTTACAGGGTATAGAGACATAATAGTTAACTGATTCCTTTTAAAAATAATTAAAAATAGATAAAAAATCAATCATATAATGTGCCTACACTTTAGTTTCGTTTTTAAACTAGTTTCATGTTTCTGTGAAGTACAGAGACACACAGAACAAAAACAAACAAACACAGGGCAGTGTTTGTTTTTAAAATGAATCTGATTGGTTCTGAGGAGTTTTAGACACACAGTAATCGCACCTTCTTGATCATGGACCACAGTTAGAAGCTCGCATGAATTTTTTCATAAGGAGCCAGACAAGCAGGAAGTGTGGAGATCAGAGAAGGATTACAGCTACTTCAAAGCAAAAACGAACAATGAGGACATGAAATCAGGACTGCAGTAAGGTAAAGGAAGCTAAAAAAATGTTTTCCTTTAGTGACCCTTTAACTAATTTAATTGTTATAGTGTCTCAAAAAAAAGCTTCAAAATGCAAATGTTACCACCACTCAAATTTAAAAGGTTAACATGGTCCTTCTTTTTTATATATATTTATATATATTAAATATATTGTATTACATTTCTTTCACATCACCTCTTTCTAAACTATACTTGCACAAAGGTTTTCTCTTCATAATACTACCGGAAGAAAGATTTTTTATTTTATTTTTTGCACTTATCATTTCTTTAGGTGGGAGGGGAGGTTGAGCTTGGTACATCAGGAATTTTTCTTTGGAGCAGCAGCACTTGAGTGGAACCAAGGGAATAGCAGATAATGAGGGAAAATTAATAAATAAAACATGTTTTATTCATCTGAATCCAGAAGAAGACTATGCACTATTAACAAACATAGCAGCTAATTATGTATTTCCCTTTTTTTTCCCCTGAGAATCAAACTGATCAGCATCACGAAGATAAAAGACTTGAAACTGCTGGCCCCTGTGCTCAAATTGGAGAGTTTATTGGTGATTTATATGCTGCTTGGATTGATCCATGACTTGTATTTGTATACATAGATTGCACTTAGTGGTAAATATTTTGCACATTGATGTGGAGAAGAATTGCCAGACCAATATCCCCATGTGCTCTATAAGGCCTTGTACACACGAGAAGACATGTCCGATGAAAACGGTCTGCGGACCGTTTTCATCGGACATGTCTGCTGGGAGCTTTTGGTCTGATGTGTGTACACACCATCAGACCAAAATCCCCGCGGACAGAGAACGTGGTGAGGTAGGCCGGGTACTCACGACCAAACATGTTCGCTGGAAACTGTCCGACGGGCTGTTTCCGGCGTACAAGGCTGTTTTGTCTTTTGGCCCGCTGGCTTGTACACACCAGCGGACCATATTTCCCGGCAGACCAGAACGCGTGCACGTAAACCACGTTTGACGTCACTATAAAGGGAAAGGCCAAAGTCAATGGCGACGCCCTCTGTTCCGCTTTTGCTAGTTACGGCTTTGCTCGTGTTAGTGAAGGTTTGGTTAGAGCTGATTCGCGCTTCTCGGTCTCCGTGCTTTAGCAGGTAGTATTTTCTGGTTCAGTGCGTGTGCTTGTGGGTACGTAGTTGGCATTCGGGTACAGGCGTGCAGTTCGTTCTGCTTTGCAGTTTCGTACTGTGCGATCGTATCTGTGTGTCGTGCGTTCTTTGCAGGTACCGCTGGATTTGATTGTGCTTTCTGTTGGAGTGTGTTCTTGACTGACCAGCCGGCCGGTTTGAAGCCATGATGGAGCAGCAGCGTCAATTTTCGCGAGTTGGTGCTGTTTATGGGATGGCTGCTGGATATGTTCATTATTCCAGTACTTTGGCCAGAAACAGGGGGCGGAGGCGTTTCTGGACCAAGAATTGGTTGCGCCAGCGTGACCAGTTCTCACATATGCCTCTGCTTAGGGAAATCCAGGAGAATAATCCTAATGACTATAGGAATTTTCTCCGCATGACGGACCCCGTATTCAACAGTCTGCTGGATCTTCTGTCCCCCTATATCACGAGGCAGGACACTGTGATGCGCCAAGCCATCACGGCCGAGCAGAGGCTTATTGCCACGTTGCGGTACCTGGCGACTGGGAGGAGCCTGCAGGACCTCAAGTTCTCAACAGGCATCTCTCCGCAGGCGCTTGGGGTCATCATACCGGACACGTGTGCTGCCATCATCAAAGTTCTGCAGGAGGAGTATATTAAGGTAAGTTCCCTCATTTTAACCTCACAATGTGTCTTTAATAATGTGGCAAAATAACTTTTTATTTTAGTTCCCAGATATGCTGTGTGTTTAACTAACGTTCCCTTTTCTCCCTATGCATGTTGATATAAGCTTTACATGTAATTTTTCTTTTGGCCTACCTGCATATTTGGACCTTACCCAATATTAACCTGTCCAGCATGCTATCTTAGGGCCAACCCCCACCTTGCCTCTTTTAAAAAAATGTTTTATATTTTTAAACAGTTTAAACACCCCCCACCCCCCCCCCCCCCCTTAAAAGTGTTTTTGTCCCCATCAGAGGGCTGGGGAGTCTCTTATTAATTAAGTGGGCCTATATATTTGTGCCCCGATATTCTCCCTTCACAATTTGAAAATGCTATTTGAAAAATGTAAAGTTGCACAAGGATGCTTGTAGGATTATGTTTGCTATGTTTATGTGCCAAAGTACTAAATCTCTTTTTTTGTTTGTCCCCACAGCTACCCTCCACACCACAGGAATGGCAGTCTGTGGCTTCCCAATTTGCCCAGCGGTGGGATTTTCCTAACTGCGGTGGAGCAATAGATGGGAAACACGTCCGCATTGTGCCCCCACCCCACTCGGGGTCCTACTATTATAACTACAAGGGTTATCATTGTATCGTGTTGATGGCGGTGGTGTCGGCACAGTATGAGTTTCTATATGTGGACGTGGGGAAGAACGGCCGGATGTCAGATGGGGGAGTGTTCTCACGGACTGATTTCTATGATCGTCTCCAAACTGGTGGTCTGGCATTGCCACCAGATGAAGATAATGTGGAAGGACTTCCGTTTGTGTTCCTAGCGGACGAGGCTTTCAGGCTTGGACCTCACCTAATGCGGCCTTTTCCCCAGAGGACCCTCACCTTAGAGAGGAAGGTGTTCAATTTTCGGTTGTCCAGGGCTCGGAGGGTAGTCGAGAATGCCTTTGGGATCCTCACCAACCGGTTCCGCCTGTTCCTGACATCGATACATTAGGCGGAATATAAATTGAACACCATTATATTTGCCTGCTGCATTTTGCACAATTTTCTACGCAGGCACTCCCAGTCGTACCTACCCCCCATGGGCTCTGAGGCAGGACTACTCTCAGATAACATTCCTGGGCTGGACACTGGTCGCGCTGGCTTGGCCCCCCTATCTGCTCGTGAGGTACGCGACAAATATGTTGAGTACTTCATGAGTGGGGGGGGCATTGCTATGCCAGATCATATTTCTTTCTAATTCGGCCCCCAAAAGAAAGGAATATTCTCATAACTAATAAATAATTAGACCATTGGACTTTATACAGTTGTTTGTCATTACTGCTTTTTCTCTTTTTTTCTGTCTTCCTGGTTCTCACCAAAAATAGTGCACTTCTAGTGCCAATTTTACTTACTCAGATTTATTAACCACTTTAGCCCCGGGCCTGTTTTTCAGAGTCGGTGTTTACGAGACAAAACCATTTTTTTTTGCTAGAAAATTACTTAAAACCCCCAAACATTATATATTTTTTTTTCTAACACCCTAGAGAATAAAATGGAAGTCATTGCAATACTTTTTGTCACACCGTATTTGCGCAGCGGTCTTACAAGCGCACTTTTTTTGGAAAAAATTCACTTTTTTAAATGAAAAAATAAGACAACAATAAATTTGGCCCAATTTTTTTATATATTGTGAAAGATAATGTTACGCCGAGTAAAATGATACCCAACATGTCACGCTTAAAAATTTCGCCCGCTCGTGGCATGGCGTCAAACTTTTACCCTTAAAAATCTTGATAGGCGACGTTTAAAAAATTCTACAGGTTGCATTTTTTGAGTTACAGAGTAGGCCTAGGGCTAAAATTAATGCTCTCACTCTAACGATCGCGGCGATACCTCACTTGTGTGGTTTGAATACCGTTTTCATATGTCGGCGCTACTCGCGTATACATTCGCTTCTACGCGCGAGCTCGTCGGGACGGGGCGCTTTAAAAAAATTTTTTTTTGCTTTTCGCATTTATTTTTATTTATTTTACAATTTTTAACACTGAAAAAAAAAATTATCACTTTTATTCCTATTACAAGGAATGTAAACATCCCTTGTAATAGAAAAAAGCATGACAGGTCCTCTTAAATATGGGATCTGGGGTCAAAAAGACCTCAGATCTCATATTTAGGCTTAAATGCAAAAAAAAAAAAAACATTTGGAAATGTCATTTTTTCAAATGACAAAAAAAAAAATGTTTCTTTAAGACGCTGGGCGGGACTGACGTTTTGACGTCACTTCCGCCCAGCGGAGCTATGGGGACGGGCGAAGGAGATTTTTCCTTCAGTCTCGTCCCCGCTCAGCTGCCGGATGGTCGCGATCTCCTCCGCCGCTACCGACGGCTCCGGTAAGCGGCGGAGGGCGCGGAACAGCAGCGGGAGGGGCCCTCTCCCGCCACCGATAACGGCGATCTCGCGGCGGATTCGCCGCGGAGACCGCCATTATCGTGAACACGGCCGCCCACAGAAGAGATGAATATCTCGATTGTGGCAGCAGCTGCTACCGTTACCGAGATATTCATCTCTAAAGTGATGACGTATAACGGCGGTGGGCGGTCGGCAAGTAGTTAACTAACCACATTTGCACATTATTCACTCATCTACAAACTGGGTATTCAGTCTAGAAATAAGAAGCCACTCATTTTTCAGCTTTTGATGTCACCAAAATTTTTTTTTATTTTAGTCCTTATTCCAAAAAAATGCTTCATTTTTGGATTCCAACATTTTTTTGCAATTTTGTGGTGTAAATTTTTGGTTTACATTTTTTATTTGTTTTTCTTTATTTATTTACAGTGATTAGCAAGAATACTGATAGAAACACAATGTAATAATTATTTCTGTGAAAATCTACCAAAGAATTTGCTGGCTTGTCTCTATCTATCTATCTATATATATATATATATATATATATATATATATATATATATATAGATAGATATATACACACTTCAAAACGTCTATTTTTTATAGTTTTGCCTAAAAATCAAGGTTTTATTTTGTTTGGTTTTCAGTAACCAAGATGTATTATTGTTTTCATATTTTTGGGGTGTTTTTCTAAAAATATTCCCAAAATGTTTTTTTGGAGAATATTTTTTGGTTATTTTAAAGAAATTTATTAACAGTTTAACATTTTTGGGTAGTGTTTTTCTCCCAAAACTTTTTTTGCTTAGGATTTTTTATTGTATTTTTTTTTTTTTTTTTTTAACCCAACAAAAATGTGATTTTTTTTTTTTGGAAAAATATAGCTATTTATATATATTTTTTGGGGTCCTTATTTAAATTTTTTGAGCAAAAGATTTTTGTTTGTTTCTGAGATTTATTTTACTTTTTTATTTTGGTGATATTTATTGTTCGTTTTGTGATCTGAAACTGTAAACATTCACAACCAAAACAAGATCAACACCACAAAAAAATATATTTTGAAAACAGCAGTCAGTCATGGATGGTGTGCTTTCACACTGGAGCACGCCAAAATTTCTAAATGCACACATTCAGTGTGAATTTGCCAAATGTCATTGGTTAAACAGACAAATGGCCACATGTGCTATCTGACATCATGGGTGATCAATGTCTGTGTTTTGTGGGAGCAAACCCTTCTTCCTCTCAACTACTTGAGGATCGAGGAGGGGTTTGTACCCACAAAGCACAGGCAATAGATATTCTGTGATGGCAGATAGCACATATTGGCACACTGTGTGTGCATTTAGAAATTTTGGCGTATTGTAAAGTACAAAAATTAAAAATGGTTTGGGGGGCGGGGGATGGGCGGGGGGTGATTCAGTCTTTGACACGGCCCATCATGTCAATGATATTTTTGAAATTCTGTTCGATGACTATCATCCTTTGGCGCATGTTGTCCATTTCCGTGCTGCACTCTGAAATGACATTTCGAACATTCTGCTCCATGACGACCATCCTTTCCTGCATGTTCTCCATTTCCGTGCTGCACTCCATTACCTGCTGTACAATTATTGAAGCACTTGCACGTGAAAAATGTGCTACACCATCTTCATCCCCTAAAAACAAACAAATTGGCATTCAAAATATGTAAAGAGTTTCCGGCCTATCTGCATATCTCTGGCCCTATTAATGTTGGATTGACACTGACCTGATGGTCTGATCATTTCAACATCCTCAATTTCACAATCTTCTATGACTCCTCCTTCTTCCACCACCTCAGCCTCATCCTCCACGACTCCTCCTTCTTCCACCACCTCCCCCTCATCATCCACGACTCCTCCATCTTCTTCCAGAACTCCTTCTTTATCCATCAATACCCCTTCAAAATCACTCAATTCTGCTTCGTCCAGTTCCGCCTCATCTTCACCGAATTCTAAATCCAAAGTTAAGTCTTCCTCCTCTCTTCCTTCCACATCCTCCTCTCTTCCTTCCACATCCTCCTCTCTTCCTTCCACATCCTCCTCTCTTCCTTCCACATCCTCCTCCTCCTCCACATGTGGAGGTGTTTGATTTTGGTGTTGTCTGGCCCTCTCTGCCTCCTCCAATTGCTGGCGTCTTCTTTCCCCTATAAGAAATAATAAAAAACAAAAGGTATACTCATCAGCACACTGATATTGTATAGCATAAATCGCACACATTGCATAGACGAGACATTTTTGAGGATTTTTGTTTGTTTCTTCTTTCAGCAATCCTACATTTTTGGCGGAGTTCTAGGCCAAGCTCTGATCCTGCCCCTTTTTTGATAAGAAGTGACACACATGGATGTCCCCCCAAAACATTAATTCTCGTCGACCCTCCAAATTTATATGCTTTGTTTGTTGAGACACAGGTGCTTTGCATTTCCAGATGTGAAAACATATGCTTTATTCGCATTTTTGAGAATAAATCTTGTTTGCCTGTCACATTCACTCAATTTAATTTCTGGGATTTTGCTTTTCAACAATGTTTGCAAACAAAGTTTGGGGCAAGTCAGCCATGTCCAGGTGTGTTGTTCCTGGACTAACCTCGCATTTCTGCGAAACAATGTCATATTACGCATGTTACTATTTCACAATATTTGGTAAAGGTTGTTATTTGACATAAACACAATACAGTATCTACACGTGTTCAAAAGTACAAGCAGGCCAAGGAGGCAGATGTCAAAAACTACATGTCAACACATTCTTGCAGACATTCCCCCCCCCCTTAAATAATATGGACTTACTTTTCCGCAGAATTTTGAGGATCTTCTTCATGTGATGTGGCTCCCTCCAATTTCAAGTCGGACCAACGCTTCCTGAGTTGCTCCTTGGACCTGGTGACACCAAACATTCTCCTCATTCTCCTTGCCACCTTGTCCATTATGTGTGACTTTCTACGGTTAGGTGTTTTGTAGGGCCCACATTCACCATCATAATCCTTCCTCCTCATGATGTAAACCAACTCCACCATTTCTTCGAACGCCATATTAGTGGCTTTATATCTTTTTGGCCTGGATCGGGACGGTCCTGCCTCTGTCCCTTCACTTGCGCCATGAGAGCTCCGTGCCCGCTCGTGTGACATCGCCATCTTTCCTTCCCAGAGAGATTAGGGGAGTGGAAACGAGGAAATGTCCCGTCATGGGCGGAGATGAGGGCGGGGATTCATGCATATGCGGAGTGTCGCGAAAGCAAACAACCTGTTGACGTAGGTTACGCGGAGAATATTCGCGCGATTCCAGAACCTACACAGTTAACGCCATATTTACATTTTCAATTGATTAGGGGCATGGCAAAGGTGATGAGGGCGGCGTTTCATACATACGCGGAGTGGATAAAAGGCGCATGCCGTGATTACGTAGGTTACGCGGTAATTCATCGAGCGTGACAAACGAGGAATTTGAGAGAGGAAGGTAAGAAATTTAAACATGGGATCAGCAGCGGGCTATAAAATAAAATGATCCCCATGATTAAATCAGTATGATGAAACATGTCGGGGCGTGGGTACTAAGTTACAACCGCATACCTTAAACTGAACTGGTCGGGCGTGGAACGGTCCATCTGTCACCAATATAGTCATCTGAAGAGCGACTCCAGTACACCTTCATAGGGCTGTGAGTAAACCTGGGCTATTTGTTGGTCCGCCGTGACCACTGGTTCACCTGGAGGAAAATTTTCGTTTGTGTTTACACCGTGTGATGTTTGGATTTAATCACTGCTTATGACAAGAGTCATTTTTGTGAGTGCATCTATTGGGAGATTTTTAGTGTTTTTATTAAAAGTTGTGTTGCAATATCACACTATTGTGCTCTCTCTCTTCATTATACATGTGGCTGTCATCTTGGAGTTTTTCCTTTTTCCAACGGATCTCCATTTATTTAACTGAGTGCTCCAGTTTCCAAAGAGGGAGTTCCATCAATTAAACTGAGTGGTTCAGTTAAAAAGCCTGTGTGCCTTAACACGAGAGTGTCAGGCCATTTATTGTGGTGAGTTTGCATTCTGATGGGTGGTGGAATCACGCAGTCACTGTGGTGTGGTGAAAGCACTGTCTGAAGATCGTGAAGGGACTTCTTCTGTTCTCCATTTATGAACTTCATTTACGTTCACACAATCAGTTTATGGATTTTTTTTTTGCCAACCTGTTATTTTGGGTGTATTATTGACACCTATTTTTTGACACTGATATATTGTTTCACATAGAGGGTGGATCACTCATTATTTTTCACTTAATAGTCTAGCAATATTATATGTGTGTTTTTTTTTATTTTATTCTCTTGAGCGCTGCTTAATATCACATTTGATACCTTTTTTAACATCAGGTAGCACTGTATTTGCATATTACATTTTGATTGTTTAACTTTTAGAGCAGCAGCTCACATATATTTACATATATTTATTTATTAATTTATTTATTTATATTATCAATATCACTATATTTTCACTTATATTCTCCAGTTACGCGCAGTGGGGGTGGCTCAATTAGACGGCCCTTATTTCCACCTTTTTCCCATATATAAAATGGAGAGCCATGGGATGGGGGTTTGGTCTATTGGTTGCACAGTTTTATTAAGCTATTATGTCTCTTGGATACCAGAATGTGATTTTAGTAGCCAAATGCTTTTGTAGACATCACAAAATATAGATGCCAAAAATGCTCTACCTCATTCCAATTTATGTAGGGTGTATTCAGATCAGGCCAAGTATTGTTCTGTGTTGGTTGGACAGAGGTCATTAGGAAGTGTCTTTCATGTAATCAATGCTGAGGGGCAGGATATCTACACATGCAATAGTGCCTTGATGAATGCTGTCAGTTTTAATGATTGGGTATGGTTCTAGATTTCTATTATTTCCTGCAATGGAACCAAAGGGGCGGCATGTATTAAAACAATGTTAGCTACAACCAATGGGGCAGAGCTGGCCAGCATTTTGTAAACAAGAGACACTGTGTTTGTATTTCTATATAGGTCCTACTTTTTTCGCTACATATTCTATCAATGTAAATGCTGAGCCTTTTTTTAATCGTATTTATGGTTTCTTTTTCTTTTTGTAATCTAGACTAAAATTAGAACAATCAAACTTTAACAATGGATCTACTGCAGACCCAAGAGATTATCCAGCACTTGCTGGATAAATTTAGAGAAATGCCCATCCTGTGGGATTCCAAGCAGGACAGTTACCACAACAAGGACATACGAGCGGCAGCACTTGAACAGCTAGCAGCATACATGAGAACATGGGTGCCAGAATGCAGTGCCAACATGGTGAAGGATAAACTTGCCAACCTCAGGGGCACATATAGGAGAGCGTACAAAGCTTACCAAAAGCAACTAAGATCTGGAGCAGCAGCAAGACCACCAAAGGAACCCAAGCTATGGTATTTCAGCCAGATGTCTTTTTTGCGGGATCAACTGGAAGGCAGGCCATCTATGTCAAGTCTGACTCCCAGCCTTCCCTCCACGCTACCTTCCAGCGGGACTTGCCCAGATCACAACAGCCCTGCAGAGTCGGATGAAGAGGGCCTGGCTGACAGAGAGGCAGATCTGCGCCTCTACGATGATGAGGTATAGTAGTTTCATAACTATTTATGGAATAATATTAATTATTGTTTGATTCTTGACTTGATATTGTTTAATAAAAGACAAGCTGGGAATAAAAAATCAAAAGTCGTGGGCAAACAAATAGGTGTCAGGGATGACAACTGCAGGGGTCAGAGGGTGAGTCTGTTTTCAAGTTTAAATTAGCCCCAAAAAAGGAGATTCAAGCATGAAAATGTGAGTGATTATATTTATAAATATATTACAACATGTCCCTTTTTTTTACACAGGAAGAAGAGACCAGCCAGGAGGTGGTAGATCCTCTCCTCACTGACAGCCAGGCCGAAGGGGTCAGTGGCAGCCAGGAGGAGGCCGGGCCCAGTGGCGTTCAGCAGCTCCCCAGGACAACCACCACCAGCCAGGCTCCTCCCCTCCATATTAGGCCACCAGGCCGAAAGAAGAAATTGGGGGCAGTGGAGGAAGCCAGCCTCCAAATGATTAGGGAGGCGAGTGCCATCATGAGGGCCCCCCTCAACCCCACTGAGGCCTACAGTGCCTCCCTGGCACACGATCTGAACAAAGGCACGGAGGAGCAGAAGCAACTGGCAAAGGGCGTGATCAACCAGGCCCTTTGGTGGATGGAGAGGGAGCTGCTGACCCCAGACACTGGGCTATGTGACCCGGCCCGGCTTGCTGAACACCATACTCCTGCTGCCACATCATCCCCACCTGCAAGGGGCCAGGGAAGACCCGCTGGAAGGCAGCCTGGAAGGAAGGTTGCAAGGAAGAGGAGACGTTGATTCCCTGCCTTCCATTTGATCCCCCACAAATGGCATCTTGTTTGGACTACCACAGCTTGGGTTCCTTTGGTTATGTGCTGCTGCTTCAGATTTTAGTTTGTATGCCTCCTGAGGTTTGCTAGTTTATCCGTCACCATGTTTGAAATGCAAGTTTGCATGTATTTTGCTAGCTGTTCAAGTGCTGCCATTCTGTTTTATTTCCTTTTTAACATTTGCCAAAATAAATGGCTTTTTGTTTAATTTAAAAACGTGCCTATTGTTTGTAATACTGTGGGGATTATTTTAGGCATCAAACATTCCAAAAAAATCAATTGTTTCATATAAATAATTCACTAAGTCATGTGGGGGGGGGGCATTTGGTGTGCCAACATGGTAGACAATTGAAACAACCTTAAAAATAATCAAGAAAAATATACAAACAAAAGCAAAATCTAAAAAATTAGCTAGCAAAAAATTATAAATGGTGACATAACTATAAACACATAAAAAAAGTGGCATAGATAAACATTAAACCAAAAAATTAAAAATATATACATGTGGAGGACCACAAAAAATATGATACGTCGGGCCTATAAAAGATAGCTAAAATCTTACTACATCCCAGGCAACAAATGTCACTTTTCAGTATGGAACAACTCAGTTGAAATAACATGAGCTAAATAACAGGTTATTTCTAGCAAGAGAAGAATGAATAAAACGACGGCATCAACTGTTGTTTATTGTGTCGTTTGCTTCAGTGTTCTATTGCTAGAATTAATCTTTCTATTGACGAATGTGCCATATCCCAAACAAACGTGAGTTTTACCTGAACGAGCGCTCCCGTGGCCTCATTTAGTCTGAGCATGCGCGGGGTTTTTGTACGTTGCTTTTGTGTACTCACCACCAAACATGTCCGTTCGGACAGGATTTCAGCGGACGGTTTTAAAACAAGTTTGGAAATAAATGTCTGCTGAAAAACGGCCCGGCGGGCAAATGTACGGTGAAATTCTGTACGCTCGTAACTACACACGACCGAACATGTCTGCTGAAACTGGCCCGCGGACCAGTTTCAGCAGACATGTTTGGTCGTGTATATAGAAAGTGAAAAAATGCGCATACCAAAAAAAAGGTTCTAGAACAGCAGCAAACTCAAAATGTTATACAACATAAAAACGGATAATAATGAATGGGAGTTGCGCTAAAAAAATTGATATATAAGTGACCATATAAAAAACAAAAATAAAAAAGTTGTGCTAGAGACACCTCTTACTGATGACCAAAAGGTCAACTGAATGCAAAGTCCCAATATGTGTACACATGTAAAATGGGTGAGATAAATGTGTATTAATCCAAAAAGAATAAATGAGTTCAATTCTGTGGATAATGCTGGATCAATTCTTGTGGATAATGCTGGATCTGTATCCGGGTAAACACATTCAAGCTGACCCTTACCAGAAGTATAGATCCCAAGGATCAAAATAAGCCATCCACGATGTAACCAATGAAAGATCCAATCTAGATTGATGTAGAAACTCCAACTTCAGAGGACTCGACCCAGTAGAAAAGAAAAACAAGGAAAACAATAGTGCAAAAACGTATGGTGAACAGACACTCTGGCTAACTCCCAGTGACTAATATTGACAGACACTGTGAAGGGAAGATGGAGCACCACCACCAGAAAAAACACACTGACCCTTACCGGAACTAGGCGACCCTCTAGGGATCAATAATGCATAATAGTGTGTTAAGGTGATCAGCAGAGAAGCGTTCTCAAAAGGTCCTTTCAATCCAGGGATCAGATAGCCAGGTCACATGAAAAATATACAGACTCTCATAGTGAAGTACCGCCAAGATTTTTAATAAAATAAGGTAAGTAGAACACTTACAATTAAGACGTTTTTAAAAACAGCAAGTATAAAGTAGCCGGCCGGCAAACAAACGAGGCACGTCCTCAGTACGCGGTGACGTCAGCACGACAACCTCCCAACGTTTCGTCTTCGAGTAGACTTGATCACGGGAATCCCCGTGATCAAGTCTACTCGAAGACGAAACGTTGGGAGGTTGTCGTGCTGACGTCACCGCGTACTGAGGACGTGCCTCGTTTGTTTGCCGGCCGGCTACTTTATACTTGCTGTTTTTAAAAACGTCTTAATTGTAAGTGTTCTACTTACCTTATTTTATTAAAAATCTTGGCGGTACTTCACGGGAATACGCGGTGACGTCAGCACGACAACCTCCCAACGTTTCGTCTTCGAGTAGACTTGATCACGGGAATCCCCGTGATCAAGTCTACTCGAAGACGAAACGTTGGGAGGTTGTCGTGCTGACGTCACCGCGTACTGAGGACGTGCCTCGTTTGTTTGCCGGCCGGCTACTTTATACTTGCTGTTTTTAAAAACGTCTTAATTGTAAGTGTTCTACTTACCTTATTTTATTAAAAATCTTGGCGGTACTTCACTATGAGAGTCTGTATATTTTTCATGTGACCTGGCTATCTGATCCCTGGATTGAAAGGACCTTTTGAGAACGCTTCTCTGCTGATCACCTTAACACACTATTATGCATTATTGATCCCTAGAGGGTCGCCTAGTTCCGGTAAGGGTCAGTGTGTTTTTTCTGGTGGTGGTGCTCCATCTTCCCTTCACAGTGTCTGTCAATATTAGTCACTGGGAGTTAGCCAGAGTGTCTGTTCACCATACGTTTTTGCACTATTGTTTTCCTTGTTTTTCTTTTCTACTGGGTCGAGACCTCTGAAGTTGGAGTTTCTACATCAATCTAGATTGGATCTTTCATTGGTTACATCGTGGATGGCTTATTTTGATCCTTGGGATCTATACTTCTGGTAAGGGTCAGCTTGAATGTGTTTACCCGGATACAGATCCAGCATTATCCACAAGAATTGATCCAGCATTATCCACAGAATTGAACTCATTTATTCTTTTTGGATTAATACACATTTATCTCACCCATTTTACATGTGTACACATATTGGGACTTTGTATTCAGTTGACCTTTTGGTCATCAGTAAGAGGTGTCTCTAGCACAACTTTTTTATTTTTGTTTTTTATATGGTCACTTATATATCAATTTTTTTAGCGCAACTCCCATTCATGTTTGGTCGTGTGTACGGGGCCGTAGAAGACACCGACGTTCTCTAACATGGAAGTTCAATGCTTCCACGCATGCGTCGAATCAATTCGACGCATGCGCGGGATTTCGGGCCGCTGGTTATACGTCATAACCAGCGGACATGTCCGATGAGTCGCACTAACCATCGGACATGTCCGACGGACAGGTTTCCAGCGGACAAGTTTCTAAGCATGCTAAGAAACTTTTGTCCGCTGGAAACCTGTCCGCTAGGCAAGGAAACCTGTCCGCTAGGCAAGGAAATCTGATGCAGCTGTGCATGGTAATCAATCAGCTTCTAACTTCAACTTCTTCAATAAGGCTAGGTTCACACTTGTGAGGTGCGAATTCCAGCTCTCTTATCTCTGCAAAGAGAAAAGAGAGCTGTTCAGCAGATCATCTCCATTTTAGCTGCGAATTTGGAGACCTGGGAGAGGGGAGGGGGAGGGGGGGAAGTGTAGTGAGAAGAAGGAGAGCAATCCTGATGAGAACTGAACACATCTGCGAATCAGATGCGTGCCCATAGAAGATAATGGGCCTGAATTCGCACCTGAGCCACACCCAATGCCTCGAAAACACACACTTTTTTGGCAAAGTGCAGAGCGAATACATCACGCATATGTGAACCAGCCTCATTAAAATCAATGTAGTTTATAATGTTATGCAAAATAATGCGGTTTAAGCCGCAACCAATTTGCATAGGTGTGAACGGGACCTTAAGCTTTGGCCAAAAAACTAGAATCTGATTGGTTTCTATGTAGAGCTGCACCAGATATTGCACTATCCAGTTTTAGTAAATCAACCCCATAGGTTGTTCTTAACCACTTGCCGACTGGCTCACGACAATATATGGCGGCAAAGTGGTTAGTTCCTGCGAATCACCGCATGGGTACGTCTGTACCTTTGAGGGCGATAACAGGCACCCGTGCATCCACTGCACAGTGGGGTACCCCCTGCGCGTGGCCGAGAGCACCAACAGGGATTTGTGTGTGTAAACCTGTAATGTCAGGGGAGAGGAGACATAGCGTTTGCTCCTACTAAGTAGGAACAACAATATGTATCCTTCCCCAGTCAGTCCTACCCCCCACAGTTAAAAAACACTAACTAGGGAACACATTTAACCCCTTCATCCTCCCTAGTGTTAACCCCTTCCCTGCCAATGACATTTACACAGTAATCAGTGCATTTTTTTTAGCACTGATCGCTGTATAAATGTTAATGGTCCCAAAATTTTGTCAAAAGTGTCCGATCTGTCCACCGCATTGTCGCAGTACCACTATAAAACACAGAACACTGCTATTACTAGTAAAAAATAATAATAATAATAAAAATGCCATAAATCTTTCCCATAGTTTGTAGACGCTATAACTTTTGCTCAAACCAATCAATATACGCTTATTAGGATTTTTTACCAAAAATATATAGAAGAATATATATTGGCCTAAACTGAGGAAGAAATCCGTTTTTTTAAAACATTTTTGGGATATTTATTTTAGCAAAAAAGTTAAAAAATATATATATTTTTTTCAAAATTGTAGCTCTTTTTTGTTTATTGCGCAACAAAATAAAAATCGCAGAGGTGATCAAATACCACCAAAAGAAATCTCTATTTGTATGGAAAAAAGGACGTAAATTTTGTTTGGGTACAGCATTGCACGACCGAGCAGTTAAAGCGATACAGCGCCGTATCACAAAAAATGGCCTGGTCATTAAGCAGCCAAATCTTCCGGGGCTAGATTCAAGTAGCCCGCCGTAAGTTTGTGCGGGCGTAGCGTATGTTATTTACACTGCCGCAACTTAGACGGGCAAGTGCAGTATTCACAAAGCACTTGCTCCGTAAGTTGCGGCGGCGTATCTTAAATCAGCCGGCGTAAGCGCACCAAATTCAAATTTGCAAGAGGTGGGTGTGTTTTATGTAAATAAAACATGACCCCACGTAAATGAAGTCTTTAACGAACGGCGCATGCGCCGTTCGTGAAAGAATCCCAGTGCGCATTCTCGAAATTCTGCCGCAAATCATCAATGCTTTCGACGTGGACGTAATTTACGCAAAGCCCTATTCGCGAACGACTAACGGAAACGACATAACATTTTCAAAATTCAACGTGGGAACGACGTCCATACTTAACATTGCGTACGCCTCATAGAAGCAGGAGTAATGTTACGCCGGAAAAAGCCTTACGCAAACGACGTTAAAAAATCCGCCGGGCGCACGTACGTTTCTGAATCGGCGTATTCAGCTCATTTGCATATTCTATGCTGAAATCGACGGAAGCGCCACCTGCGGCCAGCGTAAATATGCACCCTAAGATACGACGGTGTAGGAGACTTACGCCGCTCGTATCTTAGCCTAATTTAAGCGTATCTGGTTTCCAGAATATGCTTACGTTTACGACGGCGTAAGTGATTAAATTGACAACTATTTTTTAATGTTCTACTCCTCATTGCATCTAGGTTGTAGTTTCAAATGCATCATTTTATTGTGACTGAAAGGAACTATGGGCCAAATTCTCAAAAAAGCTGCCTAACTTAACTTTCAGCAGTTAAGTTACACTGACTTAAAATCTCTACCTAAGGGCCATATTCTCTCTAAATATCCGCCTGCTGCGCTTAGGGCACTTACACTCCGCTGTCCCAACTTACTGGAGCAGGTGTTGTATTCCCCAACCACTTGCTCCATAACTTGGGACAGCGGAGTGTAAGTGTCCCGGCGTAGCCTTGCGGATCTCCAAGGGGGCGGCTTCTATTCAAATGAAGCGCGCCCCCGATGCAAAAGAACTGGGCATGCGCCGGGCTGCAAAAAGCCCAGTGAGCATGCTCCAGTTCTCGGCGGAAAACGTCAATGACGCCGACGTGGGCGTCATTGACGTAAAGTCGTATTCAAGAACGACTTGCGTAAACGACGTATCCGACGAAAAAACACGACGGGGACCCGACGCCATCCGTAACATGGCCTACGCGAGACTTGCGGAAACTTACCCCTCATATAGCAGGGGTAAGTTTCCGCTTACGCAAACGACGTTAGCGACGGTTACGCGATGCGAACTCGTTCGGGAATCGGCGTAGAAGGATCATTTGCATATGCAAATGACTCCTTCACGTAAATGCCATCTAGCGGCGGCCGGCGTCATTGCATTTAAGATCCGCCAGTGTAAGTGACTTACAGATGGCGGATCTTGGCCCAGATTCACGAAGCTCAGCGCATCAATAGGCGGGCGTATCGCAACGCAGATACACTAGACCGTCGAAACTTAGAGAGGCAAGCAGCCTATTCAGCAAGCAAATGCGCGCTGCGATGCGCCATCGTAATGTAATTTTGATGGCGTAACCCGACGTAATTCAAAGTGGGAAGGAGGTGGGCGTGATCCATTTAAATGAAGCGTGACCCCATGCAAATTAAGGTCCGAACGAACGGCGCATGCGCCGTCACGTGATCGCATCCCCCGCGTCCCACTGCGCATGCGCCCCAATTCGCCTCTCGTATTCCCCCCCACGATAACCCAGCCCACCGTTTCCGCCCAGGGCATAAATCCGCACGGACATGCGCCAGTCAAGTGCAAAAGTACACCTGCAGGTTTTGGTCGTTTGGTGTGGCTACTTTTGCTTTGTTCAGATCAAAAAAGATGTCTGAGGCTGGCTCGAAAGATAGGAGGGAAAAAAACTTTATTATTGAGGAGAAGGCGGTGATTATTGATGCCATGAGAAAATATAACAAGTTCCTCCACGGCAAGGAAAGTGGCTCGACCAGCAAGGTCCGTAAGGATCAAATCTTGGCACAGATTGCAGCGGAGGTGAGTGCCCTTGGCTATGCCAACCGGACCCCAGACAAGATCGCCAAGAAGATCAACGACCTGCGGCGTCTTGTGAAGGAGAAGGTGGCCAAGATAAAAAAACACAGTAGGGGCACCGGAGGTGGACCAGCCCTGAAACTAAGACTGACACCTGATGAGGAGGTCATTGCCAGGTGCCTGGAGAAGGAGCAGGTGGAGGGCCTGGAGGGCTTCGAGTCAGTTGATCAGCCCTTGAGGACAGGTGAGTGTTTTTTTTCTTTTATCTGGTGTATAGCATGTGTGTGGGGGGGGGAGTGAATATGTGACAAGTGTGTGGGTCCACCAACATGTTACTGTTTTGTGTCATCCACAGATATGCAGGATGAAGCGGGCCCATCCTCGGCTGCTGGCCAACCAAGCCCATCCCAGGATACCAGTGTCCACACCTCTCCATTAGAGGAAGTGGAGGAGGAGCACGGGCACCTGGATGATGGCATATATCTGGGGGATGAGACCACCGTCGCTGGACCCTCCCATACCTCCACCTCCATAGGGGATACCCCCCCAAGGGACTCAAACTTCATTCTAACCCCCCCAAGGCCCTCAAATGTGGGATCCCCCCCAAGGGCCTCCACCCTTTTGGGAAGCCCCCTAAGGGCCTCCGACCTTTTGGGAAGCCCATCCTCCCTAAGGGAAGTTCCCTCAGGGTCCTCCCCATACATTCGTCCCCAAGCCTCACCTGCACCCAGGAAGGCAATTAGGAAGACGAGGGGTGATCCTGATGCCTTAGAAGCCACTTTGGCTATGGACCTGGCCAGGCAGACCCAACATGTGGGTTCTGTTGCATGTGATATGCGCCGGGTGGCAGCCAGCCTGGCCTCCATGCAGCAGACCCAGGCTGCTTTCACTGCCACCATTAGTGAAAATGTGCAGGAGGTCAGTGCCAACAGCACTGCGTTGGTGACCTGCGTTAGGGACCTGGATGACACTAATTCAGGCCTTGTGGCAGAGGTCAGGAGCCTGGGAGTGGCCATACAGGCCAATACAGCAGCCATTGAGGCGGTGGGGAATCAGACCACTGCGGTCCTTACCCGCATAGCCCTGGCTTTAGAGGGTATCCAGGCAGCCAGGGAGAGACCGGGGGATGTTCCTCCTCCCAATGACCCACCCCCCCACCCGCGGCTGCCCCCAGGCAACAAAGGGCACGGAGCCTTGGCACTAGGCGTAGTCCACGTCGGGCCAGATGAGTGCCATTTTGATTATTTTATTTTTATATTCAATTTGATTTTTGGTTATTAATTGATACTCATGATATGAGTGATATTTTGTTATTATGATACTCGATTGGAGTTGTATTTATTTTATTATTATTTTGGATATATATATTGACAATTATTTTCAGAGAAACATACAGCAACATAATTGGAGCCTTGACGTGGCGTTGCTGCTCCCAAGTACCGCACGGTGTACTTCGGTCTAATCCAATTTATTGGTGTTTGGGGGGGGGGTGTGTTAGGGACCACAGTGGGGTGCATGCGTGCATTAGCATTGTGACATGTTTCATGTGCGTGTTGCACGTGAAAATAAGCCTTCCACGAGGCATCTCCTGACTGCTCTTCCCTCAGCAGACGGGGGACCCTCGGTTGGGGGGGGAATGTCTGGTTCGGGGGTCAGGTCATGACGGACTTCAACCTGCAGGCCCCTTCTCATGGCGAAATTGTGCAAAATGCAACATGCACCGATAATCTGGCACACAAAGTCTGGGGCATACAACAGTGTACCCCCAGACCTATCTAGGCATCGGAACCGTGACTTCAGGAGGCCAAACGTGCGCTCCACCACTCCCCGGGTACGTATATGAGCCTCGTTGTAGCTTCTTTCTCCTGGTGTTTGTGGGTTCCGGAATGGGGTCATCAGGTGGGGTCCCAGGGCATATCCAGAGTCACCTGGAAGGGAAAAGACAGGAGGATGTTAGTCATGCATGTGCCCCTCGTGATGTTTGCATCATGGGGGGGACAGTCATGCCTGACACCCATGTCACTCACCAACCAGCCAGCTGTTCCCATACACGTTCTCTTCAAATTGTCTTGGGATGTCGCTTTGCCGGTAGATAAAGCTGTCATGGGTGGCCCCAGGGTGTTTAGCACATACGTGCCATATGAGGCCTTGAGCATCGGTTATTACTTGTACATTAATGGAATGCCAATTCTTCCTGTTACGGTACATATGTTCAGCGTCACGGGGGGGCTGGAGTGCCACATGAGAACAATCAATGGCCCCCACAGTGCGTGGAAATCTGGCTATTTTATAGAAATCGGTTCTTGCCTTTGCCTGCTGGACCTCCTGGGTGGGTCTCACAATGTGGTGGGACATCCGTCTCAGGATAGCGGGTACAACTTGGTGCACGCACCTACTCATTGTGGATTGGGACATCCCAGCCAAATTTCCACTGGTTCTTTGAAATGATCCACTGGCTAAAAAATGCAGGGTTGCCATGACCTTGAGCAGTGGCGGCACTGCTTGTGATCGATGTGTTGGGCTGGTGAGGTCATCCTGCAGGGATCGTACTATTTCCATGATGGCTTCAGTGTCAAATCTCAACAAGCGAAACACCTCCGATTCCACCATGCCAAAGAGGTCCATGCGATCTCGGGGTACCCTCTCCTGTGCCCTCCTCCTCCTCCTGCGTGCACGTAGACGCCGTAGTAATATGACCACGGCTGCCCCTGACATGTTGGCACACAGATGTGTTGTCCTGCAAGTGTTGTTGCTCAGCTCCTCTGTCACGCTGCTGCTGTTGCTGCTCTCCAGCTGACCTGTGCAAGTCCGTTGCAAAGTTACCCCTGCTTTTATGAAGGGTAACTTTAGATTGGGCTAGCAGCTTACGCGCACCGCGCGTAGCCTACGACGGACAATCGTACGCATGTGAATCGGCATTTCTCCCTCATTTGCATAATTGAATAGCTAATCAATGGGAACGAAGAATACGCCTAGCCTAAATATGCGCCTAAGTTTCGCCGGCGGAGGACAGTTGCGTTGGACGGGTGAAGCCTAAGTTCACGTGTATGTGCTTCTGTGGGTACCGCGCATCGATACGACGGCGCACATCTACACTTACGCCGCGTATCTCGAGATACACCGGAGTGTGTCTTTGTGAATCTGGCCCCTTAAGTGTATCTATGCAAAAATTATTCTGAGAATCAGGAGCATAGATACACTGGCCAAAAAAGGGAGTTACGATGGAGTATCCTGAGATACTCCATCGTAACTTCTCTGAGAATATGGCCCTATGTGCCCGATCTTCAAAGCACTTACCTAGAAATTACACGCCGTGTAACTTAAGTGCCGCCGTCGCAAGGCGGTCCTCCTCTCCGGGGGGCGTTTAAAATTTAAATGAGGCGCGCTCCCGCGCCGGCCATACTGCGCATGCGTGTGACGTAATTTTCCCGACGTGCAGCGCGCGAACGTAATTGACGCCGGGCGGCTTTGAAGATTGCGACGGGACACTAAAGTTGCGACGGGTGAAAAAAAATATACGCGCCGGGAAAACAAATAATTATAAAAAAAAATGACAGCGTCGCTCAGCATGCATTCCTGAGAGGGAGAACTCCATGCCAATTTTCAAAGAAAAAAACGGTATGGGTTCCCCCCCCCAGGAGCATACCAGGCCCTTAGGTCTGGTATGGGTTGTAAGGAGACCCCCCTACGCCGAAAAATCGACGTAGGGGGTCCCCCTACAATCCATACCAGACCCGTATCCAAAGCACGCTACCCGGCCGGTCAGGAAGGGAGTGGGGACGAGCGAGCGCCCCCCCCCCCCCCTCCTGAGCCGTGCCAGGCCGCATGCCCTCAACATGGGGGGGTTGGGTGCTCTGGGGCAGGGGGCGCACTGCGGGCCCCCCCACCCCAGAGCACCCTGTCCCCATGTTGATGAGGACAGGACCTCTTCCCGACAACCCTTGCTGTTGGTTGTCGGGGTCTGCGGGCGGGGGCTTATCGGAATCTGGGAGTCCCCTCAAATAAGGGGGCCCCCAGATACCGGCCCCCCACCCTAAGTGAATGGATATGGGGTACATCGTACCCCTACCCATTCACCTGAAGGCAAAAAGTAAAAGTTATTAAACACACAACACAAGGGTTTTTAAAATAATTTATTATTCTGCTCCGGAGGCCCCCCCTGTCTTCTTTATTAGCTCTATTACCAGGGGGGGCTTCTTCTTCCACTCTCCGGGGGTCTTCTTCCACTCTCCGGGGGTCTTCTTCCACTCTCCAGGGGGGGTTTCTTCTTCCGCTCTCCGGGGGGGGCTTCTCCGCTCTCCGGGGGTCTTCTTCTATCTTCGCCGCTCTCCGCTGTTGACTCGGCGAACCCCGGTTCTTCTGCAGATGTCCGGTGCCTTCTTCTTCAGCGCTGGCTGCCTGCTATCTTTGTGTGTTAGCTCAATTACGAGCAGGCAGCCATCGCGGTCTTCTGTGACGTCAGGTTCTTCTCTTCTGTTCTTCTCCCCTCTTCCGATGTTGACTCGTCGCATCTTGTCACTGCAATGATGGAAGCGCGCCTTGCATCCCATTTATATAGGCATCACCGTCCCATCATGCTCCGGTAGGTACCCACGTGGTGGGTGCACGTGGGTAGGCACCCACCACGTGGGTACCTGCCGGAGCATGATGGGACGGTGATGCCTATATAAATGGGATGCAAGGCGCGCTTCCATCATTGCAGTGACAAGATGCGACGAGTCAACATCGGAAGAGGGGAGAAGAACAGAAGAGAAGAACCTGACGTCACAGAAGACCGCGATGGCTGCCTGCTCGTAATTGAGCTAACACACAAAGATAGCAGGCAGCCAGCGCTGAAGAAGAAGGCACCGGACATCTGCAGAAGAACCGGGGTTCGCCGAGTCAACAGCGGAGAGCGGCGAAGATAGAAGAAGACCCCCGGAGAGCGAAGAAGCCCCCCCCCGGAGAGCGGAAGAAGAAACCCCCCCCGGAGAGTGGAAGAAGACCCCCGGATAGTGGAAGAAGACCCCCGGAGAGTGGAAGAAGAAGTCCCCCCTGGTAATAGAGCTAATAAAGAAGACAGGGGGGGCCTCCGGAGCAGAATAATAAATTATTTTAAAAACCCTTGTGTTGTGTGTTTAATAACTTTTACTTTTTGCCTCCAGGTGAATGGGTAGGGGTACGATGTACCCCATATCCATTCACTTAGGGTGGGGGGCCGGTATCTGGGGGCCCCCTTATTTGAGGGGACTCCCAGATTCCGATAAGCCCCCGCCCGCAGACCCCGACAACCAACGGCAAGGGTTGTCGGGAAGAGGTCCTGTCCTCATCAACATGGGGACAGGGTGCTCTGGGGTGGGGGGCCCGCAGTGCGCCCCCCTGCCCCAGAGCACCCAACCCCCCCATGTTGAGGGCATGCGGCCTGGCACGGCTCAGGAGGGGGGGGGGGGCGCTCGCTCGTCCCCACTCCCTTCCTGACCGGCCGGGTAGCGTGCTTTGGATACGGGTCTGGTATGGATTGTAGGGGGACCCCCTACGTCGATTTTTCGGCGTAGGGGGGGTCTCCTTACAACCCATACCAGACCTAAGGGCCTGGTATGCTCCTGGGGGGGAACCCATGCCGGTTTCGAATTTAAAAATTGCCGTGGAGTTCTCCCTCAGGAATGCATACCAAATGCCGTCGCTTGAATGGGCCTTTACAAGGTGTGACTAACTTTACACATTGTAAAACCAGCCCTAGTTTTGCGCAAGCAAAATCGGAACTTACGCAGAAATCACAATGCTGAAATGCTTTGAGAATCTGCTTAAGTCCTCATTTGCATACTCAAAGCTGCATTTCCATGAAAAAAATGCCCCCAGCGGCGGATGCGGTACTGCATCCTAAGATCTGACCATGTAAGTATCTTACACATGTCAGATTTTCTGCCTAACTTTGGAAAAAGCCTTTTGAGAATCATATCCAAAGTTAGGCACAGAGGGCCATATTCTCAAACATTTCAGGCGGCGGAACGTATGTACTTTACGTTACGCCGCCGCAAGTTTAAGTGGCAAGTGCCGGATTCCCAAACCACTTACCTGTGAACTTGCGGCGGCATCGCGTAAAGTCCACCCGTGTAAGCCATCCTAATTCAAATGATCCAGGCAGGGGGCGTGGATCATTTAAATTAGGCGCGCTCCCGCGCCGATCGTAATGCGCATGCTCCGTCGGGTAAATTACCCGACTTGCATTGCGCTAAATGATGTCTCACGGACGTCATTTGTTTTGACTGTAACGTAAATGGCGTCCAGCGCCATTCACGGACGACTTACGTAAACGACGTTCAATTTTGAAATTTCGACGCGGGATCGACGGCCATACTTAACATTGAGTACGCCACCTAAGGGGCATCTTTATCTTTACGCCGCGTATCGCTTACGGAAACGACGTTAAAACACTACGGCGGGCAAGCGTACGTTCGAGAATCGGCGTGACTAGTCATTTGCATATTCTACGCTGACCGCCACCTTGCGGTCAGCGTAAATATTGCAGCCTAAGATACAACGGCGCAGGCTGTTGTATCTTAGGCATGTTTAAGTGTATCTCAGTTTGAGAATACACTTAAACATAGGAAACGGACTTACGTAGGCGTATCTGTTGATACGCCTACGTAACTTGTTTGAGAATATGGCCCAGACTGAACAGCAGTTAAGTCTGCGTATCTCTTTTGGGAATCAGGCCCTATATTCCTTAACATCAACAATAAAAACATTAAATTCTAATTTACTGATCACAACATTCAAAAGCCCTCATAGCCTGAAATCTGAAGGTGTACTTAATAAAAAACAAAAAAGAGCAATAAGAATGAGTATCAACAGGTCAGATTTTTAGTTTGCTTTTGTCAAGACAGCTGAGATGAATTTTCATTCATCATGAATTACTGCACCTGCACAATCTTAGGCCCCGTACACACGAGAGGATCGATCCGCTGAAATTGATCCGCGGATCGGTTTCAGCGGATAGATCCGCTGGTGTGTACGATCCAGCGGATATTTATCCGCGGATATATTTCGGGCCGACCGATTTCCAGCGGATAAAAATTTCTTAGCATGCTAAGAAATCTATCCACTGGAATCGGCTCCAGCGGATCGATCCGGTGGTCTGTACAGACTCACCGGATCGATCCGTCCGAACCCATCCCTCGCATGCGTCGTAATGATTCGACGCATGCGCGGAATTCCTTATATGACAGCGTCGCGCACGTCGCCGCGTCATCATCGCGGCGACGGCACGACACGTCATCGCGATGGGAATGCGGCGCGGATTTCAATCCGATGGTGTGTACACTCCATCGGATCAAAATCCTCAGAGGATTTATCCGCGGAAACGGTCCGGAGGACCGTATCCGCGGATAAATCCTATTGTGTGTACTAGGCATAAGTGTTCTTTGCACTGCTGGATTAGGCTGGGTTCACACTGGTATGACAAACGCTCCAAACCCCCCTCCTGAACCATACCAGGCCACATGCCCTCAACATGGGGAGGTGGGTGCTTTGGGGCAGGGAGGCCCTGCGCCCCCATCCTAAAGCACCTTGCCCCCATGTTGATGGGGACAAGGGCCTCTTCCCGACAACCCTGGCTGTTGGTATTTGCTTATCAGAATCTGGAAGCCCCCTTTAACAAGGGGGTCCCCAGATCCAGGCCCCCACACTATGTGAATTAGTATAGGGTACATTGTACCCTTACCCATTCAACTAAAAAAGTGTAAAAAATAAAAAAACGTACACAGGTTTGTAAAGTAATTTATTAAGGCAGCTCCAGCGTTTCTTCTTCTTCCTCCTCTGCTGATGTCTTCTGCCTCTGACAGTTTTTCTCCCCTCTCTCTGGTTCTTCTCCGGTCTCTGCTGATGTCTTCTAGCCCTCTCTGGTTCTTCTCCCTCTGTCCGCTGTCTTCTGCCTTTTCCGGGTCTCCTCTCTGGGCTATTTGACACAGTTTAAACAACAGTGTAAAATTACCCAAATACAGGACAATTTTAATGAACAAAGTCATGCCCAAATTTACTAGAGACAAAAAGCACATGTGTAGGTTTTACTAAAATAATTAACTACTTCAGCCACAGGCCATTTCTTAGGATACAGCCCTGCGTCACTTTAACTGACAATTTCGTGGCTGTGTGATGCTGTTTCCCACAAGTAGAGCTTTCTTTTGGTGGTATTTGATCACCTCTGCGGTTTTTATGTTTTGTGCTATAAACAAAATAATTTACTTTCTGCTATAATACATATCCCCCAAAAAATGTTAAAAAAAAAAAGTATTTATCAATTTAGGCCAATATGTATTCTGCTACATATTTTTGTTAAAAAAAATCCCAATAAGCGTACATTAATTGGTTTGCGCTGCTCCGTCCCTCTTGTGAGTGATCGGCAGGTCACGGCCACAAATCTGCTGATTGGCTCCCGCTGTGTCTAATCACAGTGGGAACAGTGTGCCCCCTAAACCGCGTGCAAGAAATCATGTACAGGTACATGATTTTGCACACCGGGGCCGCCCTGCCGCAGTAAATGTACGTGGGCGGTCCAGAAGTGGTTAAGTTACTGCAGAGGATACAGTAGTATAAAACTGTCCAGCAGCAGGGGTAAAAGGCTTAATAAGTGTATGCCTAACTTGACTAACATAAAATCAGTGTGCATACCAAATATGGCATTTAATTAACAGGCCTCTACCGTCCCTACCTTCCTGTATGTAAATATATAGAGGATATGAGGTACACTCTGAACCATGTAACTGCAAGTTTGGACAATTGGCCAACATATTGATAGTAGTCTTCTCTTTGCTCTCCTGATGAAGCTGTATATGTGAAACACATTAAGAAAGGCGACTTCTGTAAAAACTACATAAATAGAGCCCCTGGACCAACTGATACATATTTTGCACAGGGATTACCACACATGTGTCCTGAATTAGGGGAAATTATAGATGATCTGATTTTCTTGTACCTTGACAAAAGAAGGATTGATTTGTACAGTTTTGATAAAGTGGTTCTAAACTCTGTTACACCACTTTTACCTACAGGTAAGCCTATAATAAGGCTTACCTGTAGGTACCGTGAATATCTCCTAAATTGCACAGCTCATGCTGCTTCTTCAGTAGCTGTGCCGTGACTGACGGCTCCCACGAGCAACAGCTTCGATCTAAGGTAAGTAGATGTATGCTATGCATACTAGCTCATTATGCATTTATCTTTCAGGTTTATTTTTTCAGAGTTTACAACCACTTTAATAAACATTTGTAATTTGTGAAGTAGTTATAAGCATATAAAAAGCCTTAGAGCCGGTTCACACTGCGGCGGCAGGACTTCGGGGGCGACTCTGTAAGTCGTCCTGAAGACGACTTCAGAGGCGATTAGCAAAATGGCTTCTGTATAGAAGTCAATGCAAATCGCCCCGAGCCGCCCCTTAAGTCGTACAAGAACCTTTGTCTAAGTCAGAGCGACTTGCGTCGCTCCTATTAAAACGGTTCTATTGCATAGAATGGGACGCGACTCGTCAGGCGGCTGAGCTGCCTGACGAGTCGCCCCAGTGTGAACCCAGTGTGAACAATCTTCTGCACACTCTTATGCCGCGTACAGACGGTCGTTTTTTGTGATGAAAAAAAAATGACGTTTTAAATCATGAAATAAAACAACGTTTTTGAAACTTCATTTTCAAAAACTACGTTTTTGAAACTTCATTTTCAAAAACGACGTTTTTGAAACTTCATTTTCAAAAACGACGTTGCCTACACACCATCGTTTTTTCAAAATGCTCTAGCAAAGCGCGGTTAGGTTCAGCACTCTTTTCCATTGAAGCTCGCTTCATAACTTGCTTCTGAGCATGCGCGGGTTTAAAAACGTAGTTTAAAACGTCGTTTTGCCCACACACTATCATTTTAATTGACACAAAAAACAACGTTTTGAAAAACGACACAAAAAATTCAAGCATGTTTGAATTGTTTTTTTGTCGTTTTTCAGACTGCGGCGGCAGGACTTCGGGGGCGACTCTGTAAGTCGTCCTGAAGACGACTTCAGAGGCGATTAGCAAAATGGCTTCTGTATAGAAGTCAATGCAAATCGCCCCGAGCCGCCCCTTAAGTCGTACAAGAACCTTTGTCTAAGTCAGAGCGACTTGCGTCGCTCCTATTAAAACGGTTCTATTGCATAGAATGGGACGCGACTCGTCAGGCGGCTGAGCTGCCTGACGAGTCGCCCCAGTGTGAACCCAGTGTGAACAATCTTCTGCACACTCTTATGCCGCGTACAGACGGTCGTTTTTTGTGATGAAAAAAAAATGACGTTTTAAATCATGAAATAAAACAACGTTTTTGAAACTTCATTTTCAAAAACTACGTTTTTGAAACTTCATTTTCAAAAACGACGTTTTTGAAACTTCATTTTCAAAAACGACGTTGCCTACACACCATCGTTTTTTCAAAATGCTCTAGCAAAGCGCGGTTAGGTTCAGCACTCTTTTCCATTGAAGCTCGCTTCATAACTTGCTTCTGAGCATGCGCGGGTTTAAAAACGTAGTTTAAAACGTCGTTTTGCCCACACACTATCATTTTAATTGACACAAAAAACAACGTTTTGAAAAACGACACAAAAAATTCAAGCATGTTTGAATTGTTTTTTTGTCGTTTTTCAGAAGACATAAAACAACGTTTTCCCCCACACACGGTCATTTTAAATGACGTTTTCAAAAACGAAGTTTTTTTTTTATCACAAAAAACTACCGTCTGTACACGGCATTAAAATCGGGGAAAGCAGAACATTCATTAAAACACATGGGAGGAGGGCAGGAGCAGCTGGCTCAGCCTCTCAGCAGATCGCTGACAGGCTGAGCCAGCTACCGTTCCGGGCATCTGGGTGACATTAAAATGTGTGAAGTCAGCTGACAGTGGGCTTTAACCACAGGAGATCCCCAGGAGACGTAGGGAAAAAAAAAAAAGCTTCTATCAGCTTTCACTAAATCCACCCTTCAACTTCCCCTTACCTAAACCCCCACTCCTCCCCACCTACTTTGCTACTTTATTTCAAAATATCTAATGTTCACAGCCTGTTCTGAACAAAATCTATTAATTGACTTGAATGAGTATGTATACAGAAACTGAAGATCCTTTTGGTGATTCTTTTAAAACCATCTACTTCATTAATGACCTATTAGAGGTAACAAGCAATGTTCTTAATTTGCAAGGCTACTTTAGAACAAGAGAAAGAAAAAATGGATGCATATTTCCAGAACACCTTCTGACTCTCTTCAGCATCCCTTCACTCCTATTGAAGTCGTTATCTTAATTTTCCCCATATCATGTTGCTGCTATCAGCACTTGTTCCTTGGGGGTTGATTTACTAAAACTGGAGAGTGCAAAATCTGGTGCAGATATGCATGGCAGCCAATATGCTTACAACTTCAGTTTGTTCAATTTAGCTTTGACAAAAAACAAAAAAAAAGAGCTGCACCAGATTTTACACTCTTCAAATTTAGTAAATTAACCCCTAAGTGCCTTTTGGTTAATGCTGTATTGGGAGCACTTTCAAACCCACAAATATAGAATTACAGTGATATTAAACCCTTGGGCCCGGATTCACAAAGCACTTACGCCGACGTAAATCACATTACGCCGACATAAGTGCAAATGTGCGCCGGCGTATGTGTGCGCCAGAGTTACAAACCAATATACGCCTAAAAACTGGCCACCCTACGCCGACGTATCTTGCACATGCCGGCGTAGCGTGGGCGCAAATATGGGCTAGACGCATGTTGCTTCTCCCATTGATTAGGCATTCAAATATGCAAATGAGGGAAATACGGCGACTCACGAAGTGCGTGTGCCCGGCGCATGTTACCCTGGGCGTGCGTAAGTTGTACGTCCGGCGCAAAGTTACTCCCCATAAAGGAGGTGCAACCCGGCAACAGACGTCCACAGGTCAGCTGGAGAGCAGCTGCGGCAGCACCGTTACGGACGAGCTGAGCAACCACACTTGCAGGACAACACATCTGTATGCCAACATGCCAGGGGCAGCCATGGTCATAGCACTACTGTGTCCACAGGCATGGAGGAGGGCACAGGAGAGGATATACCGAACACGCATGAACGTTTTTGGCATTAAGAAATGGAGGTGTATCGCATCTTCAGATTCAGCCCTGATGCCATCCTGGAATTAGCCACAGCCCTGCATGATGAAATCACCAGCCAGACCGAACGCTCACACGCAGTGCAGCAGTGCAGCCACTGGTCAAGGTACTGGCAACACTGCATTTCCTCGCCAGTGGATCTTTCAAACGTACCAGTGGAGTCATGTCTGGGATGTCACAATCCACCATGAGCAGATGCGTGCACCAGGTTGTCCCCGCAATCCTCACATGCATGTCCCACCACATCATCAAACCCACCCATGAGCACCTGCGGCAGAAGGCAATGCAGGATTTCTACAGAATTGCCGGATTCCCACGCACCGTGCCACAGAGCACATATACTGTAATCGTAAGCAGTGGCATTCCATCAACGTACAGGTGATAGCCGATGCCCAATGCCTCATATGGCACGTCCGTGCCAAACACCCAGGGGCCAGCCACGACAGCTACATATACCATCAAAGCAACGTCCCAACAGAATTCGAACAGAACGTGTACAGGGACAGCTGGCTGGTTGGTGAGTGACATGGGAGTCAGGCATGACTGTCCAACCCCATGATGCAGACATCACAAGGGGCACATGCACGGTTAACATCCTCCTGTCTTTTCCCTTCCAGGTGACTCGGCATATGCACTTGGGCCCCATCTCCTGACTCCATACCGGAATCCCCAAACCAGAGGCCAGAGAAGGTACAATGCTGCACACATACGCAACCCATGCAGTGGTGGAGCGCAGTGGTGGAGCGCACATTTGGCATCCTGAAGTCCCGTTTCCGATGCCTGGATAAGTCCGGCGGGGCCCTGTTGTATTCCCCAAACTTTGTGTGCCAGATCATCGGTGCATGTTGCTTGCTGCACAACTACGTCATGAGAAAGGGCCTGGAGATTGACATATGTGATGACCTGACCCCCGAACCACACAGTCCCCCCCTGCCCGAGGCTACCCCGTCTGCTGAAGAAACAGCAGTCAGGAGTTGCCTTGTGGAACGCATCTTTGCACGTTAAACACACACATTCGTCATGGCACACGGACAATGCACGCATGCACACCACTGTGGTCCCTAGTTCACACACACCACATCCCCCTCACATTGGTTTAGCCCAAGTCCACTGCGTGGGACTTGGGAGCAGCAACGCCACACCAAGGCCCCAATGATGTTGCTCTCCATTCATACCACATTCACATGGTCGTGGGGATAACCTCTCCCTGACGATCCAAGGTGACACGCCTTGCTGGCAGGAATGTCACACACTCACACACCAGTCACACTGTAGCATCACCGGGCAAACCCTGCCCCTGAAAACTGGTGTCCAGTCACCACTTCTGCACTCCTGACCGTGTGCAGTGACTAAAAAAAATAAAATAGGGATCATGCCATTGTCCGGCATGCCCTTACAGGAGGACGGCACATACATCTGTGCACGTCACACAAAAAATAAATAAAGCTCATACTCTGAGCTGAAATCGTCCAGAGGAGAGTCATTTGCCCTCTCGTGGGCCAGGCCTCGTGCCAAGGGTTTGGCTTCTCAATTGTCTTGGAGACGACTCGGGTGGGGCATCATGAGGAGGTTCATCCCCTGGCCTGTCGCTCCTGGATCTGATGGCAGATGTTGCCTGCATCCCCTCCAAGGCAATGGCAATGCGTGTCAGCACGCTGTTGGTCTCTGCCTGCATCTGCAGCTGCCGGGCGTTGGTCTGGCGCTGTAGGCGCCTGTTCTGGTGACCCTCCATCTGGATAGCGGCAGTGTTGGCCTGCACAACCTCCCCCAGGCTCTTCACTTCCGCCAGGATCCCTGTTGCTGTGGCCTGCAGCTCCACAATAGCCTCGGTGTGCCAGTCCTTGGTGGCCTGCACGTTCCCAGATCCCTGGTCCACAGATGTCGAGGGACCCCCTGCTACCATGTGGTGATGCATGGCATCGAGGGTCTGGGTTTGGTCGCAGAGGCTTGTGGCCATGGCTGCGCAGTTTGCATTCACGTCCTGCAGGCAGTCTGATATGGCCAGGGTATGTGCAGCCTGTTGGGTGAGGCACTGCTGCATAGCGGCTGCAGTGCCCTGCACAGCCACTGTGCACTCAGCCTGGGTCTTTGCTGAGGACCCAACAAAGGAGGCCAGGCTGTCAGCCACTCGGTGCAGGTCGCAGGCAATATCTGCCATGTGGCGCGTCTGCCGTGCCTGCTCCCTCTCCACCCCTTCTTGGAGGGATCCGGCTACACCCTTAGTCTTGCACAGAGCCTTCCTAGGAGAAGTAGCCGGTTGTGTCCGTCTGGACGGGGTAGCCCTTGAGGGGGATCCCTTGGATGGGGTAGCCCTTGAGGGGATTCCCCTGGACGGGGTAGCCCTTGAGGGGGTTCCGCTGGACAGGGTAGCCCTTTGAGGGGGTCACCGTCTCGGAGGAACCGGCCAAGATGGAATCCTCTTCAAGATAAACACTCTCCTCCTGATGGATGTCCACCTGCTCCTCCTCAACGACCTCAAAACCAGATGTAGCGTGGCTTGCCAGGGGGTCAAACTCTGGAAGAGGATGTTCCCTGGATTGCGTGGGTCATCCAGCAGCAGAGGATGGCCCAGCTCCCTCCAGCACATCTGTGGATGACACAACGTATTCACATGTTGGTGGACCCACACACTGTCACATGTTCCCTTGCACCCCACTTACCTCTCTTCAAGTCCTGTTCACTGGAGTCAAAACCCTCCAGGCCATCCACCTGCTCCTGCTCCAGGCAGCTGGCAATCACCTCCTCCTCAGCTGTCAGCTTGACAGAAGTAGCTGGTCCACCTCCGTGACCCTGAGGTGCCTTCTCACCTTGGCCAGCTTCTCCCTGACACGACGACGCATGTCATTTATCTTTTTTTGGACCCCCTTCCAGGTCCTGGTTTCATGCCCAAGGGTATTGAGCTCCAGGGTCACCTTCTGGAGGATTTCTACCTTCCTGGCCTGGCTGGTACTCCTGCTCTGTGCGCCATGGAGGAAGGCATCATACTTGGAGATGCAGAGGTCAGGATCGCCCTTTCAGCAGCAGAACATTTTTTCTTCCTCCTCTCCCTCTCCCTGTCAATCTCAGCATCTGACATCTTGGCACAGATCACAAAAGTATGTCTGCACCATAGAACAAGCGGGCATACTTTTGCGCTGGACGGGCTTATGGCTGGGCGCACTTATGTTCTCGGCGTACGCCGGTGGGCCAGGGTATCTTAGGCAGTTGTGAGCATGCGCATAGGGGTGCTGTGCATGCATCCACGTCACAGCGGATTCGCCGTTCATGATACGCCGGGCGTAAAACTCTGCACTATGCTCGGACCATCATTTGCATGGGGTCACACCCACTTCCACCTACGCCAGCCTGCTCCTTCAAAACCTACGCCACGCCGATGCAGCGTTGGGAGCAAGAGCTTGCTGAATGTGGTGCTTGCCTCTCCGCGATGCGTCGGCGTGGCGTACGGTGTTTGTGCTACGGCGACGTAATGTGCGCCTGCTGTCTGTGAATCCGGGCCTTGGTTTTTAACCACTGATTTCATAAATTACTGAGTATGCAGCTAGTTTTTAATCCTCGTCTGTGTTGCTGTTTAAACTGGTGCCATGATTGCTGTCCCAGGTTTCATGTTTGAGGGTGGATGCTTTCTCTTGCAGGAGAACTATGGAAACTCCCATGCCTGTTGGGACTATAATGCTGCCCCCCAACACTATGTACATCAATAAATATGCACAGCTTTTTAGTTTGTGATGACAAGACATTCACCTACTCCTCCCTCCTCCCCTTCTGTGTAAAGACCAGAAGTTCAGGGAAGCAGCACAGGAAAAGCAGGAACCAGCAGCATTGGAAGTTGTAAACTGCAAATGCTGGGGTAAGAATTTTAACAAGTCATTTAATGGGAAATGTTTATTTTATTGTGCACAATGCTATAAGGGGCTTTAATGCTACTTTATTGTACACTGCAAATACTATTTTTCTGCCTATAAGGGCACACAGTAGAGCACTTGATATATTCCTCTTCAGTTTAAATGTTTTTTCCATGTGTATTACGGCAATATAGAAACACAAAGTACAAAGGGTCAATGTTACCATGAATATGGGTGCAGCTCAGGGGTGTACTCACTTTTGTTGCCAGCTGTTTAGACATGAATAGCTGTGTGTTGAGTTATTTTGAGGGGACAGCAAATTTACACTGTTATATAAACTGTACACTCACTACTTTACATTGTAGCAAAGTGTCATTTCTTCAGTGTTGTTACATGAAAAGATATAATAACATTTTTACAAAAAATGTGAGAGATGTACTCGCTTTTCTGAGATCCTATATATATATATACATATATATATATATATATATATATATATATATATATATATATATATATATATATATATATATATATATGACTTCTCAAAGACACACATTGCCCATGGGACTTTAAAAGAGTTGCACCAAAGACAAATCAATACATCCTTAAAAAAATCAAATTTGTATTCACATACATGATTAAAATCACATATCCAAAAATAACAAATGACTGTGTGATAACATATGTATTTAAAAAGGTGATCAGTTGATATCCTGCAACTTGATATGTTTTGCGAAATAAAGTTCACTTCCTCAGGAGATAGTACTGTTGAATGGAATATCTGCAGAAAAACCATGTAATTAATCTACTATAGTAAGGAGAAAAATACCAGGAAGCATATCCGCCATAAAGGAAAAGCTTTTTATTATGTGTTGATGAGCAGTACAAAAAGATGTTAACTCACCCACTAGTTCCACAACACGTATAAAAGATGTATATACACTTCTTGTCCAGCAAAAAAAACAAACAAGATATAATGGGAGAGCACCATAGGCAAAGTCTTGTCTGGGAGCTGTAGAAAGGACAGGCAGCCCCCAGAGGGACCACACAGCGTGGATAACAGGCTCAGGCTCCCCAAAATATTTGACTAGAATAGAATCTATACCAAAGGACAATGTGATTTTAATCATGTATGTGAATAAAAGTTGGATTTGTTTAAGGATGTATTGATTAGTCTTTGGTGCAACTTGTTTAAAGTCTCATGGGCAATGTTTTTGAGAGTTCCCATAGGAAAAAATTAAAAGCATGGGCTGTTTGCCAAACCCTCAATATAGAATGCTTTTTTTTTAAGTGCACCACCAGGCAAAATGTTTGTTTTGGGTAGAGTGGGGTCCTGTTAAGGTCTATGTCAGGTTTCATAACAAAAAAATATGGAAAATCTCTCCAATATGAACTCAGAAAAACAGAAACACAGTTCTCTTAAAATTGGTCTCCATTGAGAAAAATCCCACGTTAACAAAAGCTTTCAACTTTACATAACTTTATCATGTGTTGAGGGAGAAATATCAAGTGTGTGTAGTGTGACAACACTTTCTTAAAGCAAAATCTCCTACTTTTAGTAGTTATAATATAAATGTTTTATTATTTATGAAAGGGAAAGCTGTGATGATAGGTAGGGTAAGTAGAAACATATTTTTAGTAGAACAAGGAAGGGTTAGAACTTCTGACATTTTACATATGACATTTTAGCATTCTGATTTTCTTTGACATTCTGGATTTGTATGGGGGTCAAATGGAAAGAAATTTCATTAAAGAAGAACTCAGTTTTTTCGGCACAGTTTACATAGTTTGTTTGGGCGAAGCTGGCCCAAATGAACTATGTCCCTCACTAACCTGTGAGGCCACTGGGTGTGTGGTATAAACTGTATGCAGCTGCGACTACATACAGCATACTGCATACAGCATACTGCACTGAACATAGAAGAGTTTACTGCATTGGATTGTGGCAATGAATACAACTCTTCTTCTGGTTGGCTGAGTCAGAGGCTGTGACATCATCAACACGTCTCCCTGACTCAACCTATCAGAAGAAGTTTTATATTCATTTCTAGAATACATTGCTTGCTCTGAGGGGATGAGCGCCACTGGGGTAGACTCTCTTCTGTTTTCCAGGTATGAGACAGGAAGTCTCAGCACACACCTGGAACACAGTGCGGTATGCTGTATGTAGCCACAGTTACATACAGGTTATGCCACACATCCAGCGGCCTCACATGTTAGTAAGGGACATAGGGGGTTATTTACGAAAGGCAAATCCACTTTGCACTACAAGTGCACCTGGAAGTGCAGTCGCTGTAAATCTGAGGGGTAGATTTGAAATGAGGGGAACTCTGCTGATTTTATCATCCAATCATGTGCAAGCTAAAAAAGCTGTTTTTTATTTTCCTTACATGTCCCCCTCGGATCTACAGCAACTGCACTTCCAAGTGCACTTTTAGTGCACTTTCAAGTGCACTTGCAGTACACTTGTAGTGCAAAGTGGATTTGCCTTTCGTAAATAACCCCCATAGTGTATTTGGGCAAGCTTGGCCGAAACAAACTATGTAAAGTGTGTGGAAAGATGGAGTTTTTCTTTAAGTGGGGTCACAAACAGAAAATAACCTGGCAGAAATTTTATTAATTTCCAACTCCATTAAAAACTAAAAAATAAATAAAAAATGGCTGCAGTAAGATATTAAAGAATTAAAACAATGCCACACTAGGCCTAGTGGCACACCTCAGCGCCAGGATGCACAACCACAAATGATATGTTGACAAATGAATCAATCACCTAGAGGCTAATGGTCTGACAAAAAACCTCCAAGTAGTTAGACAAATGTGGATATATTATTATTTACCAAATTATAATAAAAATAGGCAAATATTGTGTGAAAGCAGCTATTTAAAACATACTATCAAAAAGACTAATGCATCAAAACATAATAATGAAAGCACCACTATATAAAACAAAAAAGTTCAATGTGGTCAAACAGCGCAAAAAAATTGGTTATAACTGTCCAATTTCAATAAAAATAAGAGCATTCATCTGAAAACGGATTAAGAAGATCAAGGTAGTGGAGATAGTTGATAGAATATCCTACACCTCTTCCCAGGATAAGACACCACTTGTGGGGCACACTCCCCTTCAGGGTACTCACTCACCAGAAGGCAAAATATAATATACACTGAAAGGTATCTTTTCTCTCTGGATCCTCCGTTTCTCAAGTAGGTATCAGGAAAAGGAAAGGCTCCACATAGAAACAAAAAGGGTACCAGACAATAGTGTAATCCCGTCTTTATTCCACAAAAAGAAGCATTCCCTTTTAAAACACCACATCTGGTGTTTTAAAAGGGAATGCTTCTTTTTGTGGAATAAAGACGGGATTACACTATTGTCTGGTACCCTTTTTGTTTCTATGTGGAGCCTTTCCTTTTCCTGATACCTACTTGGGAAACGGAGGATCCAGAGAGAAAAGATACCTTTCAGTGTATATTATATTTTGCCTTCTGGTGAGTGAGTACCCCGAAGGGGAGTGTGCCCCACAAGTGGTGTCTTATCCTGGGAAGAGGTGTAGGATATTCTATCAACTATCTCCACTACCTTGATCTTCTTAATCCGTTTTCAGATGAATGCTCTTATTTTTATTGAAATTGGACAGTTATAACCAATTTTTTAGCGCTGTTTGACCACATTGAACTTTTTTGTTTTATATAGTGGTGCTTTCATTATTAAGTAAGATATTAAAGCCCAAATAAATTTTCAGTTTAAATCAGCTAGACGCATTCCTGGTGCATCAAACCAAAAGCTGTTCAAAGTATTACAATTCATTTTTTATCAAAAACCCTTGCTTTCTATGTGGAAGTAGTGGTCTCTCTGCAAAGATCTGACACACTCCTGCTGAGGCAGAGCTAGAGTTCTGTGATTAGCAGACAGCATGAGCTTCACTGATTGTAGAGCTTTAGGTCTTACTTAGCAGGGGATTCTTTAGGCTTCTGTAGAGAAACCACTGTTTCAACACAGAGTGCAGGAATCATTTTCTACAGCAGGCTGGCAGGCGACAGGCTTTTCTACTTAGGATTTTGCTGTAATAAACACTGAAAATTACCAAATGAAATGCACTGTAACTGATAGAAAATACAGGTCTATAAGTCAAAGGAAAGGATAAAAGGGCATGCAAGAAAGCACATGTGAGTCCCCCAAACATTACCAAGTCTATTTCCTTTGTTTTCTAAACAACTTTTCACCTGAGTTTAATGCAAAGCTCATCACAATAGAAATTGTTTGCAACTACAGTAATTAAACCAAGGTATGCTACTCTGTAACCTACACACTAGATCATTACCAGATTAATGTACAATGCATTCACACATTAACTCTAACACATTATTCAATTTAAACTTGTCCTTCAGTTTCTGAAATCAAGATAGATTAAATGGTCTGTTATTCTTTACATATGGATATTGCACTTTGTACTACATCAATAAATAAATCCTTGAAAGAACGTTTATAGAATAAAAGAGAAGGAAATAAAGTCTTCGGTCCTGTCTATATCTCTGCTTCCCTCTGCCTGTCTGGTCATTTCATTTACTCTGGGTATCTGATATAATTTTCCTATTTAATTTATTTTTAGATTTTCTTTTTTAACACATAGGAGAAATTCTGTATTGGGGTTGATACAATAAAGGAATATAGGCTGTTCACTTGGCAAGGTGAAATTTAATTTTGCCAAGCAAATGTTAACAAATAAGGGGAACCTGTTTTAACTTTGATGTCATGTGCAAGGGAAATACAAAGTTAGAATACTTTTTACTAAGTAAACAGTCTCTGTCCCCTTCAGTTCCAAAGTGTGTGTTCAGTATTCAGCTCCCTTCAACTGTAGCTAGTGACCCCCCCTTACCTTGAATAACATAACTCCATTCAGCATGGAACCTCTTTTGCTTCTGTGTCTTACTTCTGCAAATGCTTTTTTTAAATTTGAAATTCTGCCCACTTTAATATCTGAAATCTGCAGTGAAATATGTTGGTGCCCTTCACATGTAAAAAAAAAATCATTATAATACGTTTTTGTTTGATTATACAATCAATTTTCCCAGAAAACAAAAAAACTATATTTTGAAAAAAGTAAGGTTGATTTACTAAAACTCTAGAGTGCAAAATCTGGCGCAGCTGTGCATAGTAGCCAATCAGCTTTTAACTTCACCTTGTTCAATTTGGCTTTAACAAAAAATCTACAATCTGATTAGTTTCTATGCAGAGCTACACTAGTTTTGCACTCTTCATTTTTAGGAAATGAACCCCAAACTGCCTCCTTACTGACCTATTCAAATTAAAACACTCTTACAAAGCCAGTAACAGACGAGTGTCACTATGTGACTCTTTTGTATTGATCAGTTGTTAACACTGTTTTTTTATTCTTTTTTTTTACAGACAAATTATTTAAAAAAATGTCCTATGTATCAATATATATGTATCAATATATTTAATGTATTCAGGAAGACTTAATAAATGATAATGTGTAATGATTTGTAGAAAACAAAATGTGCAAAGAAAATAGTGTTGAATTTTTGGGGGCCTATTTGACGTGGGTCTATGGTAATTTGTGTTCATTACAGAATAGCCGTTTGATCAAGTGATTTCCAATACCTTGTCAAAATAAATTACATTCACTTAATTAGATGTACAGGAAGTATAGCTGAAGCTAGGACAAGTATTAATTTAGGACTCTGCAGAAACTGACACTCCATCTTCTGACCCTCAGGCTGTATAATTCAAGATACCCCGTGATGGAAGGAAGTCTGTCTCCATAGCAATTACCTAAATCTTTTATCAGTCATTTCTGGAAGGAAAATTAGAGCAATTGTGTCAGGATAGTCATATGGGCAGAAATTGCACACTCATTCAAACCACTTATGTCCCTGACTTTGTCCCTGCTTGATGGCTGCCTTTGTCCTCATCCATGTTTTTGAAAGCTTGATTAGCTATGAGCAGATGTGCCATACTGTAATCACAAAAGCTGACCCTTTGTTTTCTCCCAATTCCTTTTATTTTTACGAGGATTGGCACAAAATGATGCTCTATTTTTATTTATTAAGCAAATTAGTCTTTTTTTTTTAGGAAAATATCTTCCGAATCGTCTTGGCTAAAGTGTTATTTCTGTGCACTTTCTTCTACTGCATCTAATTAGAAACACATTTGACAATATTTCTAAGCCCAGGACCACTTAGTAAAAACATTGAGAAAGAGAATATAATTGATCGTGGTGGCCTGTTTTGTGGTGACTTCTCATCTGGGGGGGGGGTGTAGGTTAGAAACTGACAAACCTTTCTTGGTTTGGAAACGTTCGATATTGACACTGTTGCATTTCCTCCAGTCTACACCTCTCTTTATTTAGGACATTTACATGTTATCACTGTCGGATGCTGAAATCTGAAAAAAGCTTATCTTTTGATCAATAATAGTTGCAGCTTATGCTGAGTGATATAAAAGGCAGTCTAAACCTTTCCCTTCTGATTCCTAGTTCGGGAATATTTGCAATTAATGGCTCTTACAACAGGAAAGATATTCCCTTTCCTAGTGGCTCAGCTAGGGACCTGCCAGATTAATCTATTCCTAGTTTGCTAGCTCTGGTCCTTTTCCTCCTATCTGTCTTAGCATATTGATTTTTTAGCTGTCTTATTGGTTTCTAACATAATTATAGCAGGAGTAGGTCTCTTAGTACAGCTAATACATTTACACCACTGCATGTTGAGAAGGTTATATCTTTTCCATTTATTTTCCTTTAAATACTGGCTCTTAATTTTAGGATTAAAATGCAAGTTATGCGAACTAGGGAATTAAAACAATTTGTATAATCTGTGCAGCAATGATTGCATTTTTTTTCTGTGTGTTAAGTAACAGAAATGACAAAAAAAGGGAACAAAGTAGCACGGTGCCTCAGTCACACAGGCTAATTGGTTTAAAAATAACATAGTGTCATAGGAAGATTAAACATCACTTGCTGCTCCATAAAATCTACCCTTTCCTTTTTTTTCAGTGTTTCAGTATACACAAGTGGCACTCATAATGTCTATTTGTTACTGAAGATAACTTTACATACCCTGTCATAACAATGAAGAATTGCCAACTATTTATTTCAGTGTTCCTAATTGTTGTCAAAATGTGACCCACACTGTGACACCGGATTTTTCAAAGTCAGCCACAAAAGAAAGGGCATACATTTATTAATGCGGATATCTTTTCACTTATGCAAGAGAGTTCGCTCGGATCTGTTTATCTTGAAGTTTAACAGTTTTATTTTGGTCTGTGGAAGTACAAGTTCATAAATTAGTCAGGTGAGTTATTTTATTCTTGACAGTTGCAGAATTTCATTTGGTTTTATTTCATGCTTACCTGCAATGAAAAGATGAAGGAAGTAGTGTTGGTTTATTTTTGGACTGTTGCACTGTACAAAAAATATATGCATATAAAAAATATTGTTGAAATAATGGCCTATAAATTATAACAAAATTAACAACTTTGTCTTATCAACGACAGAGTGGCTTTCAGTTTGAAAGTAACTACACACTTATTCACATCAACGTGTTTAAAAAAAAAAAAAAAAACATTTTCTTGTGTGTATTGATACCAATGGAATTTTGACTATTGACATGTGGATTGGATGAATTGCACTATTGTTTTTTTTTTGTTTTTTTAACCAATTACATTTTTTACATATAAATGTGTAGGAAGCATTTGGTTATATAAGTTTTATGCATTTTGACATTCATAAGGGCAGTCAAACTGTAGAATGTATGTACTAAAAGTGACTCTTTCATAAGAGTAGAATGAAGGAAGTCATGGCTGGCTCCTTTTAAAAATGCTAGTTGCCTGTCTGTCTCTGACTTAAAATGTACTGTATGTACAGCCAAAACTTTTTTTTTTGTAATGGATAGAGTGGGGAAGGGATACAAATACTACCACTTTATTTTTGCTGTCTGTTCCCCTTTGAGGATATTTCACTTTACTTCCTTTGCATTAGCAGTAACAGGAAGTAAAAGAAAATCTCACTTGTGTGAATGGAGTTTCCCCATTAGACAGTTGTTACTGGAACAGATGTTCCCATTGAAACCATACCCTTAAAGGAGTTGTAAAGGTTCTGTAACGGGAGGGCCCATGGGACCCAGAGGCTCTTGCAGGGTGTGGGGTACTCCTGTTTCAGCTTCACCGATGACTCTTGTGTTTAAAGTCATCCTATGTCCATAGGATGACTGAGAAATGATATCTTGGATTACAGGAGATGGGACAATAATGATAATTCACAATGTATTCCAGGATATCTTGAAATATTACAGGTTGGTGATTCTAAACCCAACCGGTCAATAGAAAGAGTGATTCATTCAATGTGGGAACACAGACTGTTAAGGTGTTTAATGTCGTCTGCTACTATCATGTAAATGAACCTTAGTCTGGCTCTCAAGAACCTTTCATTGTGTGATGCTAATTGACACTGTATTGTGTGAATTTCTATTGATGATAAATGTGTATTGTATAGCAGGTGGGAAGAGCTTATCTCGGAGTCACCTTGTCTGGGTAAATGATTACTGTAGTAATTAGCTCATGTTGATTATCTCGGAGACAGGCTGTCTGTCTCCTAAAAGATGTGTATTGAGCTCCTTGTGTCATGTTGTGGGTGGAGTTAAGTCATTGTTCCTTGGGGTTTCTAACTGTATAAAAGCCTGAGTTTACCATTAAAGTGTCTATCCGTTTTGAACCAGAGAACATAGCTGTGTGTCTAGTTTCTGGGGAATCCATATGGGCCGTGTTCGTCTGCCTGATTGTGGAGTGTCGATAAGCTGTCGTGGGTTGGTGGAATGGAATATCGTAAACGGCGTTAACCCCTGACCGTTACATGTTTGCTTTTATTTTCTAAATAGGTTCTTTTAAGCTAGTGCATTGTTGGTTCACTTACCTTTTCCTTTGATTTCCCTTCAAAATGTTTTTTTCCTTTGTCTGAATTTCGCACTTCCTGTTTTTCCTCAGTAAGCTTGCCCCCATCATCCGAGCGGTGGATAGTCAGCCAGAACAGCTTACTGAGGAGAAACAGGAAGTGAGGAATTCAGACAAAGAAAACAAAAAAAACATTTAGAAGGGAAATCGAAGGAAAAGGTAAGTGAACTAACAATGCACTAGCTTAAAGAAACGTATTTAGAAAATAAAAAAGCAAACCTTTACAACCCCTTTAATTCTTATTCTTATGACAACTATAAAATGTTAGGTTTTCCATTGCTTTTTGTCCCTAAGACAATGGTCACCAGAGTGGTGACTATTCCTAGGGAGACATAGACAGTTAACAACTTGAAAGAGCTTCTAATTCTTCTTTACTCTGAAAAACAACATATAAAGTTTTAGTTATATAAAAAGTACACTTTAAAGTGTATCTAAATCCGTTTTTGTTTCATTTTGTGTACGTGATGAGTGTTTAGAACCCTTGTAAGGTTTGTATTGCTTTCTGTTTTCCCATTTCAGAGATCCATTCTCTCTATTTCTCCTGGTGATCGTTGTCGCCAGAACTGAAAGTGAAGGAAAATCCAACATTTTGAGTTGTCACCAGAACAAGAATAGAGTGTAAATCTTCTGATTGAGACATGTTTTCTGATGACAACTAAAAAAGCAATTCTCTCAGTTTGAATAGATTTCATCTCCCTTCCTGTTGAATCTTCAAGTATAGGAAGTGAGAGGAAATCTCTTCAATAGAAAACAGACAGCAATACATTTCCTTTCCTACTCTATTCAAGAGTAAACAATTGGCTAAACATTAAATTTACATATTTTGGAGTCACAATCACAGAACAAGTATCCTATAAATTAACTGTACTGTCATGCAGGGGTGCACAGATTGCTACAGTGGGGGAATTCTAATATTTTGTCAGATAATACAATACATATAAATATATATATACACACATTGGGTATTCAATTCAGGAAGCTGAATCACTGTGATACCACCCTTGGAGCTTCAGCAGCGCCTGCCTTTTGTAGCTGCAATTCAAAGGAAATCCCCATATGCCGTCACTGCATTTGCCATCTGAAGGAGTCTCTAGAGTTATCTCCTCATCAGTTATTCTGCTTACCCTGTCAGGGAAAAGTGGAACTACTGTAGAAAGTGGATCAACATCTCAGGGTGAATGGGAAAGAGGAAACTAGACTCAACCTGAGCATACAGAAATAAGTATCTGTGTGATCACTGGGTTGGACTATTTTAATCAAGTCTCTCATGACTTCCATGAGTGTTCATGAGGTGTGTTTGCTCTCCAGATTAAGACCTGGAGCAAGGGTGCCCCACATTTTTAAGAGCAAGGGCCACTTAAACGACTTGGTAACTGGTTGCGGGCCACAATGAGCAGAGAGGATGACAGGTCTGTGTCCACTCTGCATTAGCAGAGCAGACACGGATGCAGCCCGCTCTACTCCTATTTTCCCAGATAGAAAGGGATGGATGCCCGTCTGTTTTTTTTTGTGGATCGGATTGGAGGTAGCTGTGTGTAAACTGACACAAATCTGTTTACATCTGCTACTTCATAGAGGTGAAAGGAGGATGCCATTGGGTCTGCCTGAAAAACAGAGGCCTAAGGGTGCTTTCACATTGATGCGCTGTGGTTTACCTGCATTGTGGGTGCAACGCTGTGCACCTGTGGCTTTCCTGCGAGTTAGATGCACTTTGCTATAGAATTATATCTCGCAGGTGTGGTGCACTTTCTAAAAGCACACCAAACCCGCAGGTACTAACAGAAGTCTATGACACAGTGTAGATAACACACAGGCGCATTGCACTGTACCTGCCGATCAGTTTGAAAGCAGCCCAGTATAGCTACTGTACCTGTGTAGAGAACAGATATGCCCATGGCTGTTTGAATTTAATTAAAAACTGAACTCAATCTTCACTTTTTCCTCAGGATTCCTGTAGGTATTCCTGGCTGCTGCTGTCCCCCAGGCAGATTTGGCTGACTGCTGCTATCCCCCTGGTGTTTATGGCTGGCTGCAGCTGTCCCTCAGGTGGGTAAGGCTGCCTGTCCCCCAAGCAGGCATGGCTGGCTACTGCTGTCCCCCAGGTGGGTATGGCTGGCTGCTGCTTCCCAGTTGGGTATGGCTGTCGGCTGCTGCTGTCGCCCAGGTGGGTATGGCTGGTGTCCCCTAGGTGGGTATAAGTGGTAACTGCTGCTGTCCCCCAGATGGATATGGCTGGCGACTGCGGCTGTCTCCCAGACGGGTATGGCTGACAGCTGCTGCTCTCCCCAAGGCCGGTATTGCTGACTGCTGCTGTCCCCGGTATTGCTGGCTGCTGCTGTCCCAGGCTGAGTGCCTTTGGTATCACTCCACCTGTGACAGGAGCTGGCGCTATACCGGAAGCATTGTCTCTGCTCTCTACTGCAGCCAATTGCTTCCTCTACAGCCGGCTTCAATATTTACATTGATGCTCTGTGATGGCGGATTGAGAACCCACATCAGAGGGTGTGGGCCAGCGATTGGGCACCCCTGCCTTAGAGGCTTGGTGTAAACTCCCCGTGAAACTCTGTACTTTCTTCATGTAGGATCTCTACAAGTTTGAACTGATCTGTGTGTATAATCATGTCAGTGCTTCAATATGGCACTTGTTGATGCCCAAAATATATGCACTTGTTTTACCCCAGAACTTGGTGTTCTTCCATGTGAGCCCAGTGCAGTGCATGGCCAAATACCTGTAGCTGAATAAATATCTCAATTGGTGATAACAGTAAAACAAGGAGCCTTTCACAAGCATCATGGGATGAGATTGCAAAATAAATAATGGCACCAATTGGTTATTGCAGCTGCAGCCGCCTTAACCCCAGCATCATCATCATACAGGCTCACTGCCCTGTTACTGCAGGAAGGAGAACAATCACATCAAAGTCCACCAGGCCCAAAAATAAGGGGACTTTGGCCATCTATACAATGACTGGGCGCAGGAGGAGTAGTGACAGGGCTTCCAGATGCAGCACAGAAACAGCTCTTTCTTGACAAAGGCTCTCAGCTACAAACATTATTATATCTATCTTTATTAGAACAGGGAGGAGAGCCAGGCTAAAAGTACAGCAATTGACAAGCATCGATACATATGGATAGATACATATATTGGTACGTGGACACCAGGGGCGGATCCATAGTCTAGTCTCGGGAGGGTCACTGGCAGAAAATGTTGTGGGCAATTTGTCAGGGCAATGACTGGTGTTGGCGCTTCAATCATCACGGGGCAATGGTTGTTATGGTGTCAGGATGATTGAAGCGCATTATTTGTATTATTACATTGTAATATAAAATGTGATAGTTCAACTCACCATAATGCAGAATCATTGGGAACCCTGAACATTTCACGTGCTACTGTTGCCTGCCACAAGATGCGGATTGTCACTTGCCATGTCACTTGCCACATCCCCTGCCACCAGATGTGAATTGTCACTTGCCAGTGGCTGTGTCCCAGAGTGAGGGCGGGAGTTGAGAGATGATGTCAGAAAGCTGCTACACATCAGAATATGCAACCAAAGTGATGTTGCATTGTGGCCATCTTGGTACACCCGCATGCAGTAAACCTAGAGTTAGAAGTCGGCAAGCGGGACATCTTTATACACCCACCCAGAGTCTTGCTTTTCAGTTATTTTTAACAGTAAACTCAGCTTCTATAGTGAAATATAAATTGGGTTTACTGTTAAAAATATCTGTGAAGGCAAGGATGACACCTTAGTTTCTAACTACAGGCCCATTTCCCTTCTCAACGTGGACTTAAAACTATATGCCAAGATCCTCGCCAACCGCTTGCTCCCTCTCCTACCTAAATAAATTTTGCTCGACCAGGTCGGTTTTATCCCTGGCCGGGAAGCCAGGGATAACACTCTGAAAGCATTGAACGTCTACCATTGGCTTTCCACCTCCTCGACAAAAGGTTTCTTTTTGTCCCTCGACGCGGAGAAGGCGTTTGACAGGGTGGCGTGGGATTACCTGACCGCGACTCCCTGACCACTTCCTGAGAATGATTCTTAGTCTTTACTCCACACCCACCGCCAGAATCAGAGTTAATGGCCACCTGTCAGACGCATTCTCCATCTCGAATGGCACACGTCAGGGATGTCCACTGTCCCCTTTAATATTTGTACTCACTTTAGAACCCCTGTTGCGTAAACTTAGGGATAACCCCGACATAGTTGGCATTGACATCTGTAATAAACAATATAAAGTCGCAGCTCATGCGGATAACATTCTTCTATTTCTCTCTAACCCACTGATCTCTATTCCCAATTTACTTCGCGATTTTGCCATGTTTCGTCAAATATCGAATCTGCAAATCAATTTTGCGAAGTCAAAGGCTCTCAATATCTCCCTCCCCCTGACCTAGTGGCTTTGTGTCAGACAAACTTCCCTTTTGGCTGGGAACCTCAGGCCCTCACGTACTTGGGTATACATATCCCCGCAAAATTGACTGACTTATACGACAGGAATTATGCACCTATACTCCAAAAGATACGACAAGACCTCCTTAGGTGGACCTCTGGGAGGTTCTCTTGGTTTGGTCGTATAGCTATACTAAAAATGAATGTCCTTCCTCGCATTCTATACGTTTTGCAAACTTTACCGATCAGACTCCCACCCTCCTTTTTTACCACCTATAAAAAAAATCTGTGATCTGAGATCTGGGCCTCCAAATCTCCTAGGTTGAGCTGGGACAGACTGACTCTTCCCAAGCTTAAGGGTGGTTTGGGTCTCCCAGATATTAAGAAATATCACATGGCTACAGACTGCCCATCCGCTCTCTCACCCACCAGCCTGCTCAGTCACCTGCCTGCTCACCCGCTCCTTATTTTGTCGGGGGGAGCAATTGCCCCCCCGGATCTGCCCCTGATGGACACTCAGGATCAGGTGGAAGTGGGAATCACAATGTTTCAAAGTAAAAACAACCTGTCTGCATGTGTCACCACAATCATTTGAATGTACAATAAATAAAATGGCTCCAAAACCAATATCAACAACTTCCAGGGAGGCAGAGCTTAAGTACATAGTTACCTCTAAGCACTGACTCAACAAGATAGACAGCTGTGGCTGAACTGATATTGAGGACAGCACAGGGGCAGGGCACTCAGGGTCTGCTGGCATCACTTGGAGCCCAGTGGTGACTGAAGGAATGAGCGAGAGCAAGGAGCAGAATAACAACAAGAAAGATAACGTAAGGTTGGGACATCCCCTGATTCCTTAAAGGGTCACTAAATGATTTTTTTTAGCTAAATAACTTCCTTTACCTTACTGCAATCCTGGTTTCATGTCCTCATTGTTCGTTTTTGCTTTGAAGTTGCTGTAATCCTTCTCTGATCTCCACACTTCCTGCTTGTCTGTTTCCTTATGAAAAAACTCATGGGAGCTTCTCTCTGTGGTCCCTGATCAAGTAGGTGTGATTACTGTGTGTCTAAAAACCCTCACAGCCAATCAGATTAATTTCAAAATCAAACACTGCCCTGTGTTTGTATGTTTTTGTTCTGTGTGTCTCTGTACTTCACAGACACATGAAACTAGATTAAAAACGAAAGTGAACCTGCAGGCACATTATATGATTGATTTTTATCTATTTTGAATCATTTTTTAAAGCAATCAGTTAACTATTATGTCTCTATACCCTGTAAACAGTCATTTCAGCCAAAAAAAAATGTTTCCTTGAAGCCTCGTACACACGGCCGAGGAACTCGATGGGCGAAACACATCGTTTTGCTCGTCAAGTTCCTTGTTAGGCTGTCGTGGAACATGTTCTCTTTTTGGCTCGACGAGATCCTCGACAGTTTCCTCGTCGAAAAGTATACACACGACCGGTTTCCTCGGCAAAAAAAAAAAAACAGCAAGTTTCTTGCTGGTTTTTGCCGAGAAACTTGGTCGTGTGTATGAGGTCTGACTGATCCTTTAAGCCCTGCAAGTGTCTATACATTTATATTGGATCAGGCCATGGATTACTTTCATTCATTCGCCTATCTGCCTGTAGCTGTCACACATGTGTCAAATAGGTTTTAGGAGTCCAGGGTATCTGGATCAGGGTGCATACAGTATATGCCAGACACTGCAAAGCATCCAGTGTTCATAGCCCAAATGTGTGCCTCGTCCAGATCTGTGAGATTTATGGATTTAGGCAGAGCACGAAAAAGGTCCGTATGAATTAAACTTTTTATTTTCTTTAGGAAGGGGCTCAACTTATGATCTTGCACACAGGCCATCTGCATTCAGGAAATTATATATATAAAACAATATATAAATATATATATATATATATATATATATATATATATATATATATATATATATATATATATATATATATACACACACACACACTGTATATACATATATTGTTTGACAGAAGTTTAACTTATGTTCTGTGAGTACACAATTTTATGGATTCTCTGAATCCACTATGCACTACAAGTGAAAACTACAAGTGCAAAGTGCACTTGGAATTTCACTGAAAGTGCACTTGAAAGTGCAGTCACTGTAGAGCCGAGGGGGAAATGCAAATAAAATAAAAAACAAAATTTTAGCTTGCACATGATTGGATGAAAAAATCAGCAGAGCTTCCCCTCATTTCAGATCTACCCCTCAGATTTACAGCGACTGCATTTCCAAGTGCACTTTCAGTGCAATTTCAAGTGTACTTTGCACTTGTAGTGCAAAGTGGATTTGCCTTTAGTAAATAACCCCCCCCCCCCCCCTGTGTTGATGTGTGTGCTGATATAATATAGGACATGTTGCAATATTTGGGTATGTGCTATTAGCATACAGAATTATGTAGCAGTAAAATTTAAAAACAAGAACTGAAATGCATTTTAGGGTATCTATTGTATGTATATTGTACATGAGCCCTAACAATTGCACTTATCAATATCCTTCGTTACTGCATTTTTACTGCATTTTATTTACAGATGACCCTCTAGTGGTCATTTAAATGATTAGCACTTCATGCTTAAAAATGGATAGAAAGTCTGCTGCCTTAGTAAGGTCAGACCAGACCCATTGACTTGCACTGAGAGAGAAGAATAGTGAAGATTATGAAATAGTGCAAAGTATTAGTGTTGAGCAGAATACGCCATATTCGATTTCGCGATATATCACGAATATATAGCCGAATATTCGAGAAATATTCGCTAAATTCGAATATTCGTGATATTTTATCGAAATGAAATGTTTGCGAAATTTCGCTATTGCGAATGCGAAAATAATTGCGAAATTTCGACAACTGCGGTAGGAGCACTCTGATTGGCTCAGAATATTCGTGATATTTTATCGAAATTTCGCAAAATGCGAATGCGATATTTATTGCGGAATTTCGACAACTGCGGTAGGAGCCCTCTGATTGGCTCAGAATATTCGTGATATTTTATCGAAATTTTGCAAAATGCGAATGCTATATTTATTGCGGAATTTCGACAACTGCGGTATGAGCCCTCTGGCTCAGAATATTCGTGATATTTTATCGAAATTTCGCAAAATGCGAATGCGATATTTATTGCGGAATTTCGACAACTGCGGTAGGAGCACTCTGATTGGCTCAGAATATTCGTGATATTTTATCAAAATTTCGCAAAATGCGAATGCGATATTTATTGCGGAATTTCGACAACTGCGGTAGGAGCCCTCTGATTGGCTCAGAATATTCGTGATATTTTATCGAAATTTCGCAAAATGCGAATGCGATATTTATTGCGGAATTTCGACAACTGTGGTAGGAGAACTCTGATTGGCTCTGATGCAAAAGAAGGGCGGAGAAAATAATCGCGCAATATTCCTATTGCCGAATATTCGCATTGCGAATATTCGGCAATATAAAATGATCGCTTCAGCTACTCGGCCCAAGGTCTCTAATCATACCAGCAATGCTTTTAGACGTCGGTGGAGATCACTATGTGATCTGTTCTAAAAATAAAATTGAAAAAATCCGAATATTCGGAATAGCGAATATTGACCACGAAATTCGAGATATTCGCGAATACTCGAATATGCCATATTCGAGCCAAATATTCGCAATACGAATATTCGTGAGCAACACTACAAAGTATATGCACTTAGAACTTAGAGCTTATTAAAGGGGTTGTAAACCTTTGAGGATTTTATTCTATCAATTAAGGTGTAAAACCTTCTGACATGCAGCAGCCCCCCAGAGCCCCCCTTTTACTTACCTGAACCCGATCGTTTCATCGACAGGGACGAGCACACCAGCTCCAGTCGCTGTTTTGGGTTCTCATTGGATATATTAATATCAGCACAGCCATTGGCTCCCGCTGCTGTCAATTAGATCCAGTGACACAGGAGCCAGGGGGCGGGACCGAGTCCTGCTGTCTGTGTCAATGGATGCAGCAGCAGGACTCCGGAGTATGCCTGCCCCCTTGGAATGCAGGTCACTGAGGTGGCACTCGATGCTGGGAGGAGCCAGAGGCACCGCTGAGGGGCCCCAGAAGAGGAGTATTGGGACACTCTGTGCAAAACCCTTGCACAGAGGAGGTATGTATACCATTTTTGTTATTTAAAAGAAAACAAACTGACTTTTACAACCCCTTTAATGTGCTTTCCATGAGAAAAATGCAAATCTGCTTGCTCCATTTGGAGCGCCAGTAACAATGCGCCAATACCAAAAGCTCAACAAATGTTTTTTGCACTTTCACAAAATGCTATGTGAATGTGAATGAGGCCTAAGGGTAGAGTCTACTATTCAGAACATTACAGAAGCATTGCATTCTATGGTCCAATATTTTTCTTACAGGTGTACCAAACCAATTTGTATAATCTATGTCAACTCTGGGCTTGTTTCAACATGTGCTAGAACTCATCAGAACTTTTGTTTTTTTTATTTGTTATTTTTTTTATTTTTTACAATTTTGTAAAATACATACAGAAATGCATTTCATGGTTTATTTTAATTAATTTGTGAGTTTATTTTCATATATTCATGTCAGTCAAAAATTCTTTGTGGTTTTTTAAACTATTTGAACTATTAACATAGGTATATATGTCTGTGTGAATATGTATATATATATATATATATATATATATATATATATATATATATATATATATATACATATACACTGTGTATATATAGATGTATCTATAGTTTCCGAAAGTACCACTAATCAAAAACAGAGATTTATAAAAATGTCAGAAATACACAATGTAATTCTTTTTTTCTGCTTTCAAAATTCTCAATGCTTTGTCTGTGTCCTAAATTCTTTGTGGGGGTCATTGATGAGTGAGTCTCATACTGCTAGTGTCAATGGTTATGAGGATAAAAGTAAATATAATAGGAGGAAGGACTGAGATCCCGCAGACATTAAAGGCATGGTGTTTAAAAGAAGCCAGAAGCTGATTTGATTTGTTCTTATTATTCTTAAATACATCACCAAACACACTGTATGGCTTTTGTTTGACAGGGTTAAAAACCTAATCTGTGTTTTGTACCTGCAACTCCTCTTCAACACAGGATATTTCTTTTTAAGTGTTCAGAGCATGACTATGGTTTGCTTATTGGATCTCTGAAGTTCCATCTGCTAGCTTCATTTATGTGTCCCTAAAGTATAAATGCTTAAGGGCAAAGCATCATGTCTATGTTCGAGTTCCTAGGGTAGATTTTGGGTAGATGTTGTTGAACTTCTGTGGGATGCATATATATTTACTCATGTACAGGATGACAGTGGAAATGGCACAAATAAAGGTTGTGTACAGTAACCCTTGCCTTCAATGTTAATATTTATGCCTTGTAGACTGTATAATTAATTAACCTCCCAGCCAAACTTTATTTTTCTTTACAAATGAGTTTTAACAGGAAATGAATGGGCAATTCAACTCTAATTTCCCATTGGGTTAACATTTCTAGTCTTATGCATAATCTTTTACAGCTGGGGTGCTGCATGCACAAAGGAAAAAATGAGGCAACAAAGGTAAGCATGAAAAAGAAGCAAAGGTAAACAAGGTATAAGAAGAAATGGATAGGAAACTCCCCCCACTGAGAAGGGGACAAGAGGATGCCCCGACAGTGAGGGAATCAGATGACCCAATGTGTACACTCTTAGGAATATGAATAATAATAGTATGTGTAGGAGGGGGTTAATGATAGGTGATAATAAACAGATTTTGTTGTTAGGAGAAGCTATATTACATATAGAAGGAAGAAGAGGTTATATGATACAGGGAATGTTTAAATTAAATATTGACATATACCTGTAATGTAATGTTGGTTCCCTCTGCTGTCATTTGTTTGTCTTAAATCAATTAAAGGAAAATATAAACACAAAAAAACAAAAAAAGAAGCATCATGGGTGTCACTTTCACTGGGCACCTGGGGCATGTGCCTACCATTTGTTGGTGAGGGCTCCTGGGTCCCTATGCCAAGACTGACCACATGGTTTGTATGCTTTGGAAGCTGCTAGCTTCTGTCCCTGTCTGCCAGCCCACCCACTGGTCTATTACACCTGCTGCACAAAGATGGAAGTGCTTCAAAAATCTCTCTTGGCTCTGTTCTGTAATGCCCTCTACACATGATAGGATTTTCCGTCAAAAAAAGTTGGATGTGAGCGTTTGGTCGGATATTTCGACCGTGTGTATGCTCCATCCAACATTTGCTGTCAGAATTTCCGCCTGCAAAAGATTGAGAGCAGGTTCTCCATTTTTTCGACGGAAAACGTTTATGTCGGATATTCCACTCGTCTGTATGCAATTCCGATGTGCAAAAAAATATGCAAGCTCAGAATCAAGCAGAAGAGCCGAACGTCATTGATCTCGACTCATCGTATGTCTTGTATGGCACCGCGTTCTTGACGGTCGGAATTTCAGACAAGATTTGTGTGACCGTGTGTATGCAACACATGTTTGAGCCAACATTCTGTCAGAAAAAATCCACGGTTCTCTTGTCGGAATTTACGACCACGTGTACAGGGCATTAGTTAGACAGGCAGTGTGTGGGAGCTGCAAAAGCACACAAATAAAGAAAAGGATGCAGGCGGTTGGAGTTGACACTTGATCTTTGCATTTTGTGCCTTACTTTTTCTTGAGTCCTACATTTTGTGCGATACTTACTCCAACCCCTGCACTTTATGCAATACTTACTCCTGACATTACCATTACATCTGTTAGTCATGTTTCAGAATTTTCAGTCCTGTAAAGAGCACTTTTTGTTTTGCACAAGAACAAAGTGGTTTTGATCCAAATTGTTTACTTCCTTCCCAAACTGGTCTTTCAACCTCAGATATGACCTTGTTCCCCCTTCCATCTGTCCTGCCCCAAAACAGGATGACAAAATTGCCCTTCATTTCATAGATGTGGTCAGGACTGTCATGGTTTACCTAAAAGCTATGGAGTCCCTCTTTGTCCTACCTGTGGGCCCTTAAAGAAGGCATGCCGCTTGCCATTTCACCATTGCTAGATGGATCATGCAACTAATTTCCAGAGCAAACACTCTTAAGTAAAGCTCTTTCTGTATCAGAGCCCATTCCACTAGGTTTGTAGGTGTATCTTGGGATTTCCAACATCAAGCATGTGCTTCCTAGATTTGCAAGACCACCACCTGGTCCTCTGTTCACTTGCTCTAAGTTTAACCTAGTAAATATTCAGACCTCATCTGATGCAAGCTTTAGTCACAATGTGCCTCAAGATGACGTTTGACTGTTTATGTTCTGTTTGCAATGTTGTTGCCCACCCTTCAGTTTACTATGTGGGTACATATCTATTAATACAAGTCCTGCATCCTGTACTGTACAATTAAGATAACAGGAATTTTGATTTGCCTGTGAGTTTCTTATCTTCGAGTACTGTACAGGGCACAACTTCCTCCCCTCTGTGTCTGGATCACTTCTTATTGCTTGCTAAAAAAAATGATTCTCACAGAGTAAGCAGGGTTTTATGGTGCTCGCTGTGGCCAATAGCACATTTTTTCCCCAGTGTCCAATCCCCTGAAGATTGCTGCATATAACTAATGACCTATGGATACAAGTCCTGTGTCCTGTACTGTACTCTGAGAAAGGGAATTGACAGGTACGTCAAAATAAATTTTCGATTAAAACTAATGTTAATCAGCTTGGGTAGTTGCGTCTGTATGTATGTAACCCAAGCTAATGGAAAAAAAATCAGTTCCATAACCAAGTATACACTGCCAGGTTATACTGTCACTCAGACTGTCTGTGAAATTGTGTAGCCAGGAGCTGGCTAATGCTGCCTGCGTTGTCAGGAGACCCTGTGCAACATTGCTGCTGTAGAGCTGTTCTCTTCTAGTGTTTAGCTGGACTCTATGCTAAACATAGAGTGACTGAGTTCTATAAGAAAAGCAAAGCATCTTGGGATGTGTAGTCCATAGAGTTATTATCTGCATTCAGTTGGACTGGTTCAAACTACAAATACCAGTCAGGTGGAGAGGAAGAGCAGGATGCTGGGAGAGGTGATAAAATGCCTGTGTGTGGGCGTGATTTTTCTCTTGGGTTCCAGGTCTGGAAGCTGCTAGCAAGCAACTCTGTGTTGGTGTGTGCTGTGGCCGATTTGTGGCCTGTGCTGTAGAGAGAGTAATCACGTGTGGCATCCGTTGCCAGATACCTCTGCGGCTCCTGCACCTATCGCTGAGGCCCATGACACTTCCATTACCAAGAGTCATTGGGACTGGTGAGCACTTGCCATTCATCCATCACAGAGACACTTCACACTGCATGCAGACATCACTGTTTGCCTAAGACAGTAGGATTTGGTGCTACACAAACACTCTGCAGAGCGACAGCAGTGCTCCTTTTCCACAGGACACCATAAGTACCCTTTGCTACACATTGCCAGTTAAGGTGTCACCAAGCTACTTCACCTTCTCCCAGGATATCTCAAGTACTTCATTAAAAAGAGCTAACTAAAGACCAAAGGCTAAGGGACTGTTCAGTTAGTAACATAGGTACAAGTGCCTACACCTAGGACTCTATTTGCTAACAGAGCGGGTTTATGTATTTAAGAGTTAATAATTCTATTACTGTAAGGACATTTTTATATCTTGCTGCTCCATTTGGCCTGTGATGTTGAGGCACAGAATGGAGTAGTTTGACACAAGAGTGGTCATCCATCTGCCCTCTTCCTGCCTGTTCACAGGTTTTAGCTGAATAGAGTATTGTTTTAAAAATATGTGCTTTCTACAGCCAAATATTGCTTTTTAAATCAGTTTTAAATCATTGAAGGCGTAATAAGTTAAAAAAATGTATATTTATTGGGAAAACTACATAAGAATAATTGAAAACATTCATTTCATAGATAAGGCCGTTCCTAAGAAAGCCTTAGGCCCTGTACAGACGACCGAACATGTCAGCATACATGTCCGGTCGTGTGTAGGCCCGAGCGGGCAGGATTCCAGCAAACATTTGCCCGCCGGGCCTTTTCCCAGTGGGCAAATATTTCCGGGCTTGTTTTAAAACAGCCCGCTGGAATCCTGTCCCCTCGGACATGTTCGGTCGTCTGTACAGACCTACCGTACATGTCCGAGCGCCCACCATCCCTCGCATGCGTCGAATGACTTCGACGCATGCGTGGAAGCATTTAACTGGCAGGCCCGCCCACGTCGCCGCGTCATCGTCGCGGTGACGGTGCGGACACGCCCCGCGTATTGTTTAGGCGTGGATTTCTGTATGATGGTGAGTACAGCCACCATACAGAAATCCCCGGGCAGACATGTACGGTGAAAACGGTCCGACGGACTGGTTTCATCGTACATGTTTGCTCGTCAGTACCCGGCATAAGAATACAAAAACACTAGCATGACAAGACACCTATTACATATGGGTATAGTACAGAAATAGGAGTGGGAGACTAGCAACCACTTCTTATTAATAGTTATAACAAAACCCTTGAAGTTTGAAGAAGGTGAAGTGTCATACGATGCTCAGCCCTGTATTTATATATATATGTGTATATATATTTTTTCACAATCTAAGTTATTGGGACGTGGCATTGTAATATTTTTTTTTTCATATCCACAGTTCCACTGTGATGATCTGAATTGTTATTTCAGTTTTAAATCATTGTCACTCCCCAGGGGTCAAGTTTATACCCCTGGGGATCTATGCTCATAGCTTTTTACTAAACATTTTTCAATTTTTTATTTTTTTTTAAATTTTTGCACCTAAAGTGTGTGTGTCTTAAAATCTTTGATTATCATTAAGAAATGTCTGAACCCAGGTATTGGAGGACTTGCATGGTCGGGGCAACTAGTGGGGTACAGATTCAGCAAGCGGCTCTCACAGGGGTAGCGATGTACCCCAAGCATGTTATTTAATTAAAGAATATGGCTCGAATTCACAAAGCACCTACGCCGACGTATCTCGAGATACGCCGCATAAGTGCAAATATGCGCCGTGCTCACAAACCAAGATACACCTGAAAATAGGCTTCATCCGACCGACGTAACTTGCCTACACCGTCGTATCGTGGGCCCATATTTACGCTGGCCGCAAGGGGTGCTCCCATTGATTTCCTATTCAAATATGGAAATGAGGGAGATACGTCGATTCACGAACGTACATGCGCCCGGCGCATAATATACGCGGTTTGCATAAGTCGTACGTCCGGCGTAAAGTTATTCCCCATATATGAGGCGCAACTCATGCTAAGGTATGAGCCAGGGAACACAGCCGTCATATTTTACGTCGTTTACGTAGTACATGAATAGGGCTGGGCGTAGGTTACGTTCACGTCGTAGGCAGTGATCCGTCGTATCTTAGGGAGTATTTCCGGAGTGATTCTGAGCATGCGCACTGGGATACGTCCACGGGACGTTCATTTTAAGTATTTGTATGGCACTCGGCCCATCATTTGCATGGGGTCACGCCTCATTAGCATGGCTCACGCCCACTTCCACCTTACGACGGCTTACGCCGAGGGAACCCAGCGCAGTTTGGGGGTCAAGTGCTTTGTAAATTCGGTGCTTGCCTCTCTGCGCTACGTCGGCGTAGCGTATATTAGATACGCTACGCCGGCATAAATATGCGCCAGTGTATGTGAATCCAGGCCAAAGTGTATTTTCAATGGTGCCTTTAAAGTCACTGTATTGTATTATTTTTTTAAATTATTGTATTCTTTTTTTAAATTTGCCAAATGCTTGGTGAACTGAACTCGAACAGATTCACCCATCACTACTGTGGAACTATTAATAGTGCTACTAATAGCTAAATATATATATATATATATATATATATATATATATATATATATATATATATATATATATATATATATATATATATATATATATATATATTTATATATACAGGTCATTCTCAAAAAATTTGCATATTGTGATAAAGTTCATTATTTTCTGTAATGTACTGATAAACATTAGACTTTCATATATTTTAGATTCATTACACACAACTGAAGTAGTTCAAGCCTTTTATTGTTTTAATATTGATGATTTTGGCATACAGCTCATGAAAACCCCAAATTCCTATCTCAAAAAATTAGCATATCATGAAAAGGTTCTCTAAACGAGCTCTTAACCTAATCATCTGAATCAACTAATTAACTCTAAACACCTGCAAAAGATTCCTGAGGCTTTTAAAAACTCCCAGCCTGGTTCATTACTCCAAACCGCAATCATGGGTAAGACTGCCGACCTGACTGCTGTCCAGAAGGCCATCATTGACCCCCTTAAGCAAGAGGGTAAGACACAGAAAGAAATTTCTGAACGAATAGGCTGTTCCCAGAGTGCTGTATCAAGGCACCTCAGTGGGAAGTCTGTGGGAAGGAAAAAGTGTGGCAGAAAACGCTGCACAATGAGAAGAGGTGACCGGACCCTGAGGAAGATTGTGGAGAAGGACCGATTACAGACCTTGGGGGACCTGCGGAAGCAGTGGACTGAGTCTGGAGTAGAAACATCCAGAGCCACCGTGTACAGGCGTGTGCAGGAAATGGGCTACAGGTGCCGCATTCCCCAGGTCATGCCACTTTTGAACCAGAAACAGCGGCAGAAGCGCCTGACCTGGGCTACAGAGAAGCAACACTGGACTGTTGCTCAGTGGTCCAAAGTACTTTTTTCGGATGAAAGCAAATTTTGCATGTCATTCGGTAATCAAGGTGCCAGAGTCTGGAGGAGGACTGGGGAGAGGGAAATGCCAAAATGCCTGAAGTCCAGTGTCAAGTACCCACAGTCAGCGATGGTCTGGGGTGCCATGTCAGCTGCTGGTGTTGGTCCACTGTGTTTTATGAAGGGCAGGGTGAATGCAGCTAGCTATCAGGAGATTTTGGAGCACTTCATGCTTCCATCTGCTGAAAAGCTTTATGGAGATGAAGATTTCATTTTTCAGCACGACCTGGCACCTGCTCATAGTGCCAAAACCACTGGTAAATGGTTTACTGACCATGGTATTACTGGGCTCAATTGGCCTGCCAACTCTCCTGACCTGAACCCCATAGAGAATCTGTGGGATATTGGGAAGAGAAAGTTGAGAGACGCAAGACCCAACACTCTGGATGAGCTTAAGGCCGCTACCGAAGCATCCTGGGCCTCCATAACACCTCAGCAGTGCCACAGGCTGATTGCCTCCATGCCAAGCCGCATTGAAGCAGTCACTTCTGCAAAAGGATTCCCGACCAAGTATTGAGTGCATAACTGAACATAATTATTTAAAGGTTGACTTTTTTTTATTAAAAACACTTTTCTTTTATTGGTCGGATGAAATATGCTAATTTTTTGAGATAGGAATTTTGGGTTTTCATGAGCTGTATGCCAAAATCAACAATATTAAAACAATAAAAGGCTTGAACTACTTCAGTTGTGTGTAATGAATCTAAAATATATGAAAGTCTAATGTGTATCAGTACATTACAGAAAATAATGAACTTTATCACAATATGCAATTTTTTTGAGAATGACCTGTATATATATATATATATATATATATATATATATATATATATATATATATATATATATATATATATATATATATATATATTAAAATATGAAAAATATATTACATTGAAGAATACACCATACAAGCATGGGTTGCACTCTACACCTTAGCATTGTAAAAGTATTCATTAGAAGACCCATCAAGGAACAAAGCTTTATTTGTTATGTGAATTGATGCAAATGTATCTAAAAGTCTTTCTAAATAATACTTATGAAATGGAACATTTGCTAAAAGCTGGGGGTGATCATGTCCTCTATTATTCAATTACCATTCTTTAAAAAAACATTAAGCAAATACCAGGAAATCATGCTCTGCAGCAAGATAATATAATCAGACGTCAGTTATGAAAGCTATGAACAACAAATAGAACTGTAAAACAAAAAACCTTTAAGTTTTATCACTAAATATCTAAATGGTTTTGTTTTGCTCGGTCACATACAGTATCACATTTAAATTCCAGTACATATAATGCAGGAGCTAAATATGATGATTCAAAATATAATCCTTGATTATTGCATGAAAGTCATACCTTGAATATATTTTAAAGGATATAAAGGACCACTACCACACAAACTATGTATTCTGAGAACTGCATAATGTAATATACATTAAATATTAATAGTGCAGGGTATATAAATTCCTTGTTTTTTCACACGCCTTTATTAATTATTTGCCCAAATTTATATTAAGACATGTCCACGCTATCCAAATAAAGTGACAGTGACCAGGGCTGAGACTTTACTACTGTCAAGGGTGTTTGAGGAGTTACAGAAGATTTAAAATATGTAAATAATACAGTGACCATTGCAAGTACATCTGGCTTGGTATAGTTTTCTACATAATCACTTTTGTAAATCTTTTTAGTGGGTGAAAATGCAAGAATTATAAAAAAAAACGTGAACAATACAATGATTGGAAGCAGAACTACAGTTTGCTGGGTAAGGGTTGGGGAGATACTTACTCGCACATTGAGACCATTTAATCTCCTAATGCACCCTGCTCCAGAGATGAAGTCAAGGCTTGCAGGCTTCTTTGGCATGCCAAGAACGATCAAGAGTGTAAACTGCATGGTACATGACCAGCAAGCCCTCTTACTTCAAGTGAACCAACTTTGGGTGTCCAGACAAAAATGTTGTTAGCAAGACAGAAAGTGTCATATATACGTTATTGGGTCGCCTCAGCTCCCTAAGGTGCTTTTGGTACACTGAATTTTTAACCTTGTCAATGACACTAAACTGTGCACTTCTGTCCAACTCAATGTTTACCTCCAGAGCTGTTGTTACACACAGTTCCTCAGGCTACAGGTTCCTAATCCACAGTTGCACAGGTGCTAGATTATTGATCCACAGTTGCTATGGTTACCTATTGCAACCATAGTCAATTCACTTTACCACCAATATGTTAACCTCCCTGGCAGTATGATTCTTTCAGATTTTTGGTGCTGAAAGCGGCACAATTATAAGATTACAGTATACTGTAAGGGCAGCACAGTGGTGCAGTGAGTAGTACTTTCGCCTAGCAGCAAAAGGTTCGCTGGTTCGAATCCCAACCACGAAACCATCTGCCTGGAGTTTGCATGTTCTCCCTGTGCCTGCGTGGGTTTCCTCCGGGTACTCCGGTTTCCTCCCACACTCCAAAGACATGCTGGTAGGTAAATTGGATCTCGTCCAAATTGGCCCAGTATATATGTATATATGTGTGTATGACTGTGTGTCCCTAGCGAGTCATGATCCTACGGGGTAAAATGACCGCACCAGCCAAGCAGATTCTAGCTGGAAAAAGCGCCCAGAGGCAATTCAGTTCGCATGCATTGCGCTATACAAGTCATTCATTCATTCATTCACTGTATGTGTACTATGTTTTTACTTTTTTGAACTTGGTGCCGATCTCTGCCCCTGTGCGTCGTAACGTCGCAGGGAACAGAGCTCGGCAGCAATCAGGCACTGTGTGAATCGAGCAAGGAGACAGCTCGCTCACACTACGGGAAGACATTGCAGGATCCAGGGGATAAGGTACTGTAAGTAACACTGCCTGGATACTGCAATGCGATCCCGAACTGGCTCGGGGTTACCGCTATTAGTACTGAAATTTCCCCCCAAGCCAGACTCGGAATACCGCCAGGGAGGTTAATTATAAGCATATGTACAGGATTAAATATATACATCTAGTGGACAAATGGTGCATAAATGTTACACAAATAAGCTCACTGCCTAACAACATGTTAGCCCTCTTATTATATTTTGTTTACATTTTCCACTAATCTTTGTAGCCCATAATGAGACTAATATTTTCACAATGAAAACTGTGCAGGTGGTTGTATGGGACTAAAGATCAACTAGAAGGCAGTGAACTCATCTGATTATACTTATCTATACTGGAAACTGAAAAACAAAAAATATGTAATGTGACAGTGCTAGGTTCTGGTATTGTGGAAAGGTCACAGTGTACAACTACGGAGTTTTAATTTTAACAGATTTCTCCAGATTTTGATATTTCTGGATGGGGCTCCATAGTTTGGAGATTCCAAAGAGTCTTGGGAGGGATGAAATCTCCAAACCAGTGTCTGGGTTCTGTGGTCAACCAGCAGAGAGTACACACAGCCCTTATAATGTTGGTCCACTGAGAGTTGCAGGTGGAGTGGAGGGGAGTTGGAACAGTGGCTGCAATGGCTGTCCCTGTGTGGAGAAAGACGATGTGTGCATTAAGAAGATCAAAACTGTGTGTGTGATAAAGCACTCAAAGCTGTGTGCGTTAAAGAGCTCAAGGCTGTATGTGTCCAAGAAGCCCAAGGCTGTGTGCATGGAACAGCCAGTGGTCTGGGAGACCAAACAAGCAGAGGTACTGCAGACTGGAGATCAAGTTGGCTCGGTAATTTTAGTTTATGTATTTTGCTGGAGAAGAGCACCTGTGTGAGAAAGCTAATGTTGGACTTTTGTTTTGTTTTTGCCTTATTTAATAAACCTACTAGGCCCTTAAAGGGGTTGTAAAGGTACAATTTATTTTCCTAAATAGCTTCCCTTACCTTAGTGCAGTCCTCCTTCACTTACCTCATCCTTCGATTTTGCTTTTAAATTTCCTTATTTCTTCTGAGAAATCCTCACTTCCTGTTTTTCTGTCTGTAACTTCACACGGTGATGCAAGGCTTTCTCCCTGGTGTGGAGCATCATGCTCGCCCCCTCCCTTGGACTACAGGAGAGTCAGGACGCCCACTAACACACAACTCCTTTCCCTATCTGCAACGTAGAAAACGTCCTGACTCTCCTGTAGTCCAAGGGAGGGGCGAGCACAACACTCCACACCAGGGAGAAAGCCTTGCATTACTCATGGAACTCGATGAGAAAAAAAGAGAACAAGTTCTCTTTTTCCTCGTCGGGAGTCTCAATTTCCTCGTCGTGTTCCTCGTCGGGCTGGTTTTCGACGACAAACACGTTCGTGTGTATGTTTAGAAACCCGCGCATGCTCAGAATAAAGTATGAGACGGGAGCGCACCTTCGGTAAAAGTAGCGTTTGTAATGGAGATAGCACATTCGTCACGCTGTAACAGACTGAAAAGTGCAAATCGTCTCTCACCAAACTTTTACTTAACACGCAGTAACATGAGATTAGCAAAAGCAGCCCCAAGGGTTGTGCCAGTGGAATCGAACTTCCCCTGTCGTCGTATGTGTTGTACGTCACCGCGTTTGAGAACGAGGAGATTTGGTCTTGACTGTGTGTACGCAAAGAAAGCTTGTCAAGTTTCTCGACAAGCCTAACAAGGAACTCGTCGAGGAAAACAATGTTTGATTTACGACGAGTTTCTCGGTCGTGTGTACGAGGCCTCAGTTATGAATATTTATATTTACTTCAGACAGCCCAGTAGGAGGTTCAAGGCAACTGGTGCATGCTGGTGGAGAATTTAAATATTTGTGCCAAGAAAGAGACCCAGGGAAGGACCCTTGTTGTTGCGGAGGTCTAGTGACTCACTTGGAGAAGGACTAACTGAAGCCTAAGAAACAGAAAAGAACCTGCTACTTTCAGTGTTGTTGGGTCGGCTTAAAGGTACTGGCACTGTCCAACTGGACATGGAAGTCTGTAAGTGTTCTACTAGGGTATATGAGACCCCTAACCCTTGAGCAATGTTCAATAAATCTTCTAATGAGACCCGCGCCCATTGTCCTGAATCATCTCCCACTTTAGCCATAGACTCAGCCCTAAGGCCCCATACACACGATAGAATCCATCCGCAGATAAATCCCAGCAAATGGGTTTCTGCGGATAGATCCTATGGTGTGTACACGCCAGCGGATCTGTTTCCGCGGAGAAATCTCCTCTGGGATGGATTCCAGCAGATCGGATATTTGCTGACATGCACAACAAATCCATCTGCTGGAATCCATTCCAACGGATGGATCCGCTCGTCTGTACAGACTTACCGGATCCATCCGTCCAAAGGGATTCCCCGCACGCGTCGTAATGATTTGACGCATGCGTGGAATTCCTTATATGACAGCGTCACGCCGTCGCCGCGTCATAATAGCGGCGACGGCGCGACACGTCATCGCCAGAGGATTTCAGCGCGGATTTCAATGCGATGGTGTGTACACGCCATCGCATAGAAATCTTCTGAAATCCTCGAGAGGATTTATCCGCGGATACGGTCCGCTGGACCGTATCTGCGGATAAATCCTCTCGTGTGTATGGGGCCTGAGGTGAAATGCTCTGGAAGTGCTACCTTGCCTCTGGGGTCGGGGATCAGGTGCTACAGTAGCACTGACAACATAAATGTACAGTAAGTTCATACATGGATAATACATATATAATACATATTTAATGTTTCTACAAAGGCCAACATTTTGCAAGTGCTGTAAATTACTTGTAACCTGAACATGTACTATTGCCCATATCACCTATTCAGAATTGCTCTTTCAATGTATAGATTCAGAAAACCAATTGGAAAAAGGCTGGTTGGCTTATATGTGCAGCTGGAAATTAACACTTTGCTTTTTAATACATCAGCTGGACACAGATGAAATAGCAGCCATAATGCAGACTTGCTTTTAGACTTTTTTTTAACTAATGACTATGGAGTTAATTTACTAAAGGCAAAAGGGTTGGTCATTTTGCAAATAAAAAAACAGCATTTTTGCTTGCACATAATTGGATGATGGAAGTTAGCAGAGCTTTTTCTCATTCACTAAGCTTTCGGGAAATTCCCTAACAAAGTGACTAGACTATTTGTCTTTAGTAAATCAACCTCAATGTCTGCATACAAACTGAAAACATAAATCAAAACGTTTTTTACATTTAATGACTCACTAAAACAGTGATGGGGAACCTCGGCCCTCCAGATGTTTTGGAACTACATTTCCCATGATCCTCTTGCAATCTGCAGTGTAGTTGAGCATCATGGGAAATGTAGTTCCAAAACATCTGGAGGGCCGAGGTTCCCCATCACTGCACTAAAAGAATGCTAACACTAAGCTCACTTCATGATATCTTCTTGTTCAATGCAAAAACGTATATGTTTTACTTTATTAATATGATTTTATATTGCAAACAAATTGAGGGAAGGGGGGGTTATAATGAGCACAGATGCTGACCATGCATAGATAATACATCATCATTTTGTACAGAACTTGCTGGTTGCTTACTTTATGTGAGGAAACAATAAGAAACAAAGTTTCTCCAGCTCCCCAATCCTTCCTTTTTTCGTGCTGACTACAAGGCCCACTGCCTGAGTCAGGTAAGTAGAAGAAGGTGTAGCTGATATCAGCGAGACACAAGACTTGGTGAAACAATTGGGCCAGCCTTGATGGTATGTCCCTCTTATACCACCAATAATGCCAAAGTGCTAATGTGACTCATGCATACTCAGGGGCCCAGTGAAGTGATGGCAAGCACAGACATTTCAATATGCCTCTTAAGATATGAAAGGTCACATAATTCAGTTGGAAGAGATACGGTACATTGGGTGTCCAACCTTTTGAAGATCGAGGACCACTTAAAGCGGAGTTCCACCCAATAATGGAACTTCCTCTGTCCGGCTTTCTCCCCCCTCCGGTTTCACATTTGGCACCTTTCAGGGAGGAGGGGGCAGATACCGGTCTAATACAGGTATTTTCTCCCATTTCCAAGGAAAGATCGCCGCAGTATTCGTGGCAATCTACACCATGTCCAGCGCCTTCTCCGCCCCCCTGCTGTCTTCTGGGAGACACACAGGTCCCAAAAAAAGCAGGGACCACTTAGAATGCAACTCGTGCATGCGCAGTAGGGAACCAGGCTGTGAAGCTGATTCCCTTACTAGCAATGCCAGCGCCTGCACCTGGAGCAGAGGGGATGGATTGACTTTGGGTGAGGACATCACGGGCACCCTGGACAGGTGAGTGTCCTTCTTTTAAAAGTCAGCAGCTGCAGTATTTGTAGGCGCTGACTTTTATTTTACTTTTTTAGGCGGAACTCTGCTTTATGTTACTTGGTAATCTGTCACGGGCCGCAACGAGCGGAGCGAGCAGATGACAGGTCCGTGTCCACTCTGAATATGCAGAGCAGACACAGACACAGGGTGCTCTACTCTATGGGCCCTCCGATCCACCCAGACTGAAGGGGGTGGATTCCCTTCTGTTTTTTTTTAACAGATAAGATTGGAGGTAGGCGGGTGTAAGCGGACACAAGTCCAGCATAGAGGTGAATGGAGGGTTTGATTGGGTCTGCCTGAAAAATGGACAGATGCACCTGTGGCTTTCCTGCAGGTTAGCTACACTTTGACATAGAATTCTATTATATCCTGCAGGTGTGGTGCACTTTCAGAAAGTGTACCATACCCACAGGTAATAACAGAAGTCTAAAGCCCCATACACACTATCAGTTTTCCTGCAGGTTTTTCTCTTCAGGTTTACCAAAACCATGTAGTGCAAGGGCCTGCCTGATTGCATACAAATTGAAACTCTTATGCCGCGTACACACGATCATTTTTCAGGTTGTAGAAAATGACTTTTTTTATGTCATTAAAAACGATCGTGTGTGGGCTTCAGAGCATTTTTCGGGTTCTGAAAAACGGGCAAAAAAATTCGAACATGCTCTATTTTTTAATGAAGTTTTTAACTTTGTCATTTTTCGGGTTGTAAAAAATGGTCGTGTGTGGGCTTTAACAACGTAAAAAATCTGCGCATGCTCAGAAGCAAGTAATGGGATGGGAGCGCTCGTTCTGGTAAAACTACCGTTCAGAATGGAGTAAGCACATTCATCACGCTGTAACAGACAGAAAAGCGCGAATCATCTTTTACTTACACAAAATCAGCTAAAGCAGCCCAAAGGGTGGCGTCATCCGAATAGAACTTCCCCTTTATAGTGCCGTTGTACGTGTTGTACGTCACCGCGCTTTGCTAGAGCATTTTTTTTTTCACGATCGTGTGTTGGCAAGGCCGTTTTAATGATCGGGTTGAAAAAACATTGTTTTTTTCTAGAGTCTGAAAAACATTGTTTTTTACAACCGGAAAAATGAACGTGTGTACGCGACATTAAGGTTTGACCTCATATTAGATGGTTTTGGTAAACCTAAAGAGAAAAACCTGCAGGAAAACTGATAGTGTGTATGGGGCTTATGGCTCAGTGCAGGTAACCTGCAGGTGCACGCCTCTGCACCTGCATAATAGTTTGAGAACAGCCCACAGTAAGCAGTGCAGAACGAGAACATGTTGTATATGCCCATTGCTATGTGACTTTCATTTAAAAAAAACTGACCTTTAAACACAATCTCCACTTCATGAATCACCCTGCAGGTATCACCAGCGGTGGAGTCCCAAGAGGAGTGCATTTGGTATAACTCCGCCTGTGACAGGAGCCAGCGCTATACAGGAAGCATTGGCTCTGCTCTCTACTGTATCTGCATGCTTCCTCCCCTGCCGGATCCATTCTAAACACTGATGCTCTTGGATGGTGGGTGGGAAACAAACAATCTGGGCTTGCTGACGCTCCATAACAGAGCAGGAAATCAGAGGCCACATCCAAGGGCTAGGCCCATGGGCCAGTGGGTTTAGCACCCCTGCTGTACATTAATGCCTCCCAATGACATGTGACCTGTTGTCATGTTCCTTAAAGGGTCACTAAAGGCAAAAAAAAAATGTTTTAAATAACAAACATGTTACACTTACCTCCACTGTGCAGCTCGTTTTGCACAGAGTGCTCCAGAATCCTGTCTTCTGGGGTCCCTCAGCGGCTGTCTCGGCTCCTCCTCGCAAAAGCTTTCTACCTTCATGCGAGCTCGCTCGCATGGTAGAAAGCTTTTGCGAGCGTGCTCCTGTGATACAGCGGCTGGCATAGCCGCCGACTGTATCACTCAGCCCAGACCCCCGGCGCGCCGCGTCATCCGCTGTGATTGACAGCAGCACCAGCCAATGGCTGCGCTGCTATCAATCCGTCCAGCCTATCCAATCAATGGCCATGCTGGGAACCGAAGAAGATCACATGGATGCGCGCGGGACTTTCGAGGGGTCAGGTAAGTAAAACGGGGTTTCGGGGGGGGGGGGCAGAAACGCCGGATGTTTTTTCACCTTAATGCATAGGATGCATTAAGGTGAAAAAACATTTACCTTTACAACCTCTTTAACACTTAGGGCTCATGCACATATGTGTAATGAAGTACTTATTATCTAAGCAGGACAGTGCTGTTTGTAGAAAGATCCTTCATATAAACTGCATGAATGGGTCTCTAAAGTCCCTGCTTTTAAATTCATATAATTTTTCAAATATCCATATGCATTGATAAACTTTTATTCCTTTTAGCTTTGTTTTAAAGGCCAATATTTTAATGTATGTGTATATGCATGTATGCACATACTGCATGCATTTACATGTGTTTATACAGTATGTGAACGTGAGTAAATGACTGATTAAATCACAAGTTTACTGATCTTTATGCAGCTTTGTACAAGGGCCTATACAAATCAATAGAGATGCAATCAGAAATAAATGCTTTACTGATCATTTAGAAGCTTTTTTTTTCTACACCCGTATGCATGAACCCTTAAAAATGTAATAAACAACAAAATCTATTGTAGACAATATTTAAAAACATGTTTCATGACATAACATGTTATGACTACTTGTAATGCCCTGCAGATCACCATGTTTTGTGCTGTTTCCTATTGTGACAATATATACATTCTGCAGAAAAGGCTGCTTGTAGCACCTTAATAAGGGCTTGCTAGATGTTTGGAGATGGATTCTGGTTATTCAGGGCAAGAAAAGATGTGGAAATTGTCGTGAATACATCCTTTACTTTGCTTAAGATGTAACAGGAAAGTGGAGATTGGACTACATACGCATGAATGAAAAACAAAGAAAGGTCTAACAGCAACTGCCAACAATACTGTAACATTGTTATATTTTAAGGCTGTGTGGCTTTGAGTTACTTGTGTCTTAAAGTGGCAGGTAACTAAAGAGCAATCATTCTAAATAACTTTTATCAATCCACCTTTTTTTTATGACCATTGCAATTTTCTTTTATAGGGCATGCAAATCATGTAGAATAATGCTGTATAATAATGTTGTTCTACAATTGCTGTTGCTCTAATATTGATGATTGTGTTTTACTCAGACGGACTAACTGAATGCACAAGTTAGCCGAATTTGACAGATATGAGGTTAATTTACTAAAGGAGATGAGAATCCTTAAATTGTGTGAAGATTTATGCAATCATCCAATAATTTTATAGGAAGTGCTTGTGTTTTTTATTCCATTTGCAGGCACAGTGGTATTCAATGCTAACACTGCTACAATTCCTTTACTAAACGATATATATATATATATATATATATATATATATATATATATAAGAAGGCCAGTATGGTGGCCTGAGTTTATGGGAGGAGCCCGGAGGGTATTTAAGCAGCCCACTCACACATGCTCTTTGTCGGTTCAGTGTGCGGTACTACACGTCACTGGGCCGACTCTTCCCAGCTCACCTCATGTCCGTGAGTCTGCGCATTCAATCGCATTCGATATCGCAAGCGCTTTGCGGCTTCTCCCTTCATGGTCTTCGCCGGCGGTTCCCGCTTACTGTCGCAGGTAGGATTCAAACCTTTTCGTATCTTGTGCAATCTTGCAATTCGTTATGCTTCCTATCCTTCATCCCTTTTGGGAAAAAATCTGCATCTGAGTTACTTTGCTCATGTTCCAACATCATTCGGCTCAGGCGTAGTACATTTGTAACTTCCTTCTGCCAAACATACGATTCATTTGTAAATCCATTTGAAGATTGACATGTGTTTGTATGGGTTCTTTGGCAGATTGAGGTGGTAATTGGACTCACATGGTGCCTTGTCTGCACTTGATTAGCCTGGGGGGATGGGTGGTTGGTAGGTGTTCGGTTTCAAAGCAAAGGGTAGCATACACTCTACAACCAATTCGTATCAGATTCGTTCAATACTCCTTACTATCAATTCGTATCGGATTCATTTCATACATTTTACAACCGTTTTGTATCAGATACATTGCATACTTTCTACCGTTGTCATTCATTGTTTCCCCCATGTCGTGTGTTTTAGTTCCCGCAGCGGAACTTACGAATTGCTTGTTCACGACTCTTCTCTCTCATTTATTTACCAAAGTTATTGCCTGTGCGTCATGCATGGCGCCACACCACACTCTTGGGATGTGTTGCACATCCACTCCAGTCCAAAGCAAACCCAGTCGCACGTTCACTGTCCCAGGTAGGATTCGTTAGCTTGTTTGTCATGTCAAATTCGTGGCCACTCATGGTGTCACCTGTACCATATGTTTGGTCCCCGCAGTGGAGCTTACAAAGCATTGATACGCACTTCTCGTGTTCTGTTTTCTACACCAAACCTCGTTGTTTTGCCCCATGCACGGCATCACGCTACACGTTCCCGACATGTTTCACTTCAGCCACAGTCCGCCGCAGACTCACTCGCATGGCCCACTGTCGCAAGTAAGATTTGTTATTACATTCTTTATGTCTTATCATTTTGCTACCATTCGTTGTCTCCCATATCGTTCATTAGTGGCCCCTATGGAACCTACGATCCAAACAGGCGTTGTCCTTCTACCTTATTCTGCTTGCTTAAGGTACAAACAAACCAGGTGTTTCTATCCCACAGTAACCCAATTCTTATTGATTGAGACCTTGCAACCATGCAAATCATCTCAGCAGTCTGATACCCTTGCTGAGACCCTTGCAACACATGACCCTTACAAAATGCAAAAAAAAAAAAAAATAAATAAATAAATAAAAAACGCAAAAAAGAAAAAAAAATATATAAAACGCAAAAAAAAAAAAATATTGCCACCATGTAATCTCAGCCCAGCAACCTGACACCTGTTGAGACCGTTGCAACGATGCAAAATTCGTCTCCACAGCCTGACACCCTTGTTAAGACCCTTGCATACCGTCTTAGCAGCCCCACACTCATCGAGACTCTTGCAACCACACTAAATCGTCTCAGCAGCCTGACACCCTTGTTAAGACCCTTGCAACACATGACCCTTACAAAACGAAAAAAAAAAAAAAAAACGAAAAAAAAAAAAAAAAAACGCAAAGAATAGAAAAAAAAAACGCAAAAAGAAAAAAAGAAATATAAAAGTGCAGAAAAAAAAAAAAATTGCCACCACACAATCTCAGCCCCGCAACCTGACACCTGTTGAGACCGTTGCAACGACGCAAAATTCGTCTTCGCAGCCTGACACCCTTGTTGAGACCCTTGCAAACGCAATACCGTCTCAGCAGCCCCACACTCATGGAGACTCTTGCAAGCACAGAAAATTGTCTCAGCAGCCTGACACCCTTGCAAACGCAATACCGTCTCAGCAGCCCCACACTCATGGAGACTCTTGCAAGCACGCAAAATTCGTCTCCGCAGCCTGACACCCTTGTTGAGATCCTTGCAAACGCAATACCGTGTCAGCAGCCCCACACTCATGGAGACTCTTGCAAGCACACAAATTGTCTCAGCAGCCTGACACCCTTGTTAAGACTCTTGCAACACATGACCCTTACAAAACGCAAAAAAAAAAAAAAAAATATGCAAAAAAAAAAAAAAAAAGCAGAGAAAAATAAATTGTCACCACACAATCTCGGCCCAGCAACCTGACACCCGTTGAGACCATTGCAACCATGCAAAATCGTCTCAGCAGCCTCACACCATTGTTGAGATCCTTGCAAACGCAATACCGTCTCAGCAGCCCTACACTCATCAAGACTCTTGCAACCACGCAATACCGTCTCAGCAGCCTTACACCATAGTTCAGACCCTTGCAAACGCAATACCGTCTCAGCAGCCCCACACACATCAAGGCCCTTGCAACCACGGAATACCATCTCGGCAGCCCCACACTCATCAAGACTCTTGCAACCACGCAATACCGTCTCAACAGCCTCACACCATTGTCGAGTCCCTTGCAAACACAATACCGTCTCAGCAGCGCCACACTCATCGAGACTCTTGCAACCACGCAATACCATCTCAGCAGCCTCACACCATAGTTCAGACCCTTGCAAACACAATACCGTCTCAGCAGCCCCACACTCATCAAGACTCTTGCAACCACGCAATACCGTCTCAGCAGCCTCACACCATTGTTGAGTCCCTTGCAAACACAATACCGTCTCAGCAGCGCCACACTCATCGAGACCCTTGCAACCACGCAATACTGTCTTGAGCAACCTCCCACTCGTCAAAGACCTTTGACCATACAGTCTCGCCCCAGCAACCTGGCATTTATTGAGACCCTTGCAGCCAGACAAATCATCTTTGGCCTCATGTACACTGCTGTTGGTAAAAAAAAAAAAAATGGGTTCAGACGGATGTTCAGAGGCATTCGAAACGCATTTGAAACGCCAATGCCTGTAACAGCTTGTAAACACTGCCAGATGCGGTAACTCATGTTTACCAGAGTTTCATTCACAGTCGTTTTAAAAAAAAAAAATTAAAATAAAGGGGAATATTGTCTCAGCAACTTGACACTCATTTGAGACCCTTGCTAAATGTAATATCATCTCAGCTACCTCACACCCTTCTAGACCTTTGGAACCACACAATCTCATCTCAGCAACCTGACACCCATTCAGACCTTTGCAGCCATACAAAGTCATCTTAGCAACCTGACACTCATTTGAGACCATTGCAAATGCAATATCGTCTCAGCAACCTGACACCCATTCAGACCCTTGCAGCCATACAAAGTTGTCTCAGCGGCCGACACTCATTTGAGACCATTGCAAAACGCAACATCGTCTCAGCAACCCCTCACTTGTTGAGACCTGTGCAACCACACCATGCCATCTCAAACAAACCTCATAATCATCGAGACCTTTGCAACCACGCAATATCGTCTCAGCAAACCAGACTGAGACCCTTGCAACCACCAATGCCGTCAAACCTTCATACTCAAGGCCCCTGCCACCACACAATATCGTCCCAGCAACCTGACACTCACTGACACCCTTGCAACCGCACAATATTGTCTGCAGTAGTATAAAACACTTGGCGGCATGCACCTATGTGCAAACCCGAATACAAACTAAACTTGCAAACACACCTATCAGCCACACAAACACACAGTGGCACCCAGTTGGCCATTCATCTTCAGTGGCACACGGGCCACTCATCTTTTCTCAGTTTTTTCCCTGCGGTTAGTTCAGGTTTTCATCCAGCACCAGCGAGTGCACGTTGGCCTGCGAGTGCACGTTGGCCTGCGAGTGCATGTATATCGTCTTGTTGAGCACCTGTGTATTGTCTTGATTTTCTCACACCAATGCAAGATCCAGTCCAAGTTCTCAAACTAGACCAAGCATCAGTAGCAGACTTAGCTATGTGGGATAACTTCCTCACCTGATAGAACATCATTTCAATCTTCATCCCGGCAGTGTCAGCCGAGCCACCAAAGGCTTTTGCAGCCATTTTTAGGCCGCCACTGGTTCTCCAAAACTTGGCCCCCAGAAATTCTCTTAAATTTTTGCTTCACCCAGTCTTCATCACGCCTCGTGCTGCACCCCATCGTGGCAGCTGCCCAGGTCTGGGACCACACTTGAACAGGACAGACACTGTTCTTCACCACAGACAATCAGGCCACAGCCGACATCATCAATTAAGATAGATCACTCCCCATCACTTCCTGCGCAGGCTCGCGCAGCTGTCACTCCGTCACCAGTTAATATCTTATGTAGACCTTTTCCAGGCAAATGCAAAAAGCAGCTGATGCGCTTTCCTATTCCAACCTTGGAATGGATGTTTTTTCCAGCAAGAGCCTGGAGCCGACCCAACAACTATCCCTGTCCCACCATGGACATTGCTGACGATGAACTGAAGTCGCATCTCGCCAATGCAATCCAACTTATTAACCACTCCTTGGCACGCAACACACTGAAGGCCAATCGCACTGCTTGGAAAACTATTCGCAAATTTTTGGCCCCTTGCCCCGGAGCAGCAATAGGCAACGTTGGACACATCCTAGCCTTCATATCGTATTGCCACATGCAGCTGACCATTTCTCAATACTATCACGCCATATCTAGATGGCATCCAGCATTTCCTGTCCCTGCAGGACCCCAGTAAACCGTCAGTATTCTCGAGCCCATGCAGTCAAGTCCCTCCTACAGGGCATACAGAAGCACCAACCTGTAGTCAGTGGCAAGCGCCTACCTTTCAAGAGTCCCCTCTTTAGGGACATGTCTAAAATCCTTACTCGTTCCCTGTTTAGGGCTTTGCCCAGTCTAGTCACCCAACAGCCATCTACGGTTCCCTACAACCTAGTGAATTTAGTCAGCGGCTCCGGCAGTCACACACTGCTCCGACGCCACATGACTCTCTTTCGAACCACTACACTCTCACAGTCTGCAAACGCAACAAACAGGCCCCTGGGGTTGACATCAACCTGTTTAGACTGACAACACCTGACGCCCAGTGACGGTGCTCGACCCACTACTGCTCCATCTACCCAGCCAATCTGATGGTAGCTCGTTGCTACCCTTTCTAAACCAGCTCCCTGAGTGTCAGCCAGTGTGTCAAGCATGTCAGAATCCTCCTAAGTAACTTGGGCTTCAAACCCCAGTCAGTTCTCTGGACATTCTTTCCGAATTGGAGCAGCCTCAGTTGCCTCCCAACAGGGAGTACCAGACTACGTAATCAAGATACCAGGCTGATGGAAGTCTCCTTGTTTTGCCACATACATCCCAAATCCCCATGAAGGAATGGCACAAGCCTTTACCAAGCTGGCTCAATAAATACAAGAAATCAATATAAACTATTTCCCTATCTGAGTCTTTTGCCCCCTTTTCTTGGCATACTGACCAGACCACCAAGGCACACTTCAGGTCTATTTATGTTGTAAGTCTTGTCGCGTGTTTATGTGATCCACATCTCTCTCGGTCAGAGGGTAACGACCATAAATAAGAAGGCCAGTATGGTGGCCTGAGTTTATGGGAGGAGCCCGGAGGGTATTTAAGCAGCCCACTCACACATGCTCTTTGTCGGTTCAGTGTGCGGTACTACACGTCACTGGGCCGACTCTTCCCAGCTCACCTCATGTCCGTGAGTCTGCGCATTCAATCGCATTCGACACCCTCCCGCCCTTCCCTTTTTCAGGGCACTTCTCAGCATGTCCTTCTTCAATTTACTACCCATTACTTACCTTGGATATGCCCCCTTTTCTTGGCATACTGACCAGACCACCAAGGCACACTTCAGGTCTATTTATGTTGTAAGTCTTGTCGCGTGTTTATGTGATCCACATCTCTCTCGGTCAGAGGGTAACGACCATAAATATATATATATATATGTAGATAGATAGATAGATAGATAGATAGATAGAGACATTGGGCCAGATTCACAAAGAGATACGACGGTGTATCTCCTGATACACCATCGTATCTCTGACTTAAACTGGTCCTATCTATGCGCCTGATTCATAGAATCAGTTACGCATAGATATGGCTAAGATCCGACAGTGTTACACTGTGTTACACTGTCGGATCTTATTTTCAATTTGAAAATGGCGCCGGAGGCGTTCCCGCTGATTTACGTTGAATAATATGTAAATCAGTGAGATACGCGAATTCACGAATGTACGCGGACCCGACACAGTGTTCTTACGACGTTTCCGTAGCGGCTTTCGCGGCGTATACTTACCCCTGCTTCTATGAGGCGCAGCCAATGTTAAGTATAGCCGCCGTTCCAGTGTCGAATTTAATTTTTTTTACGTCGTTTGCGTAAGTCGTTCTCGAATACGGATGGACGTCGTTTACGTAAGCGTCGAAACCACTGACGTCCTAGCTACGTCAGTGGGAGCAATGCACGCCGGGAAATTCCCAAACGGCACATGCTCATTTAAATCGACGTGGGAACGCGCTTGATTTAAATAGTACACTCCCCCTAGCCGCGGAATTTGAATTCCGCTGGGGGATTTACGATCCGCCGCCGCAAGTTTGGAGGTAAGTGGTTTGTGAATTACCCACTTGCCTCTCAAACTTGCGGGAGCGGATCTTAAATCAGGTAGATCGAGCGGATCTAAAGATCCGCTGATCTACATGAATCTGGCTCATTATGTTTTTTTTGTTTTTTTTTACAAAAGGCAAATCCACTTTGCACTACAAGTGCAAAGTGCACTTGAAATTGCACTGAACGTGCACGTGCACTTGGAAGTGCAGTCGCTGTTAATCTGAGGGGTAGATCTGAAATGAGGGGAAGCTTTGCTGATCCAATCACGTGCAAGCTAAAATGCTGTTTTTTTATTTTCCTTGCATGTCCCCCTCGGATCTACAGCGACTGCACTTCCAAGTGCACTTTCAGTGCAATTTCAAGTGCACTTTGCACTTTTAGTGCGAAGTGGATTTGCCTTTTGTAAAAAAAAGAAAAAACATAATCTATCTATCTATCTATCTATCTATCTATCTATCTATCTATCTATCTATCTATCTATCTATCTATCTATCTATCTATCTATATATATATATATATATATATATATATATACATATATAGTTTAGTAAAGGAATTGTAGCAGTGTTAGCATTGAATACCAATGTGCCTGCAAATGGAATAAAAAACACAAGCACTTCCTATAAAATTATTGGATGATTGAACAAATCTTCACACAATTTAAGGATTCTTATCTCCTTTAGTAAATTAACCTCATATCTGTCAAATTTGGCTAACTTGTGCATTCAGTTAGTCCTTCTGAGTAAAACACAATCGACTGCACTTCCGAGTGCACTTTCAGTGCAATTTCAAGTGCACTTTGCAATATTGAGTTGGACCACCCTTTGCAGCTATAACAGCTTCAACTCTTCTGTGAAGACAGTCCACAAGGTTTAGGAGTGTGTCTATGTGAATGTTTGACCATTCTTCCAGAAGCGCATTTGTGAGGTCAGACACTGATGTTGCACATGACGGCCTAGCTCGCAGTCTCCACTCTAAGTCAGCCCGAATTTGTTATATCGTGTTGAGATCAGAACTCTGTGCAGGTCAGTTAAAGGGGTTGTAAAGGATTTTTTTTCCCTAAAAAGCTTCCTTTACCTTAGTGCAGTCCTCCTTCACTTACCTCATCTTTCGATTTTGCTTTTAAATGTCCTTATTTCTTCTGAGAAATGCTCACTTCCTGTTCTTCTGTCTGTAACTCAACACCGTAATGCAAGGCTTTCTTCCTGGTGTGGAGAAAGCCTCTTGAGGGGGGAGGGGAAGAGCAGGAGTGTCAGGACGCCCACTAACACACAGCTTCTTTCTCTATCTGAAAAGTAGAGAGTGTCCTACTGCTACTGCTCGCCCCCTCAAAAGGCTTTCTCCACACCAGGAAGAAAACCTTGCATTACAGTGTTGAGTTACAGACAGAAGAACAGGAAGTGAGCATTTCTCAGAAGAAATAAAGACATTTAAAAGCAAAATTGAAGGATGAGGTAAGTGAAGGAGGACTGCACTAAGGTAAAGAAAAAATGTTTCCTTTACAACCCCTTTATGTTCCTCCATCCCAAACTCACTCATCCATGTCTTTATGGACCTTGCTTTATGCATTGATGCACAGTCATGTTGAAACAGGAAGAGGCCATCCCCAAACCGTTCCCATAAAGTTGGGAGCATGAAATTGTCCAAAATGTCTTGGTATGCTGACACCTTAAGAGTTCCCTTCACTGGAACTAAGGGTCCAAGCCCAACCCCAGAAAAACAACCCCACACCATAATCACCCCTCCACCAAATGATTTGGACCCAAGCACAAAGGAAGGTCTATAAAAGGCATGGATGAGCAACTTATGGGAGGAGCCCATAATGTTCTTTAACAAGGCACATACATTTCACATTAATAATTTTGTAAATAAATACAATAATTACTGTGCTAGTATCTAATTATATAATAGCTGCTAGCACTAAAATCAGACAAATTGTGTAAGTAATGACATTTAAAAAGTGCAGCACTAAAAATTAACCGTAATGCAAGTGTAAAACCCAAAAAATGAATCAATTGTGCACATATGCAATTGTAAGTATAATTAGTAATAAACTGTTTCAACAATTTGTATTAGGTTTGCATTGTATGCATATTTGCAAATATATGTGAAGCCGCACTGCCACATCAAGGCTCCTCTGCAAAGTGCAGTCCCTAACTCTACTCTAACGTAATTTCCAAATTGAGACATTCATGGCAATAAAAAAAAAATAGTAGCTAAACTATTGAAAAAATGATGATAAAACAGAGGTTTTTGTTGCATATATTTGCAAACATACAGTATGTAAAGTTACACAGCACTCCCACAGCATAGCGTGTGGATCTACTTTATAGCTTGCACTTGATCACAGTGACACATCGCATAATCTATTCTGAATCTTGGGTGCTCGTGATGATACTACGGATGGTGTTTATCATATTCGGAAAGTTATTAGCACTTCATTATTTTTACCATTTATTGTGAGAATAAAGTCAAATTATTCCAGTCAATATATTATTGCTGGTTTGTACACAACTAGTGGCAAATGGAGAAAAGAAAAAAATTGCTGGCCTCCAACCTCCCCTTATAGCCAGTCCAACACACGCCTAAAAAAAAAAGCCTCCAAACTCCCTGAGACGGTACCTGAGACGGTGTCTGAGACAGTGTATGACGTTGCCTGAGACGGTGCCTGGGAACAGGGAAACGGGCTTGGTGGTTTCCATAAAAAGTCTCTGTAGAACAGGGTAACGGGCTTGGCGGTTTCCATCAAAAGTCTCTGTAGAACAAGGGTAATAAGCTTGGTGGTTTCCATCAAAAGTCTCCGTAGAACAGGGTAAGAAGCTTGACTGCTCCTATGGTACTAAGGAATGAAGGCATCTGCTGGAATGTCCTGGTGAGCCTAAAAAATATATACAAAAGCGTGTGAGTTATGGTTGTTACTGTGTGTGCTCGCATGTGTTTTTAAGTTGAACTGTAATGCATTTTTTGCTCCATTGTATTTTATTACCACTTTCTCTTTTTTAATGTATACTATTATTATACACCAAAGGAAAAATTCACCATGTCCTATTATTTTCAGCGCAAACCAATGGAAGGCATTAGTGTGATCTGAAACAATAGTAAACAAGGCTATTTTCCCTGTGCTTGCTTTTAAACTGTGTTGGGCAACACTGCTTGTGCGAACAAACCCTCATGCCATGTACACATGATCAGATTTTCTGTCGGAAAAACCTTGGATTTTTTTTCCAAACCAAATTACGCTCAGGCTTGGCTTGCATACACACGGTCACACAAAAGTTCTCTGAAATTTCATCCGTCAAGAACACAGTGATGTACAATACTACGACGAGCCGAGAAAATTAAGTTCAATGCTTCCGAGCATGCGTCAAATTGATTCTGAGCATGCGTCGGTATTTTGCGCGTCGGAATTGCTACAGACGATCAGATTTTCTGATAGGATTTTTTTCTGTCTGAAAATTTGAGAGCCAGCTCTCAATCTTTTGTTGGCGGAAATTCTGACAGCAAAATTCTGATGGAGCATACATATGGTTGGAATTTCCGTTCAAAAGCTCACATCGGACTTTTGCTGTCAGAATTTCAGATCGTGTGTACGGGACATAAGCCTAGGTTCACATTTGTACGGTGTTATTTGACTGAGGTTTTTAGTGTGATTTCAATAATATCCAGTGCAACTTCATCCAGGTTCAGATGAGATTCAGGTGCGATTCCACTGCGATTTGGACACAACTATAATTCTCTCTCTGGAAATCAGCTCAGAAAGAAACTATGGGCCAAATTCACATAGAAATGTGTTACACTGCGGCGGCGTAACGTATCCCATTCATGTTACACCGCCGCAAGTTTACAGCGTAAGTGCCTGATTCACAAAGCACTTACCTGTAAACTTGCGGCAGCATATCGTAAATCCGCTCGGCGCAAGCCCGCCTAATTCAAATGGGGCGGGCACCATTTAAATTAGGCGCGTTCCCGCGCCGAACGTACTACGCATGCTCCATCCGTAAAATTACCCGACCTGCATTGCGCTAAATGACGTCGCAAGGACATCATTGGTTTCGACGTTAACGTAAATGGCGTCCAGCGCCATTCACGGACGACTTACGCAAACGACGTGAAATTTAAAATGTATACGCGGGAACGCCGGCCATACTTAACATTGGCTAGGCCACCTAGAGGGCACCCTTAGTTTTATGCCGCGTATCTCTACGGAAACTACGTAAATTTAGAGCGACGGGCAAAGTGGATGTTCGTGAATCGGCGTAACTAGTCATTTGCATATTATACGCCGACCGCAATGGAATTGCCACCTAGCGGCCGGCCTAGAATTGCAGCCTAAGATCCGACGGTGTAAGTCAATTACACCTGTCGGATCTTAGGGCTATCTATGATTCTATGAATCAGGCACATAGATACGACAATCGTATCTCAGAGATACGACGGCGTATCAGGATCTCTTTTGTGAATCTGGCCCTATAAACAGAAAAGTAGAAAGACAGGTGCCACTTAGTTAAAACTGTATCACTTTAATGTTAAAAAGCATCAAAGCACTCACTTAATGGTTACTGTATGAAGGCATATGAGAGTTCAATCGACAGTCAGTCTCCGCCAGTATAAGTGGTCCCAAGAGCTGTAGACAAAAGCTGTGCTGAGCGCGGCTGGTTTTCTTTCCCAATTGGATGACTTCTGGGTATTGCTACGGCTGCCAGGAGGAGGGCTGGAACACAAGCAAGGAGTCTGTGCTGGGACGCGATGTAAGTCAGAGTGACATCAGGATCAGCATTCTGGGCCTGACTTCACTCCGCCTTACGTCGCATCCCAGCACAGCTTTCTCGCTTGTGTTCCAGCCCTCCTCCTGGCAGCCGTAGCGATACCCGGAAATCATCCAATTGGGAAAGAAAACCGGCCCCACTCAGCACAGCTATTTTCTACAGCTCTTGGGACCACTTATACTGGCGGAGACTGAGTGTCGATTGGACTCTCATATGCATTCATACAGTAACCATTAAGTGAGTGCTTTGATGCTTTTTAACATTAAAGTGATACAGTTTTAACTAAGTGGCGCCTGTCTTTCTGCTTTTCTGTTTACATGTATTGGAGCCCGGCTTCGGATCTCCCTGCAAGGCTGCCCAGTTGTCTTTCAGACTGTCATCACACATAGAGCTTCTTATAGCTCAAATGACTTTGTGGAGAATTTTGTTTGATTTTATGTTTTAATATGCGCCATTATTGTATTTATTTTCAGAAAGAAACTATAGCCTGCTAGAAATTGCACTGGGATTGCTTAGACTTTGAACACCTATGTGTTTTCTATGCAATTTCCATTATATAAAGAGATGAAAATCGCATCTCACTACGTTTTTAAAAAAATGCATTGCATATACTGTATGTGAATGGCCACCATAGAAAGTGATGTTATTTCACTTGTAATGTGATTCTATACATTTTGGAATGCATACAAAATCACATCAGTGTGAACCAGGGCTTACTGGGTGATAAAGTATTGTGGAAAAATCGAATCTAGTTCTAGTCGTTTACTCTTACCTTTATATATGCAAAGTCACGTGTTGCCTGTATGTAATTCCACTGGGCGTCCTCCAAGATTCTGAAAGATAAAGAAGCAAAACATATAAACATAATGAACAGACAACTAAAACTGGCAATAGACTTTATAGGATGTTCAGAACAGGCAGCGGCATCCATTTACAGCTAATGTGATTCTGAACCCCAAAGAAAAGAAACAGAATAGAAAGAGAAGTAATAATGGAAACGTACTTTCTGGCCCAATCCTCCGTAAGTCCAGATCCGATTGAGAACTTTTTAATAAAGTCGGCAGCTGCATTTGGGCCGTCCAAGTCATAATTGCCATTGGTGCTGTAGAAGATGTCCTCCGGAATCTGGTTTTCTATCTGCAAAACATCAAAATTAAATACAATTAAAAAACTGAGGAAGAAGCTTTTGTGGAAAGAAGTAAATTTAAGGGCCTATTTATAACAGAGGGCAGATGTCACTATCTGCTCTCCATTATACTCCATATAGCTATGCACACCATGGCCCACATTTTACAGCTAACTTACAAGGTGGGGGTCACGATGTGTTCTCTGTGCTAGTTCATTGAGCTACTCTGTCACTGGAGAAGAGCTGATCATGTGTGTTCGACCAGTCAAATAACCAAGCTGTCCCCCAGTTTTTTTTTTCTTTCTTACAACCCCATGGCTGCACTTTATAAATGCCTCCCTCAGATATATACTGAAAGTCTTACCTTCATCTTTTTAAAGATGGCCTCTGCATCCTGCCAACTCCACTTCATGTCAGAAAGGCACCTGAAAAGGAAAGTGTCAGTGAGATTAGTAATAGACAATAGAATGACAGGATATCTATAAAGTTTATACACAAAACTCTACATTTAAATTCCAAGCAGCATGTAAATATAGTGGGAACAATTGTAAGCACCGAATTTCTCTCTGATTTCCTGGGTCACCTCCATTTTGTCAGAGATCCAGTGAATCCATTATCTGATTGGTAAGGGGCGATGATATTGTTAACAGCCTAGACTTCATACAGAAGAGCAGTAAAGGACTACACTTCTCTGAGCAGCAGGCAATTCCAACATGGACAAGTACAATAAAGGTTTTGTACCAAAAGGAAAAGCTAGGCTGATAAAAAAGGAAAAACTATTGTCAAAGGGCTTGTGTAGACAGATGCCTATGACATCAGTTTGATATTAGTTTAAGAGATTTCTGAAATGATTCAGAATTTATTGACAGGTGTATATGACCTTCAGTTGTCCTCCTTCTTACTTGCATTTGACCTGCTTCATACAGCTTTTGCATTCCTATAGAATTATTTGTGAATGCAAAACCCACCTGAAGTGAGCAAAAGTCCATCAACATAAAATGCAAACTTGGGGATCACTAGAGTAATTCTGAGGTATAATAATAACATTTAATAGCTTCCTCCATCCATCCTGCTGCTCCTAGTGTATTCAGACAGCCGCTGTTAATGGCCTTCAGAATACCCAAACATCAGCTGCATCCAATCGTTGGTCCAAACATTTTTATTCAAAGAAAGTTGGGTAAGCGAGTGGAGAGAGGGTCACACATGGAGCAAATTTCAGCTGGCTCCTGATGAAAATCTCCTAGTGTATGGACAGCTTAAATCACATAAAAAACAATAGAATAGAAATAGAAACCCAGACTTACTTTTCCGCCCACTGAGGGCGCATGTTGGTCATGCTGGCAAATTCAAAGACCATCATGTTTTTGTTTGATGGGAAGATGGTCTGTCCCTCATGCCTGTAAAAACATTGTGGTGGAATTTGGCCTTCTGAATTCAGGAAGTTGAAATCGTTCAAAGACTGCATCCAGTCCCAATTGTTTTCCTGAAGACACCTGTAAAGAAATAGGAAGGTTAGGACAGGTTGTAGAAGACATAATAGAGCATTTTTTATTTTGATGACAGTAAGAAGTAAATAACATAAGGACCCATTTAATTAAGTAAAACGGGTAAACCATTTGCTGGGTTTCCACATGTTCATATTGCTAAAGCTAAATGGGAGTGATAATCTCATGTAAGAACTTATCAGACCTAGATGTTAAGTTAACCACTTGAGATCCGCGCTATAGACGAAAGACATCCACAGCGCGGCTCTCAAGTGCCGGGTGGACGTCCCTGGACGTCCTGTTGTTTACATTCCCTGTGCGCGCCGCTGGGGGCGCGCATCGGGGAAACACTGTGCCCGGCGCATCGCTTGGAAGCCGATGCGCATGCCTGGTGGCCGCGTTGTCTGCCAGGTACCCGCGAACGGCGGTGACAGCAGGGATGTGGAGCTCTGTGTGCAAACACAGAGCTCCACATCCTGTCAGGGAGAGAGGAGACCGATCTGTGTCCCTTGTACATAGGGACACAGCATCGGTCACCTCCCCCAGTCAGTCCCCTCCCCCCACACAGTTAGAACACACCCAGGATACACATTTAACCCCTTCCTCACCCCCTAGTGTTAACCCCTTCACTGCAAGCTACATTTATACAGTAATTAGTGCATTTTTATAGCACTGATCGCTGTATAAATGTGAATGGTCCCAAAATTGTGTCAAAAGTGTCTGATACGTCCGCCGCAATATCGCAGGCCTGACAAAAAAATCGCAGATCGCCACCATTACTAGTAAAAAAAAAAAAAAATCATAAATCTATCCCCTATTTTGTAGGCGTTATAACTTTTGCGCAAACCAATCAATATACGCTTTTTGCGTTTTTTTTAACAAAAATATGTAGAAGAATACGTATCGGACTAAACCGAGGGAAATTTTTAATTTTTTTTTAAATGGGATATTAGTATAACAAAATTAAAAAATATTGTGTTTTTTTTCAAAATTTTCTGTCTTTTTTTGTTTATAGGGCAAAAAATAAAAAATCGCAGAGATGATCAAATACCACCAAAAGAAAGCTCTATTTGTGGGAAAAAAATTATAAAAATATAACTTGGGTACAGTGTTGTATGACCGCGCATATGTCATTCAAAATGCGTCAGCGCTGAAAGCTGAAAATTGGTAGGGGCACGAAGGGGGTTTAAGTGCCCAGTAATGAAGTGGTTAAATAATTAAAAACAAAAACAAAAACAATGTGGGTCTAAACCATTCCCCAGAAACATGGAGTCCCAATGGATTTAACAGAAACGTACTTGTCGGCGTATTCTTCGAACATTCCGGTGACTTCAATAAACTTGTTGCGGAGTTCATCATGGATAGCATCCAATTTTCCCCTATTGAAGAAGAAATGTTTGGGGATTGTATCTTCAGCCTTCATCTTCTGGAAGATATTCATGGCTTGATTGTAGTCATCCTTGTTTTGTCTGAGACACCTGGAGAAGAAAATATTGGTAAGAAAATGTACAGAGAATTTAACAATAGAACAAGTAAAGAAGAAAGTAATTTATATTGTTTTAAAAACCCAAGACATTACAACACATTCCAAAAATATGTACTAGAATGTCTAATTCCTCCAATTTGATGGGTCCCCTTTCATTGTCAAAAGCCTGGTTAAATCCACACAGAATTTACATCTAAACCACAATAGACCAAAAGAGAAATGCAGTTCTGGGTGGATTTAGCTCTAAAGAGATGTCCATGCTACAACAGATTACAGTGATGGACTTTCCCTAAAATGATCAGACCAAATTCTTCAGCCAACCTACATCTTCTTAATTCTGCTCTAGTAAGGCTAAAAGACACAGGACAGAATATGTCGTAGAACTGAGGCTAAACTGGAAATTGTTGCTATGTTGATGTGGATGACAGAGGGAGTCCAGAGAACAAATCAGGACACTGCAGACCAAGAGTAGGGATGAGCCGAACACCATTATAAGTCATGCTGATGCCATTTTGGCAGTGAAATTTGATTTGGCCCAATCTAATCTATCCGCTAAACATCGAATTTTGTCTAAACATCGAAAATTTATTCTCCAATGCCTTGAATTTTGTCTGACAAAAAACAATTTCTGGTATAACAGAGGTTTTTACCTTCAAACAATGGGCGTCGCTATGGGGGCAAAATTTGCCCCTAGCATCGCCAATTTGTTCATGGCCCTTTGGGAAGAGGAGAGCATCTTTAATGACCCTCCAGAGCAGCTTAAATGCTATAAGCGGTATATAGACGATCTTGTCATGGTGTGGGAGGGGGATATGTTTAGAGACTTTTATGGTAAGATTGAACAGCAACATTAAAAATATTTCTCTCACGTGGACCATAGACACTGATAAGATTGTGTTCCTGGATTTAGAAATTTTTAAGCAGGGGGATGTCTTAATACTCATAATTATTTTAAACCATCTGACAGGAATGGCTATATTCCCCTAGATAGTTGCCATCATCGTAACTGGCTGTTTAATATCCCTAGAGGACAGTTTATTCGTCTTAGACGAAATTGTACATCTGATACTGATTTCTTTGAACAGTCTAAGATCCTGGCCAGAAGGTTTCAACAAAAGGGGTATGATAAAGATATAATTGAAAACGAACTGTGTCGAGTGGGCACTCTTAATCGAGCTGACCTTGTTGCTGACTCTACTTAACCATTGGATGAAGGAGGAAAACCTAAATTTAAGATTGTTTTGGAATACAATATATAGTACGGACAATTCGAAAAAATTATTAAAAAACACTGGGAAGTTTTGAAAAAGGACAAGGTTTTGGGATTGGTTCTTCCCCCACGTCCTCTTTTCATTTACAGGAAGGCACCTGCCCTGAGGGATGTTGTTGCCCCCGGGGTAATTGACCCACCTGTATATAAGGAAAATACTATTTTTTCATTTGTGTCTGGATTTTATGCTTGTGGGCGATGTCAGCCTTGTAAACAGTGTAAGTTCAATACAAAAAAAATGTAAGGAGTTTACTTCCTTTTCAACCAAAAAGTCATACAATATAAAGAATTTGATCACTTGCAACACAGAGGGTGTGGTCCATATGCTGGAGTGCGATTGCGGACTCCAGTATATAGGCCGCACTTCACGTACCTTAGCCGCTAGAGTCAGCGAACATGTCAATAATATTAAACAAGGTTTGCGTTCCCACAGTGTCTCCAGACATTTTGGACAATGCCATGACAGGAACCCTAAATGTTTAAAATTATGGGGCCTCGAAAGAGTTGACAGACACTGGAGAGGGGATAATTACATCCGACATATCAGTCAAAGAGAATCATTTTGGATATATGAGGTTCGGGTTCTTACCCCTGAAGGACTCAATGTCGATTTTGACTTGAATTGTTTCATATCAAATAAATAGGAGTATGGTAATTTTAATCTAATTTGTTCCCTATTGAGATATACAGGGCGTTGTTAGTTTTTAATATTTTAACAACCTTTTAGGTATTTTTACCTTTTTAATGTTTTTAATGTTTCTGATGATCTAGTATTAATGGAACCTATTATATAATTTTTATATTAGATTTAATTATTTTTGTACTGTTATATTATTATTATTATTTTTTACAGCATTTAAGATATTTTTTGGAATGAAGCTAGTGAGGTATTATGTAATATACATGTATTTTTAGTTATTGTTTTTAATGTTGGAGTGTTTGGGATGACACGGAGCGACCCCTTTTCTACATATATATATTTTTCTATACACATATATATATATATTTTCTATTGATTCTTGTTAACTACAAGTAATACCTTTCTTTGGCCACAAGATGGCGAAAGTATTTTTCCTTCCGTTTTGTGCTTTGATTGTTTAGCAATAAAGCTGTCCATTGACAACACGTGATGCGGTGACGTGCCTTACCACATGATCACGATTGTTGCAGGAAGGTTGCCGTGCCTACGGCGGTATATTTAAGGCTGAGGATGCGACGTATATGGCTCCGCCCTGCTGAGGAGGTGATTAACGCAACGCGTCCGGGGGTCTGGAGTCTTTACACGTCGCTCGTGTCTCATCCCATACATTTCAATGACGCTGTGATGTTTGTGATTTCTCTCCCATGCTTTATTGAATCGGCTAAAATGTGAGTAGCCTGTTATTGTTCACTGGAATAAAAGTCAATTTCTCTCTGGGCTCACGTTACTGCCTTCCTCTCTCTGTGTACCATCATCGGAGCCTTCAAAACGCTGCACATCCTCATGCAGCATGTACCCAACACTGTTTTCAAACAGTTCGGGGGACTCCTTTAGGAGGACATGGTGGGGCTAGGGAAGGAGTTAGTGATGCCATTAAGCAGAAGGAAGAGGACGCCTTGGCAGCTACTTTGCCAGACAAAGTACCCTGAGCCTGGGTGAGAGAGGATGAGGAGTATGAGGACGGCTTGGTCATCCACTCTATCAAGTCTTCAGAATGTTGCGGCTCAACACAGCCAGCTGCCGAAAACAAGGACGAGCGTGGCCCATGGCCACGTGCTTATGAGGATGCACCGTATCCACGACCAGCACTGTTGCCTCTAGACACAGAGCCTGCTTGCCCTTGTGACTCTCTGCCTCTCCTTGTTGTCCTTCCAGACATATTAATGGCCTGCAGAGGACAAAGGCAGTACACACACCTTGTAGCTTTAGGTGCAAACAGCAGAGGACACGGGCAGTACACACGAAGTAGGTTTAGGTGCAAACTACAAAGCACAAGTGCAATACACACTAAGTAGATTTAGGTGCAAACTACAGAGCACACTTGCAGTATACACCAAGTAGGTTTAGGTGCAAACTATAGAGCACAAGTGCAGTACACACCAAGTAGGTTTAGGTGCAAACTACAGAGCACACGTGCAGTACACACCAAGTAGGTTTAGGTGCAAACTATAGAGCACAAGTGCAGTGCACACTAAGTAGGTTTAGCTGCAAATTACTAAGCACACTTGCAGTATACACTAAGGGCCAGATCCTCAGATCGAGTACGCCGGCGTATCTACTGATACGCCGGCGTACTTTCAAATTACCGGCGTCGTATCTTTAGTTTGAATCCTCAAACCAAGATACAACGGCATCTGGGTTCGATCCGACAGGTGTACGGCTTTGTACGCCTTCGGATCGTAGATGCAATACTTCGGCGCCCGCTGGGTGGAGTTCTCGTTTTTTTCCTCATCGGGTATGCAAATTCGCTTTTTCCGTCGATCCACGAACGTACGCGTGGCCGTCGCATTTTCTTACGTCGTCTGTAGTCGGCTTTTTCCTGGGTATAGTTAAAGCTGGTATTTTGCGGCATATAGGTAGACTTGCCATGTTAAGTATGGCCGTCGTTCGCGGTTTTAATTAGAATTTTTTTAATTCTTTTTTTTTTTTGCGTAAGTCGTCCGTGAATCGGGATGGACGTAACTCACGTCTAAGATAAAAAAAATGACGTCCTAGCGACGTCATTTAGCGCAATGCACGGCAGGAAATTTCGGAACGACGCATTCATTTAAATGAAACCCGCCCCCTAATCGCCAATTTAAATTCCGCCGCCAGAGATACACTACGCCGCCGTAACTTACGGCGCAAAATCTTTGAGGATTCGAAATTCCGCCAGTGTGGGGTGTGTACTAAAGCCCTGAGCCATAATTGGCCAAAGCCACCCTGACTTTGGCCAATTACGGCTCTCTGTACTGACGGCGCTGTGATTGGCCAAGCATGCTGGTCATAGTGCATGCTTGGTCAATCATAAGCCAGCAATGCCACAGTGAATTATGGGCCGTGGCGCGTCACTCTAATTTGACGCGAACGGCGCGTTTTGTTTGTATTTCGGCGAACGATCGAACATATGATGTTCGAGTCGAACATACGTTCGACTTGAACTCGAAGCTTATCCCTAGTCACCAGTACAGTATTTGTAAATTGAAATCATATCCCCCTCAAGCGTCTCTTCTCCAGAGAGAATAAGTTCAGTGCTCGCAACTTTTCCTCATAACTTATGTTCTCCAGACCCTTTATTAGCTTTGTTGCCTTTCTTTGCATTCTCTCCATTTCCAGTACATCCTTCCTGATGACTGGTGCCCAGAACTGGACAGCATACTCAGGGCCGGACTGGGAATAAAAACCAGCCCTGGAAATAATTTCATACCAGCCCCATAACATTATTATACCAGACCAGCGGCATAACGGCATTTTCTTCTTGTTCATAAAAGGGAAAACCATGCATTTTAAAGCACATTTGAAGAGTCTATTATATATAGATAAGACAGATATAAAAGCACATAGGGCTAGGGATATATACATATAACAGAAAATTTCAGTTAAAGGTAGTAAAAGTGGAGCAATCATCACAGGGGAAAACTGGGAATGTGGTGGGGGAGGGACTCTGGTGACTAGAGACCACCTTCCGCTGAAAGAATACACTAATGTAAAGGGGGGGTGGGTTACTGATATAAGAGGAAAATCTTTATATCAGTGCCCCTTACATTATTGTATTAACTCCCCCCTTACATCAGTGACCCCCCTCAGACTGGCCTGACGGCGCTGTCACTGACCTCCTCTCAGGTGCACCATGCAGGACTCAATCAGACGGCTCCTGCTTGGTGGCTCTTTTTTTTTTCATATAGTCTCCTCTCCACAGTCCACACACATCTGACTTCTCCCATGACCCCCATCCCAACGGTGCTCCCACTCTTGACTTCTTTCAAGACTCCCCCTAAGAGACTGCAGATATAATATACTGTAAGACAAGAGATGGTCAGAGGTTGCGGGCATGATACAAGAGATGGTTTGAGGCTGTGGGCATAGTACAGGAGATGGTCAGAGGCTGTGCGCATGGTACAGAAGATGATTAGAAACTGAGCACATGATACTAAAGATGGTAAAAGAATGTAGACATGATACAGGAGATCAAGGCAGCATCAGCAGTGCCCATCTATGTAGCCTCACTGTGCCCATCATTGCAGCCTCACTGTGCCCATCATTGCAGTCTCACTACCCATCATTGCAGCCTCACTGTGCCCATCCTTGCCGCCTCACCGTGCCCATTATTGCAGCCTTACTGTGCCCATCATTGCCACATCATGCCTCACCATGCCCATCATTGCCACCTTACCTTACCGTGCCCAGCATTGCCACCTCACCATGCCCAGCATTGCTGCCTCACCGTGCCCAGCATTGCCGCCTCACTGTGCCCAGCATTGCCGCCTCACCATGCCCAGCATTGCCACCTCACCGTGCCTATCATTGCCACCTCACCATGCCCAGCATTGCCACCTCACCATGCCCAGCTTTGCCGCCTCACCATGCCCAGTAGTGCCGCCTTACCGTGCTCAGCATTGCCACCTCACCGTGCCCAGCATTTCCACCTCACCGTGCCCAGCATTGCCGCCTCACCGTGCCCAGCATTGCCACCTTACTGTGCCCAGCATTGCCAACTCACTGCGCCCAGCATTGCCACCTCACCATGCCCAGCATTGCCGCCTCACCATGCCCAGTATTGCCACCTCACCATGCCCATCATTGCCGCCTTACCTGCCAAATATTGCCACCTCACCAGTCACAGTCAGTGCCAGTGAATTACATACAGTGGGCATTTCCTCCCGCTGTGTCACAGAGCTCAGTCAGAAAAGTTTGGGGCCGGGCCGGTAGGCCAGTCCAGCCCTGAGCATACTCCAGGTGCGGCCGGACCAGAGTTTTGTAGAGCGGAAGAATTATTGTTTTATCTCTAGAGTTAATCCCCTTTTTAATGCACACGGGAGCCATCAGTCACGGCACACTGGAAAAGAAACATCAGGGAGGTCTGTTCTTCACAGCACATGTGCCGATTACAACATCCGTGCACTACAAGTGAAATATCTCCTAAATGGCACACATTTAGGAGATATTTCCACTACCTATAGGCAAGCTTAATTCTAGGTTTACCTATAGGTAAAAGTCAACCAAAACAGTTTACAACCACTTTAACTGATTGGTTGTTAGAATGCAGGGTGGTTCTAGAAACCAATCAGTTAACTGGGCCAGCCCCCGCCCTCTGTGAATCGCTGTGCTGCTCTTCCGATGTCAGCTCTGTAAAGTCAACAGAGCCAGCGGGCAGCTGAAGACAAAAAAGCTGATTTTAAATGGCGGGGCCAGACAGAGCATTGACACGGTCTGCCATTTAGCGATGTCTGATGTAGAGGGATCAGTATATCTAGCACCATATACAGTACATACATAAATAAAAGGTCAGAAGGGAAGCTGCTCAGCACTAGACTGAACATTTTGAAAAAACAAAACATTTCATAGTTTGTTATTAAATTTTGCTAAAGAAGCTGAGGCTAAAGGTGATGGACTGGCCAAGCATGTCTTCAGACCTAAATCCTATTGAGCATCTGTGGGGCTGCCTCAAACGGAAGGCGGAGGAGCGCCATTGATTTCAATGGACATATGCAGTGGAGGAGCGGTAAACACACCGCTAGCACAACGCTCTATTTTTAACGCTATAGCGCCTGCAATACGCTCTCAGTGTGAAATGGGTCTTACGCCTCTACAGTTGGGGAGAGAGTGAAACTATGTAAAAGCCAGCCAGTGCTCGGTTGGCTGAAATTAAACTGGAATTCCACCTCCCTGTAAACCGACTGATTTGTGACATGCCCACCAGATGGAACTCAACTTTGGGAATGCTGCAGTGGCTATACATGCAGCAGAGGGCCGTCAACGAGTACTTGTGTCAGTACAGCACGACGACAGGCTCAGGCCACCTCAGCTTTTTTCCCCCACGCCAATGGCTGGTCATTAAGGATGCATGCACTATATTGTCACCATTTGAGGAGGCCACAAGGATGGTGATCAGTGACACAATCCCTGTTGTGTTCCTGCTGGAGCAGACTCTGCGTGGCATTATGGACAGAGCACTGGAGGCAGAGCAGCAGGAGGAAGAGGAGGACTTCCTTTCCTCTCAAGGCCCACTGTATCCAGACACCATCATTCCTATGTCACAGAACACACAGGAGGAGAGAGGGGAGGAGGATGAGGAAGAGGATTCTGGCACTTTCATAGGCTTTGAAGAAGAGGAAGACATACGTCAATCTGTAAGCGATGACTTTCCAACCCCAGGGCCCTTGGGAGTAGTACATGGCTGGGAGGTAAATAGCATTGCATTTTTTACAGCAAGTCAAATTTTTAATTTTTTAGGCTTTCACTTTAAAAATCAAAAAATCACTGCTCATTTAAAAATGACATTTTTCACAAACTGATTTTTTATTTATATATGTCCCCCAGGGCAGGACTCATATCCCTATTACCATTGTATGTCCAATTACTTGCATGTAAGCCTTCAAAACGGGCACTTTTGATATTTGAGTTTCGGGTCCCACACACACGTTAAGTCCATCCTAACATTCCTGCACTTAAAAAAAAAAACCTGGTTAATAAATGTATTTCTCACATTACAGCCTGCAAACCTTGTTCCTATAGATGTGTACATATAACTATATCAAACTATAAAAAAAACAAAACCCAATATCTCATACCACTAAAAATACATACAGTATATAAATAAATATTTACTAATGGAGATTACACATAAACTCCTCATAAGTCGACAAGGGCATCATTCCATTGCAGAATAAAACTGATTTCCAAAAAACTAGCACAATGCTGGGAATTAGATCTCCAATTCTGTTATAGGCCAGGTTCACACTGCTGAGAATTCTATTGCGAATTTGAGCCGTTGCGATTTCTCATTTAAATTACATACTTTAACATTAGTGCCATTCACATCAATGCGTTGTGAATATAAGCTGCTGGGAAAAGGGCCCTGTGCTCTATAGACTGGCATTCCCTGAAATCGCAGCCGCGAATCGTGGCAAAATCGTGCGATTTTGAATTCGCAGCAGTTTGAACCTAGCCTAACTCCCAATCAATGACATTAAATGCAATATACCGAGCATCACACTGCATGGCCCATTGGGAAATGACTCTTAAAATCACCCACAGGTGGTACTATACCCCCATACAGACTAACCAAATTCTCCTCATCGACTTCTCCCCACTGCTGGCATAACTGTTGCCAGGTTGGCCATCTTCTCTACACCCTATGGGAATGTCCCAGTTTGACAAGTTTTTGGTCACAAGTCTTTAAGCTTATAGCCTCAATCAATGGAATACTATACCCTCCCCATCCTAACCTGGCACTCCAAAACATTGGTATCAATATACTCACAATCCTCCAGGACTGTGGTCACTCATATTATTTTGCCTACTGGGTTAGTAGTGCTTTGGAAGTGAAGATTTGATGCCTTTCAAACATTACTGAAGTGACCTCATTGGTCCAACAAAATTATACATATGAAAATCATCTAGCAATAAACTCAATTTTTGGTACCATATTTAACACACAATGGGAAATATGGCCTAAGAACACTATCTAGGTCTTTCTATTGTGTGCCTATTGTACCATACTATTATCTGCATTATACAAGTATTTGTGGTACACTATTGTTTGTTATTGACACTGTATGGATCTGTTGTTAACATTGGGCTAGGCCCCCTTAATTGTTTTAACCACTTGCCGACCAGCTGCCATCATTATACGGCAGCAGGTCAGCTCGTTCCCACAAACTGCCGTAGCTGTACGTCACCCACTTAAACAGCTATAGTGCGTGTGTGCCTGCTGTACAGCCGAAGAGCTGATGCGCATGGCCGATGGCCACAGAGAGTCAGAACGGGGATCTCTCAATATAAAAAACAGATCCCCATTTTGTCAGGGGAGTTAAGAGTTATCGTCTGTTCCTAGTGATTAGGAACATCAATCTCTCTCTACTCCCAGTCAGTCCACTCCCTCCACAGTTAGAAACACTCTTAGGGAACACATTTAACCACTTGATCACTCCCTAGTGCTAACCCCTTCCCTGCCAGTGTCATTTATACAGTAATATGCGCATTTTTATAGCACTGATCACTGTATAAATGGTCCCAAAAAAGTGTAAAAAGTGTCCGATCTGTCTGCCACAATGTTGCAGTCCCTCTAAAAATCGTTGATCACTGCCATTACTAGTGAAAAAATGTTTTATAATAAAAATGTCATAATAATATCCCCTATTTTGTAGATGCTATAACTTTTGCACAAACCAATCAATATACGCCTATTTTTTTACCAAAAATATGTAGAAGAATACATATTGGCCTAGCCTGATGAAGAAATTATTTATTTTTTATTTTTTGGGGGATATTTATTATAGTAAAAAGAAAAATTGATGCTCTCTTTTTGTTAAATTTGCAAAGAATATCCAACATCATGCAAGGAAAATTGAGAAAAACAATATGCTTGCATACACATGATTGGATGATGGAAGTAAACAGACCTTAATAAGCTTAGGGCTAGTTTCCTTGCAAAGTGAAAATTCCCTTGCAATGTGAACAGCATGTTTGAATTAGTAAATCAACCCTGAAGTGTCCAAAAGAAACTGGGAATTAGCTGCACTGCTATGCAATAAGGATGATAATTATGCCAAATGATTTTGACACACAGTCATTTAACAAACAATCACAATGTTATCCACTTAGGGCTTAAATCTATTTTACCTTAATTTTCTATGTTTTATGATTCATTCATATCTAGTCGGCAATAGATGTGAATTAATAGCTAAATCTGGTATGCTAGTAAATAAGGCCCTTTAAATGCATTGCAAGATATTTTCTTTTTTTCTTTTTTTGGAACTAAGAACTTGGGTGGTCCTGTGGAAAAATTCTAAAATTAAAACACCCTGTGGTTTTTGCAGTATCAGTTTAATAATTGTTGATTAAATCATACCACCATTGGGATATTTACAGACTTGTAGTCCTGTTTTGGATGTGGGTTATTACTTATTGGCTGGGAAAGGTAAAACAGATGTCTAAGCCTGTGGTAGAAATTATAATTCTTTTTTTTTTTTTTGGTTAGATGAGCAGTATTTGTTAAATTATTTTGTAAATTATTTTGATATTATATATTTTATTAAAATATGTGGGACCAAACAGCATTTTTAAAACAGATTTAGGGAACTATGGGGATTTTGTTAGACGTATTGTTTTATTATTCTGTGAGATGGTCATAATATCACCAGGCTACATGCTTTGCTGTTCCATTACATACATCTGTATACTTTGGCACAGATTAAAATTTGCTGTAGGCCTATTACTTCTTTTGATAACTTAAAAAGAACCCTAAAACTATGTACACCATAAACTTAGGGCAATCCACCCTGTATAGTTTTTTTTGTATACAAGTTAGAATACAAAGATTCTTGTATTTTATATCAGACTTACAGTTAAACAAGTGACACTGGACAATGTTTATTTCTTTATTTTATATTTCGCACGATAGCATATACAAAGAATATTTTGTGCCTTACTGTGTTTGATTGCAGATATCCTTTATTTTTATTTTTTTGGAAATTCACCTTACTAACTCTGTAACTTTGCAGTGTATACCTATGATGCACACTGCAACTTTTCTAATATAAGTTTTATTATATTTTTCATGCTATTTTTTTCATGGAAGTCATAGAAGAAGTCACTCTATTAAATTCAGACACGTGTCCCATCCTCTTTTTGACCTGAATATGCATCCAAAAAGGTATTCAAATGAAGCAAATATAATGGAAAAAAAATGATTTTTGCTAAGGGGTTTGGCTCCAATCTATATTTCATAAGCAGCACCAGAACCAGGAAAGCTGATGGTTAAATAATCTGAATTCAATTAAACTTATTAGGTAAATACAACTGCCTAGAAAGATATCAATGGAAAAGAGTAAATAATTGACGTTGTGCTCTTCACACCCTGAGTGGAAGACAGGGTGTATACATTTGTTCAGTAAAAACAACACTGGCTTGTTCAAAAATATAACATCTCTGTATGACTGTCAGGCTTACATATGTAGCACCTGGTTTCTTCCAGAACCGGTGCTAGTGTAAATTTAGAGGGGGTCAGAGAGTTAAGTAACTCTGACCAGGTTAATTTGTTCAAATTTTTAAACCTCTGTCTCAGCTTTGGCTTTACTGTGGGCTCATTCTGTCCTTTATGGGGTGCTGATCACACCCCAGGTCGGCAGGTGGCAGCAGTGGAGTCAAGGATTGGGAGCTCTTACCCAGCAGCCTATCAGGAGGAGTTTCCCTCGCTGTGCATGCTTGGAGAGGGTGGGCATTTTGCAAATTGAGGGCCAGATTCACAGAGGAGATATGACGGCGTATCTCCTGATACACCGTCGTATCTCCTGTCGTATCTATGCGGCTGATTCATAGAATCAGTTCCGCATAGATAGCCCTAAGATCCGACAGGTGTAATTGACTTACACCGTTGGATCTTAGGATGCAATACTTCGGCCGCCACTGGGGGGAGTTTGCGTCGTATTCCAGCATCGGGTATGCAAATTAGCAGTTACGGCGATCCACAAAGGTTTTTCCCGTTGTTACGTCGGCGCAAGTCTTTTTTCCCGTCGCAAAGTTAGGTGTGCTTTAACATGGTGTAAAATTACTGTTAAAGTATGCCCGTCGCTCCCGCGTCGCTTTTGAATTTTTTTTTCCCGGCGTAAGTACGTTACGCACGTCGCGATTCACAAACACGTCGGGCGGCCGTAAGTTCGCGCAAAGCACGTCGGGAAAATTGCGAACGGAGCATGCGCAGAAAGTCTGGCCCGGGAGCGCGCCTAATTTAAATGGTACCCGCCCCATTTGAATTGGGCGGGCTTGCGCCAGACGACTTTACGTTACACCGCCGCAAGTTTCCAGGTAAGTGCTTTGAGGATCAGGCACTTACACAGAAAACTTGCGGCGGTGTAACGTAAACGGGTTACGTTACACGGCCGCAAATTTTCATGAATCTGGCCCTTAGAGTTTAACAGTTGCCATATGTTTGCAGCTGTAGATCTTGTAGGGATGAGGCCAGACTGCTCTCCATGTACCAGCTTCTATATAACTTGTGCCAAGTGAGTCAATAAAATCCTTGCTAATGTCTTTAAATCTGATGTTAACAGGGATATGGGGTGATAGGATGTCATCCAATGTTTATCCTTCCCTGGTTTAAGCAGCAATAATGGCTTTGTTCTATACAGGAGAAGGGTACTTAACACAACTCTTCTGTTGCAAGAACACACTTCTTTAACTGTGTCTGCAGAGGGATCAGTGTAACCAGTATCTGGACAGGGTGTATTCACTGTGCCCAATGTATCTCTGCCAGCCCCCCCCCCCCCCATTTCCATCTCAATGTTAGAATCATCTGGTGTAGATTAATTTATTACCGGAGTCAGAGTACACTGATCCACTTAAGGATTTGCAGAAGTTTGGGTGAATTTCTCCAGTTTTTATGCTGTCTCCTTATAATTCTCTGTATCAAGTCTCTGTGGCAGTGGAGCATCCCACTGAAGACCGTTATCTTTGTTGTATTTTGTCATGGCTAGATTAAGCTAAAACTTATACCAGCTTGTGCTACATGAGGTGCTAATGCAGCCTAGATATATTCAGAATGTGCCAACACAATAGGACTTAATTTGCCTGCAGGATAAAAGTACCAGAGCCCAAGGCAGGAGAGTCCAAGCAAGTGCCGCTCTTATTGAATACCAAGCCATGACCTTAGGAGGTAAGCTTTTACTCTCTTTATAGTGACATATTTCTGGGCAATTTTATTTAACTAACAGGGTAACTTAAGAATAAAATATAATATTTTCTGGGTGTATCAGGTAGTTAACAAAGCATCCTAAAGTTCCTAAGGGGGAAAACTACCAATTTGGTGAGGTGCGGGCATTTTAAATATACATAAAACATCCTATTATATGCACAAAGTTACTAGAAAAAAAAGTCTACTTAGTTGGTACGTGAGCATCACATAAAGCAGCATTGTACATTTCTTTTCTGGAGACCAGACTTGAGGGATGGAAAGGGAAAAAAAGAAATGGAAGTTAGATTTTATGGGAAATGGTCAGTTAATATATTTCACAGCAAAAAAAATAAAATAAACTTTTCAGGAAAAAATCTTTATTCATTCTTTAAAAAAGTTCCACTGAAAGTGTGTGACTACACTACATAAATGCACAATGGAGTTTAATCCTTTCATGACTAAGCCTATTTCTGACATTTGGTGTTTACAAGTTAAAATCTATATTTTTTTGCTAGAAAATTACTTAGAACCCCCAAATATTTATATATATACAGTACAGACCAAAAGTTTGGACACACCTTCGCATTCAAAGAGTTTTCTTTATTTTCATGACTATGAAAATTGTAGATTCACACTGAAGGCATCAAAAATATGAATTAACACATGTGGAATTATACATAACAAAAAAGTGTGAAACAACTGAAGATATATTTCATATTCTAGGTTCTTCAAAGTAGCCACCTTTTGCTTTGATTACTGCTTGGCACACTCTTGGCATTCCCTTGATGAGCTTCAAAAGGTAGTCACCTGGCGCAGCACCCCATCACTCTCCTTCTTGGTCAAATAGCCCTTACACAGCCTGGAGATGTGTTTGGGGTCATTGTCCTGTTGAAAAATAAATGATGGTCCAACTAAACACAAACCGGATGGAATAGCATGCCGCTGCAAGATGCTGTGGTAGCCATGCTGGTTCAGTATGCCTTCAATTTTGAATAAATCCCCAACAGTCTCACCAGCAAAGCACCCCCACACCATCACACCTCCTCCTCCATGCTTCACGGTGGGAACCAGGCATGTAGAGTCCATCCGTTCACCTTTTCTGTGTCGCACAAAGACACGGGGGTTGAAACCAAAGATCTCAAGTTTGGACTCATCAGACCAAAGCACAGATTTCCACTGGTCTAATGTCCATTCCTTGTGTTCTTTAGCCCAAACAAGTCTCTTCTGCTTGTTGCCTTTCTTTAGCAGTGGTTTCCTAGCAGATATTCTACCATGAAGGCCTGATTCACACAGTCTCCTCTTAACAGTTCTATAGATGTGTCTGCTGCAAAAGGTGGCTACTTTGAAGAACCTAGAATATGAAATATATTTTAAGTTGTTTCACACTTTTTTGTTATGTATAATTCCACATTTGTTAAAAGAAAACTCTTTGGCCCCATACACACGGGAGGATTTATCCGCGGATACGGTCCAGCGGACCGTATCCGCGGATAAATCCTCTCGAGGATTTCTGCAGATTTCTATGCGATGGCGTGTACACACCATCGCATTGAAATCCGCGCCGAAATCCTCTGGCGATGACGTGTCGCGCCGTCGCCGCGATTATGACGGGGCGACGGGCGCGACGCTGTCATATAAGGAATTCCATGCATGCGTCAAATCATTACGACGCGTGCGGGGAATCCCTTTGGACGGATGGATCCGGTGAGTCTGTACAGACGAGCGGATCCATCCGTGGGATCCGATTCCAGCAGATAGATATTCTGTGCATGTCGACAAATATTTATCTGCTGGAATTCGGAAATATCCGCGGATAAATATCCGCCGGAGTGTACACACCATAGAATCTATCCGCTGAAACCCATTCGATGGGATTTATCTGCGGATAGATTCTATCGTGTGTATGGGGCCTTTGAATGAGAAGGTGTGTCCAAACTTTTGGTCTGTACTGTATATATATATATATATATATATATATATATATGCACATACATTAGCAGAGAATCTATCTGGTGATTGTTGCAATATTTTATGTCACACGGTATTTGTGCAGGGGTGTTTTAAACGCAACTTTTTGGGAAAAAATACACTTTCATGAATTAAAAAAAAAAACTAAAAAGTAAAGTTAGCCCAATTTTATTTGTATGATGTGAAAGATGATGTTATGCCGAGTAAATAGATACCAAACATGTCACTCTTTGTAATTGCATTCACTCGTGGAATGGCAACAAACTGCGGTACCTAAAAATCTCCATAGGCGACGCTTTAAAAAATGTTTACGGTTACCAGGTTACAGTTACAGAGGAGGTCTGGTGCGAGAATTATTGCTCTCGCTCTGACGATCGCGACGATACCTCACATGTGTGATTTGAACACTGTTTACATATGCGGGCGCAACTTCAATATGCATTTTCTTTGCTGCACAAGTTTGCGGCGACAGGGGCACTTTCATTTTTTTTCTTATTTATTTTATTTATTTTGATATTATTATATTGTGTTTTTTTTTTTAAATTGATCACTTTTATTGCTGTCACAAGGAATGTAAACATCCCTTGTGACAGTAATAGGTGGTGACAGGTACTCTTTATGGGGGGATTGGGGGTCTAAAAGACCCCCAATCCTTCCTTTACACTTCAAAGGATTCAGATCGTGGAAAACTGTGATTCTGAATACTGTATATTTTTTTAAATCCGGCGCCATTGACACATTCCGAGTAAACCGGAAGTGACTTTGTGATGTTGCTTCCATGTTTACATTCAGGAGTCTGGCAGAAAGCCATTTACAGCTTTGTGCCAGTCTCTCTCTAGGCGCTGAAGGTGGCACATCATGGATCGGGTCTCCAGGTGGGAAGGGAGGCCCGGTAAGAGTGGCGGAGGTGGCGGGATAACAATCATGCAGCTTTTTGCCGCATCGGTTGTTATCACCAGAAAGCCGATCGCCCGCTCTAAAAAATTATACCGGGATGATGCCTGCAGCTGCGGGCATCATCCCGGTTAAACCCCCGAAAGCCGAGGACGCATATGCTGGGCGACAAGGGGTTATAATTGAAAATGAGGCAGTGAGGCCCCCAATTTTGAAAAGAAGAAGTCTATTAATTTAAAAATATGTACATTTTATTAAAATGTCTTTTGACAAGGTCCATCAACTTCACAGAAGAGTATATTGTAATTCCAATCTTTTATGCCTGGCAGATATTTCCAAACTGAAGAATAAACAGAACAATATATATTTAGGAAAAACTCCCATATAGTTCTAGAATATCAAGAATATCTGCTGAAAGTTTGTGTAAACATTTCTAAGAGACTCATAGTATTCGAAACAACCTTGAAAGTCTGGCAGAATAACCAAGTAAGCTGAAAAACAGTCCTCACTAGATATTTATGAAAACATATATATTGATATAATAACAGTATGATACCACAGGAATACATTGTGAAATAAAACTTAAAGCGGGAGTTCACCCATTTATAAAAAAAAAATTCTCCCCTTAGCTTCCTGCTCGTTCTGTCTAGGGGAATCGGCTATTTGTATTAAAATATGAGCAGTACTTACCCGTTTTCGAGCTGCATCTTCTTCCGTCGCTTCCGGTTATGGGTCTTCGGGAGCGGGCGTTCCTTCTTGATTGACAGCCTTCCGAGAGGCTTCCGACGGTCGCATCCATCGCGTCACTCGTAGCCGAAACAAGCCGAACGTCGGTGCGGCTCTATACTGCGCCTGCGCACCGACGTTCGGCTTCTTTCGGAAAATCGTGACGCGATGGATGCGACCGTCGGAAGCCTCTCGGGAAGACTGTCAATCAAGAAGGAACGCCCATTCCCGCAGCCCATACCCGGAAGCGACGGAGAGGATGCATCTCGTAAACGGGTAAGTACTGCACATATTTAAAACAAATAGCCGATTCCCCTAGTAAAAACGAGCAGGAATCTAAGGGGGAAAAGTGCCCTCTAAGGGTGAACCCCCGCTTTAAATAAGACAAAGGCAATTACATTTTTAAAATACACGTGAAGAACATTTTTGGAAAAGATATTCAAAAACAATGATTCACTGACTGTGAGCATTTACCATGCATGAAATATTTATTGATTTATGTAAGGATGGTTATCTCCACCCTATGGTTATGTCACAAAATGCAAAACTCTAAACATTTGACCATTTTGTATTTAATACAGAAAAAGATTGGTACGATAGCTCTCACGGAGAGAACAGTGCTGATAGTTTTGGTAAGAGAGAGCAAAGCCTTAACCTAAGTCCCTGTATCCTTAATATGATAAAGTGACACAAACACAGGATAAGAAAGTAAAATTGTTCTTTCTTTAACATCCGACTACTTAGAGGGTTCTTTACTGTAAGAGCGACCAGGATGTGGAATTCCCTTCCACAGGCGGTGGTCTCAGCTGGAGGAATCGATAGTTTAAAAAAACTATTCGATAAGCACCTGAATGACCACAACATACAGGGATATACAAGGTAATACTGACGTATAATCACACACATAGTTGGGACTTGATGGACTTCTGTCTTTTTTCAACCTCACCTACTGTGTAACTATGTAACTGAGAAGTGTGGTACACTACATGCCAGCTATATTTTTCTACTATTACTTAAGTAAGCTACTCTTTAACTCTTCCGATGCTATTGCCAGAGACAGTGTGGTTAACCTTTTGTCAAAAAAAACGGATGCAAATCTTTTTTTACAGGTTTATCTTTTGTAGGCACAACAATTATCTATAATGCAGTTCCTACTTTTTATGGTCAGACTTAACATTTCAGGACAAAATATTATGTAAAATGTTTTTTTTTCCTGTGTAGCCTGCGTATTAGTTGGTAATTGCAAGACATTTTTAGCACAGCTAACACTTTTGCCAAAATACAAGCAATTACAGTCCCTTTTCAATCAACAACAAATAATGTAACATACTGTATATATTATATATATATATATATATATATATATATATATATATATATATATATATACGGTATATATATATATATATATATATATATATATATATATATATACACATACACCATACAAAGTGTATATATATATACAGTATATACATTTGTAAGCCTTTTAAAGACAACCAGATTCACCTTCCACAGGTTCATCAGTTGGGGCTTTATATGCACTTACTGTATGGTATTTTCCCATGAACTTATAACCTAAAGACTACTATTTCTTTTTTTTCTTACAGAACCTTGTGATTGAATTAAAGTATTTTTAAATAACAAACATGTAATAATTACCAGCCCCTATCGTCCTCTTCCCGGGCCCCCTGCCAGCGCTCTGGGTTCTCCCCTCTTGCTGTCCATTGACACACAGAACGGGGCTCAGCCACATCCCCCTGCTCCCTCCTCACAGGTTGTTATTGACAGAAGAGGGAGCAATTGGCATTCCATAATATCACAGTCAACCAAAAAAAAGGAGATAATCACAAAACAATAATGTCCTGACCAGGGGAATTATTATCAAACTCTTTACTACCTATTCTTTTCTTATTCATCTTGATTCTTTCCCTCTGGTCTTATATTTCCCATACTCTGATCTCCAATTTGGGCTCCCTCATACAAACTGTATTGGAAACCCTCCACATAAATGTTCTTCACCAACTCCCCCCTCCACTCACAAAGAAAAAAAAAGGTACCATACCTCTCCTACTAATAATAATGATTATAATGTCTCTCCTCCTAACCCCCCCCGTCACCAATAAAAATTACCTGCATCGCTCACCGTCCCAGGGTACCGACAGCCAAAGGGTGCAGTTCCCTCAACCCTCTGGGTCCTCAACAATGAGAGTCTCTCCCTCCTCTGAGCTGATAAAGAGGTTCCAGAGAGATCATATCTCTCTATATGTCTCTCGTTTCTGCCTTCCTGCCCACACCATTTTCTCTAATCAGTTCAGCGCTTCCATCTTTCTAAGCCACATACCCACCGAAGGTGGTTGTGTCTTTTTCCATCTAAGTGGGATACAGAAAAAAGGTTGGGACCTTCGGAACCGCATAGTCACAAAACTTTTGGATGATCCTTCGGGCCTCCCTCCAGTAACTCCTAATTTCATTACATGACCAGGAAATGTGTAATAGTGTCCCGCTTTCTTTCCTGCAGTGCCAGCATCGATCAGAAGTGTCTGGGGAAGTTTCTATGAAGCAGGGATGGGGTTCGGTACCACTGAGACAGAATCTTATAATTTGTTTCTGTACATATTGAAGATTCAAAAATAGAGTGAAAGTTTTGTCTAGATCCAGCTCCCATTTTCGAATAAATGGTAACTGGGGCCGCCAGCAAAGCATATATCCTCGAGATTGTGTGGGGGAGAAATCCTCTCTCCATACAGTATTCTTCGAAAGTAAGTAAGTTCAGATTATAGCTATCTTCCCTTCTCTAACTTCTTGTCTACACAGAGCCAGCTCTCTGAGGACAGCAGCCACCCTTGATTTGCCATTGATTTGCCATTTTTGCCTAAACCTTGAACTATTTATTTTTCTCCTATGGACTGATTACTTAGTAAATCATTCTCTTAGTCATCTTGTGCACTTTTGTATTTGCGCTGACAGTTATCATTACCTTGTTCTTATGTTGGATACTGCCTACTTTCACTCCCTGTATACCTGCATTTGCCTGAATCTTACATAGGAAACGTTCTAACGAAATAGCAAAGATAATAGATTACAAGGAACACCCCTGCCTGGTCCCATTGGTAACCATAAATGGATTGGATAAAATTCCGTTTACCTTAACCTTTGTGGATGGGAGTATATATCTACTCCTAATCTATCTTAACATATTGTCCCCCAACCCCACATGTCGTAGTACCAAAAATATAAACTTACAATTTACTCTGTCAAAGGCTTTCTCTATGTCTGTTCCTAAAAACACCCATGGGGTCTTGGATGTATTAGCTAAATGGATTAGATTCAAAGCCTTTAAAATATTGTCCTGTGTCTCCTTCCCCGGGACAGACCCCAAGTGTTTCAAATGTATCAGGGAGGGCAGATGTTCTTGCATGCGTGTCACAATAATTTTAGTGAAAAGTTTCAAATCTGTGTTTAAGAGAGAGATTGGCCTATAACTCCTGCATTTGTGTGGGATCTTTACCTTCTTTCAGTAATACGGTAATGTGGGCTCCCAAGGTTTCTGTATTAAAGAGAGTAAATTGCCCAGTCCATTAAACATTTTTATGAGGTAGGGCCCCTATTGTTGTCTGATCAAGCATGTCCTGTTGCAGATTGTAAGAAATGAATAGAAATCTGCAAATTTCTGGGCTATTTGTTTAGGTAAGGTGAGTTGTCTTCCATCCGCTACCATAATCACATAACAGGTCATTGATTGTTGGTCCCATAGTGTTCAAGCCAATAGGCTACCACATTTATTACCGGATTCGTAAGATTATTTATGCCCCATCTGAATAGACTTTTGAGTTTATAAAGCAGCAAATCCGTGACCTGTTTACATCCTGTCAAACGATCTCTTTCTATCTCTGAGGAAGAGGTATATTTATGGATTGTTTCTAATCTATGTATTTTCCCTAAAATAGATGTTAGTTTTGTCTCCCTTTCCCGTTTAATCCTAACCCCATGTTTAATCAGGACCCCCGAATCACTGCTTTATGAGCCTCCCATATCACCCGGGGCTACATTCCAGATTGTCATTGGTCTTAATAAACCATGTCACCTCCCTTCTGACGTCCTTCATAACCTCCTGGTCCTGTAAAAGACTCTAGTTAAGTTTCCACCCTGTCGGGTTGCGGTGGCTAGGGTCAAAAGATATTATAGTTCATAAGTATTGGCACGTGGCCTGACCAAGTAATTGACCCAATCGTGGTTTCAATTACTGAGTGCAGTTGATTGTGGGGGATAAAAAAAAAAGTCAATGCGAGAGTATGACTTATGTACTGGGGAAAAGAAAGAATAATCACTCTCTCCAGAATGGAAAAGGCGACATAAGTCAACTAATCTTGTTCCATGGAGTGATTGAAGGATTTGTTTCCGTATGCCCAAAGGCACTGACAATAATCCTATTAATGTATCATCTCTAGGAACCAGAGAGGCATTAAGAGCTCCCCCCACAATCAACTGACCTTCTGAGAATTCCACCAGTTTACTTATAGTATTTCTAAAGAATGTGTCTTGTTGTACATTCGGGGAGGTGTAAAAGGAGGCCATGGTCACTTTAATCCCTCCTATTGTGCCTTTCAAAAATAGGTATTGGCCCCCTACGTCTATATGGGCCTCTATACACACCCATGGTACTTCACTCAAAATCAAAATGGACACCCCTCGAGACTTTTAACTTTTTCTGTTTGCAAGTGTTGATTTGTTTGTCTCTTTTCTCTGACACTTTTTAAACAGCTTTTTTTTTCTTTCTGCTAATTAAGGGGAGTGTTTAATTGTTAACAGGTGAGTATATAAGTGTCTGTAAAAACTCCATAAGAGCTGGCTTCTTGCTGAGAGTGGATCTGATGTGGAATTTCTGATCAGAAGTGGAATTTTGAATACAAGTGGAGGAGTTAAAAACCAGGAGTTGCTTTTAGCTGCTTTTAACTTTTTCTGTTTGCAAGTGTTGATTTGTTTTATCTCTTTTCTCTGACACTTTTTAAACAGCTTTTTTTTCTTTCTGCTAATTAAGAGGAGTGTTTAATTGTTAACAGGTGAGTATATAAGTGTCTGTAAAAACTCCAAAAGGGCTGGCTCCTTGCTGAGAGTGGATCTGATGTGGAATTTCTGATCAGAAGTGGAATTTTTAATACAAGTGGAAGAGTTAAAAACCAGGAGTTGCTTTTAGCTGCTTTTAACTTTTTCTGTTTGCAAGTGTTGATTTGTTTGTCTCTTTTCTCTGACACTTTTTAAACAGCTTTTTTTTTCTTTCTGCTAATTAAGGGGAGTGTTTAATTGTTAACAGGTGAGTATATAAGTGTCTGTAAAAACTCCATAAGAGCTGGCTCCTTGCTGAGAGTGGATCTGATGTGGAATTTCTGATCAGAAGTGGAATTTTGAATACAAGGGGAAGAGTTAAAAACCAGGAGTTTAAAACAAGAGTTAAGACAGGAGTCTTCTAAAACTGTAAGTATCATCTTAATCTTCATACAAGTAATTATATTGTAACTGGGAAATGAGTGCTAGCAGGGTTGAAGGTTTTGCTCAGTGCACAGTGTGTCACATGTATGCAAAATTGGTGCAACAGCTCCAGGATGGATACCGCTGTGACAGATTTGAGCAGGTTGCCCTTCTGGAAACTCGTATTAGAGATCTGGAGGAGCAAGTTGCAACACCGGGTAGAAATGACAACCTTGAAAGGGGTCCTCTGCTCGCTGAGCAGGTGGTCAGTAAGGTTGATGTGGAGGGTGGAGGGGCAAGTCAGGATTATCAGATAGGGAGATGGGTTAATGTAGTTAGAGGGAGTGGAAGGGACATGAAGAAAGGGAAGGCCAGTCCTGTATTTGTGCATCAAAACAAATTTGCCAAGTTGGGTGATGATGTGGAGGTGGCAAACACAGAGGTGACAGCCCTAGATGTTACTGCTACCCCTAACAGCCGGGAGAGCAACCCATCTAGTAGTGGTGGGGAGGGGAGTGCAGGTAGGCCTAGACAGTTGGTGGTAATAGGGGATTCTATAATCAGAAGGCCAGGATCGCTTCAACCCGAATGGTTTGCTGTCTCCCTGGTGCCAGGGTTCGGCATGTGGTGGACCGGGTGGATAAATTACTGGGAGGGGCTGGGCATGACCTAGCTGTCTTGGTCCACGTTGGAACCAATGACAGTATACATGGAAGGTGGAGGCTCCTTAAGAATCAATTTAAAGAACTAGGCTGCAAGATGAAGGGAAGGACCTCCAAGGTGATATTCTCTGAAATATTGCCTGTGCCATGCGCAACACAGGAAAGGCAGGAAGATTAGAGAGCTGAATGCATGGCTAAAGACCTGATGTAGGAAGGAGAGATTTGGGTTTATAGAGCACTGGGCTGACTTCTCATTGGGGTGCAACCTATATGCTAAAGGCGGTTTGCACTTGAATGGAAGGGGGTCTGCTGTGCTGGGGGAGAGGTTTATGGGAATGCTGGAGGAGTATTTAAACTAGGATTGAGGGGGAGGGTGAACAAGAATTACATCGGGCACACAGGTCAGCTAGGGGTCAGACATTAATGGAGAGTGGAATGGGGATAGATGGGGGGAGGGTTATGGCAGGTGACAAGAAAGTTCCCATGTTGCAAACAGCCATTGGAAATAATAGTGCCATTTGTACTACTATAAATTATATGAAAAACACCAGAGAAAAATGTAACAATACATTTAAGTGTTTGTTCACCAATGCCAGAAGTCTGCCAAGCAAAACAGGTGAGTTGGAAGCTCTGGCGCATGAGGAGAGCTATGATGTAATCGGTATTACTGAAACTTGGCTTCAATCCTCACATGACTGGGCTATTAATATTCCTGGCTATGCTCTCTTTCGGAAAGACAGGGTAAAAAGGAAAGGTGGAGGGGTCTGTCTCTATGTGAGAAGTGACCTCAAAGCAAGCGTGAAAGAGAACCTGGTTGATGGAGAGTGTGATGAGGCTCAAGCATTATGGGTGGAACTGCATACAGATGTGCGTAGTTCAAAGTTAATCATTGGAGTTTGTTATAAACCACCCAATGTTAATGAGGAGGTGGAGACTCAGCTCCTTGCACAGATGGAAAGGGCTGCAAGGGCTGGGATGGTGATAATAATGGGGGATTTTAACTACCCAGAAATTGACTGGATTAATGGCACTTCTGGGACAGTTAAAGGACAAAATTTTAAAAACCTATTGCAGGACAATTTTATGGTGCAGTTTATTGAGGCCCCAACTAGGAATGATGCTCTGTTGGACCTGATAATCTCAAACCATGCAGAGCTTATTACTAATGTTCAGAAAAAGGAACACCTGGGTAGCAGTGATCATAACATGATTTCATTTAATGTTAACTATAAGCAAGAAATACATACAGGAAATATTAAAACACTAAATTTTAAGAGAGCAAATTTTCCAAGGATGAGGGCTGCTCCCCAGGACTTGGACTGGGAGGGACTATTGACACCGATGAACACAGAACAGAAATGGGAATTCTTCAAAAAGACTGTGTGGAACCTCACTGCAAAGTATGTTCCCATGGGCAATAAGTTTAAAAGGCTAAAAATAAAACCTATGTGGCTCACGGTCAAAGTTATAAAAGCTATAAACAATAAGAAAGTAGCTTTTAAAAAATATAAAAATGAAGGAACACTAGTGTTGTTTAAATGTTACAAAGAATATAACAGGATATGTAAAAAGGAAATCAAGGATGCAAAAATTCAAAATTAACGACAGATTGCAAAAGATAGTAGGACAAACCCCCAAAAATTCTTTAAATATATTAATAGTAAAAAGGTGAAGTCTGAGCATGTAGGCCCCTTACAAAATAATCTAGAGTGGGTGACTGGGGACAAAGAGAAGGCAAATTTATTAAATGCTTTCTTCAGCTCTGTGTATACAATGGAGCATGGGGGAGCTCATGTCCAAAATGGGGGTGGGAGTGACACAGCCCCAAATCCACAATGGCTCAAAAGTGATATGGTCCAGAAATATTTAGACAGAATAAAGGTGGATAAAGCACCTGGACCTGATGGCATCCCCCACGGATCCTAAATGAATTGAGCTCTGTCATTTCAAAGCCACTGTATCTAATATTTAGGGACTAATTAATGACAGGAATAGTACCACTGGATTGGCGCAGGGCCAATGTGGTGCCCATAATTAAAAAGGGAACAAAGTCTTTACCAAGTAACTATAGACCTGTTAGTCTAACTTTTATAGTTGGGAAGATACTGGAACGTTTAATAAAAGACCACATGGATGATTTCTTGCTGGAAAAAAAAACTATTTAAGCAGCAGACAACATGGATTCATGAAAGACAGAAGTTGTCAGACAAACCTGATTTCCTTTTATGAAGAGGTAAGTAAAACCCTGGACAGAGGCGTGGCTGTGGACGTGATATATATATGGATTTTGCAAAGACGTTCGATACAGTTCCGCACACACGGCTCATGTGTAAGGTAAGGTCTACAGGATTGGATATATCAGTTTGTAAGTGGATAGAAAACTGGCTGAAAGACAGAATTCAGAGAGTCGTGGTTAATGATTCTTACTCTGAATGGTCCAAGGTTATCAGTGGTGTACCCCAAGGTTCAGTGCTGGGACCCTTACTTTTCAATATATTTATAAATGATATTGGGTCTGAGATCAAAAGTAACATTTCTGTCTTTGCAGATGACACCAAGCTATGCAGTGGAATAACGTCCTTGCAGGATGTCGCCAATTTACAAGCCGACCTCAATGCTCTGTCTAATTGGGCGACTGAGTGGCAGATGAGGTTTAATGTTGATAAATGTAAAGTTATGCACTTAGGGAATAAGAATATGCATGCATCATACATGCTAGGGGGAGTACAACTGGGGGGATCTGTAGTGGAGAAGGATCTGGGGTTTTTAGTTGATCATAAGCTCAATAATGGCATGCAATGCCAAGCTGCGGTTTCCAAAGCGAGCAAAGTCCTTTCTTGTATTAAGAGAGGTATGGACTCCAGAGACAGAGATATAATTTTGCCCCTGTACAAATCATTAGTAAGACCTCATCTGGAATATGCAGTTCAGTTTTGGGCACCAGTTCTCAAAAAGGATATCGGAGAACTGGAGAAAGTGCAGAGAAGGGCAACCAAACCGATAAGAGGCAAGGAGGAGCTCAGCTATGAGGAAAGATTAGAAGAACTACATCTATTCACTCTTGAGAAGAGGAGAATTAGGGGGGATATGATCAACATGTACAAATATATAAGAGGTCCATACAGTGGACTTGGTGTTGAGTTATTCACTTTACGGTCAACACTGAGGACAAGGGGGCACTCTTTACGTTTAGAGGAAAAGAGATTTCACCTCCAAATATGGAAAGGTTTTTTCACAGTAAGAGCTGTGAAAATGTGGAACAGACTCCCTCCAGACGTGGTTCTGGCCAGCTCAGTAGATTGCTTTAAGAAAGGCCTGGATACTTTCCTAAATGTACATAAAATAACTGAGTACTAAGATTTGTAGGTAAAGTTGATCCAGGGTAAATCCAATTGCCTCTCAGGGGATCAGGAAGGAATTTTTTCCCCTGCTGTAGCAAACTGGATCTCATGCTCTGCTGTTTTTTTTTGCCTTCCTCTGGATCAACTGTGGGTATGGAGTTGGGTGTATGGGATTGTACTGTGTTTTTTTTTTATTTTGTTTGTTTATTTTTTGTGGTTGAACTGGATGGACTTGTGTCTTTTTTCAACCTGACTAACTATGTAACTTGGAAGCACGATTAGTGGCGTGGTAAACTACCAGATAAAAACTGTTTCGAAGCATAGGGAGACTACCCTCTCTGAAATGGGTTTCTTGGAGAAATACAATGTTGACTCGCTGTGGTTAAAGCTCCTGAAGGAGTATTCGTCTCATTTCAGGGGTGTTTAGCCCCCTCGTATTAAGGGACATTATAGAGAGATCATCCATTTCCTATATTCCACCCCTCGGCCCTCCAGACCAAGGGTAATCTCAGGAACATAGGGTAGGGGGGAGAGAAAGAAAGAGGAAAAGGAGAAAGGGAAACAAAAAAACAAACTGTGGCCATCTGGGGTGCGCTCCAGCCTATAGCCCACCCCAAAGGTCACCTAAGCAATTTGCTTTTAGTCACACCCCGCCTTCTAAATCTAGGCTGTATAGGTGCTAACCTAATGAAGGGAAGTAGCCCAAGAATGGCCGGCCGAGGAGCACTCCCAGTGATCCCTGTTTGCAAATGCCCCCATATAGACATATATATTGACCAGGTAGGAAGGGAAAGCAAAAAAAAAAAAAAACTCAAACCACAAAGTGTCTCAAATCAAAATGCAAACATATCTCATACCATTCAGTTCAGCACTCCTTTCTTGTGCCCCCCCAAAACCATATTTATATTAGAGTACTGTAGTGATCTATTCTCCTATAGGGACATTATGCCTTGTGCATAAATTATTCTTCCTTCCATTCCTGCCCTCTTCAACCCTCCCTATTCCCTAATTATTGTGAGGTGCATATATCTGCTGCACCTTATTATTGAAACTTATTATTTGATACTTGTGTATCATGGTTTGTTTCATTAGGTGCCCTTTTCGGTGAAAAATGTGTGTTATTGTGTCATATTGCCCCTAATTCCATTTATATGTTATTCATATATATTCCTTCTTTCCCTTCCCACCCCCTCTCCTATTTAATACCCCCAAATGCTATTTAAGTATGTGTGTTCCCTATTGGTGAATTGTGTATCCTACTAGGAATAAAAAGGTGGGGTATGTCTCAGACTCCGAGATTTCAAGATATATCAGGATATATCTGATCAAATAGCCTCCATCTACTGTTATTTCGGGAGCGTGTTTACTTGGGGATACGTTATCTTAGTACTTATGCAGCCTGATGTCCGTGTAACCAGTTAATAACTATGTTCAATAAATTGAATAATTCCGGAAGTATTGTAATTGCTATCGAGAATCTCCATCTATGTGTGCTGCCAGCCTGGCACACTTGATCTAGTACCAGCCTGAGCAAGGCTCTATGTTGTAATGTAGCTTTAGATAGGTCTGGCAATACTTTAACCTGTGACCCCTCCAAATCTATCATACCCGCCTCCCATGACTTCCGTAATATCATCTCTGTTTGAGTAAAATTATGCAGATGACATATCACATCACGGAGGCGATCAGGGTCTAAATGTTTAGGACCCAAAGTTCTGGGTATCCTGTCCAGTTCCATATTATTGGGTATATCTCCCTCCAGCAATTTATGAAAAATCTCCATTACCTTCCTGTTAAGACTCCTTTGATCTATAATTAAGATATAAGATTATTTCTGCGTCTCTGGTCATCCATATCTCTAATTGCAGTTGAAAGGCTATTGTGGTTTCCATGTGAGAGTTCCTATACCTTGCCAGAACAGATACCCACTGCTGCAAAGCACAGTATGAACGACCTGGAGTTCTTTATTATGGGCCTCTTCCACTCTATAAATGAGTGCTTATATATCCTTCCTTGTTGGTAGTACTTGTATCAGTGTCCTCAGGCCCACCCCAATATGGAGTGGTAGCGCATTTTCCTGCTATAAGGAGAGCCGTCTATCCAATACAGGGGCCCACTGTGCCTCGAGATTGGGTTCTATACCTGTCGCCATGGTGGGTGTAATAGATATAGTGGATGTAGTCTGGGCAACCTGTGAGGTATATAATAACCCAGTTTCTTGACCCTGTGGGTTTATCATCTTACTACTAGATCCCCATCTGTCTGTTTTAGTTTCCTTCTGCTTGAGCGACTGCATACCACTCTCACCCCTGTTTATCAGGACAATTACCGGTACTCGCTCTAGTGCGGGAAGTGGAATAATTGCTCAACCTGCGAGTTTATCACTAACATCACCACTGCTGAGGTATTACTGGGGTACTACTGGGATATTACTGGGGTATTACTGAGATATTCAGTGAAAGACAAATAATAACAGGGCAAAGCCAAACTAATTCCACTCATTCAATTATCATTAAATTGCACTCTAGACTGTTGCATAGGAAATTGAACGATCTCTATATCCACAGTGATAAATGAAGGTAAAAGCAAAAGAGTTTAATTACCTTGTATAATGCTGTCTTCACACTTTCACACCAGCTGTTGCTGGAAGAGTCCAAAAGTAAAGTCTGCGACCAGGTGTCAGGGATACCCTGTGGCAAGGCAGATGCTTGGGCGTGCGCACGTGCGCACACATGTTCCTACGAGGACACGTTGGACCGGGCAGCGGCGTGTGTACGTGTGCGGAAACATGCAGCAGGCAAGCATACGTGGAAACACACGGCAGGCACGCGTGTGTGCACGCTAAGTCAGCTTGGCGCCAGTGACCCTTTAAAAGGACAGCAGCTGCTCTAGTGCAGTGCTGTATGATCTACAGATTTACCTGAGTCTGATCCTGTACCCACTTGCAATTAATGACCCAGCTCTGTTTGACTACTGATGCCTTCTCCTATCCTGACCGGGCTTGCCTTTATCCTGTTATATCTGTACCTGTTGATCTCCTGTTGCCAAACCTTTGCCTGTCTGCTCAATACTGTCTGCCGGATGTATTAACTACCCCGCTTGTCTCACTCTGCTCCAGCCTGTTCCTGATGCTGCCCCTGCCAGTATCCAGGGATCGCTGACCAACACCTGTAACCACTGCCTCCAACTGCTTCTACAGTCCAGTTCTTCCAGTAGATAATCTCTACTCAGATGTGTCAGCTACTACGGATTTTGCAGGCACTCCTACCTCCTACTGCGCTCTCGTAACCACCTTTGCAACCCCAGTGGTCCCTGAGCCAAGGCTGTAAGAGAGGTCTCCTTCTACTGTTGGGCTCTGATACCAGGTACGTGACACCAGGGAAGATCCAAGCACTCAGCTTCTTTCTGTGTCAGTATCCATGCTTATACACATGACAGTGTCCACTCTTGTCTTCCCTGCTTCACCGGCGGGGTAGGATGTCTGGGCTTTAGATGGAATCCCCCTGTTTGGCTGCTGTATTCACCACCTCCTCTGCCATTGTTGGGCTATCAGGGATCAGAAATTCCAGGCTTACCCACTGCCGTGCACCGCTCCACCCTGTCTCTGCTGCTATGGGACTCCCAGGCTCAGCGACAGTAAGCTTATTAAGCCTTAGCTGGGATCTGACTACCATGTAGCAAATGAAGGTGAATCAATTGCTTCTCTCCCCGTCAGTGAGCCAGGAAAGCCATTGCTAAGGTCCGCAGCTGTGTAGCTATGTATGGATCAGGACCACTCAGAGACCATTTGGAGATCCTCTTTGGCCGTGAGGTATTGGCTGGTATCAGCTGCTGAGGGCTGTTTGGTCATAGGATGTTTACGGAGCTGGCATGGATCAGGAGCTCAGCTGCCATGCGTCCTCACCTGTCCGTTGCTAAGCCACTCTCCCTCTAAGTTTTATCAGTCCACGTCTTGCCGCAGCTCCTATACTTAACAACTTGCCTACTGGGCACTTATTTCCCCTTCCTGCCCGGGCCATTTTTTTACTTTCAATGTTCTCACACTTTAAATGACAATTACTCAGTCATGCAACACGATATGATATGAACTGATGAAGTGGCACTGTTGGGTGCTGATGAGGCTGCACTGATGTTCACTAATGCACTGCACAGGTGGAGCTGCACAGATGGGGCAGCACTGATGAGGTGGCACTGATCAGTTACACTGATATCCACTGATGAGGTGGCACTGATGGGTGCTGATGAGGCAGCACTGCTAGGTGGCACTGATGGGCACTGATAAGCAACACTGATGAGGCAGTACTGATCAGCTACACTGATATCTACACTGATATCCACTGATATCCACTGATGAGGCGGTACTGATGGGCACTAATGATGCTCCACTGATGAAGCAGCACTGATAAGTGTCACTGATGGGCACTGATCAGCTACACTGATGTCCAATGATTAGGCACTGTGTGACACCGATGTGACACTGATGGTCACAGTAAAACACTCACAAATAATAGTAAACTCACTGTCTGGCACAGATCTCTCTCCTTCCCTCACACTTGGACTCTGTGTGAGAGAAGGAGAGCTGACAACCCCTGATGACTCTGTTTATATTTGTGATCGCCTGTTAATGGACACAGCAATCACGTGATAAAAGGCCATTGTGATTGGCCCTTTACCCCAATCTGTGTTGTGCTGGGTCCAAGGCACACAGTGACCACAGACCTCTGGCAATAGACATAGCTGTCATTTGGCTATAGCGCAGTCGGCAAGGGGTTAGGGTCTTAAAGTTCAGTTCTGTGTCTACTTCCTGGAAACTCTCTTTTATATAAGATCATAGTCCTCCAATCATAGTCCTCCTTCTGACCCAACTAACTGAATCAAATAACTCTTTGGTAATTACTAGCAAAACTTTTTAAACACAGACAGTGGGGGGGCATTAAAAATGTGGAAGCAGAATATATATTACATTACTGTATACTTCCTAATCAGTCAAGTGAGTTTTGCTTATAATTATGCATATGTACTGTACATCTTCACTTTTGACTTGTGAAACTTAAAGTCAGCAAATAATGCTTGTTTCCAGAAGTTCTTTACTTGTATGTAAACCACAAATCTTTAAACTTTCAGTATGTTTGGAATCTTGTCTTACACTATATAGTTTACTAAAGCTATTTTGTTTTAATGTATCTCTGTTGCAAAGTTTCTACCTGGAGATCCTTCCTGTAACACCAATTTGTGTTGGAGGCTGTCAGTGCTATGCTGCTGCCTTTCAAGCTTCATCAGTTGGCTGCTAAACTGCCTGAAAGTCAGCCCAATGGTCAACTGAAGAAGTGCACATGACTGGGTAACAACACCGCTTATAAAGCTTTGGTTTGGTGCTGTCATTGGGCAACAGGAAGTGTGGTTACTTGCTGGATCTTCAGGTAAGATTAAGATTTACAAAAATATATTTGTGATAGATCCACAAATAAGTATTTGCTTTTGACACCTATACATGGAAATTACTTGTACCAGTGAACTTTGATAAGTGTGGAAACATGTCAATCAAAAAATGTCACCCTTAGTAAAAACAATCAATAGATATTTGACTTGCAATCATTTTACATATTTCCACATCCATGCTTATAGGAACTGCAGGTGCTCATGCAAACAGGTACAGAACACTGACTGAGAGCCTGTCACTGGCAATGCAACAGGGGGTAAATGGCCATATTTGACGTATTGCTAACAGCTTATTGGTGAATGCTGTCCTTTTGTTTTGAGCTCCTCCAATCAAAATGAACATGCATTGTTAACTGATAAATAAGCAAATTCCTTTTAAGTTTTTTTCTCATTTATAAAAAAAGTCATTGTTTCAGTAATGTCAGAACATTCATGTTACAAAGCTTCTGGGCTTTACTATATAGTAGAGATGTGTTTGCATAATTTAATACTAGAGCAGATTTATTAATTTCTAATAAAACTGAATACATTACACAAATTCTAAGCATGAAGCTATTAATTTATCTGATAGTAACATGCTTTTTTCTATTATATATAACTGCTCAAGAGAACTCACATTGAGAATATCAGTACCTACACAGATAACAATTTGTGAGAGATTATAAAATGCCCATCATTAAAATGAACTACTGCTGATGGCATCGTTTTTTTCTTGAACTAGATTTATACATTTGCGACTGGGAAAAAAGAAAAAATCTGACTAAGCTAGACAAAAAATATTTGATGCAAGTCCTAACAGGATAAACGTTTAAAATTTCTCAGCATGTTATTTAAATTCTGCACAGGGTGAATTTATTGTAAAATATACTTAAAAAGAACACCTGAAGCCATCACACAAGATGAAAAATAACTCCAAATATATACTTAAAATATACTTACAATTACCCAGGTTATAATTTAAAAGTGCACTTAAAGTAGGTGGGTTTAAATGAATATACCGTACTAATTGGCCCTTGCTTGCTAAGTTATCTTTAAAATTAAAGCAATGATTTTTTTTTTCTCCAAAACGTCAACTAGTACCATTGAAAAGCAATATAAAACTCAATAGCTAAGAAAATACTGCATATCATTTTATTTTTAATGATGGAGAAAATATTTGTAAGCCAACTTTGTGATCATATATCAGCAATACATATTTTTTTGTTTACAAAGATTTTTATTATTGTAAAAGATCATAGTTTAGTACAAGTATGAATCAGAAACAAACATACATTCGAGATATCAAGCATGTGCTACATATGAGGTGGATGGTACACATAAAAAGAGCATGCAAAAAGCGCAATGCAACATAACAATAATGATACAATCCAAGTATAAATATTTCTGGTTATGGCTGGTTATATAATTTAAAACAGTTTTTTTTATAACGATATGCATTATTAGGCTATATCTGACGGTATTTAAGGAAGTGGTATGTCCCAAGGGGACCATTTTTTTTTAAAATGTGCATGGTGTCAGAGAGTGTATGGTAGATACACACTGAGGCCCGGATTCAGAGAGATCGGCGCATCTTTAGATGGGTGTAGCGCATCTGATATGCGCTACGCCGACGTAACTTGGAGAGGCAAGTACTGTATTCACAAAGCACTTGCTCCCATATGTGCGCTGGCGTAGCGTAAATGGGCCGGTGTAAGCCTGCGTAATTCAAAGTAGGCAGGTAGTGACCCCATGTAAATGAATGGCCGATCGAACGGCGCATGCGGGCCCATGCTCAGAATCACGTCGCAAATACTCCCTAACATACGAGGGCTCAATGCCTAGGACGTGAACGTAACCTACGCCCAGCCCCATTCACGTACGACTTACGTAAACGACGTAAAATCTGACGGCTGTTCCGTCGTCCATACCTTAGCATTGGCTGCGCCTCATATAGCAGGGGTAAAGATATGCCAGACGTACGCCTTAGGCAAACAGTGTAGCTTACTGCGACAGGCGCAAGTACGTTCGTGAATCGGCGTATCTAGCTCATTTACATATTCGACGTGTAAATCGACGGAAGCACCCCTAGCGGCCAGCATAAATATGCACCCAAGATACGACGGCGTAGGAGACTTACGTCGGTCGTATATTGGCATAATTCAGGCGTATCTGCTTTCCTGAATAAGCGTATAGATACGACGACGCACATTTGGACTTACAACGGCGTATCTGGAGATACGTCGTTGTAAGTCCTTTCTGAATCCGGGCCTGAGAGTTTTATTTGATCCATTCTACTCAAAACCTGGGACCAAGGGACTGTGGAAGAATGCCAATTAAAAGCTATCATCCAGTGGATTAAGTTAAACAGTGCGTGCATTAGTCTAATATGCTGCGTAGGTACATTAGCTATAGTTGCAAACAATAAACACATCATAGGGGTAAGGGATTTTTTTTTGCCTATAATATGTTCTATCTTAGCAGCTGTTTGTATCCATATGTTTTTCAAGATTTTGCAGTTCCAGAATGTATGTAAGATGGTACCTTGATCTGGGAATTCTCTGAAACACGAGGACGATACAGACGGATAAAATTAGTTAATTTTATGCAGGGTTAGATACCATCTGGTGTGTAGCTTGATGGTTGTTTCTCTCGCTGAAATTGATCGGGTACATTTCATTAGGTTTTGGATCATGGTGGACCATTCTGCTAGTGTAAAAGATTGGTCCAAGTCAATTTCCCATTGCATCATAGGGTTTGACTTTTCTGAGAGAGAAGGTTCATTTAAAAAATAGTAAATATGAGAGATCAATCCCCTATCTCTCGGTGAGGAGATGCAGATTTGTTCAAATTGGGAATAAGGGGTTGTAGTGTTAGAGAGAAATATTTTTGGTAGAATTTTTCAATTTGAGTATAATGGGGTAATTCTGAAATTGAGATATTGTATAGTTCACAGATGTCTGAAAAAGGGCGAAATTTATTATTTAGGGATAGGGATTTTAATGTAGTGAGGTTGTGTTGTTTCCATATATAAAGAGAGCTGCTATTTATAAAGGCTGGGGAGAAGCGGGGGTCCCCTATAAATGATGCAGGGGGGGGTGGTAGAAATCAAGTCAAATTTATCTTTATAACAGTGCCACATATTTAAAGGATAGATCTCTCTGGGTTGGATCGACTTGGACCCTAAAATGCCTTGAAGATGGAATGGTAAGATTGATTGTTCTTCAAAATGTAACCAAGACACTTGATTTGAAGGAGCGAACCATTGAGCTAACTGAGAAAATCTTGCAGCTAGATAATAACACCATAGGTTAGGGAGGCTTAAACCACCATTTGAAAGAGATCTATGCATGAGAGAGTATCCAAACCCTCGTTTTTTTTTATTAAGCCATATAAACTTGTTAATCTCTCTTTGAAGGGAGTCTAAAGTATTTTTTGGGATTAGTGTGAGTAAAGCTCTAAAATAAAAAAGTAACTTGGGTAAAATCATCATTTTGGTAGCTGTTATTCTCCCCAAAAAGGAGATGTGATAATTAGACCATAATTTTAGTAATGTTTTAATATTTGTAAATAGTGGTGGATAATTGGTTTGAAAGAGAGTTTTATAAGATGGAGTAAGGAGGATGACCAAATATTTAAAAGAGTGTGAGGTCCAGGTAAAAGAGAATCAAACATTTTAAAGCTGTTATACAATGATTTTTTTTGCAAGTTCTTGTGAAAGTTTATGTTACACATGAGAGTTCACTTATTGCAGAAATAGCTATTTGTAAATAACCATTTTATAGTTTATGATAATCCTAAATAGATAATTATTTAATTTTATATTCTATGTATGCTATATGTTTTAGCAGCAAAGCATGTTAATAGTTACCAATTGGAAGTAAAAATATAGCGCTAAATGAAAAATAGTGAAATATCTCTATGTCACTAAGTGAAGTGTACCCCACTGGGTAAAAAGTGGAAAAATATTAAGATAATAAGTCCACATCAAAAAAGAGAAGCAATACATCTGAAAATGTCCATCAAAAATAAAATGAAGAGTGACAGTGAGGATTGACGTGTAACCGTGTAGTTCATCACATGGAAATTCCTTTCAGGTAGGTAAAATAAGACTGAATACGCTTACCGGAACAGGTGGATCCAACTGTCGGCGACAGCAGATCAATCAGGCATGGATAATCCCATCAGCAAGTAGACTCAGCTTGTCTGAAGACTCTGACTGGTATCAACCACAAATGTAGCCCATGGACCAGACAGTCCATGTCTGGGAACCCTCTGTAGATGGAATCCTAGACGTATCTACAATAAAAACCAACACAGTATTAAAAGTGATCACAATAACGAAAATAAAAGCAATATGGAGAGCGGTGTACCAATTAACTGGTCTCCTAAACCAGGCACTTAGCATTGTTTTGTGTATGTGCTTTTATCTCTACAAAGTAAACCCTACACTGAGTGTAAATTACCAAAATCATGTTGATGCTGCTTTTCATGTGACACCCTAAGATACCTGCACCTATGAGCACAGTGGCTCTTACCTTTGCAATGCTCCACTTAAAGGCCCTGAACAAATGTTAAGTGTATTTAAACTCAAATACTCAATTACTAAATTTGTGTAAACAGCTTCCTTTTTGCCTTGCAAATGTACATTTTATATGGTTTATCATAGTTTGAGTAAATTGTTTAATAAACGCCTGTTGATCCTGCCAATTTATGCTTTTTGAGTTTATCTGTATAGCCAAAACATTATTTTTAGTTTTGGATAGAGTAGGGAATTATTAAAACCCCTCCCAGGTTATTTCTTTGCTGTCTTTGTTCCATTAGGGAACATGATTTTACCTCCGTCCCCAGAGATGCAAAAGAAAGTTAGATGAAATCTCAAACTGAGGGGATGGAATTCCCCTATTAGACAGTTGTGTATGAAACAGGTGTCCCCATTTCAGGATTACCTCTTACCTCTTGTTCTGGGGACAACTGTAACATTTTGGATTTCCCTTCACTCTCCATACAAATATAGGGAATTGCATCTCCATAATGGGGGCATAAAATAAAAAATTGAGAGAAGATTTAATTCTGGCCTTGGATTGATCGCAATCAGACAGTTTAGCTCCATGTGTGGCCATCCCAGTTCCACAGAAGTAGATTGTTGGAACGACGTCTGACAAACATGTTGGAAAATGTCCCAGTGTCAGAATACAATGTCTCAGCAGGGAAGATTTTTCCATCCACCTTACCTTTGCGGATAAAGAAATCCATTCTTTTTTTTTTCAAAAAGAATGAGTCATCTGTGGCCAATTTAACACTTTAATAGGGTTACGAGGCTATTCTGTTAGCACCCAATGTTGCAGGAGTCATGTCACCCACCTGTGTGAATTACAGAAGTGCTTTTATCTAATCTATTGCTAGTTGAATTACATCTTCTTTGAAAAAGCAACTAAAATGGGTAATTAACCACTTCCTGACCGCCGAACATGCTGATATACGTAGACTGAAGGGGGATATCTTTGTTATGGCAGCAGCAGCAGCTATCGGCGGCAGGAGATGGCCCCCCTACCGCTCTCCCGTGCCCTCCGCTGCTTACCGGAGCCGTCGGCAGCGGCGGAGGCGATCAGTTCCTTCTGGTGGCTGGATATGGAGATGGGTGAGGGGAAGATGGCCCCCTGTTTGAGATGCATTAGAATGGAGATTGCGAGCCAGCCCTTCTCATCAACATCAGTAACTGACCACACAAACGTGCTTCAGGAAGAATGGTCAAAAATTCCCATAGAAATACACCTAAAGCTTGTGGGCAGCCTTTCCAGAAGAGTTGAAGCTGTTATAGTTGCAAAGGGTGGGACAACACAATCTTTAACCCTACAGACTAAGACTGGGATGCCATTAAAGTTCATTTGCGTGTAAAGACAGGTGTCCCAATATTTTTGGTAATATAGTGTATATTGCATGCAATTTATATGTACTTTTGTCTTTATTGCTATTTAAGTGTCCAGTTGTATTTACACACACGATTTAAGGTCCTGATAAAATGGATTCTTCTGTGAAACACATCAACAAACACATCATAATCTCCAAGGACTAAAATATCATACGTCCTTCACTTCCTCAAGTGGAAGACAAGTGGTAAAATTGATGTACTTGTAAAAATCATGTGTTTTTAATTAGAAGTTTTCACACTGGTGCCGCCCATAGCATTGGCGGTAAAATAGCAGTAAAACACTGCTATTTTACCGACGGATTTGCGGCGTATTTCGGCAAATAGCGGCCAAGAAAGGGTTAATACTGCCCACAATGCGCCGCTACAGCCGGCGGTACGGCAGTGCTGCCCATTGATTTCAATGGGCAGGAGCGCATTAGCAGCGGTGAGTTTACCGCTGCTAATGTGCTTCAAAGTAGCTGCTAGCAGGACTTTTTCTTGTGCCCTGCCAGCGCACCGCTCCAGTGTGAAAGCCCTCACGTTTTTACACTGGAGTGTGAGGAGCAGCTGTTTAAGGGCGTTTTGCAGGCGCTGTTTTTAATGCTATAGTGCCTGCAAAACGCCCTCAGTGTGAAAGGGGTCTTAATAGAAGGTAATAAAGATATGTATCTTTTTAACCCCTTCACACAGACTGTACACAAATATGCGTTTATGGCCTGAAGGGGTTATACCGGGATGATGTCTGCAGCTGCAGGCATTACCTTGATACCATTTTTTAGAGCCAGCGGTTGGCTTTTTAGTGATAACAACCAATGTGACTAAAAGCCGCTCGGCTGTTATCCTAAAGGAGCAGACGTCCCCCCTCCTGCGGGTTCTGACACTCTTCCCGTGCCTCCAGTCCCAACACCTAGGCTGAGACCCATACGAAGCTGGATTTGGCTCCGATCGGGTCTCCGATGTAAAATCCCGGAAGCAACGTCACAACGTCACTTCCTGTTTAATGGAGCCAATTAAAAAAATACAGTATTCAGAAACACATATTTTGGCAATCTGAATACTTTTAAGTGCAGAGAGGAGGTCTTTTAGACCCCCAATCCATCCATAAAGAGTACCTGTCACCACCTATTACTTTGACAAGGGATGTTTACATTCCTTGTGACAGTAATAAAAGTGATCAGATTTTTTTTTTTTTAAAGGTACAATGTAAAAAAAAAAGTTAGGTAGCTATTTACTCAGTGTAACATAATTTTTCACATTATACAAAACAATTGGGCTAACTTTACTGTTTGTTTGTTTGTTTTTTAATTCATGAAAATGTATTTTTTCACAAAAAATTGTGTTTAAAAGACCGCTATGCAAATATCGTGTAACATAAAAAATTTGCAATGATTGCCATTTTATTCTCTAGGGTCTCTGCTAATAAATATATACAGGCAGTCCCCGAGTTACAAACGGGTTAGGGACTGTAGGTTTGTTCTTAAGTCGAATATGTTCATAAGTTGAAACAGCATGTGCAGGACGGCAGATACGTAGTTTTCCGATGTTCTGTCGAACGTGCCGCTGTTGAAAAGTGGCCGTGCATGCACAGAACAGCAGATACGTTGTTTTCCAATGTTCTATCGAATGTTCTCGCTGTCGAAAAGGTTCAGTCAAATGTGCCCGCCATCGAAAAGGTCCCGTCGAATGTGCCCCCTGTCGAAAAGGTGCCAAGCAGCCTCCCGTTCATAAGTAGGAGGTGTTCGCAAGTCAGATGTTCCTAACTCGGGGACTCCCTGTATAATATTTGGGGGTTCTAAGTAATTTTCTATCAAAAAATACAAATTTTAACTAGTAAGCACCAAAATATCAGAAATAGGCTTAGGCATGAAAGGGTTAAACAGATTTTGTTGCGTATATGTGTCTATTGGAGGGATATTAAAAGTTTCATTATATATACTCTTGCATCTGTTATTGGACTGTATGTCTAGTTGGTACTTTATCACATATTTGGTGCATTTATAAACATAACGGGCCAGATTCACAGCAGAAATACGCCGGCGTATCTACTGATACGCCGGCGTATTTTCAAATTTGCCGCGTCGTATCTTGATTTGGAATCCTCAAACCAAGATACGCCGGCTTTTGGCATAGATCCGACAGGCGTACGTCTTCGTACGCCTTCGGATCGTAGGTGTAATTCTCCGGCGGCCGCTGGGTGGAGTTTGCGTCGTTTTCCTGCGTCGGGTATGCAAATTAGCTGTTTACGGCGGTCCACGTTCGTCGCATTCTCTTACGTCGTCGCTAGTTGGCTTTTCCCGTCGTAAAGTTACGAGTGCTATTTAGATGGTGTAAAATTAGACCATCCATGTTAAAGTATGGCCGTCGTTCCCACGTCGAATTTAAATTTTTTATTTTTTTTGCGTAAGACGTCCGGGAATACGAAAGTACGTTACGCACATCGCCGTTCAAAACATTAAGTCGGGGCGACGTCATTTCGCGCATAGCACGGCGGGAAATTTCAAAATGGATCATGCGCAGTACGTTCGGTGTGGGAACGCGCCTAATTTAAATGGTACACGCCCCAGTTGAATTAGGCGGGCTTGCGCCGGACGGCTTTACGCTACGCCGCCGCAAGTTTACACGCAAGTGCTTTGTGAATCAAGCACTTACGCTGAAAACTTGCGGCGGTGCAACGTAAACGGGATACGTTACACCGCCGTAATTCTACATGAATCTGGCCCAACATTTTCTGTTTTAAATAAGTGCAAATATACTGATGTTAATGAGATAAACAAGAAATCTAAGTCTAATCCAGTAGTGATCCCCCACTTCAGGGGAATAGCCCTTGCAAAGAACCAGACATGATATAAAAAGGCATGATGACAAAAAGATACCAAAAAAGAAAAAAATTATGAAAATAAAATGTATAAAATGTATGAAAATAAAATAGGTAGGAAGTAGAAAGCTGCAGCAAGGTTTAACCGATTGAGGACCGCCGCTCGACCATATACATTGACAAAATGGCATGGCTGAGCATAAGGGCATACATGTACATCCCCTTTAAGATCCCAGCAATGGGTCGCAAGTTCGCCGCCGGTGGCGCGCTCGCGACCGGGTCCTCTTCTCTGTGACCGTCCCCATGAGAACAGCGGACCCAATCGCCGCCGGTGTCCCGCGATCGGGTCACAGAGAGGAAGAACGGGGAGAGGTAAGTGTAAACAAACCTCTCCACGTGCTTCCTAGTGAGCCTGTTACTTGATTGTCTGTTCCCTGTCATAGGGAACGACGATCAGTGACGTCACACGCACAGCTACACCCCGCCACAGTAAGAATCACTCCCTTAGGGCACACTAATCCCCTACAGCGCCCTCTCCTGGTTAACCCCTTTACTGTCAGTGTCATTTTTACAGTAACCAGTGCATTTTTATAGCACTGTTCGTTGTAAAAATTACAATGGTCTCAAAATAGTGTCAAAAGTGTCTGATGTGTCCGCCATAATGCCGCAGTCATGATAAAAATCGCTGATCGCCTCCATTACTAGAAAAAATAAATGATTAATAAAAATGCATTAAAACTATTCCCTATTTTGTAGACACTATAAATGTTGCGCAAACCAATAAATAAACATTTATTGCGATTTTTTTACCAAAAATATGTAGAAGAATACGTATTGGCCTAAACTGAGGGAAATAAATGTTTTTTTATATATTTTTTGGGGATATTTATTATAGCATTTTTTGTTTACAGCGCAAAAAATAAAAACCGCAGGTGATCAAATACCACCAAAAGAAAGCTGTATTTGTGGGAAAAAAGGAAACCAATTTTGTTTGGGAGCCACTTCGCACGACCACGCAATTGTCAGTTAAAGCTACACAGTGTCGAATCGCAAAAAGGGGCCAGGTCCTTTAGCTGCATAATGGTCCGGGGCTTAAGTGGTTAAAATAGCCCTTACTAGCAGTACATTGAAAAATTGTCCACTCACAATTATAGCAGAGCTGGGTCTTCAGAGCACCCCCTGCACACTGCTCCAATCAATAGCACTCTTGCTGTGGGCATGTCGGATCACTGGAGATCACTGCACTGTTTATAATGCACTGCCATCACGTGGTGTTTTAACTACTGTTTTGCCATTTAGCAACAAACAATCTCTAAAGGAGAGGCATATATTTAAATTTATGTGCAGCCTGACTGCATTACAGCAATAAAGACAAAAGGGTTCAATTGGGCTTTAACTCTATTTTCTTTCTCTTACAAACATACAATTTAAGTTTAAATAAAAAACAACTACATTTTAATTCCCTAAAAAAAGTAATTAAAAAACTTTAGCATCCCAAAAATCCAGTGGCATACAGTAGCCACAAAGAGAAATGATTGCAACATAATTTACTGTGTTTAAAAGTTATTGTGGTGAATCTGTCCCTTTAAACATAGACGTTGTCTTCAGTTAACAGCCTTTACAGAACAAGTCCTTCTTAAATGACTTCACAGAACATTATGTAACTGTTTACGAGAACCAATAATGTCAGAGTGCCGTAACAACAAGCCACTATGGTTCGATTTCTAATACTGCCACGTCTTTAATAGCTTCCTGCATCCTTTGTGCTTTTTGACTCAACAACATAAGTGCAATTGGGGGTAGGAGAAGGCAGATTAATATTGATAGACCTGTGTTCCATAGATTCTAAGCAAATGATTCATTTACCTTAAGCAGAATCTCTGTCTGATTGTGAAACCCAGTTAAAGTGAAATGAGAAAATAATAATAATAATCCACCATTTGTTTGAATTTGCTTTGGTTTAGTTTATCATTTTTCCTTCATTGCTTTTTGACACCTCCATGTCAGACTATTCTCTTTGAACAATTTTGATGAGGGATTTTCAGTGGGTAGAAAAACATCATCTGAACAGTATAAAAGCACAAATAATTAGAATCTTCTGTACTGTGCTGTCATTACTAAATTAACATTTTCAATCAATGGCAACGCCATGCATTTTTAATGTAAATGGCATATAATTATGACACTTAATTTAATCTTCATGAAAGGTTGCAAAACACAATCACTTTTCTATTAAACTTGTTCAAAAATGTAATTTAGTAGTTTTACCATCAACAATAAAAAGTGACTTTATTGACTCTTTGTAAGAAAAATAATCTATGTCCTGAAAATTAATTATTTTGTCCTAAAAAAATAAACTTAATGTTAATGCCATATTTAACAATTATTTCTAGCCTACATTTAGTTATCTACTTATTTCTGAATAATCCTATTTTAAACAAATCAATTTAGTTAGGGATGCTATACAGGGATTGTATATATTTTTGTTTAAGTTTTATAAACATTGTAAACCATGCAAACATCAAAACAAATTAAATATTACAAAACATATGTGCAGGCAAAAACATAATACCCTAACTGCCCCCCCCCCCCTTATTTTAGCAACCTATTACTCTACTTCCTGTCAACAACGCACTAAACACAGCTATAACATAAAGAAGATTGAGAGTATTTTTTAGGCACATTTTCTAATTGTAAAGTATTTATTAAAATAATCACAAATACGCTTTAACATGTTAATGTAATTGCTAATGCATTTATGTAATTTTAAAGGCAATTTTTGGTATTTTTGGGGGATTTTCCTTTACACCTAACACTTGAATATTTTTATGTTATTTAGAAAAATATGGACACAAATTTTTTGTGAAATGCTAATTCACCCCCTTTCCCCCTCTACTATGTACTGCCATGGCAGAGGCATATTTAAAGTGCCCAGACTATGTAAATATTATAACAAGTAGTAAAAAAATATATAAATCACTAAGTTCTCTAGCTGTATGTGCTGTGATCTAATTATGCTCAAAGAATCTCAACGATAACAACAAAAACTCTAAAATCAGGTTTCCGTCAGTTTCAATAGCTTTAAATGCATGGTCTCTACACTGACACACCTTATTCCTTACAGCGAGATAATCAATTGCAAGATGGGAAAGGCTGCTAGACAATAATACTTGCACCTACCTGGATATGTGAGGAATTCCCAGCATTCTTTGCATAAATCCCTGTCTCTTTAAACTTGATTATATATATATATATATATATATATATATATATATATATATATATATATATATATATATATATATATATATATATATATATATACATGCCCCTGCAAACAGAGGACCTGTAGAGACAAACTACATTGGATTTAAATGTATTATACAATCAAGTGGAATCTATACATATATACTGTTGAAAGAATTCCCATCAGAGTCAGCTGTGATCTGAATGTTATTTACTATCTAAGGCCACTTATGGGTATGTCTGTGCTCCCTTTCCCATTTAGTCCGTGTGACTTTCCATGGGATAGTGTGGGCTCAGTCCATACTCCTTGGACAGATTACCACCTGGAAACTACTCTGCCTATATGACTAAGCTCTTGTGGTAGATGCATTTGTAAATGAGATCTTGTCAGTCCAAACTATATTTTAAAAAGCTTGGAAGCCCACTTTTATTAAGCCTCAATGTGAATCTTGTGTGATTTCTATGGTCATTACCCAATCTTACATTGTGGCAGGGCCTTGCACACCCCTCACATTTTTTTAACAATTTTATTATATCTTTTCATCTGACAACACTGAAGAAATGACACTTTGCTACAATATAAAGTAGTAAGTGTACAGCTTGTATAACAGTGTAAATTTGCTGTCCCCTCAAAATAACAATACACACAGCCATTAATATCTAAACCGCTGGCAACAAAAGTGAGTACACCCCTAAGTGAAAATGTCCAAATTGGGCCCAAAGTGTCAATATTTTGTGTGGCCACCATTATTTTCCAGCACTACCTTAACCCTCATGGGCATGGAGTTCACCAGAGCTTCACAGGTTGCCATTGGAGTCCTCTTCCACTCATCCATGACGACATCACGGAGCTGGTGGATGTTAGAGACCGTGTGCTCCTCCAACTTCTGTTTGAGGATGCCCAACAGATGCACAATAGGGTTTAGGTCTGGAGACATGCTTGGCCACTCTATCACCTTTATCCGCAGCTTCTTTAGCAAGGCAGAGGTCATCTTGGAGGTGGGTTTGGGGTTGTTATCATGTTGAAATACTGCCCTGCAGCCAAGTCTCCGAAGGGAGGGGATTATGCTCGGCTTCAATATGTCACAGTACATGATGGCTCCCTCAATTAACTGTAGCTCCTCAGTGATGGCAGGACTCATGCATCCCCAGACCATGACACTCCCACCACCATGCTTGACTGTAGGCAAGACACACTTGTCTTTGTACTCCTCATCTGGTTGCTGCCACACACGCTTGACGCCATCGGAACCACTGCTTGTCTTTAGCAAACTGTTTGTGGGCTTTCTTGTGCATGATCTTTAGAAGAGGCTTCCTGCTGGGAGGACATGCATGCAGACCAATTTGATGCAGTATGTGGTGTATGGTATGACCACTGACAGACTGACTCCCCACCCCTTCAACCTCTGCAGCAATACTGGAAGCACTCATATGTCTATTTCCCAAAGACATATATAAATGAAAACAAGTTAGGGTGGGACTTCACGTGTACCTTGCAGGGTCTAATAAATAGGCATACCAAACAATAAAAAAAAATACACAAATCTATATTATCCAACTAACAAATGGTTGAATTAAAACATTTGAAATGCAATTGGTTAAAACCACAGTTACTGTTGAAATGTTCAGGAAGTGCTGGTCCTGACTGAGGAGTCAAAGAAGATGGCCTACGAATTTTGTGGGAAATCCCGCTTGATCAGGGCCTTAAATTGAAGCACAACATTTGTGCATGCACTGTAACAATATACAGACATAATATTAATGAGAGATACATATAGTATAGAATTGGCCTCTAAAATAAATATATGTAATGTAAGGTTAATTAATCCAGAAATCAGAATTGAATAAGGATTGGATTTTGGACCCCAAACCAAAAACCAAACAAAAAAAGGGAGGGGGGCAGGGCAGTTGGACCATTGCGGTATGGTAAGCAGTTATAAAAAATTTAAGGAAAGTGTGAAGGAGAGTATACATTTTATTAACACAAAGACAAAAAAATATATACAAACAAAAATGCAATTTAAAATAGTGACGATCCATGTGTATCACCACAGTAATCAACCCCTAAAGGGGGAAGGTCACAGTGGGAATAGGGGTCACTGAGGGTGTTTTAGAGATACATATAGATAAACATCAAGAAATAATTGTATTCCCAAAAAGAAGACTTTCTATTTTAAACATACTAAGTCACATTATTTTTAATTCCTTATATTGTTGCCCTTAAAAAGCCTGTTGTATGCATCATGGCATACCATGGGTGAAATTGGAAAAGGGGTAAACAAAGAGAACCAGTTTGCTTGACTTGAATTTATACATGTAAATCTTATTAACGTATCTAAATTTAAAAAACATGGGGCCAGATTCACGAACAAATGCGGCGGCGTAACGTAACCCGTTTACGTTACACCGCCGCAAGTTTTCAGCGTAAGTGCCTGATTCACAAAGCACTTACCTGTAAACTTGCGGTGGTGTATCGTAAAGACGTCCGGCGCAAGCCCGCCTAATTCAAATTGGGCGTGTACCATTTAAATTAGGCGCGCTCCCGCGCCGGACGTACTGCGCATGCTCTGTTTTGAAATTCTGGCCGTGCTTTGCGCGAAGTGACGGCATTTTTTAGAACGGCGACATGCGTAACGTACATTCGTATTCCCGGACGTCTTACGGCAAAAAAAAAAAATTTGAAATTTGACCCGGGAACGACGGCCATACTTTAACATGGCTCGTCTAAAGTTAAGCCATGTTAAAGCAGGCTTAACTTTGCGATGGGAAAAAATTACTAGCGACGACGTAACGAACGCGAAAACCTTTGTGGATCACCGTAAAACCTCATTTGCATACCCGACGCAGGAAAACAACGCGAACTCTACCCAGCGGCGGCCGAAGTATTGCATCCTAAGATCCGACAGTGTAAGTCAATTACACCTGTCGGATCTTAGGGCTATCTATGCGGAACTGATTCTATGAATCAGTCGCATAGATACGACAAGAGATACGGCGGTGTATCAGGAGATACGCCGTCGTATCTCTTCTGTGAATCTGGCCCATAGAGGGGAACATGCAAAGAAATCAGCTAATTCACCTGTGTAGTTTTGTTTAGCCGGTCTGGTGGATGTAGAGCCTGGGGAGCCCATGGGGATTAACTCTGTATCCTCCCAGAAAAAAAGAGACAGACTCCTATACAGTATATGGTGATGGTGCAAAAGTGAACTGTCAGAATGTGCAGAAAATAGAAATGGCATATGGATAGAGGACACATAGAGAGTGGGAGGAAAACAAAGAGAAAGGGGAAAGAGAGGGGCGAGGGGGGGAGTGAGGGAAGGAGAAAGGGTAAGAAGATGGAAGGGGGGAAAGAGGGGAGAAATGTGTAGTTCAAATAACCAGACCCACAGATGTAACCTGTGAAATCACATACCAGGCAGGAGTTTTCTATCACTATTAGCAGGTGCTGGTTTAGAAGACATCATGCTAATGGGTTTTAAAACATGTAGTTAATGAATATGGAGTTAATTAACAGGCTGTGTGGATTCTTGATGGGTACTGCTAGAATTTTATGCTACTGAAATTTAGGCCCAGCTCATTAACATGAAGTGAGTCCTATCCTCCTCCATACCTAGAAACGCCAGGTATTTCCTTCAGCCTCTGTTGCTTAGCAGAAAAGGGCAAGTATATTTGGCAGGTGATATTGATGACTAAAGCAAACCTCCTCCTTAGCACTGAACTGTCAAAGAATAGGCTTTCTTTAAATGAGTAAATCTGCACAAACACACATCCCATGAAGATTTAAAGGAGTTGTAAAGGAAACATTGTTTTTGCCTAAAATTAATGTCTGCAAGGTAGACAGACAGAATAGTGTAATGATTCTGTTAAAAAACGAGTAAATACCTATTAAAATCCTTAATCTATATCACCTCCGGCATTCTAGTTTCTGTTCTCTCATTCACTTCCTGGTTTGCATCGCTCGTTCATGTAAGAACTACATTTCCCAGTATGAATTGCGGCACGCCTAGTAATTCACACCTCCTTGAAGTCTCTAACACGTAGAGAGCGTCCTGCCACACAGATGTAGTTCCCAGGAGGGGGCGAGCACGTCACTGACCACCGCAGTAAAGCCTCCTGTCACGGTGGTCTGTAAAATCAAGCAAAGAAGAAATAGAGCAACTTCTGAGCAAAAACAAACAATGAGGAAGTGAAAAGAGGAATGTCTGCAGGAAAAGGATGCTTATTATGAAAAAAAAAAATCCTTTACAACCCCTTTAAACACTCAAAATTCTGAGGAACCCTAGAGGGACCTACTTCCCTCTGATGTCCCACATCTGGTTCATTGCTGTGACCAAGATCAGCTTTCTCTTGAGCAATTTGGTGTTTTTTTTTTTTAGTTTTCATCCATATCTAAACAAAATATTTAAAGTATAAAATACAGCAGTGCACCTAAACCACCCACTGCTTTATTGAAAGGCACTATGTGTGTATGAATATAAGATGGAGAAAAAAATATGTTTTTTAAACCGTTCACTTAATCTAACAATAAAATTGTGTGCCTCAAATGGTTGACTACTGTGAATAAAGTGTAACTCCCAATGTCTCGTGGCTTACAGGAAAATAAAAAAAGTCAGAACACCCTTATACCAAAGACAATGACCTCTTACCAAGCTAAATTTTGCAAGCAGGAATGATGGATATATTTGTATTATACTTCCTTCGCTATAGGAAGGATAATCTTTCAGTCAGATTAATGAGGAAATATATTGTGTGGTGCCTACAACCTCTTTTTTCTCCCTCCAAGATAATATGTGATTTAAATCCCAAAAGTACATTTTCAGCATTACAATATCCTTTGATAATGGTGTTGCTTGCATAAAGAAAGATAAAAATAAACCAGTCCCTCTTGATTTCTCGTTTTAGATTTAAAGTAAATTTTCTATTTCTCGCCTATGTTGAAGGAGATTCTATTGAGAAGCGTCACATTTAATAAGACAAAGAGAATTTCTAATTATGCCACCTGTCAAGATTGGAATCTATAGGAGTGCACTACAATATTGAAGGAGCAGAAGGAAGGATTGCAAATGCTCCAGTTTACTTTGGTGTATTACTATTTGCACTCAAATATTGCTAAATGTAAATCAAGCCACTACAAAGCTGCATTCTTGGAGGTAAACAATGAAATGTCAGGATTTCACATGACAGTCTTCATTTCACAGTTCAGGACCAGATGTTATTTAGTGGCATGGTATATTACAATAGAGAATACACATACACACACAGCATGAATGTTACGTTTTATTATAACACTAACCTAGTCTACAATTGTTCTAGCAATCTGCATTATCCACAAATCTGACACTACTCATAACACATAAACATTCTTCAGATCAAATCAGCTGCTACACAATTCTGAAAAACAAAAATAAATGAAAAATAAAAAAGCAATAAAAGCTTTCCAAAAACAAAAACTATAAAGATAATTTGTGCAAATGTTCTAAAGAATACAATTTGTACTAGGTCAGTCTGTAACGTGGAGAACATTAAAGAAAAGCTACATTTTTGTGAAAATAATGCAATATATGCAATTGTTACATGAGTCATTTTGGAATTTTAATGTTATGTAAAATCCCCATTCTAGATTTCAATCTGTAGCCACTGTAGTATCCTAAAATGATAAAAAAAAAAAAACTTGCAATATGACAACCTGGATATGTTCTGGACACTTTTGGTTTATAAAGTTCCCTCAGACGTGTCATTTCCTGCCTCTGTGAATGAGGCAACATATGCAATAAGAGTTTTCTTTTTGGGGAGATTCTCCCAAAGTCTTATCTACTATAGCACTGTAGCTGTTTTAAATATAACACTGAGACTTCCACAGTTAGTTTACATTAAATCATACCCTTCCATTCAGTCTGGAAAGGACACAGTGAAAGAAACAATTTAATTCTGAACATAAAAAACATGGGATCTACAACAAAGCTTGTTTTTATCAACAAAAGCAGCCAGTGGCTGGTCCAATTTTTTTTTTTTTTTGGGGGGGGGGGCGCAAACAAACTGAAAAAATCCCCCATCAATTGCAGCCTCACTGTGCCCATCAAACGCAGCCACTGTGCCCATCAAACTAGGCCACTGTGCCATCCAACACAGCCACTGTGCCCATCAAACGCAGCCACTGTGCCCATCAATCGCAGCCACTGTGCCCATCAAACGTTGCCACTGGGCCCCAAATCCTGCCACTGGGCCCCAAATCCTGCTACTGTGCCCATCTAACGCTGCCACTGTGCCCAAAATGCTGCCACAGTGCCCATTAAACACTGCCACTGTGCCCCAAATCGTGCCACTGTGCCCCAAATGCTGCCACTTTGCCCATTAAACGCTACCATTGTGCCCCAAATGCTGCCACTGTGCCCAAAATGCTTCCACTATGCCAATCGAATGCTGCCACTGTGCCCCCCACCCACCGTCTGCCAGGCACTTACCCTGTCTCGGTGGGGCAGCAGGTGACGGCAGCGGGCGACAAGCGGTGTCCGGGGTCCTCTATGATCTTCCTCAATGTCTTCTCCCGTTCACTCCTCCTGTCCTCTCCTATGATTGGATGTCTGATAGGCATCCATTCACAGAGCCTGTCGTTTCGTCCAATCAGGTGACAGGTAACCGACCCGAGAACCTAATTGGCAGAGATGCAGTTCAGTGTTAGGAAAGCGAATATTCATTTGCTTTTCTAACACACAGCTGAGTGAACTGCAAGCACCCAGAATGGCGTGGGGGTCCCCCCAAATTCAATTACCAGGCCCTTCAGGTCTGGTATGGATATTAAGGGGAACTCTGCGTCAAATAAAAAAGAAAATTACATGGGGTTCCACCAAATATCCATACCAGACCCTTCAGATCTGGTAAGGATTTTAAGGGGAACTCCGCACCAAATAAAAAAAATGGTGTGGAGTTCCCCCCAAAAATCCATACCAGACCCTTTATCTGAGCACGCAACCTGGCAGGCCGCAGGAAAAGAGGAGGGACAAGAGAGCGCCCCCCTCCTGAACTGTACCAGGCCACATGACCTCAACATGGGGAGGATGCCCTGGGGGTCTGTGACCCCTCAAAGCACCATGTCCCCATGTTGATGGGGACAAGGGCCTCATCCACACAACCCTTGCCTGGTGTTTGTGGGGGTCTGCGGGCAGGGGACTTAGGGGATCCCCAGATCCCGCCCCCCCCCCACCTATGTGAATTGGTAATGGGATACATTGTACCCCTACCATTTCACAAAGAAAGTGTAAAAAAAAAAAAAAAACACAGACACGGTTGGCATAAGTCCTTTCAAAAAAAATTCCAGCTGTGGTAATCCACTCTTGGTCTCCACTCCAACGCTGTCGGTATCCTGCGATGAATGCTCTCGGGGGGCCAGCGATGGATGATCTCCCCTCCATCCAGGTCAGGCTCCAGCGAAGATATGTCCAGCGCATCAGAGGGGGGCGGGGTCACCCGTCACGTCACTGGGTAAGCCCGGGTTTCCCCAGAGGGGGACGGGGTCACATGACGGGTGGCCCCGTCCTGAGCTAGATAAGACCTGTCAGGCTGCAGCGACGATATTCCCGGGGTGTCTCTGGTGGAGACAGGATGCGCTGCGCTGGACATCTCATCGTTGGAGCCTGGACCTGGAAGGAGAGGAGATCATCCATAGCTTTGCCCCCGGAGAGGAGAGCATCCATCACAGGATACTGACAGCATTGGAGTGGAGACCGAGAGGGGATTACCACCGCTGGAATCTTTTTTTTATTTTTAATAAAGGACTTATCCAAACGGTGTCTGTGTGCTTTTTTTTTTACACTTTCTTTGTGAAATGGTAGGGGTATGTACCCCATTACCAATTCACATAGGGGGATCTGGGGGTCCCATTTGTTGAAGGGGTCTTCCAGATTCCGATAAGCCCCCCGCCCACAGACCCCCACAACCACCGGGCAAGGGTTGTGGGGATGAGGCCCTTGCCCCCATCAACAAGGGGACATGGTGCTTTGAGGGGTCACAGACCCCAAAAGTATCCTCCCCACGGTAAGGGCATGTGGCCTGGTATGGTTCAGGAGGGGGGCCGCTCTCTCGTCCCCTCCTCTTTTCCTGCGGCCTGCCAGGTTGCATGCTCAGATAAAGGATGTGGTGTGGATTTTTGGGGGAACTCAACACCATTTTTTTTTATTTGGGGTGGAGTTCCCTTAAAATCCATACCAGACCTGAAGGGTCTGGTATGGATATTTGGGGGGTACCCCACGTTTTTTTTTATTTGACGCAGGGTTCACCTTAATATCCATACCAGACCTCAAGGGCCTGGTAAATGAATTTGGGGGGACCCCCACGCATTTTTTTTTTATCAATGTCTTTTCTCTTTACTGCCGTGGGCCTACAATTCATTACCCGGGTCCCCAAACACTTTTTATGACAATAACTTGCATATAAGCCTTTAAAATTAGCACTTTAGATTTTTCATGTTTGAGTCCCATAGACTTTAACGGTGTTCGGATGTTCGAACAAATTTATTGCCTGTTCACATGTTCTGATGCGAACTGAACTGGGGGGTGTTCAGGCTCATCCCTAGTGCAGAGCCTTCCACTCAGGTATCTGAGAACTCCGTTGGCGCTATCCTAGGGTAGAGCTTGGATTCAGGTGTAGTTATCGGGGTACCATGCTAGGGGGTTTCCACGCAGTTTTCTGGTATCAGCACTGGGAATATAAGGGGGGGGTTCATAGTGGTCTCACACAAGTGCGGGGGGAAAGAGGGTATGGAAATGGGATTATCTTTGTATATGTGTCTTGGTGGGTGGGAAAGTAGATTTTTTTCTATGGGGATTGTGGGATTATGTGGGGGAGGCGAGAGTATTTTTGTGTTGTTTTTGTGGTGCATTTTTTATTCACTACACTGTGAGGAGATTTGGTTGCTTGGCATTTATATCCAAATGCTGTCAAAGAATAAAACTCAGCAAAGCTTTGATTTAACATGCTTGTTATATAATTTTTCACTTTTCACTTTCAAATATTTTTCATCCATAATTAAGCAAGAATTGCAAAGTTTTGTAGATTTTCAAAGCCAAGAGGACATAAAAACTTTTATAGAGCAGAATGTAGGGGTAGGTGGGGGGATGTAGGATTTTGAGCAACTGAGCCATGACAGGGTTGGGGCGGGTGGTGGTTGTCTGTATTTAGGTAGGATCTAAAGGAAACTATCTATACAATGTGGGTAATTGGTGAGGTATAGTACACCTAGGTCTCTTGAAAGTTTCAACAGGTAAATAGTGGCAAGTTCCAAATAAATGTAGTAATCTGTCTCTACAGATGTATGAAATTAAAAGGCATTAGGATTGGGAGAACTCAAAAACCATGACTAATTGAGACTTCAAAGTTGTGAATAGGTCTTTGGCTCTTAAAAAATTGTAGGATAGCTTGCCACATTTGAGGAACCATAAGAGGCTTTGAGGAACAGGGATGTAGGGAAGTTTGGAGGCTTCCCAATAAAAGTCAAAATACTTAATGTTTTAGATCCAATAAGAAGATGTTTGAACATATATATATTTGCTGCTGTTGACATTGAGCCAAAACAAATTGTCTGAGGTCTCAGAGGGTTTTAAAAAAAAAAGATATAAAAATGCTCTATTTGTAGTGAGTATCGGCTATGTCAATATTTGGACTTGGACCAAGAGACTTAATAGCTAAAGGAGAAGGGATAATTCAATAAGGAATGAAGTGGCACTAAAATGAGTCTATAATTAGCCTAATGAGCAGTGTCTGTATTCAGTTTAAGCACCATACATATACGTAGTTCCTGAAAAACAAGTCAGAAGTAAAACAATCTGATTTTAACAGGGCCTTTTGAAGCATGACAGCTAATTATTAATTATAATATGTCTGTAAACCCAGAGAACTGTATTTTTATGGGGGTTCAAGTTGTTTAATAGCAAGTGCAATTTCAGAAACCAAAATATTTTGTTTCCTGTTATAGGGTAGACTTGAGTGCGTCAGGGAGAGTTGTTAGGGTGAGGTAGGAAAGAAATCTGCCAAATCTGTAGGGACATCTGTGTGGGAGATATAAAAGTGGGCTAGGTGTCTCCAGAACCTGGATTGGAGTTTATTTGAGTTAGTAGAATATGTGCTAGAACCAATGTATCATGTTATGGGTTTGAATGGGGAGTCTAAGCTCTTAAGTGTGTTTGCAAACATTGTATCCTTCTTGTTGCTTTTAAGGTAAAATGTATGACACATTATGCAGATTAACCACTTGGAGCCCCGGCCATTGTAAAATGACGGCCACAAGGTGGCTCTACAATGCCAGGAGGACATCTATTGGGGGTGCGCAAGCGCCACCGGCAGCGCATGCACGTGCCCGCCATGTCACTGAGGTGCCAATGCACATGTCTGGCAGCCGCGATGTCCACCAGGTACCTGCGATCGGCCATTACACAGACAAGGATGTGGATCTGTGTGTGTAAACACACAGATCCACGTCCTGTCAAGGAGAGGAGACCGATGCTGTGACCCTTGTACATAGGGACACAGATCGATCACCTTCCCCAGTCAGTCCCCTCTGACCACAGTTAGAATCACTAGTACACATTTAACCCCTTCCTCGCCCCCTAGTTTTAACCCCTTCCCTGTCAGTCACAGTTATACAGTAAACAGTGCATATTTATAGCACTGGTCGCTGTATAAATGTGAATGGTCCCAAAAATGTGTCAAAGGTGTCCGATGTGTCCGCCATAATGTCGCAGTCCCAATTTAAATCACAGATCACCGCCACTACTAGTAAAAAAAAAAAAAAAAAAATAATGTCATAATTCTGTCCCCTATTTGTTATAGCAAAAAGTAAAAATTATTGTGTTTTTTTCAAAATTGTCGCAGTTTTTTTGTTTATAGCGCGAAAAATAAAAACCGCAAATATGATCAAATACCACCAAAAGAAAGCTCTATTTGTGGGGAAAAAAGCACATCAATTTTGTTTGGGAGCCACATCGCTCGACCGCGCAATTGTCAGTTAAAGCAACACAGTGCCGAAAGCTGAAATTTCACCTGGGCAGAAAGCGGGTATATGTGCCCAGTAAGCAAGTGGTAAGGATGTTTTTTGTAGCTGTGGTAGCTGTAATGGTATGCAGTTGTTTCAATATAGCTAATTAGAATCCCCTTCTGATGATTGGAGATAGTTTGAAAGAGATGCATAAGAAATAGGGGCTCATTGGAGTTTGGAGCATAGTAAGGGACAATTGTAATGTCTGGGTTCTGAAGAAGGATGAAATATTTAAACTTTAAAATTAACTGAGCACCTAAAGCTAATTAACCACTTGACCACTGGGCACTTAAACCCCCTTCCTAACCAGACCAATTTTCAGCTTTCGGTGCTCCCACAATTTGAATGACAATTACTCAGCCATACAACATTGTGCCCATCTGAAATTTTTGTCCTTTTTTTCCCACAAATAGAGCTTTCTTTTGGTGGTATTTGATCACCTATGTGTGATTCTGTAAAAATAAAAAAAATTCTCGTTTCTGTCATATTAGCAGATATTGCAGAGTATTGGGGGTATTGCAGAGTATTGGGGGTATTGCAGAGTATTGTGGGGGTATTGCAGAGTATTGGGGGAATTGCAGAGTATTGGGGGTATTGCAGAGTATGGGGGGTATTGCAGAGTATGGGGGGTATTGAAGAGTATGGGGGTATTGCAGCGTATGGGGGGTATTGCAGAGTATTGCGCAGGGAGGGATGGCTGGATCTGTGACTGCATTTGTCACAGATCCAGCCCACAGCAGCTGCTGCTGCTTCCACTCTCCCCCTCTCCTCTCACACTGTACCGATCGGTACAGAGAGGAGAGGGAGGAACCAGAATCATCACATGACGCCGGTTTGTTTACAAGTGATCGCTCCATCATTTGCCGGAGCGATCACATGGTAAACGGCCGCTATCAGCGGCAATTTACTGCGATCTGTGATGCGCCGGGTCTTCTAGACCCGGCGCTCATGGATGATTCCGGGAGCGCGCCCCAGGGGGCGCACGAGAGGAGGATTCTGGGAGGACGTCCCAGGGACGTCCTCCCAGAACAACTCGACCGCGCTGTAGATGTCTTTTGTCTATGGCACGGTGGCAAAGAGGTTAAAACTCTTTGACAATTTTTTGGTGCCACTTGCTGTATAGATGAGAAGGTAGGATGGGTAAAAGTATCTGGAAGTGGAGAAACTGGAGAAATGGGTCTTATTAAGGGATTGTACGTGCCAGGAGGCTTTAATTTGTTTTTAAGGTGGTTATGACCTGTTTAAACCAGACTTCTGTGTTTACAAGTGATTGTGGTGAGCAGGCACCAATGGGTCTGAGCCAGAGGTGGTGGAACTGAGTTCTATCAAGTTCCCCCTGAAGAAAAGCCCTGCACAGAAGGATCTAAAGATATTCTCCTTCCTACAATCATTGTTTGCAATCACATACCAGGGTGTTTTTTTTTTTGTTGCTTTGAAGATTTCCTTTCATACCATGTTTTGGAAATGCAACAGGAAATTAGATGAAACCTGGAGGTATTTCCTACCTTAGTTGTCACAAAAGCATTTGTCCAGATTTGTCTTAGTTAGTTGTTACCAGAGCATTTGTCCCACCTGGAAGATTTGTCCTCACCTCTTGCTCTTATGACAGCTCTAAAATGTAGGATTTCCCCTTACTTTACTGTATGTCTAAAGCCTCATACACATGATCGGACTTCCATCAGACAAATCCATAGATTTTTGTCCGAAGGGCGTTGGTCGTGAACTTGGTTTGCATACAGACAGCAGAACTTTTTCAGCCATGAAACAACATCGTTTTTCAGCTCTTTACTGCCACCCTTTGGGCAACTTCTGCTAATGTTGTCTGATGGTTAGCATTGTTTTGGAGCATGCATGTTTGTACTTTGGATTTTAGTCCGACGGACTTGTGTACACACGATCGGATGATCTGACGGAACACATTTGTTGTCGGACAATTTGAGAGCATGACAATCCAACATTTTTTGTTGGAAATTCTGAAAACAATTGTCCAATGGAGCATACAGATGGTCGGATTATCCGACAAAACACATCTATTGGACAATTGTTGTCGGAATATCCGATCGTGTATATGGGCCTTTAGTGACAATGGTCATCAAGATCAGTAGAGGGGTTAATCTCCCCAGCAGGGACATAGAACGTAATAAAATTGGGCAGGGTGTCTAACCCTTACCAGTTTATTTAAAACTAAAATTTTTTTTGCTTTTGTGTGCACTTTTTTTAATGTTTTTATTTTTTCATTCACAGTTTATGAAGGGATGCTGATTTTTTTTCTATGTGGTCATAATGCAATGTCCATTTCATGTCAATGATGCACCAACATTGACTTGTGAATTAAAGGCAAAATAAATACCAATTTGCAAATCTATGTTACTATGACAAAATCACATACACATGAATTTTCAGCAGCCCTTTCAAGCATAAACATTTAAGGTTGTAGCATAGTAATAGAATATTTACTAGCGCTTGTGAAGAGCAGATCACTGGAGAGTTATTAAGAATAAAATTGTACATATCTGCAGTAAAAACCCAAATAACCAATGTTTTTTCCTGTCAATTTTTATCCTTAAAAGAAATCTAGAAATGTATTACATTGCCTGCCGCAAAAGATGGAATGAACAGTTTTTATGCGTGTATATATTTTACATGTACTAAAGGGATATATACGACTACTTATTTTGTCTTAAATGCATGTAATAAAAAGCCTGTGCATATTTCTGCTTAAAAGTGAGGAAAAAGTAATACATGATAAGATGTACTAAAGTTTGCTCAGCTTAAACTTTAGCTTTGCAGTTTATCTTTTGTTCTAATTATAATTCATATATAAGGAATCGTATAAGAAAACAAATGCAATTAAAATCTTTCAAGATCTCTCACGATCAACAATTATGGTTTGACCATTTAAATCCTTCAAAGAAATTAATCTCCTTAATTTGCAGCCTAAGCTTGCAAATCTGGATCATGCAACTTTGTGAAATTAGGCAGAAAATGAATTTAGAAACGGAAAGTCTGTGAAGCATTCACTAAATCAATTAATCTAACAAAATCTCATGATTAAATATCACCTGAGTAGGCGGCCTTTTAATGTTTAGATTGATTGTTTTTGTTTTTTAGATCTAGTGTTTGTTGTTGTTTTCCCAGGTCACAGTATGATTTTGTAAACCTTGTAAAGTAGAATATAAATTTAACATTTCTCCTGCAATGCAAATTTCTTTTCATCACTTAATCTTTTCGCTAAGTTGAATAGTTCTAAAAGAGTAAACAAAATGGGGCAGGCACCGCATATTTCTGTTTGAGGTTGCATATATTTATATTTGTGTAGAGGCTCCCAATTCAGAGTGAGTTGAGTGTGCAGCAGAATAAGATTTAAATAGTGTAAGGGCCTAGATTATGATATAGGTAAGTGTTTGACTTAAAGCAGCGAATTAGCATTTAGAGGAATGAGACAAACCATCTAACACTTGAGGGGGGGGTGGTGGATTAAAATGGTCAGTATTTTTTTTTCTTGAATTATTATTTTTTTAAATAATTTTTGCAGAATACAAAGGCAAAAGAAGACAAATAGGGTCACATCTGTATGCATGACATTAGTACTGCTATTGTTGTCTGATCTTTAGCATTGGTTCTGAGCATGCGTGTTTGTACTTTAGTCTGATGGACTTGTGTACTTGATCGGATTAGCCGACGTAGGACATTTGTTGCCGGAAAGTTTGTCTGTTCTCACGTCGAACATTTGTTAGATGAAAAAGCGAAAAGGTTCGTCCGATGGAGCTTACACACGGTAAAAAAAAGTCTGATCGTGTGTATGGGCCTTTATACTCACTGTGGAACCTGGGAGGGTGCATGTGATCAGCACAGGGCCAATATATGTCAAGAGACGAGATTATACCTCTGTTATGTCTTTTAACAATGTCCCAGTCTTCTCCACCCCTTTCAGTTTGGAATCCAATAAAATAAAACACACCGTCACTACATACCTACCCATTCTACTGAATGACCCAATCTACCAAGAAATCCTTTCCAAGGGTGTTAAATCGGTGTCACGGAGAGCCCCTACTTTGGGGGGTCGGCTTTCACCGAGCCTCTTCCAGAGTAATCTCCCCAATTCTAATTTGTTACATTTTAAAGGTACATTCAAATGTGGCATTAAGGCATGTAACTATTGCCAACACATTAAAATAGGCCAGCTTATACATTCCAGTTCTACCGACAAAAGCTTTGACATCAAACTATTTATTAATTGTAACACCAAATTCGTAGTCTATGTCATCAACTGCGATTTGTGCCACATTCAATATGTGGGACGTACCATTCACAGATTATCAGACATCGATTGTACAATCATCTCTATGACATAAAAATAAAAATATGAATGTAGCTAGACACTGGAATGTAGTACACCATCGGGATGTTTCCAGCCTCTCTATCCAGGGTGTTGAGAAGATCAAAACCCCAGTGAGAGGGGGCGATAGATTCAGGATACTGTGCAGATGTGAGAAATACTGGATATTCATGTTACATACGAGAATACCAGTAGGGTTAAATTTTGAATGGGATGTCTCCCATTTTTATGACTAGTCCTTCTCTTTCTTCCCCCCTTTCCCTCCTCGCGCCAGCACAGTTTATTCTGTTTCTACTTCATTTGCTTCTTTTTTATTGTTTTGTCTCCATGGTGCCTTAATTCTCTGCGGTCCCCTCATGTTTATTGATCTCTCTCCCTACATATGTTCTACAACATGCCTATTCCGTCTGCACTTTTGACATAATGTGTTGCACCCACACATTAGGTGATCATCTGTGCCGATGATATGGTTCCAATAGGAATTTCTCCAGTTAGGAGTCCTCTTTGTGGGTGTCTTTGGGGGGGATTCTTCATTACGTTTTGTTAATTCCCCACAGAATATGCAAGTGATACACTCACTTTGAATAATTCACACATGTGCTGCATTTTCCGGCTAACTAGTTTTTTTTTGGAGTGTTTAACCTGTCCATCTGTGTTATTCGACGGAGCAGCGAAACTGTACGACGCCGCAATCATACTTTTACGGTTGAATGTTTCGCCTACAAGCTATAGTAGAATTCTAATGTTGTATGAGTAGTAATAATTATATTTATTAATTATTATTACTAGTCAACCAACAATAGAATTTTTCTATAGCCTATGGGCCGAGCATTTCACTGGAAATGTACGATTGCAGCGTCGTACAGTTTAGCTGCTCTGTCTAATCTTCTTAGAACTATCAACAGACACCATAAGCCTTCAATGACAGATTCAACGTTTTTCGATGCTTTGTCGAATCTTCGTCGTTCATGTTGAAATGTCAAGTTAGTTCTAGCTATTTTACTACTCCTTCTCTTTGGTTACAATCAGCCAATAACATTCATCATCATCATTATTTTTATTTTACTTCCCCCACCCAATTCCAGCAGCGATCTTTTCTCTCTATGTTGAATATTTCCTCTCTATAATGTCAAATCTTTTCTCTCTATAATGTTGAATCTTTTCTCTCTATGTAGAATAATCTTGGACTAATAGAGTTAAGGTTAGGCACATTCAAACGACGAAAACAAAAATAAAGCATTTTTTTATGTCAGATCTTTCGGTTTTCGTATTCTGTGCGTTCCTTTTCGTTTGTTAAAACGATAACAAAAATACCTGAAATTCGGACGAAAATGCATTTGGACAAAATGGAATGCACATGTCTACTGTTTTCATGAGCTGTTCTTTGTTCTTTCTTCTCTTTTTTTGTTTATACAGTTTATGGATTACCTTCCATGGACTTTTTTTTTACACTTGTGAGAAGAGGAACCGTTTTGCTCATGTGCTTGCACATCAGAAATTAGTGCAATGTTATGTTATGTGTCATGTCTGATGTTTTCTATCTTTGAGTCATTAATGCTCGATGTACATTGCGATTTTAGGTTCACCTTTTTATTTCATTTTTTAGATTCCATGACATTTTTGTAATTTTTATAGCATGTTTATAGAGAACATGTTTGAATGATTTGCTACATATTAATATGAGCTCCCAATATGCCTTCAATATGCATTATAGTTGTGATGATGGGGTTTTTTACCATTTATTATTACATACCCGCATATATGCCCACATGAGGTGGTATCCGTGGACGTGCTGTCCGTGTTATTATCATGGATATGCGCGTCCACGGAGGTTGCCTATACATCTACATTCTGATATTCTGATATTTATTTATGCGGTAGTCACAACACTCCCACTAGAGCTAACATTTTTCACACCATATCATATTATATTGCAACCAGCATTTGGTTTTACATTTATTCATTCATTCATGCATCTCTATTGCCAGCCACATTTAGGAAGAAATGTAAATAGTCACGGTGCCTATCACATCACATTGTGTTATCTTGCTAATGATAGTCACATCATCCCTTGTTTGTTTTAGGTTTGACACTTTTGATCTATTGGACAATTACGGTCCATTTATCCACGTCACTAATTTTACCTCACATATACACTTTGTTCTGTATTGCAGATTCTCAAATTTCAATTTTAATTCTAACTTTAATTTTAATTTCAATTTATTTATTCACACATCTATTTAATGATTTATTTATTTATTTGAATTTTCTCACCTCACACATCACATATTTTTATTTGCTTGTTTATTTCATATTTTCACTTTGACAACTGCCTTACTATGTTCACAGGGGCTGCTAATTCACGCATTTTCTTAATTGATTAGCCAATTAGACACATTTCACCACCCTTGTCCATAGTCACATGGTTCTATGAGAGCAATATAAATGTTGTGATGTTATATTGTGCCAGTCAGCTATGACTAAACACTAGATACAGTGTGAAATGCGTCAGTTGTCCAAGTTTTGTTTGCTGTGGCTTGTAGTGCTGTCCGAATTTTAATAAAGGCAACTATTGTTCAGAGTGCGGCTGTTCAGAAATACAACCTTGTTATTCCTGCCTTTAATTTTAATAGAATGTAGGCATTCCACAAACATTGCTCAAGCAGATGCCTGAAGATCTTCTTGGAGTACTTAGAGTACTTGGAGTGTGTAGAATGTCATTGCTTGGTCGGCTCTGCCGACACCTCCCATGGTGTTATTGTAGTCTATCACTACTTTTCGTATGTACCATAACAGTGGAGGTATTATGACTGTACTCATTAGGCACACATCTTTCTTGTCACGCGATTGCAGTGCCATCATTTTGCCTTTCTGCCAGGCAACCATTTCTCCAGTCTTTAGCTTTAGCTTTAGCTTTATTGACCAACATTTTTATGGAATGTCGCACCGGTTAGCCCTAACGTTTCCATAGGCATCTATTTTTCAGAAGAAACTCATAAAGTTCAGGAGACGTATAAATGTTGTCGGTTGTTATGCAATAGCCCTGATTTAGCAATGGCTCAATGAGTGAAATAACAGAAGATGTTGCTATTCCATAGTTGCTATATTTTGGATTGCAGTTTGTTCCTTTTCCAGTGTATATGACTGAATTCAAAATGTAGCTAGATGACGATTCACATCGTGCTCTCCTTGATGCAATGTATTTTACCCAGCTGAGCCTTCTCTTGTAGGCCATTAAACTTTTAACTATGCTGATATCTCTTTCTGGCACATAGCTCCATTGCAAATTCTTTAGAATCATTTGAGATACTTCCCAAATTTTCTTTTGTTTTGGTGCAGGATGGTTTTATCAAATTATTTGTTGTTTTCAAAGTGTAAATATTTAATGATCAGGGAAAATCTGTACTCTGACATGACTGTGCCAAAGAAGGGAGTGGCAAGTAATGTATTAGTTGTCCAATACCATTTCTGCAGAGGTTTCCCCACCACTCCCTGAAGTATTATTAGGTCCAGAAATAAAGTTGAGCAGACACCTGGATGTTCGGGTCCGAACCCGAACTTTAAAAAAAAGTTCGGGTTCGGGAACCCGAACCCGAACCCCGAACCCCATTGTAGTCAATGGGACACAGACTTTTAGAAAAAAAAATGTGCGGAGGTCCCCGCAAATTCAGTAACCAGACCCTTTAGGTCTGGTATGGATATTAAGGGGAACCCCGCCGTCAATTTAAAAAAAAAATTACGTGTGGTTCCCCCTAACAATCCATAACCAGACCCTTCAGGTCTGGTATGGATATTAAGGGGAACCCCGCCGTCAATTAAAAAAAAATTACGTGCAGTTCCCCCTAAATATCCATAACCAGACCCGTTATCCGAGCACGTTGACCTGGCCGGCCGCAGAAAAGAGGGGGGGACAGAGTGTGGCCCCCCTCTCCTGAACCGCTCCAGGCCACATGCCCTCAACATGGGGAGGATGTCCCCATGTTGATGGGGACAAGGGTCTCATCCCCACAACCCTTGCCCGGTGGTTGTGGGGGTATACAGGCGGGAGGCTTATCAGAATCTGGAGGGCCCCTTTAACAAAGGGGACCCCCAGATCCTGACCCCCCCTGTGTGAAATGATAATGGGGTACACTGTACCCCTACCATTTCACGGAGGAAGTGTAAAGTCTTGTAAAAAAACACACACACACCGTAGAATAAAGTCCTTTATTAATAAAAAAAAGAAGAAAAAAACTCCAGCGGTGATAATCCACTCGTTCCCGGCTTCCTGCTTCAACGTTGTCCTGATCCAGCAACTGCTGCGGGTGATCTCCAGCGATGAGAAGATCCAGCGACGGGTGATCTCCGCTCCAGCAATGAGAAGATCCATTGATCCGGAGCGCAGCTTCGCCGACCTCCTCTCATCGCTGGACACAGCCCAGCGAATGACGCGCTGAAGCTGTGACATTACTTATATAGGGGAGGCAGGGTCACCCGTCACGTGACCCCCACCCTCTGACGTACCCTCTGCTACGTCACTGGGTAAGCCCCGGCTTCCCTCTTCCTGGGCTTCCCCAGTGACGTAGCAGAGGGTACGTCAGAGGGTGCGGGGTCACATGACGGGTGGCCCTGCCTCCTCTATATAAGTAATGTCACAGCTTCAGCGCGTCATTCGCTGGGCTGTGTCCAGCGGTGAGAGGAGGTCGGGGATGCTGCGCTCCGGATGAATGGATCTTCTCATCGCTGGAGCGGAGATTACCCGTCGCTGGATCTTCTCATCACTGGAGATCACCCGCAGCAGTCGCTGGATCAGGACAACGTTGAAGCAGGAAGCCGGGAACGAGTGGATTATCACCGCTGGAGTTTTTTTTTTTTTTTTTATTAATAAAGGACTTTATTCTACGGTGTGTGTTTTTTTTTTACAAGACTTTACACTTCCTTCGTGAAATGGTAGGGGTACAGTGTACCCCATTACCATTTCACACAGGGGGGGGGTCAGGATCTGGGAGTCCCCTTTGTTAAAGGGGTCTTCCAGATTCTGATAAGCCTCCCGCCCGCATACCCCCACAACCACCGGGCAAGGGTTGTGGGGATGAGACCCTTGTCCCCATCAACATCGGGACATCCTCCCCATGTTGAGGGCATGTGGCCTGGTGCAGTTCAGGAGAGGGGGGGCCGCACTCTGTCCCCCCCTCTTTTCTGCGGCCGGCCAGGTCAACGTGCTCGGATAATGGGTCTGGTTATGGATATTAAGGGGGAAACGCACGTAACTTTTTTTTTTAATTGACAGCGGGGTTTCCCTTAATATCCATACCAGACCTGAAGGGTCTGGTTATGGATTGTTAGGGGGAACCGCACGTCATTTTTTTTTTAAATTGACGGTGGGGTTCCCCTTAATATCCATACCAGACCTGAAGGGTCTGGTTATTTAATTTGCTGGGACCTCCGCGCATTTTTTTTTCCCGAACTCCGATCCCGGACCCAAACTTTTTCCAATTATTCGGGTTCGGGAAAAACCCAAAGTCCGTACGGAACCCGAACTTTACAGTTCGGGTTCGCTCAACCCTAGTCACTGGTTCCCACTTTCTGCTTTTTGGAAACTTCTGATGCGTAGTAGCTAATTGTTGCTCTTTGTAGCCATTTGTCTCATTAACTATGAAACTTACATGCTACTATGTTTTGTTTAATGTGAAAATAGAACGTCAAACTCCAATGAATATAGTGAAATAGAAATTTAGAGAGAATTCAAAAAACACAAAAATATAATGAATGTGAACAGCAGCAACCACTTAGTAGTGTACTCAAAATCACTGCATAAACAAATGAAAAAAGAAGGGGGGAGTGGTGCGCTTATTCAATATAGTATGCCATTAACATAAAACCCAAAAATAAAATAAAATAAAATAAAATAAAGTGCAAAAAAAGTCCAAGTAAAACCAAATGGTAGGAATTTGTTTATATAGAGATGGATGTCTCATAGAATGGTAACTTGACAGAAGGAAATCAAAGCATCAGTCCAACATCGATTGTAAAATTTATAGATTGGCCGCTTACCTCCAACAATGACCAAAAGGTCAAACAAGGCTCATCAGATAGCGAATGGGGAATCCTGCTGGTGGATCTGAGGAGACATTCAGGGTCCAAGCATAGACATAATGCTGCATGGAATCTTAGCACCAGCACATCCTGAACTCCCCATTGGGTAGTTCCATATATAGAGAAAAGCTCTATTGATACCCAGTGTCTTCATCCATGGACAACTACAGTTGTTTCGTAGGAAGCTCCAGTAAATGGAGCATGCAATGCTCTGTGAAGTATACTGGAGCTTCCTACGAAACAACTGTTAAGAAAGGGAAGTCACAGCACATTCACAGCTTATTGACAGAAATTCAAACCATAGAGCCATTAAACAAAAAACAGGTCAAAATAAATAAAAAATAAATTGGGTCAACTCCGCTTAGAGCTTCGTTCATCATTTAGGAGCAGTTCAAGTACTCTCACAAACGACTCAAAATGTCTTTCTACGCCTCGGGCAACAAGGCGGGTAAGCTCTTAGCCCAACAAATTAAGGGCCATTGAATTAAAGCATCCGCTCAATATCTTTAGCCCCCAATAAGGAAAACACAATAATTCCCAAGAGATAGCTGACGCGTTTAGTACCTACTACAACTCTGTATAATCTCAAAGATAATCCTACTCTACCAAATTTTTCCAACATAGAATCATTCTAGAAAGACATGCAGTCCACAGTTTTTCCCCCTCACAATTGGAGACTCTAAATTCACTATTTTCTTGTTTGGAAATAGGCAAAGCTGTAGACTCACTAATTAACAACAAATATCCCAGGCCTGATGGCACTGGGGGAGTTCTACAAACACTTTAAGACTTTTTTTTTACCCTCACTTCACTGTTCAATGCTGCTGTTGCTTCCTCTTCTTTTCCAGGTGAAATGCTGAAAGCCTTAATATTCACATTGCCAATACCAGGGAAGGATCCCATATCCCCCCAAAACTTTAGACCCATTTCTTTATTGAATCATATCCTCAAGCTGTTCTCTAAAGTGATAGCCAATAGGCTTATTAACTTGCTACCAAAACTTAACCACTTGAGATCCGCGCTATAGACAAAAGACATCCACAGCGCGGCTCTCAAGTGCTGAGTGGACGTCTTTAGACGTCCTTTTATGAGCATTACCCGTGCGCGCCACTGGGGGGCGCGCGGCGGGTAAACACTGTCCCGGCGCATCGCCGAAGAGCCGATGCGTGTACCTGGTGGCCGCGATGTCCGCCAGGTACACGCGATCGTCGGTAACACAGCAGGGACGTGGAGCTCTGTGTGTAAACTGTCACTCTTTTTTTGTTTATAGCGCAAAAAATAAAAACCGGAGAGATGATCAAATACCACCAAAATAAAGCTCTATTTGTGGGGAAAAAAGGATGTCAATATTGTTTGGAAGCCACGTCGCACGACCGCGCAAATGTCAGTTAAAGCGACGCAGTGCCGGAAGCTGAAATTTCGCCTGGGCACGCAGGGGGTTTATGTGCCCAGTAAGCAAGTGGTTAAACTAATTCACCCTGATCAATCCAGATTCACCAAACAAAGACATACTGCTTTCAACATCATTCACTATTCAGAGTGTCATGGAGTGCCTTCTCTGCTTCTATCCTTAGATGCAGAGAAGGTATTTGATGGAGTCCACTGGATGTATTTGAATTTTACTCTCCAAAAATTCAGTTTTCAGGGTCATATACTTTCTGCAATACAATTATGGCCCTATACTCTCACCCCTCAGCCCAAGTTTACTGCTCTGCTATGTTATCTTCCACTTTCCATATCACAAATAGAACAAGTCAAGGACACCCCCTTTCCCCCCTCATTTTAAACCTTCTTATGGAACCCATGGCAGAGAAACCAGAACCAGAACCATATCAAATATCTTAGGTTTTTGACTGGCTACAGAGAACACAAAATAAATCTCTTTGCCGACAGAGTAATACTAATGTTGACTAGTCCTGACGCTTCCTTGGCTGCGGTACAAATAAAATTGTCTGGTTTTAGCTTAGTCTCATACTAAAAGGTAAATGATTCTAAGTCATATATCCTAAATCTGGGCCTACACCCCACCACCGCTTCCACTCTTCTGGAATTCTATCCTTATACCTGGGCTAAAGAGCATATTATGTACTTGGGAAAAAAACACTACAATCTCACTGTACCAGGCTAATTATGCACTTTTCTTACATCATATACAAACTGAAGTTTCTCATTCTATCCAAATTCACACTCTCATGGTTTAGGTCATTGCCCATTCTGGTACCTGCTAAGTTCTTTTAACAATTGCAGTCTCTACTCAGCCGATATGTATGGCAAGGTAAAAAACCAAGATGCTCTTACGCCAAACTCCTTAAACATAGATCAGTGGGAGGCATGATGTACATTGATTTCAGAGACTACTACCATGCTGCATTACAGGCACAACTCAAATCTTTTGTAATGTTTTTTGTGATTTTCATGCAAAGTAGTTGCATGTTTTCTTCCTCATATAGATTTTATTGAGCTTGTCATGAATTTTTAGATTGTAAGCTCTTACGAGCAGGACCCTCTTAACCCTCTTGTATTTTATTGTACTGTCTCCCTTTTTTATTGTAAAGTGCTGCTCAAACTGTTGCCACTATATAAATTCTATATAATAATAGTAATATAATAATCTTTTGGCATGATTGTTGTAGTTAAAACACCAGTGTTCAAATTACCTAACTTTCTTTCTTTGATTGCTATCCCTTTTATAATCTGCCCAGTTCTAATTTTCACCCCTCCCTTTTTCTAACTTTTTCAGATCAGTAGTGGTCCTAAAGGAAAATTGTTTTGTTTTATTAAAGTAATAAATAAATAAAATAATAATATAATAAACATGTTATATTTACCTACTCTGTGCAGTGGCATAAGAGCCCCATTCCTCATCTTCGTGGGTCCCCCATTGCCACTCTCTCTGCTCCTCCTTTTTTGCAAGTATCCCCATAGCAAGCTGACACTCGCCCCACTACCCAATCCCTCCTCACTTGATTTGACTCACCGCAGCAAGATCCAATAATGCCCGCTTCTTTCAGTTAAACCTGTGATAGCAGGGAGGGGAGAGAGAATAGATGCACCCAGCCACAGCTCTGGATCAATAATAGAGACAGGTAAGTGTTTGGGGTGGGGGTGGGGAGAACAGCATGTGGTAAAACATTTTTACCCTAATTTAGGGAATACATTTTTGTAAACATTTTTTTTAGCTTTGCAACCATTTTAAATGTGGCAAATGCACTTATTTTTTTCCTTAAAGTGAACCTGTAGGCAGTATATGCACACTAAAGTACTTCTATATTCTAATGTATAAAATAAAGGTTCTTGCGAGCTACCAATAAATTCATATAAACCGTCCAAGGATTTAACTTGCCTTAAAACTGCTGACACCAGTCACACTCCCATATGTTGTGTAAAACCAATTGAAAAAAATATACATAAATGTGTCGCGTTATGTGGTTGACTATAAATGATACAGTTAATATTCAAACATAAAGTATAATTCATCAAGTGCTAGTAAAGTGCAAATACCCATACATGGTGTATGGAATCTGATAAAAATTGTGCCACACTCTGTAAATTACTATATTACATACTAATTATCTATCGATGCCAATTTCTTGAAGTGCAAGTGCATATATTTACATATTCTAAACCAGGACTTTAAAACAAACCATGATTCATTCTTGTAATTATGTGCACTGTGAAGAAATACATTTAAGACACATTACCATAAACTTCCATTATATTAGAATCAACATAAATATAACATCCTATTGGAGGGATGAGAGTAAGAGCTTAATGCCGCGTACAGACGGTCGTTTTTTGTGATGAAAAAAACGACGTTTTAAATCATGAAATAAAACGACGTTTTTGAAACTTCATTTTCAAAAACGACGTTGCCTGTACACCATCGTTTTTTCACAATGCTCTAGCAAAGCGAGGTTACGTTCACCACTTTTTTTCATTGAAGCTTGCTTCATAACTAGCTTCTGGGCATGCGCGGGTTTAAAAACGTCGTTTTAAACGTCGTTTTTTGCTACACACGGTCAATTTCTGTGAAACAAAAAATTATGTTTTGAAAAACGACACAAAAAAATCAAGCATGTTCGAATTTTTTTTTTGTCGTTTTTTTGAAGACATAAAACGACGTTTTGCCCACATACTATCATTTTAAATGTTTTTTAAAACATCATTTTTTTTCATCACAAAAAACGACCGGGGCGTACACCACAACTTCTGAAGATGTTACATAGTGAGGAAACACGTCAAGTTAGAATGCACGATGCGTAGGATTCCCAGCAGGTGGAACGCATTCCAGAGTTTAGCTGCTCACGGCTTTATTAATTTCTTGTACTTATGGGAAGCCCATGTGTTTTAATTTTTATGTATGCTACCGCCAAAAGATATATTTTTAAATAAACCTGAAGATTGTTACACAATGAGAAGCCCGTCCTTCCCTTTTTTTCTCATCCACAGATAACTTTGCCTTTGAAACCATTGGTGATGCTACCACGATGAGAGAACACTGTAGAGTGGTTCAAAGAATATCCCTGGTCTTTGGATGACCATTAGACATTTTTGGCTCCTCTTGTTATACAGCAAGAGGGTCAACTTCATATGGTGAGTAGGGATCTATATTATACACTTGGTGGATGTTGGAGTTAAAGATAGCACAAAGCACTTTAAAAAAGCCGACAGGACTTGTCATATAATTTATCACCAATATTTGGGACTGAGCACTTTTATAATTTTTTATTATGTTTTGATTGTGAACTGCATTTGTATTATAATTTACACCATCATCATTTAACCGATTCAGCCCTGGAAGATTTTACCCCCTTCCTGACCAGAACACTTTTTACAATTTGGCACTGCGTAACTTAAACTAACAATTTCGCAGTTGTGCAATGCTGTACCAAAACGAAATTTGTGTACCTTTTTTCCTACAAATAGAGCTTTCTTTTAGTTGTATTTGATCACCTGTCCCACATTGTTTTCCCCCAAAAATTATTTGTTTCTCAGTTTAGGGTTATATATTTTCTTCTACATATTTTTGGTAAAAAAAATCGCCATAAATGTATATTGATTGGTTTGCGCAAAATATATAGCATCTACAAAATAGGGGGTCGTTTTATGGCATTTTTATTATTATCATTTTTTTTTACTAGTAATGGCGGCAATCTGCAATTTTTATTGGGACTGCGATATTGCGGTGGACAAATTGGACACTTTTGTCACATTTTTGGAATCATTCACATTTATACAGCGATTAGTGCTATAAAAATGTGCTGTATAAATGTCACTGGCAGGGAAGGGGTTAACACTAGATCAAGGGCTGTGTTCCCCCACTGTGTTCTATCTGTAGGGGGGATGGGATTTACTAGGGGAGGAGAGACTTTGTATGAACACACAATCAGTCTCTTCTCCCCTTAGGCCTCGTACTCACGACCAAACATGTCTGCTGAAACTGGTCCGCGGACCAGTTTCAGCGGACATGTTCGTTCGTGTGTAGGCAGTAACGTACAGAATTCCAGCAAACAATCGTCGGCCAGACCGTTTTCCAACGAACAACTGTTTCCTGGTCTTGCTTTAAAACAGTCTGCTGGAATCGTGTCCGTCAGACATGTTCGTTCGTCTGTACACAAAAGCAGCGTACAAAAACCCCGCGCATGCTCAGTCCAAATGAGGAGACGGGAGCGCTCGTTCAGGTAAAACTCGCGTTTCTTTGGGATATGGCACATTCGTCATTAGAAACCTTTTATTCTAGCAAGAGAACAATGTCTTAAAAAGGCGCACTAAACCACATTTTAAAGCCTCGTTTTATTAATTCTTCTCTTGCTAGAATAACCCCGTTCTCTTGCTGATGCAATTTCATTAGAGTTGTCCCATACTAAAATGTCACATTTCTTGCTTGTGATGTAATCCTTTAATAATGTTTTCTATGCCAGACGTGTGTTTTGGTTGGTGGTCCTCCATAATTTAGAGTAGTCATTTTTGTAAAGGAATGTGCATTTTTTTTTTTTTTTTTTTTGGTTCTAGTTATGTCACCATTTAAACTATTTTTTTTGTAGATTTTAATTTTTTTTTTTTTTTTTTTTGGTGTTTCATTAGAGAATATTAAACCATGTTGGCACACCAAATGTCCCCCCCCCCCCAAGGAGTGTGTCCTTTGTAAATTACCCATTGTATATTTATTAAAGGTTTGCTGCCTAATAATCCCCACAGTATATCAAACAATAGACATGTTTTCAAATGATAGCAAAAAGCCTTTTATTCTGGCAAATGTCATCACAAAAAATAAAAAGAACGGCAGCACTAGAATAGATAGCAAACTATATGCAAACTTGCATTTCCAACATGGTGAAGGATAAACTTCCAAGCCTCAGGAGCCAAACACAAAAATATGAAGCAGCAGCACCCAAACAAAGGAACCCAAACTGTGGTAGTACAAACAAGATGTCCTTTATGTGGAAGGAAATGGAAGGCAGAAAATCAACGTTTCCTCCTCTTTCCAGCCTTCCCTCCAGGCAGCCTTCCAGCGGATCGAACACGGGGTCTTGCAGGTGGGGTTGATGTGGCAGCAGGAGGATGGTGTTCCGCAAGCCGGGCCGGGTCACATAGCCCAGTGTCTGGGGTCAGCAGGCCCCTCTGCATCCACCAAAGGACCTGGTTCATCAGGGCCTTTGCCAGTCTTCTCTGGTCCTCCTCCCCTTCATTTAAATCATGGGCCAATGAGGCACTGAAGGCCTCTGTGGGGTTGAGGGGGGCCCTCATGATGGCGCTTGCCTCCTGGATCATGCGGAGGCTTGCCTCCTCCACAGGCCTCAACTGCCTCCTTCGGCCTGATGGCCTCACCTGGGGGGGAGAAGACTGGCTGGTGGTGGTTCTCCTGGCCGGGTGGACCTGCTGCAGGCCACTGGGCCCAGCCTCCTCCTGGCTGCCACTGACCCCGGCCTCCTCCTGGCTGCCACTGACCCCGGCCTCCTCCTGGCTGCCACTGACCCCGGCCTCCTCCTGGCTGCCACTGACCCCGGCCTCCTCCTGGCTGACAGACACCTGAGGATCTGCCACCTCCTGGCTGATCTCTTCTTCCTGTGTGGAAAAAAAAGGAATTTTTTTACAATTTCGCTAAATAAAACCACACTCATTTTCATGTTTTTCGTTTAGTATTTTCTGTTCATTATTACTTGAATACACTCTACTTCTGACCCCTGCAGTTGTCATCCCTGACACCTATTTGTCTGTACACCTTTTTGTTTGCTTTTTCCCAGCTTGTTTTTTTTTTTACAATATCTAATCATTAATCCACCAAGAATTCTTTACGCCATAAATATAGAGGAAACTACTATACCTCCTCATCGAAGGGTGGCAGATCTGCATCTCTGTCAGCCAGGCCCTCTTCCTCCGACTCTGCAGGGCTGTGGTCATCTGGGGAATGTCCGCTGGAAGGTAGCATGGAGGAAAGGTTGGAAGAAAGACTGGACATCGTTTTCCTGCCTTCCATTTCGTCCCGCAAAAAAGCCATCTGTTTATAATACCACAGTTTGGGTTCCTTTGCTTGTCTTGCTGCTGCTCCCGATTTTTGGCTTTTATTAGCTTTGTATGCTCTCCTGTATGTGCTTCTGAGGTTGGCAAGTTTATCCTTCACCATGTTGGCAGTGCATCCTGGCACCCAAGTTTGCATATAATTTGCTAGCTCTTCTAGTGCTGCCGCTCGTACCTCTTTATTGCAATATAAAGAGTGCTTTGAATTCCACAGGATGGGCGTGTCCTGGTATTTTTGAAGTAAGGCCTCTATAGATTCCTTGCTTTGTAGGAGTTCCATTGTAATTTTTGCTAAATCATTTTTCTTTTTGAGTCTAGATTACAAAAACATAAACCACAGAAAAATAAATATTCCAAAGGATCAGCGTTGACCTTGATCTAATATGTGTCTTCAAATTTATTACCTATATCTAATTCCAAACACAGTCTCTCTTGTTTAAACAATGATTGGCAGCTCGGCCGCATTGCTTGTACCAAACATTGATTTGCTAGATGCAGAGCCATTGTTCACATTGCAGTAAATATTTAAAATATATAAAATTAAACAATGCTTACAAATGACAGTTTTCATCTAGGCACTCTTTCATGTGTAAATCTCATGCCCCTGACAATGGATGACATAAAAGACACTTCCTAATGACCTCTGTACAACCAACACTTGAACAATACTTTGCCTGATCTGAATACACCATTCAAAAACTTGTCAATGAGGTACAGCATTGTTCACATCTCTATTTTGTGAGGTGTCCAAAAGCATTTGGATACCAAAATAACATTGTGGTACCCCATAGACAGAATAGCTTAAAAAGGGTGCAACCAACAGCCCAAACCCCCATCCCATGTGTCTACATTTTCAAGGCCTCTGCTGATCACATTTTTAATTTCCTTACCTTCCTGTCTCTCGCTCCTCGTTTCTCACGCTCGCCTAATTACCGCGTAAGATGCGTAATCACGGCGTAAACCTTTTAAACACTCCGCGTATTTATGAAACCCCGCCCTCGTCACCTTTGCGAGGCCCCTAATCAATGAGTTTAGGAAATATGGCGTTAACTGTGTATGTTCTGGATGCGCTCGAAGATTCGCCGCGTAACGGACGTAAACACGTTGTTTGCATTCTCTACACTCCGCGTATGTATTAAACGCCGCCCTCTTCTCCGCCCATGGCGTAAGAATTCATCTTTTCCACGCCCATAATCTCTGTGGGAAAGGAAAGATGGCGATGTCACACGAGCGGGCACGATGCTCTCATGCCACAAGTGAAGGGACAGAGGCAGGGACGTCCCGATCAAGGAAAAGAAGATATAAAGCCACTAATATGCGGTTCCAGGAAATGGTGGAGTTAGTTTACATCATGCGAAAGAAGGACTATGATGGTGAATTAGGGCCATACAAGACCCCTAACCGCCGAAAGGCACATATTATGGACAAGGTGGCGAGGAGAATGCAGAGGATGTTTGGGATCACCAGGTCCAAGGAACAGCTGAGGAAACGATGGTCAGACTTAAAATTGAGGGAGCCACATCAGATGAAGAAAATACTTAAAATTCTGCGTAAAAGTAAGTAAATATATATTGGGGTTGGGGGGGGGGGGGGGATTGTCTGCAATAATGTGTTGCCATGTATATTTCACCATCTGCCTCCTTGGCCTGCTTGTAATTTTAAAGACATGTTGTCATTTATTTTTTAGGACATAAATAACTACATATTTACAAACAGTGTTCTTAGTAAACAACGTAACATCACATAGTTTCTCAGAAAGGCTCGGTTATTCCAGGAACAACACACCTGGACATGGCTCACTGGCCAAAAACTTTGTTTGTAAACATTGTGTAAAAGCTAGTTCTAGAAAAAAAAAGTATGAGAATGGGAAAGGCAAACAGGATTCATTCTAAAAACAGTGGTAATAAAGCAGATGTTTTCACATCTGCAATGCAGAGCACCTGTGTCTCCACAAATCAAAAATGGGTTTTGGTAGGGTCTCCCAGAAATACAGTTTAGGGGGGACATCCATGTGTGTCACTTTGCTAAAAAGGGGCAGGATCAGAGCTTGCCATATAGAAGTAATTGCAAAATGTAGGTTTGGTGAAAGATAAAAGTAACTAAATGAAAGCATCTTCTAAGCAATGTGTGCGATTTATGCTCTCCAATATCTGTGTGCTGATGAGTCTACATTTTTTTTGGTTTATTTCAGGGGAAAGAAGTCGCCAGCATTTGGAGGAGGCAGAGAGGGCCAGACAAGGCCAAAATCTGCCATCTCAACATGTGGAGGAGGAGGAGGATGTGGAAGGAGAAGAGGATGTGGAAGGAGAAGAGGATGTGGAAGGAGAAGAGGATGTGGAAGGAGAAGAGGATGTGGAAGGAGAGGAGGATGTGGAAGGAGAAGAGGATGTGGAAGGAGAGGAGGAAGGAAGAAAGGAGGAAGGAAGAGAGGAGGAAGAAGTAATTTTGGACTTAGAAGTCATAGCAGATGAAGGGCAAGTGGCGGAAGAACAATTTGGCGAATTGAAAGAAGGTGGATTGATGGATGAAGGAGGAGTCCAAGATGATGGGGAAGTGGTGGAAGAAGGAGGAGTGATTGAAGATGATGGGGAGGTGGTGGAAGAAGGAGGAGTGATAGAAGATGTCGAAGAGGTGGAAAGGAGAAGCCCATCAGGTCAGTGTCACCCTAGCTTGATTCAAAAAAACATATGTAGATAGGCCTCATCGAAAAATAATGTTGTAAATGCCTTTTTTTTTGTTGGTTTTAGGGGAGGAGGATGGTGTGCCAATATTTTCACGTGCAAGTGCTGCTATAATTATTCAGCAGGTAATGGAGTGCAGCACTGAAATGCACAATATGCGTGAAAGGATGTTTCTCATGGAACAGAATGTAACAAATGTGCTTTTGGAATGCAGCACGGAAATGGACAATATGCGGCAAAGAATGATGGTCATCGAATCTAATTTTAAGAACATTATTGACATGATGGGCCGTGTCAAAGACTGAAACACCCCCCGCCCATCCCCCGCCCCCACAAACATTTTTACAGTTTGAATAATGAATACGCCAAAATTTGAAGATACACACACAGTGTGCCAACATGTGCTATCTGCCATCACAGAATATCTAATGTCTGTGCTTTGTGGGTCCAACCCCCTCCTCCATCCTCAAGTAGTTGAGAGGAAGGGTTTGCTCCCACAAAACACAGACATTGATCACCCATGATGTCAGATAGCACATGTGGCCATTTGTCTGTTGAGCCAATGACATTTGGCGAGTTTGCACTGAATGTGTGTATCTTCCAATTTTGGCGTGTTCCAGTGTGAAAGCACACCATGACTGACTGCTGTTGTGAGGTTTTATATTTTTGGATTTGGATTTTGTTACTTTTTGACCATGTTGAACATTTTGGAATACTATAAAGTTTAGACCATAAAGAATAAACAACGGTAAAAAATTTTAAAAATATATATATAGAATTATAAATCTCTCTAATCACTGAATTTAGTGAAGTAGAGATTTGACTCCAAATTCACACCTAAAAATTTAGTTTGAGAAAAACACACCAAAATAAAAAAAAAAATCTTAAAAAAATTATTTTTTTTTGTGCCTAAAAAATATGCCCAAAAAAAACATTAAGGCGCTAAACACCCCACCAAATATAATCTATATATATCTATATATATATGTAAACAATAAATCTAACTATATTTGATAAAAAAAAAAGTGAACTTGTTAATAAATGTATAATCTGCATAATATTTTTGGTTGAATTACCTGAAAACAAAAAAAAAAATGTAAAAATTTTTTTAGACTCCTAAGTACAAAAGCAGGGAGTAATGAAAAAAATATAAAATAATTTTTGGGGTCATGAACAAGCAAAAATTAAAATACTTGACCTCAAAATTTACAAATGGAGTTGCTTCTTATTTCTAGACTCAATACCCTGTTTGTAGATGAGTGAATACTGTGCAAAATGTGGTTAGTTACTAAAAGTGGAGAAATCAATTATGCATTACAATTGAAGAAGTTAGTTAGAGAACCAGGAAGACAGAGAAAAAGAGAAAAAGCATTAATGACAAACAACTGTATAAAGTCCAATGGTCTAATTATTTATTAATTTTGAGAATATTCCTTTCTTTGGGGGCCGAATTAGAAAGAAATATGATCTGGCATAGCAATGGCCCCCCGACCCATGAAGTACTCAACATATTTGTCGCGTACCTCACGAGCTGATTGGGGGGCCAAGCCAGCGCGACCAGTGTCCAGCCCGGGAAGGGGATCTGAGGGTAGTCTTGCCTCAGAACCGATGTCGGGTAGGTACGTCTGGGAGTGCCTGCGTAAAAAGTTGTGCAAAATGCAGCAGGCAAATACAACGGTGTCCAATTTATATTCCGCCAGATGTATCGATGTCCTGAACAGGCGGAACCGGTTGGTGAGTATCCCAAAGGCATTCTCGACTACCCTCCGAGCCCTGGCCAACCGAAAATTAAACACACTCCTCTCTGAGGTGAGGGTCCTCTGGGGAAAAGGCCGCATGAGGTGAGGACCAAGCCCGAAAGCCTCGTCCGCTAGGAACACAAACGGAAGTCCTTCCACATTATCTTCATCTGGTGGCAATGCCAGACCACCAGCTTGGAGACGATCATAGAAATCAGTCCGTGCGAACACTCCCCCATCAGACATCCGGCCGTTCTTCCCCACGTCCACATATAGAAACTCATACTGTGCCGACACCACCGCCATCAACACAATACTATGATAACCCTTGTAATTATAATAGTAGGACCCCGAGTGGGGTGGGGGCACAATGCGGACGTGTTTCCCATCTATTGCTCCACCGCAGTTTGGAAAATCACACCGCTGGGCAAATTGGGAAGCCACAGACTGCCATTCCTGTGGTGTGGAGGGTAGCTGTGGGGACAAACCAAAAAAGAGATTTAGTACTTTGTAACAAAAACATCCTACAAGCATCCTTGTGACAGTTCACAGTATTAAAATTGCATTAGAAAAATGTGCATGGAGAATTTGGGAAATGAAATATATAGGGCCACTTCATTAAGAGACTCCACAGCCCTCTGATGGGGACAATAAAAGTTTGAAGGGGGGGGGGGGGACACAAAAACCAAAAAGTCCTGTTTTAAAAAATGGCAAGGTGGGTTTGTCCCTAGGATAGCATGCTGGACAGGTTAATATTGGGTAAGGGACAAATATGCAGGTAGGCCAAGAATAAAACATGTAAAGCTGATATCAACATGCATAGGGAGAAAAGGTAACGTTAGTTAAACACACAGCATATCTGGGAAAATAAAAAAAGAGTTAGTTGGCCACATTATTAAAGCCAGGAAACTTACCTTAATATACTCCTCATGCATAACTTTGATGATGGCAGCACACGTGTCCGGTATGATGACCCCAAGCGCCTGCGGAGAGATGCCTGTCGAGAACTTGAGGTCCTGCAGGCTCCTCCCAGTCGCCAGGTACCGCAACGTGGCAATAAGCCTCTGCTCGGCCGTGATGGCTTGGCGCATCACAGTGTCCTGCCTCGTGATATAGGGGGACAGAAGATCCAGCAGACGGTTGAATACGGGGTCCGTCATGCGGAGAAAATTCCTAAAGTCATTAGGATTATTCTCCTGGAGTTCCCTAAGCAGAGGCATATGTGAGAACTGGTCACGCTGGCGCAACCAATTCTTGGTCCAGAAACGCCTCCGCCCCCTGTTTCTGGCCAAAGTACTGGACAAATGAACATATCCAGCAGCCATCCCATAAACAGCACCAACTCGCGAAAATTGACGCTGCTGCTCCATCATGGCTTCAAACCGGCCGGCTGGTCAGTCAAGAACACACTGAAACAGAAAGCACTCGCAAATCCAGCACTACCTGCGACAAACGCGTGACAAACAGATACGAGCGCACAGGATGCAACTGCTAAAGCAGAAACAACCTGCTTGCCTATAGCCGAATGACAACTACGTTACCGCAAGCACACGCACTGAACCCGTGAATACACGCTGTCAAAGCCTGGAGACCGAGAAGCGCGAATCAGCTCTAACCAAACCTTCACTAACACGAGCAAACACGTAACTAGCAAAAGAGGAACAGAGGGCGGCGCCATTAACTTTGGTCTTCCCCTTTATAGTGACGTCGTACGTAGTTTACGTGCACGCGTTCCGGTACGACGGGAATTTGGTCCGCTGGTGTGTACACGCCAGCGGAACAAAACACAAATCAGCCTTGTACGCCGGAAACTGTCGGGCAGACAGTTTCCAGCGCACAGATCCGGTCGTGAGTACAAGGCCTAACACACACAGATCCCAGTTCTCGCTCTGTCATGAGTGATCGTGGGTACCCAGCGGTCATCGCGCCCACTAGGCATTTGCATCGGCTCCAGGGGCGTGCTGCATGCGTGCACATAGTGGCTTTGCTCAGCCGTACCATTCTGCCACAGTAAAACTGCGGCGGATAGTCGGAAAGTGGTTAATACCAAGTGCCATTAGGGTTTTCATTTGAATATGCATATTGGCACCATAGTGCACTATATATATATATATATATATATATATATATACATATATATATATATATATATATATATATATATATATATATATATATATATATATATATATATATATATATATAAACATTTTAGAGTCTTGGCACTGGTGCAAGTTAATTTTCATGATTATACTACTAGCATAATTCATGATTAGTGGTGAGCTTAAAGTGGTTCTAAAGGCAGATTTTTTTTAATCTTATTGAATTCTTTGAATTAAGATTAAAAAACGTATGTGTGTAGCAGCCCCCCTCAGCCACCCTAATACTTACCTGAGCCCGATCTCGATCCATCGATATTGACAGTGAGTCTCGGTTGTCCAGGAATCTCCCTTCTCATTTGCTGAAACAACAGCGGGGTGATATAAGCTCCCAATCAAAGTCAGTGAGCCAATGAGGAGAGAGAGAGAGGGCAGGTATCCTGACCATTCTCTGCCAGCCCTACATGCCTGTTTTGACCATCTGTTGCTGACTTGGCTCGACTTTGCACCCAGTTATCCATCTGTCCTGACCTTCATACTACCTGGTCCCTGCTGATCCTTCTCCGGCTAAATGCTGCTAGTCCATCCACACTTGCTACCTGCCAGCTGCCTGTCAAACACCTGCTGTCTGCCTAAGTCCTGGGCTTGTTGTCTCTGTTGCCATCTGCTGTTCCGGCGATCTGACCTGTCTGGGGCGACGCTCACTGCTGTGGCCTACGGAACATCTTACATGGACTCATACCTCACCACGCTCTTGCGGCCACTGTCGCAACATCAGTGGTCCCAGAGGCGGAGCTATACAAGAGGACTCCCTCTTGCATAAAAAAACTGTTTGTTATGGACAAGACAACAGATAAATGTTAGTGCTGACCCCAAATTAACTACTAAATAAAATGAAAGTCAAAAAACCCTAAAAAACAACAACATAAAAGGCAGCAAAAATGTTGATTGCCCAAAGAGCTACCAATCAGAATTAAGGTACAGTTTTCGAACTGGTCCTAGTCTCTCCCTATTCAAACTGTCAGCTTTCCCTATGTGTTGCTCCAATTAATTTCTCCATACTTACCTTTTATAGGGAAGAAGCTGGCTAATCCAAAAGCTCTCTTACTGACCCTTCTAAGCCTACTTGCCACAGTTCTAGGGCCATGCAGTGCATTACAGTTTAAACAATTATCCTGGGCAAATCTACACATCTACACATATTCACTGGGACAATGAATCTTGAACCTGCAGGATTCACCTTATGTCCATGGTAGTATCAAACCCAAACCTCATTCCTCATTAATTAATACCAACAAACCTAAAAGTCAGCTTTAATTAAAATGCAATTAGCTGAATTATGACAGGTTACTGTAAAATTATGCAACTCATTGCAACGGATACTATGGTGATTTTATATAAATTCTGTATAGTTTCTGCAAATGTACTAAACGTTTTAATATACATACAGTATATGTATTTATACTCTTGGTATTTGTTATATGATAATAACAAAATAGAAAGAAAATTGTAATTTATGAAATAATTTTAAAAGGCTATTGACTTTATCTTGGTGATGTACATACATCTTTGTTGTTCTTATTTTGTATAATTATGTATGTGCTAATGTATGTGCATATGCTTGCCATAAGGAAAATATATTTATTGATTTGTGTAAGCAGCAAGGAAAACTAACATGGAAGGCAATGTATTAAATAGACAGATAAGTCAGATGTCAAATAGCAGCTTCTAAATAATACAGCATCCAAATATGCCATTTTCTAATGGAAACCTGCTGGGATAGCAAAGAAACTCAAGATAGAATTGTGCATCTTACCATTAAAAACTGTCCTGGTTTATGAAACACCTCTACACTGAAATAAGTGAAAATGAATTAAAATGTACACATCATCTGCTGTTCTTTCAGTCCAGAGGAAATTTTGAAGTAGCCAACTGTTCTGAAATATAAATTCCCTGCGGTTGCTATAGTGATGATAATAAAGTCTCTACCTCAATTTTGATGATAGAGTGCAGCACAACACTTGAAAAGAGAGACTAATCAAAAATGAAGACAGTGCTACTTCTCTTCTCTCAATACAAGGCAGCCTTCTTGAATTAAGTTCACAATTATAGGACTTTTGCATTGTTGTCAGATTTATTCTATGTACATTTTTATTATCTTCCTTAATGTAGTGGGAAAATTGTGTGACACAGGCTTCATTGATTTTATAGGTTAAAGCAGACGGGGACAAAAAAGTTAACTCTAGACTGTTTTCAGCCAATTATTAACTAGTTCAAGACCATTTTCAATTATATTGGCCCCTTTCAAAATGTTTATTTCACCCACAGTACTATGATTGTGTGCTGTGTGTTTTCTTCCAACCTACATGTTATTTGAATCTCATTTTTTTTGCATTGATGCAAGCTAAATATCTTTAAAGCTGACAGTTATCTGTCAGAATGAATTGCTCAGGAATCAGTCGGTGATGAAGCTAAACTGTTCTGATGTTTCCACACCAATAAATATTTCCCAATGTTACACAACCTTCTCTACATTTGGTGACTATTTATAAAATCGTGAAACAAAAGAGTTTTCAAGGTAATAACTGACCAAAAACCTCTGTGCAATCATTTATAATACAACTTCAATAAAGCATATAGATATACAAAAAAATCCTATACATGTTTAGCACCCTATAGGTAGGTAGGATGCTAGAGATAGGTCATGATTAGGATAGGAAAATTTAGGCAGGCCTGGTTGGGAGCCAGGCCTGTTTGTTTTGATCTAATCTGGGCTGGGAGGGGCTTAGGGCAGTGCTGGGGTACCTCACAGGTGGCATCACTGGGACCTCCTACTTCTTTCTAGAATGTTCCAGTGTTTTCTGGAAATAGAGGCTGTAGTGGAGGTGGAGCCACCTGGGGTATTCTAAGGAGCCCTGACCAATTCCCAACTTGGATTGGCCTCATTAAATACCCAGGGTCAGCCCAGCTGGGGAGGAGTTGTTTGGGTTGGAAGCTGGAGATGGAGTGCTAGGCTGTTAGGGCCTTAAAGGGAGCTCCCCATTCAGGGGGTTGACCTTGGGCCTGGGCTCGGGTGTGGACAGGACCCTCCTACAACACACAGAGGTGTCCTGACTAAGAGTAGCAAGGAGAGGACAGCAGGAGAGGGCACTGCTGGGCCAGTCACCAGGGAGAAACAGCAGGTCACTACCAGGGGGGCTGGTGAATCAAGCACAGTAGAGAGGACTGGGGAGACATGCATGAGTGAACTGATAGAGAACAGTCTGAGATGGGTGTAGAAACAGAAGAGAGGACTGGGGAGGCACACTGACAATTGCGCAATCGTGCGATGTGGCTCCCAAACAAAACTGGTGTCCTTTTTTCCCACAAATAGAGCTTTCCTTTGGTGGTATTTGATCACCTATGCGGTTTTTATTTTTTGCGCTATAAACAAAAATAGAGCGACAATTTTGAAAAAAATGCAATATTTTGAACTTTTTGATATAATAAATATCCCCAAAAATGATATAATTTTTTTTCCTCAGTTTAGGCCGATACATATTTTTCTACCTATTTTTGGTTAAAAAAATCGCATTAAGCGTTTATCGATTGGTTTGCACAAAATTTATAGCGTTTACAAAATAGGGTATAGTTTTATGGCATTTTTATTAATATATATGTTTTTACTACTAATGGTGGCGATCAGCGATTTTTTTCATGACTGCGACATTATGGCGGACACATTGGACACTTTCGACACATTTTTGGGACCATTGTAATTTTCACAGCAAAAAGTGATATAAAAAGGCACTGATTACTGTGAAAATTACAATGGCAGTTTAGTGATTAACCACTAGGTGGCGCTAAGGGGTTAAGTGTGCCCTAAGGGAGTGATTCTTACTGTAAGGAGGTGTGGCTGTAGGCGTGACATCACTGATCGTCGTTCCCTATTTCAGGGAACAGAGGATCAGTGTCACTGCCACAGTGAAGAACGGGGAAGGTGTATTTACACACACCTCTCCCCGTTCTTCAGCTCCTTTAGAGGCCTCTAAAGGCAACGTACAGGTACATGCTTGTGCCCAGCCGTGCCATTCTGCCAACGTAAATGTACAGGAGGCGGTCCTTAAGTGGTTAACAAGGTTAGGAATATGAATGCAATGGAGGATCTAGTGCACACTCCCCAGGACAGAAGATAACAATATACTAAAACATGGTCACACTGGGATAGATTTGTATACTCAGATGAAGGGAAACTACTCCTGGAAAGTTACTTAGGAGATAGAGGTATTCCTTTCTCCCGTGTGAATACATATGCATGGTCCTTTACCTGGGGGGGGGGGGGGGGTTGGAAATATATACATACTGTATGTGTTTATGTATGTATATATGTGTGTATGTATGCATGTATATTTTTGTTTTCGGGGGGGAGGGAAAAGGAGAAAGAGTGACTCAGGTAACCATTGGATTTCTTTATTCTGCATTAATTTGCCGTATAATATTATGTTGTTATGATATTTACTTTGTTGTATATTGGATTTGATATTGTTTTCAATTTATTCTTGGCATTTTTGTATAAATAAAGAATATATATAAAAAAAAATAATAATAACCTCTCATTGTACTGTCTGGACAAAGTGGTTGGACAAACTGTACACTGCATCTACTGCCGATGGGTGTATAAGGGATGTTGGGGCCATTGGTGATAGAAGGGATAATTATTCACCTTTTTTCTTATTTCATTTTTTCGTTGCTATATTGCTCTGCTATTTTAAATGTTTATTTTTGAATTGATAGCTGCTATGCAGGGTGATTGGATTTTTGATTTTGTATTAATATATTTTAGGTTCAATGTGTATGATGTTTTATTTTGTTCTGTTCTGTTCTGTTTTGTCTGCTTGTTTGTTGAGGAAAATAAATGAAAAGATTTGTATATATATAAAAAAGACACTCTATTCGCTTTTCAGGATGGCTCCACAGTTGTCCTGAGAAACGATAAACTCCAACACCGTCGTACCTAAAGCTGTCACTAGGGAAAATGGTGCATACATTTTAGTTTTCACCCCCAATACATCTGTCTCAGTACTTTTCTGGATTATCCCAGGCACATACAGAGCACACAAGTCATAATTAGTCCTCCACATTGCTGTGTGTTTAGCTTTAATCTGTGCCTCCCCACTACATAGGGCGTTACAAAGCGTCAAGTTTCTCTCAGCTAGGTTCACTCCCATGTCACAAACAATCTGTCCTACAGCCAGTCTCTTTCATATTTATAATGAATATAGTTTTATAGTTGTAATCTTCCATTGATGGTGCTGCCTCTTCTCTGCTGCACTTTCATGGGCTGACTCCCCCATGTGATCACAGGGTGAATTTACAGCAGGCACCACTGACCCTAACCTCTCCCTATTCAACTCAGCAATCAAAAAAATTGGCACCCATGTTAATTCAAGCTCCCCAGCTTCCAATGTACTGGTATTATTGTTGCTTTGTGTCCCCGATGTCCTTTAACCACTTCCCGACAGCCTGCCGTACATATACTGTGGCAAGGCAGCTCTATTGTATAAAATTGTGTACCTGTACGTGACTTTGCTCAATAGCCACTGGGGCCACGCACTGATTGGCCACACGGGGAGCCTGCGATCGCTTCCAACAGAGATAGAACAGCGATCTGCCGATGTAAACAAGCAGACCGCCGTGCTGTTAGGCAGGGACACTGTGATCTAGTTTTCCTACTAATCAGGAACACGGATCACAGTGTCCATGCAGTGAGCCCATCCCCCCACAGTAAGAAAGCAGAATTAGGGAAAATACTCAACTCTTTGATCGCCCCTGATGTTAACCCCTTCCCTGCCAGTGTCATTTTTACAGTGTCAGTGCATACTTTTAGCACTGATCACTGTAATAATATCCACGGTTCGCAAAAAAATGTCAAAAGTGTCAGCTAGATGTCTGATCTGTCCGCGGCAATGTTGCAGTCCTGCTAAAAATCGCGGACCGTCATTATTACAAGAAAAAAGTAAATAAATAAATAAAAATGCCATAAATCTATCTCCTATTTTGCAGATGCTATAAATTTTGCGCAAACCAATCAGTATACGCTTATTGGGATTTGTTTTACCAAAAATATGTGGCAGAATACATATTGGTCTAAATTGATGAAGAAATTCGATTTTTTTTATTGGATATGTTTCATAGCAGAAAGTAAAAAAAATATTGTTCTTTTTTTGTTTATAAAAAATAAATACAAGCCGAAGAGGTAATCAAATACCACCAAAAGAAAGCTCTATTTGTGGGAAAAAAGGACACCCATTTTATTTGGGTACAGCGTCGTATGACCGTGCAATTTTCAGTTAAAATAATGCAGTGTCGTATCGCAAAAAATGACCTGGTCATTAAGGGGATAATACCTTCCGGCGCTAAAGTGGTTAAATGGTGAGGGGGCAGACTTATCCAAAAGCTCCCCCCTTCTATGCCTGCTAGCCATTGTTCAAATACTAAGCAGTGGATTATGGTTTAAAAATCATTCCCAGGTATATCTGCACAAGAATTATTCAAGACCACCAATCTCAAACCAGCAGAATTCACCTTAAACCCACCAGCAGTGAACCAAAACCTCATCCCTGATAGTGAGCTGCAGTTCACAACCACACACACAACTTTATTGCTTGCACAGATTCAATAAGGGAATTACCTTTTTAAATCAAATATTAGATTAAAAAGAAAAACTAAACAACTAAAACTATTCATACATAAGATTTACTATCGCTGTCAATTTCTCTGTTTTAAGTTTGTCAGAGATGTAGTAAAATTTCTATTGTAATTTGATTACACTTTTTATTCTAGCCCACATCTTTGTATTTCCTCAACAGCATATGTTTTTCCTACATCTTTGGAAGCTTAAATCTGACCACTGACACAAAGGTCGGGAGTACACATATGGTATGCCACACTGACTCAATTAGCCATCCATCAAATTAATTGCATAATACATCAAAAGATGAGCTCTAATACCCCATACAGTTTACAGATGAAGAAAAATAATCAAGACAAATTAGTGATACCGTGATGACTGTTTGGCCATATAGAAGAGTTAAAAACATTTTTCAAACAGGTTCATCTGATCAGTCAAGTCCTGTGATGAACAGATAGACTTGCTTCTATGCTTTTTGTTCTATATACAATAAATGTGTGGTTGATGTAATTTTTATGTGGCACAACGTTTGCACAGCCATTTATTAAACCAATTTTTTTGGAAAAAAAAAACACTCAAATGCATTTTAGTGCACACAAACATAATTGAATGCCCATTTTTGAAAAAAAATATAATAAAATAGATGCCAAACATATCAAGATGTAAACTTGCGCACACCAGGAAAATGGTAACAAACTACAGTACCTAAAATTGTATATAGCCACTTCAGCCCTGGAAGGTTTTACCCCCCTTCCTGACCAGAGCGCTATTTACAATTTGGCACTGTGCTGTAAAAACAAGTAATTGCACCCAAACAAAATGTGTGTCATTTTCTTTACACAAATAGAGCTTTCTTTTGGTGGTATTTGATCACCTCTGTGTTTTTTATTTTTTGCGATATAAATGAAAAAATACCAACATTTTTTAAATATTTTCTACTTTTGGCTATAAAAAAATACAATAAACTCATACATTTAGGTCAAAAAGCATACACATGTGGTATCCCCATACTCAGGAGAAGCAGCAGAATGTATTTTGGGGTGTAATTTTACATATGCCCATGGCATGTTTGAGCAATATATCATTTAGTGACAACTTTGTGAAAAAAAAAAAAAAAACGTATTGTAATTTTCCCGAAACTTGTGGCAAAATATAAAATATACCATGGACTCAACATGCCTCTCAGCCAATAGCTTTGGGTGTCTACCTTCCAAAATGGGGTCATTTGCGGGGGGGCTGTGCTATCTGGGAATTTCATGGCCTTCGAAACCATGTTAGGTAGTGAAGAGTGAATTCAAAAATGTACGCCCCTAGAAAGCCTGAAGGCAGTGATTGGTTTTCAGGGTCCTATACGCAGCTAAGCTCCAAAAAAGTCCCACACATGTGGTATCCCCATACTCAGGAGAAGCAGCAGAATGTATTTTGGGGTGTAATTTCACTGGGGCGACGTGGACCCTATCTGATGCTAAAACCTAACTGATGTCAGTTGCTGGGTGATCAGGGGATTAAACCTTTATTTAGGTAATATGCAGTGGTTTCCCTGATGCCATAAGAAATTAACTAGCTAACCAGAGTCACCCATAACACTAATACTGTGATCACTGGTCACAGGTGGTAATCAAGGGGTTAAACCTTTATTAGGGGGGTTAGGGGGTACCTAACGTTACCTGGGCCTTCCACTAACTGCGGTAATGCTGATAAGTGTCACAAATGACACCAGTACGATGATCAGTGAAACATCTGACAACTGCACTTGCTGACACTGTGACAGGGAGTGAAGGGGTTAACATGTGTTTACACTTACAGGCAGGGGAAGCATTTCGTTCATCATAACTGATCAGCAGGTCCAGGCCAGAAATCGTTGGCCTGGACCTGAAGATTGATCCTTTCCTCGAACGAATCCGATGGTCGTGCACGTGGCGGGGGTGCAGGTACGGTACAGGTACAGGATTTTGCGCAGCAGTGCCATTGTGCCGCAGTATATGTGCATGATCCGGTTGGAAATCGGATAGGCAATGCTTTTAAAGCCTTTATAGGTTACCAGTTTAGAGGTAAACATGAGTTCTGGTGCTAGAATTATTGTTCTTAATCTTACTTAATCTGTTTGTGGGGGTACCTCACTTGAGTGGTGCAACCTCTGTTTACATATGTATGCACGACCTGTATGCACATTGTGTATGAGAAAATACTTTTTTTTAATTAAATTGCTATCATCAAAGGATGAACAACATCTTTGTGATATCTTGGGCAGTGACAGGTACTCTTTATAGCGATATATTTTAGACCCCTGATCCCTCTTCTGCCCTTCAAAGCAGCTGATCAAACTGAGCTTACCTGGTGAATCGGGAAGCCAGAAAAACGATATAGCACTGGCAGTGGCTAGGCAGAGAGAGGAGCAAAGGAAAGATGGCATCCACTCATCTCTATGCCCTTGGAGGACCGGAGCGATGTCATGATTTCACCTCTCGTTCCGGCCAATGTAAACAAGGATTTTTTTTAAATCAAATGATTAAAAAATCTTTTGCTTTTAATTTTCCTTGGCGGTAATCCTGAGGATGGCTGTGTGTTGAGTTATTTTGAGGGAACAGCAAATTTACACTGTTATACAAGCTGTACAAAGTGTAATTTCTTCAGTGTTGTCACCTAAATATATATATATATATATATATATATATATATATATATATATAAAGGTTTGGCAATCAAGGCTGCATGAGACAGATTACTGTAAATATCATCTTTTCAAAAACGATGCCAAAAGTACAATACACAGGTTTTTGATAATGTCAGGCAACCATGTTTTAAGGGTAGCTCTATTCGGTATTCTGATTCTGACAATAGACCCTAGTGTATGTTTATGTATCAATATGACTATGATATGAATATATGACTATAACCTGACGCCAGGGATCAGTCAGAAAGCTCTCCTTACTCTATCAGTTGTTCTAGAATTAGGCGATACTACATAAAAAGGAGCAATTTCAAAGAATCATTCATTTTCAATACGCCTGAACATGTGCATTGTGATTTTTCCAATCTGCAAAGAATGATGCAATTCATGACAATCTGGTTTTGTGGATTGTCTGATTCTCCAGAGATGTGACAAATATAAATGCAAATATTCAGGCATAATAGCACTTTTTGTCAGTAAGCATAATATTTACTAGATTTTCCTAGTTTCACATCCATTTTTGCTCAAAATAAAATGCAAAATTTTGAGAAAGAATATTTAATGTTTGATGTCAGGAGCATTTTGTAATAAGGGAATTACATTTATGATACATGACTTCCTTAAAGGGACACTTTCGTGTATATCCTGATGTGTATTCTAAATCATTATTGTAATGTTTACCTGACAGCAATGTTTAATGAGACTTTTTACATTTTCACAATCTTGAAAAAGTGACAGATTTGTGTATTCTCCGTATAATGCCTATACGATCTTCAAGAAGACAGTTAGGGGGAGATTAACTAAAAGTGAAGCAAACAGAATCTGGTAAAGCTGTGCAAATTAACCAATCAGCTTCTAATGCCGCGTTTTCATTGGTTAACCGATGAAGCTGACTGATGATCAGTCATGCCTACACACCATCGGTTAAAAAAACGATTGTGTCAGAACGCGGTGACGTAAAACACAACGACGTGCGTGCTGAAAAAAATGAAGTTCAATGCTTCCAAGCATGCGTCGACTTGATTCTGAGCATGCCTGGATTTTTAACCGATGACCGTGCCTACAAACGATCGTTTTTTTCTATCGGTTAGGTATCAATCGGTTAAATTTAAAACAAGATTGCTTTTTTTTAACCTATGGATAAATAACCGATGGGGCCCACACACGATCGGTTTGGTCCGATGAAAACGGTCCATTAGATCGTTCTCATCGGTTTGACTGATCGTGTGTACGCGGCATAAGAGCGGGTTTAGAATAGTGCGAGTTCAGCTGAATTCGCACAATTTCCAACCCACATTTCAGTGCAAGTTAGGGGGTGATTTGATAGACATATGCGTGGGTTCATGCACAGATATCTATTGAAATCACCCTCCAAAGTCGCCAAAAGTAGTGAAGAAACTACTTTTGGGAATCACTACGGCGTTGCAGCGATTCGGACAGTGCTGTTGCCGGCAATAGGCTTTGATTTAGCATGTAATTTGGCATGTGAAATCGCATGTCAAATCAGCCCGATGTGAACAGGGGCTAATTGTCAAAGCTTCAAGTGGAATTCCAGTCATAATAAAAAATCTACCCTTTATTTATTTGAAAAAAATAAAAATAAACTTCTACTTTAACCACTTCCTGCCCAGCCTATAGTAGAGTGACGGCCGGGTGGTGTTTCAGTTATCCTGACTGGACTTCATATGATGTCCAGCAGGATAACTACCGCTGCATTCCCGTGGGAGCATGCATCGCGGCGATCGGTGGTGCGGTGTGTCAGTCTGATATACCGATATCGGTAAAGAGCCATTGATGCAGGCTCTTTACCACGTAATCAGCCGTGTCCAATCACGGCTGATCATGATGTAAATAGGAAGCGCCATTAATCGGCTTTTCCTCACTCGCGTCTGACAGATGCAAGTAGAGGAGAATCGATCAGCTGCTCTCCTGACAGGGGGGTCTATGCTGATTTTTTTTATCAGCGCAGCCCCCCTCGGATGCCCACCCAGAACCACCAAGATGCCGCAATGGTCCACCAGGGAAGGCCACCACACTGGACCACCAGGTATGCCACCCTAGACAACCAGGCATATGCCAATCAGTGCCCAGGCAGCTGGCAATCAGTGCCCAGGCAGCTGGCAATCAGTGGAAAATACAAAAAGCCTGCCAGTGCCACCAGTGATGCCTATCAGTGCAGTCTATCAGTGGCAGCCATAAGTGCCCATCAGTGCTGCCTTTCAGTGCCAAGCAGTGCCATCTATCAGTGCCACCCATAAGTAATCATCAGTGCAATCTTTCAGTGCCCATCAATGTCGCCTATCAGTGCCCACCAGTGCCACCTATGAGTGCCCATCAGTGTTGCCTATCAATGCCCATCAGTGCTGCATATCAGTGTCACCCATCAGTGCTGCCTATCAGTGCCGCATATCAGTGCCACCTCATCAGTGCTATCTCATTGGTGCCGCCTCATCCGTGCCGTCTTATCAGTGACCACCAGTGCAGATTATCAGTGCCCATCAGTGAAGGAGGAAACTTACTTATTTACAACATTTTATAACAGAAACAAAGAAATTTGTTTAGCAAAAAAATAAAAAACATGTAGGTGATCAAATACCAACAAAACAAAGCTATATTTGTGAGAACAAAATTATAAAACTTTAGTTTGGGTACAGTGTAGCATGACTGCGCTTTTGTAATTTAAAAAGTGACAGCGCTGAAAGTTGAAAATTGGCTTGGACAGGAAGGGGGTGCAAGTGCTTGCCTGGTATTGAAGTGGTTAAAGCCTTTTTGGAATGTTAAATGTCTGATTAGAAAGAACTGTGTAATTCAGATAATGAGAAACCCTTCACCGACAACTAGTGTTGAGCAAGCGGTTTGGACCTAGCATAAGTTTGGCCCGAGCACCACCTGCTCAGTGAACACCCGAATTTGCAGGACACTTAGCAGGATGTTTGCCCACCAAGCACCCCACAATGCACTGCAGGCTGCACAGTACATTATAATCCCTGATTGGCTGAATCAGGGCAAAGTGAATAGCTATTTGTTATGGTTTTCCCACTAACAGCTGAATGGAAAAAAAATAAAACGGTGAGGGGGTCACCACTTAATCCATACCAGGCCCTTTGGGTCTGGTTTGGATTTTAAAGGGAGCCATTAAAAAAGAAAAAAAAAGCATGGGGTCCCTTAAAAATCTAAACCAGACCCTTCTCCGAGCATGCAGCCTGGCATACTAGGAAAGGGGGTGGGACAAGCAAGCACCCCCCATGAACCACACCAGGCCACATGCCACTCTGCCCCCTACCCCAAAGCAGAGAGTGCAAAATGTGGTGCAGCTGTACATGGTAGCCAATCAGCTTCTAACTTAAGCTTGTTCAATTAAGCTTTGACAAAAAAAAATGGAAGCTGATTGGTTTCTATGCAGAGCTGCACCAGATTTTGCACTCTCCAGTTTTATGTATAAATTGTATAGATCGTACGATTTTTTCCGCTTAATGATCGCAAGTAGAAATTGAATAGGATATTAAAGTCACGAAAATTCTCGTACGACAGAAAAAAAAAAATCGAAAGTGATGGCATGTGTTGTAATGTATTTGTATTGTATTTTTGGACGACAACTATACTGACAAATACTGAAGATCAAACGATCTAGTATCGTACGAGAAACATTTTCATATCGGATGAACTGTTGTGATCGGATCTCAAAAGTAGTGTACACACGATCCGAAAATCGTACGATTCTTCCTTGGACGACAGTTTTCGTCCGATATTTGGATCATGTGCCATTACTAAATCAACCTCATAGAGAGTTTATAATTTCTACTCAGTAAGGGACGATTAATTTTTTTTGTTTGAATGTTTTATAAAGAAACAATAAGAGACTAGTGTACATAACTACAACCGAGTTTGACATACGGTTTATTTATTAATAATGTCATATATAGTAATATAATGGTATGTTATTAAACTATGAGGAGCACTTTCTGCTTAGTTTTAATATTGTGAGCCATAATAATAGCTCCCAACTGTCCCCAATTTCAAGGAACTGTCCCTAATTTGGAACAAAGTCTCTCTGCCCCTCTTTCCTCCTCATTTGTCCCTCATTTTGTTCTGATCTATATAATTGTATATAAAATGCCCTACTTATCTGCACGGCCATTCACTGGGCCCACTCTTATGCAGATGAGAACAGAGGGAATGTAATCACTTAAAATATATTTATAAGGTATTTTTTTATCTATAAAAATGTTTTGCCTTTTTATTTCTATTTTAAACTGAATGAGTTGTTTTACAAGGGGATCGTTTACAATCACTTTAAGAGTATGGTCTCATGCACACGACCGAGAAACTCGACAGAATCCATCAAGAAACTTGGTGGGAGAGCTTTTTTGTCGAGTAAAATGGTCGTGTGTAAGTTTTTCAACGAGGAAACTGTCGAGGAACTCAACGAGAAAAAAGTTCTCTTTTTCCTCGACGGGAGTCTCAATTTCCTCATCAGGCTGGTTTTCGATGAGAAACTCGAGCATGTGTATGCTAAGAAACCCTTGCATGCTCAGAATAAAGTATGAGACGGGAGTAAAAGTAGCATTTGTAATGGAGATAACACATTTTTCACGCTGTAACAGACTGAAAAATGCAAATCGTCTCCGACCAAACTTTTACTTAACACGCAGTAACATGAGATTAGCAAAAGCAGCCCCAAGGGTTGTGCCAGTGGAATCGAACTTCCCCTGCCATTGTATGTGTTGTACATCACCGCGTTTGAGAACGAGGAGATTTTGTCTTGACAGTGTGTACGCAAAGCAAGCTTTTCGAGTTCCTTGACAAGCCTAACAAGGAACTCGTCGAGGAAAATGATGTGTCTTTTCCGACCAGTTCCTCGGTCGTGTGTACGAGGCCCCTGTATTTAATTTTTTGGTTTTGCAGAGAGAAACCCGGATCCTCCTCTTCTTGGGTCCCTGGCTGGAGCTCCTGGCCCCTTCCTCCTGTTGAGTGCCCCCACAGCAAGCAGTTTGCTATAGGGGCACCCGAGCCAAGCTGCAGCTACCTTTATCCATTCAGACACAGAGCTGCAGCCTGTCCCTGCCCCCTCTCTCTATTCATTGACTAACTGAGTTTGATTGACAGCAATGGGAGCCAATACCGCTGCTTCTGTGTCTCAGCCAATCAGGAGAGAGAGTCCCTGACAGCTGAGGGACTTGTGTACATCAATGGGCAGAGATGGGGCTCAAGTAAGTATTAGGGGGGAGGGGAGTCTTTTTATCTTAATGCAGAAAATGCATTAGGTTTAAAAACCTTCTGACTTTACAACCACTTTAAGAGAAGCTCTTAGTAATACCATAATCTCAGGCCCCGTACACACGACCGAGTTTCTCGGCAGAATTCAGCCAGAAACTCGATCAGAGCTGGATTCTGCCAAGAAACTCGGTCGTGTGTACACTTTTCAGCGAGGAAGCCGACGAGGAACTCGTCGGGCCAAATAGAGAACATGTTCTCTATTTCCTCATTGTTCAGTGAGGAAAGTCGTCCCGCCGAGATCCTCGGCGGCTTCAACACTGAACTCGACGAGGAACTCAATGTGTTTGGCACGTCGAGTTCCTCGGACGTGTGTACGGGGCCTCACAGTAGTGTAATGGATGCAGAAGTGGAAAGAAAGAAAGAGGGGATAAATTTAGCTCTACAGTATAGTCAGACGGATATATTGTACTGTTAGTAGGGTTCACTGAAATATATCAAGGGAGTTGAAAGGGAGTCATCGAAATGGGGAGGAAGAAAGTGCTATAGTTGTTACAAGGTTGCATAATATTCAATGCTTTTCTGTCTTTTTTATATCAAATAACACACTATTACTTTAATTTCATGTTTGAAACCTGCCTCTGGAATTGGATTCTCTCCCTCTCTCTATTTGGGTAGTGATACTACATGTTTAGTGCAAAGCAGATTGTGTTACCTGTGAACCTATGTGAACCAAAAACATCCAATATAATTTGTGTTTTTATTTCATGCATTTCAACCACTTTTCATCCCTACATGTCCCTAAAAATATTTCTTAGTTCTCTATGGAGCCGGTTCACATATCTCTGTGGCAGCTGTGGAGCGGCAAAAATTCGGCCCTGATTCATCCCTGAAATGGAGAACAGGAACACACGGGACCCCTTCTGTGAGCCGCATCCGGAAAAAGAGTGAAATAATGATAATAAACACTGTTCAAAAAACATTTTTCAATATCTGTTTTGGTATGTTTAAAGTGTAGGATGTTCTCCAAGATATAAACATTGTGCTGAAGAACACATGAAGTTTCCACAAAGGTGTACAAAGTTCACACGTTAATGATTCATAGCACATTGAATATATGTATAAAGCTAGTTGTTAGCAAACCCTTAAAAACCTGTACCACCTCAATTAGAACTACAGTAACACAAAGCAGAATGAACCAAGTAAAATCCTGTTTTATAGAGAACAGGTTACTTACCCAACTTATTATGAATGCGTAGAAATTAGAATTCCAAAAATACTACAACTTTATCAAACATGCACCTAAAGTGATTTACCCCACTCAATTTTGCTTCCCCATAAAATGCTTTAATGATTTTATTCAGTAATGTGTTAAACCCTTTCTCATTCAATTACAAAGGAAAGCTGTTGGGTTATTTACAACTCATGAACTTCCAAGTAACCCAAACAGATTGCATGTGTTTAGTTCCTTCACCACTTCTGCAGTGCATTAAAAGCTTAGATTCTCCAATTTTACCTCTTCCATCTTGAGAACATTACTCAGCACCATGCCATGGTCACACTTCAGCTCCCCTGCTGGTCCTAGTCTAAAACACTCATGCCGCATACACACAAACAGAATTTCCAACAACAAATGTTCGATGTGAGCTTTTAGTCGGATATTCCGACCGTGTGTATGCTCCATCCGACATTTGCTGTCGGAATTTCCGACAACAAATGTTTGAGAGCTGGTTCTTAATTTTTCCGACAACAAAAGTTCTTGTCTGAAATCCCGATCGTCTGTATTCCATTCCGACACACAAAAATCCTACGCATGCTTGATATCATTGAACTTCATTTTTCTCGGCTTGTGTTGTATGTCACTGCCTTCTTGACCTTCAGAATTTCAGACAACATTTGTGTAACCGTGTGTATGCAACACAAGTTTAAGCCAACATTCCGTCGGAAAAAAATCCAAAAAAAAATTGTTGTCGGAAATTCCGATTGTGCATTAGTTAGTGTCTGGTCAAAAATGTATTGCTACCTGTGTGGTTATTTTGTGCTTTGAATTTACATTCAATATCAACTATTCTGACTGTATTTGCCTGCTGCCCACTCTGACCTTTAGCTTATTTCCTAACCACACTTGTTTACCACCTACCTTGACATACAGCTTGTCTGACTCTTATGATTAGGGATGAGCCGAACACCCCCCCCCCCCCGGTTTGGTTTGCAGCAGAACATGCGAACAGGCAAAGAATTTGTTCGAACACGCAAACACTGTTAAAGTCTATGGGACAGGAACATGAACAATCAAAAGTGCTAATTTTAAAGGTTATTGTGCAAGTTATTGTCATAAAAAGTGTTTTGTCCTGTGTTTTTGACCTGTGTCCTGTCCCAAGGGACACGTATCAATTTATTTATTTTTTTGCATTTTTTCGGGAGCAGTGATTTTAATAATGCTTAAAGTGAAACAATAAAAGGGAAATATTATTTTAAATTACGTACCTGGGGGTGTCTATAATATGCCTGTAAAGTAGCAAATTTTTCCCATGTTTAGAAAAGTCCATGCACAAAATTAAATTTCTAAAGGAAAAAAGTAATTTAAAACTGCTTGTGGCTATAATGTATTGTCGGGTCCTGACAATACAAGTCAGTGAAGAAAACGGCATGGGTCCCCCCCTCCCAGTCCATTACCAGGCCCTTTGGGTCTAGTATGATAATTAAGGGGAACCCTGAACCAAAGTAAAAAAAAAATGGGTGGGGGTCCTCCAAAAAGGATGTTCCCATGTTGATGGGGACAAGGGCCTCATCCCCACAACCCTTGCCAGGTGGTTGTGGGGGTCTGTGGGCATGGGGCTTATCGGAATCTGGAAGCCCCCTTTAACAAAGGGGACACCCAGATCCCGCCCCCCCCCCCTATGTGAATTGGTAACAGTGTCAAAAATGTTAAAAACACAGCTTGGGACAAGTCATTTATTAAAAAGACACTGGGAAACCTGCGTTGCGTCAGAGGGGGGCAGGGTCACCCATACATGTCACTGGGTAACCCCGGTGTTTCCCCATTGCGTCAGAGGGGCACGGGGTCACCCACACACTGATGAGTGGCCCCGCCCTCAGCTATATAAGAGCTGTCAGGCTAGAGCGCGTCATTCGTTGGGTGCCTCTCGTGGAGGCAATATCGTGTCGGCATCGTAGCCTTGCTGGAGATGGAGAATGGATTTACATTGCTGAAGATCGAGAATGGATTGCATCGCTGGATTTTTTTTTTCCTTTTAGTAAAGGACTTGTCCCAAGCTGTGTACTGTGGTTTAAAAAATGGTGACAGTTTTTTTTGTGAAATGGTAGGGGTACCTTACCAATTCGCATGGGGGGCCGTTACCTGGGGGTCCCCTTTGTTAAAGGGGGCTTCCAGATTCTGATAAGCCCCCCGCCTGCAGACCCCCACAACCACTGGTCTGCTGTTACCATTAGCCATTGTTCATTACATCTAATGCATATCACCCTTTGGCCAGCCATATTTGCATATTACTCCCAGGGGGCATTTCAGGGCTGATCTGTTTCTCTTTCACTGTTTGTATTGGATGGCGGTGGTCTCCATCCAGCTCGGGGGCTGTGATGTGCATAGGGGAGTTCCATTCCTGAACTCTTGCTGTCCTCCCCTGGCTGTTGACAGGGGTGGCCACCTGCACATCGGCGCCATGTTTTTCACGCCCACACACGGACATCTCCCCGATGTCACTGAGGTGTGGGCTGTGTGGGTCATCCTGGACGGTTTGGTGGTTGCTGCAGTTGTGCACACCCTCTGACAGTGGACGTCTTACTGATGCCTATGCATCACTGCCCGTACATGACGCTGGGGGCAGAGCCTTCGGGCCCTTGTGGGCATATCTTGGACGTTCAGCACAGCTGGAACTTCGTTTCACAACTGGATGGTTGGATAGAGCAGTCACACCTTTAAGAAAAAACTAAGGTACAACTTGTATACTTTCTTTACCCTTATTGGGTCTGTTACATTGTTCTTTTAAACATGTAATACCAAAACCCATACCAACTTTGTAACCATCTTGGTTTGCATTCATGTATATACCATATCTCAGATAGTCTTTCATGCTAACATACTCTAGTAAGCTTAATTCATTTACTTACATCCTTATATATAGAATATACTCTATCTAGTATAACCTTACACATTAAGCTCATTTTGCAACCATGATGCCGTCTGATACATGTGCATCCTTGCAGATATTTTCTAGACATGATCACAAGAGGCCTAGTGGAGACTGCAGCGAGAAATACCTCCATCCAGACCATGCTGATCCTCCGGATGTTCCCCTGTTGTGGCTTTTGTTTGCTCCGTCTCCTCAGCTCCCGAGCTGGATGCACTACACTGCCTGTAATCCAGCGTTTGGCAATTCATTTCAGACCATTGGTAAGTATGAGGTCCCTCTTCAGACCTCTCTTGCCAATCATTCCGCCTGCCCCCCATCTAATAACATACATCTATTGATTTTATCACTTACATTGCAGATACAACATTCATGCATCCGCCCCTGAAGAAGCGAGCAGGGTCTCGCAAAACTAGTAGGGCTTTATTGATGCTTGTCTTATGCCTGCACAAGCTGGATATTATTGATGTCTGCATTATGTCTACATATTTCTGTTTATATTTATGTACATTTTATTTGTTTATTGTATATGTGCATCCACTGGCCCTGCAACTTTCAAGCTTTATTGTTGCTCATTGATGTATAACAACTGTAATAAATCTTTATATATTTACTTTCATTTGTGCTGTGTACATTGGCTATAATGCAAGGTAACTCACAATCATTGTTGTTGCCACTTCGTTACATAACACTTTGAAAATAATAAATAGATTTTGTCTCATTGTTCGTTGTGAACATTGGCTAAACCTCTCTCACCTCATTCAAAGTCCCAGGGCTGCCCCCTTTTGTCTTTTTGTGTACTAATAGGGATGGAGGTGTTAGCGGGGTCACACCAGACCTTTATTTTCTTTATTTTTTTTCTGAACCAATGGGCAAGGGTTGTGGAGATGAGGCCCTTGTCCCTGTTTTGCTGGAACCTGACAATTCATTATAGCCGTGAGTAGTTTTAAATGACTTTTTTTTCCTTTAGAAATGTCATTTTGTGCAGGGACTGTAATAAACACAGGAAACATGTGCTACTTTACAGGCATACTATACATACCCCCCCCCCCCACAGGTACGGAATTTAAAGGAATATTTCACTTTTATTGTTTCACTTTGAGCATTATTAAAATCACTGCTCCCGGAAAAAACTGCCATTTTTAAAACTTTTTTTTACATTGATGCATGTCCACTGGGGCAGGACCCAGGTCCCCAAACACTATGACAATAACTTGCATATTAACCTTTAAAATTAGCACTTTTGACTTCTCCCACAGACTTTTAGAATTTCAAATTTGCTGCGAACACCCCAAATTGTTCGCTATTCGGCGAACGGGCGAACAGCCAATGTTCAAGTCGACCTCATGTTTGACCCGAACATAAAGCTCAACCCTATTTATGATTCTGTATTGTGTTGGACTTATGTTGACTTATGCCAACATAAGTCAACTGTTATTGTTTCAGTGATCAGTGAGTGTTGCTCTCTGCAGTGCAACATCTGCATTTTCAGTGATCTCTGGGGAAAATCTGGCACCCCAGAGTTGCACCTGAGAGCTATCCAGCTCCATTATGTGGCACAAAGGTTCCAGTGCATTTCATGACACCACAGAAGACCTGTGGTCTGTTTACAGTCTGATCACATTTCTGATGTCAGTCAGTCAGTCTGTCATGTACAGTTTTATGTTCTATCAGTTTTATATATATCTTTAGGAGCATCTCTCTAACAACCAGCCTGTCTCAATACTGAATGAATTCAGAGATATGTTCAGATAAAAAAAAAACCTTCTTCATGAGTAAAGGGGAAGATGAACTTTCTCCTTAAGATTCTTCTTAATAAATCGCAACTTTCCAGGCCTAAAAATATATAAACCAATGCAGGCCTTTAAAAAACTGTGGATTAATTGCTGATTATTTTATACTGCAATGCAACGTATACATATACTTATATAATTTGCTATTTCAGAGACACAAATGAAAACTGGTTTATACTGCTTGCAGGAGTATTCATTTTTTTTTTTATATTTTCAAGCTGAGGTTCATATTTCTGCAGCCAACTGCAAGGCATAGCACAGGAGTTTTAATTGTTTCCCATCAAAATAGCTGTGTAAGCTTGATTAACGGTGTTCAGCAACATTCATAATAGTCCACGCCTGGTCCTGCATAAAATAGAAACCGGGAAAAAATCAATAAGATTTAATAAGATCAGGAACAATCACTTACAATAGTACATCAATCACACAAAGTAATAGGTGCAGGATTTGATAGGGTCCTGAACTGCCTGAGAGATTCATAACTCGTACTCATTAATGATTTGTTCATTTGCATTTTATCAATCTATCCACAGCTGACAAGATGAAGGACCAGAAATGCAATGTGTTGACTAATTCTAAGTCAATCAAACACAGCAATTAAAAGATCAACAACAAACAACAATAGTCTTCAATGACTTTATTAAGTTATTTGTTTAAAGGCTGGCAAAATATAAAAACATGTACATGAGGGTTGAAATTATGGCCATAATGTGTGTTTTACCTATATATGGCTTATTTCACAACTATTTCCATCCATCAAACCACTGGACATACATTCTGTTGCCTGTCTTGCTGCAGACAATTATACAGTATAACAGAATTAAAAAGCAGAGAAATGGGAGGCTGTAAAAAGACTTTGCATTTTATGGAATGAAGTAGGCTGCTCTAGGATCCAATTATATTCACCCTGTTCATTCTGAGCTTATCGATCTTAGGGGTTGATTTACTAAAGAGTTCAAAATCTGGTGAAGCTCTTTATAAAAACCAATCAGCTTCCGGGTTTTTTGTCAAAGTCTAATTGAACAATCTGATGTTAGAAGCTGATTGGCTACCATGTACAGCTGCACCAGATTTTACACTTTCCAGTTTAAGTAAATCAACTCCTTTAAAGTTCTCAGCCTAACTGAAATCATTAATAAAATGTTTCATTGTTTTTTTTAAACCCTTTCATACCTCTCTGTGTGCACTTGTTGCCAGCATTTGTGTTGTGATAAGGCATCCTATTCACTTTGAACAGGCAAATAAAAAGTCTAAACATACAAACATTGTACCTGTAGTTCTGAGCATGGAGGACCTAAAAGGAATTTGGGCTGATGCTTAAGGATCGCTACTCTTTTCTTAGAATTAAACACCTGTTCCAAACCTCCCCTTCCCCTGACCTGCATTTTCCAGCTCCTGTAATGCACTTTTACTTCTCATCCCCACCCAAAATGCAGAGGCGTCTCAATGTTTAATAATATCTTACAAGTAAAATTATCCTTTACTAAATCCAAGCCCTTTTAAAAAAAGGAAACAGGATTGCTCCACCTCCTACTCCCTTGCCGTAGTGCAAAGCCCCCCACCAGTAATTCATGGCAACACTGGGAATTGGTACAGAAGATTGCCCTCCATTGGTACCTCACTCCTTGTCATCTAGTCCAGATGTCCCCTTCTCATTCTCCTCTATGTTGGCAGGGTTGGGGCCAAACAGGAAACCATTTACACATCCTTTGGTCCTGTAAATGTGTAACTAGCTTTTGAGGATTTTTTTTTCAATTGACCTCAGAAGTGATGGGAGTCCTCCTATTGCCTAATCCAGCTTTGGCCATCTTGAGTTTGGATATAGACAAAGTTCCCACCCTGTTCAGCACAGTAACCACACACATTTTTTTTACAGCCAGGCTCATGATCGCCAGACAATGGAAATCCCAATTGGCTCCAAACCCCTCAAAGGCTATAGCGTCAGTTAGCCTCCATTATTCCAATGAACGCACACTAGCCCTATGGAATGGTTGTGTAGCAGCCTTTGACTCATTTTGGGAGCCTTGGTCCACATAGATCAATAAGCATAAGTTGCTATAGCACACCAGTGCCTATACCTGGTCTTTTTTGTTTACTTGTTTTTTTTTATGTGTATATATCAGATTTCCTGTTATTGCTGTGTTAGTGGCTTGTTCTATGTTCATACTTTTGCTCTTCTAGTTTAATGTAACCTGTGATATGCCTGTATTTTCTTAAATTCAACACCAGCGGTATCTTTGTACTTTTGTTTTGTCCAATAATAACTGAATGACAAAAAAGTGTGGTACACTATAGCCAAGGTGAAGAAATGATACCACTCTAAAAGCTGCTGATCCCTCAGATTGCTCCCGCCCTACTGAAACTGACAGATGCTGGCTCTACACAGGTGCATGAGATAAGAAAATATCCTGGACTGGACTATGAATAAGCATCCCACGATGTGAAACGCATTAGCCACTCTTTTCCTGTTGTCCATCTTTTATTTTGACTGTGCAGCTTTGGATTATTTTTGATTTTATTCAATAAAAACGTCATTCAACGGAGTGCGGCAGTCCAGGATATTTTCTTATCTCATACTATAGCCAAGGTACCAATTTTTTTTTCCCTGTACATGTATTTGTATTGTCAGTCAGAACAAATTTGCGATGCACATACACCATTCATTTCTGTGCATTACGTTACTGAACTTTATAACACAGGTTTAAACCAATGTTAACCACTTAACGCCCGCCCACTGTATATATACGTCCTGTTTTTAAAGATGGATATCTCAGTAACGGCAGCAGCTGCTGCCACAACTCGCGTATGCGTTCGCTTCTGCGCGCGAGCTCATCGGGACGGGGCGCTTTAAAATATTTTTTTTTTTGTTTTCTTATTTATTTTATTGATTTTATTATTTTTTACACTGAAATAAAAAAAAATATATCACTTTTATTCCTATTACAAGGAATGTAAACATCCCTTATAATAGAAAAAAGCATGACAGGTCCTCTTAAATATGAGATCTAGGGTCAAAAAGACCAACTATTCAGGCTTTTGAACCTAATTATCAAGTACCGGTATAGTCCTCCCTGCCCACATTATTTCACTGGAGTTTCAGGGTTCATTGGGGAATCCTTGAGACCCCTCTATTTATTCTATAATACTAGGACGATGGTACACCCCCTATCAATTTGTATAATCCTAAAATAAAAAGGTTTAATCATACTCTAGGCAGATATAACGCATACATGAATAGCGCTTTAAAATTCTTAATACATCCTTTTATTATTTTTTTATTTTATACAAGCAGTGTAATTTCCCAAATCAGTCTCTTGAGGATAGAACAGAGTGACAAAGAGATGATCTTTTCAGTCTGCTACTTTTCCTTCCACTTGCCAGTGACAGGTGGAAGAAAATTACTTGTATGTCTTATTTAACTAAAGCAAAACAAGTTCAGGTGTCCTGCCCTTGCAGAAGATAGGGGTGTGCTGTGTGGCAGCACTGTGTACAATTTAGAACTGGATGGACAAGAATAAAAATTCTTCAGGTAAAACAACTCCTGAAGTCTCGTACACACGACCGAGGAACTCGATGGGCGAAACACATTGTTTTCCTCTTCGAGTTCCTTGTTAGGCTTTCAAGGAACTCGACAAGGCAAGTTTCTCCATTCCCATCGAGGAAAAAGAAGACATGCTCTCTTTTTGGCTCGACGGAATCCTCGACAGTTTCCTCGTCGAAAAATGTACACACGACCGGTTTCCTCGGCAAAAAAAAAATCCCAGCAAGTTTCTTGCTGGTTTTTGCCGAGAAACTCGTGTGTATGAGGCTTAAGAATCATATCTGTGTATTTTGCTATTTGTCTGGGCTAAGCTTTAGCTGTAAATCTTTTTGTGTGTTTCATTTTCTCATATTATGGTTGTGAATTAGGCTAAATATTGTAAAAAAACATGTAGATGTCTTAAAATACACCAATGAGGCTGGTGAAAATTTCACTGTTCATGATGGATAGTCACATGTTAAAGCTGTATTTTGTCTTTTACATACAAAAACTCTTATCTATACAAATTACTAGGAACAGTCCATAGAATATATATAAAAAAAAAGGACAGAAAGGCCCAGCAAGGCAAAGAATTATGAAAATAGCAAAAAAAAAAAGATATTGTAATAAAACTGGAAAAATAAATAATGAACAAAAAGCATGACGTGAGAAAAGTGAACTTGTTTTTTTGGTCTAAAAGAGTCAATTTTTCCCTGTCCAGTCATGACTAGTGTTCATAAGCCTTGTATAAAGGACTCATTATGTTAAAAGAAATCTACAGCAATATAAAAATCCTTTCTTTTTATAGCGCTCATATATCTCTCATATTTTGCAATCCCATGGAAGTAATAACATGAAAAGTGCATAGTGTCCTGTTTATTGCCTCTTTTCTAAAATAAATAAACCCTATGGTCACGCCAGAGGAAAAAAAAATGAAATAATTTCCACACAACTAAAGCCATCTTAATGATATATCATTGTTGCTATTGTTGAGGGGTTGTATTCCATATTGTTTATGAAAAACTCATCTTAATCTCCTCAGGGGGAATACGGAATGGCTTTCTCCCATAAAATTGCCTATTTTATATTTGTTTGAAATTATATTAGCTTACAGATTTAACAATTTCAAATAGAGTCTTTGATTTCTCAGTAATTACAATATCCTATAATTGCTATGATTAATCTAACAGAGGATTACGGTAATTGTATTATAATTACTGTTAAATTAGGCTGCTTTAATAGAGGAGTAATGATTTTTGCTAAGATAAACTTCTGTAAATTATATTATTAAATTCATGAACTATTGATGTGATCACTTATAATCAGATAGTCTCTGTCTATGTATTTTCAGTATTCATTAACACTGTTACACCTCCCCCCACCATGAACAACAGTATATCTAGCTATGAAAGTGACTCTACCAAATAAATGTAAGAACTTGCCAGTCACTAGTACAGCAATGAGTAATGAGTTCCCAGGCTACCTATACAATGCTGAATTATTGACATGTATCACTGAAACTGCCAATGATCTAGCTGTGTTTTAGAAGCTAGTAGATATGCTCTTGGTTGGGAGATGTGGTTGTAAGAGGGTAACATCAAAACATAATGGTGGTTCTGGTATGACTGCTTTTAGAGGATTGCTGTAGATACTGAATGTCCAAAATGCTTTTTTTCCCTATTGCTATCAAAATCTGATATAGATGAGACTGTCTACCCCTTAAATACCTTGGGCAGACCATCTATAGGTGTATGATCATTTTGTGCTAAAAGCTGAAATTCTATGAAAATCAATAAGAGGTCAGGTGGGGCTTTGTATCTGCTCTAATGTCACCTGATGTAGATTTAATTTGATATTTTTATGGATGGGCAGTGGGCGTAAGTATATAAGTAACAGAATGAGGCACAGGTAAGGTTCTGTGGGTCTTGCTAGCTGTACAATTTTATTAGAAGCAACACCTTTCATTAAGGCAAATTCTATCCAATATACATGTGTAACTTGTGAGTATTAACCTCCCTGGCGGTATGATTCTTTCAGAAAAAACATGCTGAAAGCGGTACCATTATTTGCAAGGAAATTTGGCGTTTTATACTGTAGGTCTGTAATTTTTAGAAATAACTCACTTAAATCTGACCAAACAAGATTCTAATAGGCATCCCGGGTATGACATTTTTTTAAAAACAAAATTATAAATTATAATATAATAAATAATTATAAATAATTATAACAAATAATAATATAATTATAATAAAAATTATTCAATAATGTAATCAAATTAAAATCACTGAAATTTGCTCAGTTGCAGAATTGTTGCTGTCATTATTTTTTTTTTTTATGACGAATTTCCCCACAAATCGCTATCGCACAATTCTGCAAGTGATTATAATTTATTATCGCTATTTTTTAGCTGATCTAAAACTATTTTTGACATAAAGGGACACTTTTGGTTGCTATGGACAATCTACAGTTTGCAGGGAGAAAAAAAGGTTTTTATTATATAAAATGACATGCAGGACACTGGGCAGACCACTAGGGACAGGAGGGGTGTGTTTTTTTTACATACAGTACTGTAATCTATAAGATTACAGTATACTGTATGTAATGTGTTTGTTTACGTTTTTGAATTTGGCGCCGTTCTCCGTCCCCGTGCGTCGTAACGTCGCAGGGAACGGAGATCGGCGTCACACGGAGGCACTATGTGAATCGAGCGAGGTCCCGCTCGCTCGCACAGCGCGGTGGCATCGCTGGATCCAGGGACAAGGTAAGTAACTTTGCCTGTGGATTTAGCGAGGCGAGCCTGAGACTGACTCGGGGTTACCGATCGTAGCAGGAAAATCTAACCCCGAGTCAGTCTCGGGAAGACCGCCAGGGAGGTTAAAGCCTCTTCTGGTTGATAAATACACAATAACAATGCTTGCTTAGATGCATTGAGGGAAAAAATACAGGATTGCAGATGACACGCCAGAGTAAAATTGGCCAGCAACAGAACAATTTTAAAAAATTAGACAAATAAATCAACACATGAACAACTTACCTGTTGTTTTAGCTGCCTACACCCTTGACACTCTGGTATTCATGTGCAGTCACTTAACATAAACCAATCAGTGTCGCACTTTACACCATTTAAATGAAAACTGAGAAATTTAATTAAATCAAAAGTCCTTAAAAACAAGCGTCCCTCAGTGTAAATGACCACACTTCTTTGTACTCAGAGCATTGTGACATCATCCAGCCCCTCCCCTACATGTTACACCATAGGGTCACTCATGTGGCTTCATCAGGGTGAATCAATTGTAAGGTCATAGGCTCCAGGTGAGAGCACATCTGGAGATGGTCACACAGTATTTAAAGGCACCGACATGGATGGGTAATTCACCATAAAAAGTTACACATGAGGAGAAAAGTGTATAAAACAGGCTGCTGTTATGATCAACTTTTGATTTAAGTTTATTTTTGAGTTTTAATTTAAATGTAAAGCCCAACACTGGTTGGTTTATGTTAAGACAAATAAACCAGCTTTATTGCATATAGGAGACCTCTAGGCCTGAACACTTTCACTTTTTTCGTTCTCAATTTTCCTATTTCTTCCTGACATAAAAGAACTCTTGCCATTTTGTGATTTGGGAATGCAACTAGGAACATTGTGGGGCCTGCCTACTCTGTGAGATGAAATAAATCTATAGCTATGTCTAAAGTCCCACTGGACTTCCACATTGTTATATGTGTTCCTTTTATGTATTGTGTTTTTTTTTTATTTGATCGCTGGTCTGAGATCGCTATAATTTGGAAACCTTTTTATGGTTGTTTTATACCTCCTAATAAAAAGCTATTGAACATAAATAATAAGACAAATTCCAAATTTACAAAAGGCATGGGCAAGTGCTTTTGATTGACAAGTTGGGGGGGGGGGGGGTGTTTGATTGACCAAAGAGTTAGCAATCAGAATTAAAGTAGTTTTCTAACTGACTCTAATAACTCCCTATGCAGATGGTAAACTTTCTCTAAGCTTAGCCTACAACAGCTTCAAATTCATTGACACTTTGGCAACTACGTGCTCCCTTTGACCCAAAAAATTAGGTGCTGCTTAGGTAGAGAGGTAAAGTCAAACTAGACCGCTGTGCTCCCTTTTTATAGTGAGAGGATTGGCTTAACCAAAAGATATCTTGTTTGCTTTTCTAAGCCAAATGGCTAAAATTTATAGACCATTCAGTGCATTATCCTTTTTACCTGTGGGTAATCTGCACATACATTTCCCAAGACTGTGAATATTTCCCATGGTAGTAGTGAACCAAAAACGCATCCCTATGCATGACAGTAAAGCTTGTAAAATAGACATATCATTTTATATAAAATAGGTCCAATATCCTATCTGTAATTAATAATATTTTTAAGTTTTTTACCGTGCTGGGACTTCAGCCATGTTACTCAAACAATTAACACCTGTCTCAGCACACATTCACACCTGCCTTTCTCTACACATGGTATGAATAAGCACTTTAACTTTAAAATACAATGGTGACAGGATTCTGTAATCAAAACGGTGTGGTTTCACAAACTTTCACACAATATGTTTGTAGACCATAAACATCTGCTATAACACATTCCATTGTAATTAGATTAGGGTGATTGAGTTACCCAATGGGACTATGAATGCTTGGGTATGGTCCTGACACTTGTTAGAACTGAAGAAGCAGCTTGGATGAGTAGTGAAACACCCTTCACATTACCGAACAAATCTTACTGAATGTGATTAACTACTACAGTCAAAGGATTAGCACCCTAAAATTTTTGTTTCCATTTTTTAAAGAGTCTAGATAGATTAGAATGCCCAGGGTTGCGGGGAAGAGGCCCTTGTCCCCATAACAATGGGGACAAGGTGCTTTAGAGTGGGGGGGCAGAACCCTCATCCCAAAGCACCCTCCATGTTGAAGGCATGTGTCCAGGTATGATTCAGGAGAGGGGGCTTGCTTGCTCCCCCTTTTCTGGCCTGCCAGGCTGCATGCTCGGATAAGGGACTGGTATGGATTTTGGGGGGACCCCACACAGTTTTTTTTCATTCAGCTGACAGCTCACAGTTGTTAAGGATGCAGAGGCTGGCTTCCTGGCCCACTACTTAAAGACCAGCAGCTATTCACTGTGCGCTCGGCAGGCAAGCATCCCGCCAAGTGCCCCAAAAATTTGGGTTTTCAGCAAACACCCAAACGGGCACTGTTTGATGCAGAACCAATGCTCAACCTGAACAGTATGCCCATCTCTAGTTAAAACCCTCCCTTATTCTATCCAAGATGAAAAAAAAAAAAGGTTTGCTTTATACTCTAATATAAAAAAAAGGTTTGCTGTATAATATAAATATATGCATTGCAATGCATGACCCTATGCTGTTTTTCTATATTTTAGCTGATCCCAGGCCAAACTTTAATAAACAATAGATTGATATCTAAAGTCACCCATCATTGTGAAGATTCGTCTCTTTTTACTTCTGCTATGTTTGCTGTACTGTAGATGAAACACGGATGCAGAGGACACAGGCTACATGCTAAGTGGCCACAATACTACACAGTTCTAAGTATTTCTAGGTCACATACTAAAAAAACAAATCTAACAATCTTGTTGTTTTGAGAGCCCCTTGTTGTCTCTCGTCCTATTAATGCAGTTGAATCACTGTCCTATGTGAAGTCTACAGCAAAATGTTTTATCTGAAACAAGAGTTCTAGTGTTTCCTCTTTTTTTTTTTTGGTTCTTTCGATTTAAGTCCCCAAGATCATGACAAGCATGTAATGAGGTATTTTGAAACTGTACACAATGGGGGCGATTTACTAAAACTGGTGTACACAGAATCTGGTGCAGCCTTGCATAGTAACCAATGGGTTTCTAGGTTTTATTGTCAAAGATTAATTTAACATGGTGAAATTAGAAGCTGGTTGGTTACTATGCACAGCTGCACAAGGTTCGGTGTGCACCAGTTTTAGTAAATCTCCACCAATGTGACACAAAAAGTTAATGGATTAAACAGAGTTCCCAGGATCTCTCCAGAAAGATGGTGACACCACACACTCCAGTGCAGATAAACACCAAAACTAACTCTGCGCTCGTGGAGGTTCACAAAATCAGATCAGCCCAAGATAATAGGGGAATAAATCATTGCAGTCTCTATTGGGAAGAAAACCATCCTTTTAATTGAATTCAACTTTAGAATTTACACATAGGCAGTCCAAACTGGATAATATACCAAGAGTAACCCGGTTGTATATACAGATATAATGTTGCTCTAATGCTCTCTTACAGTCTTAAGGGGTTAAACCTTGTGGCTCTGATCCAGCATGCCATCCGTAATTCACAGTACCTTACTAGAAGGATGTAGAGCCAAGGCTCTGATGAGAGGATGGAGGTCACCCCACAGGCCGGAACCGAACGGTTTGGTTTCCGGCCTGTGGGGTGACCTCCATCCTCTCATCAGAGCCTTGGCTCTACATCCTTCTAGTAAGGTACTGTGAATTACGGATGGCATGCTGGATCAGAGCCGCAAGGTTTAACCCCTTGAGACTGTAAGAGAGCATTAGAGCAACATTATATCTGTATATACAACCAGGTTACTCTTGGTATATTATCCAGTTTGGACTGCCTATGTGTAAATTCTAAAGTTGAATTCAATTAAAAGGATGGTTTTCTTTCCAATAGAGACTGCAATGATTTATTCCCCTATTATCTTGGGCTGATCTGATTTTGTGAACCTCCACGAGCACAGAGTTAGTTTTGGTGTTTATGTGTATGACTGGTACTTCCGGGTACCTTTAATTCCGCAGCACTGGTTTGTTCACGCCCTATATGAGGGTTTTTGATGTGATATATATGATTGATATATATGTTGTTGGATATTAGTCTTTTCCCATAGAGCGCTAGTGAATTTTTTTGTGTTTTTATATGTCACTCCAGTGCAGATGTTGAGGGTAAGGTTAATATATACACACACACATATATATATATATATATATATATATATATATATATATATATATATATATATATATATATATATATATATATATTTAAAATCTCCCCATGTACTCCTTTTTTTACATGTTGACATGTTGATATGGGCATGATTAAATAAGCAGACCTTTATTTTTATTCTACACTTTAGCACAATACTTTATATTGTTATATTGTGAGTATAGCCTGATGTCCAGATGAGTGAGGCTTCCCTTGGTCATTGGAAAGTGACATTCTGCAGCAATAAATGACTGTATAGTAGAAAAAAAATATTTGTCTGTACAACTTTGTAATTATTTTCTCAATTGTCCTTATTTAAAATAAAAATATTGAAAAAGTAAAAAATAAATATTTGTCATGTTAAAAAAAAATACTGCAAAAGAAAAACTGATAATATTTAATAACACATTAACTGCTTGCCAACTCACTGCAGTACAGGGTGGCTCATACAGGCTCAAGCAAGTACCTGTACATAGTGGCTTTCTCCCAGGTCCATTTTCGCGCAATGCAGATGGCTGTGCTGCCATTCGCTGCAGCACAAGCCAATAAACAGGTCCTGTCCAATGATTTTTGGTTGGCAACAGCTCATAGGCTGAGAGAATGCCAGAAGAGAGCCTGTGTTGGTAAACTCTCTTTGCATTTTTTTTTTCTCCCTGAAAAGCAGGGAGTAAAAACTGGCACATTGCTTAGTAAAACACCACACAGTAAACACACTAAACATTGTTAAGCACACATTTAAGCCTTTAATCATCCTATATTTTAACCCATTTCCAGCCAGTGTCACTGGAAATGTCAGTGGCAGTTAGTCAGTTCCCCCCAGCAGTAGTTATTGTCAGATTGCCCATCCCAGTCTGCCATTAGTAGTATAAAAAATAAAAATAAATTCCAGTATCAATACCATAGATTGTAGACACAATCAATATAAACACTTTGGTATTTTTTTAACCTGTAAACTGTAGCAGAAAACATTTTGGCCAAAGTTTATCAAGAATTTTTTTTTTTTTTTATTATAAAATGTTTATTTTTTTTTCGTTTATATCACAAAAAATATAAAATCCAGTGATGATCAAATACTACCAAAAGAAAGCTCTATTTGCATGAAAAAATTATATCAATTTGGCACAACTGGCAATTGTGCAAGACCGCAAAATCGCCAGTTTAACTTGAGCAGTGCCGAACTGCAAAAAAATAGCCTGGTCATGAAGGGGGTAAAATCTTTGGGATCTCCAGTGGTTAATGTAAAAAAAAACTGAGATGTAGAAAAGTCATTTGGAGTAAGCTAAAGACAGAGACAGTTTTCAATTATTTTGGAATATGTCATCTTGCACTTACAGGTTGAATTCTATGCTGAAATGTTTCATTAACCTGGGACTTTAATAGCTTTGTATAAAAATGCATAGTTAAGTTAAAATGATCTGTAGCTTGCAGTCTGTAGTTTGTAAAATCCTACCATTGGGTTCTATAAACCCTTTTTCTTTGTAATACTAATGCAAGTTGTCTATATATACATTTTTCCTGTCTCCAGCTAAGTGTAGTTCAGATTGTCCATGGACAGTAATGGAGATAATAGATAATATCTGGTTTAGGGTGGAATTTATTATTTGTGGGATTTTCAGAAATTAAAAAGGATGATTTTTTTTTTTTTTTTTAATTGGTGAAATATATGTGGAAAAGCAAACTGGCTTTCAAATTGGTACTGTGTTGCACTGGAAAAAGCTGGCAACTTTTGACCATGGGGATATCCTCTGTGCTGGCCATTTGCTAACAATTAAGTGGCAAGTGTATAACTGGAAGGAAAAAACAAATAACACTAGACAAATATTTAATCATTTGCTTTCAAGCAACATTAAAACTCTGGCAAGGATTCTGACTTATAGGTGAAAGTATTGTCTAACTAAAGAGATTTATAATGGATAGTCAATCATTATAAGTATAGGAAACCTTTTAAGTGGTAGTAAAGGCGTTTTTTAATTGATACCTACAGGTAAGACTATAATAAGGCTTACTTGTAGGTACAGTAAACATCATCTAAACATGCACCGTTCATGAGATATTTAATTCAGCAGTGTCGGTGATGTCACCAGTACATGCGCACTGCGATCTCTATAGATGACGTGCCGTCCATAGAGGAAGCCGTGCCACAGTGATGCATACTAGCACATTATGACATTCATTTGCAGGGAGAAGATTTTTATTTATTTTTTGCAGTTTACTACTGCTTTAAAGCAGAGCTCCACCCGAAATTAAACATAACCTCAAAAATAATACTGCTGATCAACAATGCTTAAACCAATATTTTCAATAAAAAATTATTTACTGTACCAGTTAAACTAGATGAGCTTCCGGTCTGCAGCCATCGGGTTTCTGTCTGGTTTTTCTGTGTTTCCTGTCCTGCACAGTGTCTTCTGGGAGCTTGTGTCATAGCTCCCTTGTTATCGCATTCTGCCCTGTTATACTAAACATCGCGCGATTTCGTGGAGCAGGAAGTGACGCACGATGTAAACAAAAGCAGGAGGGCGGGCTTTACAAAAATGTCCATTACAGGACAGATACTGCAACGCTGACGCCGCTGGTCCCGGGTGCGAGTGCGCATGCGCGAGATTGAGCGGTGGATTCTGGGATTACAGCATCACCGCATCCAGGAAGTCTCTGCTGGTGGGATTCATAATGCCCACAGTGAAGATGGCAACGGCTGACGAGGGATAATATAAGTTATTATTACAAACAGCATCAGATATGGACAGACCTTGAAAACAAGAATCGTGAGTTTATGTAAGCCTTGACAATAATTGTTTAACTACCCCCCCAAAAAAAAAAGTTTTGGCATGGGGGATCCGCTTTAAGTGCAAATCATAACAATACAGATGACAGGACGGTAGAAGGTTGATTTACTAAGAAAAAATAGACTGTTTATTTGTAAGGGAAGTTGCACTTTGCAAGGGAATGAGGATCTTTGACTTCCATCATCCAATCATGTGCAAGCAAAATGCTGTGTTTTTTATTTTCCTTGTATGGGTGTTCTTTGCAAGGTGAGTTGCACCACAATCACTAAGTTGTGGGGAAAATATCACTGAAAAGAGCAATTTCCCTTGCAGTCAATAGCCTATTTGCTTTTAGTAAGTCAGCTCCTACATGTCCTGTACGTAGTGGAGAACTTTTACTCTCTGAATTGGCCCTTTTCATGAGTCACAGTTTTTGTATCAAAACATGCTACTGTGTTTATTGAAAATTCTATTGAAAATTCTATAATGTTTGACATCTTCTAAGAAATAAAGCTGTTTATACATATACAGTCATGCCCCACTTTTAAGTACACAATGGGATTTATTTACTAAAGCTGGAAAGCGCAAAATTAGGCTCACTTCTGCATAGAAACCAATGAGCTTCTAACCACAGCTTGTTCAATTAAGCCTGGTAATAAAACCTGGAAGCTCATTGGTTTTTATGCATAAGTGAGCCTGATTTTGCACTTTCCAGCTTTAGTAAATAAACCCCATTGTGTACTTAAAAGTGGGGTATGCCTGTATATTCCATTGCCCCTTCCTCCAACCTTCCCCCTCTTGCAGAGCAAAATCAGCAACAGAAACCTCAGAGTTCAACGTGATTCTGGATGTGTTGGAAGCTTGGTCTCCACCACACATTGGGGTTCATTGACAGGGTGAGAGGGGGGTATGGAGTTCTTTCTCCCATAGTGACATGGACTTGGATTTGCAGAAGATAAGTTTATCTTGGAGGATAGAATAAAAAAGGAGATGCCTCTCTCTTTGGGCTTGGACATGTTATAGAAACCCCTGGCTTTGGGGTGTAGGTTGAGTTTGGGAATAGGGTGTTTAGATAAAAAGTGGAGCATTCTAAAGCAAGTGAACTGTAGATGCTCAAGTATAAGGTGTTTCTGTTCTAATTCCACAAGCGTATAGGAAGTATCCCCATGAAGGAGATCAGACATTTTGAATACACCATAATGTGGCAGGGAGGTAGTAGATAGAGAGGGGATTAAAGTCTCAAGAATGCTAATTGGAGGTGATGGTTGAATGGGAGCAGCATGACTTGATTTTGTGGAGTCAATGTGTCTCCAAGCCAATAGCGATGCCTGCATAGGCAGGGACATGGGTTTAAGATCCTGTGTCCGCCAGCTGTCACTCAGGAGGAACAAGTGAAAGTCCTTGTTAGGTGTAAAGTATGACTCTATCTATACTCACAATGCTCTCTCTTCTGACGGGAACCAGTGTTTGAGTTGGTCTAGTAGAGCCGCCCAATAATAGTCTTTGAGATCTGGTAATCCTGCTCCACTTTTTGTTTTATGCTTGATCAGACAGGAGTATGAACATCTGGCCCTTTTCCCTTTCCATAAATATGGCTTGATGATACCTGACAGGGATATAAGATAATGATTTGCGATGGGTATAGGCTAAAAATTTGGGGAAGAATGTTTATCTTCAGAGCCACCAACCTACCATACCATCACAATTCAAATTGTGCAAAGTGTTTGAGCTCCTTATAAATAGTATGATATTTGACTAAATTCAGTGAGGATTGAAATGACTGTGGAAGGGATTAGTCATGAGGAGAATAATGTCTTTTGCAAAGAGGTTAATTTTGTGTGTGGAATCATGAAATCGAAATCCTGTGAATAGTGGGTTTTAACTTATTGCTTCTGCTAATGGCTCAATCATTAAATTAAAGATTGTGGGAGACAGTGGGCATCCTTGTTGGGTATATAACAAACAGTAACCCAGCATCCAGGCCCCTAAAGCCAAACTTTTTCAAAACTATGGACATGTCGAGCCATTGCACCCTATTGAATGCTTTCTCTGCATCAATTGACAGTAGCAGAAAGAGTGTTCGTGTTTTTTGAGCATGATAAATAACATTCAAGATTTACATCAACCTTAACATCATTATTCAGTAAAGATATTGGTCAAAAATTGGCAGGGGTAGAAGGGCTCTTTACCAGGCATAGGCAAAGTGACCACTTGAGCCTTCAGCATCTCAGGGCGAAAGTATGATGTTTGCATTGCTTTAGTGAATACCGTATTTAGATATGAGTGAGGACTTTCCAGAATGTTTTATAGTATTCAGATGGCAGACCGTCAGGACCAGGGGATTTGCCATTAAGCCTAGAGGATATGATATGATATTGGCAATTTTCAAGTTGGAAATCTGAGCATTAAGCACCAGGATATGTTTGTCTGACAACCTGGGGAGATTTAAATTAGTTAGGAAGTGCTGTTTGTCAGATTATGAGGAATTGGTAGCCTGTCCATTAGGGGTACTTGGGCACCACCCCCTCTATCTACGACACCCCCTATATGAATAATGGATAGATTCATGCATAGCATGAATCTATCCACGGCTGCCACGGCCACCCCGGCCACCCCCTATTCATGCTTACGGCCCCTTTGAGGATGTCAGGTGTCTGAATTACAGTGGTGGGGATGTTTTTTTAAACACCTTATTAAAGCCATAGGCATAACAACTGCCCACCCAGGTGTAACAACTGTGAATGAATATTCGCGGTTGTAACACTGATCCTCAATCCAGCTAATCAGAAGCAGTTCTGAGACCTGTTTTCTGATTAGCTGGAAAGAGAACACTCCCCACTGGCCGTTGAGGAGGAGGGAGGAAATGAAAGCCACTGATGCCCATGGAGAACAGAGGTAGGAAAAGCTGTCTCCACCGCTGAGCAAGAGAAACCCCCGGTGAAGCGTTGCATAAATGGGGTAAGTTCACCAGACCCGCCTGCAGACTGACCGACAGGGGGGTAGTACTGTTTTCCTCCCCCCAAAAAAAATTACCGCTGTGAGGAGGGCTTGAGATCCTTGCAGAGGTTATATAGTGCACCGTAATAATTAGTAAATTTATCCGAAAAGTATATTAGGTACTGTATATTATATTTGTATAGGTGGTCATCCAGTTTTCCTTTCTGCGAGGAATCGCTTATTATTGTGAATTGTGCATGGGCTAGTACAGAGGTATTGAATAAGGAGACCAAACAACAATTTGATACAACATTTTTTATTTATCTTTGGTAAAATTGGCCACGGTGTCATCCATAAAATGTGGGGGCGGGGTTACAAAATTTTCTCAATAAATAAATTAAATTACAAAAGGCCAAATTGGCTAAACTTAAAACTTTAAAATCAGATTAATTGCTGTCCATCCAGCAAAAGCTGGACGACTACTCCCCCATACGGACGACCCCATGACTTATTATGACAACTGACAAGGAAGGGTGGGCGGGCGGGCGATGCTGCTCGTCAGGAGACGTGACTGAGCAAATCGCCTCAGCCTCTCCCTTATATAGGCTCGTCCAGCGCGGGCTTCACCTCACGCGAACGGACCTATCAGAGAAGGGGGCTGCCGTGACCAACCAATCAGAGGCTGTTACTACCCCAGATCGCGGCAGCCCACTTCTCCCTCTGCTCTATCCCATGCAGGCTCAGCATATTGCCGTAGCCTCACATGGGCTAGTACAGAGGTATTGAATAAGGAGACCAAACAACAATTTGATACAACATTTTTTATTTATCTTTGGTAAAATTGGCCACGGTGTCATCCATAAAATGTGGGGGCGGGGTTACAAAATTTTCTCAATAAATAAATTAAATTACAAAAGGCCAAATTGGCTAAACTTAAAACTTTAAAATCAGATTAATTGCTGTCCATCCAGCAAAAGCTGGACGACTACTCCCCACCGGCCGAGGCCAACCGCGAAGCTGTTGGCCGAGGCCCCCCCACCACCGTGGCTGATTCGATCATAGACTGGATACCCATATTAAAAATGTCCAGGCCAATGCCTGACAGATGAACTTGGTCAACCCGAAACAACCCAGGCAAAAAACCCTCTAACTCGGAATGACGAAAAGAAGAGCCACCAATTGAGGGCATAAAACTATGGATTGTCCTATTTAAACGTCTGCGGATCCTATCCACGTAAAAAAGGGTGCCCTGCGGCGACCATAACAGTCTCGGAACCATCTCAGAATATACCAACACTGAACCTGGGAACATTTGAGTTATGGAATATAGATCCCTTTTCATCTCACATAACAAGTCCCATGTGTTGAATTTACCCAAGTCATTAGCCCCCGCGTGGATAACTATCACTTGGGGTTGAGGCCAGACAGAAGACAAATAAACTAGGTGGTCTTTTACATTGCGCCACCGCATACCTCTAACACCTGACCATAAAATTAAAATTAACTCAGGATCAAGCCCCAGGTTAGCAGAGTATGATCTGGATCCGGAGTGCTTGTAGGCCCAGAACACGTAGGAGTGACCTATTACCCAAGCGATATTTCTGGATAAATCTGAAAGAAAATCATAAAGTTAGAAGACTGGGACGAACATATAACTTATATCTATTGCTGCCCCACCTACCCACTTTTTTAACCTTACTTTCCGAAAAACCTATGGCATCAGCTGTGGTGGCCGCGCCAATTCGGAAAGAATGGGAAGAAAATTGGTACCCAGATAAATTCAAGCGCTTCAAACAGGAGGCCAGAACAGCTGAGAACTGGTACCTTGTCAATGAGGACAAGTCTTCATGAATGAAAAAAGAATCGCTACACAATGGTCTGACCAAAAGATAGTTACGAACATGAAACACAGGACAGATAGCCTCATTAGGAGAACTGGATAAAGAAAACCACTGGCCAACCTGAGAGGACTTGGATCTGGACAAAAACAGTCGAATAGAACCGGCGTCAAACTGAACATGAGAAAAACGTAGAAATGAAAAGGAGTTTTTGTTTGCTGCTGTAAACTCACCTAACCGTAGGGCTCCAAAGAATGCGATAGAAAAAGCAGCCTTGAAAAGAAAAGTCTCAAAACTGGATGAGCAGACATCTTGAAGGATCCGAAGAAGATCGATCAAAATGGGTATAGATATGGGACGCCTATTATCCGAAGAGGGCCTAGACTTCTTGAGGCCCTTCAAAACTTGAGTGACCTGAAAGAAAGAAGTAAGAGCCGGAAGGCCTGCAAACTTAAGGAAAAAAGAAACTCCAGCCAAAATTTTACCTATGGAAGCCGGGGACAGATTAGATTGAATGAGAAAGGACAAAAAAGACAAAGCCACGTAAGAAGATACAGCTAGTGGATCCAAACCCAATGGTTGACAGAAAGAGCACCATTTGTGCCATGAAAGCCTATAATCCCTCCAGGTGTTTTCCGCTACTGAAGCCTTGAGATTCCGGAATATTATTCCCAAATTAAGCCCCAGAGGAAGTCTGGGCAAGGGGTGCCATGTTGATCCGCTGATGGCGCCAACTCTCGGAATCTCTTGAACTGTGAACGAGATAAAGAATCTGCTATGTTATTTTCTTTACCTGCACTATGCTCAGCTCTCAACCATATATTACAGTTCATACAATGTAGTACCAGGAAACGTAATAACCTTAGAACGGGTTCCGACTTAGAAGACAGAGTATTGATGGCGAAAAAGACACCTTTATTATCTGTATGAACTAAAATTCTACGATTCCTAAAGATGTCTTCCCACACAACCACTGACACTATCACTGGAAAGAGCTCTAACAGAACTAAATTTTGCAGAATCTCCTTCTGGAGCCAATCAGGGTGCCAGGACTGGGCGCACCAGCGCCCATCCAAGAAAGCCCCGAACCCAGCAGAGCCAGCTGCATCAGTGAAAAACTCCAACTGAGAGCTATTAATAAAGTCCCTTTGCCAGGCCGAGGAACCATTAAACTCATTTAAAAAAGCATCCCAAATTCTTAGATCATCCTTGATGCTTTTTGAAATCCGGAAATGAGCGTAAGGGTTCACCATACCTTTTATGGCTAACGAGAACCTGCGCGAAAAAACCCTCGCCATAGGGATGACTCTGGCCGCAAAAGCAAAAAGGCCCAGCAAAGACTGTGCCTCCTTTAAGCACACCTTCTTACTTACAAGAAAGGTTGCAATCATAGACTTCATTTTATGTATCTTCTGCTGCGGCAATCTGAACTCCATTCGTTCAGAATCCACCGTGATCCCCAAAAATTCAATAACTGTAGTGGGAAAAACTGTCTTCTCCTGGGCCAGGGGCACGCCAAAGTCATGACAAACCTCAAAGAAAACCTGTAAAGATTCCATACACACTGATGACCCCCGGGGACCTAAAAACAAGAAGTCATCTAGATAATGTAGGATAAGGCCTTGAGGGATAATGACTGACACGACCCAATGTAAGAAAGAGGAAAAAGCCTTGAAATAAAAGCATGACAGGGAAAACCCCATTGGCATGCATTTATCGAAATAATAGTGATTCAAAAAGTGAAACCCCAATGAACTGAAGCCTTGTGGATGCACGGGAAGAAGGCGGAAAGCCGACTTAATATCAGCCTTTGCTAACACAGCCCCTTGCCCTGCTTGCCTCAAAAGACACAAAGCCTCATCAAATGAGGCGTAGCAGACTGGAGCCTCCACAGAGGCAACTTCGTCATTGAGTGACAAATGCGGTGGGTAAGATAGGTGGTGGATCAATCTGAACGCACCCTGTTCTTTTTTGGGTACGATGCCCAATGGGGACAACCGGAAATTAGCGAATGGCGGGTCATTAAAGGGGCCAGCAATCCTACCTTCAGACAATTCTTTGTAAATTTTCTCCAGAACTAAGTTAGAGTGCATGGACACAGACAATAGATTTTTAACTGGTGTACACCCTGAACCAGTAAAGGATGGCACTAAGAAACCATTAGAAAAACCTTCAGTTAGCAGAGCCGCCATCCTGTGGTCTGGATAACGCTCGAGCCATGGGCGCATTCTTGCCAGGCTCACCGGAGTCGGGGCCTTTCCCATGTGTGTCCTTGGGTCCTGAATGAGAGGAATTTGCGGCAGCTTTACGAAAACATCTGCTCGCCGCGTGAGAACCACCACAATAAGAACACTCATGTTTGTATTTACAATTTAATAAGAATTTACATTGACCCTCATTAAATGCAAAGCACACACCCTTCCTGACTGGACTCTGACCATTGGAAGAGGGACGAGGGGTGAACTGGGGCCTTGGTGGCAGCATAAGGTTTAACCATAAACCCACGTCCTTAGCCCCCCAATGCAGCGATGGGTGCACCGCTAGTTTTTGACGGAAATTCTCGTCATATGAGAACCATGCGGAGCCGCCAAAGTGGCGAAAGGCCTCCGCAATAATATCCAGGTGTTGGAATAAACCTGAGCACTTCCCAGGGAAGCGTTCTCCCATAACTGCTGCATAGATACAGAATGCTTGCAGCCAGTTTTGAAATGTCTTAGGAACCGCTCTCCTCCTATCCTCCTCTGTTCTTTCGCTGGACTGTCTGTCAGACTTAGCCAAAAACTCCTTTGAAGATGGCAGAAGTGATAATATATCAAGATATTCACCCCTCCAAATTTTTTCTTTGACTGATTTAGACAGATGAAAACCCAGCGGAGATAAACTACAAGGGAGGGGTTCCTTAAAGGAAGACTCGCTGACCATAGCAGCAGAGGATCTGAGGGGTAAAGTATTATGAACAGAAGGACACCTCACATTCGATTTAACAGTAATATCTTTATCTAGCAGAGAGGGATGACCAGCCTCATGCCACACCACACCAACCTCCTCCATATCAATAGCATTATCGCTATTTCCAGCACCAGCCTCCTGTGCACTCTGACTTACTGTGCATGTCTGAGTACTCATACTCTCACCTGGTTGCACATACATATTTAAATTTTGTGAGGTAAAATCTGCACCATTACCATGTATCCCTTTAAACTGCTGCACAATGACAGATAAAGATTCAATCAGACTAGAAAATGCAGATAACTGGTTAACATTTCTGAAAACAACTTCAGGTAAAACATGCTCACCCAAGTCCCCAGGAGGGGGGGAAGAGGCAGCGCTGCTCCCTTGCTGGCAAGAAGCACCTCTTGTTGCAGCTCCCTCAGCTTGAGGAGCTAAATTATTAATCTTACATTTTTTCTTCCTCCCAGGCTGCTTCCTGGGGGCGCCCACGCTCGTCTCTGGTACTGCAGCTGGGCTGACGGATGAAACAGAGCCACTCTCCTCTGACAGGCAACGCTTCAGCCACTCCTCACCTCCCCTGCTCTCCGCCTTCTCTAGGAGTTTGCATAATAGCTCCTCACGGCTGTCCTGCACAGCGCGCTTCATCCTGAGAGAGAGAGAGGGAGAGGCGGGCGATGCTGCTCGTCAGGAGACGTGACTGAGCAAATCGCCTCAGCCTCTCCCTTATATAGGCTCGTCCAGCGCGGGCTTCACCTCACGCGAACGGACCTATCAGAGAAGGGGGCTGCCGCGACCAACCAATCAGAGGCTGTTACTACCCCAGATCGCGGCAGCCCACTTCTCCCTCTGCTCTATCCCATGCAGGCTCAGCATATTGCCGTAGCCTCACATTCTCTTATAGAAGGCTGCCTCTCTTTACAAGGATACTGTGCTCATCTCCTTGTAGTGTAATGCAGTTCAGGAAGCCTGTCTTTTACCTTCGGATGTGATGCTTCTCCCATTTGCTAGGAAAACTTTGTCTTTTGCACTGTTATCAATGTTTGTGAAGAAGGTCTCATCGCTAGTCATGTGGCTTGTCGCCCCTGAGTCTATGCACCAGCAGTGTGGCTTGCCACTTTGTGTCACTTTAAAGGTGCCACTTCATTATGTGTCTGCAGTTTCCTTTGTGGTTGCTATGAATCTTTCTTTTGTTGATAGCTGTAGCTTTCGCTGCTCGGCTTTCCAGATAGAACAGTCATTCTTTAAGTGACCGGTTCTTTTACAGTAAAAACAGGTTCTGCTTTCTTTGTTGTGCTTTGTGCCTTTATATATCTTAAGAGCTTTGTCATCATGGTGTGTATTTTCTTTCCTTCTGTCTTATTCATTGATTAACTTGCCTTTGACATATTGCAGTGCCAGCTCCTGCTCAGGTCTGGTTTCTAAAGTGTTAATAAGAGCAGTATATGCCTCTGGAAGGCTGCAGAGGAGCAGGGCAACAATATGGTTATCTTTGATGTCCTCTCTTATCTCTAGCATAGCTTTTATGTGGTTACACATGTTCTGTCCTTCTTCTAGTCTCATCTTGTACAACTTACTTAGTAGAAACATTTTTTTGTTTGAATCCTCGTGCAGTTTTTGTAATGGAGTCCACATACCTTTAGCTGCTTTCTCTATTTGTATGTGGATAAGCTGGTCATCTTCCACTAGTAAGCTTATAGTCACTTTTGCCTGTCTATCCTTCCTGTCCGGTCTTCCAGTGCCTGGATGCTGCTGGGGTGTGCTGGCTGTACCCGGGCCCATAACTTATTGTGTAGAGTATTAAAATCATGTGCTGGGAGCTTCTTGTATACAGCAGAACACTTTTACTTTTACTAAGAAGTCCATATTTACTCAGAAAAAAGGTAAAACAGGGTAGTGGGAGATGTCTGTATATTATCGTTTCTTCCTTCCTAGGACTTTGTAAAACCTGCCTTTACAACTCCATAATGCAACAAAATCAATTGGATAAATCAATACAATTAATCAATAAAAAAAAGAAAAACACCCTGTAACGGTCACCACCATTTACGACCTTCCATCCCATCCAAGACAGCTTATCAACACTCCAACCAACAGGCAGACCCGATCCATTCCATAAGAATTCCCTCAATAACGAGACTGACAAGCTCTGTTACTGCGTCAAAATATGAACTAACTTTTAATGGTTTCTTCTCAGATTTTATACAGTTTTCAAGGCACAGGAACAATCAAACTGTCGCCCCTCATCACACCATGGGGGGCTTCAATCACATTCTTTTACATAATGATATTCAGAGTTAATTATCCCCCAGACGTTGCGTCTCCGACAAGTACATTCCACACATAAACAGTATACATAATGAGAGGGTCTAGGAGCCAGCCTGACTCTTAGTTTCAATCCACAGAAGCAGTCTTAGTTAGCATCTCAACAGCCTCACACAATGGAAGGCCTTTCAAGAGCCAGCCTCATTTAACATGTCACTAGGCTATCCAGAGAGATGAGTCACTATTGACTGGTTGGGTCACAATTAACCAACAACTTGCAATCTCTCAAGATCCTGCAATATGAACTATTATAAATGTCCCATCTCATGTAATACATGAATTATGATTCACTTGCCACCCCATGCCCAAAGGGCACAGGGTGGACTCAGACCCAAGAGTTATCAGTGACGCTGACACAGGAGTATCCCCCATCCTCACAAAGTCTCTGGGTGTCACGGGTCATCCTGTTACACACCCACTCAGCATTCATTTCAGAAAGACACCAAAAAAGAAAATGTCTTGCAGAATGATAAAATCAAAGAGATTGTAAATGCACAAGATGTATATGTTTGTGTGTGCACATGCGTTCACATGCCTTGGATTTATAAATCAGTCAAATCTACATATATACCACGTGTAGTCTGTCTTTTCTAGTAATGTAACATAAAGTAGGGTAAAAAAACATTGCATCTACACAGTAAGGAACACATTGTAAAAGGTTTGCTCAATATCAGTGTCTATACCACTTAAACAGTGAAATCATCAGGTAAGTAACAACATTTGGACAGCAAGTCAATAGGCATATGAAAGATCTTCAATAGGAACAGATTCAGATCACTGCACTATTTGAGTCTTTAGCCTCTTTATTGATAGATATTGCTTCAAACAAACACTAGGAATTCCCATATCAATCATTCACAAAATCATACTTTGTTTCCATAAAATGCTGCCCATGAAGAAACGCCAAACCAATAAAGAGTAAAAATCATTTATGTTACAGGACACAGCCCTTCTCCTGCAATTGTCAACTAAGTGAAATTAAAAGTCAAATCATGTTTTTGCTCAAAGTATTCCTATGCAAAACAGCTAATGAGTTCATTTTATTTATAAAGTGCCAAATAATTTAATACTCTATTTACCACACAAGTTAAGATATGAAATTGAACTGGGGAAAATGATTTACGTGCTGGATTGCAGTATTGGCAGCTTTATAGCATGAAATGTCACTGTGGTACTAGAGCTTCAAGTTTTATATTCCTTCTTTGAAATCCTGTCAGTTTCATGAACACTAAAGAGTTTAATCAATGTTTGCATTGCAACTACATTGGAACATTTTTTTTTTGTTTTACAAACCTAACAGCCAACAACTGTAAGTATACTGGTGTGTGTTCTAATATTAAAAAGGGATTTGTCATTTATACACATCAGCACATTTATTTTTTACATTGATATGAAACTAACATAATATACAATTACTTTATAAAGTAAAGTGTCCTTTCAACAGCCATGTAAGTCTAGGCTACTTTGGCTGGAGACCAGCTAATGTTAAACTCCAGTCTTCTGTAAAAAAAATTGCACAAATTAATTGTAATTTCACATTTTGTCTAGGGGAATTGAAATAAGCACAACGCTTACCTTATTCCTAGCTCCCCTTGCACCCAGAGCTCTCCCCTGCTCTCCTGGTACGTGGGCAGGCCCCCTTGTCCTCTTGTGATAGCACTGAAAATGCTGCAACCCATGGAGCATCAATTAACCACTTCCATACCGCGCCTATTCTGGCACTTCTCTCCTTCATGTAAAAATCATAATTGTTTTACTAGAAAATTACTCAGAACCCCCAAACATTATATATTTATTTTTAGCAGACACCCTAGGGAATAAAGTGGCGGTAATTGCAACTTTTTATCCTGTGCGGTATTTTCGCAATCATTTTTCAAACGTCTTTTTTTTTTAAACGGTTTTATGAATTAAAAAATAACAAAACAGTAAAGTTAGCCCTATTTTTTTGTATAATGTGAAAGATGATGTTACGCCGAGTAAATAGATACCTAACTTGTCACGCTTTAAAATTGCGCACACTCATGCAATGGTGCCAAACTTCGGTACTTAAAAATCTCTGTAGGCGACGCTTTAATTCTTTTTACAGGTTACCAGTTTAGAGTTACAGAGAAGGTCTAGTGCTAGAATTATCGCTCTCGCCATAACGCATTCAACAATACCTCACATGGGTAGTTTGAACAACGTTTACATATGTGGGCGGGACTTACGTGCGCGTTCACTTCTGAGTGCGAGCTACTAGGGACAGGGGCGTTTTAAAAAAATTATATTTTATTTTTTATTTTACTTTAAGAAATTCTTTTTAATTTTGCACTTTTTTTTTATTTTTATTTTTTTGGATCACTTTTATTTCTATTACAAATAATGTAAACATCACTTGTAATAGGAATAGTGTGTGACAGGTCCTCTTTATGGAGAGATGTGGGGTCAATAAGACCCCACATATCTCCTTCAGGCTGGAAAGCATGAGATTGGGAAAAAATTCACAGATCTCATGCTTTCAGCCGCGATTGCGGCTTTGTTTACCTCCGTGTACCTGGGTGTGACATCATAACATCGCACCCGGTCCTCCGACGGTCATAGAGAATCGCTATGCTCTTCATTCGACAGTGGCCGATTCATTCTCCAGGCCTCCGATGGCACGGGAGAGCCCGGAGAAGCCCCCCTCCCGCCGCCTGTAAGAACGATAAAGCAGGGGAACTGCCTTTGATCGTTTTTATTGTGCGCAGAATCGCTGCCTATAAAAAAGAATATCTGAATGATGCCTGTAGCTGCAGGCATCATTCAGATATCCCCCTCTGAAGTCCAGGATGTCAAATGACGTCCTACGGTACGAAAGTGGTTAAAAATGCCATATTACAGTGTAAATCGGCACTCATGTGCACCAAATTCACCAAATTCCTTAAACCTTGGACAAAAATAAGAAATTAACCCTTGCAACTAAGGCTAACCTCAAGGTTTGGACAGAAACCAGGTTCAGACCAAACTGAGCTTCCCAGACATTGTTTTGGAATTGCCCAGCCAAACATCCCATAATGCTTTGCAAAAAGCCATTGTTGACCATACACTTGCACTTGAGCAAAATCTCAGCCCATGCACCATAAAAGGCCTGCCCTCTCAGGAGCCATTTTTGAATGTGTTGGAGTTTAATTAGAGAAAGCGACAGCTGGCAGTATTGTCAGAAAAAAAAGGCTTATAGTACTATAGCCAGAGCAAAATAGTGGTCAATAAAGGAAAGGGATGGGGACAAAGGACAGGGAACAGTGGCTAAAACTAGTCCTCCAGCATTGCTTCCCCCAAAAGAGTTTAATGTACCTATGTTGCAGGAAAGATAAAGCGTTCTCTATATTCTAAAACAGTTTTAACCACAGCTCCCAGTGTCCCCTATCGAATACGCCTCCATTACTTCCTGCTATTCGTCCTGGTATTTTGGAAATTATTAGAAGGAAGTACTTCAGCAGCTGATCTCATTTAAACACACCATGCACTTTCCCTATCCCTCAAGGAGAGATATATAATTTGATATATCTTGTGAACACAGACATGGGTATCGGGCATGCTGCCACCGGTCATGTGGGCCATGTCACTTCATGTACTTATATTTGACCTATATGCACCTGCCATGACTAAGTATGAATGTATGTACTTATCTATTTTTATACACAAATACCTTGTGTATGTTATATGTGTATTTATTAAATAGTATTTATACTGGATCTATATTCATGTTATCAATTAAAGATCAATTTATGTATTCATTTAATCTAAATGCTTATACCACTTGCAAGCCATATGTATATATATATGAAATCATATTTTATTGGACATACATCCATGTTATGAATTAAATAAATTCTTACTTTAAGTTGTTGTAAACCCACTTTTGTAAGGTACACCTACAGGTAAGCCTAGATTAAGGCTTACCTGTAGGTGTTAGCAATATCTCCTAAACCTGCACGGCTTAGGAGATATTTGCCGAATGACAGGCACCGCTGTCTATGGCGCATGCGCCGTAGACAACGGCGCTCAGGCGCACTAACAGTAGCCGAGCTAAGCTCGGCAATGCCGTGTTCGACGGCTCCCGCGCGCATGCGCGGTAGTGACGTCATCACCGCTCCGGCCAATCACAGCGCCGGAGCAGCGATTACATGAAGAAGATTGCTGTAGACATGGCGGCGGCGGCAGAGGCACGGAGGAGAACTTTAGGGGCTTCGTTCTTAGGCAAGTCGATTATAATGAGATAGTATGCTGTGCATACTAGCTCATTATGACTTGCAGGGTATTTCAAAAAAATGTAAAAGGGTTTACCTCCTCTTTAACTGCACCTCCGCATTTCAATTGCCTCATTCAAAGTCCCAATTTCCTTTCCCTATTTACTTGAACCAGGGATGGAGGCACTTAATTGTGCTTCATTCATTCATTCATTCATTCATCCAAAACTTCCCCTTTTCTCCCTCAAGGAGATTGCTCCTCCACCTCTGTAGTTTCATGCTTCTCCAATAAAGGGAACATCAGTGAGCACCAGTCTCACTAAATACACAGCTAAGGTCTAATCGATTGTTTTGTACCTTACTTTCTTTTTGCATAGATTGTTTTGGCAGAGTGTGCAGCATCACATAACAACCTATGTTGAGCAGAGCTGTAAAACTGAAAACAGGAGAAGTGTGTCCCTGGAAGTCTGTAAAGCTCACCACACACTATATAATCTGATGGTGTAGTGCATGGACCTGCCTGATTGGATACAGAATTTTTGGATAGACAGATGTGTCCTCCTGTTATATAGTTTTGGGAAATCTAGGAGATTGTACAATCAGATTGTGTGGTGTTTGTCCACCGTTATACACCTAAAAGGAACTAGGTGCATTTTTGGTGCTATTACATGTTAATGTCACCCAGACACAGTAGAAAACATACCTTTTGTCAAATGCAAAAAATTTGGAAACCGAAACATGCCAAAATGCCTTTGCTGCGTTTGTCATGCATGTCACAGGAAATATGCACCAAAAACATGCTCTCCCACTATGCTGTGTGAATAGGACCTGAAAGTAAAATTGGTGTTTTTACACCCACCCCCTCCCTGAGGTGGAACTTGATTGCAAGAACATTGACAGCTGAATAGCTACCACACATGTAATTATATAAAGTTTGCCATTAGTTATGCAATCTGATTGTACAATCACTGTCCAATTTCCTTTAGATTTACCAAAAAGATTTAATAGGAGAACCCACCTAAACAATCAATTAAATTTGTATCAAATCAGGCAGGCCCTTGCAGTGCATAGCTGACGGTAGATCTTAAGGAGATATTGTACAATCAGATGGTACAGTCTATGGCCACCTTAAAGGAAAAAGTCGGTTTAAATGAATAGAGGTGGTATAGTAATGAGGAAGGGGTCTTTTAGCAATTGGTGGAGTCTGGCGTAGACTGAAAATTGGGGCCTGTGCTGTATAGTGCCCTGGCAGATTTCTGGCTGACATTTTTTCATCCATAAGGCCAACTCTGCCTTCGACCATTATGTGGAAGGTAATGTTCCCCTGTGCTGGACCACATGATCAGCTGCAGAGTCCACCTGACCACTGACACATGATCCAGCAAATTTGGGTGGGGATTTTCTTGATTAGGGCCCAGTGGGTCACTTTGTGGATGGCCAGGAAGGATTGAGGATGAGGCACTCTGCTGGAGCTGATTGCTCCACTGTGTTTCCTGACACCTAGTGACAGACCAGTATTCTCCACATCCTCTTCCTCAATGCCTTCTGTTGGTGAGTCTCCCCAAAACTATTAGTTCCCCCAAGCAACCAAGAGGCTATATGATGGCTCCATGGCATGCAATTTTTTTAGGAGAAGCTTCACAATATTTTTTATATTTATTTATTTCACTATTTGTGAATTCCAATATATTGAATTACTTTGGCGCGGAAAACACCTCACCTATACCATTTTTTTTAGCTGGTATGTGTGTGTGACAATGGGACCAACCTGTTGTCTGTCCTTCAGTATACTTTGCAATAGGTTTTATTTATATTGTCTCTGTTACTTTCAGTGCTCAATTATGGTCTATCCCCATTGCACACAAAAAAGGCTTGTCTACTACCTAATGAAAGTTATTTTTTTTTATAAAAATCAATTATTGGTTTGTTGCTGCTGCATGTAAGCCAATGAATAAGGTGATGTCACAATACGGTGTCGTTGATGTTGCCCCTGGGAATTGTAATGGTCTGTAAAACCACATACAGCTTTTATGGATCCCCAAGCATGTCATTTAAAGGAATTTCTTCTTTTTAATGTTGTTTTTTAACCGGTTAACGCCCGCCGCATGTATATGTACGTCCACAGAATGGTACGTACAGGCATATGGGCGTACATGTACGTCCCTGCCTTTCCCAGGGTCAGGGGACCGATCGGGACCCCCCCCCCACTACATGCGGCAATCGGAAACCCACGGGGAGCGATCCGTTTCTATCCGCCCCCTCATGATCAGTCCCCGGAGCTGAAGAACGGGGAGAGCCGTATGTAAACACGGCTTCCCCGTGCTTCACTGTGGTGGCTGCATCGATCGAGTCATCCATTTTATAGGGATACTCGATTGATGACGTCAGACCTACAGCCACACCCCCCTACAGTTGTAAACACACTAGGTGAACCCTAACTCCTTCAGCACCCCCTGTGGTTAACTCCCAAACTGCAACTGTCATTTTCACAATAAACAATGCAATTGAAAGGCATTTTTTGCTGTGAAAATGACAATGGTCCCAAAAATGTGTCAAAATTGTCTGAAGTGTCCGCCATAATGTCGCAGTCATGAAAAAAATCGCCGCCATTAGTAGTAAAAAAAATAATAATAATAAAACTATCCGCTATTTTGTAAACGCTATAAATTTTGCGCAAACCAATCGATAAACGCTCATTGCAATTTTTTTACCAAAAATAGGTAGAAGAATACGTATCGGCCTAAACTGAGGAACAAAAAAAAATGATATATGTTTTTGGGGGATATTTATTATAGCAAAAAGTAAAAAATATTGCATTTTTTTCAAAATTGTCTCTCTATTTTTGTTTATAGCGCAAAAAAAACAAAAATGCAGAGGTGATCAAATACCACCAAAAGAAATCTCTATTTGTGGGAAAAAAGGACGTCAATTTTGTTTGGGAGCCACGTCGCACGACCGCGCAATTGTCTGTTAAAGCGACGCAGTGCCGAATCACAAAACCTGGCCTGGGCCTTTAGCTGCATAAAGGTCCGGGGCTTAAGTGATTAAGCCACCTGAAATTAAATTCTGCATTGGTGTATGTACCCCAGGGCACTGCCCAGCTCCCCATGCCTTTTGTTTGACAATCCTTTGCCTATTAGGTCAGAAAATGACCATTACTGACATGTAAGATTCAGTTCCCTTTGATATCAATGTGTTTCAGATACAGAATCTGTACCCTAGGCATTTGGCTCATCATTACTTGCATTGTGGGGGGGGCAATGCAAGGTTATTTTTTTCAGAATCCTAGAGTTCAGCTTTACGTGACAGTTTGTCAGAGGAATATTCAGCATCTTTTGGAAATACTCACATATACATAAATTATGAAAAAAAGCAAGTTTTCCAGAGAGAAACCAGTGGGAAATGTACCCAGAGCCCCAGTATTAACCACTTAAGCACCGCCTAACGCCGATATACGTCGGCAGAATGGCACGGCTGGGCACAATCACGTAAGGGTACATCTCCTTTAAGTGGCCAGCAGCGGGCGCGGGACCCGTGGACCCGATCGCCGCCGGTGTCCCACGATCGGTCACAGGACCTGAAGAACGGGGAGAGGTGTGTGTAAACACACCTTCCCCGTTCTTCATTGTGGCAGTGTCAGTGATCTTCTGTTCCCTGATATAGGGAAAGACGATCACTGACATCACACGTACAGCCCTGCCCCCCTACAGTTAGAAACACATATGAGGTCACACTTAACCCCTACAGCGCCCCCTAGTGGTTAACTTCTAAATTGTCATTTTCACAGTATAGCACTTTTCGCTGTGAAAATTACAATGGTCCCAAAAATGTGTCAAAATTGTCTGATGTGTCCGCCATAATGTCGCAGTCACGAAAAAAATCGCTGATCGCCGCCATTAGTAGTAAAAAAAAAAATATTAATAAAAATGCCATAAAACTATTCCCTATTTTGTAAACGCTATATATTTTGTGCAAATCAATCATTAAACGCTTATTGCGATTTTTTTTACCAAAAATAGGTAGAAGAGTATGTATTGGCCTAAACTGAGGAACATATTTTTTTATATCTTTTTGGGGATATTTATTATAGCAAAAAGTTAAAAATATTGAATTTTTTTCAAAATTGTCGCTCTATTTTTGTTCATAGCGCAAAAAATAAAAACCGCAGAGGTGATCAAATACCACCAAAAGAAAGCTTTATTTGTGGGGAAAAAAGGATGCCAATTTTGTTTGGGAGCCACGTCGCACAACAGCTGCAATTGTCAGTTAAAGCGACGCAGTGCCGAATCGCAGAAAGGGGCAAGGTCCTTTAGCTGCATAATGATCCGGGTCTTAAGTGGTTAAAAGTAGAGATGTCCCGATACCGATACTAGTATCGGTATCGGTACCGATACCGAGCATTTCCCAAGTACTTGTACTCGGGGGGAAATGGTCCGATACTTCACCCGATACCTGGGCAGTCAGGTATCGGGTGGTGGGGGGAGTTACTAGTCTTCTCTGTGTTGTCTTCTCCCCCTCCATGCCGCTCTCCCCCCAGTGCCGTCTTGTTCCCCCAGTGCCGTCTTGTTCCCTCGTGTCGCTCTCCCCCGTGCAGCTCTCCCCCTGTGCCGTCTTGTTCCCCAGTGCCACTCTCCCCGTGCAGCTCTCCCCTCGTGCCGTCTTGTTCCCCAGTGCCGTCTTGTTCCCCCGTGTCGCTCTCCCCCGTTAGCTATCCCCCGTGCCGTCTTGTTCCCCAGTGCCGTCTTGTTCCCCCGTGCCGCTCTCCCCGTGCAGCTCTCCCCCCGTGCCGTCTTGTTCCCCCGTGCCGCTCTCCCTCGTGCAGCTCTCCCCCGTGCCGTCTTGTTCCCCAGTACCGCTCTCCCCCGTACCGCTTTCCCCCCCTGCCACTCCCCCCCTTGCCGCTCTCCCCCGTGCCGCTTTCCCCCCCCGTGCCGCTCTCCTCCCCATGCCGTCTTTTCCCCTTCCGTGCACCTCCCCCCATGCCGTCTTGTCGCCCCCGTGTCGCTCTCCCCCTTCAATGTGTCAGGACAGAGAGCGGAGGTAGGAGCCGCTAAACCCAGCTCCTACCTTTTTCTGAATGGACAGAGTCAGTGATCACTGACTCTGTTCATTCACATAACTGAGCATCGTAACTTGTGTTTACGATGCTTCAGTTTATAAATAGAGAGGAGCTTCCCTCCATTCATTTCAGCTGAGGCTGTAGAGAAAGGGACTGGGGAATCTGTGTCCTTAGTCCCTATCTTCTTCCCTGTATTATTTATAAATATTAATTGTAATCCAGTATTATGCTCAAAAGTGCAGCTATGATGCAAAATGTAACACTTATGTTAATCAAGAACTTAACAGATCTGAACTATATTGTCCATAACATATAGCCATACGTACTATATCAACCCAATGCTGCTCAGCAGTCATAGAACCCACCAGCAGCCAATTTATCTGAATATTTACTTACTTGGTTGCAGAGGTGAAGGCTTAAAGTGGTTGTATGCATTAAGATAAAAAACCTTCTGTGTGCAGCAGCCCCCCTCAGCCCCCATAATACGTGCTATCCCCTCAAAATAACTCAACACACAGCCATTAATGTCTAAACCGCTGGAAACAAAAGTGAGTACACCTCTAAGTGAATATGTCCAAATTGGGCCCAAAGTCTCAGTATTTTGTGTGGCAACCATTATTTTCCAGCACTGCCTTAACTCTCTTGGGCATGGAGTTCACCAGAGCTTCATAGGTTACCACTGTAGTCCTCTTCCACTCCTCCATGACAACATCATAGAGCTGGTGGATGTTAGAGACCTTGCGCTCCTCCACCTTTCGTTTGAGGATGTCCTACAGATGTCCAATAGGGTTAAGGTCTGGAGATATGCTTGGCCAGTCCATCACCTTTACCCTCAGCTTCTTTAGCAAGGCCGTGGTCATCTTGGAGGTGTGTTTGGAATACTGCTCTGTGGCCCAGTCTCCGAAGGGATGGGAACATGCTCTGCTTCAGTATGTCACAGTACATGCTGGCATTCATGGTTCCCTCAATGAATTTTAACAAGTTAATCTTGGTCTCATCGGACCACAGGACATGGTTCCAGTAATCCATGTCCTTAGTCTGCTTGTCTTTAGCAAACTGTTTGCAGGCTTTCTTGTGCATCATCTTTAGAAGAGGCTTCCTTCTTGCAGACCAATGTGATGCAGTGTAAAGCATATGGTCTGAGCACTGACATGCTGCCCCCCCACACCTTCAACCTCTGCAGCAATGCTGGCAGCATCTCATACGTCTATTTCCCAAAGACAATCTCTTGATATGACACTGAGCACATGCACTCAACTTCTTTGGTCGACTATGACAAGGCCTGTTCTGAGTTACATAGTTACATAGTTAGTCAGGTTGAAAAAAGACACAAGTCCATCCAGTTCAACCACAAAAAATAAAAAAAACAAAATAAAAAACACAAAACAAAATAAAAAACACATGAGTGGAACCTGTTAAACGGCTGTATGGTCTTGGCGACCATGCTGCAGCTCAGTTTCAGGGTTTTGGCAATCTTTTTATAGCCTAGGCCATCTTTATGTAGAGCAACAATTCTTATTTTCAGATCCTCAGAGAGTTCTTTACCATGAGGTGCCATGTTAAACTTCCAGTGACCAGTTTTGGAGAGTGATAAAACCAAATTTAACACACCTGCTCCCCATTCACACCTGAGACAACAAGTTACGTGACACCGGGGGAGAGAAATGGCTAATTGGGCCCAATTTGGACATTTTCACTTAGGGGTGTACTCACTTTTGTTGCCAGCAGTTTAGACATTAATGGCTGTGTTGAATTATTTTGAGGGGACAGCAAATGTACACTGTTATACAAGCTGTACACTCACTACTTTACATTGTAGCAAAGTGTAATTTCTTCAGTGTTGTCAAATTAAAAGATAGAATAAAATATTTTCAAAAATGTAAGGGGTGTACTCACTTTTGTGAGATACTGTATACTGTGTATACACATATGTGAAATGAAACATCACTGAAAAACACCAATTTCTATTATAAAGTGACATCATAGTCCTGCCAAAATTACATAAAAATGGTCTTAATAATTGTTATTACATTAATGGTGATGCCTTTAATGTTGCAATATATGTTTACCTCATGTTAGTGTAGCGCCTGTGTACTTTCAGTCCAGGTGCTATCTTAAATTTAGAGGGGGATGAGAGAGTTAGTTTACTCTCATCAAACTAATTCATGTAAATTAGGCCTCTACTCTAGCTGGGCTGTACTGCCAGTTCATTCTGTGTTCCAGAGATACCTTTTCATCTCTGGGCAACAGGTGGCAGCAGTGGAGTTCAGTGTGAAGCGCCTCTTGCCAGCAGCCAATCAGAGGAGTTTCTCCCTCGTGGGGCATGCTGGGGGAGGGTACTTCTAGGAGAGACACCATTTTTGTGGGGTTCATCTTCTGCTGGTTCCGGGTGCGGCACCCACCTTCAGGGTGTGCGCACATCACGGGCCCCGGCGATATGGCCTACCAGGCCGGAGCACACTTGCTACGCGGTGTCCTTGGTTCCGGGACCATGATGGCCCGGAGCAACTGAAGCTATGGCGGGGCCCCAGTCATCTACTGGGTCTCCAAATTTCTGAAGAAGATCCCAAGCGAGTTGTGCTGTTCGGTGGGGAGTCAGTCTGAGGAGAGCCCGGAGGCAGGCAATCCAATAGGGCCTAGACAATCCATCGGGGATCAAGGTGACCGGACATTGACAGTTTGTCTGTATGGCAACCTGTCAGTCGGTGACCATTTGAGAGACTACCTGAGGGAGATTCAGGCAAATTACAGTACTGAGAAGGATTCGCTGTATTGTCTACGTTCCAGAGAAAGGGGCCTGTGGCAGAGGTTCCACTTCTATCCTTATTTCAGCCAAGTCTGTGGCGGAGACTTGTTCCTTCTCGGGGTTCCAAGTGATGCCCTGGCTGCCAGGTCGGTGTGAGAGGCCTGTCCAGGTACACTATACCCCCTCGGCTGAGGGGCGACGAAAGTGAGAGTGTTATTTGAAGCAGGATTGCTTCTGTTCTATCCAAGCCTGAATCTGCAACTTCTCCTCTTCCCCCATCTTTCTCTATCTACCTCAAGTTCATTGTTTGCCGTGTTGGGCAGGAATAAAAGCACAGAAAAAGACACCTTGCTGTTTGGACATTCCCTCATTGCTCATCGTCATCATCATACCCCTAGACGTATCACAGAAAGGTAACACGCCGTCCCAAATCTATTTAGCGCCTCCTGCGGGGTAGCGCTACATTAGTATATGTATTTGTGCCCCTGGTAGAGATTATTGGCATGCAGAGATTGGAATGTGTGGAATCCAGGAGGCTGGAATAGAGTGTCCTCCCACAGCAACTGTAGCTTGGCAACCAGGATCAATGTGTGGCTTCTGTAGAAGCTGTGCCGCTCAGCATGTTCAATAACACGTAACAACACTCACAGCAATGGACTCAGTTGAACAGTATGCTAGTGAGGAGTCTTCCAGCAGAGGTGGCACCCATAGTGAAATGGTTGTCAGTGGAACCTAGTCTTAGTGTTTGGGCATACAACATAAAAGTATGAACCCATTACGGCTCAAACAAAAAAAGTATAACAATAAATGATCTAAAGGGAAGACAAGTTAGAGAAAAGCAAAACAGCAAAAATAAAAATAAAATGCAAAAAGTACTAGATACCCCAGTGTTCATGGATGTCCTTACTCATGTACATTGACATGGTCATGATAAAAAAAAGATACAAATGAATAATAAATGAATAAAGTCACCAAAAAAACCCAGAAAAAAACAACAATGTTGACTAGGAAATATGCCTAAGAGATCTATATGTCAGGAGCTAGTTTGATGTATACATGTTCGGCATATATACCCAGAGCAACAAGATGCAAATAATCAAAATTATCCCATCTGTTAAAGGGGGTTCATGTAAAAACGTTGGGAGCACAGAGTTATTCCCTTTTGCCACCCCTAGGGGACCCATGTACCTGTTTAACGAGTAACTTTACTTTTGTTGGGAAATGGGTGGAAAATGTAAAGATTTTAACAAACGTTGTTACAGGTTCCTAACTTTTGTTGCTCTGACTAAAGAGCTGTTTATCCCACTATGTCTTTTGGATACTGGCTCTAAATGGGAGTGACTAATTTCTTTTTTTGTAATTCTTTATTTTCAAAAAAATATATATATAACTGACAAACAGTACAGCATACATATAGCATCAGTAAACAGAAATGATCATACAAAAAAGAAAAGTGTATGAATGAGAGGGGTTGTCAGACAAGATAAACACAGCCGATACTCCAGCAATACACTGTAAGAAGGCATAAATGACAAGGCATTGAAATAGGATCTGAGTATAGAGTCATGGAGGCCGCTAGATAAGGGTTTGCACGACCAAAAACCTCTAGCAACGTACACCGTGCTACATAATATAATATAATTAACTTTTTCAGACTAATTTCTTTTAATCAGCTACTGTAGTGCACTCTGTTCTGTGGGAAAAGCTGCAGTGCCAGTATCTCTTTAGCGATTAATCCTTAGGGGGTATCTCACCAAAAATGAAATTTTTGTTGCAGAGGATGCCAAACCTAACTTGTATCTTAAAGTTTTTCACACAGGCAGGAAATTACATTTCTGGAGGTGTTATGTACACAATTTGTGTATGAAACGCCTCCAGTAGCCATATTGCATTGACTTTTTTGGAAAATTACAGCAGCTGCAGTTTGTAATGGGAAAGTCATTGTTTGTAACACAAAATGACAATAGGGTTTGTGTTGCAATTTTATATCCTACATATTCATATTTTTTGCTAGCTATATTGTTTTTTCCACAAAAGTGAAGTTACCCTTTAAATATTCAGCTAATTATATCTAAATTGAGAATTTTACTCCAATGAGTTTTGGATGCATTTTCTGAAGGCACAATAAACTTCCAGTTAATGTGGGCATTTGTGAAAGGGCTGCATCATGTTAAAACAGATTGTTGGCACAGTTTGTATAACAATGCAATTCTAAGTACTGTACTTGATAACAGTGGCGATTGGTGCTCAAAAATTCTTGGGGGGCACAAACAAACTGAAAGAATTCTGAAAAAAAACATAAATTGCAGCCTCACTGTGCCCATCAATTGCAGCCACTGTGCCATCAAATGCAGCCACTGTATCCATCAAATGCAGACACTGTTCCATTGAATGGAGCCACTGTGCCCATCAAATGCAGCCACTGTGCCAGCAAACGCAGCCAGTTGCCCATCAATTGCAGCCACTGTGCCATCAAACACAGCCACTGTGCCCATCAATTGCAGCCACTGTGCCATCAAACGCAGCCACTGTGCCCATCAAACACAGTCATTGTGCTTATCAAATGCAGGCACTGTGCCCATCAAACGTAGCCTCTGTGCCATCAAACGCTGCCACCGTGCCCATCAAATAGTGCCACTGTGCCCCATCAAATGCTGCCACTGTGCCCCATCAAATTCTGCCACTGTGCCCCCTCAAATAGTGGCACTGTGCCCCATCAAATTCTGCCACTGTGACCGCTCGCCATCTGCGGCTGATGGCGGCGAGCAGTGGGACCTTAAAGCGGGTCAGACAGCAGCTCCTGTGTAATCCATGCACCTCCTCCCCTCTTCTTGATAGTCATCCAATCACAGCGTCTTTTCTTTCAGCCAATCAGGTGATGGGTAACAGACCTGCGGACCTAATTGGCAGAGAGACGGTTCAGTGTTAGGAAAGCGAATATTCATACACCTGCAATGCAAGAATCTATCCATTATTCATAGAGGGGGGGTGGCTGGAGAGAGGGGACAGCACCTGTGTGCCCTTAATGGAAGTACCGCCACCGCGTGATAAAAAAAAAGCAAACATATAACACTGGGTTTGCTTTAAAGCCATACAGTCAAATCTTATAAGATGCAGTGGGGGTGATTTACTAAAACTGGCGCTCTTATAATCTGGTGCAGCTGTAAATGGTAGCTAATAAGCTTCTATTGTTCAATTAAAGTATTTGTAACCTTAATAACCCATTTCACTGCCAGCCCCTCTCCTGTATCCAGTGATAATGCACATTGTACTGTAAGTGTTTATTGAAATAGATGTCTCTAAATACCTTTTTTTTAGGGATCTTCAGGCCGGTCACGTGACTCTTGGCTGCTCTGCTACTCTGATCCCCGAGCTACAGTGGTAGGGACCGAGATCTACCTCTGACGTTAACCGGAAGGGTCACATGACCACCGTGCTGGCTACTCAGCCCCTCCCACTGTAGCCCTGGATCAGAGAAGGATAGCGTCTGGGAGTCACGTGACCCGCCTGAAGATATCTGAAAAAGGTATTTAGAGGCATTGATTCAATAAACACTTACATTGTAAATTATTGCCAGATAAAAAAGAGGGGCAGGCAGTGACAATTTTTAAAAGTTGAATATACTACTAATAGCGGCAGGAGGGGGGCAGAGACAGCTCACACAGACACACAGAGCTGACAGGCAAGGGGGGGGGGGGAGAGGAGGACAGAGGAGAGCTGCAGCTGACGTAGGCATGTAAACTGACCACGGTTTATCATAGCTGCTGAGCCCTGGCATCTGACATACAGAGTGGAAGGAAAAAAAACAGGCAGGATCAGCCAGGTTTTTTTACATTTAACATTTTTTTTACAGTGCGATTGCGGGCATGAGAGCCATCATTGGGATCTGTGTGTGTAAACACACAAATTCCTGGTCTGTCTGGGGAGAGGAGACATAATGTGTGTTCCTAGTAAGTAGGAACCACAATATGTCTCCTCCCCCAGTCAGTCCTATCCCCATACAGTTAGAAAAACTAACTAGGGAACACAATAAGTCCCTTTATCACCCCCTAGTGTTAACCCCTTCCCTACCAGTGACATTTACACAGTAATTAGTGCTGTTTTATAGCACTGATCTCTGTATAAGTGTCAATGGTCCCAAAAATGTGTCAAAAGTGTCTAATCTGTTCATCGCAATCTTGCAGTACCGCTAAAAATCGCAGTTTACTGCCATTACTAGTAAAAAAATAATAATAATAAAAATGGCATAAACCTTTCCCATAGTTTGTAGACGCTCTAACCTTTGCACAAACCAATCAATATACACTTACTGCAATGTTTTACCAAAAATATGTAGAAGAATATATAGTGGCCTAAACTGATGAAGAATTTTGTCTTTTAAAAACATTTTTGGGGATATTTATTATAGCAAAAAGCAAAAATATATATTTTTTCAAAATTGTTGCTCGTTTTTTGTTTATAGTGGAAAAAATAAAAACTGCAGAGGTGATTAAATACCACCAAAAGATAGCTCTATTTGTGGGGAAAAAAAGACGCCAATTTTGTTTGGGTACAGCATTGCATTATCGCGCAATTGTTAGTTAAAGTGACACAGTGCTTTTAATAATGCTTTAAATGCTTAAAGTGGAGCAGTGATTTTTATAATGCTTAAAGTGAAAGGCCTTGTACACACGACCGAGTTTCTCGGCAAAAACCAGCAAGAAGCTTGCTGGGTTTTTTTTTTTGCCGAGGAAACTGGTCGTGTGTACACTTTTCGACGAGGAAGCCGTCAAGGATCTCGTCGGGCCAAAAAGAAAGCATGTCTTCTTTTTCCTCGACGGGAATGGGAAAATTTGGCTCGCCGAGGTCCTCGGCGGCTTCACAAGGAACTCGACGAGCAAAACGATGTGTTTCGCCCGTCGAGTTTCTCGGACGTGTGTACGAGGCTAAGGAATAAAAATGAAATATTTCTTTAAATATTGTGCCTGGGGGTGTCCTTAGTATGCCTGTAAAGTAGCACATCTATCCCGTGTTTAGAACAGTACCACAGCAAAATAACATTTCTAAAGGAAAAAAGTTATTTAAAACTTTAAAAGCAAGAACCAGACGAGATTCAGGCTGAAGGTATCAAGTCGATTGATTGATCAACTTGGGTACAACCAGCCTGCTAGATTCTCTTACGATTATCGCTAGTGGCTGTTTTCTTGAAAATATGGCTTGCAAGCTTGAAAGCATTATCCTTTTGGCCATGGAGTGTCCAAATATGTATTGTTTTCTTGGGTGAGATTCACAAACTTTATGCCTCACTTAACCACTACCATTTTAAGATTGGGATGATATCCAGCAGACTCAAATATCCTAACCTAAAGTCCTCACCTTTGCCTTTTCTGTCTCATACCTCCACTTAATAGGAGGGGTTGCAACATCTGTCATAATTCGTTGCACTGCAGGAGTATATACAGTAAGTAAAGTACATACTTCCTTTTCCAAGCTTGTCAAGGCTTTTACAGTTAGGGAAATTGAGTGTTCTGTACACCTATAATTGTTATCAGACCTCCATAGATTAGCAGCACTGTTGAAAGACTACACCACTCTCTCAATTTTTTGTACATCCTAATTCAACATTTATTGAAGCAGAGCTGAACAAAACATACACCTCTGCTCACAGTGCTTGTTCCACATGTATTCACATTTCAACTCTCTATATCCAAATGGTTTACGCTAAGAAAGACTAACTATGATGACTACAAAAACTATGAAGAAAAACCATTACCATGACTATTATCCTGTTGTTTTTGAACATTATTATTTTTGGCAATAGTTTTTCCTGTGCCAATTGAAGCTTTCCAGCAATACTAATGCCGCGTACACACGGTCGTTTTCTGCGATGTAAAAAAACGACGTTTTTAAAAACGTCAATTTAATTGATCGTGTGTGGGAGAAAACGACGTTTTATGTCTTCTGAAAAACGACCAAAAAAAATTGAAGCATGCTTCAATTTTATGTGTCGTTTTTCAAAACGTCGTTTTTTACTTCACAGAAATTGACCGTGTGTAGCAAAAACGACGTTTCAAACGACGTTTTTACACCCGCGCATGCCCAGAAGCTAGTTATGAAGCGAGCTTCAATGGAAAAACGTGGTGAACGTAACCTCGCTTTACTAGAGCACTGTGAAAAAACGATGGTGTGTAGGCAACATCGTTTTTGAAAAGTGTCGTTTTAAAAACGTCGTTTTTTACTTCACAGAAAATGTCGTTTTTTTACATCGCAGAAAACGACCGTGTGTACGCGGCATTAGGCTATACCGTGCTTCAGAAAAATTTGAATACAAGACAGACATCAGTACTAGTATAAGTAAAAAATAAAATAAAGATAAAATACAGAGTAAGCAATAAATAATGCATGTGATTTTGTGCATTACCTTTTAATGCAGTTACAATATAATAATTCAAACATATAACTACTGCGCTAGCCATTTAGCAATTTAAAGTTTCAAAATAGTATTTTCCTTTCAACCTGTCACTTCCATGATTTTCTAATACTACCAAAAATACAAATATTTTCTTGAAAATATAGCATATTAGAGTATTTTTTACAGTAGTATTTTTTACACTAGATGTGTACAAAGCATTGCTAAAAATCAAATCTCATATGTGTGTTAAAGCCTCACTGATTTATTCAAAAATGTATAGAGCGATTTAGGTTATATGACAAGCATCCACTGTGATGGAAGTTTATTTTCAGTTGAAATACTTTTAAAGACTTCTAAGACTAAAGGGGTGCCACAGTTGTTCCATCCCTTGCTACAACACTGATGCCTTGTACACACGATCATTTTTCATCTTGTAAAAAACTATGTTTTTCAGCCTCTAGAAAAAACAACGTTTTTTCCAACTTCATCATTAAAACGATGTTGCCCACACACGATCGTTAAAATAAAAATGCTCTAGCAAAGCGCGGTGACGTACAACACGTACAACGGCACTATACAGGGGAAGTTCCATTCGGATGGCGCCACCCTTTGGGCTGCTTTAGCTGATTTAGTGTTAGTAAAAGACGATTCGCGATTTTCTGTCTGTTACAGCGTGATGAATGTGCTTACTCCATTACGAATGGTAGTTTTACCAGAACGAGCGCTCCCGTCTCATAACTTGCTTCTGAGCATGCACGGGTTTTTCACGTTATTTAAGCCCACACACAATCATTTTTTTCAACCCGAAAAACAACATAATTTAAAACGTCGTTAAAAAATGCAGCATGTTCGAATTTATTTTTGTGAAGCCCACACACTATCGTTTTAAATGACATTTTTAAAGAACGTTGTTTTTTAAATGCCGAAAAATGATCGTGTGTACGCGGCATAAAAATTCTTGGTTATAATAAAGGAAGATCACCTTGCATAGCAGGCAGTTTGAATCAGATATCTATTAGATGGAGCAAATAAGAATCTCCAATAAAGTTTGCTGTAAATCTTTTCACTCTAAGCAGGTTACCTGAAGGTAAACTATAATTTAATTTTAGACACAGTGCAGACATCTCTACTGTTACAAAAAAAACTGTAATTCATCAATAGCTGATGTCGGGTAAGAAATCATGCCTATTTTTTATGCCTATTTGTTTATCTTCATTATATGCTGCTTTCCACTTGTTGAGTCTTTATAGCTAGAGATAAGAAAGCTGGCCTGCCCCATTTAAAATTCAATCTAGATCATGCTGATTTGCACTAGGAGGGGATTAAAAATTATCTGCTCATGCCTTCCTGTCTTGTGCTGCTCTTCTGTTGATGTTTCTACAGTTAGAACCATCAGCATTTATTTTTGTTAAATTTAACAAAAGAAACCCAGCATACAGGCTTGATTTCTGTTTCAAATGCTTTATTGAATTTTATAATTATCAACAAAATTCCATTAACAGAGCATATAAAATAATATAATAGAAATAGATATTCCATTAAAAAAACATGTACAATAGTATAGTAGAAAAATGCGTAATCATTCAGGAAAAAAACTTTTTAAAATGTAAATGAAAATAGATATCCTAGAAGATTGTAGGATAAGATTATGTAACATGAAGTGTCATAATCATAGCTTCATGGCAGCTTTTTGACGACAAGTAATCGAGAAATTAAGTTGATTGAAATAATATAATATAATTGTGTCATCTATGAAGAGAATATAATTAGATGAACCTATAAAGAAATATAAAGTTAATGTGTTGTAGAATAGCTGGGGGAATAAATTAGGCTAAACCAGGGCCAGGTTCCTTCTCTTGGCTTGGATTTATCTGGTGTGAAGGTCAAAAATTCCAACCATTTAAAGCATCTTCTATTACAGTTGGTATATCAGATAATTAACAAGAATAAACCCAGTAGAGGGGATAGGGCACAGAGGGGAGAGAGAAAGAAATGTCCAGGGGTACCTATGGTTAGAGAATCAGGTGAAGGTAATCATAGTCAGGGCCGGCCTTTGGGGTGTGCGAGCTGTGCAGCCGCACAGGGCGCCTTGGTCAATAAGTGCGCCGTGCGGCCATCACAGCTTGGCCGGCCCTGAGGCTTCCATCCTGTGCCCTCCATCCTCCGCTCTACTACCTGTCAACCCGCGGCGCCCTCCCTGCACTGCCAGGGCACAGGGTCAGGAACTCCGCCCACAGCCAATCGGTGAGCTCGGAAGGGTGCAGAGGGGCGGGGCTATCACCGTTCCCTATTTCCCTCCTTCCAATCCGGAGCATTGGAGAGTGGGGTGGGTGATGTCACGTAGTGATAGTTCCCCGGCAGGGCCGGGTGGTGCCATTCAGCACTTTTGGGGGGCGGCATTCTGACATCCCAGCCAGCCTGTTCCACTGCCTGTCAGGAGCACGGCGCCGGGCTGCCTGTGAGATCACTCACAGCTGGAGGGAAGCAGTCAGCGAGTGAGAGAGGAGCCCGGCGCCGCTGCTGTTAGTTTTTGACACGTGCGGGTTTGACACATGTGCGGGCTGGACTGTGTGTGATCGCGGCCACCCGGAGTCCCGCCCCCCTGCCTGGCGCGCTGTGTTTCTTCTATGATGAGGTCTGTGTCATCTGCTCTTCCACCCACCCGTCTGTCCACCTGCCCCTCTCTGTAAGCCAGCCCCTGTCAGCAACATCCCCCTGTCAGCCCCCCTCTCTGTCAGCAACAGCCCCCTTTATGTCAGCAAGCTCCCCTCTGTCAGCAAGCCCCCCCTCTCTGTCAGCAAGCCCCCCTCTGTCAGCAACGCCCCCCTCTGTCAGCAAGCTCCCCTCTGTCAGCAACCCCCCCTCTCTGTCAGCAACACCCCTTGTCAGCAGCCCACTCTATGTCAGAAAGCCCCCCCCTGTCAGCCCCCTCTCTGTTAGCAACCCCCCCCCCATCAGCCCCCTTTATGTCAGCAAGCCCCCCTCTCTGTCAGCAACCCCCCCTGTCAGCCCCCTCTCTGTCAGCAACCCCCCATCAGCCCCCTCTATGTCAGCAAACCCCCCTCTCTGTTAGCAACCCCCTGTCAGCCTCCTCTCTGTCAGCAGCCCCCTCTCTGTCAGCAGCCCCCTCTATGTCAGCAAGCCCCTCTCTGTCAGCAACTCCCCTTGTCAGTACCCCCCTTCTGTCAGCCTGCCCCCCTCTGTAAGCCATTCCACTCTGCCAGCCTGCCCCTCTCTTTAAGCCACCCCCTGTCAGCCCACCCTTCTCTGTAAGCCACCCCCTCTGTTAGCAACCCCATCTGTCAGCCCACCCCTCTGTAAGCCACCCCTTCTCTGTAAGCCACTCCCCTCTGTCATAAACCCCCTCTGTGTCAGCAACCCCCTCTCTGCCTCTGTCAGCAACCCCCTGTCAGCCCCCCTCTCTGTCAGCAGCCCCCCTCTCTGTCAGCAACCCCCCCTGCCTGTGTCGCCTACCCAGTTCTCTGTCTGCTACCCCCCTTCTATCAGCTACCCCCAAACAGCATGCAAACCCCTCCTTTCTTCCCTCGCTCCAGCAGGGCTTATGTCCTGCAGGCAGGTCACACTGCACTGTCTGTCCATGCAGTCTCTCTCTCCCACCAAGCTGCTGGCGCCGATACCAGCAGAGACAGTGAATGGAGGGTCACTGGACTGATGTCCTAGCAACCAGCGATGCTTTTGCAGGAGAAAGCGTTGTATTACAGATCCCGCCCCCTAACAGGTTCACACACACATCTTTGCAGTGGCTCCTGGAAGGTAAGGTTTTTTTTTGTCTTGCTTTAATGGAGGTCTCTATTGGGGGGGGGGGGCACAGGCACTGTCTGATATTTAACCTGTTATTTTCATTTGTGGGCATGCCTGTGGATTGCTTTGATTTTTTTGGCCCCCTCTATGTCAGCAACACCCCCCTGTCAGCCCCCTCTCTGATGGGTGGGTTCCCTGATCTTATAATTGTGAATGATGGTGGAAAAACAAAGGATAATCCAAGTATTAATACGATTCAAACTTATTTAAACATACAGCATATACTCTGCAATCTCCATACACATATAATACTGTATGAATAGTGATGTAAATCCATTCCAAAATGTATTGTTACAAATATTTTTTTTCCTCTTTGTGTATGTTTAGGTGACCGGGGGCGATGGGTGAAGATGGGGGGGGGGGCGCCACAGAAATTAGCTCGCACAGGGTGCCTGAACACCTAAGGCCGGCCCTGATCATAGTAGTGGGGTAGATATTATAATCTCTCAGGGAGAAAGGTCAAAAATTACAAACATTTAAAGCATCTTCTATTACAGTTGGTATATCAGATAATTAACAAGAATAAACCTAGTAGAGGGGATATGGCACAGAGGGGAGAGAAAAATAAATTTCCAGGGAGACCTATGGTTAGAGAATCAGGTGAAGGTAATCATAGTAGCGGGGGTAGATATTATAATCTCTCAGGGAGAAATTAGTGAACAGTCCAAACTAGGGGGTAAATACTGTTTAATCCAAGGTCTTCATAAGGATTCAAAATTAGAAACTTTATCTAGTAGTATAGCTTCAGTTTTAGCATGTATCATAGATTGCGTGACTCTGTTTGACTGACTCTATACAGAGAGAGTTAGATTTCCACACTTTTGCTACAGTTTGCTTAGCTGCCGTGGTTATAAAAAAAAAAGTCATTTGAATTGGCGGTGTGTTATGATTTGTGGCTTTCTGTTCACATGATGGTTTTCAAGGTTGTACTTCATAGTTTTTCCTGTGGCATAGCCATATCCTCCTGTGAATAAATGTTTTCCCTTAATACATTTCTACTTTAGTTTCAGGACCTGTGGGCTTTTTTGCCAAGCCGTTGCCAAATTTGGCCACATTTGAAAAAACCTCAGTGGTTTCTGGAATCTGCTACACCTATATACTTGTATCTGCCATACCTAGGTCATTTTTTTGTCCTTTTCCTTTTATTTTATTATCCACTCTTCATCACCTAAAATCTGATGATACTTATTATGCCTTAAAAATGCCTCCACCCTAAAATATATTAACATAGATGTGTGTTCATGTCAAATAATGGTAGAATGTACTTGAAAACATAAACATATTCCCATAAAAACTCCAAAGTTCCGTGGTTGGGAACCCTAGTCCAGGCTGGATGTTAGCCAAATGTGTCTGAGTTTTACACAGATTAGGGAAAATTTAAAAATTTAAAAATAATTAAAATTGATGTCAGGTTTTTAGGTCTATTTGTGTCTGCGGGGGGTGGCCATCATTGCACAGGAAGTCATGGACAGCAATAAAATAGTTTTCCAAAATCTAACTTTTCCTCACTCTGCTAAAAGTGTATTTTTGTCGGTTTTCCAGTTAAAAGGATTTCCTATCATCTACTACCCTTGCAGTCAGGATACACATGGCAATAAAAAACAGACAGGGGCTTTAACTTACCTCCCAAGGGATCCCTTGGGGTTGTTTTTGACTTTTTTTACACACTCTGACATTAATACGTCTTCAAGTAGTAGTAGACTCCGCATTTTGATTTTTACCGTCAGGTAAAATTATAACAAAGCTTACCTGTAGGTAAAATGAGAAAACATTTTTGTTTTTTATTTTTGAAAGTCTACTACCGCTTTAGGCTCCATTTTCACCAGTGCGACTAATCATGCGGCACATAAAGTCGCATAACAAGTCACAGCCCATTGAGTTCAATGGCACCCATTGCATCCATCCATCCACTACATTGATGCAGACTCTGTCTCAGAGAGTGTAACATCAGATCAAAGTCGCTCTCAGAGTTGCATCTAAGTCAAACGCCAAAGTCACACTCTAAATCAGTGGTCTCAAAGTACCGGCCCGCGGGCCATTTGCGGCCCGCGGACCAGTTATAAATGGCCCCCAGGCAGGGTGGAAGTGAGGGGAGCAAAAAAAAAAAAAAAATTTTTTTTTTTTTTTTTTTGGAGCTGGCGCCATCTGGTGGTGAGCCGTTGGTATTATAAGTTATTACCACCAGATGTGAGCTGGCGCCATCTGGTGGTGGCCGTTGGTATTACAAGTTAAGCATTACAAGTTAAACAGCAATTCTAATGTCATTTTTCAAAATTTTTCACTGCCATCTTCTTCCCTCTAATTAGAACCCCCAAACATTATATATATTTTTTATCCTAACACCCTAGAGAATAAAATAGCGATCGTTGCAATACTTTCTGTTACGCCGTATTTGCGCAGCGGTCTTACAAGCGCACTTTTTTGGGAAAAAATTACACTTTTTTTTTAATGGAAAAAATAAGACAACAGTAAAGTTATCCCCATTTTTTTTTTTTAATATTATGAAAGATAATGTTACGCCGAGTAAATTCATACCCAACATGTCACGCTTCAAAATTGTGTCCGCTTGTGGAATGCCGACAAACTTTTTTACCCTTTAAAATCTTCATTGGCGACGTTTAAAAAAATCTACAGGTTGCATGTTTTAAGTTACAGAGGAGCTAGAATTATTGCTCTCACTCTACCAATCGCGGCGATACCTCACATGTGTGGTTTGAACACCGTTTACATATGCGGGCGCTGCTCACGTATGTGTTCGCTTCTGCGCACAAGCTCGTCGGGACGGGGTGCGTTTTCTGTCTCCTAACTTTTTTAGCTGGCTCCTAGATTCCAAGCAAATTTGTCAAACCTTGACTTACACCAGTGATGGTGGTAATAATGCGCTCGCTGACACCAGTGCTGGTGGTAATAATGCGCTCGCTGACACCAGTGCTGGTGGTAATAATGCGCTCGCTGACACCAGTGCTGGTGGTAATAATGCGCTCGCTGACACCAGTGCTGGGGGTAATAATGCGCTCGCTGACACCAGTGCTGGGGGTAATAATGCGCTCGCTGACACCAGTGCTGGGGGTAATAATGCGCTCGCTGACACCAGTGCTGGGGGTTAATAATGTGTTCGCTGACACCAGTACTGTTGTTTTTGAAGTTTGAAAGTTTGCATGCGGCCCCCCATGGCATATGAAAACTTGTCTTGTGGCCCTCAGGTAATTTGAGTTTGAGACCCCTGCTCTAAATAGCACAACTTTGGGGCCTGATTTACTATGCTCTGTGCGCTGCGCTGGTTCATGCGTTAATTAGTACTCCGGGTGGAGGCTTAATTGGGCGCATGAACCAGCGTAGCAGCCGGCGCATTGAAAGTAATATGTTAAGCCGCGCCGAACTCCCTATAGAAGTCTATGGGAGAAATCAAAAGTGTTCATTTTAAAGGCTAATCTGCAAGTTTTGTCCTAAAAAGTGTTTGGGGACCTCAGTCCTGTCCCAGGGAACATGTATCAATGCTTTTTTTGTTTTTTAAAACGGCCGTTTTTTCGGGAGCAGTGAAATTAATAATTCTTAAAGTGAAACAATAAATGTGAAATATTCCTTTAAATTTCGTACCTAGGGGGGGTGTAATGTCAGCATGTGAAATAGCGCATTTTTCCCGCACTTAGAACTCCCCCTGCACAAAATGACATTCAGAAGGAAAAAAGTCATTTAAAAATTCACACGCGGCTATAATGAATTGTCGGCTCTGACAATTCTAAAGGGATTCATTCATAAAACAAACAAAAAAATGTGTAGGGGTTCCCCCAAATTAAATTACCAGGCCCTTCAGGTCTGGAATGGATATTAAGGGGAACCCCGCCGTAAAAAACAAAAAAAAAAAAGACGTGCGGTTCCCGGCAGATATCCATTCCAGGCCCTTCAGGTCTGGTGTGGATTTTAAGGGGAACTCCACCCCAAATTGAAAAAAAAAAATGGCGTGGAGTCCCCCTAAAAATCCACACCAGACCCTTATCCGAGCACGTTGACCTGGCCGGCCGCAGAAAAGAGGGGGGACAGAGTGCGGCCCCCCCTCTCTCCTGAACCGCACCAGGCCACATGCCCTCAACATGGGGAGGATGTCCCCATGTTGATGGGGACAAGGGTCTCATCCCCACAACCCTTGCCCGGTGGTTGTGGGGGTATGCGGGCGGGAGGTTTATCAGAATCTGGAAGACCCCTTTAACAAAGGGGACCCCCAGATCCTGACCCCCCCCCTGTGTGAAATGGTAACGGGGTACATTGTACCTCTACCATTTCACCCCAAAAAAAAATGTCAAAGTGTTAAAAATGACAGTAGCCGGTTTTTGACAAATCTTTTAATAAAATCTTCTTTTCTTCTTTCCTTCGGGTTTCTTCCGCTGCTTCTTTCTTCTCGTCCACATCTTGCCCGACCTCTTCTTCTATCTTCTCCGTCCGTCCTTCAGCCTTCTGGTCCCGCATCTTGTGTCTTCTGCGGTCTTCTTCTCGGTCCGCCAGCCTTCTCGTCCGCATCTTGTGTCTTCTCCGGACCCAGCGTTTGAATTTGAATTGGCCGTCGTCTTCCCGCTCCTGGGACCCGCCCCCCTCTGACGCCACAAGTAAACTCCTTAGAAGGTCATGTGCGTCAGAGGGGGGCGGGGTCACATGAGTGTGACACGGCGGGAACTTCTTCTCCGGGCGGCGCGACTGAAATTGAATTCCCCCGCTGTGTGACGCTCTGTGACCCCGCCCCCCTCTGACGCCACAAGTAAACTCCTTAGAAGGTCATGTGCGTCAGAGGGGTGCGGGGTCACAGAGCGTCACACAGCGGGGGAATTCAATTTCAATCGCGCCGCACGGAGAAGAAGTTCCCGCCGTGTCACACTCATGTGACCCCGCCCCCCTCTGACGCACATGACCTTCTAAGGAGTTTACTTGTGGCGTCAGAGGGGGGCGGGTCCCAGGAGCGGGAAGACGACGGCCAATTCAAATTCAAACGCTGGGTCCGGAGAAGACACAAGATGCGGACGAGAGGCTGGCGGACCGAGAAGAAGACCGCAGAAGACACAAGATGCGGGACCAGAAGGCTGAAGGACGGACGGAGAAGATAGAAGAAGACGTCGGGCAAGATGTGGACGAGAAGAAAGAAGCAGCGGAAGAAACCCGAAGGAAAGAAGAAAAGAAGATTTTATTAAAAGATTTGTCAAAAACCGGCTACTGTCATTTTTAACACTTTGACATTTTTTTGGGGGTGAAATGGTAGAGGTACAATGTACCCCGTTACCATTTCACACAGGGGGGGGGTCAGGATCTGGGGGTCCCCTTTGTTAAAGGGGTCTTCCAGATTCTGATAAACCTCCCGCCCGCATACCCCCACAACCACCGGGCAAGGGTTGTGGGGATGAGACCCTTGTCCCCATCAACATGGGGAGGATGTCCCCATGTTGAGGGCATGTGGCCTGGTGCGGTTCAGGAGAGGGGGGGGGGCCGCACTCTGTCCCCCCCTCTTTTCTGCGGCCGGCCAGGTCAACGTGCTCGGATAAGGGTCTGGTGTGGATTTTTAGGGGGACTCCACGCCATTTTTTTTCTCAATTTGGGGTGGAGTTCCCCTTAAAATCCACACCAGACCTTAAGGGTCTGGTATGGATATTTGGGGGGGACCCCACGCCATTTTTTTTTTCAATTTGGGGTGGAGTTCCCCTTAAAATCCACACCAGACCTGAAGGGTCTGGTATGGATATTTGGGGGGACCCCACGCCATTTTTTTTTCAATTTGGGGTGGAGTTCCCCTTAATATCCATTCCAGACCTGAAGGGCCTGGTAATTTAATTTGGAGGGACCCCCTTTTTTTTTTTTTTTTTTTTTAATGAGCAATGACTGTATTCTTTATAGCCATGAGTACTTTAAACTTCCTTTTTTTTGTTTCACTTCAGAAATGACATCTTGTACAGGGACAGTTCTAAGCACGGGAAACATGCGTGTACCCCCCCCTCCCCCCCTGTATGAAATTTAAAGGAATATTTCACTTTTATTATTTCACTTTAACCACTTCCATACCGCGCCTATTCTGGCACTTCTCTCCTTCATGTAAAAATTATATTTTGTTCCTGGGAAATTAATCAGGACCCCCAAACATTATATATAATTTTTTAGCAGACACCCTAGGGAATAAAGTTAGCGGTCATTTTTTATTTGATTTCCAACGGTATTTGCGCAATAATTTTTCAAACTACTTTTTTTTGGCCCAAAAAAAAAAACACGGTTCATGAATTAAAAAAAAAAAGTAAAGTTAGCCCAATTTTTATGGATAATGTTAAAGATGATGTTACACCGAGTAAATAGATACCTAACTTGTCAATACCTCACATGTGTGGTTTGAATGGTGTTTACATATGTGGGCGGGACTTACATGCATATTTGCTTCTGAGTGCGAGCTTCTAGGGACAGGGGCGTTATTTTTTTTTTATTATTTTTTTTTTTACCTCATATTTTTATTCTTGCACTTTTTTGACACTTTTTTTGATTTTGGATCACTTTTCTTCCTATTACAAGGGATGTAAACATCCCTTGTAATAGGACTAGTGTGTGACAGGTCCTCTTTATGGAGAGAGGCGGGGTCAATAAGGCTGGAAAGCATGGTATTGAAAAAAAAAAAAAAAGTTCTCATGCTTTCAGCTGCAATCATGTTCGTTCAGCACAGTGGTGTAGTGTATAGCACTTTGACCTAGCAGCAAAAGAGTCGTTGGTTCGAATCCCGCCCGTGACAGCATCTGCATAGAGTTTGCATGTTCTCCCTGTGCCTGCGTGGGTTTCCTCCCACAATATAAAATCACGCTGTAAATCGGATCCGGTCTAAATAAGCCCTAATATGCAGTAGTATATTTAGGTTTTGTTCTGCCCTAGGCCTGACTACATATCTGCACCTCCTAATAGAAAAATTACCCACCCCTTCCTGTCAAAGCCACACCCTGTTTTTGTATGACCCGCCCAGTAATTTTCAGGGGACCCACACACTAGTTCTGGGGGGCACTGGATTCCCTTAACCACTTCCGTACCAGGCACTTACGCACCTTCCCGCCCAAGCCAATTTTCAGCTTTCAACACTGTCGCACTTTGAATGGCAATTGCGCGGTCATACAACACTGTACCCAAACAAAATTGGCGTCCTTTTTCCCCCACAAATAGAGCTTTCTTTTTTTGTTATTTGATCACCTCTGCGTTTTTTTTTTTTTGCGCAACAACTAAAAAAATACTGCAAATTTTAAAACAAAAAAACGTTTTTATTTTTTTAGGTTAATTTTTTTGTAAATAAGTTTTTCTCTTTCAATTACGGGCACTGATATGGCGGCACTGATGGGCACCGATGAGATGGCACTGATGGACATCGATGAGGTAGTACTGACGGGCACAGATGAGGTGGCATTGATTGGCGGCGCTGCTATGCGGCACTGATGGGCACTCATAGGCGGCACTGATGGGCACTCATGGGCGGCACAGATGGGCGACACTTATGGGTGGCACTGATGGATACTTATGGGTGGCACAGGTGGGCACTGTGCATGGATGGGCACTGTGGGGTGGCACTGATGGACACTGTGGGGTGGCACTGATTTTCCCAGTCAGTGCCCATTTGTGGGCACTGATTGGCATCTTTTTTCTTATTTTTTATTGCTTTTTGTTTTTTTGTTCTATATTTTTTTTGTTTTTGCACACCCTGGTGGTCCAGGGTGGGCATCCCTGGTGGTCCAGTGTGGTGATCCGAGGGGGGGGCTGCGCTGATAAACAATCAGCGCGAACGCCCCCCTGTCAGGAGAGCCGCCGATCGGCTCTCCTATACTCGCGTCTGTCAGACGCGAGTGAGGAAGAGCCATCGATGGCTCTTCCTGTTTACATCGTGATCAGCCGTGATTGGACACGGCTGATCACGTGGTAAAGAGTCTCCGTCTCCGTGAGAGACTCTTTACCGAGATCGGAGATGCAGGGTGTCAGACTGACACCCTGCATCACCGATCGCCGCGCTGCGTGCCCCCACAGGCGCGTGCGGCATGAAATCCTGCAGGACGTCCTGTCAGGATTGTGTAACCACTTCCCGGACGTAAATCGGCCATAGGCTGGGCGGGAAGTGGTTAATTTGCATAGTTTTTCTCTCACTTCCTGTTTGGCTATGGGGCAGGAAGTGAAGGCAAATCTCCCCAATTGGACACAGATAATACAAAATAAACTGACAGGGCCTATAACCCTCCCTCACTCTATCCAAAATTAAAGAAAATAAAACTTGTTGATTATAGTTCTTGTCAGGGGCGGACTGACCATTGAGTCACTCGGGCACTGCCCGAGGGCCCCATGCCACTAGGGGGCCCCATCCGGGTTGCCAGGCTCAGTAAAACCAGGGACAGTATGTAAAAATCTGTGTTTTTTTTAGATCTGTCCCTGATATGTCCGAAAATGACATGCTTTTAATGTGAATATCCCAAGATTTTAGCTGCCCGCCTCTGCACTACCTCCTGGCGTGGTGGTCATCTGTAAGCCAGAGGGGCCCCATAATCTTCTTTTGCCCAGGGGCCACATGAGTTGTCAGTCCGCCCCTGGTTCTAGTTTAAGCACAAATTTCATAGAGTTTTATTGAGAGCCCTAAGAAAATATAACCATGCCAATAGGCCAGGATAGAGCGTTGCTAATATGTAGGAATGTGTGCGTTAGAGCACCCCACCCAATGTTAACTAAAAAATTATTAATTTGCAAATAAGTATTATCTGCTCATTTTTTTGGGGATGTCTGCACCCCTGATAGTGACAACATTTGTGAGGTGTCTTCACCCTTTCTAATTCATTCACTTCCTGTCACATAGCCAAACAGGAAGTGAGGGTAAAACCTTACTAATATCTTTTCTTGGGGACACAGAGATCAATCTAAATAGTTTCCCATTATGTAAATTGCACTCTAGCATTTTGCTGTGTACACCCCAAATTATTAGGGATCTTGGACTTTGGGGTCCATTGACTAAAGGCAAAATCCACTTTGCACTACAAGTGCAAAGCAAGGAAGAAAGAAAACAAAACAACTTTGCTTCTACAGGATTGGATGTTAAAACCATCAGTGCTTCCTCTCTGATTTTCAGCAACTATGCTTGTACTGCAGAGTGGCTTTGCCTTTACTAAACCCCCAAACTAAATAATCATTTGGGGCAGGGATCCTCAAACTACGGCCCTCCAGCTGTTTTAGAACTACACATCCCATGAGGCCTTGTAATGCACTGACATTCACAGACATGACTAGGCATGATGGGAATTGTAGTTCCTGAACAACTGGAGGGCCGTAGTTTGAAGACCCATGATTTGGGGTGTACACAGCAGTGCTGGAGTGCAATTTGCTTAATGGGGACACTAGTTAGATTGACCTGTGTCCCCAAGAAATGACACTGGTAGGGTTTTAACCTCACTTCCTGTTCAGCTGTGTGACAGGAAGTGAAGCCAATTTTAAGAAAAGGGACACAAAGCTCAACACAAAAATAAAAAACACAAAGCAGGGGTTCTAACACTCACTTGGCTTCCCTCAAACACCCACAATTTGAATAGGATTGCCTTGCGCTAGATTTAAGCACAGTGCTGTAAATCAGCACGTCAAGCCTGTCCACCAATAGCAAACCCCCCCCACAGGCCATGTTTGCAGGTTTTCCTTCATCTTGCACATGTGCTTTAAAATACAGTCTGGAGAGCAATTCTTGATAAGAGAAATCCCCAAAACATGTCCTGTCGGGGGTACTTGAGGGCTGAGGACCACTGCAGAATAAATAAAATACTTACCAGTTTTTGTCTTTAAAGTCATGGAGAATAAACATGGCAAACATTCATGATTACACACCAGGAAAGAAGCTTAGACAAAAATCACACATAATTTGTTAGGCCCAAACCTAGTTCAGCTGCAGCTGTCAACATATGTAGCATGAAAAAGTAACAAAAGACAAACTTAACAATTTTAAAGTAATTTTTATTGGTCAACAAAACAAGGAAAGCAAAAAAAGACAAACAAACAAAAATACATTTCAAAATTCTAAATAACCATAGCTTTACACATTTTTCATAAAATAAGGCCACATAGACAAATACATCAAAGTGAACATCATTTAAAAATAAACCAAAACCATGGCAAAATAAAACAAAACCCATGCAACAAACCACATTTGTGTTTAGCAACAGCATTTCTGCCAGCCTGCCCCTTCTGAGGGCAGCTGAGGACTGATCGATCCAAGCTTTTTATAACAGTGCTAGTAATGAAGCAATTGAAATCACATGAACAAATTGCAGTCTCTAGTTTGGGTGAGCTTGTAATTGGGCACACCTGCAATTAATCCAAACCACGCTCTATGAGCATCCAATGAGTGTTTTTCACCTTTTAAAAAGAAAGGATATTTTTTTTCTAAGTGTTTGAGCATGCTCAGTTCATCACACATGTAGGAACCAAGCTGCAATGGAATGAGAGCTTTTTTTTTTTGTTTCCCCTGATCTGATGCTTTTCAGCCTGAAGGGGAGGTGTTAAAGACAGAAGTAAACACGCACATTTAATAATCTATTTGTGTGAAAAAAAAGGTTGCCAATTTTGTTTGGGAGCCACGTCGCACGACTGCGCAATTGTCAGTTAAAGAGACGCCGCGCCGAATCACAAAAACTTGCCCGGTCATTGACCAGAAATATGGTCCGGGCTCAAGTGGTTAAAAATTAACAAAACACAAAAGTGAGCCCAATTTTTGGGGATAATGTGAAAGATGATGTTACACTGAGTAAATAGATACCTTACATGTCACGCTTTACTATTGGAAACACTCCTGCAATGGGGCCAAAATGAATTCCGTGAATATCCCCATAGGCGACCTTTTTCTTTTTTTTCCAGGTTACCAGTTTATAGTTACAAAGAAGGTCTAGTGGTAAAAGTATTGCTCTCGCTCTAACGCACACGTCAATACCTCACATGTGTGGTTTGAACGATGTTTATATATGTGGGCGGGACTTGCGTAAGTCCCGCCCCACATATGTAAAAATTATTTTTTACTTTTTGCTATAATAAATATCCCCAAAAATATATATTCAAAAAACTAAAAAACCCCTCAGTTAGGCCGATACGTATTCTACATCTTTTTGGTTCCAAAAAATCGCAAATAGCGTTTAGTGTTTGGTTTTTGCAAAAGTTATAGCGTCTACAAATTTTTTTTTTTGTTGTTTTAACTAGTTATTGGGGCAATCAGCGATTTTTATCGGTACTGCGACATTATGGCGGACACATCGAACACTTTTTTGGAACCATGGCATTTTTCTAGCGATCAGTGCTGTAAAAAATGCATTGCTTACTCAAAAAATGCCACTGGCAGGGAAGGGGTTAACACTAGGTGCGAGGGAGGGGTTAAATATGTTCCCTGGGTGTGTTCTAACTGTAGGGGGGGGGACTGACATGTGTAAATGACAGATCGCTGTTCATGAAGGGGAACTCCAGACCAAAAAGCTTCCAGCTCCTCCCAGTTTGGTCATTCCACTTCCTGCTGGAGTAGAGAGAAGACCTGTCTTCCAGAGCTCCTGTGTTCCAGAGGATCCAGCCACCAGGACCAGCCTCCAGCCCCAGCCCCAGCCCCCAGCCCCTGGCCCCAGAAGAGGGGAGGGATGGCCTCCCTCAGCCCAGGTGAAGGACCAGCATCCGGCCTCCGGAGTAACCAGCAGCACCTGCCCTCCTCCAGCCAGACGAAGATCAGCAGGGATGACCGCCTCTTCCTGGGCACCCAGCAGGGTCTCTTAGACTGGACCAGCATTCAACCAGGTGAGGACTGAGGCCAAAGCCAGGAAGAGGTGTGATAAGATCAAGTCCCTGCTGGTTAGGATAGCTCAGCCTGCGTGGAAAAATGACAGCTCTCGCAGGCCTGAGGGACAAGAGGGACAGGTGCTCTAGTAGTAAGAGGTCGGAGTATAGGGGGGCCATCAATACCCTCAAGTTGGAGGTTAATGAAATCTGGGGTTACCTGGGAGGTTTTTTTCGAACGTGGGGCTGGAGAGGTGTGCTTTCTTGAGAGAGCTCCGGAAGACCCTCCAGCAGGCCAACCAATCGGGAAGTCAGACGGCAAGGAGGAGCAGCGGGCGGTCGGGGTCCCAACCCTCCAGAGCAGCCGGGAAGTCAGGAGAGCCTGGGTGTAGTGGGGGGGGTGGAAGCTCTGGTGGTGCAGGGCCCAGTAAGGCCATAAAACCTGGGGAGGGCTCCGAGAGCCGATCCCTCGGTCCGTGAAAAAAGGGGCTGGGGGGTTGGCTATGACAGGGGAGCCCAGTGATCCAGGAGGCCGCAGGGCCCAGGCGCCGCCGGAGGTACCCCCCCGGTGTCTTCGGGTCAGCATGCCCAGGCTCCCTCAGGATGGTCACGCTGCCACAGCTGGGGCCCACCATGTGCCGGCCTCCATGACCCCTCAGCGTGCAGTAGAGCGGGATGATCTGGCAGTGAAAGTGTCAGGGACTGCTCCTGCAGCTGCTATGTCACCGGGAGAGAGGCAGGTACATGGTGGAGGTATAACAACAAAGTCAGCTTCAGGCAAACAGCTGGTGTGTAGTGTGACCAAGATGGCGCCGGCTGCTGGGGGAGGAGCAGCTGAGGCCACATTCCCAGTGGGAATCAACCCCTTTTCAGGGAAGGGGGATGTGGCCAGCTCCCATCCAGTGCTCGGGACCCGGAAGTGACCGCCCGCGAACCGGAAGTGCACCCCCCGCGAACCCGGAAGTGCACCCCCCGCGACCGGAAGTGCACCCCCCGCGACCGGAAGTGCACCCCCCGCGACCGGAAGTGACCCCCCACGATCAGAACTGCCCCCCTGCGAATCTGCGGCTGGTGTCACCGGCTTGGAGGACCTGGGGGATGAGAGGCCGGGGGTGCGGGGGTGCCTAGTCCCGGATGCTGCAGCAGGCACCTCCAGGCACCCCCGGCAAGTAATGGACAGCATGGACGGTAATATGGACGGTAACATGGACGGTAAGCTGCCGACCTCCCCCAGGTCCCCATGGACATTACCACAAAGCCCCGAGGGGCTCCCTGCAGGACAGGCGGGGTGGGGGAATGTCAGGTGGGACCCCTCCCGGTGGACTGTGCAGCTTATGACTTTATCCGGCAGTTGGAGGGGTCCCAGGGGGGCATCCCCCCAATACGGGTTGAGTCCCAGGGGGCTGGTGAGGTCGCAGAGGGGTCTGGTTGGGGGAGTTTGGTGGGGGAGGTACCCCCCTCTGCTGTGGCCCCAGGGGGGAGGGGCCTGTAGTCAGGGCCAAGGGTGGTGGTCAGGGGGGGTCAGGGTAGTTTCAGGTGGGGGTGGGTGCGACACCACCGGCAGGGATGGGGGGGCCCCCCCGTTCCCCCCCCACTTTCTGGGGGTGCTGAGGGGGGTGCCCCGCTTCCGGAGAACATCTTTCGGGGGTCTCCGGAGGCCAACTTATTATCTGCCCTAAAGGGGGGTCGCTCTTTCGCCCAGGTGCGGGCTCTCGTGCCCCTCTGGACCCACCTGTACAGCCGGTTTTGGCGCCCAGAATTTCCGCGCCCCCCCTGCTGACCAGGAGAGGACGCAGGGGTCGGCGTGGACGAGGGGTACAGGTGGTCCAGAGAGGAGGCGTAGGAATGTTGTCCAGCTTCGTAACGAGGGTCCGGACCCCTGCCCCGCCCGAGGTGAGGTGGTGGACCTGGTACTCCTCCTTGGGTTTTGGGGTGGGTGACCTTTTTGCTGTCATCCACCCCACCAACACTCGGGAGTTTGACATCAGTTTTGTCACTCCCGTGTGTATGGAACGCTTCATCACCAGCTTTGGGCTGGTGAGGGGCGTTGACCCTTGGAAGAAGTACAGGCTCATTCCCATCTCCAGGCAGGAGGAGTAAAGAACATCACCATCCTGGTGAGGAATGAGTCGCTCCCTCCGGAGACATTGCCACCTGGCTTGGGAGGTACGGGGCAGTTGCAAACCCCCCCTGAGAAAGAACCTCGATGAGCGCGGGGTCTGGACCGGGGCATTGGTTGGCCAGGATCCGGCATTAAGAGGGAGGGCAACAGTGTTGCCCACCTCCCTGGCAGCGCCTTCCTGGGCAGAGACCGGATCCTGGCCTTCTACCCGGGACAGCCCCGTCGTTGCTTCAAGTGCGGCAGGCCCGACCCACATGAGCTCGGACTGCACGGTGGTCAAGATGTGGCCGGTGCCACGAGTTTGGCCACCAGTCCGACTCATGTGGGAAGATATGCTGCAATTTGTGTGGTGAGATGGGCACCCATTCAGTCGGTGCCCCAAAGCAATCGGGGTTCTTTCTCAGGGGGGGGACCTCCCGGGCCGGGAGCGGCCGAAGCCCCCCCGGCGAGTGATGGCCGGGGGGGGTGGGGATCCTGGGGCCCCTAATGCCCCTCCGGAGGGACCAACAGGCCCACAGCCTCAAAGAAGGCGGAGCAGGGCGTGGGCGAGGGGCTCCCCCCCCGGGGAGATACGGGCTCAGTTGGCCAGGAGGCTCCCGATCCTCCGGAAGGCGAAGCCGGTGGGGAGGAGTCGGGGAGGCCTGGGGGTCCCGGGCCTGAGGGTCCGTGGGCCCCGGCTTTCCCCCTCCTTTAGATGCAGGGCCGATCCCCCCCCCTCCACCTGTTCTATCTGCCTCCCCATTGCAGCCCCCCCTCATCTTCCCATCCCCGTCCCCCCCCCTCGTCCCCCCCCCCCCCAAGTCCCGTCCCCCCCCCCCCCTTCTTCTGCCGATCCCCTTTCTGTCCCCCCCCCCTGTCTCTGGCCCCCCCCTGCCTCTCCCATCCCCCCCCCCTTCTGGACCCAAAGTCTCCTCTGCCTTGTTGGCCATGGAGACGGAAGCTGCTCGAGCCTCATCTAAGAGGGAAATCTCGAGCGCAGCGGGTCCGAGGAGGGGGGTGGGGGGTGGCGTAGTCACCTCAGAGAGATGGCAGGAGTGGAGCAGGTGAGACGCAGGAAGAAGGGGAAGGGCTGTGAAATCTGGGGGCGGAGGTCCCCTGTGAAGGGTGGGGTTCCCCCAGGGGCACGAAGTGGGGGGTTCCCTGGGGAACCCGTTTGGTGTCCTCTTCCTTCCTCCTCGGACTCAGAGGAGGAGGAGGGAGTGTAAATATGTAAATATGTTTTGGTGTTTGTAGTATGAAGGAGAACGTGACCCTTTCAATCATTTTGATGGCGGTACCCTCCTCCAATACGGCTTGCGACCATTAATGTCGCAAGTATTCGTTCTGCACGAGCTCGTTTTATGGCCTTTGATTTTCTCAGCCGTGTTGAAGCTGACATTTTGTTTTTTGCAGGAGACCTGGCTGGCATCTGTGGCAGAGATGCATCTAGCAAAGAGGGAGTGGAGATGTGGGCCCTCCCTCTGGTCTCTTGCGGCCGAGCCCTGCAGTGGTGTTGCGGTCCTTTTTAAGACTGGTTCGGTGGCTTGCCGGCGAGTGATTGAAGTGGAGATTGTAGATGTCTGGTGGTGGACGCTGTCGTGAGGGGGGCAATTCCTCCGGCTCATTAATTTTTATGGGCCTCAAACCAAGAGGGAGAGGAAGAGCCTCCTTACGGCGGTTAAGCCTTAATCTTTTTACATCCCAGCAGGTGATCTTTGTGGTGACTTCAATAGATCACTAGGCCCAAAGACCGGGCAGGTGGCCGCCAACCTCTGGGATATGATAGTACTTTTTTGAATAGCGTAGTGAGGGAGGCCGGTTGGTGGATGGTGCACGTTCGTCACCTCCCCAACCTCACTGGTTTCACATTTTCCCGAGGTAGTTCTAAGAGTAGATTAGATAGGTTTTTTTTTAAAGGGGGACTCTGCTTGCTCGGCTCCAGAGCTGCAGTCGGTGGAGTTCTCCGATCACTGTATGGTATCTGTGGCCCTGAATGTCGCCGACACTCCTCAGAAAGGGAGGGGTATGTGGCGCCTGAATGGGTCGCTACTGGAGGATCCTGAGGTTAGGGAAGCCTATGAGGTTTTCTTCCTGGACCAGACCTCGCTCCTTGAGGGCAACTGCTCCCGCCTTGAATGGTGGGAAGTAGTTAAAAGAGGTCTGGTGACTTTTTCCGGGAAATCTCTGGGTACAGGGCAGCTTCCAAGTACCAGGCCTACCAGAGACTACGCAGGCAGCTTGACCGCCTGGTGTCCTCTGGGGGCTCTCGGGAACAGATATCCGGTCTGAAGGCGCAGATGAAGGAGTGTCAGTACGACCGTCTCGCCTCCCTGGTTTTTGAGAGGGATTATGGGAAGTTTATCTCTCCTGATCCCTACAGGAGCTGTGGTGAGGCGGCGAGTTCGAAGGTCGTACACGGCCTGAAGGATGCCTCGGGATCTCTGGTCCGGTCCAGATCAGGGATCCTGGGTGTCGTCAGAGACCACTTTTCGGACCTCCTGAAGAAGCGGCCTCTAGACATGGAGAAAGTCAGGGAATTCCTTGATGAGACCCCACTGGAAGTGAGGTCTGACCTTCCTGACTCTCTGACAGAAGAGATCTCGGTGGCTGAAGTCGAGCAGGCTATCAGCTCTTTAGCATCTAAAAAGTCGCCTGGGCCCGATGGGCTCACGGCAGAGTTTTACAAAACCTTTAAGAGCCTCTTGGCTCCTCATTTGAGGGACGTGTACCGTGAATGTTTGGCCTATGGCCTGCTGCCTCCCTCAATGAGAAGGTCAGCTCTGATCCTTCTGTCAAAGGGGAAAAGACCCGTCTGTGGTGGAGAATTGGCGTCCGATCGCCCTTCTTACCACAGATAGGAAGATACTGGCAAAGATCTTGTTTACACGTCTGTCTGCTTTGGCGGGCAGGATGCTGTCTCCCTCTCAGCACTGCACAATTCCTGGCCGGGGCACTTTTGGTGCCGTCCTGAACGTCCGGGAGGCTGTGGAAAGGTGCAGGGCTGATGGCAGCGAGCGGTATCTGCTTGCACTGGATCAGGCTAAGGCGTTTGATCGGGTGAACCATGAGTACCTTTGGCTGCTTCTGAGGAGATACGGTCTGCCTGATCAATTTGTTGATTGGCTACAGGTATTGTATAGGGGAGCTGAGAGCTTCCCTCTTGTCAACGGTTGGGTGGGTCGGGCCTTTTCTGTGGACTCTGGCGTCCGGCAGGGCTGCCCGTTGAGCCCCCTCCTGTACGTCTTTGCGGTTGACCCCTTCGTAAGGAGGCTAGACTGCGAGCGTCTTGTGGGGGTTCCGGTGGGACCTGTCGGGGGTCCGGTTTCGGCAGTGAAGGTCGTGGCCTACGCGGATGACGTCTCGGTGGTGGTGTCTGGTCGTGAGGAGGCCCATTATGTGGAATCCCAGTGCGGGTGCTACTCTGAGGCGTCAGGTTCGCTGGTCAATTGGGACAAGAGTGAAGTTTTCTGGATGGGGAAGGAGGGGGAGCAGTTCCCCCTTCCGGACGTGTTCCCCTACGCCCGTACCAGAGATTCGAGTACTTGGCATTCATTTCGGCCCAGGTGATTATCCCAAGCTAAATTGGGAGCGCAGGCTGGTGAGTGCCACTCGGAAGGTGAAGGCCTGGAGAGGTTGGAAACTTTCCCTGAGGGAAAGGGTATGCTTGGTCAAGCCGTACTTACTGCCTGAGTTTCTCTTTGTGAGCTACGTGTGTCTTTTGCCAGCATCTCTCTATGCTCGGGTCTCTGGTCTGTTCTTCCTGCTGTTGTGGGGAAACAGACTGATCCTGATCAAGAGGGAGGTCACATACCGCCCAGCGAAGGCAAGGGAGGGTTGGAAACTGGTCAACCCGGTGGTGTTCTTCATCATCATTTTTGTAAAGTACAACTTGCAGTCCATCTTTGTGGACGCACCTTCCTGGTGGAATGTTCATGCAAGGACTGGCTCTTGCTGTTCCTGAGGAGGTGGGGGGAGGGGGGAGGCCCGGCGATCTGAGGAGAATCGCATGGGTATCTCCCATCCTACGTCCCCCCTGGCATTGAAGGCACTGAGGCAGTGGCGGATAACTGCCCTTGAGGTGGGCTCTCTGGGTCGGCGTGAGCTGTACCTGAGGGTTCATGGCCTCGGACATTTTGAAGCCCCTGTCTTTAAGGGACTGTCCTGAGAGGGTCCTCACGGAGGGGTTAGCCCTCTTGAATTCTTCCAGAATTCCAAACAAGTTTGGGATCTTGCATGGAGGTCGTTCCATGGACGACTGTACGTCCGTGCAAATCTCATATATCTGAACCTAGGGACAGGGGCTGTCCCCGACGGGAATGTGGAGGGACATTGGAGACCATGGACCATTTTCTGGTCCAATGTCCCTTCAACATGGAGGTTCTTACGGGGGTAGGGGGTGCCATTGGCTACCCCCGCCTTCCGGCCCTGACCTATGCTGAGCGGGTGTATGGTGACTTCGGGGTCCGCAGGGGTTTTGAGTTATCGTCACTTTATTTAGTCAGCGTAGTTGTGCTTTACTACACTTGGCACGCTCGGTGTTTGGTGTCCACTAGGGACAAAATCCTGTCTGTGCATGAGGTGGTGGGCGATATCTTTCGGGAGTTGGTGAAGGTGCGGGATCTGGAAAGGAGCAGGGTCGGGCCTGAGAGGTGTGCCCATTTATGGAGGGGGTTCCTCTTCCAGCCCCCTTAGGCCATGACCCTGCCCCTCTCCATGGGTAGGGGCAACTTTCCTTTCTCACCCCCCTTAGATTTTGTTTATAGTTTATTTTTGAAATAAGGCTACAGACATGTCTGATTATCATGTTCTCGCTCATACGTGGGTTGTAGGTATTTGTTGTTCTGGTGGTGGGGTGTGTTGTGGGTTGGCGATGATCTGGTCAGTAGTGGTTTTTATGGACTTTAATATTTCCCTACTGTACCAGTGAGCCGTTTTAAGTTGGTTTTGTTCTTTTTTTTTTTGTTGGCAATGATCTGGACAAGCTTTTTCTGATGGACTGTAAAGACTTTTTCTTGTACCAGTGAGCCTGTTGTAAATACCCGTTCTAATGTTGTTGTGTTGGTTTTTTTTTTTTTTTTTTGCAGTTATTTTCTTGGAGGGTGGTATGATGGTTTGTGTGTGTTGTTTGTTTTGTGTTATTTAGTTTATTTTGTATATTAACTTTTTTATGGTCGTAGTTTTAAAAATAAAAAATCTCCAGACCAAAAAAAAAAAAAATGTGGGTTCCCCTTCAGGTGCATACCAGGCTCTTAGGCTTGGTCTGGAACATAAGGGGTTAAACCCGCGCCGAAAACCAGCGTGGGGTTCCCCCAAGATCCAAACCAAGCCCTCATCCCAGGCACGCAGTCTGGCCGGACAGGAATGGGGGCGGGGACGAGCGAGCGCCCCCCCCTCCTGAGCCGTACCGGACCGCATGCCCTCAACATGGGGGAGTGTGTGCCCCCCCACCCCAAAGCACTCTTGTCCCCATGTCGATAGGGACAAGAGCCTCTTCCCGACAACCCTGGCCGTTGGTTGTCGGGGTATGCGGGCGGGGGGCTTATCAGAATCTGAGAGGCCCCTTTAATAAGGTGGCCCCCAGATTCCGGCCCCTCACCCTATGTGAAGGAGTATGGGGGTACATCGTACCCCTACCCATTCACCTGGGGAAAAAAATGTAAAGAAATAAAACACCACACATGAATAAATTAATTTATTAGTCTGCCGGGGGTCTTCTGCCGGGGCCCCCCACCACCACCCCATTAGGCCCCGGGCTTCGCCGTCTTTCACCGGGACCCCCTTCACCAGTGAGGCTCCTGCCTTTGGGGGAGGGTCCCGGGCTTCTACGACGGTTTCTGCGGGGGGGGGGTGCACTGGCACCCCACCCCCGTCTTCAGCGACGTAATTCACCGGGACCCCCTTCACCAGTGAGGCTCCTGCCTTTGGGGGAGGGTCCCGGGCTTCTACGACGGTTTCTGCGGGGGGGGTGCACTGGCACCCCACCCCCGTCTTCAGCGACGTAATTCACCGGGACCCCCTTCACCAGTGAGGCTCCTGCCTTTGGGGGAGGGTCCCGGGCTTCTACGACGGTTTCTGCGGGGGGGGGGGTGCACTGGCACCCCACCCCTGTCTTCAGCGACGTAATTCACCGGGACCCCCTTCACCAGTGAGGCTCCTGCCTTTGGGGGAGGGTCCCGGGCTTCTACGACGGTTTTCTGCGGGGGGGGGTGCACTGGCACCCCACCCCCGTCTTCAGCGACGTAATTCACCGGGACCCCCTTCACCAGTGAGGCTCCTGCCTTTGGGGGAGGGTCCCGGGCTTCTACGACGGTTTCTGCGGGGCGGGTGCACTGGCACCCCACCCCCGTCTTCAGCGACGTAATTCACCGGGACCCCCTTCACCAGTGAGGCTCCTGCCTTTGGGGGAGGGTCCCGGGCTTGTATGGTGTCTTCCGCCGGGGGGCGACACCCGCGGGCTTCTGCGATGCCTTCCGCTTCTGCCTGTCTCCTCCGCGGAGCACAGGGCTTGTCTCCGCTGTCTTCTCCCTTCTCTTCCATTCGATGTTGACACGACGAGGTCCGGCGCTGGAATGCCGTCTGAGCAGTGGGCATGGACTTATATAGGGCAATGCCACCATGTGACCTCAACCCATGTGACATCACATTCCCATCATGCCCAGGGAATGTGATGTCACATGGGTTGAGGTCACATGGTGGCATTACCCTATATAAGTCCATGCCTGCCGCTGACACGGCATGTCAGCGCGGAACCTCGTCGTGTCAACATCCAATGGAAGAGAAGGAAGAAGACAGCGGAGACAAGCCCTGGGCTCCCGGAGGAGACAGGCAGAAGAAGGAAGAGAGAAGAAAGAAGACGAAAGAAAGCCCTGGCTCCACGGGGGAGCCAGGCAGAAGAGGGAGCAGAGAAAAGACCGGGGAGTTGGCGCACCCCCGGCAGAAGACCAGGAAGACCGGAACCCTGGCGGAAGGCACCGGAAAGACCGGGGGATAGGCGCCATCCCCCGGCAGAAGACCCCGAAGTCCGGATGCCCCTCCCTAATGAAAAAGAGCTTAAATGGGGTGGGGGCATCCGGCGGAAGGCTCCGGAGAGGACCGAGGGATGGCGCCCTCCCCCGGCAGAAATCACCGAAGCCCAGGGTCCCGGCGAAGATCGGGAGAGAAGAAACCCCCCTTGTAAGAGAGCTAAAGAAGAAAGGGGGGGCTCCGGAGCAGATTAATAAAATATTTTATTCTGTGTGGTGTTTTATTTTACTTTACATTTCCCCCATGTGAATGGGTAGAGGTACGATGTACCCCATACTCATTCACATAGGGTGGGGGGCCGGCATCTGGGGGCCCCCTTATTAAAGGGAGCTCGCAGATTCCGATTAGCCCCGCCCGCATACCCCGACAACCAATGGCAAGGGTTGTCGGGAAGAGGCTCTTGTCCCTATCGACATGGGGGCAAGAGTGCTGTGGGGTGGGGGGGCAGTGCCCCCCTCCCCCACAGCACACACTCCCCCATGTTGAGGGCATGCGGTCTGGTATGGCTCAGGAGGGGGGGGGCGCTCGCTCGTCCCCGCCCCCATTCCTGTCCGGGCCAGACTGCATGCTTGGGATGAGGGCTTGGTTTGGATCTGGGGGGGACCCCAGCGCCGAATCGGCGCGGGTTTAACCCCTCACGTTCCGGACCAAGCCTAAGAGCCTAATGTAGCCCTGGAGGGGGACCCGCGCCGATTTCCCCTTCATGGCTGAAAACAGCTCGGAGATTCCCGTGCGCCGCGTCATGCAGCGCATTCACGGGTACGCCGCTTGGTATTTACCAAGATTTTCACGGCGTACTGACAAGGCGCACGGGAAGCGCCGAAATTTCTCTCTGCGCATGCCCAGTATGCAAATGAACCTTCCGAGGTTCAGGCGCACTGTGCAAGCGTACGGGGATCTGTTTTCAAAAAACACTTTCCCTTTCAATTCGGCCCGCCAAACACTTCAAAACACATGTCACTTCACTTCCCCTGCATCCCCCCCCCCCCCCCCCCAAAAAACTCCCGCCCAAACCCCCGCAATTTACAGTTCAATGTGCCGTGCGCCAGGTCTGTACTGGTGCACAATGCACCCTCTCCTGGGCGCACGGAGCACATTAGTAACTAGGGAAATACACTGCACTAGCAGCGTATTTCTTTAGTAAATGGCCAAACGGCTGCTACTCCTGCTTTTACTCCATGAGTCATGGAGTAAAGGCTTGGTAAATCAGCCCCTGTGTCTCTATCTCTCTATCTCTCTCTGTCTGACTGACTGATCTTCTCTAGAACCGCCAACACACTACACTAGGCAGCCGTGCAGGCTGCCTTTTATAGTGGGGGCGTGTACTAATCCCCCTGAGCCATAATTGGCCAAAGCCACCCTGGCTTTGGCCAATTATGGCTCTTCGTTTTTTGAGCGCTGTGATTGGCCAAGCATGCGGGACATACAGCATGCTTGGCCAATCATCAGCGCTCAACGCCCCAGTGAATTATGGGACGTTTTGTGTCATTCGAATTTGGGCGAACGACCCGTTTTGTTCGATTTTCGACGAACGATCGAACGACCGATGTTCGATTCGAACCTACGTTCGAATCGAACGCTGAGCTCATCCCTAGTGCTCAGTAGTCCTAAGACAATTTTGACAATACTGCTTCTCCATAGATACAGTACAGTGAGTGAACGTTGTCACACAAGAAAAGGAAGTGTTACTGGCAGAATCACCTTTTCGAAATAAAAGAGAAAAAGAAAATAGATGCAACCACCACATCTAATGCCACATACACAAGATCATTTTTCAGCATGAAAAAAAACGTTGTTTTTCAGCATGTTGAATAAAAACAAAGTTTTTCCAACTTCATCATTAAAACGACGTTGCCCACACACCATCGTTTTAAAAAAATTATCTAGCAAAGCGCGGTGATGTACAACACGTACGACGGCACTATAAAGGGGAAGTTCCATTTGCCTTTGGGCTGCTTTAGCTGATTCCGTGTTAGTAAAAGATGATTCGCGCTTTTTTGTCTGTTACAGCGTGATGAATGTGGTAGTTTTACCAGAACGAGCGCTCCCGTCTCATAACTTGCTTCTGAGCATGCGCAGGTTTTTAACATAGTTTTAGCCCACACACGATCATTTTTTACAACCCGAAAAACGACATAGTTTAAAACGACGTTAAAAAATGCAGCATGTTCAAATTTTTTTTTTGTCGTTTTTCAGAACCTGAAAAATGATGTGAAGCCCACACACGATAATTTAAAATTACATTTTTTAAAAACAACGTTTTTTTTCATGCCGAAAAATGACCGTGTGCCACTGGGGGCCCCCATCAGGGTTGCCAGGCTCATTAAAACCAGGGACAGTATGTAAAAATCTGTGTTTTTTTTACATCTGTCCCTGATAGGTCCAAAACCGACATGCTTTTGATGTGAAAATCCTGAGATTTTAGCTGCCATGCCTCTGTAATGCCTCCTGGCATGTTGGCCATCTGTAAGCCCTGGGGCCCCATAATCTTCTATTGCCCGGGGGCCCCATGAGTTGTCAGTCCGCCCCTGCCCGCTGTGTACGCTGCTGTTCTGAAGGGCAGTGCATTTCTACTTGTATTGCACTCGCAGCAGGGAGCAACTCCTTTATGATTGCAATGGTATTTTATTCTCCAGTTTGTACCTAAACAGGGCTGGGCTGGGACAAAAATTTGGCCCGGGACTTCATCCAGACCGGCCCACTTTAATTCAATAAAATGCTGCCCCACCACCCCCCCCCCGAAAATCACGCCCACCAAAAGGCCCCTACATCCATATTGTATATCATGAGAGGGTGAGAGAGAGGGAGGGTTGAGGGAAAGGGGGTGAGAGAGGGGGGTGAGTGTAAGAAAAAGAGAGTGAGTGTAAAAGAGAGGGGGTGAGTGTAGGACCCCTTATTACACTGAGGCGTTTTTTAGGTGCTTGTGGGCTAAAAATAACGCCTGTAAAGCGACTGAAAAACGCTTCCGCTGCAGTCCTAGTGTGAAAGCCTGAGTGCTTTCACACTGGGGCGCTGTCAGGGCGTTAAAAAAAGTCCTCCAAGCAGCATCTCTCTTTTTAAAAACGGCCCACTGAGCCATCGGCCCACGGGAAACTCCCTGTAGTCCCTATGGTCAGTCCATCCCTGTACCTAAATATATGAACATGAGTGGTTTGAGCCTAAATATTAAAAATCAGTGCTGTGCATGTTTTATGTTAACTGCACAGCTGATTGTCTGTAGCAGCGGCAGGTGTTTGCTTTGTTTCTGGTACATCACAAGGGAAATTTACAGGCATGGAATACGGTAATCCTTGATGAGTTCTTTCTGTTTAATCCAAGCTGATAAAGCACTAATATTTTGGAAAACGTAATTGTGCATGTTTGGGAGCAGCCTGAAAATAAAAAAGAAATGAAGAACTGGATAATATTTTTGTGTGCACTCAACAAATGGATTTTCACTATGTGAATAATTTAGTAGTGACATCTGCTAGCAGCAGTATATATTTAAATTATAACAGTTTCTGATGTTAACCAATACAATGCGGGGGTTTCTTTGTATACTTTTAGAGAAAGCAGACCTCCTCTGTCTGCCTACCCCCTGACCTAAAGTAACCAATCCCATCCCCCCCACTCAGGGGCGCCGGGAGGGGGTGGCTAGCCGTGGCTGAAGCCCCGAATGTGACCCCGTAAAGCCCAGAGTCTCACGTGGCAGGACTGCATTATTAGCCCAGCGCCGCCGAATGTAGCAGAGTGTGGCCGAGTCCCATAGCAAGTCCCGCCTTCTGGAGCCTCCGCAACGCCTACAAGGACGTCCCACCGGTCCAATGCCGCGACCGTGGGAAGTCCATCATAGGCGCTGCACTGGCTCCAGAAGGCAGGAAATTCCAATACGGCCGCCGCACCGGTGCCACATCCCTGTTTGGCGCTCGGGCGGGCCACGGGCGGCTCTCCTTTTAGGTCAGGTAGGTCAGTGTAAGTAGGTCAGTGTATGTCAGGTAGGTCAGTGTAGGTAGGTCAGTGTATGTAGGTAACTACCATCAGTGCAGGTAGGTCAGTGTATGTAGGTCATTGTATGTCAAGTAGGTCAGTGTATGTAGGTCACTACCGTCAGTGTATTTAGGTCAGGTAGGTCACGTGCTAGCCAAAAAAAAAGCTTTAGGTGCACACTGTGCAAAGGACACTAAATCAAAATACTGCAGCTCCCTGCCTGTATTTGTATGAGAACACCAGCAATTGTATTCAGGCAAGCTTTAGGTGCAAACTGTGCAAAGGACACAGTACACTAAGTGAAAATATGCAGCTAGCACATTCACCTGCCTGCCTGTCAGCTTCCCCCCTCCTTAGCAACCACTCTATATACTAGGGTGACCAGACATCCCCAGTTTCAGGGGACAGTCCCCTGATTGAGGACACTGTCCCCGGACCAAGTCTGTCCCTGGTTTTGTCCCCAGATTGGATTTAATAGGGGGCAGGGGCAATTTCAAAGACAATCAGTGCAGAATTAAAATAAAAAAATTAGAATTACACATCCCCTGCTCCGCCGTGCCTACTAGCATAGGGGGGGTGTATTTTTCCCATTATCTGTGCCCCTTTCTGATGATCATGTGCTGGTCGGAGCGGAGGGAATATTTCTTCAGTTTCGGGCGCATTCCCATTCAGCTTCGCTCGCATGTTCTTCTGCCTTGGCTCAAATCCTGGCCAGCCTCCTGCCTATCTCCTTGCCTTCCCTGGCGGAGTGATCTTCCTCCACTCCCCACCCAGTAGTAGCCGGGGCCCGAAGAGAAAGACTTTTGAGGCTGTGAGGCGGGCGGCGACAGGCAGAGAGTCGCTGATTGTTGCCATTACTAGTAAAGAAAAAATATGTCCCCAGATTTCATTTTAAAAATCTGGTCACCTTACTATATACAGTATAAAAAAAAACGCAAAATGCAAATTGCGGCAAAATCGCGGTAAAAACGCAGTACTTGCGTTTTGGATGCGGGTCTTTAGAAGTATATTACATGCAAAATGCAGCATTTTGTGGGAAAAAAAGTACCTGAACCTTTCCAAAAATGCAGAGGCACAAAAATGCATTGATGTGAACATGTTAAAAAATGTTCCTACCTTTCTGAAAAATGCATAAAAAAACACATTAGTGTGAATAGAGCCTTACTGCACACCATCAAGCATAGGCAGTAAGCATTTTCCGGCCTGCAGCTGCACATACAGATGCTGCCTATGATTAGTGGTGTGCAGTGACGGCTTCCTTGCGGGATTGGGACTACGATCGGAACAGGCCTCACCAGCAGTTTTGCGTTTAAACCTGTGAAGACGCATGTGCGTAAATAATAATAAATTGTTATCCCCCTTTGTTTAGACTTAATTCACGCGCTTGCAAACATGTATAGATGCATTTATACATGTAAACGCGTATAGCGCATGCTCTTAGACACAGATTTTTGGATTCGGTGTTCTGATTTTTTTTGTATAGGAAAGCCTATATAATAAGGCTTACCCGTAGGTACAGTAAATATCTCTTAAACATGCATCGTTTAGGAGATATTTACTTATAAAGCCGCCGGTGCGTCACCGACACATGCACTCTGAAGGAACGGCATACTTTTGCCGTTCCTTCAGAGGCCTGTACCATGAACAGAAACTCCCATGCACATGCATGGGAAGGAAGACTGGGTGAAGATGGAAACCCTGTCAGCGGTGACAGCGCAAGGCTGGAAGCCTTTGTTTTAAGGTAAGTTGCACATAATGTGCTAGTATGTGGTGCATACTAGCACATTATAACATTGCCTTGCAGAAGGATTTTTATTTGTATACCGAGTTTACTACCTATTTAAGAAATGTAAAGTTATGCATTTGAGTGCCAAAAATATGTATAAAAAAATTACACATTAGGATGTGTAACTAGTAATGGACTTAGTAATAGCATGCAGTTCAGCTTTGGTCATCAATCTTCAGGGAAAAAGTTGCATTTGAATTGAATTTGAAAGAGTTTAACGAAGGAAAACAAAATTAATTAGGGGATGGAGACCCCAATTATGAAGACTGATTACATAGATTACAATTATTCACTCTGGAGATGAGACACTTAAGCTGGATATGATTACATTGTACAAAAAGAAATACAGCCACGATTTGAGGTTGAAGAAAGAGGTTAAACCTTAGATTGAGGAAGGGTTCTTTATTGTTAGAGCAGTAAAAATTTGGAACTCCTTCTCTTAGGAGTGGTACTAGCTGAGGGAGTCTTCATACAACATCAATAGACTTTTAGCAAAGTTCCTCAGAACTCAGAATATACAGGGATTTGGTATTTGTTAGAGAAAACTATAAAAAGAAAACCCCAGACTAACCATCCAGCCTAATAAAAGGCTCTTCCTTATTACATGCTTTCACCCCACATTAAAGTGATTCTGTACAGACACTGATCATACCCTATGGTCAGAGATGGCACACTCTCTGTCACCTGTGTGATGGCACTTGGGCGTGGCAATTGGCTGCATTGGCACTGACTACTACGTTGGCAAGTAAAGAATGCACATGTGCACTATACCCGGTATTACTAGAAATTTGACCAGGGCTGCAGAGCAGATGAAGGCTCTGTAACTTTCTTGTTTTATTTCTACAGGCTTCTGTTAGGGCATACATACATGCCAACAGTCCCAATTTTCCCAGGACATTCACAGGATTTAGACCCTTGTCCTGAAATTGGCATTTGTCCTGACTCCCTGAGAATCGCCAGGGCCGTCGCTAGAGGTCCGTGGCCGACACCGGTGATGATCCCTGCCACCAGTTTACAGAAGACCAGCTCTAGTGGAGCCTGGTCACCCGCCGAGGGGAAGAAACAAGAGGCAGAGCCCGGGTGGCTGCGAATAGAAATGGAGCTGCCGTCAACCCCTGCCCCTGCCCGCAGTCTGCTGCTGGTCTGTGACCTGTTGTGGTGGAAAGGCCGTCGGGGGGGGGGGTTTGGCGGCAGCTCCATTTCTTTTGGCAGCCACCTGGGCTCCACCTCTTGTTTCTTCCGCTCAGCAAGTCGGGCTTGGCCTCCACGAGAGCTGGTCTTCTGTAATGGCAGCAGAGATCAAATCATGCATTATCCGACAAGAGGCAGAGCCAAGGGACTCTGCTGGGGGCCCCTGATGTAAGGAGGGACTCTGCTGGGGGAACCTGATGTAAGGAGAGACTTTGCTTGGGGCACCTGATGTAAGAAGGGACTCTACTGAAGGCACCTGATGTAAGGAGGGAATCCGCTGGGAGCACCTGATGTAAGGAGGGACTCTGCTGGGGGCACCTAATGTAAGGAGGGACTACGGTGGGGGCACATGATGTAAGAAGAGACTCCGCCAGGGGCACCTGATGTAAGGAGAGACTCTGCTGGGGACACCTGATGTGATGAGGGACTCAATTGGGGGCACCTGATGTAAAGAGGGAGTCTACTGGGAATGCCTGGTGTAAGGAGGGGTTCTGCTCGGGGCACCTGATGGCATCTGTTGGCAGGTGACGGTGGCATGTGACACGCTCAGGGCTCCCACTGATTCTGTATTATGGTGATTTGAACTACTTTTAAATTACAATGTAATAATAGAAATAATGCGTTTCAGTCATCCTGACATCATATCAACCATGGTGCCGTGATGATTGAAGTGCTAACACCAGGTGTTTGGAGTAACTTTATCTGCTGATTGTTAAACTTTCTGGAATACACATATTTCTATTGTGGTGTAGTATCTGGGCCTGCTGTCCCTCCATCTCTCGTTCTTTCCTTCCTTCTTTCTCCTTCCCTCCCTATCTCTTTTTTTCTTTACTCTCTCCCTCTCTCTATCTCCCTCCATCCCTCGTTCATCTCAGACTCTAACCACGCCCTGTTTGAGCCATGCCCCCTTTAAGCCATGCCCAATATTTAGTTTAAACCATGCATTTTTCATTCTCGCTATGTCACGCCTAAAAACGAATGCCCTGCCCCTAATTGTATTAAGACTTCACCTACAGACAAAAAAGTGTCCCTATAATTTTTTTTTACAATGTTTCCAACTATGGGCATAGTAGAAATGGCTGCTGGCGTGGACATATATCTGGTGTCAAGTCAACATGCTGTCTGTCAAAAGAGAGCTTTACAAGCTTATAGGGATGCAGTTAATACACATGCAGTACTCATTAATTTTTAACACACCTCAAATGCTTTACTGAGATTTAATATGAATTGAACAAATTATAATTTTATTAACCCATGTAATAAAGGTTTCATATTATCAGATTACACATATTTACAATAATAACCTTTTGACCATAGATACACTTTAGGATAGCTGCTGTCTAAAGGCTCAATAACCTTGGTAATTAAGGTAAAGCTGTAGTAACTTCCTTCAGCCATTATGTACAAGATAGTTTTTTTTTTTTTTTAAATATCCCTTACACATAGTTGGGTATTCAGGATGAACACAGTTTAACTTTATTTTTTTTTTAAGCTAAGTAACTAATGATTTTGCAAAGTGAACATTCAGTTTGGTACATGGACAGTCTCTAACGAAAAACAGAGCGGTCTGGATACTGCCTCTTAATATGACACAACTCCATCCCGGAATACATATAATGCGAAAAAAGGTTAGCCCATGGGACTTTAAATGATAAGTGGACAGTCTCTACTTAACAGCCTTAATGTCTGGGTAAAATGTTATTCATCCATCAGTAATAGCCATTGGGTCTAGATCCTGGTAAAGTGGTCGTAGCACTTAATAACATACCTCTAATACCTCAATTTTGGACAAAGATGGGAGGAGTTAAATACATTGTCATATTTTATTGATATCTGTGACCCTTCTCTGAAGATTCACCACTGTTCATCCCGATATCCCTCAAGAATTTGAGGAAAAATCCCAAATCTTCCAATGGAGACACCTATTCCCGTGACAAGTCTCTGGAGTTCTGTTCACTTTGGATAGGTTTCTTCTCGTTTACTGTCACGCCTTTAGAATAGGAAGTAAAGGAAAATTTCCCTAGAGGGACACAAACAGCAAAATATAACCTGATAGCCAAAACGTTTTGGCTTTACACACACTTTAATTATTCTATTTACAGTAGATGGGGACTAATTTGGGCCATTATGCAACGAGTGCTGTCAAACTGTTCCCCAGTTCTGACGAAGTTCCGAGACATGGAACGAAACATGTAAACTCTTGGGGATCAGCACCCCCCTATACATGTTGAGCTTTGCTACCCCCCCCCTTTTTAGCTCAGTGATATTCACACTTTGAGCTGTTATGCAGTATTGGAAGACATCACATGGAGACATGAATGGTCTATACTGAAGATAACCACCACGCTCTGCATTGAGCTGCCCTTTGGATTGGAGACTGGAGACCACTATTTTATTAAATATCCGTTTAGACATTTGGCACTAGCCACTGAGTAAACCTGTGTGTTACACACTGTTTCTTATAACCAACATACTACTTGTCTGCTCACAAGCTGCCTACCCAACACTGTGGATACAAATCTTATGGATTGATTTAGATCTTCTATGAGTTACAGCTGCTAGCAATATAATGAACAGCTTTATGGACACAGTTTCTACATTACAACTACTATGATTGAATGGACTATACCCGTATGATATGGGAATCCTTTTAACTGTGACCATATACTTGCAACCTTACTAATTGCATCTCTGGTGAATAACATTGTGAATATCTACAGCGTTTTGTTATCTCCTTTATGTCTCCCAATAACTTTAAGAATCAATGAGATCAGATCCATATGGAGGTTACACCAGTTTGACATGGTGATTTCTATGGAAGGACTTTCAAACTACCAAACAGGTTCTTGTCCCTCTGGTACTCTCATTTACTATCGTGTCTGCTATTAGCTATCCATCAGAGTTGAGTGGTGGTATACTTTTACCACATTTATGTGGTTTGTTAATGTCCCTTTTCAGGTGCCATTCCATGCTGTGTTTCCTCACATAGACAGTGGACATTATCACCTGCTATTACAGGGAACCACTGTCCTGTGTGGGAACCATCAGGGGTAATTTTAGTTAGCAATCGGGCTCTTCATTGAGAGGAGGGGGGGTGTCTGTGTTTTTGTGGAGGGTGGGTGCGCCATCCATATACTTCGGTCCTCCTGCGGGAGAATCGATTTTGTTTTCAGTTACCAGTATATGCCGCTATTGGTGTTCTGTTTATGAGGAATTATCTGGGTAGGTCCACCTATTTTTAGGGGACCATGTTTTTATGCCTTATATATGTTTTTTGATATAGCTTAAGCTTTAAATACATTTTGTAGTTAACTCTTTAGGCAGCAGTCTGTTTCTTTTTTATTTTATTTTTGTTGCCATTATGCAACTTCTAGTTGAAGTTGAAGTGTATGGCTAGCCAAAGCAACTGTAAATGGAAATCTCACTAGGGGGACAGCAAAAAAAAAGGTTTTGGCTATATACACACACTTTACCTTGACTTTTCTTTCCAACATATCACTTTGGTCTTCGATTGCACTATATCCTCAGTTCTCTTTCCCATTTGTACGAGTGAAACTATTTATGTGAGCTTGTAGCACAAGTAAATGAGCTGTAAAACAAGGATATCATTTCTCTCCTTAGGGTCGATATTTTGGCTGTGAACGCATAATTGGCTTCTCGTCTAGAATCCATTCACCCTCTTGGAATTAGAAAAATCAAACATCATAAAACCATTGTGGATCTCTACAATACTCTGCAGTATATTCCCTTCTTCCAACTCATATTTTTAACCTCATTCAGTCAGACTGGAATTCCCTAATCTTGCATGACATACAAATATGTGGATAAATTGCAGTGTATTCTGACAAAATAATCAGGGAGATACTTGCCCTATGATATTTCAAGAACATAGTTGCAAGTGAAAGGAACATGACTGATTAGTTTGAGTGTTTGTGTATGCAGTATACTGTATGCATGTACAAAGTAAAGTGAAGTTTAAAGTAGTAGCCAAACAACTAAAAAGTTGTTAACTATCTGCTGACGTCATGTATGATACCACAGCAAAGACAAATGTTAGCACCTTATTAATGATCCTTATCATTCTGGCTAGCTAGGGCAGAGGAGTATCATAGTACTATTAGCAGTAAATAGTATCATGGTACTATTCGAGAAGAAAACCAAGTAATATTAAAAAAGAAGATCAAACAATTTTGCAACTCATCAGATTTTTCTTTACTGTCCTTCAAAGTTCCATGATGCTGTATTTATACCTCATTGTTCACTACTCTTGATTGGCTCCAGCTTGTGCAGTAGAAGAGTAGAATGTTTTTGGGCTGTTCTAAACTGCATTAATTATCTTCTACAAAGCAAAATTATCTTTTCTAATTTGCCACACCAAAATATGGACAAATATTTAATCTCAATTTCAAATGATATATTTCTGTAATTCATAATATAGGGAAAAAAATAAAGAAATGTCGTGCTACCTAATATAGTGCCAAAGAAAAATTAAATGAAAAAACACAGCAGCAGCTCTAACGTGAGATAACACATCAAGAGTAAATATAGTTTATAGAAGTAACTGCGCTCAAAATAAAAAATAAAAACCAGTGACTGTGATAAATAATTGCATACACCACTAGATACATAAAAATGATCAAAAAGTCTGTATAATTGAATATGAAGACTTGTGTGGGCCACCACTTAACAATATAGATGGTAGATGATAGAAAGGTGAAACTCGATATTGACACCACCAACATGTGTGTACCACCACCACATACATTTCATGCTTACCACGGGCAAGCTATATAAAGCCTGTATGGTGATCTCACTCTTGATCTGCATTAAACACCAACTCACAGGGGTAAACAGAGAGGACGGACCGGATAAGCTCAAATCTCCAGGCAACCAAGAAAACCATCAATCGTATGAAAAAGAGAAACACACATAGGAGCAGGGCCGCTGATAGGCCAGTACAACTGGCCCAGTTGTACCGGGCCCGGCCAGCAAGGGGGCCCGGCAACCTGAACAAAATAGTAGTTAAATGTAAAAAAAAAATGACCGATCAGGGTCCCTTAACATCGTCCAGCACCAAACCCCCCCCCCCCCCGTACATTTTACGTTTTTTTTATTATTTGCTATGTTCATTCTTATGTGTAGCGACAGTGGCGGCCGCGGCAGGGGAGGGACTATTTCTCGTATTTCGGGCGCGGAAGAATACCTCATCCGCGCCCGCTCCTAGTGCCATGCTGGCTCAAGTCTTCAAGACTTCTGTAGTGCCGTCACCTCCTGGCTCCTGGCGCAGCAGAGTGATTTTGATTCCTCTCTCACCACGTGAAGAACGAGCAGTGAGGCGACTACGCCGTTCAGAAGCTCCAACATGTTCTCTGAATTTCTCTCTCTCCACCGGAGTTGGAATCGTATCTAAAAGGTAACGTGAGGAAAAAAAATTAGCATGTGTACTCTGCCATTAGTTCTCAGATTACTGAACATGCGGTGAAGATTTGGCACTCAGCAAAACTAAACCATTGCAAAGTAGTAAAACTGTTGATTAAAGAAACCTAGAGTTCGAGTAACAGAGAAGCTACTGCTGACCTCTCCTGAAAACATTAGCTTTCCTGTCTGTTGCTTCCATAATTTGAGTCCCAAGAATGCAGATCAAAAGTTTAGCACCAAATTGCTGCATGCATGATCTAAGCCTGTGACAAGGAAAGTTTTAAGCCAAAACGATCAGCCTGAAAACTAGTATTTTCTGAAGCAGGTCAGCAACAAGAGCCCCATATTACTTCAGCCTAGGTTTCCCTTGCATGCTAAGGTAAATGTACAGCACTATAAGGTTAAAAACAAAGGACAACGTTGCCGTAAAAAGCACGCACCTGGGATCACATGCAGGCTACAATCGTGAATTATAATGAAGTGCAGGCAATACTGTAAATAGATAAGTGTGTGGGGGATTCAGTTTTAGTGAGATGGCATGAAATCTCAGTGTTGTTAGCCTGGATATGGCTGTACAGATACACTGTGGACGTCTGCTCTCAAATAGAATGGGCTTCAAGATCTACTACCACTGTTTTTTTGTAGCATGGCACCTCTAGTAATACTGCATTACTAGGGGGGGGGGGGGGTGTTTTTCTTCTGGGTCAGGGTTTGAGCGACTCAGGGAGAGCTTGGTGACTCACAGGCAGCATCACTGCGACCTCCCAATTCTTTCCAGAACATCTTGGAATCTTCTCGAAAGAAAGGAGAAGAGTAGAGGTGGAGCTGCCTGGAGTATTCTGAGGGCCCTGACCAATCCCATAGCTGGGTCCATCCAGCTGAGGGGGAATTGGTAAAGGGTGGAAGATGGAGATTGAGTGTTAGACTGTTGTGGCCTTTGAGGGAGCTCCAGAGTCTGGGGAGGGAGGTAAACTTGGGCCTGGGCTCGGGTGCGAACAGGACCCTCTTACAACCCACAGAGGTGTCCTGAACGGGAGGAGCAAGAAAGGACAGTGGAAGTACACTGCTGGGTAAGTCTCCAGGAGTTCCACAGAGTGCAGCCAAGAAGGCTGATGAGTGTTCACACAGTCAGGATAACTGGGGAGGCACGCTTGAGAGGACTGGGAGAGTGCAGTATGGGATGGGTGCAGCACCAGTGGAGTGGACTGTGGTGGCACGGCAGCAGCCAGGAGGGCTGGCAGGGCCTGAAGATGTGATGCTGGGATCAGTGATCACATGGACAGCTAGCACTAGAACTACCTAAATTTTTGCTACACCAAAGGGGTCTGTGGTCCCTGCCTGCAAAGGGCATTTGCTAAGGCCTGGCGGAGCCAGTGTCAGGACTAATCTAAAGTGCTAGCAGGTCCTGGAAGTGAGGAATGAAGTGATGTGCTGGAGTGTGATATCAGCAATGAAGTGATGTGCTGAAGAGTGAGATCAGCAGTCAAGTGATGTGCTGGAGGAAGAGAAGAAGTTTTATATACAGAGAGTGTATATAGTAATTAGGCCCTACATTGTCCTCTTGAAATCTAATGGGCATCCCAAAATTCCCAAATCCCCATTCAAGTTTAATTCCCCCAGTAAAAAAACAAAAAACAAAGTGCATGGACTATTTTGTGTCTAAAGAGTGACTGAAGATTTTGTGTCGGACTGGGCAGGGTGACAAACGAACCACAACTATCAGCAGCCCCTACAGGGGTAAGTATAAGTGATGTGCTGCAGAGTGAGATCAGTGGTCAAGTGATGTGCTGGAGCAGCAGAAGACGTTGTATATACAGAGAGAGTGCATATAGATCTTAGTCCCTACAATGTCCTTATGAAATCTACTGGGCATCCCATAATTCCCAAATCCCCATCTACGTTTTATTGCCCCAATAAAAAATAAATAAAAAAAAAGTGCATGGACTGTTTTCTGTCCAAGGAGTGACTGAAGGTTGTGGGCTGGGCAGGGTGACAGACAAACCACAACTATAAGCATCCACTACGTGGGTACGGCTACATAAAGGTCAGATCTAAGCTGCACCCCTCTCCCACGCAACTTTCCTAAAATACATGTGTAGCAGGGCCCCCTAAGGGACTGCTTAGATTTACCTGCTCATCTGCATCGCTATGATCCTGTGAACCTTCCAACCCACCTGACACTCTGGGTTCAGACATTCATTGCAATACCTTTAAGTAATAAAACAACACTCAATGCATTTATATTCTATTAATGTTTGCTGATGTACTTCAGTTAAGGTCTGGTTGTACAAAGAGGTAATGGTTCAACTGAGTTTGGGATACCAGCACAAACTCAGTTATATGACTACTTAAGAATTGTCAGTTGAGACAAAATATTATATACACCTATGTACAGTAGAATACCACTTTGACATAACCTGAAAGGATAAACAAGTTAAGCAGCAATACTTACAGTACTTCTAGAAAGAGAAACCCAGGCCGGTCTGTTTAAATTCTGATCCTAATGAGAGATGCAGCTAAACATGGCGGGTGTAAGGGCCCTTTAAGTAGCAATGACAGAATGTCCCCATTGCAGATCTGATGGTCTTAACCGGCAGTCGGAGCTCATTAATTGTATCCAATAGGGTGTAATAACAGAGTGGTAGTATATCTTGTGATGACTGTAGCTAAAGAGAATTATGTACAGTGTTCAAATAAAGGTGCAGTGAAGTGTTCCCAAGGTAAAGCTGTCTGTGCACAGTGGACCAATGAAACAAAGAAAAAATGGAGAATCCCCCAAGGTGGGGCTTTTAAGGCAACAGTAGTTCAAATAGTCACGGTAGATACTCCCTTGGATGTTTCCCAGTTAGACTCCCAGTCCCCCTCATTCCTTTCTATATGTTTTTTTTCCTATACTTCATATATCTCTAATTCCCATTCCTATCTTTCTCATACTTCCAGCTACTGAGCTCTCTACTGACCTCTCTGGCCACTACTCAATATTACAGGTATGTCTTTACTTTTATATACAGTTCTTTGGTTCAGCTTTGTCTAGCGGTCTTTTTTGCTTGGCACCTATTATATTATCTCGTCCTTCTATTTTTGGGACAGGTAAAAATAAAATAACCAAAACCTTTTACGCTGTGACACTTCGGGCCAAAGGTCTTGCTACATTGTGATCAATATAGGATGCCAGTCTCCATTCCTCTCTTCACCATCTGAGGTTTTTGATGCGTCCTGCTCGCGATGTTCCATCTAGGGGTGTGCTGAGCTGTATAAACGTCTTGGGTGGTATGATGCTTTCTAATCTGTGCCATTTTGATATGTATATTGCTATTTTCTCCATTGAATGTTATTATTTTCAACATATATGTTATTTGTTTGTTTTTTCTAGAAAAGTTGTTTATTAGACTTTTGACTCCACATATACTTCGGCCCCTGAAGAAGGAAACCCGAAACGCGTTGGGCCCTGTATTCATGCTGTGGACTCTCTACTCTTTTCAAGTTACACCCCAATATGTGTTGTTTTTAAACTACTGTGTTATATATGTTTATCATATTTTTTGTCCATTATTAAACTATTATATATTTTTGTATCTACCGTGACTATTTGAACTACTGTTGCCTTAAAAGCCCCACCTTGGGGGATTCTCCATTTTTTCCTGTTTACCAGGGGTGTTGGCAACCACTAGAGACCATATTATCAAAGATGTTCCATTCATATTAATGAAACAAAGAAAAGGTTTGCAAAGATCAGGCTAATTCAACGCCTTCGAGCTAGCGACTCCCGAATGGATGTTCTGGCTGCCCATCCCCGGTTATGGAGCACAAAGCGTGCACTGTAGAGAGAGTGCTGATCAGAAGTCCAATAAACAGCAGGCAGCGCTGAATCTCTTCTATGTAAGGTAGAAAAGCCCCCGACCCCGTTTGTGAAGAGCGGGAGAGTGAGGTCGCGGCCTACCACGCGGTCCACAGATTATCTACCTGCCCCCAGCAATCTCCCTGGTGGTAGCAAAGATCCCTTGGATATGTAGTCACCACTTTGGACTTGACAAGGCCTAGCACTATTCTTTTACAATCTTAAAGCTGCCAGGCTGCACATGATAATCTCAACTCCCTAGACTACAGTTGACTGCCTGCAGATTCATAGATCTATGAACAGGCTTCCCCATTATAGTGTATAATGAATGGTATACAGTGAGATCCTAACAATGCCAGAGGGATAGGAATACAGCAATGCCAGATTAAGGCCTAACTTTTGTTTTATGTACAATAGGTAGGGTTTTGGGGGGTCAAACAATATGAAAAGCAGCCCCTATGGTTGTACCGCTACATTTGAGGGCTTGTTGCAGAACGTCTGTTCACAGGTAACCTGCCAGCCGTTGCCCCTAGCAACTGAAGTTGACCGAGCTGGAGAATTGCACTTTGTTCCACCAGTTGAGGGATTGAACCCAGGGAAGGATTTATACGCTCTGCCTGCATTCAGTACTACACTATTAGGTGTCGTTGCCCATAGCAAACAGCAGGCTCTGCCTGTCAAGTTATTGCTGCCTGCTTACCCAGTTGACCAACCGTGGCTGGGACAGACACTTAGGCCCGGATTCACAAAGCACTTGCGCCGACGTATCTCGAGATACGCAGCGTAAGTGCAAATATGCGCCGTCGTATCTGTGCGCCGTTCCCCCTGAAAATAGGCTTCATCCGACCGACGTAACTTGCCTACGCCGGGTAGAGTGGGCGCATATATACACTGGACGTATTTGGCGCACCCATTGATTTTCTATTCACATATGCAAATGAGGGAGATACGCCGATTCACGAACGTCCGTCCGTCCGACGCAGTGCGCGTAAAGTCATACGTCCGGTGTAAAGTTATGCCCCATAAAGGAGGTGTAACTCAGCAGCATCCATGCAAAGGTCTGCACCAGGGAACTCAAGCCGTCGTATTTTACGTCGTTTACGTTGTACGTGAATATGACTAGGCGTAGGTTTCGTTCACGTCGTAGGCAGTGATCCGTCGTATCTTACAGAGTAGTTCCAACGTGATTCTGAGCATGCGCACTAGATGCGTCCACGGGACGGCACTTTCGCTGTTCGTTATTCGTATCTTTATGGCGCTCGGCCCATCATTTGCATGGGGTCACGCCTCATTTGCATGGCTCACGTCCACTTCCACTTACGAAGGCTTACGCCGAGGGAACCCAGCGCAGTTTGGGAGGCAAGTGCTTTGTGAATTCGGTGCTTGCCTCTCTGCGCTACGTCGGCGTAGCGTATATTGGATACGCTACGCCGGCATAAATATGCGCCAATGTATGTGAATCCAGGCCTTATACTTTAAACCTGCAATTCATTAACTTTCTACCATGTACTGTCACCCATGGCAACCACAGTGGGCGTTCTGGGCTTTTGAACCAGCCTCTTGGCGCCTGCACACAGGTGCCCCGCGTTGCTCACAGTGCACTAGCAACCACATGGCCCTCCCCCTATCCATGTCTCTTTTGGACAGCAAAAGCGCGCTTCTGGCGCGCGCACATGCCTCTGTCATGGCGGCGCCCAGGAGACGAGGAAGAGGGGGGAGAGATTACTGGGGGCATCATTATGGACCCCTGTATGCGTAATTGTGGCAGAGCCTGCAGCGGAAGGAGGTGAGTGGTGTTTAAATTTGACCGACTTCACTGAGCTTGTATCCTGTATGGCTATGTAAGAAAACACCAGGTTTGTACTTACTCCCTCCAGTGGTGAGAACAAGGAAAGACATCCTACTCATAGAAGACAATATACAAATACATTTATCCTCTTCTTACCTTATCCACGCCGCAGGAAAGCTACTAAAAGTAGTTCCAGCTTTCACCCATCACAGTGTTCAAGTTGTGCCAACCTTCAGGTTTATCAAGAGTTCCATTAGAGAAAACCTCATACCTGGACCTGTAGAAGACTCTGCCAGAAACTTTTCGTGCCACAGATGTATTAGTACACCAAAGTCTGGATCCCAGAGCCTAGCCCTTTGCAGAGAGACATTACAGGGAAACCTCATTTCTTCTTTACACGAGGCCCAGGTACCAACCATCTTAGGCTTTTGATATCGGCCCGAGGAATGGATCCGGTTATAGCTCCTAGGTCTCCGCAGCCAGACCATCAAAAGAGCATTTTTCTTCTTGAACGTGACCAACCACCTTAAACACTGGCGAAAAAACTGAGATACTCTCCATTGGGAGGGGTTATATAGGGGAGGAACTCAATTTTAATTGGGTTTGCCAGTGTCCAATCACCTGTGGTGACTACATAACCCATTAAGTAATTAAGGCTCTGTGTCCCATGATGTATGATCAAGAAAAGACACAAGTCTATCAAGTCCAACCTATGTGTGTGATTATATGTCAGTAGTATTGTATTGTAGTATTGTGATCTTAGTGAGTAGCTATATTGGTAGGAAAGATTATGTGCTTTTGATAAGTTATAAAGATTTACATTGTAAATAGTTATTGACTTAGGCAGGGACATTTTGGTAGGGACTTCCCAGAGAAAGCACATATTCCATAGTCATAGACTGAAAATATCACTGGCAGATACATCAGACAAGTGTTGATCCTCTGCTCCTTGTGACCTTGGAAGATTCCAGTATAAAGAACAAAGATGTATGACAAGTAACCCAGTAAGAAGTCACTGTTACTTATTTCAAATTCTCAGTGGAATTTAACAGAGGAGTTTCGAAGTCCCCAGAGGAGGATGTCATTTTTTCAAGGCTTCCCACCTGGCAGTTTGACACTTTTCGTGGGGCAAGAAATATGTCATTTCCAAGATAACCCAAGCAGAATATAATATATACATTATCTCACAAAAGTACACCCCTCACATTTTTGTAAATATTTAATTATAACTTTTCATGTGACAAAACTGAAGAAATGACACTTTGCTACAATGTAAAGTAGTGAGTATACAGCTTGTATAACAGTGTACATTTTCTGTCCCCTCAAAATAATTCAACACACAGCAATTCATATCTAAACCGCTGGCAACAAAAGTGAGTACACCCCTAAGTGAAAATTTCCAAATTGGGCCCAATTGGCCATTTTCACTCCCCTAAGTCATGTGACTCAGTGTTACAAGGTCTCAGGTGTGAATGGGGAGCAGGGTGTTAAATTTGGTGTTATCACTCTTACTCTCTAATACTGGTCACTGGAAGTTCAACATGGCACCTCATGCAAAGAACTCTGTGAGGATCTGAAGACTCTGAAACTGAGCTGCAACACAGTGGCCAAGACCATACAGTGGTTTAACAGAACAGGTCACACTCAGAACAGGCCGTAACATGGTCGATCAAAGAAGTTGAGTGCACATGCTCAGTGTCATATCCAGAGGTTGTCTTTTGGGAAATAGACGTATGAGTGCTGCCAGCATTGCTACAGAGGTTGAAGGGGTGGGGGGTCAGCCTGTCAGTGCTCAGACCATAAGCCGCACATACTGCATCAAATTGGTCTGTATGGCTGTCGTCCCAGAAGGAAGCCTCTTCTAAAGATGATGCACAAGAAAGCCTGCAAACAGTTTGCTGAAGACAAGCAGACTAAGGACATGGATTACTGGAACATGATGAGACCAAGATAAACTTATTTGGTTTAGATGGTGTCAAGCATGTGTGGTGGCAACCAGGTGAGGAGTACAAAGGCAAGTGTGTCTAGCCTACAGTCAAACATGGTGGTGGGAGTGTCAGCTGCATTAGTGCTGCCGGCACTGGGAGCTACAGTTCATTGAGGGAACCATGAATGCCAACATGTATTGTTTTTTTAATATCATTTATTTATATTTTTTATCCAAGACCACAAAGAGGTATTATCATAACAGAAAAAAGAGGAGTACATAGTCATATACATGTTATCGCTCCAACCAGCGAAAAAACAAAAAACAACCAATAAAGGAATGTCCATATCTCTCCTTTCCCATAATATTATCCTAGTGAACATAGCTTCTTAAACCTTCTCATCCGAGACTCTAAATTAAATTTGTTGTTCTCATACACCAAAAAAAACTCTCTGTTCCCTTGTCCTTATATACCCTAACTTCTCCTCCCCTACCCCAAACAAACAAGCAAAGGGATAACTGTGATTAGCTGCAGGAGACTCATCATGGTTTCCTTTAAATGGGAGTCTGACAGCGCCTGCAGCCATTTGCGTCTATTCACATGTATTTAAACATGCAGCAATTACCTGAAGAGGAACAGCACTGGACTTAATCTTTTCTAATATTAACATAACATAACTGACCAGGATATTCGAGACTGGCAAGGCTACAGGGCTAAGTTCCTAAAATATTTTTAGGAACACAATACATTGTGTGAAGATTCACTTTAATTATCCAATTACATGTTTATTTAATTTGTACAAAACTGGATAATTGAAGTAGATATTCACATAATTTCTTGTGGGAAGTTTCTTAACACCTATGGTAATCTCTCTCTCTCTCTCTCTCTCTCTCTCTCCAGCTCTATCTCCCTCTCTCCCCCTCCCTCACTCTATCTCTCTCTTGCTCTCTATCTCCTTCACTCCATTTCTCTCTTGCTCTCTCTCTTTCTCCCTCACTCTATCTCTCTCTCTCGCTCTCTCTCTCCCTCACTCTATCTCTCTCTTGCTCTCTCTCGCTCTCTCTTTCGTCTTTTCTTCTTTTAATACAAGAAAATATCTTGATCACCCTGGAAGCTGCAGATTGACTTTGCATGTTGTTATTAAATATATAATCTACCAGGGCTAACAGTTCAATCTCTTTTATTGATTTGAAAGACTGATTTAATTTTGTTGATGTAATTATGTCATTTACCCAATGAGGGAGTATACTATTTCCTTATTAAATAAATTACACCATGATGATTAAAGAGGATGCAAGATCCTGCAATATGCCAAATTCAAAGAAGTTTAAAGTGGTATTAAAGGTTTTTCTATTTTAATTAAGGTATTCTATGCATTAAGGTAAAAAACCTTCCAGTATAAGCTCCCCCAGCCCCCCTCCCACCAAATACTTACCCGGTTAGACTTTCGATCCAGCACTGTGCCCAAGAGCTAGAGGCACAAGATTGTCCATGGGAGGCTCAGGGGGTCTCCATATGATGGAGCCAGAGGCTGTCTAGGGTGGCTCTGGTCTTCTCTGGTGGAACAAGGGGGAACTGAGTCACACAGTGAGAGTATGTGGGCACGGGGTTAATTCAGCCTACAAAAGCTGAGAATGAAAAGCTAGAGGTGTCTGTAGCGCCACCAGAGCAAGGTGGGTGATCAAAATAGGGAATTGCACCTTGTCTTGGTTGAGGATGCAATCTCTCAGGCCTTGTACATACGACCGTTTTCCTCGACAAAATCCATCAAGAACATTGGTGGCAGAGCTTTTTTGCCGAGGAAAACGGGCGTGTATATGTTTTTCGTCGAGAAAACTGTCGTGGATCTCGATGAGAAAAAAAGAGAACATATTCTCTTTTTTCTCGTCGGGAGTCTCAATTTCCTCGTCGTGCAGTAACATGAGATTAGCAAAAGCAGCCCCAAGGGTGGTGCCAATGGAATCAAACTTCCCCTTTATAGTGCCATTGTATGTGTTGTACGTCACCGCATTTGAGAACGACAAGATTTTGTCTTCACAGTGTGTATGCAAAGAAAGCTTGACAAGATTCTCGACAAGCCTGACAAGAACCTCGTCGAGGAAAACGATGTTTCATTTACAACGAGATTCTCGGTCGTGTGTACGAGGCCTGGGGCTACCTGGCCCTTAAAGGGTCACTAAAGGATTTTTTTTAGCTAAATAGCTTCCTTTACCTTACTGCATTGCTGGTTTCATGTCCTCATTGCTCGTTTTTGCTCTGATGTTGCTGTAATACTACTCTGTTCTGGACACTTCCTGGTTGTCTGGCTCCTTATGAAAAAAGTCATGGGAGAGTTTAGTTTTGTTTTCCTAGCCATGACTCTCTATGGCACTGTCCAGCACAGAGGCATAAAATAACATGCAAAGACTAAACTACTTTCAGTTTCGTTTTTGCATCTAAGAGGCACATTATATGATTGATTTTTATCTATTTGTAATCGTTTTAAAAAGCAATCAGTTAACTATTATGTCTCTATACCCTGTAAACAGTAATTCCAGCAAAATGTTTTTTTCCTTTAGTGATCCTTTAATTATAATGTCTGTCTGACGTGCACCAAAAGAGCATCTATCACTTGAGCTAAACAACCCAATATCACAATATATTATATATATATATATATATATATATATATATATATATATATATATATATATATACATACATACACATAGTTAGGTCCATATATATTTGGGCACAGGCACATTTTTTTTTTCATGTATTTACTAAAACATATTCAAGCTATAGTTACAGTATACAATGGTTCTGGGCTGAAAGTGCACACTCTCACATTTAGTTTGAGGGCATGTACATCCAAATCGGAAGAAAGGGTTTGGAATCTACAGCTCTTAAAGCGGAGTTCCACTCGCCCCTTTAAAAGTTAAAAGTCAGCAGCTAAACATACTTAGGTAGATTCACAAAGAGTTAGGCCGGCTTATCTACAGATAAGCCGACCTAACTCTGAATCTAAGCCAGCCTATGTTTAAGTGTATTCTCAAACAGAGATACACTTAACCACTTACCCCCCGGACCATATTGCTGCCCAAAGACCAGAGTACTTTTTGCGATTCGGGACTGCGTCGCTTTAACAGACAATTGCGCGGTCGTGCGACGTGGCTCCCAAACAAAATTGGCGTCCTTTTTTTCCCACAAATAGAGCTTTCTTTTGGTGGTATTTGATCACCTCTGCGTTTTTTTATTTTTTGCGCTATAAACAAAAATAGAACGACAATTTTGAAAAAAATGAA